>NC_138886.1:81543822-82904101 GCF_965194825.1 Balaenoptera physalus | reverse complement strand
AGCTTTCTTTTCCAACTCTTTGATTTTTAAACTCATGTTGACATTTTTTATTTCTAAATGCCCTTTCTTGGTCTCCAAATTTTCCTTTCTTATAGCATCCTGCCTTTATTTCACTAATGCTATCTTATCTCTGAGGATATTGATTATAGCCTTTTTGAAGTTTTATTCTACCTTCTGCCATGTCTTTGTCTCCTTTGAGTTTCTTTTCCTGTTTTAACATCTGTCTCTCATATTAAATATTTTCACTTTAAGATATTTCCTTAAATATGTGATGATTCTTAGTTACTCATTAATTTTTTACTCTAAAAAAGCTTTGTGCTTGTGTTTCTGTTTGTGGATAAAGGTTATAGAATGATGGCTTTCAGCATAGAGTCATTGGCATGGACCCAGCCATGCCATTGGGGAACACAAATGTCTATTTTTATAGGTCTTTTCTCCTGGCCTGGTCATTTTTCCCTCATACACTATTCAGTGTTAATGTCATAACTTTCTGGTCTCTTTAATTTCTGTACCAAGAAATAAAGAGTCCAAGAATGATCTCTAACAGCCATTAGGACTTTAAAAGGAAACCAAGGTCCCTTCCTACTGGAAAGGAATTTTCATTAGATGCCAAGAGAATAACACCTAGAAGAGGCTTCCAGCCACAGTCGTGGTGTGTGTGTGTGTGTGTGTGGTAAATAAGAACATTAAAAAGAAGTCCAGTATATGTATAACTGATTCACTTTGTTATAAAGCAGAAACTAACACACCATTGTAAAGCAATTATACTTCAATAAAGATGTTTTAAAAAAAAAAAAAAAAAGAAGTCCAGAAGCTGCCTGATAGAGAAATATGAGTGACAAAGGTGATAAATCATGTCACACACCCAAGGGACAACTAATTTCCTGCCCAAACTCTTCTGGCCTGTTGTGCTCACCTGTTCCCTGAATATGAAATCTTCCAGCACAGTTTGATTTCTCCCCTGTCAGTACAGCCACTCATCTTTAACACTGCACCCCAGAAAGGGCCTCTTTGTGGAAACTGAAAATAGTCGTTCATCACTGGTTTTACAGAAGGGTTATAAATAAATTCAATAAATGGTATCGTGAATTTAATATACTTGATGTAGTTAAGAATTCACTTTGGTTAACTTCTAGTCTAGCTAGCGCTGTCCAGTAAAAGTACAAGGTGAGCCACACATGCAATTTAAAATTTGCTAGTAACCACATTTTAAAAGATATAAAGAAACAGGTGAAATTAACTTTAATAATATATTTTATTTAACCCAGCATCTCAAAAATATTATCATTTTAAAGTAGTTACTATGAAAGGTATTAATATAAAGTATATTAATGAGATAATATCTTACATTATTTTTGTGTTAAGTTTGAACCCCAGTGTGTATTGGCACCCACAGCACATCTCAATTCAGACTAGCCACATGTCCTTTTTTTTTAAATTTTTATTGGAGTATAGTTAATTGACAATGTTGTGTTAGTTTCAGGTATACAGCAAAGTGAATCAGGGATATAGATATAGATATAGATAGATATATGATTCTTTTTCAGATTCTTTTCCCATATAGGTTGTTACAGAATATTGAGTAGAGTTCCCTGTGCTATATAGTAAGTCCTTATTAGTTATCTACTTTATATATAGTAGTGTGTATATGTTAATCCCATCCTCCTAATTTATCACTTCCCCCCCACGTTTCCCCTCTGGTAACCATAAGTTTGATTTTGAGATCTGTGAGTCTCTTTCTGTTTGTAAATAATTTCATTTGTATCATTTTTTATTAGATTCCACATAGAAGTGATATCATATGATATTTGTCTTTCTCTGTCTGACTTACTTCACTTAGTATGATAATCTCTAGGTCCATTCATGTTGCTGCAAATGGCATTATTTAGTTCTTTTTCACAGCTGAGTAATATTCCGTTGTGTCTATGTACCACATCTTCTTTATCCATTCCTCTGTCGATGGACATTTAGGTTGCTTCCATGTCTTGGCTATTGTAAACAGTGCTGCAGTGAACATTGGCGTGCATGTATCTTTTCGAATTATCATTTTCTCCAGCAGACTAGCCATGTTTCAAGTGTTCCATATCCACCTGTGGCTCGCAGCTTCCATATTGAATAGCTCAGATCTAGCCTCAAAATTAAGAATAACTCAGGTGTGACATATAATACTAAAACTCATTTCTTGGGACTTCCCTGGTGGTCCAGTGGTAAAGAATCCACCTTCAAATGCAGGGGATGCGGGTTCAATCCCTGGTCAGGGAACTAAGATCCCACATGCCGTGGGAAAACTAAGCCCGTGCGCCACAACTACTGAGCTCGTGCACCTCAACTAGAGAGCCTACGTGCCGCAAACTACAGAACCCACGTGCCCTGGAGCCTGCATGCCACAACTAGAGAGAAACTGGAGTAGATCGCATGCTGTAACGAAAAAAAAAGATCCCACATGCCTCAACAAAGATCCTGTGTGCCGCAACTAAGACCCGATGCAGCCAAAATAAATAAATAAATTAAATAAATAAATAATAAAAATTTTTTTGAAACTCATTTCTCAAGTTTTAGAAGAAACTGAGGAGATGAAAGTCCATTTCCTGCTGACTACAGTAAAATTTGTATTGGTGGCAGTGTTCCAAATTCCTCAAATATCTAGAATGCATGAAATGTGATGAAAGTATTCTCTGATCCACATGTAGTAAACAACAAAAGCTTAAAAAAAAAACCCAACTTTTTTCTGTGTTGAGGAAACGTCTCTGACTGTGGCCAGGGAACAATTTAACAAGGGCTGCGAGCTAAATGCATTTAGGAGACAGACGAGTCACATAAATTCGTGGGAACCAGCATGTTGTGTGTAAGACATCAGGGAGTGTCAGCAACTGTGCCAAATTGGAAAGTGCATACTTTGTCTAGACATGCTCAAGTTGAAAACCTGCATAAATACCATGTGTGTCCAACGAAACCCATCTGTGAACCAAATTTGGCCTGTCTGCAACACCTAACTCAGTGGGACCAAAAAAGGGAGCATCCTAAAGGAAAGGCTTGTTTTATTCCCTGAGTGGAGGATTCTGTCTCCCTGGTTACACTGCCAAAAACAATATTTTCTCCTCCCAACGATAGAGGCTTTTGTGATGTAAACATGTATCTCACTTAAAGTTGCCTTTAGAAGTTCAGTCTTTGGGATTTTCAAGAAACAGGAAAACTATTAGACATAAATAAGTAAGATTCATAAGTAAGATTCATTAGCATGACATGGCATGATGTGTACAAATATCCTTGCTTGCTCTCCAGACATGGACTGGAGCGTTATGAGGCCACTGTAAGAACACGAGCCTGACTTGGTCACAGCTATGAAGTCAAGAGCAGCGTGAGTGCTGGAGGCCTGGTTACTGGTATTCTGCTCCTGCTGACCAGCCAGGCAGCATTCACTGCATAGCTGTGCTATTCAAGGCAAGGCGTCCTTTGCCTACCTTCAACCTTGCTCTAACTAGAAGCACTCTTTTAAAGATAAGGAATATTCTAAAAGAGTAATTAAAAAGAAAAACCTTAAATCAGCTGTCTTAAAACAATGTTTTTAGTTCTGAAAAATCTTAGAATATGTGATACTATGTGCATTGCAACAGTTATATTTGCCTTTTGGAAGGATTACCTAGCAGGTAATTGAACACATTTCACCTAAGAGCACAAATGTGTGACAGAAGTATCCTCAATAAGAGAAAGTGATTCTCTTTTGAAAACTCACAGTACCCTTTTTCTGAGGGTTCATGAGATCACTCCTTTTGATGGAGTGACTAATCTGGATGTTGTCATCATAGCAAAAAGAGCAGCTTCCTAATTCTCTTCAATTAGGAGGAAATAGTTTGAACATTTTCAGGCTCATTCTTTTTAGGGAGTGTATTAGTTTACTTGGGCTGCATGGCTTTTTAGGGAGTGTATTAGTTTACTTGGGCTGCAGTTTACCACAGACTGCATGGCTTAAACAACAGAAATTAATTTTCTCATGGTCCTGGAGGCTAGAAGTCCAAGATCAAGGTGCTGGCAAGGTTGGATTATTCTAAGGCCTCTATCCTTTGCTTGCAGATGGACACCTTCTTGATGCCTCTTCTCATGATTTGTCCTTCTGTGCTCATGTGCCCCTGGTGTCTCTCCCTCTTCTTATAAGGACACCAATCATATTTGATTAGGGTTCACCCTAACAGCCTCATTTTAACTTAGTCACCCTTTTACAGGCCCTATCTCCAAACACCATTACCTCCTGAGGTACTGAGGGTTAGGGCTTCGACATATGAATTTTGGAGGGACACAATTCAGTCCATAACCGGAGGTATCATTTCTTGCTAACAAAAATAGCTAACATTCATTCAGCAATTCTTACATGTTATTAGCCATAATAAGCACTTTACAAGTTTTAACTCATTTCATCCTCGTAACAACCCCATGAGCTAGATACTTTTATAATCTCTATTCTGCAGATACAAAGACTGGGCAGAGAGAACATAAGTAACTTGCCCAAGGTCTCATATCTAGCAAGTGGCAGAGCAAGGGTATGAAGACAGATATCTTGGCTACAGAACCCAAGCACTTAGCCACTTTATAACAGATAGATAGAAATGTTTTTTGCAGCAGAAAAATCTGCTATTCCAAATCGGTTAACAATGGTTCAGTATTCTGTCATGGACTAAATGGTGTTTCCTAAAATTCATATGTTGAAGCCTGTACTCCTAATGTGACTATATTTGGGGAAAAGGCCTTTAAAGAGGTAATTAAGGTTAAAGGAGGTCAGAAGAATGGGGCCCTAATCCAACAGGACTAATGTCCTTACCAGAAGAGGAAGAGACACCAGGGATGCATGTGCACAGAGAAAGGCCATCTGAGGAGAGCAAGAAGGCAGCCTTCTGCAAGCCAAGGAGAGAGGCCTCAGGAGAAACCAAACCTGCCGACACCTTGATCTTGGACTTCCAGCCTCCAGACCGTGAGAAAATTAATTACTGTTGTCTAAGCCATTCAGTCTGTGGCATCTTGTTATGGCAGCCCAAGCTGACCAGGACACTATTTTAATCCCTTTGTCAAGAGCTAGTGTGGAAAGAGTCTATGATTAACACAGACAACCTATAAGATTTTGGTGACAAGAGATTGTCAAGTCAGTAAAATTTTTGGTGAAGTGGGCTTCTCACAACGCTGGACCCTGGAGGTAGAAACATTTTACAGAGAGCCCTGGGTTCTGCTTTCCATACCCAGGTAAGATGTGAGCTTCTAGATTCTGTATTTGGATTAAGAGCTATGAGAACCTGATGTTTGTAAATATCATGAAAATCGAAGCACATCAATTGGGAGTGAAGGATAAAAGGAATATAAAAAAGAGATTGAGAATGTCGACAAAAAGGTAGTGGAAAAATAAGAATTGAGCTTTTCAGGCTTGGTGAGACCCTACCTCATAGGAACCAGATGCCTCAACCACCCCATCCTATTAGGGACTCTGGGGTCCAAGGTAAGCCATGATGAAGTCAATTGCATCTGTTTTCACCCAATGTGATGACCTCACTTCTAATAAGATCTATAATCCTTTGCTGGTTAAGTTGGACACTTACTCCAAAACTTCAAATGCTTGTGGATGTGCACGCCCCACAGAACTGAACTGAGAGTGTTTGTGTGTTTTAGACAATTATTAGAAATCAAAAGATGAATATTTGAAAAATAAAAACAAAGTTGCACAACCTGCTGTGAGATAAAAAAATATGATATACATTATCATCTATAAACTTCTAATATCTTGGATTTGGGGGGCAAATTTTTATCAAGAGGATCTGGTATTTTTGTCTACACAGTTTAGTAACCTGACTCCCACTGAAAGAATAAATAAAAGAGAGAGAAAGACCCAGTGTAGACCACGCCAAAAGATGCGGCCTTAAGTAAGAGAGCATTCATTCAATGCATTTATTCAGTGACATTTGTTAGCAGCCTGTTATGTGCCTCTGTGCCAGATACTGGAGAGCCTGAGTTGAATAAGCCATGGGAAATAGAGCAAAAACAAACAGAAAAGAAAGAAAGTGAACTCCTAAGATATGGCAGTAAGGGCAGCAAATCCTAGGAGTAATAGAAATAGTTTGACATTGAGGTACTTGGAAAGGAAGTCCTTGCAAACTGTTTAATAGCACAAATTAACAGAGAGAGAGCAGACAGCTGGGCTTGCCAAACACAGAGAACAACATGAAATATTTAGGAAGAAAATCAACCCAGACAAAAAGAGAAAAATGGGCTGGGACACATCTAACCCTCCAGGCTTGAAAACTTTACCAATTTGGGGGCAAAAAAGGATTGGCATGCTTACTTTGTTATTCACACTTGAGTTAATTACCTAGAGATCTCTGTAGTGAGTTGTATAGGTTTCTTTCAGTTGCTTTGTAAATCTCTGTTGTGTTTTGAGCAAAGCAATAATTTGCTTTCATTTAAGATCTTGTGACCCCAAAGAACACTGTATTGCTTATTTCAGAAATAAGTAAATCCCAGGTATGTCTTACCAACTTGCACACCTCCAATGTGAGCGTGCATATAAGGGGTGGCAATTGACTGCGTGGTATTAGGTGTGCGTGCAAAGAAACCATGAACTGTGAGAGTGCATGTGTTGTGTCGTGTGGTCAGATATAATAATGTTTCGAATGGTGCTGACAAGTCATGAGTCACTGGGTACACCCGGGGAAGATAATAACTTTCTGGAGGCAAGAAATCACTTGGGGGAGAAAACTGCTTCTGCCTTTGCCTTGCTGATTAATTTGCTAGAAAGGCAGGCACATTACCCAGCCCAGAGGTCAGGCAGCTGTGCGTGCCCCACTCTACCTTTTGAGGAGATAGCAAATGACCACAAGGCTGCTTGACATCAGGGACTGGTCAAGAAAACAAGTTCCAGGGCCTCTGGGACCAGCACTCTGTTGCCTCATTCCCCAGAGCTCATGTCTGGCATGACAGCACAGCCCTGAAGTAAGTTATGGCTCTGGAGAAAGCCCTGATGTTGAAATAGTGGGGAAAGGTTCTGACTGACCTGCAGAAAAAAAATGGAACAAACTAGAGATACAATAGGAGCCTGATATCTCTGCCTCTAGAAGAACAAGTTTATTATATCTGTAAAAAGACAAAAAGTAATTATTTAATCAACTGCCCCTGTAACCAGTGTTTTGTTTGTTTGGTTTGGTTTTATTTTTTTATTTTTTTGTACCTAACAAAAGCTATATCATATTCACACCAATAACAGTAGTCATAAACTGGGCAGGGAAGACAAGTTTCCTGCCTGCATCCCCTCCCGTTCACCCCCTCCCCACCGCTGAGACTCACAGCTCTAAACGAAGCAGAGTTAAACTTTTCTTAAGGAACCTCTCCATCCAACAGAGTCTGACTCTTAACTGTCAGATACATTTAATTCTATGCATTTAACAGAGGGCTTGACACAGGTGCTGTGTGAGCGAGCTGAGGAAAGGCACTCTGAGGATGTGAGAAAACAGCGTGGGGGGTGCGGTGCCCTGAGAAAGGGAAGCTCAGAGTCTGAAAGAAGCTCAGGAAAGAGGGAGGCTTTCTGAAGCTTGGAAAGGAAGGAACAAACTCCTCAGTGCCACAGCACATTAGGAAGCCAATAGATGGAGTTTGACTGGACTAGCTAATATAAGACATGGCCAGAATTAGCTAAGACTTGAGAGCATGTACCACTTCAAGTGGAGGACTCCCCACAGAACAACCAAGGCGTCTTTCGTCAAGAACTGTTTTACCATGATTTGCCGCCTCAGTTTAGAATTTTTTAACAGTTAAAATTAATGGTTGAAATTTTAAACTTCTGCTCTGTAAAAGACAAAGTCAAGAGAAGAAGAAAACAAGCTACAGACAGGGAGAAGATATTTGCAAAAGGCACATAAAGGACTGCTATCCAAAATACACAAAGAATTCCTAAAACTCACTAATAAGAAAACAAACAGGCCAATTAAAAAATGAGCCAAAGGCCTTAGCAGACACTTCATCAAAGAAGACATACAGATGGCAAATAAACATAGGAAAAGATGCTCCACATAATATGTCATCAGAGAAATGCAAATTTAAACAGTGACATACCACTACACACCTG
Source organism: Balaenoptera physalus (assembly GCF_965194825.1). Classification (NCBI taxonomy): domain Eukaryota; kingdom Metazoa; phylum Chordata; class Mammalia; order Artiodactyla; family Balaenopteridae; genus Balaenoptera; species Balaenoptera physalus. The sequence goes on along the minus strand of NC_138886.1, from coordinate 82,896,006 downwards.
TTAGAATGGCCAAAATCCAGAACACTGACAACACCAAAAGCAGACAAGGATATGGAGCAACAGGAACTCTCATACAAAATTGGTGGGAATGCAAAATGGTACAGCCACTTTGAAAGACAGCTTGGTGGTTTCTTACAAAACTAAACATACTCTTTTTTTTTTTTTTAATATACTCTTAACATATGATACAGCAGTCACGCTCCTTGGTATTTACCCAAAAAAGCTGAACATTTATGTCCACACAAGAAACTGCACATGATATTTAAAGCAGCTTTATTCATAATTGCCAAAACTTGAAGGCCACTAAAATGTCGTTCAGTAGGTGAATGTATAAATAAACTGTGGCACATCCAAACAATGGTAGGTTATTCAGTGCTAAAAGAGAAATGAGCTACCAAGTCATGAAAAAATATGGAAGAAAGTTAAATGCATATTACTAAGTAACAGAAGCCAATCTGAAAAGGTTACATACTGTATGATTCCAACTATATGACACTTTGGAAAAGGCAAAACTATAGAGATAACAAAAAGATCAGTGTTTGCCAGGAGTTGGGGAGTAGAAGGGAGGGATGAATAGGTGGAACACAGAGTATTTTTAGAGCAGTGAAACTATTCTGTATGATACTATAATGATGGATACTTGTCATTATATGTTTGTCCGAACCCATAGAATGTACAATACCAAGAGTGAACCCTAATGTAAACTATGGACTTTGGGTGATTCTGATGTGTCAATGCAGTTTCATCAATTTTAACAATTGTACCACCTTGGTGAGAGATGTTGATAATGGGGGAGGCTATGCATGTGTGGTGGCAGGGAAATCTCTGTATCTTCACCTCAATTATACTGTGAGCCTAAAAGTACTTTAAAAAATAAAGTCTTTTTTTCTTTAAAAAAAAAAAAAAAGGTAATAGTTGTATAAATGAAGTGTGGTTTCCTAGATTATAGCCTGGAACAGAAAAAGAGCATTAATGGAAAAACTGGTAAAAGTCTAGAGTTTAGTTAATAGTCATGTACCAACTTTGGTTTGTTATTTTTGACATATGTACCATGGTAATGTAAGATGTTAACACTAGAGGAGGCTGAGTAAAGGATATTCAGGAACTTTGCAACTTTACAAATCTAAAATTACTCCAAAATTAAAAGTTTATTTTAAAAAATTAATATTTGGCATTTCTGTGGTTAAATCCCAAAGCTATCTGAAAAACACTACAAGGAAAATTCACTCGTAACTCCCTAATTCTTACTTTGATTATTTTAAAGAATTCTGGAGTATCTGTACTAGACATACAAAACCAACCATCTTATCATAAAGACCCCAACAATCTTCTAAAAATTTCTCACCTCTAATACTCCCACATAATTCTAGAATCATGTGGTAGACTGCAAAAATGGCCACAATTCTTCACCCCTCCCTGTATCCACAGCTTTTGGCAGGATGACATAGCAGCTCCTACCATCAAGAATCTATTTCTCCACTCTGTGAATCTCGGCTGGGATTTTATGACTTTCAGTGAATGGGATATAAATGATGTGCAATTTCTGAGTCCAGGTCTCAAAAAGCCTTGATATCACTGTCACTGTCTGAACTCTCCTACCACCATGTAAACAAGCTCAAGCTCACCTACTGGAGGATTAGAGACTGCATGTAACATGGTTGAACCACCTGGCTGGGCCTTCCCTCAACTAGCCAGCCTCCAACCAATCTAGCTTTTGACTACAGATGTGTGAATGAGCCCAGCCAAGACCAGAGAAACCCCCTAGCTGGCCCTAATCCAAGCTGCCATTTGCAGGTTCATAAGCAATAATACAAGATTGTTGTTTTAACATACTAAGTTCGTTTTGCAGGTACAGCTTACTAATACAACTTTACACATATTAGCATGGCTATTATTAAGAAAGAAAGAAAGAAAGAAAGAAAGAAAGAAAGAAAGAAAGAAAGAAAGAAAGAAAGAAAGAAAGAAAGAAAGGAAAAAAGGGAGGGAGGAAGGAAGGAAAGAAGGAAGAAAGGGGGAAAGAAAGAAAGAACATAAGTGCACTATTGGTGGGAATGTAAAATGATGTGGCTACTGTGGAAAGCAGTATGGTAGTTCCTCAAAATACTGAAAATAGAATTACCATATGATCTAGCAATTCCACCTCTGGGTATATATGCAAAATAATTAAAAGCAGGGTTTAGAAGAGATGTTTGTACACTCATGCTCATTGTAGCATTGTTCACAATAACCAAAAAATGGAAACAACCCAAGTGTCCAACAAGAGATAAATGGATAAACAAAATGTGGTGTACATACAATGAAATATTATTCAGCCATAAAAAGGAAGGAAATTTTGACATATGCTACAACATGAATGAACTTTGAGCACATTATGTTAAGTGAAATAAACCAATCACAAAAAGAGAAATACTGTATGATTCCACATATATGATGCACCTAGAGTAGTCAAATTCATAGAGACAGAAAAATAGAAGAGTGGTTGCCAGAGCCTGGAGAAAGGGGGCAATGGGTGTAGAATTTCAGCTGCTTAATGGGTATAGAATTTCAGTTTTGCAAAATGACAAGAGTTCTGAAGATTGGTTATACAACAATGTGAATGTACTTAATGCTACTGAATTTTACACTTAAAAATGGTTAAGATGGTAAATTTTATATTATGTATATTTTACCATAACTGTTCTGAAAAGCTAATGATATAAATCCCATCCTCTCTGTTCAGTCCTCTCATCCCTTCTCACCCAAACTTGACCTCACAACATGAAGATTTTGTCCTCAATTCCTCAGAAGAAATCTCTACTCTGCTACCAACTTCTAGTTTAAAGTAGGAAAAAATAGAACACATGAAATTGTCACCTATGCTGTGCAGCTCAGGCCCAGGCACGGAAACTTTTTTTCTTTTTTTTAACCACACGGGCCTGTTGTGTTTTATCAACAGGATATCACAAAGGCCAGTGACAAAACCAGACTGAACCAGCTACCTCCAAGATGGCAGGCAAAGTGGACTAAGGGTCACCACTTTCCTTGCCTTGATTTATCTCTGTGTTTCCATACCAACTCCTGAGAGCTGAAGGACACTTGCCTGATTTATCTCTGTGTTTGTTTCAAAAGTACCTGGTGTTTGGCAGAGAGGCTTTGCAGCTGTTCTGTGAGAGATACATGCTTTGAGAGATATGCAGTGGTCAACCCCCCAGAGCGGGCTCTGACTTGACCACAGGAAGGCGCCTGCACAGATGAAACCTGGAGGTATCAAGAGTTACCTTTGCTTCATTACCGTGCTAAGATCTCCGTCCGAACTGGGTATTTGTACTCTGCTAGGCACAATTCGTGCCGTGTGCAAAGCAGTGTGGAAGACTGCGCATGCCCCAGCTGCCCTTGGAAATCTCCACCCTTTTGCTAGAGCCTGATGACCTGTCTGCCTCCTAACCCTAGGAATTCCCTTACTCCCTCCCTTCGGGGAGAAGGTGCCTTTAGAGCATGAGTTCCCCTTCTCCATTCTCTGGCCATAGAATAAAAGACTGTCTGGCTTGTACCAAACTCAGTTTCATTATTGGCAGCATGAACCCAGGCAGGAAAGAACTCCCTGACCGAGACAGGGGGGGCTTCAGTTCAGCTAGGGCTCCAAGAGGGGGGCCTCACATCTAATTTGGTAACAAAATCATCCTCTATCATTTTATAGACTAACTTAATGCAAGAAATTAGTTATTCTAGAAGCTTCCCCCCCTCATTTACTTCACCACCCTCAGGAAAATATGCCCCCATAGAACCCTCCTTACTACAAGCTCTTGGATTACGTCCTTCCCCCCTTCTCTTTTGCCCAACCATCTCTTAAATCTTACCAGTGACCTTATGGTGAAAAGCAAAGGACACATTGAATTCTAAAAGACTGACAAATGCACGCTTTTCTGAAGCTCAAGTAAAATTATGCTTCTACAGCCCAGCGACACTCCAGCTCCCTGTGGTTCAGTGCTTCATAGACACACATTCTCAGAAACACAGTCCGTTTTTAAAAAGCAATTAAAAATATTTTTAAAATTTGTTCTCCTCATTTCGGTCCTCCCCATCAAAAACTTTTTTAGAGCTTTTCTAATATAAATCTTGTCACCTCTCCTGCTGCTTCTGCTCTCTGTGCTCAGATTTACAAAAGAAGGCCCAGCATGGAAGGGAGGAAGAGGGAATCGTCTAGTGGCCAAGGCCCCAGTGTTCTTTTTTTGGGCAGATAGAGTGTCCCTATATAACCTGGCTGGCAGGTCTGAGTCTAAGAAAAGAGACACATATAGGGAAATGAATACAAAATATTTAAGTTACATAGTTCCCATGATATAACTTTTAGATGAGATTTATATTTAAACTGTACCAATTCTATTTCCCAGAAAGCGTGGCTTTTAAAATGAAAGCCCAGATGAATTTGATCAAAGGCGTTTTCAACGGAGCAAGGTTTGACATTTCTCATCCTGCACAGAGAAAATGAATAGTGGAGTCTTCATTCGTGGAAACCACAATTTCCGGCACTCGCTCCTTTGGAGTCTTACCATCTCATTGCAACAGCGCACAGCCTCCCCTGTGGATCCAAGGAGAGGAGAAAACCTCTTTCCCTGACACACCCAAAGAGGCAAGAAAAAAGTACTTTCAACACCTCACCTGCTGGAGGAGAAGCCAGCTGCCTCCCAGTGCTCTGTAAGAAATACTGGCTAAAAAAAAAATTTTTTTTTAATAAATTTAATTTCCTTTGAAGTGGCTATTTGATCTCAATTCATACATTGAAATAATTCCTGAGAAGATGATGTCTGCCACCTCCCATTCCTAGCTCTCCAAACCTCCCTCTCAGCCTCTTCCTATACACTCTGGTTATTGTAAACAGCTTACACTCCCTAAACCAGGGAGTAGCAACCTGAGTGCCACAAATGTATTGCATTGCCCCAGGGTGCCTTGCAAATGTTACATTTGTCTCAAGAGTCACCACTTGCTAAAAGTTGGGAAGCGCTGTCCTTTACGTATTGTTTCTGGACTCAGCTGCCCTAGAAATGTGGAAAACCTTTTATCTGTGTAATTTATACCCATTTTTTCAGATTCAGCTCTGGGTATCTGACTTCTTCCTCCAGGAAGCCTTCCCTAATCCGACCTAACCCACAATTTGGTGTAGGTTAGGTACTTCTCTACACTCTGAAATACCCTCTGCACCTAGATTCCATATCCACAGTGTAGTGTTATACATAGCCACTAAGAAGTAGTTCCCCCACTATGTCCTGCTTTGAGGGGAAAGTCCTCATAACTGTTGTCATTCTACCCTTAATTGAAGTTAGTCCGAATTTTTCAGTAAGTTCTGTTAACCATCTCTGTCTAGGGCAAGTCTCTTTACCCTTCAAGGCCCCACTAAGATTAACCTTGGTGATAACCTCCCTGCCCGATCTCAGCTCCAGCAAAAGTGCTTTGTGTGGACTTCCCTGGTGGCGCAGTGGTTAAGAATCCACCTGCCAATGCAGGGGACACAGGTTCGAGCCCTGGTCCGTGAAGGTCCCACATGCCGCAGAGCAACTAAGCCCTAGTGCGTCACAACTACTGAGCCTGCGCTCTAGAGCCCCCGAGCCACAACTACTGAAGCTTGGGCACCTAGAGCCCGTGCTCCGGAATAAGAGAAGCCGCCGCAATGAGAAGCCCACGCAATGCAACAAAGAGTAGCCCCTGCTCGCCACAACTAGAGAAAGCCGGCACGCAGCAACGAAGATCCAACACAGCCAAAAATTAATTAATTTTTTTTTTAAAGAGTGCTTTGTGCATATGCTCCATCATAGCCCTGCCTGCACCATGTTCTGGTCTGATGTACCCATCTTTTCCGTCTCACTAGACTGCAACCTTATGGGCACTAGGACTACGTCTGATTTGTATATTTGTAGGTCCAATACTAGTAGTGCCTGAACAGAGGCATTCTCTGTTCCCTCAATGAATACCCTGTCTCCCAAGAACAATCATAATTCTAGCTAAATTGTCAAAGAGTAAAGACATGTCAACATTTTTACTTCCTTTATAGACCCTAAAGAAAAAAAAAAAAAAGCTTTTGGCTCCATGTTGTAAACCAGTGGTTCTTGACCTTAGGATGCATCAATGTCACCTGCAGAACTTGTCAAAACAGATTGCTGGGCCCCATGCCCAGAGATTTGAGTTCATTGGTCTTGGATGGGGCCCAAGAATTTGCCTTTCTAACAAGCCTCCAGGTGATGTTGATTTTGCAAGTCCACGATTTAGATTTTGAGTAATCCTGTGCAAAAACCAAGCCATCAGATAACCCAAGCAGATCTTTGCCAGGTTTTACCTAACACACACCTCTGATCCTGGACTGAATGAATAATCTTAAAGAGAAATGTACCATGTAGTGCTTACATGTTCTGGGCCAAAAGGAAAAGGCTCTCATTGTTTTGCATCTAGCATTTTTATCAGTTTTTGTTGCTGTCATTTTTGTAAGATGGTCCAAAGGGAAGTAACAGTCAGTAAATACCTACCATGAGAGACAGCCGATATTGAGGTTAAGGACACAGTCCTGGAGCCAGACTCCCTGCTACCAAATCCTGGCTCAGCTTAATCTCTGTGCTTCAGCCTCCTCTTCTGTAGATTAGGAATAATGACAGCCCTCCCTTATGTGGTTGCTGTGAAGCTTCAATGAATTGACAGATGTAACGTGCTTAGCACAGTGTCTGGCATATAGTAAATTCTCCAAAAGCATTAGTTTTCCTCGCTATTAGTACTCTTAAACATTACTGTGTTTACACACAATATCAATTTAACCTTCACTACAGCTTGCCTAAGTTCATACAATTAAAAAGAGCTAAAACTGGGATAGAAATCAAGGTTTGATTCCAAAATTCATGTTTCTCTTTCTATTCATTCATATACTTGAAAGGTTATTAGAAGGCAATTTCCTGAGTCCCATCTGACTGCCCAGATTCTTATCCCAGTCTATGGTGGACCCAGAAATCTGCATTTTAAACTAGCATCTCAGTTTCTAAACTCTAAATCTGATGCTAGTGGTCTAGGGATCTTTTCCATATACTGCCTTGCAGTATGAACATGAGGATTAGTGAGAACAAGTATAGGACTGGGCTTTAGAAACTAAGTGCTAAGCAAATGTCTTTGTTATTATGAAAATAAATTGTTTTTCTTCAAATGTTAAAGCTATATCAAAATAAGAAAAAACTGTGTTAGAACACAGTTGAAAACTAAAAGCTGTTGCTCTAATTTGACCAGGAAAATGAAATCTAAAAATCCTCTGGAATAAAATGATGTAACAAAGATTGAAAACTCTGTTTCTGGAGTCAGTTTGGTTCCCAGTTCTATTTCTTATTACCATGTGAGCTCAGGCAACTTATTTCACCTCTCTGAACTTCAATTTGCTCATCTGTAAATAAAAATACCTACCTCATAGGACTGTTGCAAATACTAAATGAAATAATGCATGTAAAGTACTTAGCACTGTGTCTGGAATAGAATATATACTCAATAAGTTGTGCCATGATTATTCTTATTAATGTTGACAGTTACAGGAGTTGCACAGAAAAAGAAGTATTTGACACCACTACAGCTATAACCACTGGCATAAAATGGTTTTTTAAATAGGGAGCTTAACGGTATTTTACAAATTTTAAATAATATTTAGGAAATTTGAGTGCTCACCATCATCCCTAACCTATGTGTGTAAATCTCAGCATCACCATATCTTTATAATATTTGGAGAAATGTGAGAGTGTGCCCACTAAAGATTCCCTTCCCAAAAGAGTTCTTCGTGGTCCCCAGAGCCTGAGGAAGAAACGGACGCTGGCACTTGCTCAGCAATTGCAGAGAAATGAGAAATCTTCTCAAAAAGTTTTTCCGCTCGCTGTGGAGTTTTCCTCATTAAACAGCCCCTTCCCAAGATCACCATCACAAACTCATACATTCTAAAATGCCTCACAGACCTTTGGAAAGAGCCTGCAGCCCACCCACCTCCAGTGTCTGTCTTGGGATACAGGGAAAGAACAGGAATAAACAAGATAACTCATTGCACCTGTTTGGTTAACACTGCCTGTAAGCAAATTCTGAACCCAGGAGTGTGTGTGTGTATGTGTGTATGTTTCTTTGGAAAACAGAAATGTGGAGGTTAAAATTAATTCTAAATGCTTTAGAAGCATGAGTTGAAGTCACCTAAACACTATATTGCTGCTGGCATGTCATCAACATGATTTGGCATGAAATAATTCTTAGAAAACACTCCACTGAAGAAAGAACAGAAATGCACTATCTCCAAAGACAAGACAAGAAATTGCTTTGTGAGATCAGCCCATTTGTCAAGTGAGTGAGTTGGGCTGCTCACTGGGTATGAAGGCCACTGTCAGCCCTAGTCTAGAATTCTAAGATTCTATGTATTCATATAGATATATAGATGCACACACACATGTGTATACATAGACATATGTAAAACATAAATTTTAATTGGTTCCAAGCATATGATAAATAGTGTAATACTATTTAAAACTCACCAGAACAGATGAACCGGTTTGCAAGGCAGAAATGGAGACAACAGATGTAGAGAACAAACGTATGGACCCCAAGGGGGGAAAGCAGGGGTGGAGGGGATGAATTGGGAGATTGGGAGTAACATATATACACTAATATGTATAAAATAAATAACTAATAAGAACCTGCTGAATATAAATAAATAAATAAATAAAATTCAAAATTAATTAATTAATTAATTAAAATAAAACTCACCAGAATTCTCCATCCTTAGCATTAAGCTTATGATAAACACAGAAATTTCCCACCAAATGGAAAAAGGAATTTTTTTCAAAAGTAAAACCATTCCCAAGGAGCATCACAGGATTTTGTTAGGTTAAATGTTAGATTAAAATCCTGCAAGTAGGGACTCCCCTGGTGGCGCAGTGGGTAAGAATCCACCTGCCAGTGCAGGGGACACGGGTTCGAGCCCTGGTCCAGGCAGATCCCACTAAGCCCATGCACCACAACTACTGAGCCTACGCTCTAGAGCCCGTGAGCCACAACTACTGAGCCTGAGTGCCACAACCACTGAAGCCCGCACGCCTAGAGCCTGTGCTCTGCAGCAAGAGAAGCCACCCAATGAGAAGCCCGGGAACCGCAAGGAAGAGTAGCCCCCACTCGCCACAAGTAGAGAAAGCCCGCGCGCAGCAACAAAGACCCAAGGCAGCCAAAAATAAAAATAAATAAATAAAATTAAAAAAAAAAATCCTGCAAGTGCTGCCATAGTGAAACTTGGAAAATGTTACTCGATTTTCAATTAAATTTAATATGCCATGTGACTTATTTACTTAATTTTATATATCGATTTTGTTGGGGGTTTTTTTGCTGTTGTTGTTTGTTTTTAAGGAAATGTCCCTCATCTAAAATCACACAGTGTAAAATTGGAAGTGTCAACGGAACTAAAAGAGGAGGAAGGCTCCAAGTCTACTTTCCAAAAAGGCAAGGAAAAACCGTTAATCCTTCAATCTCAGGTTATCATAAATTCGTAAACAAGCCCTCTCTTCTTCCTCTTAGGCCGACAAACCCAATCCCACCCTCTGTCCCCATTCGGTATGTAAAAGCATTTTTTCTTTTTAGCCAATGAAAGGGGCTGGGTAAGTGCCTGGGTGGGGGTCAGGTCTTTCCCGCACAGCTAAGCCTGCGGCGCGAAAGCTTCTCCCTCCTTCTTCCCCCTCACTGATCCGTAACACCAGAAGAAGGGTCTGCCCAGAGTAACCTGCACCCGGGCGGAGCAGGCACGTTAAGGCTCCGAAAGGGCAGGAAAACAGAAGCGCTCTAACTGGACCACTGGAGACCTTGTTTTGCCCTCAAGAAGCCGAAACTGCAAGGCCTAATTCCAGTGATTTCCAGGTGTCGTGGGTTTCCAAGCTCACAGAACATCGCCCTCTTTCTAGTGGTTTGCAGACAGTCCCTGGCTGGTGCAGGTCAGTTTCCCGGTTCACAGCGCTTCCTGTCTAAGGAAAGGTTTAGGACCCGCACCAGCCAAGAGACTTGCAATTAGCCCCGTGAAGTTTCAGTGCTCTGTGGTCATCAACTGTGTCAACCGCTCCCCTGCTCAACCTAGCTCCCTCTTAATGGGGTGTGAGAGGAGGAACTAGACAATAATGTTACTAACTACTATTTTTATTTTTTAATTAACCCAGGAGAAATACAAAATAAAGTAAACCTTTTGCGGGTGGGGAGTGGAATGAATTCCCAAGGCAGAGATTATCGTGACCTTATTTTCAGTGATCTGCACCGAGGTTCTGACCTCTACAGGTGCCTAAGCATTTGCTGCCAGAGGTATTTTTTCTGGGAAAAAAAGGAAGGAAGGAAAGAAGGAAGAAAGGAACCTACAAAACAAACACAAGTTAGCTGTAGTCTCTCTTAGCAGATGAATAGCACAGATATCTTTGTTTATATTTTTGCACATTTTCCCATGAAACCTCTCATAGCCCTCTCTACCCCCCCCCCACCCACCCACTTTTCAGCAAACAAAATATTTCAGCAAGGATGTGAGAAAGAACAGTCATTTCTTAATGTGGGAAACCGGTTTTATTTACGAACATGCGCAGTTCATTGTTGCCCTGGGGGATGCTTGTGTCTGAACTGTTTAACGAGAGCTAACCAGGTCTTTGGGCAGGCCTGACTTGGAAGCAAATAAAACTTGAGCTCTGTGTGTACACAGGAGAGAATGTTAAAGAAAACATGTACTATTGTGTTCCACATGGATTTGGGACCTTCCTTTCAGTTCTGATTATCCACACCTTGTGTTTTCTGGAATGTTTGATACATTGGTGGTCTGCACTTGCAAGATTAAATGTTATTAAATGTTAGCACTGGAAGGGACCCAAGAAGGTCATCCATTGAGTCAACCTTCTCATCTTTGCAGGGAACAGAGACCCTGAGAAGTTGTGACTTGGAACTAAATTCAAAAGATATAAACAACCCCTGAAGACAGGGCAAGCCTGGAAGGCAATATTCGGGTCTAACCAGCAAGTAGAAGGACCCCCATGTAAAATCCTCTAGGCAGCCATCCTTCCACAGGGATGAGGTTACCCAAGAGGCCTAAGTCTGCATAAAGCACTGCACTTGGGAGTCCTTCCCTCATCCTTTCTTCTTCCCTGCTTCCTGAACCCTAGCCCTTCGGTTTTCTAATGAGTCCTGTCTGGGTGGGAGTAGAGGACTAAAGGAACAGGATACAGGCTGTCTCATATGCACCAAATGCACAATGTCCGCTTCGGCGAAACCCTCTTAACTTGCAAGAGGTAGCAAGCTTTATTTGAGTGTTAATAACATATGTGGCCCTGGTAAGAAGAGAGGATCTGAGAAAGAGGAATGGCGCTCAAATCAAAGCAGAAGCCAGCTGCTCCTTCCTTTCTCTCTGTAAGCATAAACCAGCACATAAGTAGTCCCTGTTTGGAGGCACGAGGGGAAGTCAGGGAGAAAACACAAAAAGGGAGGCCTCTCAGATGGAGTTCTATTTATTTTTTTTTACAAGGGTTAAAGGGCTTCTTTTGAAAGGCAAGCCTAGAATTTAAACCACTACCCCAAATAAGACATGACATTATCTGCAGACATCGCCTAATCCTCCATTGTGAAATTAACATTCATCTAAAAGAAGGGAGTTTCCTCTTTAAAGAACCAACCTTTAAAAAAATGTTTAAAATTTAGATGATTTTAGTTTCACCAATGAGAAAAATTAGAACTTGTTGGGGAAAAAAAATTGGTTTCAACAGATTTTTTGGTCTTCTCTGCTAAGATTTTTGGTTCAGAAGTTTGGACTCCTGCTGCATAAGAAATCTTTGGCTTTTGAGACGCCAAACAATGTTTACCAGATTTGGAGCTGGGAGTGAGGTTTCTTCTCAAATGAGGCTAAGGTTTCTCAGCCTACAACATCCCAGTTTCCAGCACAGGCTGCCTGATTCTTCATGTTTTCCCAATGAAGCTAGCTGTGTAAGGCACAGTTTAAAGGACAATACTCTTATAGTTTGTACTACCTCAAACTGATGATTACATTTCATTTAGAGATGTAATTCATTTATTCACTTCTTAAAATACTTGAGTGTGCTGATGGGCAAAGTAGAAATGAGTCAAATTTCCTTGTACCTCACATCAGTTCTGTTAATTTACGCTCTGAAAAAATTAAGAATAATAAACTTTCATCTAAGCACCCTCAAATGTTACCTCCTAGGGCAATTACAAAGCAGAGGGATTAATCAATCATGTGAATCAAATGCAAAGATTACAAAAAGTTCAAAATGAATAATGTTCTATTCTGGAGGAAAACCTGTCTCTTTTGAGCATCACAGCCACGAAGTGGTACATTTCTGATTTAGTTAATAAGAGCCCAATTATATTTGAAATGTAGATTAATTCTCCTAAAAGCATTAATCAATTTGGCAAGGACACCTCAATAATAATGCGGTCTCTTTATTGCTTCCATGGTAAGATTGTGCCCCCATAACCGTAATCAGCTTATTGATACAAATACCTCTTTCCTTCAGTTGATTCAAATAGAACATTTCATAGGTACTTTCAGCTGATGGGATGGTAAATAATTTTTAGACTAAAAGTTGAAGTGGATTGATTAGAAGCAATTTTTTCTGTTTTGCACAATAAAAAGATGAACTACATGGTTCGCCAAGCCAATTTGTAGAGCAACCTCTCCTCTCTAATTGCTGCCACACTAATGTAGTAGAAGCCGAGTGCTAGGAAGTAGAGAAATCCATTTACCCAGCCATGACATTTAAGTAGCAAACACAAGTACTGGATTTTTCCATTACCCTTCATTTCAGCCCTGCTACGTTCCACCTGTGACCCTTATGCGATGAGGGCAATGTGCTTTCATACAATTTGGTAACCATAAGAAAGGTCCACTTCAAAATGTTTGAGAGCAGACTAAAATCATTTTTTAGAAAAGCATAATTAAGTCCATAACCAATCTCACTAATTTCTGATAATGTATTGCAAAACCAAATTATTTGATAAACACTCTAATAAATGTACATCATGCCTGAGGGGGAAAATTGCATATTTTCTCTGTCACAGATAACACAGTCTTTGTCACCAATAATCCCAAACTTGAATAGTGCTTTTATTTCATATAAGACTTTATTTCAACAACAGGAAGCAGGCAAGTTCTCCAAAAACACCCTGTGTTCCTTTGTTGTATATCTTACCACAGAGAAATGGGAACGCATCTTCAAATAGATTCCATGTTGAAATGCGTATCAAAGAAAAAACTCTGTATCTTTATTTTTCACAACTCTCCTAAGACATTTTAGTCTGAGCCAAAGTTTCTTTAGATAAGTTATCATTGAATGGATACAGAGAAGCTTCCAGGGATGTGTCCTTCTGGAATATCATCTCCATACTTCCTGGCACAGGGAATAGTACTTGGAAAGCAGTAGATGGCCCATGAATGTTTGCTGAATGAAGGATGAATGTTTACAGGGCCCTTGGACTCTTAGGGTGGGGAAAAGACCAAAGCAATATTTTTAAACAAAGCAAAGTAAGTCAGTTTTATTTTGTTTTCTTTTTTTTCCCCAAAGGAGTTATTCTTGTCCTCCAAAAATGAAATAAAGAATATTTAGGATTTTTACCTCCAATTGAAATTTCTTCAGTAATTCATCAACACCACACTTGAAGCCAAAGCATTCGCTTCAGGGTTGAATTCAGAAGCTGATTCCACAAAAAATCAACCTCAAATATAGCATCTTCTGCTTCAAACAACTCTGTGCAATGCCACAAAAATAGAGGACAGTCCTTGGAGGATATGCTATCTGAAAGCTAAAAGCTTTACCCTTTTCTTTATTTCTGTTGTTTACTTAAATTGCTTGGTAAAAGATTTATCCACCAGTTCTTCCTCGTGTAAATTTAATAGCCCAGATATTAAAACCATCAAGTTCGAGGTTAGAGAGGAAAATGCCAACCTTGCTTCTTAATGACAGCAGCCCACCCAAAGATGCTTAAACACCATCAACAGTATCCTTGATGCTTTAACAAGAGTACTTAAAAAGCAATTAAGTATGCCAATCTCAGGCTGAAAACAATTTTAAAATAACACATGCATTAAGTCCCTGCTTCTTGACAAAGTAGTGATTTGCACCACATGATTTAGATACTGTGCATCATTACAGCCATTTCCACAAGGCAGGGAAGTGCGTGCTAAGGAAGATTCATGCTATTGTAAGTTCGGTTCTTTCTCCCCCGTTAAAAAACAAAACTGCAAACAATCGACTCTAACAGTCTGAGTAACTACCAAAAACTTCACCACTATAGGAAACGTTGATATTAGCTAAGAGCTAAAACTTAATATTTATTGGCCTTTGACTATTAAGATACAGGAAATTGGAGGATAGAAGTCAGCAGGATGGAAAAAAGAGGTGTAGGTAAAGACTTTGCACTAGGGAACTTTCCTCCAAGAGGGTACATTTGAGTTGAAGTTGTGCCAAAGGCCACAGATGGTGTCAAACACTATTGCATCCTCAGCAACCGTAACTGGGGAGGATGGGTGGTAGCTAAGTTCAGGACGTTGAACTGGGAGGACAATGACAAGTTGGTTACCACCTGGACAGCTGAGCCTACACAGAAGCGTGGATTGTAAGGCCCGCCATGAGGTACTTCCCATGCTAGGGCTGAGGCGCAGCCCATGGCTGATTGAGGGAGATCCATTTAGCAGCGGATAGTACAAGGCAAGGAATGCGATGGCGAACAGGAAGGAGCAACTCTAGGTAAGGAGTTCCACAGCCAGGTCCTTTGGTCAAGCCAAGACCATGCGGATATAAAGGTATCTGAAGACTTTACACTTTTCTGGAACCAGTGTGTCTGGGCAATCATCAAAGGTTTGGGGTTCCACTTGTTTCTCAAAACTGTCCTGGTAAGATGATTACAACCCCTTTCTCAGATGGGAGAGTTTGACATCAGCAAAGCCTGCTTCTTTCCTGTTCAATGTAGACAGTGTTTCAGATGTTTAAAAAATGGCCCAGATGTTTTTAATAGAAGGCAGTCATAGCTGCATAGCGTATCGTCAACAAAATCAGAGGCAATAGGGTGAAGGTGTTAGGAACACAGGCAGTGGGGCCACACAAACTGGGTTCCACCATGTACTAGCTGTGTGACTTTGGGCAAGGTAATTAATCTCTCTGAGCCTGATCTGTAAAATTAGGACAACAAGTAATTTGAGGATTAAATGAGGTAAACCATGTTAAGAATTTAGCACAGTCCTTGACACTGTGGGCCATCCAGGAGTGGTTACTGTTGTTGTTATTATCAGACAGCAAAATGCTACACTGGACAAGAGCTACAATCATATTTGGGCCTCAAAAGGCATAATCCTCCCAGTGTGAGCCACAGCTATTTTTCCACCTCAAAATCTGTTTTGGAATATAGCAAGGAAAAAATAAATAATTGACTCAATGTTGAATCTTCTGATTCTGAGCATTTTTCATTTTCCTGTGGCCTCTGCCCATGTTCCAACTATTTCTAGATTGCTCTCTTAGAAGCAGTTTGGTATGTACTCTAGAGAAGTATTTGTTTTAATACAAGTTCAAACCAAATGTAATTAGTAAAAGAAGCTTCTGGGAGAAAAAAATTGTATTGTGCATTCCAATGCCGGTTTTCAAATTATTCATTTGGTTGATGCCTCTTATGCAGATAATTAAGAAATAACTGCACCCTGAGTGTAGACATTCAGAAATTAAAATGTGTATATTGTCCACTCTAATGAGACAATACCTATCCCGTGAGGAAAAAGTCACTCTACTTGGAATGCTCATAATTACTTTAACCTGAGTCATTCCCACTGGTAAGTTATTAAATTCCTAAGTGCTGGTTCTATCAAAATGTGTTTTTTCTCAAAGTAAGGTGATATACAACTGGGGCCTTGAAGGAAAGGTAAGTTTTGTATAGGAAAATAAATATAGAGAAGGAAAGAAGATCAGAGGCAGAAAGAAAAGAGTAGAAGACGGAGAGGGAGAAGGCTAGATGGTGGTCAGGCCTGACGGTGGCTATCGGTCCCAGAACCCCAACCAGGAAAGGTAGCAGGCTATTCATCATGCATCCTTTTACAAGTAGCTGTACCTGGCTCCTGAACAATGCTGAATAATATCTAGGGGCTGCACATCAAAATAAAATAAGTCCCAGACAACCAGATACCAGAAAGAGATTATTTCTTGAATGGCCCCTGAGATTCCAGGTTTAGGGACAGTTCTATGATAATTATCCAAGAAGCTGAATACAAGTTTCCCCACTCTCCGAAAGTAACGATTTCCTATCAAAACTTTCACAAGCAGAAATGGTGTAATGCAAGAATCAATTACCTTAAGACACATCTTGCTGACAGGGACGCACAAAATAAATGGAGATAAAGCACAGATGCTCACAGACACAAAGGGATGGCAGCTTGACGCTGAGATGCAGAGTGTAGTTCCTGGGGAAGGAGCTTGTGGTGCCACTCTCGCCGCTCGAGATGGGGTACATGCTGCCTCTATAACGGCTCACTGCAAAAAAACACTGATGCTATTTTCGCTTTTCACCGTTTTTTGTAAAAGCAAAAATACTCCTCAGATTTCTTTTAGTTAACAAAAACAGGTACTAATTTAGGTCTTTTGTAAAAGTGACGTGTCACAAAGCGAACTTCTGAAAAGCAAGGGATACCTGTATGTATTATTATTCTGTACCCTGAGTACTTCATTCTCTTAGACTTTCTTTGATCTTGGGTCTTGGCTTTGTGTCCAACTGCCAAGGGGTTTAGGTAAAAGTGAAAGAGAACTTCCTTACAGCTACTGAAGAGGTAGCTGGAGTAATAGGTGGGCTAGGAGAGTGAGGAAAATGGGAATTTGATGGCTGTCTAAGTTTCAGAGCTCAGGCACAAGGCTCTTTCCATTGCACATTATTTTAATAAGTTTAGAAAAATGGTTGTGTTTCAACAAAGCACTGTGGAAACATACAGTACTCTTTCTCAGTCATGGTACATACAGGTAGAGAGGACATTTGTTTTTAAATGTCCAGTCACATAAATTAACTGGATCTCCAGACTTTAATTTTGAAGGAAAACTAGACTGGCTCTAAATAATTGAAGACAAGCAGAGAAAACATCTTAATAAAACTTCATAATTTGACTTGCAGTTCCTTGAGCCATTAGTGCTTACTCTTATTAGGTACATGATTACCAAGTGATTGGTAAGTATCAGTTAGTAACCTGAACATTTATAGGGCCTTTTTATCTAGCTGAAAGCTGATTGTTTATTAGAACTACTTTCATCCATCTTCCCCAACCTGAATTGCCCATTCATCCTCTGTTATTTTCTACCTTTTTAAAATATTATTTTTTGTTACAAGCATGCCCCCCAAAATGCCATACGTTTGTATGGCTCACTTCACAGAGAACTTTCACAATAACTATTGAATCTATATTATTTAGCTTCAATTTTAAATTAAATCTGTCACTGTAAATCCCTAGAAGATAGTGGTCGAATTTATGTAAATTCTCTTGATACAGTTCATAATCAATAATACTTTTGATGATGATGCTACTTTTTAGGTAAAGATATATCTGATTTTTAAAATGTACCATAAGCAAAGCCTTTTCAACTCTGTTCACAACATAAATTTAACCACACAGGAAAGAGTGGTTAATATTAATGAGGAAGATGAATGAACCAGGCCAAGGCAGCCAAGACTGTTCAATATTTGCAATTCTATAGTTTACATTTGTTAACAAGTTTAATTAATTTGGTGAATAAGTGAGCTGTGGGCAAGTCACTTACTAGTTCTCTGAAACCACTTTGCCTTGAAATTATTAAGAGACGTTTAATTGATTTAACTTGAACTAAGAGGACAAGGCTGAAACACTTTGCATCAAAACAGAAGCTTCACTAAAATGATTTGATGTACCCTGAGCCCTATAATCTGAAAAGATGAACAAAAGCACATTAACCCTAACTGCCTGGTCCAGAAAGCCTCCTGAATGACATGGGACCAACCAAGGAACTCTGATTCAGCTGCTGCTGCTGTCACCTTACATAACTTTACATGTTATTTCTGCAAACACTTAATAGCTATACCAAAGACCAATTCCCCCAAATGGGTACAAATCCAAAACAATTTTCATTTCTTTATTGTATCAACTAACAGACTGAGTGTATTTCTTACATGAAATATAATTCTTATCATCATTTATATTTTATATTTTATTTAATTTTAATGGCAATATATTCACAAGGTACAAGAATCAAATAATATATAAAAATATACAGTAAGAAGTGTCACACTCACCCCAGTTCCCATCACCACTCCAACAGGTAATCACTTTTATTAATTTCTTCTAATCATTTTAGAGTTTCTTTGGCTCTAGAAGCAAACATGAATATGTATTTTTATTTCCTTTTCTTTTTTCCACAAAAGGTTGCATGTTATATAGTCTGCTCTACACTTTTTTTTTTAACTTAACGATGCAGTTTATCCTGGAGATCTTTTCATATCAATTTTTCTTTGGTTTTTGTTTTTAACGGCTATATGCTATTCCATTGTATGAATATGCCATAGTTGGTTTTGTTTTTAAACTATGTCCTTGTTGATTTACATTTGGGTTGCTTCCAATCTTTTGCTACTGCAAACAGTGCTTCAGTGAGTAACCTTGTTCATTCATTGCAATGTTTATTCTAAGGCCATGCTTGTGAATGTTTTAATCATCACAGCCATTTTATATATTACCATTTCATAACATTTAAGCATGGCTAAATAGATGCAGCCATGGGAACATAATGAGAACCAGAAGAAACAAGCACCTTTATGCTGTGACCTACATCTTATGTATCAGATGCTAGATGCAAACTACCAACCTCATTAAGGGCTAGAGTCCTCATATTCATTATTTCCTCTTTTGACAAAAAATTTTTTTTTAATTTTTAAGAATTCATGGGTCAGGCTCTGTTCTAAGCACTGGAGATACTGCAGTAAATAAAGGTGGCAAAGTCCTAATTTTATGGTACTTATACCCTAGTAGAGAGATGCAGAAAATTTATAAATAAATACATAGCAGCAGCCTTTCTCTCTCACAAAAACCAGAGGAGACCAGGTACAGGTTAAAATTTAGACGGCCCTGGTGAGTAAATTGCCCTTCATGTCCACAGTTTAGAAAGAGACAAGCAGTTGCCATTAAACCTCTGGCTTCCCTAGAGCTGTGACTCATACATTTTTTAATTAATTGTGGACAAATTTTATCTTGCCTGTTTATGGTCACACTCCCAATTGAGAAAACTCCATATTATAGAAATGTTGATTCTCAAAATTAATCTATACAAATATAATGCAATTCCACTCAAAACCTCAACAGGATTTTTCGTAGAACTTGACCAACTGATTTTAAAGTTCACCTTGCCCTACCTGATATGAAATATACTATAAAGCTACAATAATTAAAACAGTATGCTACTGGTGAAGAAACATTGATGGGCAAGGATAGAAAGTCTATAAACATTCTAATATGTACAAGAGAATTTAATACTAAATTGACTGAAACTGCTGTTTTTAGAGATCACAAATGGCTGAAAATTGCCAATTGTGTATGGTACAGTCAAAGGTACGATAACATTTTACATAGGGTAACATTTTACATAGATAAAAGACAAATTAGCCCCCAAAATCGACTGTCCATTTTGGGAGAGGGGAAATTTGGTTAGATCCTTATCTCATACCAAGCATAAAAATAAGTTATTTTATCAATTGTATTAACAATGTAAATATTAGAAGTATATACAAAAATATATATTAGTTAAGGTATTTAGTGGCTGTAACAGATAAATCCCCAAATCTCAGCAGCTTAAAAGTCACGCAAAAATCAAAACACATGTTTCTGATTGTGTAGCTCTTCTCCAAGAAGTGATTCCGATCCTAACACTTTCCATATTGTGGTTCCACCATCTTCAATATATAGCTCCCCATTTCTCCCTGGGGGTTATATTCCTTACAGACAACCAAAAGGAAAAATAGTATAAAAGATCGCACAGGCAAGTCACGGAAAATGGCACACGTTCCGTTAGCCTCTGTCCACATTCTGTCAGCCAGAACTCAATAGCACAGCCACACCCAGTTGCAAGGAAGGTTGGAATATAAAGTCTGGCTATGTGCTCAGAAGGAAAAGGAAAAGAGTTGACTGAACAGCTAGCCTGTGTCCACTTCATCTATACATTTTTATGCAGAGGAAAACTAGGAGCATATGTTTGTGGGCTTGTGGTAAGGAAGATTTTCTTAGGCCAAAAGTGAAAAAATGAAAGATTGGCAGACTTGACTTCATAAAGCACAAAAACCTAACCATAAAAGACACCGTAAGCAAAGTTTAAAGGACAAATGAGAAACAGGAAGAAAATATTTATAACATATAAAGCAAAAGATTAACGTTGAAGAATATAAAAGTTACAAATGGCCAATAAATATGTGAACAAGTGCTCAGTCTCACTAGAAATCAGTGAAATTCTACCTTAAAACGAGGAAAGGATATTTTTTTACCCATCAGATTTGTAAAAGATCTCTAAACGTTTAAAATATCCAGCAATTCCTCTTCTAAATATCTATCTTAAAGAAATGCTTCCCAAAATGTTCAAAGTGAAATGAAGAATTTTGTTGTATCACTTACAATAATAAAAAATTGGGGGGAAGGAGCCCGAGAGAGAGTCGGCGGCACAAAATGGCGGCGGCGACGGCGACGGCCGGGGCCGGGGCTCAGGGGCCGGCGACCCCCGCGGCAGCGGCCGGCACGCCGGGCTCCGGTGGCACAGCCCCCGGGTCGCAGGGCGTGCTGATCGGGGACCGGCTGTACTCCGGGGTGCTCATCACGCTGGAGAACTGCCTCCTGCCGGACGACAAGCTCCGCTTCACGCCGTCCATGTCGAGTGGGCTCGACACTGACACGGAGACCGACCTCCGCGTGGTGGGCTGCGAGCTCATCCAGGCGGCCGGCATCCTGCTCCGCCTGCCGCAGGTGGCCATGGCTACCGGGCAGGTGTTGTTCCAGCGGTTCTTCTACACCAAGTCCTTTGTGAAGCATTCCATGGAGCACGTGTCAATGGCCTGTGTTCACCTGGCCTCCAAGATAGAAGAGGCTCCAAGCCGGATACGGGACGTCATCAACGTGTTTCATCGCCTTCGACACCTGAGAGAGAAAAAAAAACCTGTGCCTCTACTGTTGGATCAAGATTATGTTAACTTAAAGAATCAAATTATAAAGGCGGAAAGGCGAGTTCTCAAAGAGTTGGGTTTCTGCGTCCATGTGAAGCACCCTCACAAGATAATCGTTATGTACCTTCAGGTGTTAGAGTGTGAGCGTAACCGACACCTGGTCCAGACCTCATGGGTAGCCTCTGAGGACTCCTTGTTGAAATGGGACAGTTTGGAAACGGTTCTTTGATAAGCCTGAGAAGAGGATTTCCCCTGGGGCGCTGAGCCCTCTGCATGACGCTCCCATACACCCAAGGGCGTTTTCCCCCCTTTTCAAGTGGACTCCTGTGTGGAAGAAGCCACGCCGCGAGCACCTCTCCCCGGAAAAGGAGCGCAAGAGGACGACTTGTCTCAGAAAGGCCCTCGCAGGCTTTGTGCTGAGCCCATTCATTTGAGAACTACATGAATGACAGCCTTCGCACAGACGTTTTTGTGAGGTTCCAGCCTGAGAGCATCGCCTGTGCCTGCATCTATCTTGCTGCCCGGACGCTGGAGATCCCTTTGCCCAATCGTCCCCATTGGTTTCTTTTGTTTGGAGCAACTGAAGAAGAGATTCAAGAAATCTGCTTAAAAATTCTGCAGCTATATACTCGGAAAAAGGTTGACCTGACCCACCTGGAAGGTGAAGTGGAGAAGCGCAGGTACGCCCTCGACGAGGCAAAGGCACAAGCCAAGGGCCTGTTGCCCGGCGGCACCCAGGTGCTGGACAGCGCGTCGCGGTTCTCACCTGCCCCCAAGCCGGCGGAGTCCCCCAAGGAAGGCCAAGGAGACAAGCCTTCCCCACTCTCTGTGAAGAACGCCAGGAGGAAAGTGGAGGGCGTGAAGAGAGCCAAGGCCGACAGCCCGGTGAACGGCTTGCCGAGGGGGCGAGGGGCTCGAAGTCGGAGTGGGAGTCACGAGCAGAGTTACTCCAGGTCCCCGTCGCCATCCGCTTCTCCTAAGAGAAGGAAAAGCGACAGCGGCTCTACGTCTGGCGGGTCCAAGTCACAGAGCCGCTCGCGGAGCCGGAGTGACTCCCCACCCAGACAGGCCCATCGGGGCGCTCCCTACAAAGGCTCCAAGGTAAGGAGCTACCGGAGGTCCAAGGACTGCAAGTACTCCGCCCAGAAGCCACACAAGTCTCGGAGCCGGAGCTCCTCCCGCTCTCGGAGCCGCTCACGGGAACGGGCAGATAATTCTGGAAAATACAAGAAGAAAAGTCATTACTGTAGAGACCAGCGACGGGAGCGTTCTCGGTCGTACGAGCGAGCGGGCCATCGCTACGAGCGGGACCACCCCGGGCACAGCAGGCACCGGAGGTGAGGGCGGGGTCCCTGAAGGTCTGCCCTTTGGCCCTCGGCATGCTCACCTCGGCCACTGGCCCTTGGGCCTGACTCTTTCTGGAAATGGTTGTTGACTCGGGACCGTGCGATGAATTTGGAGATGGAATGGAGAGGCCAGCAAGCCGCCCTTTAGTGTGGCCCGGGCCTAGCTCACCCCGGCCCGCCTCAGCAGCAGCCCTGCTGGTTGCAAAGGCCGGGCGCGCACGTCCCGGTGGCGTGGCTTGGTGCTACGACAGGCTGTCTCTTCACTTCCGTTCCAATACTGAATTACGTTAAACCAAGACAATGACTTTTCGAACCTTTGCCTATATTAGGTTGTACTTATGTCCGTATTTTGCAATGTTTCACTATGAGAAAATGGCCTTAACAGCCCCTCGCTCTCTGTCCACGTTGTAAATAAACATGTGTTTAATACAAGTTAAAGCTATATATGAAAACTCAGAACTTGAATTCTGTCAGCTTAAAACTTGTGTAGAGAATTCTGATTTTTAAAATGTGAAGGTATTTAGATCTGTGTTGAAAGTCGTATATTTTTATCTGTGCAATGCTGAGTGCAGGCCACCAGCTCCTAAATAGAGAAGTTTCCTATATATGCATTTTATGTGGTTAAATAAACACAATTCTCTCTAAAAAAAAAAAAAAAAAAAAAAAAAAAAAAAAAATTGGAAACTACATAAATGCTCATAAAGAAAAGAATGGTTAAATAAACTTCACTACATCAATATAATGGAATATTATGCAGTAATTTTTTAGGTAGACACACAACATGGAAAGTTCTCCAAATATACACTAAGTGAAAAAATAAGTCACAGAACAATATATACAACATGGTCCTAATTTTGCATATATATGTATATGATTCCTATATGAATATTTAACTGTAAATGTGTGGAAAATAAAATATTAAATATCCTGAAGGATACACACCAACCTGATAAGTGTTTTTTCCCCAAGGAGGGAAGCAAAATGACAAAACAGGAGGGAAGATTAAAGGGGAATTTTCCTTATATAATCTGTTTTCTTTGAATTTTATTAGAATTATATAATGTAGTACTTGTTTTTTTAATTTAAAAAATATTTTATTTTCTTTTATACTATAAAATACAATACACAAATACTATACACAAAAATTTGCTAAAACTAGAGCAATATAACTGAACACACTTGCTTATATTTTTATTGAGATATAATTGACATATAACATGAGTTTCCAATGTTTAACATAATAATTTGGTATTTTTATATATTGAAAAATAATCAAAATAA
Source organism: Balaenoptera physalus (assembly GCF_965194825.1). NCBI lineage: Eukaryota > Metazoa > Chordata > Mammalia > Artiodactyla > Balaenopteridae > Balaenoptera > Balaenoptera physalus. Next base: position 82,872,196 of record NC_138886.1, on the reverse strand, counting down.
GTCTAGTTAATATCCACCACCATACTTAATTAAAATGTTTTTCTTGTGATGAGACTTTTTAAAAAAAAATTTTGTTTTAAAGTAGTTGCTCTTTATTTTATTTTTTTAAAATTTATTTATTTATTTTTGGCTGTGTTGGGTCTTCGTTTCTGTGCGAGGGCTTTCTCTAGTTGCGGCAAGTGGGGGCCACGCTTCATCGCGGTGCACGGGCCTCTTCACTATCGCGGCCTCTCTTGTTGCGGAGCACAGGCTCCAGACGCGCAGGCTCAGTAGTTGTGGCTCACGGGCCCAGTTGCTCCGCGGCATGTGGGATCTTCCCAGACCAGGGCTCGAACCCGTGTCCCCTGCATTGGCAGGCAGATTCTCAACCGCTGCGCCACCAGGGAAGCCCTAAAAAAACTTTTTTAATTGAAGTATAGTTGATTTACAATGTCATGTTAGTTTCAGGTATATAGCACAGTGATTCAGTTAGACCCATATATATTTTTTTTTCAGTTTCTTTTCCCTTATAGGTTATTATAAAATATTGACTATAGTTTCCTGTGCTCTACAATAGATCCTTGTTGGTTATCTATTTTATATATAATAGTGTGTATATGTTAATCCCATCCTCCTAATATATCCCTCCCCCATAACCATAAATTTCTCTGGATATATGCCCAGGAGTAGGATTGCAGGATCATATGGTAACTCTAATTTTAGTTTTTTAAGGAACCTCCACACTGTTATCCATAGTGGCTATACCAGTTTACATTCCCATCAATAGCGTAGGAGGGTTCCTTTTTCTCCGTATCCTCTCCAGCATTTATTATCTGTATACTTTTTGATGATGACCATTCTGACCAGAGTGAGGTGATACCTCATTGCAGTTTTGATTTGCATTTCTCGAATAATTAGTGATGTTGAGCATTTTTTCATGTGCCTGTTGGCCATCTATATGTCTTCTTTGGAGAAATGTCTATTTAGGTCTTCTGCCCATTTTTTGATTGGGTTGTTTGTTTTTTTGATATTGAGCTGTACGACCCATTTGTACATTTGGAAATTAATCCCTTTTTGGTCGCATCATTTGCAAATATTTTCTCCCATTCTGTAGGTTCTCTTTTCATTTTGTTTATGGTTTCCTTTGCTATGCAAAACTTTTAAGTTTAATTTGGTTGCATTTGTTTGTTTGTTTGTTTTGAACTTTTTTTTTATACAGCAGGTTCTTATTAGTTATCTATTTTGTACATATTAGTGTATATATGTCAATCTCAAGCTCCCAGTTCATCCCACCACCACTACCACCCCTGCCCCCACTTTCCCCCCTTGGTGTCCATACGTTTGTTCTCTACATCTGTGTCTCTATTCCTGCCTTTCAAACCAGTTCATCTGTACCATTTTTCTAGATTCCACATATATGTGTTAATATACGATATTTGTTTTTCTCTTTCTGATTAACTTCACTCCCTATGACCATCTCTAGGTCCATCCACGTCTCTACAAATGACCCAATTTCGTTCCTTTTTATGGCTGGGTAATATTGCATCGTATATATGTACCACATCTTCTTTATTCATTCATCTGTTGGTGGGCATTTAGGTTGCTTCCATGACCTGGCTATTGTAAATAGTACTGCAATGAACATTGGGGTGCATGTGTCTTTTTGAATTATGGTTTTCTCAGGGTATATGCCCAGTAATGGGATTTCTGGGTCATATGGTAATTCTATTTCTAGTTTTTTAAGGAACCTCCATACTGTTCTCCATAGTGGCTGTATCAACTTACATTCCCACCAACAGTGCAAGAGGATTCCCTTTTCTCCACACCCTCTCCAGTATTTGTTGTCTGTAGATTTTCTGATGATGCCCATTCTAACTGGTGTGAGGTGATACCTCATTGTAGTTTTGATTTGCATTTCTCTAATAATTAATGATGTTGAGAAGCTTTTCATGTGTCTCTTGGCCATCTGTATGTCTTCTTTGGAGAAATGTCTATTTAGGTCTTCTGCCCATTTTTGGATTGGGTTGTTTGTTTTTTTAATATTGAGCTGCATGAGCTGTTTATATATTTTGGAGATTAATCCTTTGTCCATTGATTCGCTTGCAAATATTTTCTCCCATTCTGAGGGTTGTCTTTTCGTCTTGTTTATAGTTTCCTTTGCTGTGCAAAAGCTTTTAAGTTTCATTAGGTCCCATTTGTTTATTTTTGTTTTTACTTCCATTACTCTAGGAGATGGATCCAAAAACATATTGCTGCGATTTATGTCAAAGAGCGTTCTGTCTATGTCTTCCTCTAGGAGTTTTATAGTGTCTGATCTTACATTGTGATGGAACATTTTAGGAAGTGCAAAATAATAATTTGACTCTGGTTTCTTATTCCACGTGTAAGGAACTTGGAAATTGCCACTCCCTTCTAACAAGTAAAAAGCAGAACATACTGAAACATAAGTAACTCTTCTAGGATTTCTAAGAAAGATGAGGACACAGAGCAATAGCTACCCACAAGACTGGAGACACAGACAGGTGAATACAGGGAGTCACCGCTTACTAGAGCAGACTCATAAGTGGAAACCTCCAAAGGAACAGTGCCAGGTAAGAAAATCTGAACTGTAATTGACAAGTTGCTATAGGCTAGGTATGGACAAGTCTGAGAGTAAAACATCAGGGGACCCAGTCACAGGGGCAATTTTGTACGATTTACCCCAGGAGCTCTACCAGGTCCTCACAGTAAATTAAGAGTAAAACCCCTCATGCTCTGGCAATGGGAAGGAAAAAGGAACCATATTGAAATATGCCAGAGACTTCCCTGGTGGTCCAGTGGTTAAGACTCCATGCTTTCAATGCAGGGGGCCCGAGTTCGATCCCTGGTCAGGGAACTAGATCCCACATGCTGCCACTAAGAGCCCACATGCTGCAACTAAAAGATCCCACATGCCACACCTAAAGATCCCGCATGCCACAACAAAGATCCCGCACACAGCAACGAAGATCCCGCATGCCGCAACTAAGACCCAGTGCAGCCAAATAAATAAATATTTTTTTAAAAAAAAAGGAAAAAGAAATATGCCAGAACACTTTGTTCTTCTTAACAAAGACTGCCCTCAGGGGAAACTTAGTTAACCAGAATCTAACCTGCTGGAGTATTATCACCTCCTTCCTGAGTCAGCTCTAGCCTTCCACATGGGAGAAGAGAAATACCCAACTCCAGCCCAACTCAAACTACAGAAAATCAAAGCTAAAGGAAAAAATCCTGAAAGAAGCCAGAGGGGGGGAAAAAAAACACCTTACTTACAGAGGGGAAATGATAAGAATTAAACCCGATTTCTCAGAAACCAGGCAAGCAAGAAGAGAGTGGAGTGAAATATTTAAAGTGTTGAGAGAGAAAAGTCACCAACCTAAAATTCTGTACTCTGCAAAATTATCCTTCAAACATGAAGGAGAAATAAAGACTTTCTCAGACAAACACAAATTGAGAAAATGTGTTGCTAGTAGACCTGACTTGCAAGAAATGTTAAAGGTTTTTTAGAGAGAAAGAAAATATGTCAGAAACTCTGATCTACATAAAGTAAGGAAGAGCACTGAAGAAGGAATAGTGAAAGTAAAATAGAAACTATATTATTGAGGTATAATTGAACATTAGTTTCATGTATACAGTGTAATGATTTGTTATTTGTGTATATTGCAAAATGATCACCACAGTAAGTCCAGTTAACATTCATCCCCATCATGATAAGAACTTTCAAGATCCACTCTCCCAGCTACTTTCAAATATGCAATATAGTATTATTAACTATAGTCAGCATTCTATACATTATATCCCCATGACTTATTCATTATAACTGGAAATTTGTACCTTTTGATCCCCTTCACCCATTTTTATTATTCTTAATAGATCTAACCGATAAAATTTTTTGTTCCAAATAATACTAGCAAAAGTGTATTCAGTTATGTGTAAATATATATATGCTTGTATATGCCTATATATATTCATATATATATGTATGTATGTATATATGTGTGTGTGTATATATATATAGATATATATATATGAATGACAGCAATGATACTAGGGATAAGAGGAAAGAATTAATATTATTTTGTTATTATAAGGTAGTCATCCTACCTATAAATGGGAATAGTGTTATCTGAAAGTGGACATGAATTAGTTGTAAATGTATATTGCAAACTCTAGGGAAACCACTAAAGAAAAATAAAAAAAGAAGTATAACTGATATGCTAAGAAGGAAGAGGAAATGTAATCATATAAAATGCTCAATTAAAACCACAAAAAGCAGAAAAAAGAGTGGAAGAAAAAATGGGAACAAAGAACAAGGGGAACATATAAAAAACAGTAACAAATATGGTAGTCATTAATCCAAATATACCAGTAATCACTTTGAATACCAATAGCCTAAATGCACCAATTAAAAAATAGGAATTGTCAGAGTGGATCAAACACACTACCCAACTATATGTTGTCTACAGGAAATCCACTCTAAATATAAAGACACATACAGATTAAAAGTACTTGAATGGAGAAAAATATACCATGCTAACACTAATCAAAGTAAAGCAGGAGTGGTTATATTAATGTCAGACAGAGCAGACTTCAAAGTAGAGAGTTATCAGGGGACTTCCCTGGTGGTGCAGTGGTTAAGAGTCCGCCTGCCAATGCAGGGGACACGGGTTCAATCCCTGGTCTTGGAAGATCCCACATGCCATGGAGCAACTAAGCCCATGTGCCACAACTACTGAGCCTGCTGTTTAGAGCCCGCGAGCCCCAACTACTGAGCCTGCACGCCACAGCTACTGAAGCCGTGTGCCCTAGAGCCCATACTCCGCAACAAGAGAAGCTGCCGCAGTGAGAAGCCCACACACCACAACGAAGAGTAGCCCCCACTTGCCGTACTAGAGAAAGCCCGCACGCAGCAACTAAGACCCAACGCAGCCAAAAAATAAAATAAAAATAAAGTCATGAGGGATAAAGAAGGGCATTACATAACAAGATAGGAGTCAATTCTCCGAGAACACATAACAATTCTTAACATGTATGTACCTAAAACAGAGCTGAAACTCTATGAGGCAAAAACTGATAGAACTGCGAGGAGAAATAGATGAATCCACTATCATAGTTGGAGGCTTCAACACCCCTCTCTCAGAAATAAACAGATCCAGTAGGCAGAAAATCAGGAAGGACGTAGTTAAACTCAACCATACTGTTAATCAACTGGATATACTTGACCTTCATGCAACAACAGCAGGAAACACACACATTTTTCTCAAGCTCACATACAGCATTCACCAAGATAGACCACATTCTGGGCCATAAACAACATCTTAACAAACTTAAAAGAACAGAAATCATATAATGTCTGTTCTCAGACCACACTGGAATTAAACTAGAAATTAATAACAGAAATATACCTGGAAAATCCCAAAATACATGGAGGTTAAACAACACTCTTCTAAGTAGCACATAGGTCAAGGAAGAAATCTCAAGAGAAATTTTAAAATATTTTGAACTACATGAAAAAGAAAACAAAAATAATCAAAATTTGTGGGATGCAGCAAAAGCACTGCTTAGGGGGAAATTTATAGCATTGAATGCACATATTAGAAAAAAAGAAACGTCTAAAATCAGCAATCTAAGTTTCCAACTGTGAAAACTACAAAAAGAAGAGTAAATTAAATCCAGAGTAAGCACAAAAAAAGAAATAATAAAAATTAGAGTAAAAAAATCAATGAAATTGAAAACAGGATATCAACAGAGAAAATCAACAAAACCAAAAGGTAGTAAAATTGAAAAGATCAGTAAAATTGATAAGCCTCTTGCCAGGTTAACTAAGAAAAAAAAAGGGCAGGGGGGGTGGGGATACAAATTACCAATATTTGAAATGAAAGAGGGGACATTACTACAGACCCCATGGAAAAAAATATTAAAGGAATAATATGAAAAACTCTATGCCCACAACTTTGATAACTTAGCTGAAATGGATCAATTCCTTGAAAGACACAATTTGCTAAAGCTCACACAAGAAGAAATAGATGATCTGGTAGGCCTGTATCTATTAAAGAAGTTGAATCCATAATAAATAACCTTCCAAAAAAGAAAACACCAGGACCAGATGGATTCACTGATGAATTCTACCAAATATTTAAGGAAGAAATTATACCAACTCTCTATAATCTCTTTCAGATGATAAAAGCAGAAGGAATGCTTCCTAACTCATTCTATGAGGCCAACATTACCCTAAAACCAAAACCAGACAAAGACATTACAAGAAAAGAAAACCACAAACCAATATCCCTCATGAAAATAAATGCAAAAATCTCCAACAAAATATTAGCAAATCAAATCCAAAAAAGTATAAAAGTAAGTCTGTACCACAATACCAATTCTGATGTGCAGGTTTTACCCTTACACCAAGCTATTCTCTGATACCAGCTGGGAGCCTACAGTTCAACTCAATTCTAAGACAACTCAATTCTGACACTATCTACCCAGGGGTAGCATCAGATTCCACAAGTTAAGAGTTCAGTCCCACAATACTGCCCCCACTTCAGATGACAATTGTGTGAGTCCAGATTGTTACCTGTGCTTCCAACAGACAGACTATAAATAAGTTTCCCATGACCCCTTTCTTGGATTTGATTAATTTGCTAAAGCAGCTCACAGACCTCAGGAAACCAGTTTACTAACTAGATTACCAGTTTATTACAAAGGATATAACTCAGGAACAGCCAGATGGAAGAGATACATAGGGCAAGGTATGGGGACGGGGCAAAGAACTTCCATGCTCTCTGAGCACACCACTCTTCCTAATTCTCCACATGTTTACCAATCCAGAAGCTCTCCAAACCCCCTCCTTTTGGGTTTTATGGAGGCTTCATTATACAAACATCGTTGATCAAATCATTGGTCATTGGTGATCGAACTCAGTCTCCAGCCCCTCTCTCCTCCCCAGAGGTCTGAAGGGTGGGACTGAAAATTCCAACCCTCTGATCACATGGTTGCTTTCCTCAGCAACAAACCCCCACCCATCCTTAGATGCTTTCCAAAAGTGACCTCATTAACATAACAAAGGTCACCCTTATCACTCTCATCACCTAGGAAATTCTGAAGGTTTTAGGATTTATGTGGCAGAATAGGGACTAAGACCAAATATATATTTCTTATAAATCATAATATCACAACAACCAAGTAGGACTTATCCCAGGTATGCAAGTCTGATCCAACACTTGAAAATCAGTTAATGTAATCCATCACATCAACAGACTAAAAAAAAAAGAAAAGAAAAACCACATGATTAAATCAATAGATGTAGAAAATCATTTGATAAAATCTAAACCCGTTCATGACAAAAACTCTCAGGACTCTAGGGCTAGAGGGAAACTTCCTCAAGTGGATAAAGATTATCTGTTAAAAAAAAAAAAACTACAACTAATATTGTTAGGTAGCTAGTCAGACATGAGCAGGTCCTGTCCCATTCTGGAAGGGCTCTCATCTTTCCCTCCCCTACCTGGACACTGGTAATCAGAACACGCCCAGAGATCTTCCCTTTTCTAGTCAAGGACCACCACTTAATTTCCAGCCTTATCAGGACTAAGCAAGATAAAACCACCAACACAGGTTGGCACAGGCGCACCAAGACCTAAAAGGTGACTCAAGGTAAGCCGGGGCCCATTATGCCATATTTTCGGTAACCGCCCCCCTCCCAGCCGCCCCCGTGGTTTTGCTTGGGTGCTTATGGGTAAGCACCTGCACACTAAGGGAAAGGTTATATTGATAAAACCTAAAACTGTCAATCAACTTGTCAGTCAAATTACGTAGGACGTGGGGAGGGACTGCCACCACTCTTAAAAAACCCAACCCTACCCTCACTGCAGGGCTTCTGGTTTCCAGACAGTCTATTCTCATCCTTTCTCGAGCATACTTCCGCTTTGCTCAATAAAACGCTTGCTGCTTAAAACTGCTCTACAAGTCTCTACTGAATTCTTTCCCTCGAGAGGACAAGAACCAAAGAATCGCCATTTCACTGGTAACAATATCACGCTTAATGGTGAGAAACTCAAAGCTTTCCCACTAAGATCAGGTACAAGACAAAAATATCCCCTCTCACCACTCCTTTTCAACATGGTACTGGAAGTCCTTGTTAATGCAGTAAGACAAGAAAAGGAAGTAAAAGGTATACAGATTGGAAAGAAAGATATAAAACTGTCTTTGTTTACAGATGACATGATCACCTATGTAGAAAATCTGAAGGAATCAACCAAAAACTCCTGGAACTGATGAGTAATTAGAGCAAGGTTGCAGGATACAAAATTAATAGATAAAAGCCAATCATTTTCCTATATACCAACAATGAGCAAGTATAACTTGAAATTAAAAACACAATACCATTAATATTAGCACCCCCAAAATGATATTCCTAGGTATAAATCTAACAAAATATGTATAAGATCTATATGAGAAAAAATACAGAATTCTCATGAACAAAATCAAAGAACTAAATAGAGAGATTCCACATTCATGGACTGGAAGACAATATTGTCAAGATGTCAGTTCTTCACAACCTGATTTATAGACTCAATGCAATCCTAATCAAAATCCCAGCAAGTTATTTTATGGATATCAACAAACTGATTCTAAAGTTTACATGGAGAGGCAAAAGACCCAGAATAGCCAACACAATATTGAAGAAGAGCAAAATTGGAGGACTGATGTTACTCAACTTTAAGACTTACTGTAAAACTACAGTAATCAGGACAGTGTGGAATTGGCAAAAGAATATATAAATAGATCAATGGAACAGAATAGGGAGCCCAGAACTAGAACCAAATAAAAAAAAAAAAAATTGAATCTAGACTTTACACCCTTCACAAAAATTAACTCAAAATGGATCATAGACCTAAATTTTAAATGTAAAACTCTAAAATTCTTGGACGATAATATAGAAGAAAACCTAAATGACCGTGGGTATGGTTGATGCCTTTTTGGATATAGCACCATTAGCATGATCCACAAAAGAAATCATTGATGAGGGACTTCATTCAAATTAAAAACTTCTGCAAAAGACAATGTCAAGAGAATGAGAAGACCAGCTAAAGGCTGAGAGAAAATATTTGCAAAAGACACATCCAATAAAGGACTACTATCCAAAATACACAAAGAACACTTAAAACTCCACAATAAGAAAACAGCTCAACTAAAAAATGGGCTAAAGAACTTAAACAGACACCTCATCAAAGAAGATATACAGATGAAAAATAAACATATGAAAAGCTGTTCCACATCATATGTAATTAGGGAATGCAAAGTAAACAACAATGAGATACTACTATGTACCTGTTAGAATGGCCAAAATCTGGAACACTGAGAACACTAAATGCTGGTGAGTTTGTGGAGTAATAGGAACTGTCACAAATTGCTGGTGGGAATGCAAAATGGTAAGCCACTTCGGAAGACAGTTAGGTGGTTTTTTTACAAAACTAAAAATACTTTTACCATATGATCCACAATCACACTCCTTGGTATTTACCTGCACAAAAACCTGCACATAGACATGTGTAGCAGCTTTATTCATAATTGCCGAAACTTGGAAGCAACCAAGATGTCCTTCAGTAGGTGATTGGATAAACTGTGTTACATCCAGACAATGGAATATTATTCAGCACTAAAAGAAATAAGCTATTGAGCCAAGAAAAGAAGTGGAGGAAAATTAAATACATATTACTAAGTGAAAGAAGCCAATATGAAAAGGCTACATACTGCATGATTCCAACTATATGACATTCTGAAAAAGGCAAAACTATGGAGATAGTGGAAAGATCAGTGGTTGCCAAGGGTTGGAGGAAGGGAGGGATGAATAGGCAGAGCACAGAGGATTTTAGAGCAGTGAAACTACTCTGTATGATATTATAATGGTGGATACAATTGTCCGAACCCATAGAGTGTACAACACCAATGAACCCTAATGTAAACTATGGATGTTGGGTGATAATGATGTGTCAGTGTAAGTTTATCAGTTGTAACAAATGTACCACTTTGGTAATGGGGAAGGCTATGCATATGTGGGAACAGGGAGTTTATAGAAAATCTCTGTATATGCCCCTCAATTTTGCTGTCAACCTAAACTGCTCAAAAAATAAAGGTTTAAAGAAAAATGAACAATTCAAAAAAATTATGTAACTTGCATACATATTTTTCAAAAGACAAAAGGCAGACTGGGAAAAATATTTGTAACATGTTAAATGTGATTAATATTGTTCATATGCAAAGAACACCTATACATCAATAAAGAAAGAAGCTCAATAGAAAAATCAGTAATAGATTAGAATAAAAACTCACAAGATGAGAAGTGTAAATGGAGGGACTTCCCTGGCAGTCCAGTGGTTAAGACTTCGCCTTCCAATGCAGGGGGTGCAGGTTCAATCCCTGGTCGGGGAGCTAAGACCCCACATGCCCCACGGCCAAAAAAACCAAAACATAAAACAGAAGCAATATTGTAACAAATTCAATAAAGACTTAAAAAATTGTCCACATCAAAACAAATCTTTAAAAAAAGTATAAATGGATAATAACTATAGTTTATGAAAAAATACTCAGCCCCATGAGTCATAAGAAAAATGACTTCCCAAGTTAAGGCTTCCCACACCATACTGTCCAACGGCCTGACTGAAATCCTGCCACCAAGGATCCCATAGGAGGAGATGGAAACTTGGGGCCATCAGAATATGTTTAAAGAAGTGGTCTCCCAAGAAATTAGGATTTACGAAGAAGGAGGTGAGAGGAAGCAGTCAGAAGCAGCTTCAGGAGTAAGATGTCAGAGAGGGCAGGGGCTAACGAGACAAGCCCTTATGTATGTTAGCTAATATTTCTGGCTCCATTTTGTTGATTCTACCCTTGTTTTTCTTTCTTTTTTCACTCCCAGTTTGGTTTTCATAGGCTGCTTTGTTGTATCTTATTAATCTTGTAAACTGCCTTCCAAGCCTTGAATATTTTTTTGAACACATAATCAAGTGAATGGATAATTTACTCATCAAATGGTGAAATGAATGAGTGGTTGAACAACTGAATGTGACTGTTTTCAAGAAGGGAACTTTCCTCGAAGTGATTTAGTGGGATGGAAATGCCATATATTCTGAGAAAGAACTACTTTAGCATCAATGGACAATAACCTAGACCTCAGATTCCCAGAGAAAAGGATGCATGAGGATTAAGAGTTATACCAGTTGTTTAAAGGAGTACTGGCCCTGTGTCAGCAGCACTCACAGCCCTGTTAAAATATATATTGTGACTGAAAGTGTAGAAAAAGAGTAAGTTATAGTTAGGATAAGTTAACTGCTATAGCAAATAAGCCCGCAAATGTATAATGGCTCAAATTCAATAGAAGTCTATTTCTTGCTCATGAAACAGGACTGAGCAAGTGAGCAGGCTGGCCAAATAGTCATTCAGGGAGCCCAAGCTGATGGAGGTGCTGCCGCGTTCAACGGGTGGCTTCTAAGTTTGCCCTGGGAGTCAACTCATTCTAACAAGCCAGAAGGAGAAAAGAGAAAGGAACTTGTGGGAGGTTTAGATGGACCAAGCCTGGAAGGAGGACATACCAGCTTCAGATAAAACTCAGGCACATGACCACACTTAACTAAAAGGGAAGCAGGGAAACACAGTCTAGCTGTGTGCCCAGAATGAAGAGGAGAAGGTGGATTTGGGTGAGCCCCTAGTATTTCCTGTCACAGATCATTAGCAGACCTAAAGTCAGACTTGAATAAAGAACCTCAATAAATTCCAAGCTCTGTGCTGTGGTTCCCCTTCTCAGGAGACTGGGAACATGTGCCAAACACCTGTTCAAGAGTTACTTTGGTAATAAATTGCAGATGAGAACTCTACTTCCTGAAATTCCACTACCAGAGGTTTTCTCAGGGAACTCTCCCATCCCAGTATAGAAAGGCAAAGAAAGCCCATCCCTGCAATGTATTTTAAGAGAGTCACTGTGGCATCAAGGAAAAATCAGAGATGGAAGGTTGACTCGTAAACAGGGGAGACTTTTTTGTGCAGCCTTGTAGATTCATGGAGAGAATGTCATGCTGATGTCAATCTTTGTTAAACCACCAATCAATCTCTTGCAGAAGCACATTTTTAAAAAAATATATTATTTCTATTGTTCACTTCTGCTTGCTCTGGTAAGGCTATTTCCGCACTGAGTGGGAGAAATAAAAGAACAGCTGTACCACATCTCTTAACCATGAACCCTAGTAGGCACCCGTTTTGCTAAAAAGAAGAAATCAATTTTTAGTTTCACAAGAGAGAAATAAAGCCCATTTAAAAGGAAATATTAAGAATGCCTATTTAAATGCAAATTGAACTACAGCATTTATATGTGTCAATTAAAATCCCTCGAAGAATTTTCTTGAAATATTAGCATTTGCTTAGGTGAAATTTTTGTTTTAAAGAAAGAGACTCACAATTAAGAGTCGTTCTGAATTTCATGGCACTTTTTAAAAAAGTAAATCATTGTTAGTTCTGGTAACATTAGACTTAAGGAATTGATATAGTCTCAGCATGAAAAACATGATGACTCCTTTGCCCATCCAAGAAAGGTCATACCCATGATTTTGCCCTTGCTTGCACCCTGTCAGAAGAACCAAGGTGAGCAGTGACTATTGATACCCATAACACAACCTAAGAATAATAAAAAGCTCACATTCACTGAGTATCTACTGCCTGTGCCAGGCATTTTTTATTTCACATTATGTCAGTTGGTCTCCAGCATCTCCCAGAGAGAGAAGTGGGTAAATGTTATTATCCTATTTTAACAGACGAGGAAACCAAGTACCAGAGAAGTAGTAACTTACCCTCAGTCTCACAACTAATAAGTCGTAAATCCAGAATTCAAAGTCAAGTGTGTGTTATTCCAAAGCCCATACTTCTAGTCACTCTTCTAAGCTGGTTCACGTATGTCTAGCTCAGTCTCTTCCCAGTCAGATGCTTTTCCCATTCTGTATGGAGGTGAAGACTCCTTGGGCTGCTCTTGAAAGCTGTGGGTCTTTTTCAATGCAGTAATAGCAGCCACCAACCCTGTTAAGAAATTCTAGGTAGTGGCTGGCACCATACCATTTGCCTGGCCTGCCATTTGAGTCTCTCAATCTCCTCTTCCAGTCAAGAAAGGCTCCCATGTTATTACACACAGGGACATGATTAGCCTTACTGGATGTACAAGGAATCATGGCAGGATTCAAGGAAAGTCTGCCCACCAGCACCCACTACTTTCCTCTCCCCACAACTTTCCTACAACTGTTCACTGACCCAAGAAATTCCTTTAATAGATGATCAGGTCTTTAGTCCACAATTATAGAGTAGAATGATGGTAGGGCAGATGTGAGGCAAGGGAAACAAATTACCTTAAATTTATACCAAAAAAAAAAAAAAAAAACCTGACAATAGCAGATATTTTTGCAGATAAGATTTTTACGTGAGAAGAGGAGAAAGGTTGGCAAATAATACAACAGAATATTTGCTGCCGCTGCCCTTTTCCCAGACCATGACAGACATCACTAATAGAACCCAGCACAATTTCCCTCTGAGCATAACAATCCTCTCAGCATTGCACTCTAATAATAGTTGATACGTAGGATTGGACCCAATTTATCCACCCCAGGTATAAAAGGATGCAGGAATCCTTCTGCATAAAAAAGTGAGTGTTCTAGGGCCACTGAAGTTGGCAAAGGCTGTGGAAAGGAGAGGCTGGGATCTCCATGACATATTTGACTGACTTCCCAATTTTGCCTTCAATCTATTAGTATCCCAAGAGTCCTAACACTGCTCATGAAAGGCATCAGTGAATAGAATACTAAACTATGTTCAAATAACCCAAAAAAAGGAAGGAAAGGGAAAAAGAGGAATAAAAATCAGAGGGGAAAAACAGTACACAAATAATAATATGGTATGTCCAAATCCAAATATATCAATAATTACATTAAATGTTCTAAATACATTGATTAAAAGACAGATTGCCAGATGGACGATGGATTTAGAAAGAATAAAAACATGAGATTATATGCTGTTTACAAGAAATTCACCTCAAATATAATGACATAGGTAGGTTAAAGTGAAAAAAAAGAAAACAATATACTTTATGAAAATTTTTGCAAAAATACAAAACAAAATATTAGCAAATGGAATCCAGCAGCATATATATATAAAAAACATGCACCTTAACCTGTTCAATATGCAAAAATTCACTGTAATCCGTGATTATAACAGTCTAAAGAAGAAAAACCACATGATCCTATCAATTTATGTCAAAAAAATCATTTGAAAAAATTCAGTATTCATTCATGACAAAAACTCTCAGCAACTGAAATAGAATGGAACTTCATCAACCTAATAAAAGGTACTGTTATAGGCTGAATTGTGTCCCTTGCAAAATTCATAATTGGAAGCCCTAACCCCCAGTACCTCAGAACGTGACTGCATTTGGAGATAGATAGGCTTGCCACCTCAAAGGTGGCAGGCTGTGATCTTATAGTGGTTAGTACTCCGCGTTGTGGAGATAGGGCCTTTAAAGAGGTGATTATGTTAAAGTGAAGATTAGGGTAGGCCCTAATCCAATCTGGATGGTGTCTTTATAAAAGGAAATTTGGACACACAAAGAGACACCAGGGATGTGCACCCAGAGAAAAGACCATGTGAGGGCACAAAGAGAAGGCAGTCATGTTCAAGGCAAGGAGAGAGGCCACAGAAGAAACCAAATCTACTGACACCTTGATCTTAGGCTTCCAGCTTCCAGAACTGTGAGAAATGAATTTCTGTTGTTTAAGCCACCCAGTGGGTGGTACTCTGTTATGGCAGCCCTAGCAAACTAACACAAGATACCTACAAAATAATACAGGTACCTATAACTAACATCATACTTAAGGATGAAAGACTAAGTAATCCCACAGCCCCCATCCCAAGATCAGGAACAAGGCAAGAACGTCTGCTCTCCTACTCTAGTGTGAACAAGCAAATGAAGAGGAGAGACCGTGATTTATCAAGATAATCTATTCCATAGATGTTATCTCATCCCCTCACCTCAATAGCCCGCACCAGACCAACTCCAGCACCAACACACAAACACACACACAGACACAAATCACACCTATTATCTGAATGTCTTTGTTAAAACTAATTTTCAGCCAAATTATCAAAATAGTTGCCTCAATTTGCTTTGAGTGTACAGAGGCAGTCTTGGGCATAATGAGAAGAGGAAGCAGGGAATCAAATTAACAGCAAAATTATGAGATCTGCAAAAAGGAAAATTTTTTAAAGAAAAAAGAATTTTAATGTGCTCATATATGAAAATTGCCACCCACACACCCCTGCCATGCTGTGGAGGATCAGGGTACATTTCTAACAGCATTATGTTCTCTGGTCATAATGTAATTATCTGTATCACAATTAAAGAAAAATAAAATATGATAGTTTAAAAAGCATAAATCTTCTTAGAAACTTCAGTTTTTGACAGTTTATTTGGAGGTTTATTTTCTCCCCATGTATAATGTATCTGAGCCATTTAGAACTATATCTACCAAGTCCCACTTCATACCTACTCTTGCAAGAAAAGAATTTCACGCAAAATGTGAAAATTCCAACTGGAGACATTACATGTAGGGTACTTAAGCTATGATAGAGGAGATCTACAGCTATATGTTGCCCTAGATGGACATGGGGAAGGTAGTTAAAAAGAAAATAAGGATTGTGTTCAGAGGTTGTGTTTTCCCCTGAGGCTCTTTAAATAATGCCTTTACCTGTTCCCCATTTTCCAATTGTCTTCTCCAGCGCTGTGGCCATAATTTAGCAGTATTATGTGCTGTCACTTCTGCATTAGTAAACACCAGGACTTGCTGAGTAATTACAGAATAACCTCATAATGAAATGCAGTGAAGAGTTCTAATTACATTTTAATGTTGTTTAACAACTATTCTACTTTAAAATGAGAATTTTCCAGCCATGTATCCTAATGAGTTATCAGAATGCATTACCCCCCCCCCACAAAAAATGTACAAATGAGAAGGTAAACATAGAATATTACCACCAGTGGGCATGTGTGTGGGAATATTTATATTCAAAGTTAATATACTACCTTAAAAATTATTAAAATAAAAAAGCACATCAAAATGCTGCAACTACTACAGGGTAGGATTTTTTTTTTTTTTTTGAAAGCTCATATTTCACTTTGAAGGAGGAAAAATGCTAAATTACTCTCCAATGCAGGAAAATACAGTTAAAGCTGTCTTCTTCTGAACGTAGGACAAATACAAGTTAAACTAAGAACGTCCACACCTTCTTATAAAAACACAGAGCTACAAGAACACTAACTATGTGATCTAGGAAACAAGGCTTTCCATTTACTTTATTCTTTAAAAATCTGCCAAGAAGAAGTACTCCTCCCATATTCTATTGTTCTACTGTCTTCATCTGCCACAACATCCTTCTAAGCACTTACGTAAACCCCTTAGATGCTGACCTAGGTAGACATGGTGAAAACCTGTTACACATTTCTCATTTCATACCACAGGAAGAACGTCACAATCCTCCCTCTTCCCTTACATTGCCATAATAAACAGGTCCAATCCATTTTGTTTTCAGAAAAGACCGATCCCCTGACTCTTCCACCATTACCTACTGAAATCTTCTCTAGTTCCTCCTCACACTTCTGTCAAACCATTTAAATTGCTACTTCTACTCATAATGCCTAATTAATGCCCTTTCAGGTATAAAATTTTAAAATGCAATTACATTGAGCCCAGTGAGGTCATTGCCTACAGAATTCTGTAAAATATGCTTCAGTTTTGCTCTTCCTATCAGCTTATGCAGAGCTAACACAAGTATTGCCATTGACAAATTTGAAGCCTTTATTTCCATTATCCAAGCTCTTGTGTTATTAGGGATAAGCAACCCTGAGGCTTGGATATCTCCTTCCATGCAAGCATCTACCGCACACTCACAGGAGAAGTTGTTGATGCTGCTATTAATGAAGGTATTTGTTTACAGGTGACTCTAACAAGATATGTTGGGACCTTTTCTTCCCTGCCTACACCAAATAAGTAGAAGAGATGACATCTCTTAGCTTTTCTGGGATTCTCTTTGGTCAAGTCTATGAATGCAACAAGGCTAGAAGCTCTGAGAACTTGTACTAAGCAGCCTACACACCTGAGAGGAGAGGGAGGGAAGGAGAGGAGACACCTGGGGCCTCACTCAGAACACCTCATGTTCATTCCCATAACTTTGCAGTGCTACAGGGGCTGGACAGGGAACTTTCTATCTGTGTGCAGGGAACTGTCTGTGTCATACAAAACCAACATGGCAATGAACTTTGCTCAGTCATCATCACTAGGCAGTTTTCAGGGGCATAGTGCTTCAGGACACAAGCTTTGGAGTCAGACTTGAATTTGAATCTCAGTTCTGCTGCTTGCTAGTTGCATTATCTTGAGCAATTTGCTTAGTCTCTCTGAGCCTCCATTTCATCATTTATAAATTGAGACTAATAATGCTCACCTGACAAGATTATTGTAAGAAATAAATGAGCAATATATGATAAGTGCTTGGCATGGTGGCTGATTCAAATATTCAGCTAGTGGTAGCTGCTATCATCGCTACTACTGCCCCTATTAATGCTGCCCCACAAGTAGCAACATCTCCTGGCTTCTGTAATAACAATGACATTCTTCCCAAGAAAAGCTTTTAAGTGATTCTTGCCTCTTACCCCTCCCTCAGTCCCCACATTAAAGAAAATCACCAAATCTTATCAATTCATCCTCTCCTTTGCACTTCCATTCTCACTCCTCTGGTTCACACCTCAGTACTTCTCACCTGGACCTTCACTCCACAAATGTTTATTAAAGCACCTACCATGTGCTGGGCGTGGTGGAAAATACAGATGTGTAATACCTCAAAATATACTTAAAATCTGGTGGTGGGGTGGGAAAACACAGACATTTAGACAGGTAACTAGAATGTGAGGCAAATGAAAAACAATACAGGACTTCCCTGGTGGTGCGGTGGTTAAGAATCCACCTGCCAATGCAGAGGACACGGGTTCGAGCCCTGGTCAGGGAAGATCCCACATGCCACGGGGCAACTAAGCCCGTGCACCACAACTACTGAGCCCGTGTGCCACAACTACTGAAGCCCGCGCGCCTAGAGCCCGTGCTCTGCAACAAGAGAAGCCACTGCGATGCGAAGCCCACGCACAGCAAAAAAGAGTAGCCCCTGCTCGTCACAACAAGAAAAAGCCCATGCGCAGCAACGAAGACCCAATGCAGCCAAAATAATAATAATAATTATTATTAATTAATTAAAAAACAATAGAATATATAGGAAGGTTTCACACATACGTGAGTCAATTTAAAAAAATAAATAAATATATAGGAAGGTTTCATGGAAGCATTGCCCCTTGAGATGAAACTTGAACAATGAATAAAAAGGGAAGAAAAAGACATTTCAGTCTAAGAAAACAGCATAAGCAAATGCAAGGCTGCAGGAAGTACATCCTGTGGAGAGAATGCTGAGTTGTACGATGAGACTAGAGGATGGGGTGGGAAGGACAGAGCAGCAGCTGAGATGCAAGCACTCAGGGGGACCATTCAAAAGGCAAAAGCATAGGAGTCAGGCAGCTCTCCTTCAAATTCTGCCTCCACTCCTAAAGGCCATGTGGCCATGAACAGATTTTTTATCCTCCCTGAGACTCAGTTTCCTCATTTGTAAAATATAGTCAATAAAATACCTACTTTGTACAGTTCTTGTGAGGATTAAAGGAAATAATATATGTAGAGCACTCTGCACAGAACCTAAAATATAGCAGGGACTGGATGGTAGTTATGTTTCATAGGAGGCTGTTATGGATTGAATGTTTGTGAACCCCCAAAAATTCGTATGTTGAAACTCCAGCCCTCAACGTGGCTATATTGGGGATGGCCCTTTAAGGAAGTAATTAAGGTTAAATGAGATCATAGGTGTGGGTTGCTGATCCCATAAGACTAGAGAGTCCTTTAAGAAGAGACATCAAAGAGCTTGCTCTCTCTCCACTACCTCCCCACATGCAGGCACCAAGAAAACCACGTGAGGACATAGGCGGCTGTCTGCAAGCCAGAAAGAGAGTCCTCATCAGAAACTGAACCACCTAGAACCTTGATCTTGAACTTCTAGCCTACAGAACTATGAGAAAATAAATTTCTGTTGTTTAAGCCACCCAATCTACGGTATTTTGTTATGGGGCCTGAACTGACTAACATAGGGGCCCTGAATGCCATTTTAAGCGGTTGGTTCTTTATTCTGTGGGCAGTGGAGAAGCATTAAACATTTCTGAGGAGACAAGAATCACACTGAGATCTGACTATCTGAGAGCTGAAGACTGATGGGAAGATCCTCTTCACTGACTTCCTGCGTCCTGTGCGCCCTGTTCCATCCATTCATGACAACCACTAGATGACCAATAGCCCCAATATTGCTTGGACAAGCTACTCAAAAATTCAACCTAAGGAGGGAATTCCCTGGCAGTGCAGTGGTTAGGACTCCATGCTTTTGCTGCCAAGGGCGTGGGTTCAATCCCTGGTCAGGGAACTAAGGTCCCATAAGCCACCGCAACCCGTGCTGAGCAGCCTAAAAAAAAAAAAAAATTGACCTAGGGAATAAAGCCTAAATCGTCTAGCTTGTTATTCAAGGCCCTCTGGGATTTGGATCAGCACCCCCACCCCTTTCACTAACCTACTACTTTCCTTAGCTGGGAAGATCAGACCCTGGGTTCTGCCACGTTTGTGCTTCTATTCAAGCTGTTCTTCCAGCACGAATACCCATTCCCACTGTTCTCAGTCAAAATCTAATTCATCCTTTAAGGCTACTCCCCTAGGATGCCTCCCCTCCTTTGAACTCCTGTTGTTTGTACCGCTGGTATATCACGGTAATCAACATTTTATATTCTAATTAATTAATTAATTAACAAACAAAATTTATTCATTATAAATTATAATTTATATCAGATCAATTTATATCTCCTCTATTAGACTATAAGGATTTCAGGTCCATTTTTGTGGCCTTCACATTACATGACACATTACATGTCTCCTAAGGCAGGAGACAGCAAAGCTAGGCTTGCATAAAGGAAGGGAGAGAGAGAGAGAGACAGAGAAAAGGGATTTGGGGGAGCAGACGTGTCCAAGGGGCAACAGGAGTCACTTGATGTGAGTGTGCATTGTGAGCTTGACTTCAATCCCTTCTCCCCACCAAATCCCTATAGAGTCTCCATCACTCATTACCCTCCCATGCAACAGAATTCTGAGCAGTGCAGAGTGAGGCACTGGATTGGAAAGATGCTTATTAGGTGGCAATAATCATAATCATAGCTAATATCTGTGGAAGGTGTATCTGATGTCAGGCACTGGGCTTTTCAGTACTGTATACTATGTTCTTTTTTGTTACCGAAACACGTCTTTCTGTCCATATAATGTTGTTATTTGGGTGTTTTTTAAAAGTCTGAAATCTCATTCTGAGATTTATCCAGAGAATTACATGCTGCATTAAAATAAGGACTCTAGTCAAGGACCATTCATTTAGAAAGTTTTCTAACCGTATCCCTCCCCTATTTAAGACCCATAGTCAATGATCTAACTGTTGTTTTAATTCCCATTTTTTGGCTTATAATGAGGCCAAGCAACTTTTCTTATGTCATTAGTCATTTATACTTGTCCCACCAGTCTGTCAAAGTCACTGGCAATGACCAGCAGAGAGTGTGGGAGGGGGACTTGGGGAGACTGGTGCAAGGAGGGAGCTCCCAGGAACACCCGCAGCCCTTGGCTTGGAATCTGGCTCCTGTTTCTCCCAGGGCTTGATTCCAACCCCTCCCCTCTCCTCTCCTCTCCTCTCCTCTCCTCTCCTCTCCTCTCCTCTCCTCTCCTCTCCTCTCCTCTCCTCTCCTCTCCTCTCCTCTCCTCCCCTCCCCTCCCCTCCCCTCCCCTCCCCTCCCCTCCCCTCCCCTCTCCTCTCTTCTATTCCTCCAAGGCCAGCCCCCACCTCTCTTAGGACATTTTATTTTAACTAAAAACTTCCCACCAATTCAACCTAGAGATACTTAAGCCAGAGGACAAAAGATCCACAGTCGCAATCCTGGCCCACTCACATGTGAAACGCAGCTGGGGACAAAGTTTATTTAACCAGAGATTTCTGGTTACATGAAATAAATATACAAATTACCAATATTATCAATAGGCTTTGATGTTTGCAGTTACCAGCCACGCCCTTTGCTGAGAACTTTATGTGAATTATCTATTTTGGTCCTCATGGCACAGCGGGGGCAGGGTAGGGGGAGGAGGTACTGAATAATTACTATATCATTGAGCAATAGGAAAGGATAAGCAGGCACTTGTCTTTAGATGACCCAGGACACTGAGAGTTCTGTTTTAGTTTTGATAAAAGGAAAATAAATTTTGCTATTCACGCTCATCCAGCTTAAGAGAGAAAGGAGTCTCACTTCTTATTTTAATCAATATGTCACTGATTGAAAGGAGCCCCAAAGGCCTTTAGCACCAACAAAGCACAATTCCTGGGAACTTGGGAATGACAGTGAGGCTGGCACTGTGGGCCTGATGCAGGAGGCCACAGGGCACTGAAACCATATGTACCGTATCACATCTCACACCCTGCCTGGCGAAGGCAACTGTTCTTTCTAGGCCAAATTCCAGAGTCTGAATCTGGCATTCATTTTGTTATAGTGTTAAAGGTAAATAAAACTGCTCCCAGTAATACAATCAGTTTCCCATTTTTTTAAAGCTTCATTGTTCTTACTGCAAAAGCAAATAAACCACTTACTCACTATTGCACGCACACCTGTAGTTTCTTACTGCAAGCTCCTCTAGCCCTCTGCCCTCCAGCTTTCCCTGGCTTCAGGAGTGAGCTCACCACTGCACAGGGTGAGACTGAGCTGGAGGACGTAAGCCAACCACTCCCCCCAGACAAATGGGAGATGGAGAGTGAATAAACCAGCCTGCTCAAGCCCCCAGGTGGGACAATCTGAGGTGTGTTCTGCGTGGTCTTCAGAGGGCCACAGCAGGACTGGGCCCCGGTTGTCCCCATCAGCTCTGGGTTGGTTTCCTTCCTTTCCCTCTCATGTCCCCTCGCTCTTTTGGAGCTTCCTGGGATCACTTCCTAGATAAACTATTGGTACATAAATACCCATATGCATCTGAGGAAGCCCAGCTTAAGACAACACCCATGAATTAGTCAGCTCAGGCTGCCATAACAAAGTACCACAGACTGGGTGGTTTAAACAACAGAAATTTATTTTCTCACAATTCCAGAGGCTAGAAGTTCAAGATCAAAGTGTCAGCAGAGTTGGTTTCTTCTGAGGCCTCTTCTGAGGACATCTTCTCCCTGTGTCTTCACGTGGTCCTTCCTCTGTGTGTCTGTGTCCTAATTTCCTCTTCTTAAAGGACATCAGTCATACTGGACTAGGGCCCATCTCTATGACCTCATTAATTTAATTACCTCTTTAAAGGCCTATCTCCAAATACAGTCACATTTTGAGGTACTGAGTGTTAGGACTTCAAAATATGAATTTGGGGGGTGCAAAAGACACAATTCAGCCCATAACAGCACATTAAAACTAAACAAAAATAAGTAAGTATATAAAGTTAAAACATGAGAGCCAAAATCCAACCTCCAACCTCCTCCAAAGAAAAAAGAAGAGAAAGAAAAGAAAAAACCTATTTTGTTTATCCTCCAGGCTCTTTCTCTCTGTGTAGTTGGAATGACATTATAATGACAAACTCAGGTGTAAAGACAACATCAATTTCCTTATTTTCTCTAATTCAATTTAAATGAGAACCCTGCACTAGAAAATTCAATCTCAACTGATCCTAGATTCCTTTCCTTTCTTTAAGTCACCCAAGAATCACAACATGAACAGTCCTCACCTTCAGTCCATTGTGGTCATTGTTTCTATCTCCAGGTCTAGCTTCTCAAAGACAGGCAGCTGCCATGCTAGGCTTGGGACACTAGATTCTCAGGGCCTCAGTATCCAGGATCTAGTCTTGCAGATGAATCCACTTCCGTTTGAGGTCCTGCTGAAACCGTGCAACTCAGATGAGACTTGAACCCACGGGCCGGGATTCAAGCCCAGCCAGAACCCCGATTGGGACTTGAACCCACAGGCTAGGACTTGAACCCAGCCAGAACCCAGACTGGGACTTGAACCCCATGGTCTTTTCATTGAGATCACACACCTGGTCTTAGGACTTAATGAAGCTCAGGTTCTTGATGTCTCGTCACAGAAAGAATTCAGTGAGAAACAAAGTGATAGGTAAGAAGTGGATTTATTTAGAGAGAGACACACTCCACCTTCAGAATGTGGGCCATCTCAGAAGGAGAGAGGCCCTGAAATATGGGGTGGTTAGTTTTTATGCGCTGGGTAATTTCATAGGCTAACAAGTGGGAGGATTATTCCAACTATTTCAGGGAAGGGGCAGGGATTTCCAGGAATTGGGCCACCGTCCACTTTTGGACTTTTTATGGTTGGTCTCAGAACTGTCATGGTGCTGGTGGGTGTGTCATTTAGCATGCTAATGTATTACAATGAGCGTATAATGAGGTTCAAGGTCCACTGGAAGTCAAATCTTCCACCACCTTGGACCTAGTTGGTTCTAGCCAGTTTTTGTCATGTCCTATGTCTATGTCATTCTTTTAAAGGTTGCAACCTGCCCCCTCCCCTCTTGTCTCACTACCATCTCCCCAGGCCACAGGCCCCTCTGCCAGGAGGCAGTAGAGAAAGAGCAGCAATTAAGAGGATGGGCCAGGAGGTTGGGCCACTGGGGGCTCAGTCCTGATGGTTTGCTATGCTTTGCTAGTTATGTGACCTTGGGCAAGGTGCTTCCCTCTCATGGTTCAGTTTCCTCATTTGAAAAGTTTTGAATAAAAATAATCTCTGTTTAGAAAGACAAATACTATATGATTTCACTTACATGTGGAATCTAAAAAAACAAATGAACAAACATAACAAAACAGAAACAGATATAGATACAGAGAACAAATAGGTGGTTGCCAGAGGGAAGAGGAGTGGGGAGAGGAAAGAAATAGGTGAGGGAGATTAAGAGGTCCAAACTTCCAGTTGCAAAATAAATGAGTCATGGGTATGAAACAGTACAGTGTGGGGAATACAGTCATAACTATGTAATATATTTTTATGGTAACTGATGTAACTAGACTTATTGTGGTGATCATTTTGAAATGTATAGAAATATTGAATCACTATGTTGTGTAACAGGAGCTAACATAGTGTTGTAGGTCAATTATACTTCAAAAACAAACAAACTCATTGAAAAAAAGATCAGATTTGTGGTTACCAGTGGCAGGGGGTTAGGGGAGAGGGAACTGGGTGAAGGCAGTCAAAAGGTACAAACTTCCAGATATAAGATAAATAAGTATTAGGGATATAATGTGCAACATGATAAATATAATTAACACTGCTGTATGTAATATATGAAAGTTGTTAAAAATGTAAATCCTAAGAGTTCTCATCACAAGGAAAAAAGTTTTTTTCTATTTCTTTAATTTTGTATCTATATGAGAAGATGGATGTTCACTAAACTTGTGAAATCATTTCATGATGTATGTAAGTCAAATCACTATGCTTACACAAACTTATGTCAATTATATTTCAACAAAACTGGAAGAAAAAAATAGGCTCCGTTTCATGACTAACACTCATATTTACGCATTTAATCATTACAATGAAACTTATATGTTCAGATGAGAAAAATTAAGCCCTTATTCAGAGTCACACAGCTAGTAAGTGGCAAAGCTAGGATTCATACCCAACTCTCAGACAACTGGAACCAGCCTCATCAAGCCAATAAAAATGAGGAAGTTGATCTAAAAGTTGTTAAATATATTCTATTTTTGCCTAATGCAATTTTATTACTAGACCATAAGAATCTGTGATAATGGGAAATTCTAAGAAAGTTATGTCAAATATTTACTGTAAGCATATGCTCATGTTGACTTGGCCCAGCCAGTGGACAAGACAAACCCAGTAGGCTATGGTGGAATGCTCGTTCTGAATTTGCACAGGCTGGGGGCTGCCTTGGATTCCAGACACTCACTTATGTCTGGTGGCATAAAGCAGCCATCAACATTAAGAGGTCTGCCCATAGTAAGAATTTAACCTAGCATTTAACCCAGGTCGATTAATTCTATATCTTTCTACTTCATCCTTGGGTGATCGACTCATCCCAGTTTACCTGGGACTGTCCTGGTCTTAGCACTAGGACACCCCCCATTCCTGGGCACACCAGGACACTTGATCACCTTAGTCTCTCACATTCAATGAATGAGGTTAGAAGATTGGGGTGGGTGGAACAAGAGAGAACAGGTGTCCACTTTGTTTATAAAGGCTGGGTCAGACGATGATTTCCGAGGTTGTTTCCAGTCTAATAAGTGCAAAGAAGCAAAGATGTTATCAAATCCTTAGATGTTAATTTTACAATTTAGTAGCTGGTAAGAAAGTGAGACCACACATGAGAAAAGTAATAACTCTAGCAGTACTGTGGAAGGTGAGACAGAAGATAACTTTGGGGAAGATAACTCGATTCTGTCCTCATATCTCCACACAGAATAGACCCTGCCCTCCTGCCCGGTTTCCCACACTGTACGCTATGGTCGCACCTTAAATTATCTATTGAACTTGTTTGCATGCTTTTTTGTCTTACTGGACACCAAAGTTCCTTGAGAGACTGAGTCCTATCCATCATTAAATAACCTGGGACAGGGATTTCCCTGGTGGCACAGTGGTTAAGAATCTGCCTACCGGGCTTTCCTGGTGGTTCAGTGGTTAAGAATCACCTGCCAATGCAGGGGACACGGGTTCGAGCCCTGGTCTGGGAAGATCCCACATGCTGTGGAGCAACTAAGCGCGTGCGCCCCAACTACTGAGCCTGAGCCTGTGCCCTAGAGCCCTCATGCCTAGAGCCCGTGCTCCTCAACAAGAGAAGCCACTGCAATGAGAAGCCCACACACCGCAACAGAGTATCCCCCGCTCGCCACAACTAGAGAAAACCCACGCACAGCAATGAAGACCCAACACAGCCAAACATTAATTAATTAATTAATTTTAAAAAAAAAAAGAATCTGCCTGCCAGTGCAGGGGACACAGGTTAGATCCCTAGTCTGGGAAGATCCCACATGCCGCGAAGCAACTAAGCCCGTGTGCCACAACTACTGAGCCTGCGCTCTAGAGCCCGCGAGCCACAACTACTGAGCCCGCACGCCACAACTACTGAAGTCCACGTGCCTAGAGCCCACGCTCTGCAACAAAGAGAAGCCACCGCAATGAGAAGCCTGCGCACTGCAACGAAGAGTAGCCCCC
This sequence comes from Balaenoptera physalus, assembly GCF_965194825.1. NCBI lineage: Eukaryota > Metazoa > Chordata > Mammalia > Artiodactyla > Balaenopteridae > Balaenoptera > Balaenoptera physalus. The sequence goes on along the minus strand of NC_138886.1, from coordinate 82,845,828 downwards.
ACTCGCTGCAACTAGAGAAAGCCCGCATGCAGCAATGAAGACCCAATGCAGCTAAAAATAAATAAAATAAAATAAATAAATTTATTAAATAAATAAATAAAGAGTGTTTGTTCCTTTTAAAAATAAATAAATAAATAAGTGCCCTGGGACAGATCAGGTATTTTTTAATTATTGGTTGATTAATTGAACAAATGAATGATTAATTGAACACTTTTTTCTTCTATATTTAATTCACAATACATTTTGCTACTGAAAGCAGCTTACCTCCAGTGTGTATCATGAGTATCTTGAAAAAAAAACAGTATGTAATGATGGTAGCTTTCACAATAATCAAACTAGTACTATTAGTGATAGAATTACTGATTACTGATGCCCTTTCACCCCCTTGAAGTTTTGCATTTATGGCAAATCTACACTGCAGCTTTCCATTTGAATCATGCAAGGTCTAGCTGCACCATTATTACATTGTAGCCATTTCTCAGACAGATGTGGCTCTGTTGCTCAAAACTATATATCTAATCTGACAGAGGATTTCTTTACCCTGTGTCTTGTGTCTCTGAGGTTTTCCAATGTTTTTGTTGGATCTGGCCAACATTTATTAAGTACCCACTAAATATTTTGTATGAATGCCACTGATTCTTCAACATATGTTTTGTTGAATATTTAGGACTAATGAGAACATCAAAGTTGTATTATATAATCTCTGCCTTCAAGGAATTTCTGGTCTACTGGAAGAGCTAAGACTTGTAGACATGAAAAGATAACTAATACTGGATCTTACGTAAAGCAGTACATTTAATAGGCCAAATGAGTGGCATAGAAAATAAATGACAATACCCTCGATTATCATTATCTTACTTGCCTTTCCCATTATACTGTGAGTGCTTTGAGGATATATTATTTGTAAACTCAGCATCTGCTTTTCAAGAGACATCTGATTTTTAACAAGCGTCCCAGGTAATTCTAATGCACAATGAAGGTTAAGAATCAGTATTGTAGACAATAGGGAGGGATGGAGGGGTTTGAAGCAAGATGTCATGATAGAAGTATCCGATGAAGATTCATCTAGCAGAGTGCAAGATGGAGCAGAGCACAGAGAAACTGGAGATCAAAGATACAGAACGAAAGCTGCTGCGTTTCTCCACTCTTGAGATAATAAAAACCAGAAACACTAGGAATAGCATAAAGGGAAAGGAAGGGATGGACATGGAAAGCACTAAGCAGGAGGAATCACCAAACTTGGTGACTGAGTGTTTGCTAGAGAAGAAGAAGAAGAATGAAAAATAACTTCAATATTTCTAACTTAAGGAACTTCAATAATAATAACAATAACAGCTAACATGTAATAATCACTGCGGCGGTCACTATGGCCAGGCTACCTCAACAACCACGCCCAACCCTCTTCTTTTGCGCTCATCTCTCATTACAGAGGCTAGAAACTAGATGGTCTCTTTCCTGGCCTCTTTCACAGGCAAGGGTGGACCTCTGACTTATTCTTGGCAATCAGATGTAGGGATAAGTCCTTTGTGAGGCTCCTGGGAAAGCTGTTATTTTCCTGATGAAAGGGACAGTGGATGCTGACCCTGCCCTTCTCCCTTCTTCTTTCTTTGAATGCAGATGTGACACCTGGACTTGCAACACCTGGTGACCACAATGTGATAACCATGGAGATGAAAAGCCAGCATGCTAAAGATGGCAGAGGGGAAGGTAGGAAGAAGTGGGGTCTTTGGTGGCACCACTGAACTGCTGCACCAAACCTAGAACTACCCACCTCTAGAATTCTAGTTATGAAAGATAATTAAATATGTTTTTTTGCCTACCATACCATTAACTGCCGTTCTGTTATTTGCAACGTAACACACCCAAACTGATACAAACACTGACTATGTGCCAGGCACTGGTCTAAGCACTTTAACCCAATGCTTCCAACAATTTGATGAGGAATGTGTTATTATTATCCCAATTATACAGATGAGGTAATTAAGGCATCAAAAAAGTCAAATAATTTGGCCAAGGCCACACACCTAGTAAGCAGCACAGCAGGGAATTGAACCCAGGCAGTCAGCCTCCCAAGCCCTCACTCTTAACCATTACATACCTAGTCTCTCAATATTGGTGAGAGCATAGATAGAAATAAGGATGTTGGGAATAGGTGTCAACAGCTGGAAATCCAAGTGGAAATGTCCATCAGGCAGTTAGAAATGCCAAGTCTGCAGCACAATAATATAAAGGACCTTATTTAGAACAAGGAGCTATCTGCATTGAAATAAGAGTTAATTTAGTAACTACAAAAGTTCCAAATTCTCTATCTACAAGGTGAGCTGAGCTGAACAGAACCATATATGTAGCAGCCCTAGCTTAGCCGGAATAATGATGCTTTTGACAAAATGCCTTTGACTATCCAAAAGCTGGCTCCCTTGTTAGTGCAGCATTTAGGTTCTGGCTTATGAGTTCATTGTTTAAAGGAATGTTGTTAAGTGTTACTCTTGACTTCTTAATGCCAGAGAAGATTGTTGGCTGTGTGTAGCAATTTCCCAGGGCAGGCCAATGCAGAACATGACCCCAATCTTCCAGATAGCTGCCAGTTTGCAAGGCTGGCCTGACCCAGCAAAATTACCTGGAATCTGGAATAGGGCTTCCAGGGCTGCTGACTGTTCTATCACCTTCAACAACAGGACAGCCTGTTCTCAGCAAAGAGAATAAATGTTGTTTACCTTCATACCACTGAGGTTCAGAGTAAAAGATGTTTGTGAGAGTGGGAAAAAGAGGGGGAAATAGGTGACATTCATTCCAAATAATGGTAATAAGAGCTTGCACTTATTGAGTCCTGGCTCTGTGTTGAGTGAGTGCCTTTGGTGCATTATCTCACTCAAAACACGGTAATTTCTGGTCTGTTTTTATTTTAACAGAATCACAAAATGTCCAGAGAAAATTGTTGTTAATCTCTGATAGTACCTTGGCACTTGCCAATCGTTTTTTGTTGTTGTTGTTTTCCATCTTTCCTCAAAGGCCTAATAAAGGTCAGCTGGAACACTCTATTGATGCCCATGACACAGCAATAATTCTCATACAAGGCTGACAACTAGGAAAATAGATCAGTCCTGTGGAAAACAAATTGGCCTGCCTGAGAGATCTGAGAGGCCACGTATATGAAAAAGACACATCTATGAACTTCCTATTGCCAACTTTGAAAGGTTGGTATTTACATGGTCCTAGAAATGGAGCCAACCTAATCCTTACTGATCCAACATAAGGTTATAAATGCTCTGCCACATTGGAAAAGAACTAAAGAAGGGAAAGATGTCTATTACACAATCCAGGTATTGGTCAGAATGTGTTGTCCTTTCCTTGGTGATGAGCTTCAGTTCTGATCTAGATGTTCTGATCCTCATCACAAATCACAGAGGACACTGGAACAATTTTACTATCATTAAATGCTTAAACGATGTTACAATCACTTAAGCAACTAGAGTACGCATATTAAACCTTTAATTTATAATCCTTTTGCCAAAGCACTTCTGTTAGAATTTAATATTTCTCTGGACTCACACTCCAAGCCCAATCATTACAATTAATTCCAATCTACCTAATCAAGGACGCATGTCTTTACTTATTCTCCCTAAAAGTAACAGAGATTACAAATGGATGGATTTCATTACTGTTCACGATTGTGGTCAGTTGTTCTCAGGTCCTCGGTCTGGAACCATTTCCCACCAGGATGCTATTTGGAAGCTAAACAACCATAGATTTAGCTGCTAACAACAATAACAAAAAGGAGACAGGAAAAAAATACACATCACGCTTATTACAGAGATAAGAATGAGACAGGCTGAATCACCATTGAAGGGGTCAGTAGTCCAAGGCCACTCATGCCTCATGATTGGCAGCTGCAAAGGGTTCGCTTTGCCAAGCCCACTGTCCAGAGGGCAAGAGGTCATAAAAGCAGGGACAGTGCCTTGGAGAAGTGGCTCATCCAGCATTAGTGGCTAAATCCAGGAAGACTGGAAAAACACCTGCAGGTGGCATCTCATCTAGTATTTAAAAGCACACAGGGAAGTAACTAGCAAGTCCCCTCAAATTCTGCAAAAGTTGATTTTTTTTGGTCCCAAAAGAGAATGAAGGAGAAATGAATTCCCCCCTAGACTTCAAACTCCTCCAAGATACACACCTAGTGGAGTACTAGGTGCACAATAGGAGATTAATAAATGTTTGTTGGAACTGAAATTAACTGACATGTCCTATCACTGAATCTGCATAACTATCTGACAAAATAGGTACTGTTGTCCCCATTTTACCGTGAAGAAATTGAGAAAGAATAGTTTGGTAACTTGTTAAAACGGAGTAAAGCCAGGACACAAACTCAGGTCTTTGCGGCCCCAAAGTTAATGTTCTTTCCATTGTGTCATGATGCTGCAAACCACCTGCTTTGCTAAATTAAGAAAAGAACTCCTGCATCTCTTCTTTTTTTTTTAAATTAATAATTATTTATTTATTTTTGGCTGCATTGGGTCTTCGTTGCTGCACGCGAGCTTTCTCTAGTTGCAGCGAGCAGGGGCTACTCTTAGTTGCGGCGTGGGCTTCTCATTGCAGAACACAGGCTCTAGGTGCGTGGGTTTCAGTAGTTGTGGCACGCGGGCTCAGTATTGTGGCTTGCGGGCCCTAGAGCGCAGGCTCAGTAGTTGTGGTGCACGAGCTTAGTTGCTCCACGGATCTTCCCAGACCAGGGCTCGAACCCATGGCCCCTGCACTGGCAGGCAAATTCTTAACCACTGTGCCACCAGGGAAGTCCCCTGCATCTTTACTAATTATAACTTTTATAAGACTATTCTATATATGTAAAATTCCCTTTTATTCAGGTCTCCTTATTTCCTGCAGGTGATCTTGTTTATTTCTTTATTCAAAATGTGGACATGCTTCCACATTAACACCACTTCTTTGTCTTTTCCCCCATCCTCCCTTCCTTCACTACTGTCACAGAGAAAGTGGTGGCCCTCTAGTTCTGGGTGAGATTTTTCTGTCATAGAACCATGGCCCTATTTGTTCATAACCTCACAGAGAAGGAAGGCTCAAGCCCTGGTCAGTGCTGCTGTGACTTACATGAAGCCTTGACTGGCCACATTTTGGCACTAGGTCAGTGTTGAGCTGGTTCCTCCAACCCTGCTGAGATCCGTACTCCTATTCAGAGGTTTTAAGAAATAGTCATTAGTGCTCAAACTAGTAGCTTCAAACAGCTCACAGTTGAGGAAGCTCTGCTGAATGGTTTGGTGGCCACTGAGGTGTGAATGTGATTTTATGTTGGCAAGATCATAGGCAAGTATGGCATTGTTGGCTATAGTGTTTGAAGACCAAACTTTAACATGTGATTATATTTGCTTTATTATTTGAGTGTCCTTGGACCACGTGTGACCAGACTGCTGCCTGATTAAAATGATGTCAAAATCAGTGTTTTCTCTATCAAACGCTACATGGACGGTCACAATATTTCTTGGTACTAAGTTGGGTTGTCTTTTGCTTTGATACGTTAATACAGCTCTAAATGTATGTCTTTGCTTAGCCTGAAATTGGAAAGGATATGTGCAAACGTTACATTGTGGTACGTGTATATATGGGGATAACATTTTAATTTGATGGTTTGAAACATACATATATTTTTAAATATTTATTTATATATTTATTTGGCTGTGCTGGGTCTTCATTGCAGCACGCGGGATCTTTAGTTGTGATATGTGGGTTCTTAAGTTGCAGCATGCGGGCTCTTTTAGTTGCGGCATGTGGGCTCTTAATTGCTGCAGGCGGGATCTAGTTCACTGACCAGGGATAGAACCCAGGCCCCCTGCACTGGGACCATGGAGTCTTAACCACTGGACCACCAGGGAACTCCTGGTTTGAAATATATTATGCTGTAGTATATGATGTAGTTAAATCATCTCAGTAGTCATAAAGAATAAAATTTGGACTGTTTCTCCTTGTAAACATCACAGAAAGATCCTTTTGATAACAGCTATGTCTATAAATGTTAGAGTACTTCTTATCAACTTGAATATAGTCTCCTCAAGCGAGAATAGCAAGCTGGTCTTATAAATGTGTATATTTATAACATCTTTAGCAGTAGGACAGAGTGAATGAGAATCATGATCTACATTTTAAATCTAAGTTTGATACATATTATATCATTAATCTATTCAGTCTTATGATTTTTAGAACCTATCCTTGCAAAATAAAATATATAAACAGGATTAAAACTTAGTATCATCCATGGGTCTAAATAGCATATTATGTCCTGAAATAAATAGATGTGATTGGTATTAAAAAAAAAAGCGGTCTTCCTCTATCTCAAAGTGAAAGCTCCCTCCGTGTCCCTCATTCTCATCCATTCTCTGGGGGCTTACTCCACCAATAATCCCCTCAACTTGACCACATTTCATTACATCTTCATTCTTTCTTCTGTGACTTCTTCCCGCCAATGTATAAATGTTTTGAAGTGCTCCCCATCTTAATACACACAGACACACAGACACACAGACACACACACACACATATCACCTCCACTCACCAGGCTACCCCACCTTGAACTAATACATTCCTGCTCCTCCCTCCTTCCCTTCATTACCAAGTTCCTTTATCAGGGCCTCCATTTCCTCACCATCTAACCATGTGCATCCTCATCATGTGCAAAAAATTCTCTCTTGATAACCACTGAAGGATCAAATCCAACAGCTTTTTCTCGGTCTTCATCCTCCTCAGACTCTCCGCAGCCAGCCACCATCAACAACTCTTACTTCTTCATATTATCTTCTCCCATGATTTTTCATAATGTGTTCACTCTAAGATCTTGTTCTCATTCTCTGATTCCTCTTTCTCCTTCTGACCCCAAAAGTAAGTACTCCCTTTGGTTATGCCCATGGTTCATTTCTCTTCTCTTTACGTTCCTCCTTTGGAAATTTTACTCAATCTTTTCTACCAATCTTAGGTCTTGACTAATGCTGGAGTCCACATTTCCAACTGCTTGTTGGCATCTGCCTATCCTCCTGACAACCCAAACTCATTATGCTCAAAATATAGTACATATCTATTAATTATACTGTAAATACTATCCTTCTCAATCACTGTGGAAAAAAATATTCACAAGTTAAGGTTGCAGATGTCTAATGCTACAGAAGCCAAATATTAATCATAGGAGGTCTAATATTCAGATAAGATTTTTTCTTTTGTTTAAAGAATGATTTTTCAAAATTAATGAATAGTTTTCTAAAGTAATATGCACAGTAAAAAGAATAATTCAAAAATACAAAATAGTATATTATATACAGTAAAAGGTAGGTTGTCCTCTCATCCCTGACCACCATACCTCCAATTCTCCTTCTCAGGAGCAAACTGTGTTAACAGCTTGCTATATATCCACCCAGATATAGTCTATGCATTTGCAAGTATATATGTATAGCTGCTCCTTAAAAATTCCAGCACAATTCAATGGTAGCATGCTACATACATTATTCTCCAAATTACTTTTGTTCACTTAATAATATATTTTGGAGTTTATTTCTTACAAAACATACCTTATTTATTTTTAAGGATTCTATAATATAACCTTGTATGGATACATTTCCTGTTCTTTCCAGTTTTTGCTTTACAAAGAACATGTCAATGACTAGTCTGCAAACTTCTATGAACATATCTGTAGGACAAAGTACTGTAAGTGAAATTGTTAGGTCAAGGGGCTTATTCATTTTTATTTTTAATAGGTATTGCCCCCAACAGCAATGTATGAGATAATTAAAATAATAATAACTGGATTGAATTCAAATGGTCTTAAAACTTTTGAAAATGCCCCATCTTCCATTTTGTCAAGCATCTGACATTCTCTCATTATGCGGGTGAAGGGTGGTAGGCAAAATGTAGTGAGAGGACAAGCAGGTATGGGGCGGTCTTGGATCCTGCGAATGAGGACCACCTGGAACAGTGTGAAGACCTCAGCAGGAAGATGCTAAAGAGGAATGGACAGATGTCCAACGGTTGTTGAGGCACTCATAAATAACCAGCCAGAGGAGGTCTGTTCACCTCTATCAAGGCATCCCCAAGTGGAGATCCCCAGCTATGCAAAATCGAGGGGGATGATGGTATCAAAAGAAACCACTAATGTGTCCCGAGAAAGTCTGATCACTACTAAGTTCAGACAGAATTAGCCTTAAACAGCTTCAAAGCCCAGGGAACAACAGGCAGTTAAGATGTTTCCTATGCATGATCTCTTCAACCCTGGGTGTGTCAAGTCATGGATGCCAGGGGTGGGGGAGGTATGGTAATAGAGAGGAGGTGTAGCCCAACCTAATCTTAACTGACACAGAAGCATGCACCCTCAAAAAAGTGGTTGCACATATGCACCAAGACCTGTGTGAGGATGTTCATAGCAACATTTGTAAAAGCAAAATACTGAAACAATCTGAATGTCCATGGATACATGGATGCATAAAATGTGGTCTTTTTCTACAATGAAATATTATGCATCAAAACTTGTAAACTGGGCTTCCCTGGTGGCGCAGTGGTTGAGAGTCTGCCTGCCGATGCAGGGGACACGGGTTCGAGCCCTGGTCTGAGAAGATCCCACATGCCGCGGAGCAACTAGGCCCGTGAGCCACAATTGCTGAGCCTGCGCGTCTGGAGCCTGTGCTCCGCAACAAGAGAGGCCGCGACAGTGAGAGGCCCGGGCACCGCGATGAAGAGTGGCCCCCGCTTGCCGCAACTAGAGAAAGCCCTCGAACAGAAACGAAGACCCAACACAGCCATAAATAAATAAATAAAATTTTTAAAAAAACTTGTAAACTATAGCTACATGCATCAACATGGATGAATTTCAGGATTATAATGTTGAGGGGAGAAAAATGAGAAACAGAAAGGTATATATCACATGATTCAAATTATATAATTAACTTTATATAAGTTAATGCTTTTAAACTAATACATGTGACACTAAACAATATATTATTTAAGAATACATACAGAGTGGTAAAATTAAAAAGAAAAGCAAGAAAATGTTAAACAAAAAATTCAGGATAATGGTTCCTTCTGAAGGAGGGGAGTGGAATTGGGAAGGGGCATTCTAGGGAATTCTAAAGTACTGGGAATGTTCTAGTTCTAAAGCTGTGACACTGATAATTTGTTTTATCATCATTCTTTAAACCTTAAATGTATCTTACAAATGCAGTTAATCTATTCATTATTCAATAAAAACAAATTATAGAAAAAATAGAACCGTAGATATTTTCATTAGTCTGAAAATCCCTTAGTTTTCTTTCACTTTCATAATCATGTGGAATGCATGTAAAGCAATTAGCACAGTGCTTAACAAATGCGATCTATTTTCATGGACCTCCAACTCACCGCTTGTTTGTCCTGTGGGGATTTTAAAGAACTAATACAAGAGTAGCAAGAGCATCGATTTGCTGAGACAACAAGTACTCAGCAGCTTTACGTGGTCCCAGGCAGTGTCAGCACAACACCCAGTGGAAGTGGGAAGGCTGGAATTGTCACGCTACCCTTCCGATGCTGACTATCTGATTTGAATTATCTTCTCACTGAAGGGAATGTCTGTCCTTCCTCCACAACTATGTTCACCTTCACAACTTATCACCACCAGCCTGCAGCCTCCTGCTCCAGGACCCTCCGCAGTTACGTTCAGCATGTCGGATCAATAATGGCCATAACCCCATGTACAGAGTGCTACTCTGTGCCAGGCATTGCTATCTAGCCCCCCAAAACCCCCCAGGCATAACGAGTTTTAAGCCCATTTTACAGAAGAAAACAAGCTCAGGGAAGATAAACAATCCGTCTAAAGTCATAGTAGTATCAAGTACTGGAGGCAGAATTCAAGTCCAGGTCTCTCTGACTCCAAGAGCAAACCTCTCAACTGGCACCCAGCACTCTTCATCATGGGACTTCCCTTGTCTCTCCAATTTTCCAATGAACCCTCCTCTCCAGTGAGGCAGGCAAGTATCCTGAATGTTTCCTGGAAAAGTCAGGCTCAGTTTGTGTTCATGCCTTTCCTTATGTTATTTCCCCTGCTGCAAACATCCTCTCCTCCACTCATCCAAATACTACAATTCTTTCAAGCTTCTATTTGGGACTGTTCTTCTGAAGTCGTCCCCAACCAATCCGACTCCAGAGTGGTTTCACTTTATCAGAATCTTTTTTGTCTTCTAGTGTTCTTTTTTTTTTTTTTTTTTTTTGATTACCTAGGCTAAGGTTTCATAATAGACAAGACGCCATCTTCTTTTATATCATTTGGTTTTACTTTATTTGGGGTTCTCCACACCCAGTGACTGCAAAATAAATGAAGACAGTGATCCAGGTACTATACAGACATAATTATAATCCCTGTGGCAGTGGTTCCAAGGAGATTCCAAATTTCCCTCGGAGCTTGTTAAATCTGTAGATGCCAAGCTTCACTCCAGGAACCTAGTGAGTCAGAATCTCCTGGGGTTACAGGGTGGGAAGAACTATGTATCTGTATTTTTTACACATGATTTTAAGTGCACCCTCAGATGAGAACCTTACGCTTTGTTGCAGTTCAGGACCATGTCAATTCAGATAAACACATAAGGAAAAGTGGGTTAAAATTCTAAGAAATATGTAATTATAAGACTTATAAATACATCTTTCAAGAAATCTATTTCCTTACGGGCATGATTTGTTTAAGGGAAGAAGAAGGAGAAGGAGGAAGGGAAGAAAGGAAGCAAAGAGGGAGGAAAGGAAAAGAAAGGGGAGGGAAGGGGATGGGGCTGCAACCTTGTAAAACTTCATAGACTCTCCAAGCATCTTATTCTGCATTTGAGCAGTCCTGATTTTTTTTTTTGAAACTTTCTTAATACCTTATTTTTTTAATTTTTATTTTATATTATAGTTGATTAACAATGTTGTGTTAGTTTCAGGTGTATAGCAAAATGATTCAGTTAAACATATACATGTATCTATTCTTTTTCAAATTCTTTTCCCATTTAGGTTATTACAGAATATTGAGCAGAGCTTCCTGTGCTATACAGAAGGTCCTTGTGGTTATCTGTTTTAAATATAGCAGTGTGTACTGTTGGTGGGAATGTAAATTGGTACAGCCACTATGGAGAACAGTATGGAGGTTCCTTAAAAAACTAAAAATAGAGCTACCATATGATCCAGCAATCCCACTCCTGGGCATATATTTGGAAAAAAAGCATGGTTTGAAAGGATACATGCCCCCCAATGTTCATTGCAGCACTGTTTACAATAGCCAAGACATGGAAGCAACGTAAATGTCCATCAACAGATGAATGGATAAAGAAGATGTGATTCCATATATACAATGGCATATTACTCAGCCATTAAAAATAATGAAATAATGCCATTTGCAGCAACATGGATGGACCTGGAGATTATCATACTAAGTGAAGTAAGTCAGACAGAGGAAGACAAATATCATATGATATTGCTTATATGCACAATCTAAAAAAAAGATACAAAGGAACTTATTTACAAAACAGAAACAGATAAACAGACTTAGAGAACAAATTTATGGTTATGGGGGGGAGGAGGGGAAGGATAGATTGGGAGTTTGAGATTATCATGTACACCCTGCTATTTTTAAAACAAGGACCTACTGTATAGCACAGGGAACTCTGCTCTACCATACTCTGTATTAACCTAAATGGGAAAAGAATTTGAAAAAGAATAGATACATGTATCTGTATAACTGAATCACTTTGCTGTACACCTGAAACTAACACAACATTGTTAATCAACTATACGCCAATATAAAATTTTAAAAATTTGTCTAAATTTAAAATAAATAAATATAGCAAATCCTATTTTTTTAAATATAGGATTCCTATCCTATAATAATATTTTAATCGATTCTCCTTAAATTTTCTAACTTCTCCACTTGAAAAACAATGGTTAAACTACATTAGTACTCAGAATTAAAAGTAAATTATTCTGACTTTTGCTTCCGATTCTGATAGTCAGCACTGTCCCTTTGTTCTTTTTGAAGTATTCCTTTTCCTGTCTTCACTAACTCTTTTTTTTTTTTTTGCTGCGTCAGGTCTTAGTTGTGGCACATGGGCTCCAGAGTGTGTGGGCTCAGTAGTTGCAGCACGCGGGCTTTCTAGTTCTGCTGCACAGGCTCCAGAGTGCACAGTCTTAGTTGCCCCACAGCACATGGGATTCAATTCCCTGACCGGGGATTGAACCCATGTCCCCTACATTGGAAGGCAGATTCTTAACCACTGGACCACCAGGGAAGTCCCTTCACTCTTTATAATGAAAATCAAAACAAAATAAAATATAATGAAAGCATAACCCAGAGCTGAGAATTATAAATTCAGTAAATAAGTTTTTTTGGCAATTACAAGTGTCTTGCTCACAGAGACAAAGGGAACACACCACAGAGGCAGATGTTGGAGTGATACTTCCATAAACCGAGGAATGTCTGGGGCTACCAGAAGATGGAAGAGGCAAGGAAGAGTCCTCCCCTAGAAATTTTGGAAAGAGCATGGCCTAGCAAACACCTTGATTTCATACTTCTAGCCTCCAGAACTGCAAGAGAATATGCCAAAATAATAATAATAATAATAATAATAATAATAATAAATATAATGTCTTGCTCAATGCAAGAACAATACTAGCTCCGTGTAGAAAAATTAGATAAAAGCTGCACAAAAAGAATAAATTTTAAAATATCCATAATTAGTGATGTGAACAAAAATGGCAAAGTAAGGCCTTGAAAATTCTCTGCTCTGTAAACACAAGGAAAACACCAACAAAAATTATCCGAATCAACTTCTTCAGAACTCTGGAAATTAACCAAAGGCTTGCAGTAATCCAGGGAGTGTTTATTCCAGAAAAATGGCTTGATCTCAGTAAGAACAGCAAGTTCTGTGGCATTTTAATTTACCGTGTCTCTATCCCCCTTTCCCCATCTCTGCAAGAAGCCTTGAAAACCAATATCCAGAGACTTCCCTGGTGGTCTGGTGGGTAAGACTCCATGATACCAATGGCCAGGGTTCAATCACTGGTCAGGGAACTAGATCCCTCATGCATGCCACAACTAAGAGTCCCCATGCCGCAACTAAGAGTCCACATGCCACAACTAAGAAGCCTGCATGCCACAACTAAGAAGTCTGCATGCTGCAACTAAAGATCCCACATGCCGCAACGAAGATCCCACGTGCCACAACTAAGCCCCAGAGCAACCTAAATAAATAAATAAATAAATAATAAAATTTTTTAAATATTAAAAAAGAAAGAAAGAAAACCAACATCCCACTAGTGAAAACCAGCAGCCTGGCAGCCACTTGAAGGAGCAGAGTGGTTGGAACTCCTTCAAAGTCCCACTTACAGAGAATTGTCATTATTTGACCCGTCTGGTGGTTCCCTGGAAGACCCCACTCAGAAGGCTGTCTTTGTATGACCTAACTCAGAGGTCCTCTAGTGCTAACAACATTTTCCCTATGGGTGTTTGTCAAAAAAATCAGAGACAAAACAAAACAAGCAAAAAAATAAAACAGAAACAGACTCACAGATCCAGAGAACAAACTGTTGGTTACCACAGGGGAGAGGAGGAAGGGAAGGGGCAGAATAGGTAAAGGGGATTAAGAGGTACAAGATAGCAGTTATAAAATAAATGAGTCACAGGGACGTAACATACAGCAAAGGAAATATAGTCAATATTTTATAATAACTTCGTATAGTGTGTAATCTATGAAAATATCAAATTGCTATGTTGTACACCTGAAAACAATATAATATTGTAAGTCAAATATACTTCAATAAATAATTTAAAAAAAAGAAAAAACAGAGGTAACTTTTTAACAGTGTAGCTGCCTGAGGTGGTAGATAACAGTTATGTTAAAGCGAAAGAAACCAGACACAAAGGGCCACATGTTATATGATTCCATTTACATGAAATGTCCATAATAGGTAAACTCATAGAGATAGACAGTAGATTACTGGTTCCCGGGGGCTGGGGAGAAGAGGGAAGTAGAAGTGACTGCTTAGGACAGGAATAAAGATGCAGACGTAGACAATGGACTTGAGGACACGGGGAGTGGGAAGGGTAAGCTGGGATGAAGTGAGAGAGTGGCATGGACATATATACACTACCAAATGTAAAACAGATAGCTAGTGAGAAGCAACCACATAGCACAGGGAGATCAACTCGGTGCTTTGTGACCACCTAGAGGGGTGGGATGGGGAGGGTGGGAGGGAGACGCAAGAGGGAGAAGATATGGGGATATATGTATATGTATAGCTGATTCACATTGTTATAAAGCAGAAACTAACACACCATTGTAAAGCAATTATACTCCAATAAAGATGTTTAAAAAAAAAAAAGAAGTGACTGCTTAATGGTTAAAGAATTTCTTTTGGGAATGATGAAAATGTTCTTGAATTAGTGATGATATTTATGCAACTTTGTGAATATATAAAAACCACTGAATTGTTCACTTTAAGTTAGAAAATTTTATGGTATGTGATTTCTATTTCAATTTAAAGATAGCAATTTTTTAAATTATATGTACCCACAATTATAATTTTTTAATTTAAATAAAAGGAAATTCATAAAAATATTATCATAATCCCATAATCCAAATATAATCACTATTAATATTTTGGTCTATTTCTAATCTTTCTCTACTGCATCAATGTTATTATGCATTGGTTAAGAGCACTCACTCTGGATCCTCAGTCTGAGTTAGAATCCTGCACTTACTAATTGTGCAATCATGGGCAAGCTCATTAACCTCTCTGGTCTGTTCCTCATCTATAAAATGGAGATAATAATATTGACTTCAAATGGCTGTTGTGAGAATTAAGGGAGTTTAAAAATGTAGAGCCCTTAAACATGTGGCTGGCACATAATAAGTGTTCAATATAGGCTGGCTATTTTTATTACTGAAAATAAAGCTGTGTGAATATCCTTGAATATATATCTTTTCATTTGTCTAATTTCTAAAATTAATTCCACAAAGTGAAATTGCTGTTTCAAAATATACGCACATGAAACAGACAAAATGTTATTTTAAGGTTGCCTGAGAGTTTTCTATTACTGGAAATGGATATACTACTGAGTGTTCACAAATTTGGAAACATGTGAAAAAAAATCAAAATAAAGAAGAAAAATAGTCCTGGGAGAAATAATCAAGGGAGAAAAAAAAAAAAAAGAGTGTTTAAAAGTTATAATCATAATTCTCAGAGAGATTTAAGAAAATATGGGTCCATAAAATAAGAAAAGGATGCTGTGAGAAGAAAATAATTTGTGAGTAAGAACTAGCTTTTGGAAATTAAAAAATATAATTTCCTGAACTAAAATTTAGTAAGGAGCTAGAGACAGAGCTGAGGACATCTCCCAGGATGAAAAACAAAAGGCAAAAATAGAAAAAATATGAGAGAGGGGTAAGACACAGAGAGAGTCAATCTGAGAAGCCTCACATTTGACTGATAAGGCTCCAGCAAAAGAGAAGAGAAAAAATGGAGGATTATCAAAGACCCTGTACAAGAGTTTATGCCAAAAAGAAGAATTTATCTTCATTTTGAAAAATCCACAGAACGAGTGAAAAAGACATACACCTAGACATATCTCTATGAAATTTCAGAACTCCAAGATGAAGAAAAGATCTCAAAATCTCCTGGAAGGGGGAAAGGTATGCACTACCCTGCTTATCAGCAGCCCAAGGTTCTAGAAATCAATGGCACAAGCCCTTCAAACTTCCGAGGGAAAATGATTTTCACTTTAAAATTCTATACTCAAACTTTCAGTCAGTAGGAGGAGAAAATAAGGACATCATCAAGCATTCAAGGACACAGAATTTTTACTTAATCCATATATAAAAGTAACTTCTTTGCAAGTTACTTGAGGATGTACTCCAGCAAGATGAGGGAGTAATAAAGCAAAGAAATAAAAGAGGAATATTCAAAGGAAAATCCTAATATGATAACCCTGTAGCAATTGTAGAAATTGACCAGTCCAGATTGGAGCAAGAATATGGAGGCTTCTGGGAATGGGTGAGTGGTTTGCTATTGCCAGCTCCTACCAGCTCACAAAAGCCCATTGTTAAATTTCAGGAATGTTGCAAGTCAGTTGTTTAAAACATTGTTATTAAAAATTAATGTCTACAAGGGAGAGACCTTCAAGATGGTGGAGGAGTAAGATGTGGAGATCACCTTCCTCCCCACAAATACATCAGAAACACATCTACATGTGGAACAACTCCTACAGAACACCTACTGAATGCGGGAAGAAGACCTCAGACTCCCCAAAAGGCAAGAAACTCCCCACGTACCTGGGTAGGGCAAAAGAAAAAAGAAAAAACAGAGACAAAAGGATAGGGACAGGGCCTGCACCTCTGGGAGGGAGCTGTGAAGGGAGAAAAGGTTCCACACACTAGGAAGCCCCTTCACTGGTGGAGACGGGGGGTGGCCGGGGGAAAGCTTCGGAGCCACAGAGGAGAGCACAGCTATAGGGGTGCAGAGGGCAAAGGGGAGAGATTCCCGCACAGAGGATCGGTGCCGACCAGCACTCACCAACCTGAGAGGCTTGTCTGCTCACCTGCCGGGGGCGGGTCAGGGCTGGGAGCTGAGTCTCAGGCTTCGGAGGTCAGATCCCAGGGAGAGGACTGGGGTTGGCTGCGTGAACACAGCCTGAAGGGGGCTAGTGCACCACAGCAAGCCGGGAGGGAGTCCAGGAAAAAGTGTGGACCTGCCTAAGAGGCAAGAGACCATTGTTTCAGGGTGCGCAAGGAGAGGGGATTCAGAGCACCGCCTAACCGAGCTCCAGAGATGGGCGCAAGCCACGGCTATCAGCGTAGACACCAGAGATGGGCATGAAATGCTAAGGCTGCCGCTGCAGCCACCAAGAAGCCTGTGTGCAAGCACAGGTCACTATCCACACCTCCCCTCCCAGGAGCATGTGCAGCCTGCCACTGCCAGGGTCCCGTGATCCAGGGACAACTTCCCCGGGAGAACACACGGCACGCCTCAGGCTGTTGCAACATCATGCCGGCCTCTGCCGTCGTAGGCTCGCCCCGCATTCCATACCCCTCCCTTCCCCCGGCCTGACTGAGCCAGAGCCCCCTAATCAACTGCTACTTTAACCCGGTCCTGTCTGAGTAAAGAACAGACACCCTTGGGCGACCTACATGCAGAGATGGGGCCAAACCAAAGCTGAACCCCAGGAGCTCTGCGAACAAAGAAGAGAAAGGGAAATCTCTCCCAGCAGCCTCAGGAGCAGCAGATTAAATCTCCACAGTCAACCTGATGTACCCTGCATCTGTGGAACACCTGAATAGACAATGAATCATCCCAAAATTGAGGCGGTGGATTTTGGGAGCAACTGTAGACTTGGGGTTTGCTTTCTGTATCTAATTTGTTTCTGGTTTTATGTTTATCTTAGTTTAGTATTTAGTGTTTATTATCATTGGTAGATTTGTTTATCGATTTGGTCGCTCTCTTCCTTTTTTTTTATATACAGATATATATATTTTTTCCTTTTTCTCTTTTTGTGAGTGTGTATGTGTATGCTTCTTTGTGTGACTTTTGTCTGTGTAGCTTTGCTTTTACCATTTGTCCTAGGGTTCTGTCTGTCCGTTTTTTTGTGGTTTTTTTTTTTAGTATAGTTTTTAGCACTTGTTATCATTGGTGGATTTCTTTTTTGGTTTGGTTGCTCTCTTCTTTCTTTCTTTTTTTCTTTTTTAATTACTTTTTAATTTCTTTATTTTTAACAATTTTTTTAATTTTTTATTTTAATAACTTTATTTTATTTTTTTCTTTCTTTTTTTTGCCCTTTTCTTCTGAGCTGCGTGGCTGACAGGGTCTTGGTGCTCTGGCGGGATGTCAACCTGAGCCTTTGAGGTAGGAGAGCCGAATTCAAGACACTGGTCCACCAGAGACCTCCTGGCTCCACGTAATACCAAATGGCGAAAGTTCTCCCAGAGATCTCCATCTCAATGCTAAGAACCAGCTCCATTCAACGACCAGCAAGCTACAGTGCTGGACACCCTATGCCAAACAACTAGCAAGACAGGAACACAGCCCCACCCATTAGCAGAGAGGCTGCCTAAAATCATAATAAGGTCACAGACACCCCAAAACACACCACTGGACGCAGTCTTGCCCACCAGAAAGACAAGATCCAGCCTCGTCCACCAGAACACAGGCACCAGTCCCCTCCACCAGGAAGGCTACACAACCCACTGAACCAACCTTAGCCACTGGGGGCAGACACCAAAAACAACGGGAATTATGAACCTGAAGCCTTTGTAAAGGAGACCCCAAACACAGTAAGTTAAGCAAAATGAGAAGACAGAGAAATACGCAGCAGATGAAGGAGCAAGGTAAAAACCCACCAGACCAAACAAATGAAGAGAAAATAGGCAGTCTACCTGAAAAAGAATTCAGAGTAATGATAGTAAACATGATCCAAACTCTTGGAAATAGAATGGAGAAAATACAAGGAACGTTTAACCAGGACCTAGAAGAATTAAAGAGCAAGCAAACCATGATGAACAACACAATAAATGAAATTTAAAATTCTCTAGAAGGAATCAATAGCAGAATAACTGAGGCAGAAGAACGAATAAGTGACCTGGAAGATAAAATAGTGGAAATAACTACGGCAGAACAGAATAAAGAAAAAAGAATGAAAAGAACTGAGGACAGTCTTAGACACCTCTGGGGCAACACTAAACACACCAACATTAGAATTATAGGGGTCCCAGAAGAAGAGAAAAAGAAAGGGACTGAGAAAATATTTGAAGAGATTATAGTTGACAACTTCCCAAATATGGGAAAGGAAATAGTCAATCAAGTCCACGAAGCACACAGAGTCCCATACAGGATAAAACCAAGGAGAAACATGCCAAGACACATATTAATCAAACTATCAAAAACTAAATACAAAGAAAAAATATTAAAAGCAGCAAGGGAAAAACAACAAATTACATACAAGGGAATCCCCATAAGGTTAACAGCTGATCTTTCAGCAGAAACTCTGCAAGCCAGAAGGGAGTGGCAAGACATATTGAAAGTGATGAAAGGGAAAAACCAACAACAAAGATTACTCTACCCAGCAAGCATCTTATTCAGATTTGACGGAGAAATTAAAACCTTTACAGACAAGCAAAAGCTAAGAGAATTTAGCACCACCAAACCAGCTTTAAAACAAATGCTAAAGGAACTTCTCTAGGCAGGAAACACAAGACAAGGAAAAGACCTACAAAAACAAACCCAAAATAATTAAGAAAATGGTAATAAGAACACACATATTGATAATTACCTTAAATGTAAATGGATTAAATACTCTAACCAAAAGACACAGACTGGATGAATGGATACAAAAGATCCATATATATGCTGTCTCCAAGAGACCCACTTCAGACCTAGAGACACATACAGACTGAAAGTGAGGGGATGGATAAAGATATTCCATGTAAATAGAGATCAGAAGAAGGCTGGAGTAGCAATTCTCATATCAGAAAAAATAGATTTTAAAATAAAGACTATTACAAGAGACAAAGAAGGACACTACATAATGATCAAAGGATCAATCCAAGAAGAAGATATAACAATTGCAAATATTTATGCATGCCACATAGGAGCACCTCAATACATAAGGCAAATGCTAAGAGCCATAAAAGGGGAAATTGACAGTAACACAATCATAGTAGGGGACTTTAACACCCCACTTTCATATGGTTTCAAAAACCATATGATCATCTCAATAGACGCAGAAAAAGCTTTTGACAAAATTCAACACCAATTTATGATAAAAACCCTCCAGAAAGTAGGCATAGAGTGAACTTACTTCAACATAATAAAGGCCATATATGACAAACCCACAGCCAACATCGTTGTCAATGGTGAAAAACTGAAACCATTTCCTCTGAGATCAGGGACAAGACAAGGTTGTCTACTCTCACCACTATTATTCAACATAGTTTTGGAAGTTTTAGCTACAGCAATCAGAGAAGAAAAAGAAACAAAAGGAATCCAAATCGGAAAAGAAGAAGTAAAACTGTCACTGTTTGCAGATGACATGACACTGTACATAGAGAATACTAAAGATGCTACCAGGAAACTACTAGAGCTAATCAATGAATCTGGTAAAGTAGCAGGATACAAAATTAATGCACAGAAACCACGTGCATTCTTATACACTAATGATGAAAAATCTGAAGGAGAAATTAAGGAAACACTCCCATTTACCACTGCAACAAAAAGAATAAAATACGTAGGAATAAACCTACCTAAGGAGACAAAAGACCTGTATGTAGAAAACTATAAGACACTGATGAAAGAAATTAAAGATGATACAAATAGATGGAGAGATATACCATGTTCTTGGATTGGAAGAATCAACATTGTGAAAATGACTCTACTACCCAAAGCAATCTACAGATTCAGTGCAATACTTATCAAACTACCAATGGCATTTTTCACAGAACTAGAACAAAAAATTTCACAATTTGTATGGAAACACAAAAGACCCCGAATAGCCAAAGCAATCGTGAGAAAGAAAAACGGAGCTGGAAGAATCAGGCTCCCGAACTTCAGACTATACTACAAAGCTACAGTAATCAAGACAGTATGGTACTGGCACAAAAACAGAAATATAGATCAATGGTACAGGATAGAAAGCCCAGAGATAAACCCACGCACATATGGTCACCTTATTTTTTATAAAGGAGGCAAGCATATACAATGGAGAAAAGACAGCCTCTTCAATAAGTGGTGCTGGGAAAATTGGACAGCTACATGTAAAAGAATGAAATTGGAACACTCTCTAACACCATACACAAAAATAAACTCAAAATGGATTAAAGAGCTAAATGTAAGGCCAGACACTATAAAACTCTTAGAGGAAAACATAGGCAGAACACTCTATGACATAAATCACAGCAAGATCCTTTTTGACCCACCTCCTAGAGAAATGGAAATAAAAACAAAAATAAACAAATGGGACCTAACGAAACTTAAAAGCTTTTGCACAGCAAAGGAAACCATAAACAAGATGAAAAGACAACCCTCAGAATGGGAGAAAATATTTGCAAATGAAGCAACTGACAAAGGATTAATCTCCAAAATTTACAAGCAAATCATGCAGCTCAATATCAAAAAGCAAACAACCCAATCCAAAAATGGGCAGAAGACCTAAATAGACATTTCTCCAAAGAAGACATACAGACTGCCAACAAACACATGAAAGGATGCTCAACATCACTAATCATCAGAGAAATGCAAATCAAAACTACAATGAGGTATCACCTCACACCAGTCAGAATGGCCATCATCAAAAAAATCTACAGATGGTAAATGCTGGAGAGGGTGTGGAGAAAAGGGAACCCTCTTGCACTGTTGGTGGGAATATAAATTGATACAGCCACTATGGAGAACAGTATGGAGGTTCCTTAAAAAACTAAAAGTAGAACTACCATACGACCCAGCAATCCCACTACTGGGCATATACCCTGAGAAAACCATAGTTCAAAGAGAGTCATGTACCAAAATGTTCATTGCAGCTCTATTTACAATAGCCAGGACATGGAAGCAACCTAAATGTCCATTGACAGATGAATGGATAAAGAAGATGTGGCACATATATACAATGGAATATTACTCAGCCATAAAAAGACACGAAATTGAGTTATTTGTAGTGAGGTGGATGGACCTAGAGTCTGTCATACAGAGTGAAGTAAGTCAGAAAGAGAAAAACAAATACCATATGCTAACACATATATATATGGAATCTAAAAAAAAAAAAAAAAAAATTGGTTCTGAAGAACCTAGGGGCAGGACAGGAATAAAAACGCAGATGTAGAGAATGGACATGAGGACATGGGGAGTGGGAAGGGTAATCTGGGACAAAGTGAGAGAGTGGCATGGACAGATATACACTACCAAATGTAAAATAGATAGTTAGTGGGAAGCAGCTGCATAGCACAGGGAGACCAGCTCGGTGCTTTGTGACCACCTAGAGGGGTGGGATTGGGGGGTGGGAGGGAGATGCAAGAGGGAGGAGATATGGGGATATAAGTATATGTATAGCTGATTCACTTTGTCATACAGCAGAAACTAACACACCATTGTAAAGCAATTATATACTCCAATAAAGATGTTAAAAAAATTAATGTCTATAAATTTATAGTTAAATAAGTTATATTTTTTATAAGGGTCACGTCCTTTTTTTAATTTATTAATTTATTTATTTATTTGGTTGCAGGATCTTTTTGTTGCAGTGCACAGGGTCTTCGTTGTGGTGCACGGGCTTCTCAAGTTGCAGCGTGTAGGCTCTCTAGTTGTGGCGCACAGGCTCTAGAGAGCACCTGCTCAGTAGTTGCCGCACATGGGCTTAGTTGCCTGTGGCATGTGGGATCTTAGTTCCCCGACCAGGGATCGAACCCTCGTCCCCTGAAGTCCCTAAATAAGTTATATTAAAAATAAAGATAATAATCACGCAAAACTCTTCAATTCCTAATTATTTATTTTATTATCTATGCTTTTGAAGTTATTTACATCTATTTTATCTGCTTGGTGAAAATAATATGTAATAAATAAAAGAATATGGGCTACTATATATCCCTTTCCATTCAGTACCATCATGTTGGTAGCTTGAAATTGGCCATGGTGGGAATATTTACACCATGAAAATTGGTAAACGTTACAAATCAGGTCTTTATTTATTGTTTTCTTGTCTATCTAGACTTTAGAAAGTGTCAGATAAAATGTTAATAACAGACTAAACTTTAAAAGAGGTCATATCTGTAACTATTACATTATAAATAGCACAAAAATTGTCATGCAATTGCAAAATCATTATTGATTTGCAATCATGGGTTGGCTACAGATACAAGAATTTGGCAAAAATCAGCATCCTGTGAGAATAAATTGGCTATATGGAATTTACAAAGAAGAGTATTTTATACTTTATTATAATTTGTAAATTGTGTGCTACACATCCTTCATATCAGTAAAATTCATAATAAACATATATGTACTGTATTTATATATATTATGTATATATACTATATAAAACCCAGTTGTTAAACAATTACTAGCACACCACTAGACACTAGAGAGTCTAGTGACAAAGTTTGAGGCTTCGATAAAGGGAATTAGAGATTCCATTTGAACCTGGCCCCAGGAATATTCTCTTTTGAGTGGCTCAAGTTTGGGGATGTAGAACTCATAGAAAAAGAAATATAACTCAGTAGCATACATGGTTCTATGGGTTTCAACTTTAAACTTCAATCTGTTAAAATTCATCTTCTACCCTCTAAGAAGACTGTAACTAAGCAGGACCCTACTGGGCCTTCCCAGTGGCAAGCCATTGCCCCATATCCTCTGCTTTAGCTCCTCTCTGAAGTACCTAGATAACAGTATCTGGTGCACATTTCCTGAGTTGTTTTACAGATGTGAAAACCCCCACCACATGGAAGTTGTTAACCACTTGATGACCATGAGCACATAGCCTCCAGGCCTCCTGGAGCCTGAGGATCGATAATGTTAACCCCTGTGACACCATCCTGTTACCTCACCATCAACCAATCAGAGAATTGGGCAGTAGCTGATCACATACCCTGCAACGCCACTCCCTCACCTGGCCTTCAAAAATACTCTGCTAAACCCTTTCAGGGAGTACAGGGTTTTTTGGGCATGAGCCACCCGTCTCCTTCCATGGCCCTGCAATAAAGCTTTCCCTGCTCCAAACTCCAATGTTTCAGTTAGTTTGGCCTCACTGTGCATCAGGCACACGAACTTATGTTCACTAGCAAGATGAGCTAGCCAAACATACATATGGAAAAATTGTAAGAGACATGCAAGTGGCCTGCAATCCTAATTTAGATTTATTACTTCTATGGGAGAATACACCAAAATTTGGTGCTAGTGATTAACGGCGCTAGTGGTAATAGTGATTATTAACTGTGCAAGATGTTTGCATACTTTGTCTCATTTAAGCCTCGCAAGACTGTAGGCTATAAATCATCACTCTCACTCTACCAATGGGAAAACTGGGGCTCAAAGAAATTAGACAATTGCCAAGGACACATTCCCTAACACCACCACTTGGAAGCCCAAAGCCCTCCCTGGGACACTGGATCAGACTTGTCCTCTTCCAGGTGAACATTTGCTCTGAGAACTAAAATACTGCCTGCCGTATCAGTAAACAAAGGATGTTGCAGCCATCAAGCCATCACATTACAGCCCCCCAGACGGTGAGCCCTGAGGGAACTCAGGATGGAGACAAACAGGCTGCCCACTGCCAACCCCATCTAGCAGTCAGCTGCTGCAGCCACCTCCATCGGTGCAGCCTGAGGAAACTCAGGATGAGAAAACACAGGATACTGGCTCCAGATAGCTGAGGTGCATGATAGCAGAGGAATGATTTCAGTGAGCCCACATGCTTGCATCTTCCCATACATAGAAAAGCAATAAATTCCTTGAGATATCTGGTTTTCTTTTATTAACAGTAATCTTTTGATATTCCAACTACTTGATCTTTTGCTGCAAAAACTCCTATATACTCTGGCTCCCCACCCTTGCCTCTTTGGAGCAGTCTCTCAGAGTTATTTGAGACACTGACTCCCAGGCTTGAAGTCCTAAGACTGTCCTCTGAATAAAGCGTAACTCTCAACTTTAAGTTACGCTTTTTTTTTTCAGTCAACAGCTCCATTATTATTTATGGGTTATCAGTCAGTGAACAACCATAAAAGGAGTTGAAAATTGTATGTCCAATCAATATAATTCACATTAAGAAGTAAAGGCATTTTAATAAATTAATTTCTTAAATCTCTAGAATGTTGGAGGGGAGGGAAAGATTTCATTTTGTTTTGTTTGGGACATATATATGATGATTTGGGAGGCAGAAGCTGGTCAGGCGGTACCTTCCTGTTGCCCCTTAGCTACACTTCCACTCCATCACAGAAAGGCAGGAGTCGGGAATTTGTTCTCCCTTCTGAACATTTGTGAGTTCCAAGGACAAAGCCAAAACAGAAACACTTGAGACACTTCTCTTCCATTCTCCTTCCACCTTCTACTCCTTCTTCCCCTACCTCCACTCAGAGTTAAAAGTTAAAAATTTTTAAACTCTTGAGTAAATAGCTTGATAACATTTAGTGATGTTCATAATGTAAAATTACCAGGGACAATCTGTCAATCTGTATTTCCAGGAAATGTAACCTAACAAAAACATCTTAGCTCTCTGCTTCTTTTCCATAAAAAGAACATGGAGAAAAAAACAGATTAAATAAACTTGGGCTTATGCAGCTCTGTTTCATTTCATTAGCATTGAGGTCCCATAAAATTGACAAAAAAAAACAGGCAAACATGGAAAAGTAATAATGTCAAATACATATTTAAAGTTGATTTATATTGAATCTTTTAAACACACTCTGAGTCTGATGCCCTGAATCTCAAAGCCACAATGAATACCAACAGCATGAATTCACAAATAAGACACCAAATTTATTGAATTTACTCATGGGATAATCACCTGTCTTTCACTCCTAATTGTTAGAGACTGTTCTAAAACGTTGGTGCCCTATTGTTCATTCCAATGTTTAAGAAATACTTAAGACCATAATTAAGGAAGACAATTCACAAAAGAAGAAATACAAATGATCAGATTGGCAATGAATTTTTAATGATAATAGCTTATAAGTATTTGAGATGTTGAGAAGCCACAAACTCTTGAACACTCCAGGTAGGAATATGAACTGGAAAAACTAAAAAAAAAAGGGTAAAGTAGCTATCACTGAGTACTCACCATGTGTTAGGCACTGTGCTAACTACTTTAAAACAATATATTTTCACATTATCTCTGTTTTATGGATGAGGAAAATGATGCTCAAAAAGGGTTAAGTAACATATCCAAGAACACAAAGATAGTGGAAAACAACAACAACAGAGCTAGAATGCAATTTGGCAATGAATATTAAACATCTTTAAAATTTGTATATTTTTAGAGCCAGCAGTTCTTGGAGTTTATCATAAAGAAATAATTAGAGAAATATATAATTATATTTATACAGCAATGTCCACCTTAAAATTATTTATAAAAAGGAGAAGTGGCAACAACCTAAAGGTCCAACAATAGCCAAATGGCTAGTTTCAGTGTATTGTGCATTGAAGCAATGGAATACTATATGGCTATTTTAAATGATGGTATAACTCTATACTTATTGAAATAGAAATCTAGTCCATGTTTAGTGGAAAAAGCAAAATACAGAGTAGTGTATATAGTACAACTTTATTAAAAATAGTGTAGGTATGGATGGTGACTAGACTTATTGCAGTCACCACTTTGCAGTGTATAAAATATCAAATCATTGTTATATATCTGAAACTAATGTTATATATCAATTATATCTCCATTTTTTAAAAAGTCTATTAAACCATAAAAAATTAGCATAGGTATGAAAAAAACATGAAGAATATACTCCAGTATGTTAACTCATTATGTCTTGTGGTGGCATTTTGAGTGATTTATTTTGTTTACTCACATATTTTTAAATACTTCTATAACAAAAATGAACTACCTATGTAAACATTTGTTTAAAAGGTCATAAGAGAACTCTAATACACTGCTCATGGGAATGTAAAACAATACTACCACTTTGGAAAACTGTTCAAGAGTTTCTTATAAAATTAAGCATATACCTGCAATATGACCCTGTCATTCTACTCCTAGGTGTGTACCTAAGAGAAATGAAAGTGTATATTTACACAAAGACTTGTGACAAATGTTCAAAATAGCTTTATTAACAATAGCCCCAAACTGAAGACAATTCAAATATCCATCAACAGGTGAACGAATAAACAAAATGTAGTACATCCATACAATGGAATACTACTCAGCACCAAAATGAATGAAACACTGATATGCCTGTATACACAACACAGATAAACCTCACATTCATTATACTGAGTAAAAGAAGCCAGACACAAAAGAGCACACATTATATCATGTTATTTACATAAAATACACAAGAATGCAAACTAATTTATAGTGACAAAAAAAAAGATCAGTGATTGCCTGAGGCCAGAAGCAGGAGGAATAGACTACAAAGAGACATGAGAAAATTTTGGGGGGAGGGTGATGATGGAAATGTTCTGTATCTTGATTATGTTGTTTTAAAGGTATATATAGTATTCATCAAACTGTACCCTTTAAAAGAATGCAGCTTATTGTACATACATAATACTTCAATAAAGTTAAGTTTTTAAAAAGTTTACAGGAGCTTAATTCTTCAAAATATATATATAATTTTTTCCTAAACTCTGTATACAGGAATTTCAGGTCACCAGATTGGTTTTAAACTTAATAGTAATAACAATAACAATTGCAAGTAACATTTATAATATTCCAGAAGCTATCCTATCAATATTTTAATTCTGTTTTCACAGAAAGACAGAAATCCACCCTAAAATTCACATGGAATCTCAAGGGACCCCCAAATAGCCAAAACAACCTTGAAAAAGAATAGCAAAGTCAGAGATTTCACACTTCCTGATTTCAAAACTTATTACAAAGTCAGTAACCAAAATGGTGTGGTACTGGCATAAAGATACACACGTAGAACAATGGAATAAAACAGAGAGTCCAGAAAAAAAAAAGCCTTGCATTTATGGCCAAATGAGTTTTGACAGGAGTGCCAACACCATTCAACACCACTGAAACAAATAGTGCTGGGAAAATTGAATATTCACATGCAAAAGAATGAAGTTGAACCTTTATACACCACACACACCATATGTAAAAATTAACTCAAAATAGATCAAAGAACTAAATATGAAACTCTTAGAAGAAAACACAGGTGAAAAGCTTCATGACATTGATTTGGAGTTCAAGAATGATATCTTGGATACGATACCAAAAGCACATGCAACAAAAGAAAAAATAAATTAGACTACATCAAAATATAAAACTTCTGTGCATCAAGGAACACAGTACACAAAGTGAAAAAGCAACCTACACAATGAAAGAAAATATTTGTAAATCATGTATTTGATAACAGACTAATAGTCAGAATATATAAAGAATTCCAGGGGCTTCCCGGGTGGCGCAGTGGTTGAGAGTCTGCCTGCTAATGCAGGAGACACGGGTTCGAGCCCTGGTCTGGGAAGATCCCACATGCCGCGGAGCAACTAGGCCCGTGAGCCACAATTGCTGAGCCTGCACGTCTGGAGCCTATGCTCCGCAACGGGAGAGGCTGCGATGGTGAGAGGCCCGCGCTCCGCGATGAAGGGTGGCCCCCGCTTGCCACAACTAGAGAAAGCCCTCGCACAGAAACGAAGACCCAACTCAGCCATAAGTAAATAAATAAATAAATAAAATTAAAAAAAAAAAAAAGAATTCCAACAACTCAACAACAAAACCCAATTTCAAAATGGGCAAAGGACTTCACCAGACGTTTCTCCAAAGAAGATATGCAAATAGCCAATATGCACATAAAAAGATGTTCAACATCACTAATCACCTTAAGTTAAAAGAAATAACCAACTGTTCCCATTTATTATTTTTATTTATTTATTTATTTATTTTTGGCTGTGTTGGGTCTTCATTTCTGTGCAAGGGCTTTCTCTAGTTGCAGCAAGCGGGGGCCACTCTTCATTGCGGTGTGTGGGCCTCTCTCTATCGCAGCCTCTCTTGTTGCGGAGCACAGGCTCCCGCGCAGGCTCAGTAGTTGTGGCTCACGGGCCTAGTCGCTCCGTGGCATGTGGGATCTTCCCAGACCAGGGCTTGAACCCGTGTCCCCTGCATTGACAGGCAGATTCTCAACCACTGCGCCACCAGGGAAGCCCTCCCATTTATTATTAGTTAGGTTCAAAACCTAATAGCAATACTTTGTGTGGTGTTCAACAGATTACACTGTGTCTCTTGAAAATGTAAGTTCCTGTAAGTTCACTGGAATGCCTGGAGCACCTCAGCAAACAGTTTGGGAACCATGGATATAGATAATCACTAAGAATAGAGAAGAAATATATAGTGAGGTTAAATACAACAACTCAAACTAAATTACACTCAAGGTTTTAGACTTGTCTAAAAACTGTGAGATTTTTTAAAAGGTGTAGTCACCGTTTTAATAGTTCTATCATAATATGGGAAATCTTATCACTATAATATTAAACTGTGTTGCTCAGTATTTGGCTTTGCCCTCCAAGTCATAAACTGAAGTATTCTATTTTCTTCTTCAAAATGTGCTTGATGCAGATTTCTATTCTACAAGACATAGTTTCAGAAAGAAGCCATTGACTGAGCTAGTATTAAATGCACTCAGATTTAAATTTAAACTTAGTTTACAATTTAGATTCAAAGGTCCCTGGGCTATAGTTGCAGCTGTGATCAGAAATGATATCTGTTACTTCTAGGCAAAGTCAGTTAAGAAACAGGCATGCCTTCACCACCTTTTCTTAGCCTGCTGGCTGGATGCAGAGAACTCTGAACTCTTAAAGGATAGCAGAGCCACAATATGGAAGAAGCCTGGGTCTCTGAATGAGCTCTAGAATAGACATCTGCTGAAGAGGAACACCCACATTGTACTGCTATATAAGCAAGAAATGTACTTCTATTTTGTTAAGCCACTGAAACTTTGGAGTTGGTCTCTTACAGCAATTAATACACTCCAAACTAAGGCCCATTTCTAATATAATTGAGACTGCTTTTCAAGTATTACTATTAAGTATGACACATGCTAAACTTCCTTTGATACATCCTTTTCATCACCTTGAGTAAATTCCTCATATTCCTAGGTTGCTAAGAGATTTTGTAAGCAAGTGTATATGTTTATTGAATGTCATTTTGTCAAGAACTGTGAAGGGAGCAGAAGCAAGAAGAACTACAGTCCTGCAACCTGTGGAACGAAAACCACATTCACAGAAAGATAAACAAAATAAAAAGGCAGAGGACTATGTAACAGATGAAGGAACAAGATAAAACTCCAGAAAAACAACTAAATGAAGTGGAGATAGGAAACCTTCCAGAAAAAGAATTCAGAATAATGATAGTGAAGATGATACAGGACCTCAGAAAAAGAATGGAGGCAAAGATCACGAAGATGCAAGAAATGTTTAACAAAGACCTAGAAGAAATAAAGAGCAAAGAGAGATGAACAATACAAAAACTGAAATGAAAAATACACTAGAAGGAATCAATAGCAGAATAACTGAGGCAGAAAAACAGATAAGTGACCTGGAAGACAGAATGGTGGAAATCACTGCCACAGAACAGAATAAAGAAAAAAGAATGAAAACAAATGAAGACAACCAAGATTACGCTTCCCAGGAAGGATTTCATTCAGATTCCACGGAGAAATCAAAAGCTTTACAGACAAGCAACAGCTAAGAGAATTCAGCACCACAAAACTAGCTCTACAACAAAGGCTAAAGGAACTTCTCTAAGTGGGAAACACAAGACAAGAAAAGGATCTACAGGGCTTCCCTGGTGGCGCAGTGGTTAAGAATCTGCCTGCCAATGCAGGGGACATGGGATCGAGCCCTGGTCTGGGAAGATCCCACATGCTGCAGAGCAACTAAGCCCATGTCCCACAACTACTGAGCCTGTGCTCTAGAGCCCGTGAGCCACAACTACTGAGCCCGCATGCCACAACTACTGAAGCCCATGCACCTAGAGCCCATGCTCCACAACAAGAGAAGCCACCACAATGAGAAGCCCATGCACCGCAATGAAGAGTAGCCCCCGTTCCCCGCAACTAGAGAAAAAAAAACCCACATGCAGCAATGAAGACCCAACACAGCCAAATATATATATATATATATATATATATATATATATTAAAGAAAAGGACCTACAAAAGCAAGCCCAAAACAATTAAGAAAATGGTCATAGGAACATTCATTTACCTTAAATGTGAATGGATTAAATGCTCCCACCAGACGACACAGGCTCACTAAATGGATACAAAAACAAGACCCATATATATGCTGTCTACAAGAGACCCACTTCAGACCTAGGGACACATACAGACTGAAAGTGAGGGGATGGAAAAAGATATTCCATGCAAATGGAAATCAAAAGAAAGCTGGAGTAGCAATACTCATATCAGATAAAATAGACTTTAAAATAAAGAATGTTACAAGAGACAAGGAAGGACACTACATAATGATCAAGTGATCAAACCAAGAAGAAGATATATCAATTATAAATATTTATGCACCCAACATAGGAGAACCTCAATACATAAGGCAAATGCTAACAGCTATTAAAGAGGAAATCAACAGTAACGCAATAATAGTGGGGGACTTTAGCACCTCACTCACACCAATGGACAGATCATCCAGACAGAAAATTAATAAGGAAACACAATCTTTAAATGACATAATAGACAAGATAGATTTAATTGATATTTATAGGACATTCCATCTGAAAACAGCAGATTACACTTTCTTCTCAAGTGCACACGGAAAATTCTCCAGGATAGATCACATCTTGGGTCACAAATCAAGCCTTGGTAAATTTAAGAAAACTGAAATCATTTCAAGCATCTTTTCTGGCCACAGCACTATGAGATTAGAAATAAATTACAGGGAATAAAACATAAAAAACGCAAACACATGGAGGATAAACAATACGTTCCTAAATAACCAAGAGAGCACTGAAGAAATCAAAGAGGAAATCAGAAAATACCTAGAGACAAATGACAACGAAAACATGATGATCCAAAACCTATAGGATGCAGCAAGAGCAGTTCTAAGAGGGAAGTTTAAAGCAATACAATCCTACCTCAAGAAATAAGAAAAATCGCAAATAACCTAACCTTACACCTAAAGGAACTAGAGAAAGAAGAACAAAGAAAACCCGAAGTTAGTAAAAGGAAAGAAATAAAGGTAAGAGCAGAAATAAATGAAATAGAAAAAAAACAATAGGAAAGATCAATAAAACTAAAAGCTGGTTCTTTGAGAAGATAAACAAAATTGATAACCTTTAGCCAGACTCATCAAGAGAAAGAGGGAGAGGACTCAAATCAATAAAATTAGAAATGAAAAAGGAGAAGTTACAACGGACACCACAGAAATACAAAGCATCATAAGAGACTACCACAAGCAACTCTATGCCAATAAAATGGACAACCTGGAAGAAATGGACAAATTCTTAGAAAGGTATACCCTTCCAAGACTGAACCAGGAAGAAATAGAAAATATGAACAGACCAATCACAAGTAATGAAATTGAAGCTGTAATTAAAAATCTTCCAACAAACAAAAGTCCAGGACCAGATGGCTTCACACATGAATTCTACCAAACATTTAGAGAAGACCTAAAACCCATCCTTCTCAAACTTTTCCAAAAAATTCCAGAGGAAGGAACACTCCCAAACTCATTGTACAAGGCCAAAATCACCCTGATACCAAAACCAGACAAAGATACTACAAAAAAAGGAAATTACAGACCAATACCACTGATGAATATAGATGTAAAAATCCTCAATAAAATACTAGCAAACAGAATCCACCAACACATTAAAAGGATCATACACCATGATCAAGTGGGATTTATCCCAGGGATGCAAGGATTCTTCAATATATGCAGATCAATCAATGTGATACACCATATTAACAAATTGAAGAATAAAAACCATATGATCATCTCAACAGATGCAGAAAAAGCTTTTGACAAAATTCAACACCCATTTATGATAAAAACTCTCCAGAAAGTGGGCATAGAGGGAAGCTACCTCAACATAATAAAGGCCATATACAAAAAACCCACAGCAAATATCATTCTCAATGGTGAAAAACTGAAACCATTGCCTCTGAGATCAGGAACCAGACAAGGATGTCCACTCTTCCCACTATTATTCAACATAGATTTGAAGTCCCAGCCATGGCAATCAGAGAAGAAAAAGAAATAAAAGGAATACAAATTGGAAAAGAAGAAGTAAAACTCTCACTGTTTACAGATGACATGATACTATACATAGATAATCCTAAAGATGCCACCAGAAAACTACTAGAGCTAATCAATGAATTTGGTAAAGTTGCAGGATACAAAATTAATGCACCGAAATCTCTTGCATTCCTATACACTAACAACGAAAGATCAGAAAGAGAAATTAAGGAAACAATCCCAGTCACCATTGCAACAAAAAGAATAAAATACTTAGGAATAAACCTACCTAAGGAGGTAAAAGACCTGTACTCAGAAAACTATGACACTGATGAAAGAAATCAAAGATAACACAAACAGATGGAAAGATATACTGTATTCTTGGATTGGAAGAATCAACATTGTGAAAATGACTATACTGCCCAAAGCCATCTACAGATTCAATGCAATCCCTATCAAATTACCAATGACATTTTTTACAGAACTAGAACAAAAAATCTTACAATTTGTATGGAGACACAAAGACCCCAAATAGCCAAAACAATCTTGAGGGAAAAAAACGGAGCTGGAGGAATCAGACTCCCTGACTTCAGACTATACTACAAAGCTACAGTAATCAAGACAGTATGGTACTGGCACAAAAACAGAAGTATAGATCAATGGTACAGGATAGAAAGCCCAGAGATAAACCCACACACCTACAGTCAACTAATCTACAACAAAGGAGGCAAGGATATAAAATGGAGAAAAGATAGTCTCTTCAATAAGTGGTGCTGGGAAAACTGGACAGCTACATGTAAAAGAATGAAATTAGAACACTCCCTAACACCATACACAAAAATAGACTAAAATGGATTAGAGACCTAAGTGTAAGACTGGACACTATAAAACTCTTAGAGGAAAACATAGGAAGAACACTCTATGACATAAATCACAACAAGATCTTTTTTGACCCACCTCCTAGAGAAACAGAAAAAAAAACAAAAACAAATGGGACCTAATGAAACTTAAAAGTTTTTGCACAGCAAAGGAAACCATAAACAAGACAAAAAAAAACTCTCATAATGGTAGAATATCTTTGCAAACGAATCAGCAAAGGATTAATCTCCAAAATATATAAACAGCTCATGCAGCTCAATATTAAAAAAACAAACAACCCAATCCAAAAATGGGCAGAAGACCTAAATAGACATTTCTCCAAAGAAGACATACAGATGGTCAAGAGACACATGAAAAGCTGCTCAACATCTCTAATTATTAAAGAAATGCAAATCAAAACTACAATGAGGTATCACCTCACACCAGTCAGAATGGCCATCATCAAAAAATCTACAAACAATAAATTCTGGAGAGGGTGTGGAGAAAAGGGAATCCTCTTGCACTGTTGGTGGGAATGTAAATTGATACAGCCACTATGGAGAACAGTATGGAGGTTCCTTAAAAAACTAAAAATAGAATTACCATATGACCCAGCAATACCACTACTGAGCATATACCCAGAGAAAACCATAATTCAAAAAGACACATACACCCCAATGTTCATTGCAGCACTATTTACAATACACAGGTCACGGAAGCAACCTAAATGCCCATCGACAGACAAATGGATAAAGAAGATGTGGCATATATATGCAATGGAATATTACTCTGCCATAAAAAGGAACAAAATTGGGTCATTTGTAGAGACTTGGATGGACCTAGAGACTGTCATACAGAGTGAAGTAAGTCAGAAAGAGAAAAACAAATATCGTATATTAACACATATATGTGGAATCTAGAAGAATTGTACAGATAAACTGGTTTGCAAGGCAGAAATAGAGACACAGATTTAGAGAACAAACGTATGGACACCAAGGGGGGAAAGTGAGGGGTGGGGGTGGGATGAATTGGGAGATTGGGATTGATATATATACACTAATATGTATAAAATTGATAATAAGAAACTGCTGTATAAAAATAAATAAAATTTAAAAAAAAAGAACTGTGAAGGATCTGAGATTTTATGCTACTTGAAATGGAATACTGCTCAGCAATAAAAAGGAATGAATTACTGATACACACAACAACAAAATCTCAAAATCATTACACTGAGTAAAAGAAGCCACACACTAAAGAGTGCATCAGTATTTCTTTCCTTTTTGTTGACAAATAGTATTCCATTTTATAGATATACTGTATGTTGTCTATCCATTCATCAGTTAATAGAGATTTGAGTGGCTTCCACTATTGGTTATTATGAATAACACTGCTATAACATTCATGTACTTTGATGTATAAATAAAACATACTGTCTGATTCCATTTATATAATGCTCAAGAACAGGCAAAACTGGGACTTCCCTGGTGGTCCAGTGGTTAAGAATCCCCCTATCAATGCAGGGGATGAAGGTTCAATCCCTGGTCAGGGAACTAAGATCTCACATGCCTCGGGGCAACTAAGCCCATGCACCGCAGCTACTGAGCCTGAGCCACAACTAGAGAGAAGCCCACACTACAACTAGAGAAGCCCATGTGCCACAAGGAAGAGCCCATGCGCCACAACGATAGATCCTGCATGCCACAACAAAAAGATCCCATGTGCCGCAACTAAGACCCAATACAGCCAAATAAATATAATTAAAAAAAAAAAAAAGAACAGGCAAAACTAATTTATGGTCGTAGAAGTCAAAAGAGTGGTTACCTAGGGGCAAGCAACTGGTGTTTACTGAGAAAAGGCACAAAAAAACTTTCAGGGCAATGAAAATGTCACATATCTTTATCTGGGTGGGGGTCACAAAGGTGTAGATGTATAAAAAGTCATTGAACAATGAGATGCCACTTAACACATAATAGAATAGTTATGATAAAAGAGACTAGTAAATGTTAGCAAAGATGTAATGAAGCAGAAACCCTCATACATTGCTGGTAGAAATGTAAAATATTACCACCACTTTGGAAAATAGTTTGGCAGTGCCTCAAAATGTTGAACATAAAGCTACCATATGACTTAGTAATTCTCCTAGGTCTCTACCCAAGAGATATATGTCCACACAAACGTTCACAGTGGCATGATTCACTGTAGCAAAAAAGTGGAAACAGCTTAAATGTCCATCATCTAATGAATGGATAAACAAAATGTGGTATATACATAAAATGGAACAGTATTTAGCAACAAAAAGGAATGAAGTACTGACACTTGCTACAACATGAATGAACCTCAAAAACATTATGCAAA
The DNA here is from genome assembly GCF_965194825.1 of Balaenoptera physalus. NCBI lineage: Eukaryota > Metazoa > Chordata > Mammalia > Artiodactyla > Balaenopteridae > Balaenoptera > Balaenoptera physalus. The sequence continues at coordinate 82,809,756 of NC_138886.1, read as the reverse complement.
ATGAAAGAAGCCAGTCACAAAAGACTGCATATTGTAAGATTCCATTTATATGAAAGGTCCAGAATAGACAAATATAAAGAGATAGAAAGTAGACTAGTAATTGCCAAGGCCTGAGGGGGAAGAGGGACAAGGAGAATGGGCAATGACTGCTAATGTGTATGAGGTTTTTTGGGGGGGCAATGAAATTTTTCTAAACTTAAATTATGGTAATGATTGAAAAATCTGTAAACAGACTAGAAACCATTGAATTGTACACATTAAACAGCTGAATTTCATAATATATTAATTATAGCTCAGTAAATCTGGGGTTTTTCTGTCATCAAGCAATCTATATTAAATTTGTGTATTCAACCATATGTAAATTATACATCAATAAAGTATTGATCAAAAGGTATATTAAGAACCACCAAAAACAAAATAAGTAGAGCTGAATAATAGAATCAGAATTCTGTGGGAGGATAAGATCTTTGAAATCATCTGGTCCAGCCTCTTCACTGTATACATGAGGAAACTGAGGTTCTGAGAAACAAGACTTGCTCATTCTCAATGGTAAAACTGAATAGAAAATCAAGGAGTCAACTCAGTGATCAGTGCCAGGATATAAACTGAATATTTAAAACCAGGTTTCTGGCATTCGATATACAGATTACTATGTTTAAATATACAGGTCTCTTCTAGAGTTTATAAAGCAGTATTTGCTGGCAAGTGTTAACCAGATCTCAACATGGCCACCTGGTACATTTCTGTTTTATAGACGTCCCTTAAGAATAAGCCTTCAGGGAAAAAGATATAGGAACAAATTTATGTTTTATGTATGCCACTTTAAGCCACCCCACTGCCCCTTTTCTGTTATTGTTCATTTCTCCAAATGATATCTATTCTTTTCCATTGCACTTCTCTGATTAAAAAAAATTTTTTTTCAACAGACAAAACAGTTCTAAATAAATCAAATAATATGAAGCAACTAATGACTGATTAAGGAGATGCAAAGTGGAATAATACAGAACAAACATAAGTTGATACATTTTAGAATGTATCATCTGCCAAACATAATTAGGAATCACATACTTAACCAGGTGTATTCTGAGTTTTTGAAAATGAAATAGTCCAAGATATAATATGTCTGCTGTCTCCTAGGGTATTTCTAAATCTCTTAGAATTTCTTAGTAGTGAATTTAGAGAGAAAACAAGAATATGAAGCTCTGGAGTAGAGTTTCTGGGATTTAATTCCCACTACATCATCAAATAGCTTATTTGTGTTAGAAAAATCTATTTAACCTCCTTGTGCCAATGTTTCCAAATCTGTAAAATAGAATTGTATAAGGTTGTTCTGAGAATTAAATAATTTGTTCCTCTTCAAGATGATGAAGAGCCAAATGCTTTTTGTTAATCTCTCTGAAAACCTTATTTAAATAACCCTGAAAGTTATTTTCAGGGTATAAACCCACAACATTTAAGAGAAAGGAAGGAAAGCCATTAGAAAACACATTATTTTAACAAATTTTTGGGAAACAGAAAGAGGATGAAAGACCGATGACTAATAAAGCAGGGCAGGAGGAACCACTACTTAGAATATGAGTGGAAAAGAATGTAATGGAGGAGTGCACCAATATTACCTGAAGAAACCCAAAATGCTTAAGAGCCAGGAAATTCTGACTAGGATGGACAACAGGAGCTGGGTCCGAAAGCAGGGGAATTAATTAAAGACTGTATATGGAAAGCACTCACTCTCCTGCCAAGAACCAGGAAGCAAAATAGCCATCAGACAGGTGATTATCTTTGGGACAAAAAATAATAATAATGCAGGAAGTGGTAGACAGTAGAAAGCATGTTCTTAACCATGAATACTGCATATTTTGTTTTGTTTTGGTTAACTTTCACAACAAAGGAGGAGAAAGACCTGCAGAATGCAAACTATAAGACATTGATCAAAGAAATTGAAGAAGACACAAATTAATGGAAAGATATTCCATGCACATGGTTTGGAAGAATTAATATTGTTAAAATGTCCATTTTACCCAAAGCAATCTATAGATTCAGTGCAATCCCTATCAAAATTCCAATGACATTTTTCACAGAAATAGAACAATCCTAAAATCTGTATGGAATCACAGAAGCCCCCATATAGCCAAAGCAATCTGGAGAAAGAACAAAGCTGGAGGCATCATGCTCCCTGATTTCAAGCTATACTACAAAGCTGTAATAATCAAAACAGTATTGGCATAAAAACAGATCAATGAAACAGAATAGAGAGCCCAGAAATAAACCCATATATATAGTCAATTAATTTACAACAAAGGAGCCAAGAATATAAAATGGAGAAAGGACAATCTCTTCAATATATGGTGTTGAGAAAACTGGAAAGCCACATGAAAAAGAATGAAACTAGACCATTATTGTACACCATACAAAAAAATTAACTCAAAATGGATTAAAAACTTGAATGTTAAGACCAGAAACCATAAAACTCCGGGAAAAAAATATTGACAATAAGCTCCTTGACATCACTCTTGGCAATATTTTTTTTGGATCTGACTCCAAAGGCAATGGCAACTAAAGCAAAAATAAACAAATGGGCCGACATTAAACTAAAAAGCTTTTGCACTGCGAAGGAAACCATCAACAAAACAAAAAGACAACCTAGTGAATGGGAGAAGATATTTGCAAATCATATATCCAATAAGCATATCCAAATATATAAAGAACTCATATAGCTCGAATAACAACAAAAAAAATCCAATTTAAAAATGGGCAGAGGATCTGAATAGACATTTTCCCAAAGACATACAGATGGCCAGGGGACCGTATATATATATTATATATACAAAACATGTTATGTATATATAATATATATACATATACAATCAACTATACTTCAATTAAAAAAAAAAAAAAGTGTGCCTGGAATCACCCAGGGAATTAGGTTAGAGGTAGGTAAAGAGGAGAAAAATGAGGAATTTGGAAAGGGAGAATCCTCCAAAACTGGAAAGCAGATGGCAGAGTGTGGGACCTCCAATAATAAAACCCATTCCCCACCCCACCCCACCCAGCCTGTCAGTGCCCTAATAGGTGACAGGCCTCAAAGGGGAATGGCTATTGGTGTACCTAGGAAAGTTGGGCTTAGCACCGGGGCTCAAGAACCTAAAGAAAGAGTCAAACAGCCTTATGGCCAATATATGGGGAAGCTGAAGAGAAGTAAATCTTTGCAAATTCTGATGAGACCAAAAAACCCTTACATTATCCCTCATCTTCCCCCATATATATATATATATATATATATATATTTTTTTTTTTTTTTGACTGTGTTGGGTGTTCGTTGCTGCGTGGGCTTCTCATTGCCGTGGCTTCTCTTGTTGTGGAGCACGGTCTCTAGGCACGCAGGCTTCAGTAGTTGTGGTGCACAGGCTTAGTTGTTCCACGGTATGTGGGATCTTCCCAGACCAGGGATCAAACCCGTGTCCCTGCTTTGGCAGATGGATTCTTAACCACTGAACCACCAGGGAAGTCCCCCTGCATGTATATTTATATTCTCTAGGCTATTCTGGAGGTTCTGTCCTTGGCAAAGTTGAATGTACCCCACATGGCACAAAAGGAGTCATTTGGGCTTATACCATAAATATCAGCTGTAAACATCATGGACTAGGGACCAGTGGGGCCTCATCTAATGTTCAGCTGCTTCTAAAGCCCTCTGGAAACTTCACACAAATCTGAGTAATGGAACCCAACTATTATCTGTGGTTGAGCTTTCCACCAACCCAAGAAGGATTAAAGTCAAATTAAAGATGTAGGGGGAAATGTGTGCTACAATAGAAAACTACATCTTGTGTAGATAACTCTCCTCCAAGTTTTCTAATTCTGATCCTAAGGGAGCTATTTTACAACTCTGTAAGTTGTAGATACCTGATAGCAATGCAAAACAATTGTCTATAGACATGCAAGTTGTCTTATCTGACAGAGGATCAGCTAAGTTCCTGTCCTCTCTGTGGAAAGGCCAGTTTTGCCTCCATTTGTACATTAATTTCAACATCCCTTTACATCATATAAATTTGTTTCCTATTCTGATTACATATATTGTAAGCGTTTATAGGAAATACTTGCTGAAGTATTTGGGGGTGACACAGCTTAAGTTTGCATTTTCATATAAATTTTAGAATCAGCTCGGTTTACACTAACATGTTCTACTGAAAATGTGATATTGCATTGAATCCATAGATCAATTTGGGGAGCACTGACATCTTTAAAATATTGAGTATTCTAATCTATGAACTGAATTTACTTAAATCTTTAATATTTTGTGGGTTTTAGTGTAGAAGTCTTATACATCTTTCATTACATTCACTGCAAAGTATCTGATGCTTATGCGAGTAAATTGCAGTTTCTCTTTTCATTTTATATTTGTTCCTGATACATGAAAATATAATCAAGTGTTTTTTTCTATTGTCCTATATACAGTAACATTGCCAATTACAACGCACTACTAATAGTTTATAGATTTTGGATTTCCTACATACACAAGTCATTGGCAAAGAAATAAAGAAGTTTCTTTCTCTCCAACACTTGTTTGGTTTTCTTTTTTCTAGCCTTATTACTCTGGCTAGGACCTCCAGAACAGAGTTGAACAGAGGTAGTAATAGCAGATATCCTGGTCTTAATCCCAATCCCAAGTATGATGTCTACGATAGGTTTTATGTAGATAGCCTTCATTAGAATAAGAAAACTACCTCTTAGTAGTTTGCTTTTATTATGAATACATAAATTTTATCAAATGCTTCTTCTGCATCTACTGGAATGGCCTTCTAGTTTTTATCTCTTAATGTGAATTACATTGACTGGTTAAAATATCCTTGCATTCCTGAAATAACCCCACTTTGTCATGATGTATTCTTTTTATATTTTTAGGTTTAATTGCTAATATTATATTTAGGATGAATTTATATTTTGAAATTATATTCAAGAGAGGATTAATCTGTAATTCTTTTTTTCAATCTCCTATGCACGTTCAAAGTTATGTCAGCCTAGTAAAAAGAATTGGGAAATATCCTCTTGCTGCCTAATCTCTGGAAGAATTTATGTAGAGTGGTGTTAATTTTTAATATTTGGAAGAACTCACTGGGGATGCCATCTAGGTCTGGATTTGTGAGCTTTCAAATAGTAGATCACCCTTTTAAAGTGTACAATTGACTGTGGTTCTTAGTATATTAATAAAGTTGTGCAACCATCACAACCATCTAATTTCAGAGCCTGTAAGTCATCCCCCAAAAAAGCCCATATCCATTAGCAGTCATTCACTGATTATCCTCCCTCCTGCTCTGGGCAACCAAGAATCACTTTCTGTCTCTATGGATTTAAATATTATGGATATTTCATATAAGTGGGATCATACACTGTGTGGTCTTTTGTGTTACTTTTTACACTTAGAATAATGCTTTTCAAGATTCATCCATGTTGTTCCATTTATCAATAATTCATTCCTTTTTATGGATGAATAGTATTCCATTTTACATATGTATGCATTTTGTTTCATCAGTTGATGAACATTTGGGTTGTTTCCACTTTTTGGTTATTATGAGTAATGCAGCTATGAATATTCATATATGTTTCTGTGTGAACATACACTTTCAATTTTCTTGGGTAAGAATGGAATTGCTAAGTCATATGGTAACTCTATATTTAGGAAATGTCAGACTGTTTTCCAAAGAGGCTGTACCATTTTACAGCCCCATCAACATATGAAGGTTCCAATTTCTCCACATCCTTGTCGAAACTATCATTGCCTTTTTGATTATAGCTATCCTAGTGAGTATATAGTACCTCACTGTGGTGTTCATTTGCATTTCCCTAGTGACTCATGATCTTGAGCATTTTATGTACTTATTGGCCATTCATAGATCTTCTTTGAAGAAATATCTATTCAAACACTTTGCCCATTTTTAAATTGGGTTGTCTTTTTATTGTTGAGTTGTAGGATTTTAGATACTAATCTCTTATCAGATATATAACTTACAAATATATTCTCCCAGTCTGAGGGTTGTTTTTTCATTTTCTTGATAGCCTTTGGAAGCACAATTTTTTTTTAATTTTTATGAAGTCCGATTTATCTGTTTCTTCTTTGGTTGCCATGTATAAGAAACCATTGCCCCATCCAAGGTCACAAAAACTTACAACTATATTTTCTTCCAAAGAGTTTTAGAGTTACAGCTCTTACATTTGGGTATTCAATCCACTCTGAGTTAATTTTTGTATATGATGTGAGCTATAGGTTCAACTTCATTCTTTTGCATGTGGCTATGCAGTTGTACCAACACCATTAATTGAAAAGACTATTATTTCCCCTTGTCAAAAATAAATTCAACTACTTTAACAAATATAGAGCGATTTAGATTTTTCTCTTTCTTCTTCTATCTGTAGCTTTTCAGGTATTTGACCACTTCATCTAAATTGTTTAATGCCTCAGCATTAAGTTATTCATAATATCTTCTTAGATTTTTAATATATATAGAAACAATAAGTGATGTCTCCATTTCATTTGATATTTTTGTCTTCACACTTTCCCTTCACTTTAATCTCAAAGAAGCAACTCTGAGCTTTAGTTTTATTATGTTTGATCCCTATTTCAATAAATTAAGCTCTTCTTCTTCCCCCTTTGTGCTTAATTTGCAGTTTTTATAACTTACTGGGATAAATGCTCCACTCATCGACTTTTAGCCATCTTTTCTACTAAATTAAAGATATAAAGTCCCCTCTAAGCACAGCTTTACCTACACCTCATGAATTGATACTTTATTTTTTAAATGAAATACTTTCTAATTTTCATTGTGGATTCTTTCTTAACCCAAGGTTACTTTGGAGTATGTTTTGTAGTTTCTAAATATATGAGATTTTCTAAACCCCGTTGTTGTTTTTTTTTTTTGTATCTCATTTTAATTATGGTCAGAGAATATACTCTGGTTACAATTCTTTAAATCTTGTTTAGATTTGCTTCCTGGTATGGAAAATGGACAGTTTTTGTAAATGTCCCACATGTCCATGAAAAACTGTATTATCCATTTGTTGAGTACGATAACCTACACATGGTTATTACGTCAATTGTACTTTCTACATCCCTACTAACTTTTGATTACTGAGTGTGTGATCTTCCTCTATGATTGTAGATTTCTCTATTTCTCCTTGTAGTCCTCTGATAAACTTAGAAGCAATATATTGAATTCTATAAATTTAGAATTGCAAAATCTTCCTAATGACTTAGTTCTTTTATCATTATCAACTACTAGTAAGTCTTAACTAGTAGTAAGTCTCTTTACTACTAGTAAGTCTTTTGCCTAAAATTCTGTTTGATATTAATATAATATAGCAGCTTTCTTTTGGTTAGTGTTTATATATTTTTTATATAAATTTTTCTGTATTATTACATTTTGTCTCTCTTGTATAAACAAGCATACCTCAGAGATATTGTGGGTTCAGTTCCAGACCTCCACAATAAAGCGATTATCACAATAAAGTGAATCACACAAATTTTTTTGATTTCCCAGTGCATATAAAAGTTATGTTTACACTATACTGTAGACTATTAAGTGTGCACTAGCATTATGTCTAAAAAAATGTACATACCTTAATTTAAAAATAACACTGTTGGGAAAATGGTGCCAAAAGACTTGCTTGACACAGGGTTACCACAAACCTTCAATTTATAAAAATCACAATAAAGCAAAGCACAGTAAAGCAAAGCACAAGGTATGCCTGTCAATTGGATTGTGTTGTTAACTGACAATGTTTGTCTTTTATTGGAAGAATTAGCTTATTTACATTTAATGGAATTTCTGATCCATTTGGATTTTTTTAACATCTTTATTAGAGTATAATCACTTTACAATGTTGTTAGTTTCTGCTGTATAACAAAGTGAATCAGCTACATGTATACATATATCCCCATATCCCCTCCCTCTTGCATCTCCCTCCCACCCTCCCTTTCCCACCCCTCTAGGTGGTCACAAAGCATCGAGCTGATCCCCCTGTGCTATGCAGCTGCTTCCCACTATCTATTTTACATTTGGTAGTGTATATACATCAATGTTACTCTCTCACTTTGTCCCAGCTTACCCTTCCCCCTCCCCATGTCCTCAAGTCCATTCTCTACATCTGCGTCTTTATTCCTGTCCTGCCCCTAGGTTCATCAGAACCTTTTTTTTTTTTTAGATTCCATATATATGTGTTAGCATACGGTATTTGTTTTTCTGACTTTCTTCACTCTGTATGACAGACTCTAGGTCCATTCACCTCACTACAAATAACTCAATTTCATTTTTTATGGCTGAGTAATATTCCATTGTATATACGTGCTACATCTTCTTTAACCATTTGTCTGTCAATGAACACTTAGGTTGCTTCCATGTCCTGGCTATTGTAAACAGGGCTGCAATGAACATCGTGGTACATGACTCCTTTTGAATTATGGTTTTCCCAGGGTATATGCCCCGTAGAGGGATTGCTGGGTCATATGGTAGTTCTATTTTTAGTTTTTTAAGGAACATCCATACTGCTCTCCATAGTAGCTGTATCAATTTACATTCCCACCAACAGTGCAAGAGGGTTCCCTTTTCTCCACCCCTCTCCAGCATTTGTTTGCAGATTTTCTGATGATGCCCATTCTAACTGGTGTGAGGTGATACCTCATTGTAGTTTTGATTTGCATTTCTCTAATGATTAGTGATGTTGAGCAGCTTTTCACGTGTCTCTTGGCCATCTGTATGTCTTCTTTGTAGAAATGTCTATTTACGTCTTCTGCCCATTTTGGGATTGGGTTGTTTGTTTTTTTAATATTGAGCTGCATGAGCTGCTTATATATTTTGGAGATTAATCCTTTGTCCACTGATTCATTTGCAAATATTTTCTCCCATTCTGAGGGTTGTCTTTTCGTCTTTTTTATGGTTTCCTTTGCTGTGCAAAAGCTTTTAAGTTTCATTAGGTCCCATCTGTTTATTTTTGTTTTTATTTCCATTTCTCTAGGAGGTGGGTCAGAAAGGATCTTGCTATGATTTATGTCATAGAGTGTTCTGCCTATGTTTTCCTCTAAGAGTTTTATAGTGTCTGGCCTTACATTTAGCTCTTTAATCCATTTTGAGTTTATTTTTGTGTATGGTGTTAGGGAGTGTTCCAATTTCATTCTTTTACATGTAGCTGTCCAATTTTCCCAGCACCACTTATTGAAGAGGCTGTCTTTTCCCCACTGTATATTCTTCCCTCTTTTATCAAAGATAAGGTGACCATATGTGTGTGGGTTTATCTCTGGGTGATCCATTTGGATTTAAATTTACCACCTCACCGTTTTTCCTATATACCATTTTTTCTGTTCTTTTCTCTTTCTTGCTTTCTTTTGGGTTGAGTACATTTTTTTGCTGTTGTTATTCTTTTTATTCCCATTAGTATATAGTGATAGACTACTTTTCAAATCTTTTAGTGTCTATACTCTAAATATTATAACATGCAACTTTGAATATTCAAGTCCAATATAAAACAGCAGCTTTAACCTTTTCTCTGACATAAGGACCTTAAAATACTTTTCTTTATCCCTCACTCAACTTAACTGCCATTGTTTTCATGTAGTTTAGTCCTTTGGTTTTTTTTAACCCTCAAGACATTATTTTCATTTCAAAATCACTATTCATTTAACCCATATATTTACCCTTTCAGTTGTTCATCATTCCTTCCTGCGTCTCCAAGCTTCCATCTGGTTATCCTTTTCCTTCTGCTTAGAGACAACCTTGGGCTTCCCTGGGGGCGCAGTGGTTGAGAATCTGCCTGCTAATGCAGGGGACACGGGTTCGAGCCCTGGTCTGGGAAGATCCCACATGCCACGGAGCAACTAGGCCCGTGAGTCACAACTACTGAGCCTGCGCGTCTGGAGCCTGTGCTCCGCAACAAGAGAGGCCGCGATAGTGAGAGGCCCGCGCACAGCGATGAAGAGTGGCCCCCGCTTGCCGCAATTAGAGAAAGCCCTCACACAGAAACGAAGACCCAACATAGCAATCAATTAATCAATCAATCAATAAATCTTTAAAAAAAAAAAGACAACCTTTTTGTGTAGTTTGTTAGGGAAAAAATTATTTTTGTGTGTGAAATTTTCTTAATTTTACCAATTGCACCCTTACTGTTAAGGGCATTTTTGGTTTGTATAGAACTCTAGGTTGGTACTTATTTTTTCCATCACTTTGAAGATGCCAGCCCATTGTCTTCTGATCCCCAAATTTTTAAATTGAGGTAAAACTGGCATATAAGTTTCAGGAGCACACCATCATGATTCCCACTGTCTTTATTTAGTCAGTTGTCATGTTTTTGGTCCTTTGAAATATGCCTTCTTTCACTGCTCTAGATTTTTTTTCTTTTTTTAGCTTTCAATGGTATTGATAATATTTGCACAGGTATGATTTTCTCTGAATATATTTTGCTTGGGGTTTGTGGGACTTCTGAAACCTGTAGCTTGATTTCCATAAACTTTATAAATTTCTTAAGCATTAACTCTAAGTGTTCTCTATTTCCTCTCTTTTGGGGACTACAGTTACATTAATGTTAGCCCTTCTTGGTGTTATATTGTTTTCTGGTTCTTTTCCATGCTTTTGCCTCTCTATACATTAATCTGAATTTTTTTCTTCTGACCAAATTTAATTCACTGTATCCTCAGCTGTGTTTCATCTGGAGTTAAACTCATTCACTGATTTTTTATTTTTAGCTATTATAGTCTTTTAGTTTTTTTAAATTCCCAATTCCCTATTGATATTTTCAAACTTTTTTCGTTTTCCTCTTGTGCATATTACACAGTTGTCCATGAGTGTCTGAGCATTTCTTGTAGTGCCTGCTAACCCCAGAACTGAGGAGATGTACCCACCCAGTCACAAGCAGTGGTGGACTAGGGCAGGGGCCAATACATGTAAGATATACAGAATGCAGGAGCAAAGAACATGTACTCTCTGAAAGCAGATTCACTCCTAAGAGGAACACAAAGATGATTTGAATATGCCCATTTTTTCCCCTTCCCATTTGCTTCTGCCAGCCTCCCACAGCATCATTCTTTTTTGAATTCTCAGTTGGAGATTATCACGCAGGTAACTTGAGTGTCTGCTTAGCCTCGCACAAGAGCAGACCTATGGCTACAAATTCTCAGGGAAAACTTTTTACCCCTCTACTAGAATCTAGGCGAACTCAACCAAGTTTTCTTATAGTCTCCCTTTGCTATTGGGCAGATTTTTCTAATTTACTCTTTCACTGAAGAAGATATTTGAGGTGCCATGTATGCAGAGGTTTCAGGGCTTTAAGTACCATGCTATTGAACACATGATGAGAAATCACTAAAAGATATTAAGCAAGGGAACACAGATGATCAGATATGTTGATTCATTTGTAATAACAATAAATACTTACTGGAGTTACAAAGGTAAATCACTTAGCCATACCCCCAAGCAGCTTATATTCCACTAAAGCAATGGTTCTCAACCAAGGGCAGCTTTGTCTCCCAGGGAATATTTTCTGGTTGTCACAACTGGAAGGATTCTACTGACATCACATGGGTAGAGGCCAGCATGTTGCTAAAGGGAGCCCATGACAGCTCTCTACAACAAAGAATTATTCTACCCAAAATATAGCAGTAAAGTAAGGGAAGCAAATAAGTACAATAAAACATATAATATTAGTCTGTACAATGTATAGAGGGGCATGAAAGTGGGCAGGGGAATTCATGAAACACTTCAATGGGCATCCAAAGCTTAAGCTGAGTGGAAATACAAATGAATATAGGAGGTAGGGGTATTACTATGAGCCATGCATGAGGTATATTCCCCACATCTGGAGAACAACTATGACTAAAATTTAGTGGCAGACCAGGTAGGTGAAGAATAAGGAGGCAAGATGAGGCTGAAAAGGCAGGCAAGAGGCAGATTGCAAAAGGCCTTACATACTATACATGAAGAGTTTGGACTTCACCCTGTAGGTAAGCGGATAGGAGGAGGTTGATATTAAAGGGTAACAAAGAGAAAACAAGAAATTTATTCAAGAAAGATCATTCAGGAAGAATTACGGGAAAAGGCTTAAGGGCAAAATAAGGCACAGGCCAATTAGTAAACCTACTGGAATACTTAAGGCCAGAGAAGACTAGAGCCAGAATTAGAGCACCAATTAGAAGGATGGACTGATAATAGTAAAGTACTATACCCAGTCTTTAGTGACGGAATATGAAGAGAAAATAAGGTTGAATCCCAGCTTTCCAGCACTACTCAAAGAGATAGAGTACAGGAGAACATTTACAAGAAAGATAATGAAAGATAACACCATCCATTTAGATCTCTTGCAGTAACAGAGCTATGCAAGTATATAGAAGCGGTTATTATCAGAGGATATAGCAGCAAAATCTGAATTGTGCCTTGAACTCTCATTATCATCCTTCAACCAATAATGACAAAAGACTCTTAGAATATTTTTCTACTATATCCATATCATATTTTTATATATGTATTTATCTTACTTCCAGATATTTTCCTATTACATTATTTTAACTAAAAACACAATGTCTTCATTTTATTATTTAAGTATTTGTTTAATGTTTTAAAATTCAAGATACTTTAGATTTTTTTAAAGACAAAAGAATAATAAAAATAATTTTACCTTTCAAATGTGACTTTTTAACAGCAAAGTGGAAAAGTGGGAAACAGTCTTCCTTATGGTTTTTTTTTGGGGGGGTGGGGGGCCAGGGGGAACAATCTCCCTTAAAAAAGAACAGCACTTCCAACAAAACTAAAGGAAGAACTTACATGTACACCTAATTCAGAAAGGAGACAACTGGGACTTCCCTGGTGGTGCAGTGGTTAAGCATCTGCCTGCCAATGCAGGGGACATGGGTTCGAGCCCTGGGCCAGGAAGATCCCACATGCCGCGGAGCAACTAAGCCCATGCGCCACAACTACTGAGCCTGCGCTCAGGAGCCCACGAGCCACAACTACTGAGCCTACGTGCCACAACTACTGAAGCCCATGCACCTAGAGCCCATGCTCCGCAACGAGAAGCCACCGCAATGAGAAGCCTGCGCACCACGACGAAGAGTAGCCCCCGCTTGCCGCAACTAGAGAAAGCCCGTGTGCAGCAACAAAGACCCAACACAGCCAAAAATAAATAAATAAAATAAAATAAATTAAAAAAAAAAAAAAGAAAGGAGATAACTAAAGACATGCATAAATACCTTATTTTAATCCAGAAAAAAAAAATGAAATACTTACTGGATCTTCTTAATAATAATAGATTATCGTTGAAAATAAGGTTTTTAACTATTCAATATAATCTCTGAAATGGTATCTAGTTAAGATAATATTTGCTTTAAATATACCAGACAAATACTTCCAATCAGCAAAACAAAAACCAGCACAACAACTTGCATCTGAGAGTCTGACATTCTAATCCACTGGATTTACATTTTTTCCTAAGAAAAATAATATAAACAAATCTTTTGGGGTACTCTACATATTAGAAGTACTCAACTACCTATTTGTAATTGTTAACTTTCAACAGTATGATTCATCAGTAAACACCAATACAGTACTTTAGCAGTCACCTTATGTGAAATAACAAGTGGAAAACAAAATTTCTCAACAACAGTGGGTCATCAAATTGCTTCAGCAGTTACTATAAAAAAATTTATTAAAAAAACTTACACACACAAACATAATTAAACATTTTAAAATTAGACTGAAATCAGTTATGAAACTTCCTTTTCCCCTTTTACGAAAAGAAAGTTGCAAAAGTAAAAGGACAAACTTAATTCTAAATATTTCCTTGTTTTTTTAAATTGCTTGCTAGTAAATTATTTCTTTACTCGCCTCTTTAGGTTCTCAAGGTGTTCCACATTAACATCTTGTAATGCCAGTACCGTTGCCTTAGACAAGGAGGGATTGAATGAAATAGTCATTAGACAGCACAAATCTATTAGATCTCTCTGACATTTCTGCAAACCTTCCAGGAACTTTTGGTATTTACAAGGATCCTTTTTTAACTGTTTCATTTGTAGCACTGAAAACCCTATCAGACCAGTAAGTATTTCATCTACAAAGTCTACATCTAGATATGCAGTACCATCAGAAATTTTTGCTGTTATACTCCAAATGCCACCAGAACTTGAGAGATTTCCAGTTAAGGTTACAATAAATGCTTTGACTTTCACTGTTGTAACTTCCTTTGGTTTGCTGGCCATTAGAAGAGACAAATAGATAAAAGGTGGAGAATATAAATCCATGCTGATAGAAAGATTAGTGCTATTCTCTGATGATCTTGAAGAACAAGTCTGTAAGTGTTGCTCATTTTTATTAGAAATGTGTGAACAACTTCTTGGTACATAATTGACCAGCTCTCCGTTTAATATTTTATTATTTAAGGAATGTCCCTCTGAACTGCTGGTTTGTTTTATTTTATTATATGTCTCTGAGTTCTTATCTTTATTTGTAAAATTATGGGGTACGGGTACATTATGATTAACTGAAACAATACTACTGTTTTGGTCTCTAGCAGATGGACAACTAAAAGATTTGTCTTCATTAGTTATTTGCTCAGATAAATTTTTTTCACTCCAATTATTATTTCCATTTTTGCAAATCAAAGAAAAATTATTCAGAGTATTAGATCTACGTGAAAATCTCTCTATACTTTCATCTGTAGTTCTGTTCAAAGTCAGTGGCTGTAATTCTTTGGTCTCTGTTTGTTCTTTCTGGACAGCTTCTTCTAAAAGCAAGGCCTCCTCCAATGAAAAGTCATCTAATTCCTCATCAGTAAAAAGCATAGACTGGTTTCGTGGTTTCTCCTTTGGTCTTGGAGAAATAACAAGTCCTGGTTCAAAATCTGACTGTCTGATGGTATTTGAAGTATTTGAAGAACTACCTGTGCTGAAACAACTTCTTTCCAAAGAGGTATTATTATTTGCTGCAAGCTCATCGTTTTCATCAAGACTTGCCAAGAGTTCTTCATCAGAAGGTCCTAACGCAGGCTGTAGAACATCTGTAATTCTGGGGATGCTTTGGTTAGAATTATTTGGTATGACTGGAACTATAGGATCAGGTTCCCCAATTAATCTTGCAAGAACTTTTTCTTGGGCATATTCCTCTAAAAGAGCATCTACTTCTCCTCCCAACACCTTCACATTTTCTGGTTTCAATAAGAGAACACCAAGACGGAAAGAAATGTTTCCATAAATCAAAATTTTTGTACCTGGAGGAAGATCACTATGAAGAGCTGGAATAGACTGATATTCCATCCCCTGTATTTGTACAATTCCATCCGTTAGCTGTAGCATCAACATTCGTGAAGGCTTTGCTTCCCAAGGTTTTGGGGTTACTTGTGTTTCAGCTGTAATTAGGTCATTGGTTGTATTCTTTCCTCTCAACTTTTGTATCTGGGCATACGCAGGTTGACTTACATCAACCAATGAATTAATCTGCAGAGCAAAAAATCCATTCAGTTCTCCTTTTGGAACTTCTAAAATGCCATCAGGTAAAAGACGATGCTCCAAATCTCTCAGATCAGTAAGGAGCCATTGCTCAAACACTTGTTTATTCATTTGTGCCTGACTCAAATTAACATTATCATTTTCTTCTTGGATCCAGTTAATACAAGCTTCCAGCCACATTAAAGGCACTTTAACATGCCATGTAGCTGAAAGCCAGGTTTCAACTCTTAATGCAATACTAGCTATACTCATTTCTTTTATATAAAAGAAATATTAGGCATCTATTACCTGAAAACAAACAAAAAAAAATTATGGTAATTCAGTACCTAAATACAGTTTCTATAATTCTCTACAATGCACAAACAGGAGTAATCAAACTTTTAGATTTTTCTCTCTTCAGCACCTTTATAATTCTTTGACTTTCTACATGGCAAAACTTCAAATGCCACAAGTAATCAGATGGTAAAATAAGAAAAGCAAAAGGTTTGAGACAAGATATACCTAGGTTTGAAGACTAGCTCTTCAAATTATAAGTTCTGTGACCTAGTATAAATTTCTTAACTTCTCTAGCCTAATTTTTTCATCTATAAAATGTCAGTACCACCTCCTATCTAACACAGTTGTTGTGAGGATTACATGATTAACATTTGTAAAGCATAATGTCAGACCTACAAAATACATGTAGTAATTAGTAGTTATTATGTCAATATAATAATCAGATTCTAATAATTTAAAATTTAGCTAAGAAACAATATTTACTAAGGTTCTTTCTATATCTATAATTCATACTCTATTAAAACTTATACCATTGTATTCCATAAAATTATAACAAGTAACAATAGATTCTGAGCTGATGTAAAGCATCTTATTTGTTTGGGTAAATAATTCTCAACAGTCCTATCAGGTAAATATACTTGATTTTCTCAGTATGATAAAAAAACGTGGCCAAACACTAAAGACTAACATTTTTTCACTAAAGTATTTTTTTCCTTCTACAGATGAAGATATCTAAGAGTTCGAATTTATAAAAGTTTTAACATGCCCATAAGAAAACTTACCATTTGGAACAGGAGCACAGGATTTGAGGACGGGATTTGGAACTGGTTGTTCAGTGGAGTACTTGTAACCTCTATTGCTCAGAAATGGCCCTGAGAGCTAAGACAAGAAGCAGTAAGGGTTATAAGAGGAAGCTGCAGAAAGAATCACTGGCCTATTTTCATAAGTGCAAAGTTTGATGGTATGGTTTGAAGTTTCCTATTATCAGTCAGGGTAGAGTAGAGGTAGTACAGAATAAAAACATGAGGTTTGGAATGAAATAAACAAAAGCAAGTTACCACGAGAAACTCACTCTACCTTAGCTTGTTTCCTTCCCTATATACTTACTTCATAGGGCTACTGTGAAAATTAAAGGATAGGAGAAGATGGCGGGCAGAGCACCAGCATAGGCACAAATCAGCTGACCCGAGGTGGCAATCCAATCATTTAGGCTGCTCACTTAGGCCCCAGCAATGGTTGCAGGCCAGAAGCAGGCCACCCAAAAGGTGTCCGAGGTCCGCAAGCAACCTGAGGCTGAAGCAGACCAAAGCAGCTGAAAGTGAAATTGAACAGTACCAACTGCAGAGGGAGAAAAGGTTCAAAGCCAGAGAAGCTGGAGCTCTGGGATTCCACGGCAGGGGCATCACTGGGGTGGAAAAAGAGACCCAGGTGATGACCATTCTCCAGATCTACCTCTGGCAAAACAGGGATGAAGTGCTAGATAACCTCTTGGCCTTTGTCTGCTACATCTAGCCAGAGATCCATGAAAACTACTGCATAAATGCATAGGGGAAGAAGCTCTGTTCCACGGACTGGCATTTTAGATGACTTCATGGAAAATGAAATTTTAACAAAGCTCAAGTTACATTCTTGTGAAAAGGCATTAAATTATCTCTGTATATTATATAGTAGGTTCTCTCACTTTTTGGAAAATAGCAAATCTAGCTTCCTTGTAAAAACTTAAAGCTAATCCAAATATTTCATTTTTTTAACCTTGCATTTCTTAGAAAATTTAATAGGCATATATTGTCTGGTTTCCCACATCTTTTAGCTAAAGCAACATATACGTATATATCAATACTGACTTCTTCTTTTGTAGATGTAGTTTTTTTTTTTTTAATTTTTAAGAAAAAAAGGGATTAATTTTTTCCCCCTAAAGCTTTGTGAAGGTCAGGGGATTTATCTATGAAAAAATAGTAAATAGTTATTTGTAACCTGTACTAAGCAGCATTCAGCCTTAAAACAGTCTTTTCTGGCTAAAGGTTAGAACAATGAATACTAGTATAATTGTTTGGGCTGCTTTTAATATCTTTTAATAAAAATTACTAGAAGACAGAAATCAAGAATTTGTTACATGTTGTTATTTGGTGTACCGATAATCATTTAAAAGTAAAACCCGCTTACCGTGTAAAAAAAAAAAAAGAAAGAAAAAAACAAAGGAGAGCCAGTATATAATCTAGCGGTTCAGCGTGCAAATGTGATGCCAAATTATCTTTCACTTACAAACTCTGTGACCCTAAACAAGTGGTCACATTATTAATTTAAGAAATAGTTAAAATTTAAAGGAAGAGTTACAGTTATTGTGAGGAATACAAGAATAACATTTTAAAGGAGGAATTAAGAAGGTCATAACTACCAAACTGATGAATCTTTACACTGAAGAAAATAATTTAGAGTACAGATATATAATTTTTAAATTACATGTGAAAAACAATGTAAAAATCCAAAGGTAGGAGAGGTCCCTGCCCATAGTGATAAAAATAAACCATGCAGAGTCAAATCGGCATGTCTCTTTAACAAAGAAACCAACAATCTCTACATTAGCCCTCTGATTTATCAAATGGAAATATTTTCTACCTTCTGGCTAAAAAAAAGCAAAACAGTGTGCTAACTTTTGTGTACAAAAGAAAGGAAAATAAGCACATTCTTCTTTATACATAAAGGACTTCTAGAAGGATATACAAGAAACTAGATAAAACTTTAAATACATAGCTACACTCAATAACAAAGAGTAAAATCTTGTGGGCCAGGGCTTCCCTGGTGGCACAGTGGTTAAGACTCTGCCTGCCAATGCAGGAGACACGGGTTTGAGCCCTAGTCCGGGAAGATCCCACATGCCACGGAGCAACTAACCCCGTGGGCCACAACTGCTGAGCCTGTGCTCTAGAGCCTGCGAGCCACAACTACTGAGCCCGTGTGCCACAACTACTGAAGCCCACGTGCCTAGAGCCCGTGCTCCACAACAAGAGAAGCCACCAGAATGAGAAGCCTGTGCACCTCAGTGAAGAGTAGCCCCCGCTCGCTGCAACTAGAGAAAAGCCCGCACACAGCAACGAAGAACCAACGCAGCCAAAAATAAAAAATAATTAATTAATTTAAAAAAAAAAAAAGTCTTGTGGGCCAGGAACAGAGGAGAAACCTAGAGTTTTAGTGCTGATATAAAGCCACCAGGAAAAGGGGACTTCAGGCTAAAGCTCCAAGGCTTTAAGTTTAAGGGTCCAGTGTGCCAATTATAGGTCAGAAGACCAGAACAGACTACTTGCTAGAACTGGGCCAAAAAAATCTTCCACTCAATACCTACCTATGGCCTATGGAGGGAACAGGGATAACCTAAGAATGGAAATGGGGCCTACATAACTTGCATAGTACATATAGCATGGTCCAGAACTAGGCTATTCACATAAAAACCCAAGTCTCTAATGACACAGCTGATTTAGAGCTATGCCAGCCAGAGGGTCAGGTTGAAGCAACTCCAAAAACACACAAAAGGGAAAAACACACATGGGAAAAACCTCTATCCAACATAAGCTCTCAAACCAAAATTATAACATATTTAAGGAAAATCACCACCATAAGCCACATCAGCAGACACAACAAACAGGAGAATTTATACCTGGAGAAATCTGTTTTTAAATGAAGAATCTTAAATATTTTTAAAATGTCTCTGAGCATACTAAATACACTTTAAAAGTAGGACTAATCCTTAAAGAATAGAAGATAATTAAACAGTAACAGACACTTATGAAAAGTATCAATTGGACATCTTGGAAATGGGAAACAGCCTCAGAAATTTAAAACTCAGTAGATGGGATAAACAAAAGGCTAAAAACAAATGAAGAAAGAACTTACACTTTGGAAATTACATAGAACAGAGTATGAAGATTTAAGAAATTAAGCAAAGAAGGGGAAAAAAAGGTAAGTAGGGAAAATAGGCTCCTACACTGAAGTAATCACAGTTTCAGAAGAAAATAGAAGAGGCGAAGGAAACAGTTTTGTTTTTTTTTAAGATAATGGTTGAAGGTGGTCAAAAGGAACAAATTTCCAATTATAAGATAAATAAGTAATAGGGATGTAAGGCACAACATGATGACTGTAGTTAACACTGCTGTACGATATATACGAAAGTTGTTAAGAGAGTAGATCCTAACAGTTCTCATCACAAGGAGAATTTTTTTTTTCTTTTTCTTCTTTTTTTTTTTTTTTGGCTGCGTTGGGTCTTTGTTGCTGCCTGCAGGCCTTCTCTAGTTGCAGTGAGCGGGGGCTACTCTTCCTTGCAGTGCGCGGGCTTCTCATCGCCGGTGGCTTCTCTTGTTTCGGAGCACAGGCTCTGGGTGTGTGGGTTTCAGTAGTTGTGGCATGTGGGCTCAGTAGTTGTGGCTCGCAGGCTCTAGAGCGCAGGCTCAGTAGTTGTGGCACACGGGCTTAGTTTCTCCGTGGCATGTGGGATCTCCCCGGACCAGGGCTCGAACCCATGTCCCCTGCATTGGCAGGTGGATTCTTAACCACTGCACCACCGGGGAAGCCCAATTATCTTTTTATCTATATGAGATGATGGATGTTAGCTTAATCTGTTGTGGTAATCATTTCACAGTATATGTAAATGCTATACACCTTAAACTTATATGGTGATATATGCCAATTATTTCTCAATAAAACTAGAAAAAAATATATAAATAAAAGTGAAATTTTTTTCATAATAAAAAAATAAAGAATAATGGTTGAAATTTTTCTAAAATTCAAAAAGATATGATTCTGTAGGGTGTAAAAGCTCAATATTGCTAAGCAACACGTGTAAAAATCCACCTCTAAACATAGCATGGTAAACTGTAAAACATCAAGGACAAAGAAAAAAAAAATCTTTTTTATTTTAAATCTTAAGATTCAACAAGCTGGATCTAAAATTTGAGGTAACAAAAATGTAGAAAATACAAAAAGAATTCAGAGGGAAGTTAAGGTATTATGTTTTGTCAAGGAGGATAATAGAGATTCTGATTATGTTTACTATTTTATAAGAAAAATATAAAAATTATGTGTTTAAGGGTAAAAATGAAAGATTGAAAAAACATTCTTATAATCCCCGCGAAACTCAGATAATAGATTTTTAAAAAGCCATACAATTCTAAGAACAAAGAAAATGGGAGAAGAAACAATGGCAACAAATTTTGGAAACTGGAAAGCAAACAGATTAGTACATGATTTAGCAGACACTAGAAAGTTGAATTCTAAGGTGGTATTAAGAATGGCTGATATAAAAACCCGGAACCCACAAAAGGCAATACTAAGTATGCCTGGAAGTAAAGGGTACTCTAAAAACAAGATTGATTAGACGATTCTTTAAGACATTTAAGACTGTGGCATCCCTATCCCACATCAGGAAGATACATAATGTACACTTCAAAACTGTTAAGAGTTAGGTAAATTTATGTTATATGTTTTTTACCATAATTTTTTAGAAAGAGAGAAACATCAAGAGGGAAGTAGAGGAGGAAAAAAAGGAAAAAATAAAATTACCTCTATTTGCAGATGACATGAATGTTTATGAAAAAATGCCAAAGAATGTACAAAGAAGCTATATCACCTGATAAATGAGTTAGCGAGATGCGTCTTTTTTGTGCTCTATTTAGTGCCACATTTTCACACTTTTGTGCTTTTTGTTGATGATTTCACTATTTAAAACGGCCCCGTAGCATACTGCTGAAGCGCTGTCTAGTGTTCCAAACCATAAGAAAACTGTGTGTGATGTGTCATATGTAAAATCTGTGTGTTAGACTAAGCTTCATTCAGGCATTAGTTATAGTGCCACTGGTCATAACTTCAGTTAATGAATCAACAACATATAGTGAATAAAGTGTCTTTAAACAGAAACACAAATAAAACAAGGTTATGTACTCATCAGTGGTGAAATGTCATGACCAGAGGCTCACAGGAACCTAACCTTGTCTTTTCTCTAGGAACAATAGTTCAGTATTCCCTAACTCAGTGTTCACAGGGACTTTATACAGAACATAACTACCAGGAATAATGAGACTTGACTGTACGAGCAATGAACAAAGAGTACAATTTACAGTAGCCCTCAAAACTTAAATCTAACAAAATATGTGCAGGATGTATATGCTGAAAACTACAAACTACTGGTGAAAGAAATCAAAGACAACCTAAACAAATGAACAGACATGCTGTGTTGAAGACTCTATGATCAAGTTTCAGTTCTCCCCAAACATATATATAGGTTCAATGTAATTCCATTCAAAATCCCAGCATTCTTTTTTTTTTTTTTAAAGAATGGCAAGCTGATTCTAAGATTTACATGGAAAGGCAAAGAAACTAGAATAGCCAAGGTAATTTCAAAAAAAAAAAAGTTGGGGCTTCCCTGGTGGCGCAGTGGTTGAGAATCTGCCTGTTAATGCAGGGGACACGGGTTCGAGCCCTGGTCTGGGAAGATCCCACATGCCGCGGAGCAACTAGGCCCGTGAGCCACAGCTGCTGAGCCTGCGCGTCTGGAGCCCGTGCTCCGCAACAGGAGAGGCCGCGATGGTGAGAGGCCCGCGCACCGCGATGAAGAGTGGCCCCCACTTGCCGCAACTGGAGAAAGCCCTCACACAGAAACGAAGACCCAACACAGCCAAAAAATAATAAATAAATAAAAATTAAAAAAAAAAAAAAAGTTGGAGACTCACACTGAGTTCAAGACTTAGTATAAACTACAGTAATCAAGACAGTGAAGTATTGGCAAAAGAATTTTACATATCGGTCAATGGGAAGACAGCCTAGAAAATAGACCCATTCATATATAGTCAATTGATTTTCTACAAAGTTGCAAAGGCAATTCAAAGGAAACAGGATAGTCTTTTGAACAAATGATGCTACAACAATTGGACATCCATATGCAAAACTATGAACCTCCATCAATACCTCACATCATATATAAAAATTAAATGGACCACAGACCTAAATGTGAAAACTAAAACTATAAAACATCTACAAGAAAAGTTAGGAGAAAAAAAAACCAAGCTCATAGATAAGAGAGAACAGACTGGTAGCTGCAAGAGGTAAGGGGTGGGGGTGGGCAAAATGGGTGCGGGGGCGGGTCACAAGGTACAAACTTCCAGTTATAAAATCAGTAAGTCATGGAAATGTAATGT
Organism: Balaenoptera physalus; assembly: GCF_965194825.1. NCBI lineage: Eukaryota > Metazoa > Chordata > Mammalia > Artiodactyla > Balaenopteridae > Balaenoptera > Balaenoptera physalus. The sequence goes on along the minus strand of NC_138886.1, from coordinate 82,786,830 downwards.
ACAGCATGGTCACTGTAGTTAAAATACTATATTGCATATCTAAAAGTTGCTAAGAGAGTAGATCTTAAAAGTTCTCATCACAAGAAAGAAAAATTTTTTGTTACTAAGTGTGGTGATGGATGTTAAGTGGATTTACTGTGGTGATCATTTTGCAATGTATACAAATATCAAATTATTATGTTGTATACCTGAAACTAAAAGGTTATATGTCAATTATACCTCAATTTTTTTTTAAAGGGGAAGAAAAGTTAGGAGAAAAATCTTTGTGATCTTGGTTTCTTAACAGTGTTCTTAGATACAACACCAGAAGCATAATCCATAAAAGAAAGAAATTAATAAACTGAGCTTCACCAAAATTTTAAAATTCTGCTTTATGAAAGACACTGTTAAGAGTATAAAGACAAGCCAAACACACACAAAGACAAGCCACAGACTGGGAGAAACACATAATTGACAGAAGACTTATATCCAGACTATATAAAGAATTCTAAAATTCAATAGGAAAACAAACTAATTTTAAAAGGAACAAAAGATTTGAATAGACATTTCACCAAAAGATATGCAGATAACAAGTAAGACATTAGGGAAATGCAAAATTGGAATCACAGTGTGATATTACACATCTATTAGCATAGCTAAAATAAAAAATAACTGACAATACCCACTACTGGAATTCTCATACATTGCTGGTGGGAAAGCAAAATGACACAGCCACTTTAAAAAACAGTTTAGCAGTTTCTTAGGAAGAAAAACAGTTTAGCATTTTCTTACAAAGTTAAACTCACCATACAACCCAGCATTACTAGGTATTTACTCAAGAAAAATGAAAACGTATACTCATTAAAAATCTCTATGTGAACATTTATAGCAGCTTTTTTCATAATCACCAAAAAACTAGAAACAACCCACATGTCCTTCAACTGGTGAATGGATTAACAAATTGTTGTACATCATTACAATGGAATACTATTCAGTAATAAAAAGGAATAAACTAATAAATGCAATAACATGGATGAATATTGCTACAGATGATATCACTCAGAAAATTCATATGTTGAAATCCTAATGCCCAATGTGATGGTATTAGGAGGTGGGGCCTTTGTGAAGTGCTTACATTATGAGAATGAAGCCCTCATGGGACTTCCCTGGCAGTCCAGTGGTTAAGACTCTGTGCTTCCACTGCAGGGAGCACGGGTTCGATCCCTGGTTGGGGAACTAAGATCCCACATGCCGTGCAGCATGGCCAAAATAAATCAATAAATCAATAAATAAAAATAAAGTCAGAATTCTGAAAAGATATTAATTTAAAAAAAAACTTACAACCCAATAACAAAAAAATAAATAAACAGTAGAGACGTCTCCACACAGCTACTTACCCCTTCTGCCATGGGAGATCACTGTAAAAAGACTGTCATCTAAGAACCAAGAAGCATGTCCTCATCAGACACCCACTAAATCTGCCATCACCTTGACCTTGGACTTCCCAGTCTCCAAAGAAATAAATCTCTGTTGTTTATCAACCACCCAGTTTATGCTATTTTGTCACAATAGCCCAAATAGACTAAGACAAATGTTAAATGCATCAAGCTAAGTAAAAGAAGCCAGACAAACACTGTATAAGTCCATTTAGATGGCATTATGGAAAAGGCAACACTATAGAAACAGGTGGCAGCGATGATGTGACCAATGTTTGTCAAAACTCATAGAACTATATACAAAAAAGAACATGAATTTTACTGAATGTAAATTATATCCTCAATAAAAATACTGAAGACAAACACCAAAAGGATAGATATTTAATAACTAATTTTCAAACTTGCTGAGGAAAACACAGAATAAAGAAAACAATCCAAAATAAGGCACAAAAGGAACTGGCAAGCACTATAAATAGAAAGAATAAACAAGGTGGTAGAAATAAGTCTAAATATATCAGCAATCATAATGAACATAGATTAACTCACCTGTTAAAAGATACTCTCAAATTGAAAAAACCAAGTTCAGCTGCATGCTTAAAAGATGACCCTAAAACAAAATAACATCGAAGCATGAAATTAATTAAAATAAGGCATGTTAAAATCTCCAAGCATGATATTATGAGGCCACAGTTGAGTGATATCTTATCCTCAAGACAGAGATCTGTACTTGTATAACCTAAGATTCCCAAGTGCTACTTTATCGCATCTGTTGTCATTTTTTTAACCTCAAAAATTAAGCAAGATCCAAGGCTCTTAGGTGTGCTCATTCAATTATAAGTTACCTTATTTCCTCCACTAAAATTTAAACACCACAGCACTGGCAAATGGGCCTAGTCTAACTGGCAGAGGTGTTGTAGTAATGAGATGACAGTCATTAAGTAAACTGAAATCAAGACAGTGTACTTTCAGTAGAGTTATAATTATTTAAATGAATTATCAAGTATAAATGCCACAATTAATTAAGTTGTTTGCAGAATGTTTTATACTATAAATTACTCGGTGTATACAGTATATACCCCTAAATTATTATATGCAGCCATTTAACACAAGTGTTATTTTCTACCTGAACCTGTTAAATAGTAGGAGTTAATACTGTTAGTACTTCTAGGAGGAGGAAGGAACCAATAAAAAAGAAAGACTGATTGATTGTGAACTGAAAAGGTCAAGGCTGGATAGAAAATGAAAGAAAGGAATTTCAGTGGTGTTAATTCTATATCTCAGCAGTACAGCTGTTTAAACAGAGAACTGAAGAAAAAGGTTTAAAATAAAAATTAAAACCTCTTATTTGTAAGATTTTAAACTTTTTCAAAATACATACTTTTACATCTGTAATATTATCTAAACCTCAAAATAGTCATTTATGATAGAAAGGGTAGGAATTGTCATCTATTTGGGTGAGAATGAAACAGGCATGAAGATTAAGACATACAGATCATACATAGTAGCAGACGCAGAACGAAATTCTGCTAACCTCCATTTCTATATCATTTTCTAGACCCTGTTTGACTTAAAAGAGAAAGTAAAACCAGTCCCTCATTTACATATACCGACTTGCATACAAACTATAAAACTCATTCATAAATGGCCATTCTATAAGAGCACTACACTATTACAATGAACAGACTTTTCTCAGATCTCATTTAAACGACAAGCTCACCTAGTATATTCTAAATTATTTCCTTTACAGAGTCAAATCAAAGAAACACAACATCACCTACTGCATCTATCTTTGTAACAGCTTCAAAACAGTGTTATCATTAAGTACTTTTCCTTTTGCTATAACTCTACTAAAATGACATAAAAGTTTTTTTAATTTTTAAATATTACAAACTGACATTTTAAAGCTTATGTATTCATTTATTTTATTTTTTTAATTTTGTAGTTATTTCAAACACGCACTTCCTTGTTTGTGTTGTTGAATACGGCAAGTGACAAAACTCCTTTCAGATGATAGTTGGGACAAATTCTGAGAAACAGTGCTCAATGAACCACAGTGAAATTGTTCTATTAACACGTGGCAGTTCTAATTAATAATTTTCTCCAACTACTACCTTCTAGGATTTAAATTTCCACTTCCAGAGCTACATGATATACTACAATTTTATAATAATGTTATAACTAAGTGCACATTTGCTACATAGAATTCTTCATTTAACAGCAAAGTAAGTAAAGTGGAGGGCATATTGATCTGAAACATGGTTTACTCCCCACAACTGTATGTTAAAACAATTTTAATAAGAAGATGTTTCTACATATAATAGGATTTTTTTTTCCTACAGGTAAAAAAGAAAAGCTTATTAAATTTTTTAATTAAATGGAAAAAGTATTATCATGTGGGATTATAAAGTCTAGACTGGGTTTCAATAACCGAGCCCCTTAATAATTTAGTAAATTGTATTACTTGCATCTACTCCTTCAAGAGAATTCCTAAGGTTTTTGTTCCTCCCTTTCTTGAGAAACTGAGTAACCATAGTCACCGCAGGTAGAAGCAACTCAGAGGGGAGGTGTTAGCTAGAGCAGCACAACTTCTCATCTGTTCATACATAAAGAACAGCCCCTGATCCTCCAGAACATCACTGTCCAAGAAAAAAATATGAAAAAGTATATGTTGTTGAAATTGTACATTAAGAAATGTTCACACCATATGATTTCAAAACTTAATCTTAAGAAAATAATCAGAAATGAAGACAAAGATTTTATGTGCCAGAGTGTTTATCATTGTGCTTTTACAGTGTGGAAAAAAAACAGAAACAATCTAAATGTTCAACAACAGTAAAAAAAAAAAAAAAAAAAAAAAAAAAAATTAAATATATTACATTGGATCCATGAAATAGTCTTCTGAAAAAACATTTTTAAGTACTATTTAATGACATGAAAATATGTTCATATTTTATTCTGTTAGGAGAAAAGGCCAGATGTAAAACTACATACATCTTAATCTCCATTAATTTTATAATCATGAAAAAAATGTTTTTTAAAAATTGATTTACATCTTGCGCTTGCTAAACTTGGCTGACCACACTAATCTACATTCTAGATCTTGACTGCAGGAACTGAGCAGAAGAGAATAGAGTAAGAAAATTCTATCATTCGCCACTAAGACTTAGGCAAATTTGATTTATAAGTTAATTTTCAGTCAGCCTCACATATTTCAATTTTTTAAAAAATAGAAAAAGAGGCAGAAGTACTGATGCCATCCATTTGGACACTGTATGTGGCATTCAATCAATAGCTAAGACTTAAAAGCACTAACAAATACTCAAGTTATAACCAGTCCATGTTTCCACTGTCTTCATCTAAAAAATACAGGTGAGTCTGTGTTTTAACTCCTTGGGGATGACTTTAAGGTAACCCCAGAATTTTGAGAAGGCACTCTGAAAATTATGGGGAAAAAATTTATATTTAATGACTGAAATCAGAAAGAAGTAATTAGTGGAGCTGTTTGTGGATCCTCTATAACCTAATGTAAGGAAAAGACAGAGAATAGGTTTAGGAGTCTGAATCTCATTTCTGCTATGTGACCTTAGACGTGTTCCTTAACTTTATCTTAACCACAATTTACTCGCAGAACTGTGATAAGCATTAAAACTGCCAGCACAAGGTCTGGCACAAACTCAGAAAATGGTAGTTAAAAAATTTTAAGTAATCATCCAGCTCGCTAGTGTACAATCTCAATTATATTAGTTTATCAAAAGTAAATCCCACAGCTAAGTAATACTAGCTCTAAATTCATCAGTAGTCCAAATAATCATACAATTATTTACTCAAGACAGGAGCCACAATGTATCAACCAAGTTGGTAAGTCCTTGAATGAGCACAGATGTAACATAGTTTGGCTGAAAACAATAGAGAATGAAAGGATGGTGAAAAGAGAGACTTTCCTCAAGCTAGCAAGTCCCTGAATGACGATGGTGGAAAAAACAGACCTTCTTGTTATTTAAAGAGTAAACCTATAAAGCAAATTAAAAGAGGTAAGGAAGTAAACAAGTAGAAAAAGAAAAAAGCAAAAAAAAAAAAAAAAATCTGACAATGGCATCTAAAAAAGAGGAATAAGACCTTTCAGCAGTTAGGGTCCAGTCAGAAGACAGTGAAACTGGGAATAAGTTCTTAAGATAAAGCTGCTTACTTTGCATTCCTGCCCATCAATCATCACTGTTTATCAAGGCAGAAAATAATGGTTGCAACAGAAATACTAACTTGAAAGAAAACATCATTAGTACAGTACCCCTATATGTACCTATTTGTGTTAGTGAAGTGTCCCAGGTTTTAAATGACAGATTCAATTAAATGCTGCAAATCCTGACTGGCAGATTAAATCTCTATAATCCAAGTATCCCCAGCCCCTTCATACACTCAATTTTCTTGGCTGAACATTAAATAAAAATCCAAACTATGTATCGTAAAACCAAATGCAAGTTAAGTTTTACCTCCCAACAAGACTATAATATTCTTCATGGTGGGGCCATTAAAAAATTATATTACAACTCAAAGAGCCTTTTAAAAACTCCACAATCCCAAACACTATGCTCTAACAGTATTTGTTAACTATCCTCCCAGCCAGTAAATGTTGGTGCTTCATGAAGTTCTCAGTTCCTCCTAAAGAGTTCTCTTCCTGATTAAGCAAGTAAAAGATAAAAGATGATGGAAATCAGACATTTTTTAAAAATGCTGGTTACATCTAATTTGCAAAGTATTCAAGAGGAAAATCAAGTTACAGCGGAATGAATCAGCACAAATTCATCATTACAAAAAAAAAAGTGTATTCTAACGGTGGGTTTAGCGTCCCATGTAAATTATAACATTTTTATGCTTCAACACAAGTTTGGGGTTGTGGGTGAGAGTTGGAGGGCTAAGAGTCAGGATGTAGATACTGGGTACTACTTACTGGCAATTTCCCAGGTTTGTCACCGATTCAGAGTGACCTTAAGTGCCTTAACAAAAGAAACCATCAAAGCCTGACACAGGGGCCTTAGAAGTAACCGCACACAAAGCAAGTATAAACTGAACACGCTAGAACGGTAACATATCTGAGGGCGAGGGTTTTAGTCTGTTTTAATCACTGCCGAATACCTTGACACACGGTGGGCGCTTTAAAGAGGTGAACGAACGCAAAGCGGATGTCTACAACGCATTTTGCGATTTGCATTCATTGTAGGATATGAAAGCAATACTTCCAGAAATTTTTCACACGTAGCGGCAGCACCGACACTACAAAATACTCGTACCTCAGGTCCCATTAACAAAAAAGAAAGAAAGGAAAAACAAAAGGTTTCGTCAGAACGGAGAGCCCTGTAAAGACCCCGGGAGTACAGGCTCAGCGCCGGAAGCAAAGGGACTGAGCTCCCCCGGACTCCGAGGCTCGCCCGCCACAGCCCAGCGGGACGGCCAACATCTCCCGGAACCCCGAGCCCAGCGGACGGCGGGCCGCGACCCTCCGGCTGCGCCCCCGGCCCGGGCCACGCCTGACGGGCGCTGCGGCCCGTTACACACAGCTCGCCCCGCAGCCCGGGCGAGAGGGGAGCACGGGGGAAGAAAGGAGACGCGAATGCGGGCTGTGGAAACGGGGGCATTCGTCTGGGCCTAACACCGACCTGGGCGTCCCGCCTTCCCCTCGTGCAACACTGGTTCCTGGGCCTCGCGACTGTGAGAACAGGAACAGCCACGGCGCGCGCCCTAATCCTTTTTTGCTCCTTCCCGCCCGTTTTGCCGCGCACTCACGCCCCTCCTCCAAACCCTGAAGACTCCTCAGGGCCCAGAGGACGGCTCTTCATCCGCCCCCTCCCTGTGCGCGTGAACTGGACAGCCTTTAGTTCTCGCGAGAGGTTTTCCCCCTCCCCCAGTTAGTGAGTGCGTGAACGAGAAAGGAGGAGGGCTCTCCAGGCGAAAGCACTGCAGGCGCCATTATCCTCTGTTTCTCTAGTGCACCAACCTCGACGTCTTGCCTACTTCCCGGTTATTTGCGGCCTATAGGTAATTAGGGTTATTGGGGCTTGAGTATTATGGGTTCGGGCGGGGGTTTGCCCTCCCTAAAGGCTGCGCTGACTTTTTCTAAGTCTGGTTTTTCTCGGGCCCTTAGCGGCCTTACAGCCTGAAGGGAGGCGCCGGCGGGAGGCGGGGCTGTCGCCTCCTCCAACGCCTTGATTGACGCGGCCTTGGGCCAATCGCTTCGCCCTCGCGCCACCGCTGTAGCTAGGGCAGCCAATCGGGCTCGGCGGCGGGGTAGGAGAGCGCGGGGAGGGTGGTGGGGGCCTACGCTCGTTCTCTGTCTAGCTGTGAGCGGCTGAGGCGGCTCGGCGGCATAGGAACGGTAGCCTTGCCCGGTGAGGAATGGGGCTGGGCGAACGGCGCGTGGGGGCGAGGGCCGGAGACCAGTTTCTCCACTTGAGGGAGGCGGTTGGGGCTGCTTGGTGGTTGGCCTGTTCTGGGAGGGAACGTTGCCGGGTTTCCCCTCCCCCCACCTCCGCCATTTCCCTGAGCGTATATCTGCAGTCTGCGCTGCGGTACTGGAAGCTTCGGGAAGTCGCGAGGCTTGTGACGGTGGGATGAGCTGCAGTTTTGTACTGTTGGGAACTAGGTTTTGTGGGAAGGAGAGGGGGTCGGCGGGCGGGCCCCGAGGGCGGTAGAGAACGCCGCCGCTCTCTTTGTGTGGGGCCCGGCGCACTTGGGCGCTCCCGGCCTGGGCCCGACGCGGGAGCGGGCGAGCTGGAAGGGTCGGGGTTGCCACCGTTGCTTTGTCTCTCCCGCGGTGGGGGGAGGGCGCGGGGGACGAGGTCTCGGGACCGCGTGGTGGGTGGGGGAGGGGGTCCGCGCTCGGCTCCGCCTAGTAGCACGTAGTCGCCATTACGCGGGCCGCCATTTCCTGTCGGATCCGGGTGAGGAGAGGTGCGGCGCTGGTGCTCTCGCCTCGGGAGCTTTTTCAACTCCTGTTGCTGGGCCGTTGCCGATCCCGGTATCCCGGGCGTTGGAGAGAGAACGGCATGTTTGCGCTTGGCTGGACACGCATGTACTTAGCGATTTTCATGGTCTGAGAAACGGTGACTAAAGGACCTGAAGGATACTTGTTTATTTTCGTAAATAGAGCTTGCGGTCTTTAAACCACGTTAGCGTTTCAGTTGGTCATTGGAAGAGTGGAAGGCGTAAATATGGCCTTGATTTTTAGCTCTAAGCTGTTTAGCTCTTCCTGGGGGCCGCAGGTCGCCGCTTTTTGCCAGTCATGAGAGGCGAGCTAAAAAAGGCTGTTTGCAGTCTTGTCGCTAGTGTGGTGTTGGAGGTATAATTGTCAGGTTATATCGCTTTTAACGTAATGTAAAATACCTCGCTAGTGATGGTGTTGGTGTTTAGGGGTTCTGTTGTATACTAGTATTGGCAGTTTGGGTGTGCTCCTGTATCAGCTTTGCAGGTTTATCGCTCCAGTAGATTGACCTGACGGTTGGGTATGGCTTGAATTCGCTTTTGTATTTGTAAACTTTAAAGATTTCAGAAGGTAGTTTTTCAAGTCACCAATGGAAAGAACCCCAAAAGCGGTTTAAAATCCCAATGTGAAAATAATTTTGTGTATCTTTTTATAAATTTATATTTTTCGGGAACCATAGTGAGACTCGTGGGTTTATTGATATGCCCTACATGTGTCTAGTTTTCTTTGTATTTATCATATAAAATAACTAATTGCTGTGGTGGGGCTTGATCCAAAGGCTAAAAATGTGTTTTTCCTTTTACAAAAGCATCAGATACGGTCTTTTGGTTTGTGTTTTTGTGTTTGAAGGCAATCGTTTGGAAGTTTAATTAAGACCCTAAAACAAAGAAGCAAGTTTTAGAAATAGGTTTTTTGTTCGTTGTGTTCAAATTGGTGTTGATTAGTATTCAGTAATAACCAAAAAAGCAAAACTGATTTGTGTTGGTTTTTATAGGCTACTGCAGCACTAGGGTGTCAGTTGGTCCCGCCCAGAACACTTCAGTTCTGCCCTGCGAGGATATATTTAATAACTGGTACGTTCTAGAAACAGTCATTACTTTCCCTTGTTTTTAACATTTAGCAAGATGCACAGCTTACTTTCCAATAAACCAATTGTACTAGCCTCTTTATTTTTCAACAGATTGGTGTGTCCCTTTAATACAAGAAAATGGAAACTGAACAGCCAGAGGAAACCTTTCCCAACACCGAAACCAATGGCGAATTTGGTGAGAAGACATTTTAACAATTTCATTTTTTTTGTTCTGTTAATTTCATTATTACTTTGTTTAATTTGAGATCCCTGTCAGTTACAGTTGAGCGTTTATTTATGAACCAGAAGTAACTGTCATTTGCATAGGTAACTGTAAAGTGATTAAAAGAAAGCCAGTAAATGTAAAACTAATTTTTTTCTTGCATTTTGAAGTTTCTTATCCTTTGAAGTGTTGTCACAATATCTTGTTTGGAAAACCATTTGGAGTGGAGTGCTTAAATTCATGCTTGAAAGTCCAAGAACCAGTGCCTTTGGCCTTTTTAAAACATACTTAAGATTAGCAACAAATCCCTTTAAACAGTGGAGTTAAAGTTTCTCTAATCTGTAGGTTAAAACTGAAATGTAATTAAACATAACTTTTCTTGAAGATGCTGGTGCTTTCTGAAATCTGAACTGTTAATTTTTAGGTAAGCGCCCTGCTGAAGATATGGAAGAGGAACAAGCTTTTAAAAGATCTAGAAACACTGATGAGATGGTTGAATTACGCATTCTGCTTCAGAGCAAGGTATAAATTTTATTCTTGAAACTTTGAAAGTGGTTCTTAAGTAGGAATTAAGAAAAGTTCTGATTGAGCCTTCTGGGAAGCTTGCAAAACCTTACAGGCTGCAGAATATAAAAGATTTGTGTGGCTTTTCCTAAACAGACTTTTTAGGCTATGGTAATTGTGTTATTTTGCCAGCAATTAAAAAGAAAGCCCTGAACATAGTGAGCCTACTACAGGGCTGAACTAGGAGATGGGTGTGGATGATCCTTAAAGCATTAATGGATTAAAGATTGTGTCTGATTACATTGTGAGTTCATTAGGAAACATCCTGGTTGGCAGCTTAACCCGACTGATAATACACCTCACAATGTGAAAGTACCTACTAGCGTTTAAATTGTTTAATTGGCTTGCAGAAAGGCATTGTAAAGTTAGTGCTATTGCTTAAGTTTTAGACTCAGTATATTTCTGGCATTCTCAGTATTTCAAAGCTCTGCCTTGGTGTTTAGTCCCCAAAGCACATAGACTTTTTAATTTTTGGTAACCTGATGGTCTTGATATCCCCAAATAGATTTTCATCTCTATAACCAAAAAAGAGGTTAGACATGTGTGGTGTTTGTTTTTGGCTAAAAGCTTAAGAGCGTAGGAAGACACATTAATTCTAGGAAAAGACAAAATAAGTTTCTTTTTATTTTCTCCAGAATGCTGGGGCAGTGATTGGAAAAGGAGGCAAGAATATTAAGGCTCTCCGTACAGACGTAAGTATTAAAGAGTTTAAACTACTACACAGGAAGCTTCAGTTTATGTGTTTGTAGGATTAAAGAATTGCATCATAGAAATCATTTAATAGTCTAGATTCAAGCCTTTTATAATAATTGGTTACATAGATGATTTTCAAGGTTTGACATTCCTGATTTAACAAAGTCCATATTGAGTTGGGGGGGTTCTATATTAAACCACCTCACTTTCTAATAACTTTACACCAAATTATTCACTTCAAGCAATATAACATCTTAATTAGAAATAACAATATAAAATTCCTTAATTGTACCATTTCCTGTGTATGAATCAAGTACAGTATTACTGAAAACCATTGCAGGTGGCTGATTAAACTCCAAAATTTTTATTCCTTTTTTTTCCCAATTTGCCCATCTGTTCTTTAACAGCTTGCACATGGAGCACAAAGAAATTAAGGTTGCATGATTAAGATACGGGTAAAGAATAGAGTAGGCACTTAATCTTACAACTGGGAAGCTGTTTGTCAATGCCAATGATTTGTTTGAGTCTTCATATTTTATAGTGGGTTGACTCTTGTGATTAGACACATTAAATGTTGGTATCACCAGAAGTGAACATATTTATAGGACTTGGGTACACCAAATTTCCTAAATTTTTTTTCTCATGTACACACTCTTGATGTTTCCTTGCTAAAGTTGAGGCAAATAATAACTGTGTTGAATACTTATTTGGTATTTTTTCATTTCTCTCTTGGTCACAGATCTTTGTATGTTCCTCTTGATTACTGTAAACTGAACTTGAAAATTTGTTTAAATTTTACAGACTTGCCTGTTAGGATTTAGGAGTGCGTTTTTAAATCTCCGGGAAACCAAACAGTCTTTTAAGAGTTAGGGTTTTTGATGGTGTGGGAATTTTTGTTTTGTCTTTTATAAACCTCTTTCCTTTTAATCCAGATTTTCTGTATAATTATCTGGGTTAATAATTTCCCCATTTCCTCAAGAATTCGAGTCATGACAGGTTTTGTGTCTACCCTCATGAGCCAGCCTGCTACTGAAACATTGTTTGTTTAAAAAAAAAAAAGTACCATCATTAAAGGTCCTTAAATGTTAAGCCACAGTCAGATATAGAGAAGTCCATTATTGTGTTAGTCTTCAGAACAACTTAAGCTTGTTTCATTAATTGAGAGTATGAGTATAGTTTGTATTAAATTAAAATTTATTGCTTTTCCCCCTTTTCCCTCTCCTTGTTTTTTTGGCCATATATCTCCGTTGCCCATGTACTGGATCGACTTACCCCTGCGTTGCCCACCATGACGTTGGCCCATCCGCCCCTGAACGCCCATGTGAAAACCCTGGTTGGCTATGCCCAAAAATGTGCTCGTTGCCAAACGGGTACCATACTTGACAACTTCTGATTGAATGCCCATGCCCAATGCCAACATCCACGAACGCCAATGACCAATGCAGTACAATGCCAGTGTTTCAGTCCCAGACAGCAGTGGCCCCGAGCGGTATGTCCCAACAGTTTATGCCTCACTGCCTGATTAGAAAGAGAGAAATGTATTTTATTACCTGCCTTTTATATAATTAAATAGTATCCCCTTTAGACGGTGTATTGTTTTTCAAGTTTCTGTCTTATTTTCCCCATTAAGTCTTTTTGTCACTGAACTTTTACCGTGAGTTGCCCACCCAAACGATCCACTAATTTTATTTCGATGGAAGGAGCACAGCTTCAAGTGTTGCATATTTGCTGCATTGTAAATCAAATTGTTACCGAAATAGTCTCTCGCTCTGTCTTTGTGGCCCACCTTGCTTCCCAACATTGCCTGTTTATAATTTTTTCTGATGAAATGCTAACTCTGGTTCACTTTCCTTCACTTCTCATTTGTGTTGTCTTTGTTTTTGTCTCGCATTTGTATTTGTTTTCTTGCAGAGCCCATTAGTGATCTAATTTCTAACTGGTATCCATAACCTTACTCCAAATATAATGTTCACCACTTGCATATTCCCCCACTTTGCCTAAGAGAAGGTGTGCCAGTTTTACCAATGTAACAGCGAGGGTATCCTTAATTAACTTAGTGGTGGCGGGGAACATAAGTATTCAACTCTGCTTCAGTTCTGGTCAGTTTATTGCCCACTTAATCTGAGCCCTTCCAAGAGCCCATTCTCTGTCTCTCTGCAAGTCTCCTAATAATGTTACCATGTTTGTATTGGGCATAAAACAAAATGCATGTGAAAATGTATAAATAGGCTACTTTAAATGGGGAGGATTAAATAATTGTATGTTCTTCTCTGTAAAAGTTGTTTGACTACTGGTGATGACCACAAAACTCATTTTTCTTTTCCACCTTTTTTTGTACTATCTGATATTTGTGATGTTTGACAGCATATTGAGTATCAGTGCTGACATTGAAACAATTGGAGAAATTCTGAAGAAAATCATCCCTACCTTGGAAGAGGTAGGCTCATTTTTAAAATGTATTTGGCAGTTGGGGGGTGCTTAAAGGATGTTTTAATGAGGCAAAATTTGGGAGGTGGAGAGACATTGGCTATAACAGTTTTGTAGCAGCAATGTGTTGTTACACTCTGCCACTTAATGTGCAGGGTTATTAACCGACATTACTTGTTTGAAAATGTAGTCTAGCCACTGGAGTAGATAGGAACTACCTGTGGCCATGCACTTTCATGAGGTTTAGCATATATTTTATGGGCTTTAGTTTTAGAGGAGGTTTTGAGTTAGAATATTGATTGTGGGACTGTGTCAGAAAGGACTGTGTTTGATCTAGTTCAAGGATTTTTAAATTTTATGTAATCATTTATTTACTAGGTGTACAGAGAAAAGCAATGTATGTTGATTCTTAATGTAGATAAGCAGTTTCTTGTTATTTAACGACATAGATGTGAAATATGTTGTAGTAGCTTTACCAATATATGCGACAATAGCCTGATCACACTAGACACTTAACCTATTACTCTTATTTTTCTACTTTCAGGGCCTGCAGTTGCCATCACCCACTGCAACCAGCCAGCTCCCGCTCGAATCTGATGCTGTGGAATGCTTAAATGTATGTCATAGTGCCATTGAACCCCACTGAAGTATGGAGCCTGGCCCATAGGATCAATTTTATTTTCAACATAGCGTACTTTTCCCGTCTCTATAGAAAAAAGGCTTAAAAACATGATAAATGAATGGTCTTACAACTCACTGTTGACCCTGCTCCATGCTGCAGTGGGAATTAACTACATTTGCAAAGTGCTTTGCAGTCATTTTTATTATGGTGTTATTTGAATGTTAATAATAATTTTGTGGTAACAGCGACATGCTAAATGGCTGCAGTGTGGGTATGGTGTTGCAGGACCTGAAAATAAAATAGTTTTTTAAGGTGGTGCAGAATGTCCTTTTTGGGCCTGGCTATTGAGGATAATAAGCACATAACTGGTAAAGTTATTGAAATATAAATTCAGGTTGCTGACTGCAACAGTATATTGGTATGCTTATAGCAGATAAGTGTGTATTCTTGGGGAATCCTTGATTTGGGACTAAAATTTTATAACTCTCCCTCCGCAGTACCAACACTATAAAGGAAGCGACTTTGACTGCGAGTTGAGACTGTTGATTCATCAGAGTCTGGCAGGAGGAATTATTGGGGTCAAAGGTGCTAAAATCAAAGAACTTCGAGAGGTAAAGTGATAGTTCTGTTTTCTCCTCCTGCCGTATTACTAGAAAATAGCTTTAGAAAATAGCTTTTTATGTGGACTTGGTTCCGTGGGCTTCTCTCATTCCCCTTTTTGAGTTTCCTCCCTTAAGTTTATCTAGTTTGCTAATGAAAATAAAACAGAAAGGCCTGGCCATGCTAGACAAGTTATTTTGCCAAAAATTTATCATGCAAAGTCCTAGTGTTACTAACAAGCTTTTTATATGGGGGAAAATTTTACTGAAATACAAATTAAATATGTCTAAACCTGGAAATTTTTTTGTACTGCATTTCCTTTTTTCTGATTGATTAATGCTTTTTTTGTAAACCTATTACAGAACACTCAGACAACAATCAAGCTTTTCCAGGAATGTTGTCCTCAGTCCACTGACAGAGTCGTTCTTATTGGAGGAAAACCTGATAGGGTTGTAGAGTGCATAAAGATCATCCTTGATCTTATATCAGAGGTACCTTCAGAACTCTTTATTTTACTTGCGTTTAATTTTGTAAAACAGATGTCTTGTTCAAAAGTACTTTGAGAATGTTTAGACAAATGGCTTTTACTTTTCTTTTTCCTTCACCTAACAATTTTCTGTCACCCTGCTTTTAGCTATCACTTTAACTTAGAAATACTTTGGGAGAATCTGGAGAGTTGTCTTTACATTGTTGGTGAGGTTTTTAATAGCTTTTGGTCTTTCAAAAGAAGTTCCTATGGTTCCTCTATAGTACTACACTGCATACCCAGGATACTGATCCCCTCAGCCCTTGGGGTGGTCACTTCTTCATAATCCCCATTGTGAAATGTGAAAGGAGTTTGTAGGCTGTTACTTAAGCTCTAAGGGTAAAATTAAGCTGTTAATCCTTACCTAGCAAGCAGTAAAACTCAATTTTTTTTTTTGTTTGAAACTCACCAGAAGTGTGTTTTTTAAATCCTTGCTATCTTTGCATATATCCCTATCCCTATCTCGAGTACCTCCCAGGATAAATACAAAGGGCTTGAAATGTTCTGTTTGTTAAAAGAATGGTTGGTGTGAACCAAGGCTTTTTCCTTAGTCTATAAAGTTGCTATGTTTTTGTTTCAGTCTCCCATCAAAGGACGTGCTCAGCCTTATGATCCCAATTTTTACGATGAAACCTATGATTATGGTGGTTTTACAATGATGTTTGATGACCGCCGTGGACGTCCTGTGGGATTTCCCATGCGGGGAAGAGGTGGTTTTGACAGAATGCCTCCTGGTCGGGGTGGGCGTCCCATGCCTCCATCCAGAAGAGATTATGATGATATGAGCCCTCGTCGAGGACCTCCTCCACCTCCTCCTGGACGAGGTGGCCGGGGTGGTAGCAGAGCTCGGAATCTTCCTCTTCCTCCACCACCACCACCTAGAGGGGGGTAAGTTTCTTTCATCCACACATTAATGTACAAGAAGCTACACTTTATGGGTAGAGGGGGTAGGTTTTTATTTGATAGTGTGATCAGCTGAGATTACAACAAGTACTATGCTTGCAGAGATCTAATGGCCTATGACAGAAGAGGAAGACCTGGAGACCGTTATGATGGCATGGTAAGAACTTTGATATTTCTTCAGTGTATTTATGAGTGCTAAAAGGGGTCTTCAGATAGCTAACATTTTGTTCAAGATTATTAACAGGAGTTTTGTCTTACAAACGGGCTTTTGTAGATAGCCACTTAAATCATTGTTCTGGGTGTTTGCTGGGATATTTAAGACTTGTTGCATCTTTTTTTCCCCCAAAATACATGATTACTGCCAGTTTATATAGAGATGTGAAATAGTAATTGGTCATATAAAAATGATGGCTCAGACAAATATAGTGCAGGTTCATGTTAATAGTTTTATCTCTAACACAGGTTGGTTTCAGTGCTGATGAAACCTGGGACTCTGCCATAGATACATGGAGCCCATCAGAGTGGCAGATGGCTTATGAACCACAGGTTGAGTATCATGGGTGTTTATTATTCATGTCACTGATAATTTTAAGATTCTCGTTTACTCATCGATAAGTGTTTTATTTCCCCCCATATAACATTTTTGTTTCTTGGGATGCTGTGTACCTGAATGGTTTCTTCCCCTGAGGATTGTCTTTGAAATTTACTTACTAGGGAAGATATGGGAGGACTTTGGTTTCCTAAACTCTGGGGGATTTAATGTTAAAATACCTGAAGTTTTGAAGGCGAAGTAATTTTCTATTTTTTTCTGTTCTGTTTTTAGGGTGGCTCTGGATATGGTAAGTTTTCTTCTTTGTGAAATCAAATATTATTTCATGCTTTGTAAATGAACTTAATACTCATTATTTAAATCAGATTATTCCTACGCAGGGGGTCGTGGCTCATATGGTGATCTTGGTGGACCTATTATTACTACACAAGTAACTATTCCCAAAGATGTAAGTATCTTTAATATTATAAGGGACATTTAATGAGTCATTATAAGTTCCTTGGCTTTTAATAAAAGGTTTTAACAAAAATATTCCATTTTAGGATTAAAATTGTGTTTCAAGGACTTCAGCTGAGGTGTCATTCTCCAGTTTAAGCCTTGTCAAAAGATGTTCAGTACCATTAAAAAGCAGTTAGGAGGGTTCTGAGCCCCTGGTTCATTTATTAAAGGACATGTCAATGGGTGATGTAACTACATTGTAATTCAAACCTTGACTAGTGGGGGGCATTAAATTAGCACAGCATAGTCAATAAGTTGTACAAAGTAAATACTCTTGATGGTCACTGAACATACAGGATAATACTTTGAAAGTATATAATAAACACTTGTTTTTAAAATTCTTTTCAGCTGGCTGGATCTATTATTGGCAAAGGTGGTCAGCGGATTAAACAAATCCGTCATGAGTCAGGAGCGTCGATCAAAATTGATGAGCCTTTAGAAGGGTCCGAAGACCGGATCATTACCATTACAGGAACACAGGACCAGATACAGAATGCACAGTACTTGCTGCAGAACAGGTCAGTTTGTTTAGCTTTATGTTAGCCTAAACATACTAAAACCTTAAAAAGCTTCTCTTCTCAACTGATTTTTCTTTTTAGAAGCCATGGTGTCTCAACCTTTTGGGGACCTAACTTCTAAACATTCTAATAGCTTTGCTTTAATTTTCTTCTGCTTTCTTACTAAAAAAAGAAGACATTCAATACTAATCTTGCTGGAAGAAGCCTTAACCAAGCAAACTTCTCATTTCTCTGGTGAAAACTGCTGCCAAAACCACTTGTTATAAATTATACAGAGCCTGTAGAAAATATAGAAGATTCAGTGGATGTTGGTCTAGTTCTGTGTGGAAGACTAGTGATTTTGTTGTTTTTAGATAACTAAATCGACAACAAATCACAGTCTGCCATATGGCACAGGCCATGCCTCTACAGGACAAATGATTGGTGCTGTAAAATGCAGCATTTCACACCTTAACTGACATTTCTTTGTCTTTTCTACCAAATATTAACAACTTTTGATTTTCTTAATTCTGCTCCACTAATGTCTGATTTACTGTTAATCTTTTTTCTTGGGTTTTACATTGCTCTAATTTGTAATTGCTAATGTTTTAATTCTTATCTCTGTGTAATGGACATGTTTATCATTTTAATTTAGCATTGAAATTGTCTTAATGTTGATTAAGATGTTACGAACAAAAATTCTAATTCGTACTTTTTTTTCTTTTCTTTTATAGTGTGAAGCAGTATGCAGATGTTGAAGGATTCTAATGCAAGATATTTTTTCTTTTTTATAGTGTGAAGCAGTATTCTGGAAAGTTTTTCTAAGACTAGTGAAGAACTGAAGGAGTCCTGCATCTTTTTTTTTTTATCTGCTTCTGTTTAAAAAGCCAACATTCCTCTGCTTCATAGGTGTTCTGCATTTGAGGTGTAGTGAAATCTTTGCTGTTCACCAGATGTAATGTTTTAGTTCCTTACAAACAGGGGTGGGGGGTGGGGGAGGGTGTGCAAAAACTAACATTGAAATTTTGAAACAGCAGCAGAGTGAGTGAATTTTAATTTTTGTTCATTGTTGGTGGTTTAAAAAAAAAATCCCCCCATGTAATTATTGTGAACACTTTACTTTGTGATCACTGTAACATTTGGGGGGGTGGGACAGGGAGGAAAAGTAACAATAGTCCATATGTCCCTGGCATCTATTCAGAGCAGTGTGCAGAATGTAATGCTCTTTTGTAAGAAACGTTTTATGATTTTTAAAATAAATTTAGTGAACCTATTTTTGGTGGTCATTTTTTTTTTTAAGACGGTCATTTTTCAAATGGCTGAATTCCCCCCAACCTGCCCCCAAACTAAACACTAAGTTTAATTTTCAGTCCTCTGTTGGATATAAATAAATGCATCTCTTCTTGGACTTAGGCGAAATATCTTAACACATTCAGTTCTGGTGATTTCTTAAGTGATTTGAAAGTCCATTGCTTGGGAGGAAATTCCACCACACATTCATGCTTATAATAAGCTGGGGATTTTTGTTTGTTTTTGCAAATGCTTGCCCCTACTTTGCAACGATTTTCTGTTTGTAATTGTGAAGAACCAAGGTGGGGAGCAATACAACAGATGGAGTAGTTGGTATAAGTATATACCAGAAGCTTAATGGCAGCAAGTTTTATTAATCAGAATAATACTTGGTTATGGAAGTGACTGATGCTAAATAAATTGATTATTTTTTATTAGATAATTTCTCACCTATAGACTAAACTGTCAGCTTGGTAGTGTCTATTAGTTAAACTTTGTAAAATATATATATATATTCTTGTTTTTCCATTGTATGCAAATTGAAAGAAAAAGATGTACCATTTCTCTGTTGTATGTTGGATTATGTAGGAAATGTTTGTGAACAATTCAAAAAAGATGAAAAAAGTTCCTGTGGATGTTTTGTGTAGTATCTTGGCATTTGTATTGATAGTTAAAAGTTCACTTCCAAATAAAACTCCCAAAATGCTAGATTTGATGTGTGCCCAATTCGAACAAAGGTTGATTGACACCTGTAAAATTTGTTAAAACATTCCTCTTGTAAGGAAATACAATAATCTTAAATTATGTATTTTTCGTGTGAAGTGTTTTTCTAGCATTTATAAATCAGATATGATAGGGGTGTTAAGTTAAAAATTACAGTAGTTGGGCTCTTAGTTTTAAAGGGAGGTCCAGCATAATGAGAGCTGAGTCATTCCAATTCTACAAGTCCTCGTATTCTCACATTACCTGTGAGCTGCTTTGAGTTTCTTAGGTTTAACTTTAAAATAGTTCCAGTTTGTTGTGAGAGTGTTTATAGATAAATGTAAACTATTTTTTTCTGGTTCTTGGCTCGTAAATCCTTACTTAAAATGCTACCTGTTAACTTCCAACTGTCCAGAAAGCCTGAGAACAACTCAGCAATTACATGGAAGAGAATCATGGATGCAATTTTGTTTAAGTTTAGAAAAGAGACTTGTGTATGATAGAAGAATGTGAAGTGAACAGAATTTTCTGAACTTTGTATGACTAGTGCACGCAAAGGTGTTTAACATTTCAGTGATACCCCTTTTAGTTTAGGGAGGGAGCTGGGGTGTTCTCTTGATAAGTGACAGTGATATCACAGCATCACTTAAAATGCTATCTGTGATAAGGTTTCCCCAAAGGTGAAATTAGTCTGAATTGCCACTTGGGTGTTAGTTTCCCTCTTGGGTATTTTAAGTATGGGTAAGTTTGGGTTGCCTAGTGTCAGTATAGTGTACTCATGCTGAAATGTGCCCCTCCCCTAGAGAAAAACTGTTGGTAATGACATTTTAGTCAAATTGTTACTTCTGTTGGAGGAAAGTATCCCTGGAGAGAACACTGGCTTTCAAAGTTTTCGTTTGTCATTCAAAAATTAGTTGTGTGGGGACTTCCCTGGGGGTCCAGTGGTTAAGACTCCCCATTCCAATGCAGGAGGTGCTGGTTCCATCCCTGGTCGGGGAGCTGGGATCCCACATGCCCTGCAGCCAGAGAACCAAAAAGCAAAAGCATTATTGTAACAAGTTCAATAAAGACTTTAAAATGGTCCACATCAAAAAATCTTTAAAAAAAATTAGTTACGTAAATAGACTCTTGGCTGAAAGTTTTTATTTTTGCCTTTTAAAAATCAGACCTTGAAGCGACGTACTGAAAAACTATCTGACGTTGGTAAATTGGGGATACAACTTTGGAGGGAGGGGCCTTTTTCATTTCCACTCTTACCTGGTAAATGGAGTCTGGACATAGGCTGGCAATTTGAGAAAATTCTCTGAAGTAAGCTTAAAATTCACTGAACAAATGGAATTTTGAACCTATTTTGTAAAAAGTAAATACTAGGCTGATTTATTGAAGTTTTAAAAGTTTAAATGTAGTTTCAAAAATGTTTTTAGCTTAACTTTTTGAAAATCAACTGATAGGCAAACAATGTGGGAAACCAGATTGCACCAAAGTGTTTCCAGGAGCGAGGAAAGGAATTTAAATCTTTACTATTCGAATGTTAATAGTTTGCATAATGAAACTGATAATAAAAGTACTTGAATTTTATTGAATGATCTGTCAGTTACTCTTTAATCACTGATACCACTGCAACACATAGAGACTGACTCTTTTAGAAAAATGGACAGTAATTTTTCTCTTAACCATATTAGTGGTTTTGTATTTAAAATGCCTTATGTTGTTGGTACTCAAAATGGAATTACTGTTCCACAAACAAATGATAGTTTGTGGTTTGCTTAAGACTGCTGTTAGATAAAGAGACCTGTATTTTGTCTCTTTAGACCAGTGGAAACTTTTCTGTTAATAGGTGTTCAGTGCCATCAAAATGTTTATTGAAAAGGGACTCGATGATGGCTGAATGTAAAAGTAACCTTGAATGCTACATTTTACATCTCCCACTTACCAAGGTTTGCCCATTGTTGGCAAGTTTGAAATGAAACTGATCCAGCTTTTTTTTTTTTTTTTTGCCGCGCCTTGTGGCCTGCAGGATCACAGTTCCCCAAGAAGGAATCAAACCTGTGCCCCCTGCAGTGGAAGCGTGGAGTCTTAACTATTGGACAGCCAGGGAAGTCCCGACCCAGCTTCTTGATGGTGGCTTTGAACTCTTGGGAAGCAATATTGCAGTGTTTCTCAAACTGTTCTTAGGACCACCTTCAAAATCAACAGTGCTGGTTAAAAATGAGAATTTCTGGACCATACTTCAGCTCTACTGAACCAGAATCTCTAGAGAGGTGCCAGGAATCTGCATATTTAACAAATTCCTCGAGTTAAAATAGTTTTGAAGACCTGTAATATAGCAACATGTAGTTAAGAGGACCACAAGTTTCCATATTTTTTCATTCATCAAATACATACTTAGTTCCTAGGTGTACAGTGGTAGGCCCTGAAGAGGCAGTGGTTAGCAAAAAGTACTTGGAGAGACCAATAATTAAAACAAGCTGATACTGAAAAAGAAACCTCATAGTACTGTGAGATGTGTTTAAGAAAGCAGAAACCAGCATACATGTGTGTACATGTGTGTATAGTCATTCACAAACATATTGCTTGAAACAAAACTGCACTAGGAAAATCCCAGTGTGTTGACTAAAATTCTGCCTTCTGCTCCTCTTAGCAGATGAAAAAATAAAGACATGGGGCATATATACACAGATTAACATCATTTACCCAAGCCAGGCCTCAACACTTCCAGTCAGGGAAGAAATCTGACCTGAGGAAAAGGAGAGAAGGGAATACCTGAAAAATTAAAGCCCAAGCAGTTATCCATTTGTCTATATTAAAAATGGGGAGCTCATCTGCTGAGTCAAGGTGGTTGAATGTGCAAATAAATACACATTGAAAAATGTGAAATGGCAAGTGTTTTGTGGGGTTGGGCTTCCCTGTTTGCTAACTGAGCAACAGGCACTAGCAACAGTGTTGGGGTAAAATGATATGCCAGCTATCCTATGACCTCAAAGCTTTCTATCCACCTCACTCTGTCCAGAACCCATAAGAATTTCCTATCCTCCCTCTCTACAGATCTCCCCCTATTTCTCCCTCCTCCCCCGAACTTAGACCTGTAACCCCCAAACCTGTAATTGTGAAGGAAATAAACATTTGGTCACCAAAACCTCACACTTTTCGAAATCTCAAACATTCTCCCCACTTCCCCTTTTTTTTTTGGCCACACCACACGGCTTGCGGGATCTTAGCTCCCGGACCAGGGATCAAACCCATTCCCCTGGCATTGGAAACGCAGTGTCCTAACCACTGGACTGCCAGGGAATTCTCCATTTTCCCCTTTTGGACATCTTATTCCCTTTGCCCCTTTTTTCCCTAAAGTCTTTCTACGATTAAGGACAGGCTTCATTGGAAAGGAAGGGCCACCTTGTTCACCTAGTATGAAGAAAGTCTATAGAGTAGCAAGGGAAAGCATATGATACCTGCTTATCAGACCAAAAGTGGGAGAAGTGATTTTGATAGTAATGAGACAGATTTGGCAGAAACAGTGTAGAAAGTGCCAGCTAAGTCCCTCAGAGACTGACCTAGGGTTCAGCATGGGGCTGGGCAAGTGAGAGCAGAAATTCCAGGTAGGTTGAATAAGAAGCCAAAAACAGAAGCAAGGCTCAAGACACCTATTTGAAACACTGCAAAGTGTCCCTATGACCACATAAGCCAGTAAAGCACAGCAGAATTGAGACATATCACGTTTGGGCACAGAGAGAACCTGAGATTTCGCTCTTGTTCTCTCCTCAATTCCCTTTGATTCCTATATGGCATAAGAGGAACATTAGTTAAGTGCTAAGGGGCTTGCCACGGGGCCACTGTGATGAAGGGGGTGGTTACTGCATAACAGGAGCTATAAGGTAGACAGCCCACCCAGGGACTGGATGGAGACACAGCAGAATTTCAAAGGGTTGTCAATACCAGTGAAAGCCAAAGTGAGATCAAGTTGGTCAAGGAAGACCACTGGGCTGAGTGCTGAGAAACCAGACCAGCAGTTAACTCTAGCTTTGGTCATTCAGTGGTAACTATAGGGAGAGTAGATGCCAAAATTCAGACACCAGACAGACTACGCCTCAGAGGTCAGAGTTTACTAACAAAGGCCCTTTCCTTCCATTATCAGAACACCTAAACCCTTTGCACCCAGACCTTGGAAAGTCTTGGAAAGGTGGAAATGAAAGAGCTTACCCAGACCTTGGAAAGTCTTGGAAAGGTGGAAATGAAAGAGCTTTTAGCGAAAACAAACAGCCCTAATAATAGGTCTGACCTTTAAGTTAACCGAATAGTTATCTACCTTGAATTAGATCATTTTAAACTGGAAGAGATCAACTTACTTTTACTTGGCAAGTTTATGTGTTTTTTCTAACCTCAATGGAAAATGGAAACTTAATGAGAAGGAGGGTATAAGGGAATTTGGGACCTCTAGGAGTTCCCATTTTAAAAGCAGGAGAGGGGCTTCCCTGGTGGTGCAGTGGTTAAGAATCTGCCTGCCAATGCAGGGAACACGGGTTCGAGCCCTGGTCGGGGAAGGTCCCACATGCTGTGGAGCAACTAAGCCTATGTGACACAACTACTGAGCCTGCTGAGCCACAACTACTGAAGCCCGTGTGCCTAGAGCTCATGCTCCGCAACAAGAGAAGCCACCACAATGAAGAGTAGCCCCCGCTCGCCACAACTAGAGAAAAACCCGCACGCAGCAACGAAGACCCAATGCAGCCAAAAATAAAAAATAAATAAATAAAATCAGGAGCGGTAAGGCTAATACTACCAAACTATATGTTCCAGGTGGAGGTGGCCCAGTTGGGTTGGGGCCTTCATTTGGTAAATCACGTGGCCTTTTTTATCTAGATCATTTATTCATACCTGTGTTTCACACTGGCACCAATTCTGTGTACGGTCCAGACTCCAGAATTCTGTGGGATCAGGCTGACACTAATCTTCAGCTGAGATCAAATCATGGCTTGACTGATTCCCTGCCCTATCCTGCTTCCCTCACTCCCTTTCACCTGAGAGCATTTCCCCAGCAAATCATTTGCACAAGAATCCCTGGGCTGGGCTCTGCTTCTAGGCACTTGATCTAAGACAGCTGAGCTGGAGCTAGAGCAGAAATTTATTTCACCTAGACACCCTTGACATAGACTTTGATGCAGTAAATAATGATACATTGAATTATCTCCTTCTGAGGAAGGAGTGAGAATTTTTTTACTTTATGAGGCATAGCTGCATTCTGTTAGGCAGGAGTATTTTTATATATATGGGAATAAAATTGTTTGGATGCTGAACAGCCATAGGGGTGAATTTTGTTAAACAACACAGCATCAGTTTTTCCTTTCTAACAGAACCCAGTTTTCCTTTTAGAATTTTTCTCTCCTGGTTGTACGTAGACTTGATGAGATAGAAATCTTGGTCATTAGAGACTCCTTATCACCCAAAAGAGTGGGCATTTGACCCAGCCTTGCCCAACCAGACACTTTGTCCTGGGACTTTGAACCTTGAACAAAATAACGGAAGCAAGTTAAAATTATCATAGTTTTGTCAGCAGCACCAGTAGAAGAGAACTTTGGGTAGTTTCTGCTCTCAGTACTCTAGAACTGCCTGATTTCTGTTTACACGTTTCATTCCCCAGCCTTCCCTTCCATCCTGAGAGCTTTTTCATAACTTTTTAAAAATTCGTTTTCCTTAATTAGCTAGCTAGTTGCTATTATATGCAGCCCATCAAACGAAGAGGCTTTTCTATTTATTTATTTATATCGAGGTATAGTTGATGTACAATATTATATAAGTTGCAGGTGTACAACATAGTGCGTCACAATTTTTAAAGGTTATACTTCATTTATAGTTATTATAAAATATTTGCTGCATTCCCTGTGTGTACTATATATCCTTGTTTATCTTACACATAGTAGTTTGTACCTCTTAATCTCCTACCCCGATCTTGCCCCTCCGCCCTTCCCTCTTCCCACTGGTAACCACTAGTTTGTTCTCTATATCTGGTGAGTCTGCTTCTGTTCTGTTATATTCACTAGTTTGTTGTATTTTTTAGATTCCACATGAGTGATATCATACAGTATTTGTCTTTCGCTGCACAGCTTATTTCACTAAGCATAATACCCTCCAAGTCCATCCATGTTGTTGCAAGAAGAGGCTTTTCTTGTACAGGCAGCATGGCTAATTTCAGTGAGGAGAGCCACAAAGTATCGGTGAGAGCTTCCTGCTCCACCTCAGCAGCCACTGCTGCAACCGATGTCAGTTGGGCCTTCACAGCTATGCCATCTGGGGCATAAATCAGTCATTTTATAGGAGAGTGCCAGGCCCTATCTCAAGGCTGCCACTGAACATCCAGAGCAACTAGCAATGTGCCCCGAGTTTCTGGCTTTTTCTTCCACTTTCAGACAGCGAAAAAATGCCACACCTCACACGCAAGGAATCTGACTTCTCTAACAGCCACCAAAGGGGCTGGGTGATGCAATCTGGGATGATGGAGGAGTTAACTCCCAGTGGGGAAGACCCTGACTAAAGGGAAATAAGAGACGGGAGAGGGATGTGCACTGTCCCGTGATGGATCCTCTCCGGCCAGCTCCCCCCATGCCGCTCGGGATGCACTGCGAACAATTGGAGGTAGGCAGTCAGTTTTAGCTCAGGCCACCAAGCTGCCTAGCTCTGTATTGTTAGAGATACAAAAAGAACTACTAGACCACAAAGGAGTTGGCATTAGTGTTCTTGAAATGAGCCACAGGCCATCAGCTTTAGATGAGATTATTAACGACACATAGAATCTCATGCGGAAATTGTTAGCCATTCCAGATAATGATTTTTGTGCAAAGAGGAGGGTTGGTTGGGCCTCTTCAGTACTGTCCCCTTAAACCTGATTGACGTGAAAACCCCCAGAAGCCCAGAAGTTTGGGAACTGTGAATGTCATCCATTCTAAACTTAGAAGTTGTAGGAAAATTCTGGATCCAAGCCCCTGGAACTTCAATCAGGTCACTTCCTCTATGTATTACTGCACAAGTGAGACCAGGTCCAGAGTAGAATTTTACTTTATCCCTGATGTCAGGGGAGCACTGCTGGTTTTTGACACGTCCTCAAATTTCCCATATAAACAAGTTTGGTGTGATTTTTGATGGTGCCCAGCAGAATGCTGGCTCTGCAGGGGTCACAGTGGTGATCTTTCAAGATATCCTGCAAGGGTTCACCCTCAGAAAGTTCTCCTCCATCCTGGAATACAAAGTGCAAGCCAGAAACAGCTCTATTCAACACAGCTCCCTGTTTCGGCTTCTATGGCATTGCCTTGGTCTTGGAGTATATTAAGAATAACAGTGGTGAAGGACTTCCCTGGTGGCCCAGTGGTTAAGACTCCATGCTTCCACTGCAGAGGGAGAGGGTTTGTTCCCTGGTCGGGGAAGTTCTGCAAAAAAAAAAAAAAAAGACTAACAGTGGTGAAGCAACCATGAAGCTTAGCTCTGTCAAATTTCAAATGATTTATGATATTATTGATAATTCTCAAGGATCCTATGTATATCCAGTGAAGCCCAGAATAGAAGCAAGACGAATATTCCATTCTGCATTGGCAATGCCAAAGGAGATGATGCTTTAGACTAAAAGATTTCTCAATAAAGCTCTTGAAATCAATATAATCTCCTTGAAAGGGTGTGGGTCTGTGGCAGGCATCATGGCTTCTCTGTACAATGCCAACAGGAGATAAGATGTTCAGAAGCTGGCAGCCTTCATGAAAAATTATTTGGAGATAATCTATGAACACATCCTAACCAATATGTACTCTGTCCTTGAACATCGGACAAAATTTAAAGTAACTTGGGAATGGCTACGAAAAACTTAACAAACATGGCATTTTTCTCGAATGGACATATTTATTATAGACTCTTCTTTTTTTCAGGGAACAATAGCAAAACATTCACAGCTGGTGGGACTTAGACACCTTAATTCTGACTTGAACTGGAAGCATTTTAAAAATCTTCCTCTTGCTTTTCTAACAAAAACTAGCTTGTGTTGCCTTTGCTGCTACTTTTTCTAGCTAGATCTCAGTATTCACACTTGATTGTGGACTTAATTATGCAAACTGCAGTTGTTTCTAGAGGCACACAAACACACAGTGAGGAGGGTGAATGGTGTCCTCTAGAAACTCGATTCTTGATCCTTTACAAAGTGACAGCAGTGGGGTCTCTGGGTTCCGCAGCTGTTAATTCAGGTCTGCACTGACCGTGTGCTGAGTGTTCAGAAGTTCCAGACTAAAGGGCAAACTGGAGATCTTTCTTTATACTGTTATTCTCATAAAGAGATAAAAGTGACATACTACATGTTTATATAGCAAGGTCTGTTTTTAGTACCAAATAGTTTATATCTCTATGCGCTTATATTTCCAATGATGTGGTTCTCAGTAATACACATAGAGACTTCTAGAATTTGTTAGAATCCTTCACTTCCTGCATTATAGCATTACATTAGCCACAGTTGCGCTCCCCACTTCCACCCTCCCTCCCTTTTAAAGCTGCTTTACAAAAAAGATTTAGAAGTTCTCAGGTTCACTTTTGCTTTCCTTTCAAAGAGTAGAAGAGAAGGTTGGTTGATTGGCTCTTTTTTGGTTATGCGGTTGAACTAAAAATTCTCTGTTAAACTCCCTTATCCTTTGTTCACTTGAATGTTCTCTTTATAGTGTTTGACCAGAGGGAAACTGTGAGTTCTGGAAGATCTTTGCTGAAGAGTCTTTTCCCTTATTGTTTATACATTGTCAGTATTTTATGTTGAATAGGTGAAGAACATTAAAATCCTAAAACATCTAAAAAAAGAGAGAGACAGAGAGAGAGGAGGATTTCCTTTCTTTTCTCCCACCACAGACTGCTCTGAGGCACAGTTTCTTCACATAGTTTGTCCAGGGTAGTGCAGGCTGTGCCAACGCTTCTACACAGTGATTAGCTCTGTCTCTTCCAGGCTCATCATGAAGCAGTAGCCAGCACACATACTATGTCCCCCTGTGTTACTTGCCAACCGAACTTCCTCTTTTCCTCTCCCTCACTGTCGATGCCCTCAGATTGCACCTCACAGATAAAACATCAGCACTTAATCCCTGCCTCAGGTTCTGTCATGATAAATATTCCTTTGTGTCTGTTTATTTTTGCACTTTTTAAAAGTAGGGTTTTTACATATGTTACTGTGAATCCCCACTCCACCCACACCTTGTTTTTCAATACTAAGTGATCTACTGCCAACTGGCACCAATTCTGCAAATCAAAGTGTGCATTGCAAACATGATCATGTGATCCTCTTTACTAGAAGGTACACCAGGCAATCTGTCTACTTCTGTTCCCCAGAACCTCTCCCACATTTGCGTTTTTTTGGTTCGTTTGTTGTTTTCTTCCAGTTTTATTGAGATATAATTGACATACAGCACTGTATAAGTTTAAGATGTACAGCATAATGATTTTTTTTTTTGGCTACTTTTTTTTGTTGTTGTTTTTGGTCTTTATTGCTGTGCGCAGGTTTTCTCTAGTTGTGGCAAGCGGGGGCTCTTCGTTGCAGTGCACGGACTTCTCATTGTGGTGGCTTCTCTTGTTGTGGAGCACGGGCTCTAGGCGCATGGGCTTCAGTAGTTGTGGCACGTGGGCTCAGTAGTTGTGGTGCAGGGGCTTAGTTGCTCCACAGCATGTGGGGTCTTCCTGGACCAGGGATGGAACCCATGTCCCCTGCATTGACAGGTGGATTCTTAACCACTGCACCATCAGGGAAGTCCCCAGCATAATGATTTGATTTACATACATCAATTTTATTATGAAGTGATTATCATAATAAGTTCAGTGAACATCCATAATCTCATATAGGTACAAAATTAAAGAAATAGGAAAAAAATTTATTTCTCTTGTGATGAGAACTCTTAGGACTTACTCTCTTAACAACTTGCATATATAACATCTGGCAATGTTAATTATATTTATCATGTGGTACATTACATCCCTAGTACTTATTTCTCTTATAACTGGAAATTTGTATCTTTTGACTGCCTTCATCCAATTCCCCCTTCCCCTGCCCTGCTTCCACATATTTAAATGTCAGTTATGGAAATTTCTTTAGCTTGTCTTTGGGCAGTGCAACAACCCCTTGCTTGATGATTTCCAGAACCCATTCCACTGACAGCTCAGCTCCAGCTTGTAGCATCCTTGAGCTAAAGAAGGTGATTACCAGATCAATATTTTGTGTTATATCCTGAAATGAAGGGTGAGTTCAAAATTGTTCAACGAGATCTCATGTGTAAAGCAGTGCATACACCAAGTTTGGAGGGTGGTGAAGAGAATTTGGCAGGCAGGAACTGATGATCTCTAATATCATTCAAATCACTTCTTCAATGACATTTAAGTCTTGTTTGTAATCTGCTAAAGGAACATCCCTGGAACTCAGCAAACCTCTCAAGGACTGTCTGGCTTGTTCCAGAACTTTGTTGTGTTTTTTAGACAGGAAGGAAAACAAATAGATTATCAGTTTACTGTAAAAGGATAAAACTCAGGAACAGCCAGATGAAAGAGACACATAGGGCAAGGTATGTGGGAAGGGGTGTGGAGTGTCCATGCTCTCCCAGCATGTTACTCTCCCCGAATCTCACCAATCTGGAAGCTCTGTACTGTTTTTTTAATAATACTTAGTTCTTCCTCCAAAGTAGGAAATGTTAATATTAATATTTCACTAGTTAAAAGCAAACTATGTTTCAAAAAAATTCAAATTGGTTTTGAACTGTAGTGAGAATGTTAATGATATATAATGGAAATGATATATTTATTCCATTATAGCTGCATATTTTAAAATAGAAATTGAAGTATTTAAGAGTCAGAGTTTTCACTAAAAAGAGTCCATTCTGTCCCTAAGCCAAGCCTGTAGATGGGACATTTTACATACAATAAGAAGAGAGGAGGAAGAGAAGGAGCCTTCAATGGTACTAAGAAAACTAGGATAATATAATATAATGCCCTAGAAGCCAAGAGTGAATTTAAGGAAGTGATCAATTTTAAATGCTATACATGGATAAATCAAGGAGAAAATGAACAGAAAAATTACATAGTAGAGAACCATATCTCTTTTCTGTTACGCCTTCTTGGGGCTTTAGTATATTGGTCACTTCGGGAGAGTCAGGAGAAATGAAAATAACAGATATCCTACCTTCACAAAATCCATTTTACTTCTTTGATTTCTTCCTTCTGCATATATCAGAAACTACTGCTCTCTAGCAATGTCTACTGTCCATCCATTGCTCTAGCCAACTTTTGCAAATTTTGCTCAAGAATACATTTTAACCCACTTTCTTTAAGTACCTGCCGTAGCGGATCATGACAGAAAACAGCAGATGTAGCAATGATTGTTGCCAATGCTTGACATTTAATTTAGCTATTCAGAATGATGGCTCTCTTGATAACTGGAATAATCTAACTTGATTACTGTTCGGGGGGTGGAAAATGATAGGGACACAACATCATTGATCATGCCTCCCTCCCTTGATCTCTTCAAAAGCCTATGCCTATGTGGTAGAGCTTCTGGCAAAGGTTTTCAAAAGAAACATACTCAGTTGGCATGTTTCCTTTGCCCTTTGCCCCCTTTACTTTCCTCCTTCTTTTTGTGGACACAATGCCTTGTAAGGGTAGAGCCATCTTACAACCATAAAGCCACATACTAGTGATAGTGAGACAGAAAGCGAGGAGCCTAGCTCCTTGCTGGCATTCTCAAATAGTTGCACCAGCCCTGGAGTGCCTACCTCTGGACTTCTTATTATATGAGAATAACAATCCCCTTTTTGTTTAGTCACTAGAATCTGGTTTTCTGTTGCTTGAAGCATAATTCTACCCAGACATTTGACTGTCTGCCTTCCCCACTAGATCATAAGATGTCAGGTAGCATGCCTGTATTTGCTACTTAAGATAGGAAGCTTTCATAGCAAATGATAGAAAACCCAACTCAAAACTGTTTTAACTATAAGGAAGTTTATTAACTCAGATAAGTGGAATCCAAAAGTAAGACAAATTTAAGAGTTGACGTAATCCCATGACTCCAGTTCTGATACTGAGGAGCACCCTGTGGGGCTCCTGAGCACAAAAGCCTGTCCCCCATTTCTTTGATTACAGGAAACGGACTTCATTCAGCTTCCATGACCTTCCCTGAGTCCCAACGGGGCAGATTCAAGAAGTTGTTAATTAGAGAAGTGAGGGGATGTGAGACAAGGGAGAAACAGTCAAGAGAAACAATAGTACAGCCTTGGGGCAAGGTCCTGGTTCCCCACCAATGGATACACATAACAATATCTTTGAGCTGTTTTGCAGATACTGAAACCCTCACCAGGTGGGTATGGTGTGCTGCCCACAAGCACTGTAGACCCCAGACCAGCTGGAACCAGAAGGTTGATGATGCTGACTCCCACCTACCTCACCACCAACCAATCAGAAGAACGTCCAAGAGATGATCACGCCCTCTTTGAACCATTACGATAAAACTTCTCACTACCCTCTCCAAGCTGGGACACACAGTTTTGAGGGCATTAGCCCACTGTGGCCCTCTCTGCCTGGCAAAGCAACAAAGCTATTCTTTTCTACTTCATCCAAAACTCTGTCTCTGAGATTTAATGCAGTGTCAGGGTACAGAGGCCAGATTCAGCTTCAGTTCCATTTCTCTGCTATACTTTTGGCTTCCGCCATGTGTAAACTTCATGCTCAGGTTGCCATCAAAAGGACTGTAGCAATTTCAAGCCTCATATCCAAGAACAACCATGTCCAGAAGGAGCATGAATCACTTCTCCTGGAAAAGCTTTTCTGGAAGCATCCTGCAAACCTATCCTTGCAACTCATTGAGGTGAACTGGGGAACATGCATGATCCTAATCCAATCCCTGGCAAGAGGGTAATATTACCCTTAGACCAGTCCAGACCACCTCTGGAGCTGAGGATGCTGTGCTACACCAACTATGGGTAAGAGAGAGGGATTCCTGAACAACATCAGAATTCCGCTGGACAGGGAGATCAGCTCCATGCTTTGTGACCACCTAGAGGGGTGGGAGGGAGACACAAGAGGGAGGAGATATGGGGACATATGTTTATGTATAGCTGATTCACTCTGTTATAAAGCAGAAACTAACACACCATTGTAAAGCAATTATACTCCAATAAAGATGGTAAAAAAAAAATTCTGCTGGGAAGGAAGAAAGAGGGAAAGGATGTTGAGTAGGTAAAGAACTCACTTTTTCTATTCCTAGCATCTTGCAAACATACTTAAAAAAAAAAAACTCCTCCTATACACGAAAAGTTTATGCTTTATCTTAAGTTCCTTGAGAGAAGGAAGCATGTTTTACTTTTGTTTATACTACCCTTATGTCTCACTCAATAGCCTGAACATAGTCGAATTTTGATTTTTTTTTTTGTCAACAAGCCTCAGTATAAGAAAATGGCCTAAATTATTTAACCTCTTGGATTCTTTTGTAGATTGCTAAATTTTCTTGCTAATCAATCAACTTCTTTTTTTCCTTTAGCCACATGGCTTGCAGTATGTTAGCTCCGGACCAGGGATTGAACCTGGGGCCGTGGCAGTGAAAGCACCAAGTCCTAACCACTGGACTGCCAGGGAACTCCCTACTAATCAACTTCTTTGACTCCCAAGACTTACAACTGCTGGGGTAGTCAACAGGTTGACATTTATTCAACAACCGTATTACTGTACTAGTGACTTTTTCTGGGAGAGCAAATCGTAGTGAAGCTTTTAAAGTTCCTTTTTCTTATCCAAATGAAGAAACTGCAGGGATGAAGGTGTTCTGCTTCTCTAAAGGCACAGTTGTCAGACTTAAAGTTCCAAATACTCCGCAAATTCAATAACTAGAGATGACTACTGATGATTATTTTTAATAGGTGATTTTCAAAGATGTGAACGTTTTATATGATCCATGGAGATTTAAGTCTCTGAAGGAGAAAAAAATACATGCCTCTATACTAAAATTTCATCAAGAGGCAAACTTGGATCATCACTAAATTGACTCCTAAACCTCTCTCCTTATACTACTAGAAGGTTTGTGTGCGTTTGTTTTGTTTTGTTTTTTTAAGTTTGGGGCTGTAAGGTGATACTTATATTTTATACTAATGTCTCTTCAGTTGATTAGAGGCACTGACATAGTCCCTTACTTGACCAGGATGGTTGGCACTGGTGAGCTTGGTTCGAAGAAAGTGCCTTTGACTTGGAGATGGAATCTCAGCCCAGACCACTGCTGTGACCAGGAAGTAAGCACTGAACCACTCAGCTTCTCTTGCACAAATGGGGATTACGATTGCTGCTTTTGACACGGCCGTAGACTAAACTGGATTCGGTATCTAAGCACAAATCCAGGCACATAATATTAATTTAACGATTTAATACACTTGTTTCCTCATCCATTTCTCCAAACATTCCAACTAATCCTAAACCTCCAAATGGGCCAGGATTCAGCAAAATGAAGAAGTGGCCTGCCCTGGGACATGGGGGTGGGGGTGGCGGGACCGCCAACCCGTGTCGTAGTCTAGGGGTGGCTCGGCCCCCCGCACCGAGACCCACGGCCAGAAAGCTCGCGTTCCAGGAACCCGGATGCAGGGCGTCGCCAATGGTATCTTGCCCAGACTTCGCCCTCCGTGGAGAGGGGAGGGGCGGGAGCCGAGGGAGGGCAACGCAGTACACCGGTTGGAATCATCGCGACTCGGGCCACGGCGGCGGACGCAGGCCCACGTGCCCGCGGGAGGGGGTGGGGAGCACGGGCAAAACGGCCGAGCCCCACGTCTCGGAGTGGGCAACTCCCAGCAAGGGCGCGCCGGACGCTGCGAGGCGGTTTCCAGACCTCCAAAAGCGGAAGCGGGTCCCGGGAGTGCGCCCCGGCACGAGTGGGCGGAGCCGCCCTCCCGGAAATGCCTGCGGCCTCCGGCCGGCGCGCGGCGCAGCGCAGCAGTCTGCACAGTTCCCCAGTGGTACGGCTGCGGCTGTCGGGGCTGGGCCCAGTCGGTTTTGCTAGCCTCTCTGAGAGGGCGGGAGCCTTTTAGGGCAGCGATCCCGCGGTGGGAAGGGAGGGGGAGTCGTAGGGGACCCTGACCCTTAACCCAGCTAGAGAGGGAAGAGAGTTTGGCCAGCCCGCGGGCGAAAGCGTCGGTTCCCTTTCCACAGGGGAGGGGCTGATGGACGGGCTTCTGACTCCCGGGGAGTCCGCAAAATTCATTGCCGAGAACAGTCGAGATGTGTTCATTGACGGCGGAGGCGTGCGGAGGGTGGCCGAGCTTCTGCTGTCCAAGGCCGCGGGGCCGGAGCTGCGCGTGGGGGCCTGGAAGACCTTTCACGAGCTGAACCCCAAGGCGGCCGACGAGGCCGCCGTTAACTGGGTGTTCGTGACAGACACGCTCAACTTCTCCTTTTGGTCGGAGAGTGACGAGCACAAATGTCTGGTCGGGTACGGGGGGAAGACGTACAGTGGGTACTGGTCCCTGTGCGCCGCGGTCAACAGAGCCCTGGATGAAGGTTGGTGCCCCTTCTCCCGGTCAGACCCAGCAGCTTTGAGGTTTCAGTTTAGTGGGAGGGTCCCACAGAGTGGGTTGGGAGATGGAATAATGTGTTGATAAGGCGAAATTGAAGATCTTCACTGCCGGTACCTTTGCTTAAAAGTATGAGAAGAGGCTGGCATGAAATCTTTATTCAGTGGGAAATGATTCTAATATTTATCATTGTCACAGCTAAGTCAAAGTCAGTTTT
The DNA here is from genome assembly GCF_965194825.1 of Balaenoptera physalus. Taxonomy (NCBI): domain Eukaryota; kingdom Metazoa; phylum Chordata; class Mammalia; order Artiodactyla; family Balaenopteridae; genus Balaenoptera; species Balaenoptera physalus. The sequence goes on along the minus strand of NC_138886.1, from coordinate 82,751,534 downwards.
CTAAGGAATGCCACTTTGATGGCATCTGAGGAACAAAGGGCAGAAATTATAACACATTTTACACGGTCAAAATACATCTGATGTAACATTACAATTGTTAGAAGTGGATGAATAAATACAGACAAGCAAATAGAGAATGAGGGATCTGCTTCTGATTTTTAATTACTCGTCCACTTTTACTGCATTCCTGTAACAATTATGCATTCCTTTAACAATTATGTGGTTTCATTTTAATTGTGTTGCAATAGCAAGGGCCTAATGAATATAAAAGTATGACATTGTTCCAATGCCTTTTCTTTTCTCCCCAAGGGATACCAATGACTAGTGCTTCGTACTATGCCACAGTGACCCTGGATGAGGTTCGGCATATACTCCGTTCTGACACAGACGTCCCCATGCCTTTGATAGAAGAGAGGCATCGGATTCTCAATGAAACCGGGAAAATTCTGCTTGAGAAATTTGAAGGCTCTTTTCTTAATTGTGTCCGAAAAAGTGATAAAAGTGCTCAGAAGTTATTGCACCTAGTAGTTGAAAGCTTTCCTTCTTATAGAGATGTGACTCAGTTTGAGGTGAGTTGCTTCTGTTGGCCATTTTATTTTTTTTAGTTTTTATTTTTTAAAATATACTTATTTATTTATTTTTTGGCTGCATTGGGTCTTTGTTGCTGCGCGCTGGCTTTCTCTAGTTGCGGCGAGCGGGGGCTACTCTTTGTTGTGGTGCGCGGGCTTCTCGTTGCAGTGGCTTCTCTTGTTGCGGAGCACTGGCTCTAGGCGCGCGGGCTTCAGTAGTTGTGGCACACAGGCTCAGTAGTTGTGGCTCACAGGCTCTAGAGCGCAGGCTCAGTAGTTGTGGCACATGGGCTTACTTGCTCTGCGGCATGTAGGATCTTCCCGGACCAGGGCTCGAACCTGTGTCCCCTGCATTGGCAGGCGGATTCTTAACCACTGTGCCACCAGGGAAGCCCCTGTTGGCCATTTTAGAGTTCTTTAATTATCTTCTCATAGTTAACTCTTTTACTTCCAGAATTCCTTTTGAGAATAAAAATTTTAATTTTGGAATTTTTTTCCATGTGGAACAAAGGAACAATAACAAAATTATTAAGTAGTGTTTCAGAGATATTACTTTTCTTATTGTTTTCTAATCAGTGTATTCTCTTTATTCTTCTGTCCTTTAAAATGTTTCAAACCTGAATTAACACTAGACCTTCAACATGATGTTGTCACTTAGGGATAGTGAGGTCCTTTTAGTACTTCAAAAAATTTACTTCATTGGATGAAAATCAGGATGTATACTAAATTCTCTCTAATAAAAAATATTTCTTGCAGAGTTCTAATGTATATATACTATGTGTTTTCTTTTTCATGCACAGGGTACTTTAACAGTATTATTTGTTTTATGGTACAAAGAAGTTTAAATAGGCGTTCTTTTAAAATGGTGAACATTTTGTGTACTCTCCCAGTGTACACCTGGATTTTGCTTTTGTATAATTCTTTTAGAATTCGTTATCACTGTTTATTTTAACTGTGACGTAGAATTGAAAGCAACTTCAGGGGGATCATATAATGTAAATCTATTGACTGAGTTAATGAATACTTGTGTCAACTTAAAATTTTGAAGCTATCCTTTTGTAATCACAATTCAACAACTAAAATTACCAGTAATATTGTTCAAATCATTCTTTATGATTTACAAGGTGTTTGCACAGACACTCTCATTTGATCCACAGAACAACTCTGTGGGGCCTAGGGACAAGGAACATTACAGTCCTGTTTGCAGACCAAGAACCAAAGTCTGAAAAAAAGAAAGGTTAACTAGTGTATCTTAGGTCATTTAGTCAAGAAATAGCTAGCTTTTCAATTCTGCTGTAAAGTGAGAGATGCCTGATTATGTATGTTAAGATTCTTTTAATTGCAACTGACAGACACAAAACAAGAAAAAACTTAAGCAAAAAGAATTTGGGGATAGGTACTGGGGATAAACATCCAGGATCAGGGACTCAGTGCCATCAGGATTCAGTCTCTCTTCTTTGTTTCTGTTGACTCCATTTTTCCCTTGCTGCAGACCAGCTTTCTCCATGAAGTAGAAAAGGTCCATGAATTTTGCATTTTATCGCTTCAGCCATCAGGGAGAGAGGGAGAAACTTCCTCTCGGTTCTGAAACTCCTGGGCGAGGACTGAATGGACCAGACAGAGGCAGTTCTTAGAAAAGAGGCCCTAGGCCACTGTTGAACTTTATTCTCTAATGAGGAACCATTTTACTAATGCAGAGGGTACTTTGAGATTTATCTTTGTCTTCAAAGTATGTCATTTCAACCTTGTTTTCAGGAAATTTGGATCAAGTTCCTTGGTCCATCATTCCGACCATTTATAAATATATTAAACAGTGTATAAAATAAATCAAACTGCCATTAATGTGGCTAAGAATCTGTGTATTCCAGAAATGACATGGTTGTTGTAGAAGGAGGGCTAAGATTAAATCTAACATGACTTCAGGATGGAATGAATTCAGGACACCATGTAGTTTATTTACTTTCAAGTTGTCCTGAATTTTTGTCTTTGTGAAAGAAAGCAGTGATTTTTTGGGTAGATGATGATATTGATTTAGTAAGCATTTGTTGAATTTCTCTTTTATTTACAGCATAGTGCTTTCTTTTGATTTGTTATGTATGCTGAAAAGTTCAGTTAAAAACTGTACCAGGATATAGATTAATTTTAAGGCTGATACATTTTAAATGCAAATTAGTGTCTGAACCATTTCCCATCAGTATTTATTTCTAAAATACATTCTTACAGAAATATCCCCAAAATGTAACAAAAATCAAACCTAAACCTTTTAACACTTTCCTAAAGGAGTATTATATTTTTTCATAAGTTTATCATTATTGTTACTCAAAAGCACTATATTTCTGAAAGCCGTATGATTCCTGACATAACATTGAGCACGTAGTGGGTGCTAACTTAACCCTTTGATTAGTTAATTTACAGTTACCTTTGCATATTCATTTAAAAGATATATAAATAGTTAAAGCACTTTGCTCAATTAATTCCAAGTCTAAAGGAATTCTAATGAAGTTTTGGCGCTGCTTCTGAATTCAGAAAGTGCTAAAATCAAATGTCTTTTAATCCATATTTAAAAATTTTCTAATTGCAGAAGTAAAACAAATTAATACAGAATTTGGAAGGTACAGAGGAGCAGTCTTTATTCTGCCAAGAGGTAACCACTGTTCACAGTTTGGTCTTTTTCTCTGTGTGTGTGAACGTGTATACATATGAGCGGGGGAGAGTTATGCTATATAAACTGTTTTAAAATTTAACATATTATGAGCATCTGTGTCAATAAAAACTCTTCACAGCACACTTTTTTTTCCATACTACTATTTTTAATGACTTCACATTAAAAGTCATTAATGGATGTATGGATGTACATTACCATAATTATTTGCCCAAACTATTTTGCCACAATAATTGTGATACACAGTTGTAGTTTTTAAATTGAATTTTGTATCTTATTGTTTTCAGTTTTATATAATAATAAGCAATACTGACAACAGTTCACACCCATAATATTTTCTTAGGATGGATTCCTAATAATGGGATTACTGAGTCAGAGCATGGCCAGGATTTTCAGGCTTGTGATACATAAAAACGATAACTCTTCTCCAGAAAGATGATCAGCCGCAGCATATTGGAATGCCCTTTTCCCTGCTCCTTCGTAATATGGTCATGGTATTGGTTGCTGTATTTTTAAATCTTCAGCAAGTTACATAAAAATAGTTACAATTGTTTTTAATGTTTATTTAGTTACTGAGATTATCATTCATTTTTAGACATTATGAACAAATAAATGAAATTAGAAAATTTGTCTAAATGAGACGGTTTTAGATCAGTGATTTCCCAACCTGGCTATGCCGCAGAATCAGTTAGGAAGCTTCAGAATTCAGATACATTTCCAAAGCAGCATCCTCAAAGATTCTGATCTATGGGTAAAAGAACTATTTTTTTTAAGCTCTTCAAGTGACTCTGATTTAGACTATTCAGTAGCTATATAAAAGTTCTAATTAATAGGTTGGCTTCTTTACGCTGATGTACTGATAAATATACATGAAAAGCATGAGCTTTTCTGATATTTTAATTGATAACATTTTACTCTTAAGCATTTGTAATTTTTTACCTTTCTAATTTGTTCATAATAAGTTTGTTGCAGAAAATCAACTCATGGTTATAGAGTTTTACACTGATAATTATTTTATAAAGGTACTATTTTGAAAATATTTTATTCACAAAGCAATATTATGGAACATATAGGGTAATTGTTATTTGGGGATTTACTGGTATTTTCAGTGATATCAGTTAATATTTTAGAGATGTAGAATTTTATTACTAAAATTATTTCATTACTGAAAACCATATCAGCTTGTTAAGAAAATGTTTTATAGGTGATTTGAGTTTATTTTTAGATTTCTCACTTGAATTTGTTTTTGTTTTTGTTTTCATTTTAGGGTATTATAATCTAATCTTTGTGATACTAGTTGGCTACCATGGAAACAGTGCTCATGATGTGACAATTTGTGTTTTGTTAGATACTAGCACTGATTTTGTTATATAAGTCTGGTTCCTAGATTTTTCCAGTTTGCTCTATGAATCTTGTTAGAAATAGGAGACAATAGCTTCTATCATAGTAAATATTATGATGTAATAATTTTGTTTGAAACAGTTTTATTTTGCAAATTAAGTTTTATGCCTTGCTGTTTAATAAAGTAGACTTGAATTAGAAACCTAGTTACCATATATAAGTCCAGCGTATATAGAGGAACAGCTGCCAGGTTGTCATATTTTGATAGGTTTGAGAATATAGATTATTCCCAAATGATATAGGGATATTTCTTAGTGGTGATTTGTTCCCCCAGCACTCAGTGTAATTTAGTCTTTGCACTATGTCAAAAAATGAGTGTATGTGTTTGCCCGAGAAAACAAGATACCTGCTTTTTTAGTGGTGGCCTTAGAAAATTTAGTTTAAAAAAAAAAAATGAAATTTAGTTTATTTAGTAAAAGTAAGTCTGGATTGATTGTAAGAGGTATACTTTCAGGTTAAGCAATATTAGGTTATTTCGCATTAGGACAGTGTAGCATTGGAGTTGTTTTTAGTAAATATAGGAATCTATATTATCATCTTAAAGAATTTTTATATGGAGTCTTTCCTTGAAGAATTTAATTTCATTTTTAATTTACTTCTTTATGTCATTTACTTATTAAAACATTCTCCGAGGTGATCAGAATATATTTTGGGAGCCAGTGATACTGATTATTCACATTTAACAGACTAGCAGTTATAAAAGATGATTTGAGGTTATTAGCACTGGTGTTAGGACTAGGAGTAGACTGTAATTATCTTTGTTCTTCCATAGTGAAAGCTAATGAGCATTTGTAGTTTTATAGAGAGTTTAAAAATATATATATATTTATTTATTTATTTGGCTGCACCGGGGTCTTAGTTGTGGCACGTGGGATCTAGTTCCCTGACCAGGAATTGAACCCAGGCCCCCTGCATTGGGAGCATGGAGTCTTAACCACTGGACCACCAGGGAAGTCCCTATAGAGAATTTTTGAGTTAAATTATGACCCATTCTCTTATAATGCCTGGTTAAATTTGTTTCTTCCATGTATAAATATAATTGGTAACTAATTTTGTTATATGAACTTACATATTAACTTGGACCATTTCCAAAAAGGGTAGACTTGATAAATTCTAGCTGTTGATCAGTTTTGTCTTTATCTCTGAAATAAGTTAATCATTTTATCTGAAAGGAAACAGTTAAAAAAATGGATGTTGTGGGCTTCCCTGGTGGCGCAGTGGTTGAGAATCTGCCTCCCAATGCAGGGGACGCGGGTTCGAGCCCTGGTCTGGGAAGATCCCACATGCCATGGAGCAACTCGGCCCGTGAGCCACAATTACTGAGCCTGCGCGTCTGGAGCCTGTGCTCCGCAACAAGAGAGGCCGCGATAGTGAGAGGCCCACGCACCGCGATGAAGAGTGGCCTCCGCCGCTTGCCACAACTAGAGAAAGCCCTCGCACAGAAACGAAGACCCAACAAAGCCATACATACATACATACATAAAAAGAATGTAAGCAGACAAGAATAGCATTAAAAAAAAAAAATGGATGTTGTAATTCTCTTCAGAGGTGAATTTAGGAATGATTATTTTCTTCTTTATACTCTTCCATATTTTATACAATTAATGTGAATTATGTTGCAATCAGAAAAACATATATTTTTTAACTTAAGAAACTTTCTAAAGAAATACTATCTAGCCCTTAACAATAGCAAGCAGGTGGATTATAGTGACACAGAAATATGTATATGAAGTAATGCCATTGAAAAAGAACACTAAATAGTGCCATGATTACATAAATTGTATTTTATGTGCTTTGAAAAATATAGGAAGTAAATTTGGAGTGATAGAGATAACTTAGTATTTATTAGACCCCTTCTTTTTTTTCTGTAAAAGGTCTATAAATTCTTACCAAAGAGTAAGATTATTCTACCCTTGAAAAATGTTTTCTATGTGTGCCTTTTTTTTAATAGCATACATAAAGCTTTCACATACCCAGGTAACATTTATATTCTCCTCATTCATCAGGGGAAAAGAATTTCTTTTTACAAACGGGCCCAAATCCTTGTGGCAGATACGTGGAGTGTATTAGAGGGAAAAGGAGACGGCTGCTTTAAGGACATCTCCAGAATCACCATGTTTGCTGACTATAGATTACCTCAGGTTCTTGTTTACCTGGGAGCCCTGAAATACTCTGACGAACTACTGGAGAAGCTTCTCAAAGGTTTGCCAGCTTAATTAAGACATTCTTTGTTATACTATGAATTGTCGTTGGGTCTTTGTCTAGTTTCTTTTACAAAAGGTCTTCTTTCCTTAAAAAACAAAACAAAACACTATTATTGTTAAAAGCACATGTAAAGAAGAATGCAGGGGCAATTAAATTACAGAGAAAATTGCTTTTTGTTGTTTACAGTGTGGAATATAGATATTGTTGGAAATCACAGTATTTGGACATCATCATTTCAGAGTCTTATAATAAAATGAAACCTAAATTTATGTCACGTGAAGGTGTGCAACACTAAGACAGTTCAGGTTTGTATTTAAAGAGTGTTAAGCTGAAGAGCACACTACACTGTGAAATAAAAGGTGGGCTGAGTGATAGGTAATATGTACTGGATTTTGAGTTAGGAGGCTCCAAGGTCTGTCACTGGCTTATCTTACACAAGTCACTCACTTTCCTAGGCTTATTTTTTACCATTATTGGGTTTGATTATTGATTCTCAAGAGTGGGAGCCTTATTATAATATATGAGTATAGATAATTGTGTTTGTATGAAAAGTAGCTTTTTGTTTTTGTTTTGTTTTGTTTTTTTTCCCCTCCCCCTTCTCTGCCCTCCCCCCCAGCTTTTTGTTTTTTAAACATTTCTTTGTATAAGGAAAATAATTATATTGTACAATTTTCATGTTAATTTCTCTTTTAGGTGCAGTACTTTCAGCTACTTTTTTCTTTATTTTTAAAAGAAGTAGTTTTTATGATTGAATAATTTTCTCTTGTGAAATAGATTTCAATCACCCAAAATAAGAATAGCACGGGATAGAAAAGTACCATTATTCCTATGATTGCTTCTACCAGGTTTTTATGCAGCCTTGGGCAATCCGTTTTGCCCATTTCCTCATTTGGAAAATAACAAGCTATTTTATGTCATAATGCTCATGTCTGGGGTCATTAATTGTTGGATACCTTTAAAAGGGACAACATTTAGCAGTCAGGGCTTCTACATACAGCCATATTCAGCTGATCTTTTTTCTGGCCAACGTATAGAATGTTCATTCCTATCTCTAAACACACTGTTGCTTGGTTTCCCTCACCCATATTTTCTTTTTTTCAATTCAAATCCTAAACATCCACAAAGGCTTAGTTCAAATGTTACCTCTTCCACATAGCTTTTCCTGACTCTCCATGCTTTGTCCATCTCCTTCTCCTGAGTTTTTAGAGCACCCAGTTGTCTCTGCTGCTGTGAGAAAAACTCTGGTGAGAAGGGATCACCCAGCATAGTTGTACAGAGTTGTCTGAATTTTCTTCTACCATCCATTTCACCTCCAGAGGCTCTTTTCCAGATGTCCAGCTGCAGCTGTTACTGCCTCTTATTACATCCAGCTTCAAACTATCCTTCGCTAGTTTGTCATAGGGGGAACAAATTCCCTTGCCTCTTAGTTTATTTAAGCAAAGTTGGAATTTTTTTTTCCCCAAAAAGTACTTTACTAGCAAACTAGAGGAGAAATACTGATAGAACTTATAAATATAAAGGAGCACACGTAAGTCTAGGACACTGATTAAAAAAACTTTTTTTTTAATATTTATTTATTTGGCTGCACCAGGTCTTAGTTGCGGCATGTGGACTCTTTTAGTTGCAGCATGCGGGCTCTTAGTTGCAGCGTGTGGAATCTAGTTCCCTGACCAGGGATTGAACCCGGGCCCCCTGAATTGGGAGCATGGAGTCTTAACCACTGGACCACCAGGGAAGTCCCTAAAAATTATCTTAAGTGAAATCTAGAACCAGGTGGCTTGATTAGATGAGGTAGAAACTTCCTTAACTGGTCTCCAGTGATACTTTTTCCAAACTTGAGGATATGCTACGTGTATAATTCTTTTCTTCTCTTCTCTTCCGGGCAGGGCAGCCCTTGGAAGACCTACTTAGATTTCTGTTCATTTACCTACCTAGATTTCTGTTCATTTTATCTTTAGCCCATCTCTTCGCCAAAGGCATATTTTTTAGCCAGCTATAAAGACTGACAATGCAGTTTGGCTAAATTAGATTCTTCATTGTGATTCTAAGGCTGACTTTTAGGCCTAATATGTTGGCCAGGTTACCTTCCCTGACTCTAATCTATGTCAGTCCTCTCAAATGGTTTCATTCTTTTTCTGTTTCAAAGTCCATGTCCTATTCCATACTATAAGTTGCTGTATTAGTTACTTTGTTAGTTTCCTTATGGCTGACATAAATTATCACAAACTTGATGGCTTAAAACAACAGAAATATATTCTCTCATGTCTCTGGAGGCTAGAAGTCTGAAATCATGGTGTTTGCAGGGCCATGCTTGCTCCCTTTGAAGGGTGTTGGGAAGAATCCTTCTTTGCCTCTTCCTAGCTTCTGGTGGCTACCAGCAGTCCTTGGCATTCCTTAGCTTTGTAGCTGCATCACTCCAACCATGGCCTTCTTCCCTGTGTGTCTCCTCTGTCTCTTCGTATCTTCTCCTTTTTTTTTATGAGGACAGCAGTCATGGCATTGAAGGCCCATCTTAACACAGTTACGACCTCATCTTAACTTGATTACATCTGTAGGAGCTCTTTACGAGTAAGGCCACATCCACAGGTACCAGGAGTTAGGACTCGAAAGTATTTTTGGGGGGGAGGGGAGGGGTGGGGAGGAACACAGTTCAACTCTACAGTTATTTGTTACTGTGTAACAAATTATGCTCATATTTAATGACTTAAAGTAACAAACATTATCTCACAGTTTCTATGGATCAGGAATTTGGGTGCTGCTTAACTGAGTGCATCTGGCTCAAGATTGCAGTCAAGCTGTTAGCTGGGGCAGTGGTCTTATCTAATGGCTCCACTTGGGTGGTGGTATCTACCTCCAAATTCACTGTCATGGTTGATTTGGCAAATCTGGCAAGTTGATAGTCAAGTTTGAAGGAATTGATTAGCAAGAGAACTGAAGAATGGATTTGTATGCTGGCACCTGGGGCAGAGTAAGGAAATGGAGGGACACAGCCAGTGTCTGTTCTTCCACCTGCCCCAGGGATCAGGGAGAGATGGATGGAGGGGACACTATTTAAGATCCTAGGTGACAGAGTGGAACTCAATGGGGCTAGGGTATTTCCCCTGGGTCTCAGTGGATCACAGGGCCTCTCAGATACTGTGAAGCTCTGTGCAAGGGTACAGATTGGTGGCCAGAGGCCAAATATAGCTTGCAGATGTGTTTTGTTTGGCTTGAACCGTGTTTTAAGCAATTTTTAATTAGTTATCAGCACTTGACAAGTAGGAGATTTCACGTGAAAATCAACTTTCTGGCTTCTCTTGTAAGAGTAGAGAAATACAGGAACATTGGGTTTACCTTTACACGGGGCAGCACATGCTCTCTAGCTCACCACAGTTTGCATCTGGCAGCTGCATCCACTTACTCTATCTGGCTTATCTTTATAGGCAGTTGAGTTGATGAGCCCAACTCTAGTCTCCCTGGCAAAGCACTGCCAGTGCCCACCCTGCAGGATCAGATATACCCTGGAGGTGGGTGCTGAATAGACTGCAGGTCCTATAGGAGCTCGCGGCTCCGTATTCAGGCAGAGCTGACTAACGGATCCTGAATCCAGGATGTGAGGGCGATCTGGCTGCGACATCTGTCACCCCATTGATGGCCAGGGTTGATTCGGCTCATCTGGCTGGTTAGGTGGGTGTCCCCTTCCTCCCTCACCACTCCATGTGCGTCCCTCCCGAAGCTGCGCGCTCGGTGGAAGAGGACAACCTTCCCCGATAGAGGAGGACCGTTCTTCGGTCAAGGGTATACGAGCAGCTGTGCTCCCCTGCTAGAACCTCCAAACAAGCTCTCAAGGATCCTGAATCCGAAGAACGATCATGGTTTTCCTTGCTCAAGCTAAGAACTTTGATTTCCTAGGTTTTCCTTGATGTACCTGGCGTGTCCCCAAGACAATGTTAAGTGGGGAAGGGAGGTACTGTTTATTTGGCCCCCTAGGAGTCCTCTAGATTTTGCAATAATGTTTTTATTTTTCCTGACATTAAACCCAAATTTTAAATCCTCTCTAAAAGTAATTTAATAATCTTGCTGTCATATTTTAAAATGTATGGTTAGGGACTTCCCTGGTGGTGCAGTGGTTAAGAATCTGCCTGCCAATGCAGGGGACACGGGTTCGAGCCCTGGTCTGGGAAGATCCCACATGCCGCGGAGCAACTAAGCCCATGCGCCGCAACTACTGAGCCTGCGCTCTAGAGCCCACGAGCCACAACTACTGAGCCCGCGTGCCACAACTACTGCAGCCCGCGTGCCAAGAGCCTGTGCTCCGCAACAAAGAGAAGCTACCGCAACGAGAAGCCTGCGCACCACAACAAAGAGTAGCCCCTGCTCACCACAACTGGAGAAAGCCCGCGCACGCAACAAAGACCCAACATAGCCAAAAAATAAATAAATAAATAAAATTTTTAAAATAAATAAATAAAAATAAAATGTATGGTTACCCCATACTTATTTAGCAAATATTTATTGGGGAGCTAGTATATGCAAGGTGCTAGGCTAGGTCCTAGGAATATTGAGACAACTAAGCCAGACATGGTCCTTGTCTTTGTGGAACTTAACTTGCAATTTTGAATTCATGCCTGAGTTTAGAAATGGTTTAAATTACCAAAAATAAATCTGAGATTTACAATTTTAAAATGAGTACTATTTAAATACTGTGTTTTGTCCTATAGTAAAGTTTTAAGTAGATTTCATTTCATTGACTATTAGTGCTTCTTGCTCTGTCTTTTTTCCCTTGCAGGAGAAATGCTTTCGTATGGGAATAGGCAAGAGGTGGAAATCAGAGGGTGTTCACTTTGGTGTGTTGAGCTGATCCGGGATTGTCTTCTGGAGCTTACTGAAAAAAAGGGTGAAAAAACTAGTGGAGAGATCAATTCCATTCTTCTGGATTATTTCTTATGGGACTATGCCCGTGATCACAGGGAAGATATGAAAGGAATTCCATTTCATCGCACACGTTGCATATATTATTGACCCACAATGTAAACTGATCCTAAGAAAACTTGCATTTTTATATCACATAATTATTTGTATAATTTTTCTTTGTTATTAGAGAAGGTGGTAGAGGTTACAGCAACAAGAAAATTGATTACCCAGGCTCTCTTAAAATATTTTCCTGACATATCACTCTGTATTGCCAACTTTTTCCTTTGTTTGCTTATTTAGTTTTGACTGTATTTTCCTTTTCTATGGATACATGACAGAAATAGTAAAGGAAATTTAATGCTTTCTTTAAATCTCAGATTTCTTAAAATTAATCATGCCTTATAATGTGATTGACCTTTGGTAATAATATTTCATCCATTCAACTGGTATATTTTTTCAAGGTGTTGTAATTTTCTATATACCTTAATCATTTGATATAAGAGAGAGAGAAAGTAGGGTCTTTGCTGTATGAATGCTGCTGCTCTTGTAGAAATCAATCTTGACAGATTTTTTAAAACTTCTTATTGATAAACATAATGATTTTCAATTTAGGATATCTGTACAGTTTTTTTTTTTCTTCAGAGTAACTACATTAGAATTTATTGAATAAAGGTTTTTTAAACTTCTCTTAAATCTGGAATGAATTATTTCATTAAAATAGAATTTACCACACATACTTTTAAAAGGTTTACAATGAATCTGACTATTTACTTTATGTTGCAGGACTCTCATTATCTACCAAGCAAGCACTCGTCTCCCATCTTCATCCCCACCTCCCTTCTAACGTAATCTTGATTTTTGTTACCTACCTTATCACCTCACTGTGACTGTGTGAATCAGAAAAAGCCGTCCTTTCTCCAGGCACTTCACTGCCATCTGCTGGAAACTTGTCATAATAGCTTTACAAATGACAATGAGTGGGAATGTGAGTGGGGCCCCCTGGAGTCCTGTACTGCACAACTTGCCCCACCAGAAGTAGTGGTCCTGTATCTGTCTCTCTCCTATGTGACTAAGGGGAAGGTGATCTTGTCCCCAGTTCTGGAGATAGACCTGAGTTAATATGAATGGTGTATTATTCATGATAATCCTATTCTCTGCCTGTGATTGTTCTAGTAATAGATATATAATCTAGTTCTGGCCAGTGACACTGGAGGGCAAGTCTGCAGGGAGGCTTAAGGGAAAAGGTTTCTTCACTTTGAAGAAAGGGCCATGGGAGAAGATCCCTCTTCTTCCTCTGAGCAATGTTCTGCCTTAAATGTAATACCTGAAGCTGTAGTAACAATTGTGTGGAGCCAGAGCCCTCCTGAACCTGCCCTGCGTGAGTCCAGCCTAGCTATGGCCTTCATTCCTGAGATAATGAACTCAGCACCTTATTATTGCCATAATTTTGAATTAGTTTTCTGTAGAAAGTATCATAGTTAATAGTTTCCAATTTAACCCGCTCTTACAAGGCTCCAGGAAGCGCAAGCAAAACAGTTGCTTAGACCTCAGGACTGGCCCAGCTTCTCCTCCTGTCGCCCTTTTGCTCCTCTCCCTGTCCTGCCCACCCCTGTACCCTTTCCCCTGCTTCCTGTCTTTTCCCTCTTCTCCCTCCTCCCCACCTCTCCCTCTCCTCCCCTCTCCTTCCCCCTCCAGGCTCAGCCAGCTCTGGGCTTCCTGCTTTCCCCATTTACTTCTCCATCATGTAAAAGACAGGGAAGGCAGTTTAGGGCTGTATGGTGCTCCTTGATGTCCAAGACTCAGCTGTCTTTTCTCTTGTTACACTGAGCATAGCCTGGACTCATGATCCAAGATGTCTGCGTTCTAATCTAGGCAGCAGGATTGAAGAAGCTACGAAGTTGAAGAGTGCAGGGGTTGACAGGAAGGCTCTAGCAGTTACCACGTGCAGTTTTGCTTTCATTTCACTGACTAGAACTTAGTCACATGACCACAACTTACTGCCAGGGAGGCCAGGGAACTATTCTCTATTCCAGGCATTGGGTACCAGCTAAACTAAGGAGTATGGATGGATATTAAGAAACAGCAAGTTTTCATCACCATGCATGGATTTTATAGTTTTCATACCTGATACAGACTAAGAATTTAAATTAAATAACAATTCACCTAATGGTTTTAACAGCCAGTGATGCTCACTTTCCAGATCTATTGTGGGATTGCAAAATAGTAATATTCTAATTCTAATATTCTTGGTTGTGTGAGCCTTGCACAGAGATAACTTCTCTCTTGATGGATTTCAGGATAGACTGAGGAGCATAATGAACTTGGAGCCAGCTCCTGAAGTTCCAGAAGATGAGAATGTAGTAATAGGATCTAGAAAGGTTTTTGGTTATGTTGATTTATTCTGCATGCTAATCTCAAAGACAATTAATGTAAATGTGCACAGCTCCTGGAGCCCCTCCCTGCCCTCCCCATCACAGCCCTCCATTCAGGGAAGTCCTTTGTTTACTGTCGTTAAACCAGTTCCCTAGCAGAGATGAAACATTAGTTCTGATTCCTTGGTGACTGTTTCCTTTAATAGCTTTTGCTTTGTAACAAGCTCAAAAAACATTTTTTTTTTTTTTGAGGATGTATTTTCTTTTTTTTTCTTTTTTTAAAGAAATTCACGTTCTTTTATTTATTTATTTATTTATTCATGACTGTGTTGGGTCTTCGTTTCTGTGCGACGGCTTTCTCTAGTTGCGGCAAGCGGGGACCACTCTTCATCGTGGTGCGCGGGCCTCTCACCATCGCGGCCTCTCTTGTTGCGGAGCACAGGCTCCAGACGCGCAGGCTCAGTAATTGTGGCTCACGGGCCCAGTTGCTCCGTGGCATGTGGGATCTTCCCAGAGCAGGGCTCGAACCCGTGTCCCCTGCATTGGCAGGCAGACCCCCAACCACTGCGCCACCAGGGAAGCCCCAAAAAACATTTTTTTAAAACATATTTCATTGATTTCTTTAGGATTATCTGGTGGTTTAGCCGTGTACCATGTCGATGTCTTCCAGCCAAAGTAAACAGGTTGGGTTAATTACTTGTTGCAGCATGGGATGTCTCAGTAAGAGGATGCCTTGGGACAGGATCTAAGGAAGCAAGGTTCTCTCTAAATTGGATGCCATCAGCCAAAGGCAATTCTACCTTTGGCTATCTCAAATCTTATCTATAAAGAGGGCAGGCTGAAGCAAGGAAAGACAGAAATTGGTAAAGAAGCAGCAGTCACTCATTTCAGCCAAGATAGCAGGATGTTTGGTTCTGTGTGTGTGGCACAGTAGCCTAGGCAAAATTATCAAGTGGCCTTATTTTGTCTCACTTTATCAAGGTCTCTGAGTAACCTTGTCTGAGATTATGTTCAACAGGAGAATACCATGGCATAGCTGTGAGTGCCAGGGCAGCTTTTGTCAGGGGCTGCTTTTGTTCCTTTCTCAACCTTTAATTTCTCCTTGATTAGCACTAAAGAAATTAATAGATTTCATTCAATTCAATCCAGAAATCAATTAATGAACTCCTTCACTGTTCCTCTTCCCTGAAGCTGAATGGATAATGGTTTCATAATCCAGTTGAGGAGGTATAGGTTTAATGAGCCACAGTACATGACTTGAGGCAACTACACCTTCCTTTTCCTTGTAGCTCTATGACTCATCTCTCTCTCAGTGTGCTTAGATCACTTTTATCCTTTTTTCTTCTTTTTTTACTTTGGTTTTTTATTCTCAGCCCTTTGGTGGATGTTATTGCCAAAGACAACACCTGAACAAGTAAGAAAATTGACCTTATTCAGTTAATTGCAATAGAAGAGCACCCCAGATGCAAAGATCAGAGTTTCTTGGCAGGGTGGTGTTGCCCTAGTCTTCTATAGGGAGGAGTGACAGGTTACAGGTGGGGGAATTCACAGGTGGGTTTGTTTTGCAATCAGGAGGCATCTCAATCAGTTCGCTGAAGAGGATATTTTTATCTTTGTGTCTAGCTAGTTTGAGGCAGACAGATAGTTCTAATCTCAGCTAATCATTCACAAAGACAAAGAATGAGGAATTGGAGAGTCTGTGGCTGGGTCAGCAGGTTTGGGTGAAGGGAAAGATCCGTGTTTGGTCTTGTCACAGTCACAAGTCAAGCAGGGAGACATGAGAAAGAGTCGACAGTTAGTCTTATCTAAGTCACATGGTTTTCTTTTGGGTAAACCGTTTCCCAGAACATAAAAGGGTGGGGGGGGGGCTTCCCTGGTGGCGCAGTGGTTGGGAGTCTGCCTGCTAATGCAGGGGACACGGGTTCGCGCCCTGGTCTGGGAGGATCCCACATGCCGCGGAGCGACTGGACCCGTGAGCCACAACTACTGAGCCTGCGCGTCTGGAGCCTGTGCTCTGCAACAAGGGAGGCCACGATAGTGAGAGGCCCGCGCACCGCGATGAAGAGTGGCCCCCGCTTGCCGCAACTAGAGAAAGCCCTAGCACAGAAACGAAGACCCAACATAGCAATCAAGCAATCAATCAATCAATAAATTTAAAAAAAAAAAACTTTAAAAAAAAAAGGGTGGGGGATTCCAGAAAACAAAAGGTTAAAAGGTTGAAGGGATTTCTTTTTTTTCTTTTTTTAAATATTCACTTAGTCATTTGGCCGCGTTGGGTCTTAGTTACGGCATGCGTGATCTTTATTGTGGCACATGGGATCTTTTGTTGTGGCACGCAGGCTCTTTAGTTGTGGCTTGCAGGCTCCAGAGTGTGCAGGCTCAGTAGTTGCGGCACATGGGCTCTGTAGTTGTGGCATGCGGACTAAGTAGTTGCGGCATGCAGGCTCAGTAGTTGTGGCATGCAGGCTCCTGAGTGAGGGCTCAGTAGCTGCGGTGTGCAGGCCTAGTTGCCTTGCGGCATGTGTGATCCTAGTTCCTTGACCAGGGATCTAACCTGCGTACCCTGCATTGAAAGGCGGATTCCCAACCACTGGACCACCAAGGAAGTCCCTGGAGGGGTTTCTTTTTTCTAATTTTAAAAATTAATTAATTAATTAATTAATTTTATTTTTGGCTGCATTGGGTCTTCATTGCTGTCCGTGGGCTTTCTCTCGTTGTGGCGAGCGGGGGTTACTCTTTGTTGCGGTGTGCGGGCTTCTCATTGCAGTGGCTTCTCTTGTTGTGGAGCATGGGCTCTAGGCACACAGGCTTCAGTAGTTGTGGCTTGCGGGCTCTAGAGCACAGGCTCAGTAGTTGTGGCACACAGGCTTAGTTGCTCTGCAGCATGTGGGATCTTCCCGGACCAGGGCCTGAACCTGTGTCCTCTGCATTGGCAGGCAGATTCTTAACCACCGCATCAAAAGGGAAGCCCCTCTGGAGGGATTTCTTAATGTCACTGTTTTCTGAAAGTACAGAGCTCAGGTAAAGTTCAACGTTGTCACCATCAACCCTTTCTTGTGCTTGTGCGTTTGTTGGGAAAAAGATAAGCTGCCATGGCCTAGGCAACATTTTTATTTGCTCTCAAACCATGGGAGGTAATGATCCTCAAAGTAAGGAAGTCCAGAATTGTGAGTTCTCCATAGTATAAAGTATCCAGAGTTAAGATCCAAGGGTTTGGGCTGCCCTAAGGGGAATCACTGTATGCTCACTCCCTTGGTTCTGTCATCAGCTTTTGAACAAATCAGTTAAAATCTCTATGCCTACTTAATTTACATATGCAAGAGGATAATCTGAGTCTGATTTTCTGGTTCTGGTTCCAGTTTTCTTTTTGTATCATTTTGTAAAATATATGCACGTCTCATTTACAGGCTGTGGTAGGATGATATTGTGGTGGTTAATTTTGTGTCAGCTTGACTAGTCCAAGGTGCCCAGTTATTTGGTCAAACAAACACTAGTCTAGATGTTGCTGTGAAGATATTCTCCAGGTGTGATTAACATTTACAGTCAATAGACTTGAGTAAAGCAGTTACACTCCATAACGTGGGGGCTTCAGCCAATCAGTTGAAGGCCTTAAGAGCAAAGACTGAGCTTTCCAGAAGAAGGAACAACTCTGCCTCAAGGCTAAAACATAGAAACCCTGCCTGAGTTTCCCACTTGCTGCCCTGCCCTGAAGATTTTAGACTCAAGACTGTAACATCAACTCTTATCTGAATTTCCAATTTCCTAGCCTGCCCTACAGATTTCAGACTTGACAGCTCCCACAATCACATGAGCCAATTCCTTAAAATAAATCTCTTTCTCTCTAGATAGATGAATGGATGGGTGGAGGGATAGATAGACATATATAGATTATATGTCTATAGTTAGATCTGTATCTATATCTATCTCTCTCTATATATTCTATTGGCTCTGTTTCTCTGGAGAACCCTAATACGGGTATGAATAAATAAAATGGCAAAATAATTTTTGTCTAACTCAGGGATATCGAATATAAAATAAGAAATTAACAAATGTATAATGGGACTAAGTAATTTTTAAGATTCCTTTCAGGTATAAAATTTGCTGACTAGGGCTTCCCTGGTGGTGCAGTGGTTAAGAATCTGCCTGCCAACTCAGGGGACACGGGTTCGATCCCTGGTCCGGGAAGATCCCACATGCTGTGGAGCAACTAAGCCCGTGCACCACAACTACTGAGCCTGCACTCTAGAGTCCGTGTGCCGTAACTACTGAGCCCTCGTGCCACAGCTACTGAAGCCTGCATGCCTAGAGCCCATGCTCCGCAACAAGAGAAGCCACCACAATGAGAAGCCTGCACACCACAACAAAGAGTAGCCCCTGCTCGCCACAACTAGAGAAAGCCCACGTGCAGCAATGAAGACCCAATGCAGCCAAAAATAAATTTTAAAATTATATCTTTAAAAGAGAAAGAAAAAATCAAGCATGGTTCCTGTACTAACTGTATTTCAGGATAACCTGATAGTGGGAAAGCTCTTCTTTATAGAACAATTCTAGCTAATAAATGCAAAAAGGAATATTAGAATTAGAACATTATCATTTTGGAATCCCTAATGAAATAATACATCTGTAAAATAATATCAATGGTTGTTAAAACCATTAGGTAAAAAGCTGATGGGTAAATTTTAAAGGGATGGATTAGGCTGAAAGCACCTGAACTCACTAATAATCTTAACATCACCAGAAGTGAGATACTCAGACATCATGTACCTCCTGGTGTGTTGCAATAGGGAAGTACACAGCCCTGTATTCTTGCCAGAAAAATTAAGCCTGAATCTAATCAAGAATCTAGATCTACAAGTTTACAGGAAATGTAGGAAAAAAGAGGAACAAGTTAAATGGCAACACAAAGATGCCATCGCCAAATACAGAATGTGAGATGTTCTAAAGGACAAATGGCACAGTTTCTTCAACAAATAAGTGATTAAAAAAAAAAAAGGTGAGCATTGGTGAGGATGTGGAGAAATTGGATCCCTTGTGTACTGTTGGTGGGATTGTAAAATGGTGAAGCTGCTATGGAAAACAGTACGGCAGTTCCTCAAAAAATTGAAGATAGGATTACCACACAATCCAGCAATTCCATTCTGGGTATATACCCAAAAGAACTGAAAGCAGGATCTTGAAGAGATAGTTGTACACCTTTGTGCTTAGCATTATTTTCAATAGCCAAAAGTTGGAAGCAACTCAAGTGTCCAACAAGTGATGAATGGATAAACAAAATGTTATATGCATACAGTGGAATATTAGCCTTAAGAAGGAAAGAAAGGGCTTCCCTGGTGGCGCAGTGGTTGAGAATCTGCCTGCCAATGCAGGGGACACGGGTTCGAGCCCTGGTCTGGGAAGATCCCACATGCCGCGGAGCAACTACGCCCATGAGCCACAACTACTGAGCCTGCGCATCTGGAGCCTGTGCTCCGCAACAAGAGAGGCTGCGATAATGAGAGGCCCGCGCACCGCGATGAAGAGTGGCCCCCGCTTGCCGCAACTAGAGAAAGCCCTCACGCAGAAACGAAGACCCAACACTAGAGAAAGCCCTCACGCAGAAACGAAGACCCAACACAGCCATAAATAAATAAATAAATAAATAAATAAATAAATAAATAAAACCTTTAAAAAAAAAAAAAAGAAGGAAAGAAATTCTGACACATGCTACTGAGGCAAGAGACAGATGGGCCCTCAGGGCAAACGGTTTGAGTTCGTTCCTTGTGGACCGATACTCTGAGACGGGAATAACAGGACAACTGAGAGAGGAGGCTCAGCCCTGCCTAGATAGAAGATAAGAGACCTCATTCTCGAAGTCAGGAGACCTTCCCGACTACACATGTGCAGAAAGGCTCCTTGGAGGTCAAAAGGGGAGTCATGCCAACTGACCAAACCTACACAT
Source organism: Balaenoptera physalus (assembly GCF_965194825.1). NCBI lineage: Eukaryota > Metazoa > Chordata > Mammalia > Artiodactyla > Balaenopteridae > Balaenoptera > Balaenoptera physalus. The sequence continues at coordinate 82,731,494 of NC_138886.1, read as the reverse complement.
AGGCCTCGTTGGTAGAATCCATCTTGGCTAAGAGATGCGTGCGCACACATGGGAAAAGCCTGAGATACACCAAATATGGACTCTGAATCAGACAAATCAAAATGATTGGTCAAAGGAAACATGGAAGAAATGCCCCATATAAGTGATTTAAACTGCCACGAGGGCGCGACTGTCTCTCTGAGCCCTCCTGTTTGTCTATCCACACATACTGTACTCTTTTTTCTCTTAATAAATACTTTACTTGTTTCACTACTTTCCATCTTTGTGGGAATTCTTCTTCTGCAAAGACTTAGGGCCAGGGCCTTGTCACTGACCACTGGTCTAGTGGCTAGGATTCGGTGCTCTCACCGCCACGACCCAACCTCAGTCACTGGCCGGGAACCGAAACCCCGCTTCAAGCCGCTGCAGGCCTAGGCCACCCAAGATCACTACAACATGGGTGAAGCTTGAGGATACTATGCTAAGAGAATAAGTCAGTCACAAAAGGACAAATACCATATGAATCCACTTATATGAGGTACTTAGGGTAGTCAAATTCATAGAGACAGAAATTAGAATGATGGTTTCCAGGGGGGAAAGGGGTGAATGGGGAATTGTTGTTTACTGGGTATAGAGTTTCAGTTTTGCAAGACAGAAAGTTCTGGAAATCTGTTGAACAACAGTGTGAATGGACTTAACACTACTCAACTGCATACCTAAAAATGGTCAAGATGGTAAATTTTATGTTATGTGTATTTTACCACAGTTTTTAAAAAGGTGGAGGTAACTGTTACTAAAAGAGAATTAAGGGACCTGTCAACCAAATGCTACATGTGAACCATGTTTGGATCCTGATTTGAATAAATACAGGGAGAGAGAAAGACCGAGAGGGGAACAGAGAGAGAGAGAGAGAGAGAGAGACGTACATTATGTAGAAAGCTATAGCTGAGCTCAACCTTTGAGGAGGCAGTGTTGACTTTGTCATCTGACACATATAGGCTTCAGTCTTGCCTCTGCCACTTACCAACCATGTAGCCTTGAGCAAATTACTTGCTGTCTGTTTTTTAGTTTTTTATTTCCATAAATATTTGTTGCATCTCTGCGACGAGCTTAGTATTTACTATGTATTAAATGCTGCTCAACATTGGGGGCATAAAAATAAATAATATATGGTCTCTGCTGATGCTGGAGAATAAAATGTGAGGCAAGAAATAACAGGGATGAGTCTAGAAAGGTAGGCAAAAAGTAGATTAAGGAAGGCCTTTGTATACCATGTCAAGAAGACTGGACCTTATCATGAGAGCCGTTTAATCTTTTTCATAAAAGAGCCATGCAGTTTATACATTTTAAAATTTGTCCTCTATGTTTATAAAAATGTGTTATAAATTTTTAAAATTTAACTGCAATTCAATTAAAAAAATCTCAATGGAACTTTCTTCTGGAAAATGTCAAACTGATTCAAAAGTTCTTCTGGAAGAGAAATGCTAAGAATAGTCAAGAAAGTTACAATAATGAGGAAGGGCTTGCCCTATCAGCAAAATATACAGCAAAATGTGCAAATATACAGTCTGTCTCACTGAATGCTTGCCCGTATTACATTATGAAAAGATGTTGCCAACTTTATAGGCGAAAATGGTTTATCATTTTAATTTTTAAAAATATTTATTTTATTTATTTAATTAATTTTTTTTTTTGGCTACGTCAGGTCTTAGTTGCAGTATGCAGGATCTTTGTTGAGGCGTGCGGGATCTTTCGTTGTGGCACAGGCTCTTCATTGCGGCATGCAGGTTTCTCTCTAGTTGTGGTGTACGACCTTCTCTCTAGTTGTGGCTCGTGGGTTTCTCTCTAGTTGTGGCATGCAGGTTTTCTCTCTCTAGTTGTGGCACGCAGGCTCTTCGTTGCGGCATGCAGGTTTCCCTCTAGTTGTGGTGTATGACCTTCTCTCTAGTTGTGGCTCGTGGGTTTCTCTCTAGTTGTGGCATGCAGGTTTTCTCTCTCTAGTTGTGGCACGCAGGCTCCAGGGCACATGGCCTCTGTAGTTGTGGTGTGTGGGTTCCAGAGTGCATGGGTTCTGTAGTTTGCAGCATGAGGGCTGTCTAGTTGAGGCACACGAGCTCAGTAGTTGTGGCAAGTGGGCTTAGTTGCCCTGCAGCATGTGGGATCTTAGTACCCCGACCAGGGATCGAACGTGCGTCCCCTGCGTTGGAAGGCGGATTGTTTACCACTGGACCACCAGGGAAGTCCCTATCATTTTAATTTACATTGTGTTGGTTTATTAGTGAAGTAAAACATCACTGACATGTAAGCCAGACTTCAGCTTTCTTCTAATCCTCTGCCTTCTAGGTTCACGTGGTTTTGTCCAGCACCAGACTTGACTTAGGGGCTGGCAGATCTTTAAGTTGCTACAAACAATCCTCTGTCACAAATACCTCGGTTAGCAATGTAGACTTTACTGAAGATTTTGCAGGGGAGAGAGAGGAAGAGGTTCACCTTCCTCACAGCATGCAACCTAAAGATCTCCATTAGCCATTTCTGTTCTCCCTGGAATTCCTTTATCAGCTATCCTTTCCCTCTCTCTGATTCAGCTTCTTCTCAGCATCTTGGGCTTCCTCCATCTTTCTCATTCCTTCTCAAGAGCAGTCAAATAATTCTCCTGGTTCATATGCGCAACACCGTCTTCTTCTCTGAAGCCTGGGAACCTACCAAAGGTCAAACCCAGGAGACTTAACTTCCACCTGGGTGTAGGCTGGCAAAGCATCTTCTCAGCAAAAGAAGTCTCTCTCTCTACATGGATTTCTTATTCCAGCTGCTAAGTAGTAATATTCTCCACGATGTCACAGAAATGGTATAGGCAAAGGGCAGATTTGTGGTCAAGTTTGTGTCCTGCATAGATCACTATAGCAGGTGTGCAGGAAGGATTTGTGAGGGCAAGATGGGAAACAAAGGAAAATCACAGGTTCTTGCCCTGCCAAATGGTGGGAGTGCAGGCTGCTCCACTCCAGCGCCCTCCCTGCACTGCTATCCAATTGCTTTGCTTCAGTATAGAGAGGCACATGCAGCCTCTTCCCCTAGCCCTGTCCAACCAGAAGGCCAGTTTCCCCTTGGTGCCGCTCCCCCAGGCTCTCCAGGTCACTCTTAGAGCCTCCTTTGACTTAAGAGAGATGCCTCTTACTTGTGAACCCTCTATTCCCCACTCCACAAGGACCAAGACCCCATGACTCTCCTTCAACACCCCAAGTCCCTCTTTATAAGGGCTATAAAAGGAGATAGGATTGGAGTTGGAATGGAATTAGTTTTGTTCTGCTGTAAATCCTGGGGGTGAAGGGGGTGATAATGACTGGTGTCTACTTTACAATGTGGGGAACTTAAGTGACCCCTTCTCTTCAACTTTGGACTCAAGACACCAATTTGGGGGCAACAGGAAATATCCCATTCCAATCCTGTTAGGCATTTGCTGACCTCGTCTGCAGACATGTGGCCTCCTGAAACCTGCTGCCTAGTCTTCCCGGGATTTCCCAAACCTAAATTGTTACTGTTATTCATTGCAGTTTTGTCAGCAGACCAGTCATGATGGGCAACTTTTAAAAAAAAATTCTAAAAGTGCAACATAATTAACAAATTCACATCTTTGGATTTTAAAAATTCAAAATAATTCAATTTAATAATTTAAGCAGCTTTTTTTCCCACTTTCACTTTTAAGTTTTATGAGAGAAGGACTGCTTTTTGAAGATGCTTAGATGGTGCTATTAAAAATGGGAGGCATTGGGCTTCCCTGGTGGTGCAGTGGTTGAGAATCTGCCTGCCAATGCAGGGGACACGGGTTCAAGTCCCGGTCTGGGAAGATCCCACATGCCGGGGAGCAACTAGACCCGTGAGCCACAACTACTGAGCCTGCGCGTCTGGAGCCTGTGCTCCGCAACAAGAGAGGCCGCGATAGTGAGAGGCCCACGCACCGCGATGAAGAGTGGCCCCCACTTGCCGCAACCAGAGAAAGCCCTCACACAGAAACGAAGACCCAACACAGCCATAAATAAATAAATAAATAAATAAATAAATAAATGAAAATAAAAAAAAACAAAACAATGAGTTACACACAATCCCATGTTTAAAAAAAAAAAAAAAAGGGGAGGCATTGAGGCATTTAAAAGTAAATTGGAAAAGTTAAACATAGAATTACCATATGATCCAGCAATTTCATTCCTAGGTCTATACCCAGAAGAACTGAAAAAAACAAAACAAAACATTAAACAGATACTTGTACATGATGTTAATAGCAGCATTATTCATATTATCCCCAAAGTGGAAACAACCCACATATCCCTCAGCTGATGAATGGATAAATAAAATGTGGTATGTCCACATAATGTAATATTATTCATCCATAAAAAGGAATTAAAGTTCTGATACATGCTACAACATGGGTGAACCTGGGAAACGTTTAGCAAAAGAAGCCAGACACAAGGCCACAAATTGTATGATTCTATGACTATGAAATGCCCAGAACAGGTAAATCCATAGAAACAGAAAGCAGATTAGTGGTCGCCAGTGGCTGGGGAAGAGAGGAATGGGAGTGACTGCTAACTGGTATGAGGCTTTCCTTTTGGGGTGATGAAAATGTTTTGGAAAAAGACGGAGGTGATGGTTGCATAACATTGTGAATGCCTAAAACGCCATTGAATTGTACACTTTAAAACGGTTCATGTTATGTTATGCGAACTTAACTTCAATAAAAATAAACGGAATTGGTAGCTAAAATATTGAAAGCAATGTGAATCTTTCTCATATTCATCTTACAAACTCCTGGAGAGTTCTCTGGCTCAGCACTATGCGAGGGGTCCCTGGGTAGTATTTACTTTGGCGCTAATATGGGAGGCGGGGCCTCCAGGTGGCCGGCTCTAGGCTCCTCCCTGACGGGGCGGGGGGCATAGGCGGGGCTTGGCGGGCATGGGCGGGGTCTGGGGAGCTTCCGGTCGCCCTGAGGGGCGGAGGCGCGTTAGCGCGGATTTTGCTGGTTGCCGGGAGAACCCACGACAACAAAAGGCGCGGGCTGCGGCGGTAGCGGCGGCGCGGCGGTGCGAAGTGAAGGCGAAGAGTACTGCGCTGCGCTAGCCGCGGGAGACTGGGGTTTCTCGAACCGGTCAGTGAGTGGCAGGCGGGCCGGGCCGGGCTGGCGGGGTCGGGCCTGGTGCGGCGCTGGCCTGCTCTCTGAGCTGGTGTCCCCGGCCGGCCGTTGGGAGGAGAGGGGGCCGGCCGGGGGATTGGGAGCCGCCGCGGCTCGGCTGGCGGGGAGGGCGGTTGGGGCGCCCGCAAGGCGGAGCAGTGCCCCCGAGGGGCCTGGGCCTATGCTGGGACTCCCAGGCGAGCGGCCGGGGAAGTTGGGTGCCCCTTGAGGTAGAAGGGCTTGGGGAAGACGGACGCGCGGGAACCCCGGGAACCCCGGACCGAGCCTCACGGAATCGGATCCTGTGTATTTCTTGTTTTCATGCTTCCAGCTGCCGTATCTGAAGAGGGGTGGAAAGGCCCACCTTCCTTGGGGGTTTCGTTTTGTCACAGGCCTCCTTTTTCCATTGCGGATGTTGAAACTTCGGTGCATTCTAAGCTCTGCGGAAGTCTGAAAGACCCCTCCCTTAGAGCAGGTGATAATTGAGAAAGAAAGGGTGCCCAGATTCTTTCTTTGAAACACTTTAAAAATAAAACTTCGCCCACTCCAACTTTAAAAATCTTTGTTGTTTCCCCTGTTCGCTTCCTGTCTTCTCCATCTGTTCTTTATGCATTTGGGGCCTTTTCTGAGATCCTTATGAGATTCACTGTCCATTTGCCAGAAAGTTTCTTACGAAAATATTACTTACAAACTACAATTTTTAGGCAGTCACTACTTCTGAAAAGCCAAGGGCACGGGGTGGCAACGGTATTTGGAGACACTTTTCTGATCAACGACATGGCATCAGTGATCAAATATTTCTCCTTCCTTTGCTCAGATTTAAGAACTCCGTTGAGTATGCCAGCCAGTCGGATTTCACCTTTCTTTACATTGATTGGTGAGATTAATACGTACGCTTCTGATGGCTGTAATTGATCAGAACCTGAAGAAGTATAAGTGCTATGGATTTTTTAAAAGACATGTAAATTCTTTTTAAAATTTTTTAAATTTACTTTTTATTTATTTTTTGGCCGTGCCGCAGGGCTTGTGGGATCTTAGTTCCCCCACCAGGGGTTGAATCCCCGCCCACAGCAGTGAAAACCCAGAGTCCTAACCACTGGACCGCCAGAGAACTCCCTAAACGTAAATTCTTGTATATTAATTTTTTGCAAGCTATATGTTTATGGGCCCTTATCGGTTTTTTAGTGATTAGAGTAGGTGAATTTCTATTGCCTTTGTAGCCAGATTGTTTATAGATATTCCTATTAAAAAAAAAAACAAGAAAGTGAAAACATCTCAATTACACTTGGCACCTTTTATTAACAATTTCATTGGAAGTAGTTAGGTTTAGCTTAACATAGACCATGACTTTTGTTTTAATGTGATGGTATAAAAAAAAAGAAATAGGGGCTTCCCTGATGGCGCAGTGGTTAGGAATCTGCCTGCCAATGCAGGGGACACGGGCTCGAGCCCTGGTCCGGGAAGATCCCACATGCCTGCAGATCAACTAAGCCCTTGCGTCACAACTATTGAGCCTGCACTCTAGAGCCCGTGAGCTGCAACTGCTGAGCCTGTGTGCCACAACTACTGAAGCCCACATGCCTAGAGCCGGTGCTCCACAACAAGAGAAGCCACTGCGATGAGAAGCCCGTGTACTGCAACAAAGAGTAGCTCCCGCTCGCTGCAACTAGAGAAAGCCCACGTGCAGCAACAAAGACCCAATGCAGCCAAAAACAAATAAATAAATAAAATTTATATATAAAAAAATAAACTAATTTGTATGATAAAAACTCCTAATATTGGTGTTCAGAGACATTTGGAAGAATCAAGTCATACTACATCCCTGTAGTTTCTTTGGAAAAGTTTGCAGTACCAAATGATTGTACAGTCCTTTATTATCCAGGAAAAGATTTATCGTATTTATGAATATTTATTTTTTCAGTGCAGAATTTCACTAGAATGATTAAAACTGCCAAGGTTAGGTGCATCTCTTTGGCCATTAAAGATAGTTTGTTGACTCTGTTTTGGGATTTTACAGCACAAGGGAGCTGATATTTTTTTACTCTCTTTGGACTCTTAGTAGAGTGATGTAAATGTTTTTCTGTTATTGTGATCTTTTTCAGACTGTCCACTCACAAAATTATAAATGCACAGTATTGCTGCAGAGTTTTTTTAAAAGGCTAGTGAGTATTAGATATGTCTTAATTAACATTCCATTGCATGTAGTGCTGAAAATGTTATTTTAGTCCATTAGTCTGCTAGGTTACTTAATGATAGTGTTCACGACTCTTCTCCAAAGAGCCCAGTCCCATCCTAAACTGATTATTTTTCATCTGCATTTAGATGTAGATTACTTGTCACTTTTCAAAAAACTTTTATATGGTGTAAGCGTAATGCTACCAAAACTGTGAGCATTCATGTACAAGTTTTTATGTGAACATATATTTTCATTTCTTTAGGGTATATACCTAAGAGCGCAGTTGCTGGGTCAAATGATAACTCTGTGTTTAACTTTTTGAGGAACTGCCAGACTGTTCCAAAGTGGCTGCATCATTTTACATTCCCATCAGGTTTCCATATTCTCTACTTTCTTGCCAACACTTATTATGATCTGTCTTTTTTATTATAGTTGTGTTAGTGGGAGTGAAGTGGTATCTCATTGTGGTTTTGATTGCATTTCCCCCATAGCTAATGATGTTGAGCGTCTTTGCATTTGCTTATTGATCATTTTTATATCATCTTTGAAGAACTGTCTTTTCCGATCATTTGCCCACTTTTTTTTTTTTTAGTTTATTTATTTTATTTATTTATTTTTGGCTGCATTGGGTCTTCGTTGTGGTGCGTGGGCTTCTCATTGCGGTGGCTTCTCTTGTTGTGGAGCACGGGCTCTAGAGCACAGGCTCAGTAGTTGTGGCACACGGGCTCAGTAGTTGTGGCGCACGGGCTTAGTTACTCTGCGGCATACAGGATCTTCCCGGACCAGGGCTCAAACCCGTGTCCCCTGCATTGGTAGGCGGATTCTTAACCACTGCGCCAGGAGGGAAGCCCACCTTTGCCCACTTTTAAATTTGGTTGTCTTTTTACTATTTAGTTGTAATAGTTCTTTGTATATTCTGGATACAAATCCTTATTAGATATATGACTTGCAAATATTTTGTCCTATTCAGTGAATACTCTTCACTTTCTTTTTTTTATGTTACAATATTGTATTTCTTTTTAAAAAAATTTTATTGGCGTATAGTTGATTTACAATGTTGTGTTAATTTCTGCTCTACAGCAAAGTGATTCAGTTATTTATATATATATATATATATACACACACACACACACACACACACACACACACACACATTCTTTTTTATATTCTTTTCCATTATGGTTTATCACAGGATATTAAATATAGTTCCCTGTGCTATATGATAATACCTTGTTGTTTATCCATCCTATACATAATAGTTTGCATCTGCTAACCCCACACTCCCACTCTGTCCCTCCCCCACCCTCCCTCCACCTTGGCAATCACAGGTCTGTTCTCTATGTCTCTGAGTCTGTTTCTGTTTCATAGATAAGTTCATTTGTGTCATATTTTAGATTCCACATATAAGTGATATCATATGGTATTTGTTTTTCTCTGTGTGACTTACTTAGTATGATAATCTGTAGGTCCATCCATGTTGCTGCAAATGGCCTTATTTCATTCTTTTTTATGGCTGAGCAGTATTCCATTGTGTATATGTACCACATCTTCTTTATCTGTTCATCTGTCGATGGACATTTAGGTTGTTTCCATGTCTTGGCTATTGTGAATAGTGCTGCTATTCACAGCACTAGTCTTTTCACTTTCTTGGTGGTATCCTTTGAGGCACAAAACTTTTAAATTTGATTAAGTTCATTTTATCTACTTTTCCTTTTACTGCTCATTGCTATTGCTTTTGCTTTTGGTGTCATAAATGAGAAACCATTGCCAAATACAAGATTACAAAGAGTTACCCCTGTGTTTTCTTTTAAGACTTTTATAGTTTCAACTCTTACGTTTAGGTCTATGAACCATTTTTTTCTGTTTTGTTTTTTTAAACATTTTTGAGTATCTTTTTTTTTTAAGTTTTATTTATTTTTTGGCTGCATTGGGTCTTCATTGCTGTGCGCGGGCTTTCTCTAGTTGCGGCAAGCGGGGGCTACTCTTCGTTGCAGTGAGAAGGCTTCTCATTGTGGTGGCTTCTCTTGTTTTGGAGCACGGGTTCTAGGCGAGTAGGCTTCAGTAGTTGCAGCACTCAGGCTCAGTAGTTGTGGCATGCGGGCCCTAGAGCATGTGGGCTTCGGTAGTTGCAGTGCACGGGCTCTGTAGTTGTGGCTTGCAGGCTCAGTAGTTGTGGTGCACGGGCTTAGTTGCTCTGCAGCATATGGGATCTTCCCAGACCAGGGATCAAACCCGTGTCCCCTGCATTGGCAGGCGGATTCTTAACCACTGCGCCACCAGGGAAGTCCTATGAACCATTCTGAATTAACTTTTGTATACGATGTGAGGTAGAAGTCCAACTTCATTCTTATGCATGTGGATATCCAGTTGTCCTATGACCACTTGTTGAAAAGACTATCTTTACCCCATTGAATTGTGTTGACACTGTTGTTGAAAATCAGTTGCCTATAAATTTGAGGATTTATTTCTGTATTCTCAGTTCTTTTCCATTGATCTTTTAAGTCTGTTGTATGCCAGTACTGCACTGTCTTGTTTACTGTTGCCTGGTTTTAAAATTGGGGAAGTATGTCCTCTAACTTTGTTCTTTTTCATTATTGTATTGGCTATTCTATGTCCCTTGAATTTCCATATGAATTTTAGGATCAGCTTGTCAGTTTCTACAAAGAAGTCAGCTGGGATTTTGATAGGCATTCTGTTGACTCTTTAGATCAATTTGGGGAATATTGCCATTTTAATATGTTAAGTCTTCCAATCCATGAACATATGTATTTCCATTTATTTAAATCTTCTTTACCTTCAACAATATTTTGTAGTTTTCAGAGTGTAAGTTTTACACATCTTTTGTTAAATTTATTCCTAAATTTATTTGATTCTTTGTAATGCTATTGTAAATGGAATTGTTTTCTTAATTTATTTTTCAGGTTGTTCATTGTAGTATAGCTACCAATTTAATTTTTTTAAAACATTGTCCCTGCAATTTTAAAAAAATATTTATTTATTTTACTTTTGGCGGCATTGGTTCTTAGTTGTGGCACATGACATTGTTCATTGGGACGCACAGGTTCAGTAGTTGTGACGCGCAGGCTCTAGAGTGCATGGGCTGTGTAGTTGTGGTGCACGGGCTTAGTTGCCCGTGGTGTGTGGGATCTTAATTCCCTGACCAGGGATCTAACCCACATCCCCTGCATTGGAAGGCGGATTCTTTTTTGTTTGTTTTTAAAAATAATTTATTTTATTTATTTATTTTTGGCTGTGCTGGGTCTTTGTTGCTGCACGCAGGCTTTCTCTAGTTATGGTGAGTGGGGGCTACTCTTTGTTGCCGTGCGCGGGCTTCTCATTGCAGTGGCTTCTCGTGTTTCAGAGCACGGGCTCTAGGCTCACAGGCTCAGTAGTTGTGGCGCATGGGCTTAGTTACTCCACGGCATGTGGGATCTTCATGGACCAGGGCTCGAACCCGTGTCCTCTGCATTGGCAGGTGGATTCTTAACCACTGTGCCACCAGGGAAGCCCAGAAGGCGGATTCTTAACCACTGGACACCAGGGAAGTCCCCCAATATAATTTTTAATGTATTAATTCCACCAGAGATCTTCAGAAATAAGTACCATGTAATTTAGGAGTGGAACAGCAGTTTTTCTGTTAGTTTTGGTTATTTTTGAATAGAAAATTTAGTTTTAAATTTACATTGACTTATAGAAATCCTTAAAACTATTTTCATGGATTGATTTCTAACATTTGCGACAAAGAGGAGATGTTATTTTTCAGTACATGGCTGTAAAAATCTAAGGGTTTGCTTTGTACTACTTGTGTATGTGTACAATTACCCAATTATTTCATTGCCTTATGTTTCTTTTAATTTATTTATTTATTTATGGCTGAGTTGGGTCTTCGTTGCTGCATGGGCTTTCTATAGTTGCTGAGAGCGGGGGCTACTCTTCGTTGCGGTGCGCAGGCTTCTCATTGTGGTGGCTTCTCTTGTTGCAGAGCACGGGCTCTAGGCACATGAGCTTCAGTAGTTGTGACACATGGGCTCAATAGTTGTGGTGCACAGGCTTGGTTGCTCCGTGGCACGTGGAGTCTTCCCAGACCAGGGCTCAAACCCGTGTCCCCTGCATTGGCAGGCGGATTCTTAACCACTGCGCCACCAGGGAAGTCCTTGCCTTATGTTTCTAATTCCCCAATTATTCAATATTTAGATTAATGATCTGGGAAACATATTACCACTATAGAAAGAATAGCATAATGGAATCCCATGCACTTATCACTTTGCTTCATCATTTACCAACTCAAGGCTCCCATCCCCTAGATTATTTTGCAGCAAATCCAGACATCATATCATTTCATCTATAAATTATAGGTATACTTTTTCAAGACAGATTTACTCTTTGTAGCTATCTTATATTAGAACAAAACCTGCTTTAATTGACTTTGCTTTAGAAGTTGCTTAGTTTATTAGGATAGAGAAGTCAATAACTAAATTTTGTTTTTATTTTGATACACAGGGGTCCAGATCTTACGTAAAATGGATGTTTCTCACACTAGATACTGAATATTAAGTAGAAAATCTATTTAGTAAAATCTAAGCTGCCATGGAAGAAATACCAGTAAAAGTTGCTGTAAGAATTAGACCTCTGCTGTGCAAAGAAGTTCTTCATAATCATCAAGCTTGTGTGAGAGTTATTCCAAACACCCAACAAGTTATCATTGGGAAAGATAGAGTCTTTACTTTTGATTTTGTTTTTGGCAAAAATTCCACTCAAGATGAAGTTTATAATACCTGTATAAAGCCACTAGTGTTGTCACTCATTGAGGGCTATAACGCAACCGTTTTTGCCTATGGACAGACTGGATCTGGGAAGACATACACCATTGGAGGAGGCCATGTTGGTAAGATTCTCATACTCTTTGACTTTTATTTGAGACAGTAGAAAGAAGCTGAAATACGACAGTGCCTGACACATAGTAGGTGCTCAGCATATTAACTGAATGAAATAATCAATAGGATAACAGATGTGTTCATAAGATCATCATCTTTGAAAGATTTGTTTTAAATATTGAAGTTTCATTAAACAATTTATGATTATATTTGCTTGAGGAAAGACGTTTAAGACAATGTTCAGTATTCAGCCCTTTGCTGTTTTTCCCCAGTTTTGAGATATAATTGACATGTAACTTGTATTAGTCCAAAGTATATAGCATAATAGTTTGATATATCTATATATTGCAAAATGATTACCACAGTAAGTTCAGTTAACATCAGTCACCTCAGTTACATTTTTCTTCTTGTGATGAGAACTTATAAGTTCTACTCCCTTAACAATTTTCACAGCTTGGTCACATACTTACAGCTATATTGTTTTTTTTTTAAGAGGCCATGAATACAATTTTAATTCCTTAAGGGAAAAGGTTATTAAAGTTATCTATTGTCCTAAAATATTTTAGCTGCTCTAAAATACTTCATACCAAAAGAAATAGATCACCATTAGGAAGAGTTTTTGATGTTTTTTTCTGCTAGTTTAAAAAAAATTAATGTTCATTGTAAAAAGAATTGCAAGTGATGCTTAAGAAATCTAATTATACAAATGAAAGCTCCTCTCATTCCCAGGAAATAACAGTTTGATGTATACATTCAGAGTCCTCTAGACATTTTTCTAGGTATATTACAAGTACTCACACATGTAGTTTTTTGTTTTTTTTGTTGTTAGTTTATTTGTTTGATGAGGTATTTCATACCTGTGATTCTGTAACTTTCTTTTTGCATTTAACGATATAAAATATCATTTCATTTCTTTCCATTTGGGTCATAGAATTTCACCTCATTTTTTTGGGCTGTACATATAATGTTCCATAGTTTGAATGGATCATAGTTCATCCATTCCAGTATTAATGGACAGGATTAGTGGTTGGTTTTGATTTTTACTGTTATAAAAAGTTACAGTGTACATATCTTTATACATTTAACTTTGCATCCATTTGTTAGTATTTCTGTAGAATAGATTCCTAGAAGTAGATTTGTTGAGTAATGGGTATGCACGTTTAAAATGTGGATAGATACTAACAAATTATCCAAAAGGGTGTACCAGTTTATATCCTGCCACCAATATGTGAAAGCCATTTATTTGCTCATATCCTTGCCAGTTACTGGAAATCATAAATCCAAAAAATTTTTTTCACTATCTGATAAGTGAAGAATTGCACTTTGTTGTTTGAAGTTACATTTCTTGGTGTATTTGTGAAAATAGCATTTTTGATTTCCCAGGCTATCTGTAAGACACCAATTCTGGGTCAGTCATCTGCTGTTTGATTATTGACCATGCAAATAATGTAGTTTTTTTCTCCAATAAATAATTTATTGAGCTTTTGCAGTGGCTAGAGTACCATGCTAGGCACTGTGGTAGATGAAAATCTCTTATTTTTCAATATGATGCTTATTTAAACTACTATTCATTTCCCTGCTTTTCAGAACCTTGGATTTACCAACTTTTACCAGGCGTAATCTTCTCTAAAAACTTTCATTTGGATTCTCTTTAAATAGTGTATAAGAGCTAAATGATGACTATTAAAGTATAAAACTTTACAGTTTTTCTCTCTGAAATAGTCTTTCAGGAATATAAGAGTGACAGTGAAAATGTGATCTTTAGGTTACCAGAATACATTTTGAAGCTTTATTTGTAAATATTATTTGTAATTCAGCTTTTTTTTTTTTTAAGTCTTTTGAGTTACTGTGCTTTGTTATCTGTTGAAGTGGGAAATGAATGAGCTATTTCTGATCAGCCTCATATTCTGGCTAATCTAGAATGCATATATTCAATATATGCTGGAGTTTATAGATAGTACTATTGGCTAGTTCCTGGAAGCTCTCCAAAAGGAATTTTCACTTTCTCTTGTACTGGAAAAACCTGCAGCTTCCCATATTTGCTACATGATGGCAATCAAAGGCGGTCCAAGTTAGTAAAGTTCAGATTTTCAGGATGTTTGTTGCCAAAAATCTGAACATTGGTAATCTTCAACTTGGAAGCAAGTTGTTTTTAAGGTTCATTTGTAAGCCACCTTTTTGTAGCTTGGAATATATTTTCCATGAAACAATGCTAAAAATGGTGGGCAGGTTTCTAAATTGGCCTACAGAAACTTATTTAACTTTAAGTCCAATTTATTCTTTTACTTATTCTAAATTTTATCTTGTACATTTTTTTTACTATTTTAAAAATTGTGGTTAAAAAAATAAATGTAAAACAAAATTTACCATTTTAACCATTTTTAAGAGTACAGTTTTATGACATTAAGTATATTCACAGTGTTTTGTAACCATCACTGCTCTTTCCAAAATTTTTCATCTCCCCAAATAGAAGCTTTGTACCCATTAAGCAATAACTGTCCTCCCCCCACCATCCCCTGGTAACCTCGAATTTACTTTCTTTGACTGTAAGTTTGCCTCTTCTAGATATTTCATAGAAGTGGAATCATACAGTATTTGTCCTCCTATGTCTGGCTTCTGTACTTAGCATAATGTATCTAAGGATATCCTACATGTTGTAGCATGTATTGGAACTTCATTCCTTTTTATGACTGAATGATTTTCCGTTGTATGTATAAGTCATCTTTTGTTTATCCATTCATCTGTTGATGGACACTTGAATTGTATTCCCCTTTAGGCTATTGTGACTAATGCTGCTGTGAACATTGGTGTACAAATATCTGAGTCTCTTGTATGCATTTCTATTCATTCATGTTATTGTGTTAATCTGTGTTCTGCGTTGCGGAAGTGATGGAGGAGAAGAGGCAGTGATGCAGGAGAAGAGGTGTAGAGATGTTCCCTCCCTCATTCCTGGATTGAGGTCTTGGCTTGGGCAGAACTGGTCTTTCTGTACCTCTCTTCTGCATACGTCCTTTGCTGCCATTAGACCCTGGCTTGCTCCCCTGTCCCTTTCTTATGCATGTTTACCCTCAAACTACCTGTACCTTTCCATCCCAGAAATCTCAAAACATGCTTTTTGGCTAAATGTGAAGAAATATGACACAAATAATTTTTTTAAAAGGGTTCTTGCTAACATAAATGAGTTGCATTCCAATGATTGGGATTCTCCCCAGACCATAATAAATGATCTAAAGAGAGATATTTTAGATCTTTTAGGTACTACCTGTACCTATTTTGAACTTCACTGGTGCCACTTATGCCTATTGCATTCCTGGGGTTTTCAATAAATATTTTCTTATTAAATCTTTTATTTTTGCCTTAAACTATTATATAAATATCATTTAGTTTTTTTCATTGTCATGTCATTTGATTGTAAGCTTTTTTTTATGCTGCTTCCAATTCTATACAGTATATTTAGTTTATTTTTAAGTTATTTATATTTAAAACTTTTATTTTTAGACTATATATATTTATTTCTAAAGGTAAAAATTCAGATATTACAACCATAAGATAAAAGTAAAAGTTTTCCTTTCTTTTCTCTCCCTGTTCTAACTCCCCAGAGGTAACCACCATTTTTTGTGAATTTTTTCAAAAATATTCTTTGCATAGATATGTATGTTTTCTTTTATGCAAATGAATTTGCTCTGCAGTTGCTTCTTTTAACTTTATGGATCTTAGACATCTGTTTAACAATAGGTGCATGGTATACCATTGTTAACCATTCTCCTACTAATGGATTTATTAGTGTTTGGAATTTTTTATCAATTACAAGAAATTTTTACTGATCCTTATACAACACCTTTGGGTATGTGTACATGTATTTCTTTAAGACTATATCTGAGTCAAAGGGTGATCACGTTTCAACTTTTGATACTACTGATACTAATGTTTCTCCAAAAAAGCTGTGCTGGTTAACATTGTCATAGTATTCTAGAGGACCAATTTGCTCACCTTGAGGAAATGGGGCATTATCAAATTTAAAAATCATTGCTCACATGACATTTTAAACAGTGAATAATCATAAACAGTCATAACAGTTTTTCATTAATTACATTGATGTTCACAATTACATTGTGAATACAGTTTTTCATTAATTACAATGATGTGATTTTTAATAGTATTTTAGTGTTAATAATTGAGAGAATGCTGGGTAAATCAGTCTTTATTGTATCTTAAAATAATAGTTACATTTCTCACTTCCCCTCTGTTTTACCCACTCTCGCTGTCATCCACCACCCCACTTCTCTCTGCTCCTCTTTGTAGCAGAACCTTGAAGGTATTATCTGTGACTCGTGGTGTCAGTTCTCCTCTCGGTCTTTCTTACACTCACTCCGTTCAGACTTTCACCTCCACTACCACTGACACTGCAATTGTCAGGATATCACAAATGACCTTCACTTTACTAAATTTAGTGGTCAATTCTCATCAAACCGGCCTTTCAGCAAATTTGATGCATGCTCTCCACTTGGTTTCCAGGCCACCACATTCTTGGTTTCCTCCTACTTAACTGGTCACTCCTCATGCTCTCTTGCTGGTTCCTGATAAGTGAACCAACAAATGATGAAGTGCCCAGGGCTCAATCTTTGGTATTCTTCTCTTCTGACTCTCAGCTTTTCCCCTTGGTCTCATCCAGCCCTATGACATTAAATACCATCTATATATAGCTTCCAGTTTTTTACCTCCAGTCCAGACGACTGTCTTGTACTCTAGTCTCATATATCCAACTGCCTATCAACCTTCCCAATTGTATCCCTAATAGATACCTCAAACTTAATAGGTCAAAAAATGAACTTCTGCCATTTTCCCCTTAAACCAACTCAACACACACTCTTCCCTATATCAGTTGATGGCAACTCCACTGGCTCAAGACAAAATCTTGGAGTCATCCTTGACTCATCACTTTCTGTCACATTCTATATCCAATCTGTCAGGGAATCTTAATGGCTCTCCCTTCAACATAAATCCAGAATCTGGTCACTTCTCACCTTTCTCTGCTGCCAACCTTATGCCACCGTCATGTCCACCTCTCCCCCGAACCCTCTAGACTCCTGGATTAGTTCACTGGTCTCCTAAGTGGTCTCCCCACTTCTGCCCCTACCCTTCTATGATTGAGGCAAAACGCAGCAGACAAAGTGGTCTCATTTAAATCCCAAGTTACTGCTCTGCTCCAGTGGCTCTCATCTCACCCAGAATAAGACCTAAAGTCTATCGTGGTCTCCAAGGACCTACATGGTCTTGTTTCTGTCACCTCTCTGACCTCATGCCCTGCCACTCTCCCCTTGCTCCCTCTGCTCCAGCTACAATGGCCTCCTTGTTTATGGATCACACCATTTTAGCACCTTTGCACTTGCTGTTCTGGGACATTCAGATACCTACACGGCTCCTCTGCCACCTCTTTCAAGTTTCTGCTCAAATGTCAGCTTCTCCGTGATGCCCACCCATCATGACTTTCCTATTTAAAGTTACAAGCACCTCCCATCAAATACACTTACACTCCAGTCCCCCTTACCTTGCCCTATTTTTTTCTCCAGGCATACTTAATGCCTTTTAATATACTATATAATTCACTTATTCTTTTTTGCTGTTGTCAGTCTCTCCTAGTACAGATCCTTAAGGGCAGGGATCTTTTCCTTGTTTTGTTCACTGATGGTTCCCAGGGTCCTAGAATACTGCCTGGCACATAGTAGGTACTATATAAATATTGAATGAATGCATGAATGAAGTTTGAGTAAGAGCATGCATGTGAAAACTTTCACTTATGAACTTTATAGAAAAAAATGTTCTATTTTTCTATTTTAAAAATTTATAATAGAAATTTGAGAAAATAAATTTATTGATTGTAGCTTTTCTTATACCTTAAATTTCAGATGTGCTTTCTTTCTCTAAATTTTCAGCTTCAGTTGTGGAGGGTCAAAAAGGTATCATTCCTCGTGCCATCCAAGAAATATTTCAAAACATCTCTGAAAATATTAGCATTGACTCTAAGATAAAAGTGTCTTATATAGAAGTATACAAAGAAGACCTAAGAGATCTTCTAGAATTGGAGACATCTATGAAGGATCTTCACATCCGAGAAGATGAAAAGGGAAACACAGGTAAAGTAGCCTACTTAATTGATAGTCTTCATTAGCAAATGAATATGATTTAATTCAGTTTCTGGATATTTTCCAAGGATTCTTTAAAAACAGACATAGAAACAAAATGCATTTGTTTTTGCTTTTAAATTGAATAGCTTATTGATTACCAGTAGCAGTTAACGCACCCAGGTGAAAAGTAGAAGTTCAGGGTGGTTGGTAAGATGAAGTTATTAAGGTGTAATTCCAAATACAGATGACCCTTGAACAATGTGGCGGGGAGGGTGGCGATTAGGGGTGCCGACCCTCTGCGCAGTCAGAAACCCAAGTATAATTTACAGTCGTCCTTCTGTATCCACAGTACTGCCTCAGCAGATTCAACTAACCTCAGATTGCATAGTACTGTAGTATTTACTATTGAAAAAATTCCACATGTAAGTGGACCTGCACGGTTCAAACCCGTGTTGTTCAAGGATCACCTGTAATTATTTCCTATAATTGCCACCTCCCCCGCCCCTGGGCTGATCTTAAGAAAGTGTGACATAGGCTAAATTAATTTTTGTACTTTTTTTTCTCCCAGAGTTACCCTGAGTTTGGGGATGGCTTCTCCCTTTGGTGTTTTGGTGTTCATCCAAGTTGATCCAAGAACTCTCCTTTCTTCCTTTCTGATTTTTGTCCCAGCACTCCTATTGCTTCCTCTTTTTTTAAAATTTTTTAATTTAGAGTTTATGTGTTTGCTCCTTCATATTGACATTTACTCGTCCTTTGTTGTGCTTCTCAAGGTCTGACATTCTGTGCTGTCAACCTGCTAATCTCATTAAATATCTATTTGTTTGGAAATGAGAGAATGTTAGAATGGGAAGGTCAAAATACAAGTATTTTTGGGCGAGGAAAAAAAAAATACAAGTATTTTAAAGAATAACACTTTCTGATTTTCTGACTTAAAAGGTAATATGTTCAACATAGAACATTTTGAAAACATAGTAAAGTATAAGGAAGAAAGTTAAAGATCATCTTTAATCTCAGAACTCAGAAATAGCAACTTCCAATTTTGGTGTCTTTCCTTCCAGATTTCTTTTTCTATACACATCTTATTAAAAAAAATATACACTCACAACCGCACATATTGTATTGCATCTTATTTTTTCACTTAATATTTATATTGTAAGAATTTTCATGTCATTAAATATTTTTCAAATTTATGACTTCATGTGGTCATGCAATTTTGTCTTCTGAATATATTATAATAATCGATTTGACTAATAGTCCATTGTTGGACATTTTGGTTGTTTCCAGATTTTCATGATTATTAATAACAATGACTGTTCTTAGATGTCTTCTTCTCCTAAAAAACACATTTAGTGGAACCTTCCTCCCTCCTGGAGATAAAGGATCCTGGCAAGGGAGTGATTCCCTGGGGGAATTTCCTGGCAGTTAGGAAAATAAGATGGCTCGCTCCTTCAGCAGCAGCCTGCAGGGGGCAGTAAAGCTCGCCTCTGTAGGCCCTGTCCTGGCAGCTCTGGCACTGCTGGATGTTTGAAGAAATTGGTTATTGTTTTGTTTTTTAGAAAGAAAGCATACATAGCACTTTGTGACCTTATTAGATAATTTTGTATAGTTTATCTTTTCTGGACGAAATCCAGACTGATGTTTTGAGCTTCTGTAAAATGTAATTATTGAATGTTTTTATCTTTTATTAAAAGTTACAAAAAAAATACATGTTTATTGTAAAATAGACAGTACGGAAGTATACACTATCACGCCTCATAAACTTAGTGATGGAAATACTCCACACCTGATAGCAATCCTGCAAAAATTTTGGTAGGATGTAACAGTCTTAAGACAAATTACCACGTATCTTATAAAATGTCCCAGTCACAACCAAAATGCATTTGTTTGACATATTTATTGAGTTTCTCTGTATCAGGTGGTAGTTGGTATCCAACCTGGATGCTGCATGATTAGCATCACCTTGGAAGCTTTTTAAGAAATACTGATTTCTGGGCCCCACTTTTCACAGATTCTGATGAATTAGTTAAAGATGGGGCGTGGGTGTTGGTACTTTCCCTTTTATAAAGCTCCCAGGTGATTTTCAGCTGGGTTTGAGGACGATAGATAGTGCTAAGCTATAGCCTAACATTAGAAAACTTTTAGAAAAGTTATACTGTGCTTTATGGTTAAATTGTTGTATTTTATAATCACTGATAGTTTAGCACTCCCTGTTGTAGTACAGGTACATTAGAACTTTAAATGAACTGGGCTGTTAAAAAAGGTGTCATGATGGAAACAATGCAAGAAAAATGAATATTTTTTAAAGAAACAGTGACATGACAAGATCTGATTAAAGAGGAAGCTTGGTGCTGTAATTCAAGCACAGACTTGGGAGGTTTACTGCTGTGATTCAAATCCCAAATCCACCTACTCCTTTTTGAAATATTTTTGGATATAAACAAATAACACATGTAGTAAGCTTAGGTTATTTTGGGTTCTATTCTGCCGTTAAAATAGAAACTTTTTTGCCCTTTTTGAATTGCCTTGCACTCTTTTTTTTTTTTTTTTTTTATAAATTTATCTATTTATTTATTTATCTTTGGCTGTGTTGGGTCTTCGTTGCTGTGTGCTGGCTTTCTCTAGTTGCGACAAGCGGGGGCTACTCTTCATTGCGGTGCACGGGCTTCTCATTGCAGTGGCTTCTCTTGTTGCAGAGAACGGGCTCTAGGCGTGCAGGCTTCAGTAGTTGTGGCACATGGGCTCAGTAGGTGTGGCGCACGGGCTTAGTTGCTCCGCGGCATGTGGGGTCTTCCCGGGCTCGAACCCGTGTCCCCTGCGTTGGCAGGCAGACTCTTAACCGCTGCACCACCAGGGAAGCCCCAGCCTTGCACTCTTATATTATGTAGGGGAAACCTGTTTTTAAAATGAATAAACAACTTTATTTATATTGAAATTTTCATTTATCATTGGTTATTTACCAAAAACTTTAAACCTTAGGATGGCTTGAATATTAACGAAACTCAAAAGAAACTAATTTACTTTTAATTAATCTACTACTGATTAATTCTTTTGAGTTATATATATAATTAATCTATTATCTTTCAATCAGTATATTAGACTCTACAAATCAAAATACTGGAATAAAGAATTTTTCTTTTTCATGTGTTTTAAAGAATTGAATGTGATGTGTGATTCCAAAAAAAAAACCACAGATTGTTTAAAACATACATATATATATGACATCTTTTAGAATTTAAACATCAAAATGAATGCCATCTATTGACATAGTCCTGTTAGAAGATTATCTAAAATTATTTAATGATGTTGCTGATGTTACTTTTATTTTGAAATGCTGTGAATTTTTTTAAAGGGACTGTCTTAGCTGGGCAGTATAAGCAAATGATAATTGTTGTGTGGTTAATTTAACTCTACTGGATTTTTACTAAAACTTGCTGTTGCTATTTTAAGTGATTGTTGGGGCCAAGGAATGCCAGGTGGAAAGTGCAGATGAAGTGATGAGTCTCCTGGAGATGGGGAATGCAGCCAGGCATACGGGTACCACCCAAATGAACGAGCACTCCAGTAGGTCACACGCGATTTTCACAATCAGCCTTCGTCAAGTGGCGAAAAATAAAGAGGCAGCTGAAGATGGATCGTGGTATTCCCATCAGCATATTGTCTCAAAGTTCCACTTTGTGGATTTGGCTGGATCAGAAAGAGTAACCAAAACAGGGAATACTGGTGAACGGTTCAAAGAATCCATTCAAATCAACAGTGGCTTGCTGGCTTTAGGAAACGTAATAAGCGCTCTTGGGGACCCACGCAGGAAGAGTTCACATATTCCATACAGGGATGCTAAAATTACCCGGCTTCTGAAAGATTCCCTGGGAGGCAGTGCCAAGACCGTCATGATCACCTGTGTCAGCCCATCCTCCTCGGATTTTGACGAGTCCTTAAATTCTCTCAAATATGCCAACAGAGCACGCAACATTAGAAACAAACCCACCTTAAACTTCAGCCCCGAGTCAGACCGTATGGGCGAAATGGAATTTGAGATTAAGTTGCTTCGAGAAGCTCTGCAAAGCCAGCAGGCTAGTAGCAGCCAAACTAGCCAGATCCATCGGGAGGGGACTCCTGATAAAAATAGGATCCATTCTCTTGAGGAGCAAGTTGCTCAGCTACAAGGAGAATGTTTGGGTTACCAAAATTGTTTAGAGGAAGCCTTTACCTTCCTGGTGGACTTAAAAGATTCTGTCAGACTAAACCAAAATCAGCAACACAAACTGCAGGAGTGGTTTAACGTGACCCAGGAGGTCACCTCATTCAGAGGACACCAAGGCATTGGAAACCTGGAAGAAGGACCACAGCATATTACAGTTCTCCAGCTGAAGCGAGAGCTTAAGAAATGCCAGGTACTTAGACACTACCTTTGTAAGTAACTTGTTTAAAGACTAAATTTATCTGGGCAAGTAAGAGTCGTTTTGGAATTTCAGAAGTTTTTTTGGAAAGGATTATATATAAAATCTCATTTGCCTTTACTCTGTTTCTTTTTCCCTTTTCCTATTGCTTTCTCCTCATAATTCATCTCTTTCTTGGCTCCTCCTCCTTTCTCCTTCAAATGTATTTTAATTTGTTGTATTTATTAAGTAGGCTCTTGTGGGACTGGTCATTAATTTAGAGGATGAAAAGAAACACAGTTTCAGAACAAAATTAGGTTAAATTTTATTGAGTTTTTAATCCCTCTTTAGGTCAGTGCTTCTTGAAAGAAAAAAAGTACTTCATCCCTTGAGTTTGGTGTTTTGATTTTTTAGACAAATAAATAAATCATCATATTTGATAATATTTAAGGAATGTAGCTATGTACATGTATACATATTGTATATATGTATATTGAGTTGAAAATTACATTTTCCCACTTTTCATTTGAAAAACATTTGTTATTTAAAGATTATGTGTCACTGGGGAAATAATGGAGAATAGACATACCTAGTTCTGCTTATGTGGAGTTTGCAATCTGGTGGGCAAATGGCTATTCCTCCATTTTTTAAAAAATAGGAAAACATACGTAATGACGGCTTTCTAGTTAGAAATCTTTCCTCAATATCTATTTGTATGTATTAGAAAGAAACCTCAATTACAGCAATTCTCAAACTTTTTGCTCACAAGGTTTCTTTACTTTCTTCAAATTGAGGTTCCCTAAAGAGCTTTTGTTTATGTGGGTTGTTATCTATTGATATTTACCATATTAGAATTAAAACAACAAATTTAAACTATTAATTCATTCAGAACTAACAATAATAACCCGATTACATGTTAATATAAAGAACATTTTTTCATTAAAAATA
Organism: Balaenoptera physalus; assembly: GCF_965194825.1. Classification (NCBI taxonomy): domain Eukaryota; kingdom Metazoa; phylum Chordata; class Mammalia; order Artiodactyla; family Balaenopteridae; genus Balaenoptera; species Balaenoptera physalus. The sequence continues at coordinate 82,707,855 of NC_138886.1, read as the reverse complement.
ACTATTTTCCAAAACAAAAAAATTTAATAACAGTGGAATTGCTTTATATTTTTGCAAATCTCTTTTCATGTCTGATTTAATAGAAGACAGGTGGATTTTCATATCTGTCAGCATGCAATTTGTTGCAATATGTTGTTTTAGTTGAAGTATATGAAGAAAATCCAGCCTCATCTAGATTTGTAGTTGGAAGAGAGGAATATTTTAATGACTTTCTCAGATAATTGTGGATATTGTTTCACATTACATCAAAACTCAACAAGCGGAAATTTCCTAAAGTTTACCTGCAATGTGGGATTTGAAACCATTTTGTTACATTAACATTCACTGATTTTTATCTTGTACTTTGAATGGATATTTTATCCACACATGATTTTGAATCAACATGCATTGGACACTTGAAAAATATTTGTTTACTAAGTTATGCAGATCTTTCAATGCTGACACATTTCACTATACAGTATCAAAAAAAATTACATTCCTTAATATCACCACTGACCTCACCTGCAAAGTCTTTAATTACTGAAAGCTGTCAAGTTTACAGTAGCAGAAGTGTTTTCCAAAATTCTAATTTTTGCATGAAACTTGAATTTTATCATTTGCAACAAATACTATTAGTTGTTTTCCTTGAAATGATGGTTCTGTCACACATACAAGTGTGAATAGTTTGTCTGTTGTTCTTTAGAGTAAAAATAGCACCCTATGAAAAATGTGGCTAGTTCAGCTTGCAACTCAAACAATTGCACAAGATTTTTTGCCCCAGATAACTATCACCCTTCAGTATACAGCACAACTACTTTATGCATACCTCCCATTTGACACATAGAATACTAAAAAAGTGCTCATGTGTTGAGATTTAATAAAATCATGTTTATTTCTTCATCAAGCTATTCTTAAGTGAAACTGACATTTGTTGGTTTGTTTGTATTGTTAGTGCACAGCAGTGAAGAATACAGTGACTACCACTACACTTTGGTGACACTTTCTTTATTCATACTAGGAGTCAGCAGTTTTACATATCATTGTTTTTGCACCATCAGTACAAATGACAACATGGTGTAAAGGACAAATATCATTTTAGTATAACTAGGAAAATGGTTTTAACCTCATGGATACCCTGAAAGGATCTAAGGTTAATGCTAAAAGATTCACTACTGAATACACTATGAGAACTGCTGCTCTTTTACAAAGCTTTGATCTTTAAATATAAGCATATAAAATACTACTTTTAAAATCATGGATTTTTTTTTTTTTTTAAGGCAGTAACTCTGCTCTGCCTTTTTCTTAAATAGAGCAAGCCTGGCCCTTCCTCTTATATAAGAAACTGGCAGAACATTAAGTACAGGTAATAGGAAGCTTGAACTTTGTGGTACACTATAGGAGTTGGTGGTAGAAAGCATGCTTCTAAGATGACTGATTTTGGAAGCCCACAAAACCCATCTGCTTGGGGGTGAGATGGGTAGTAACCTCCTCTCTCCATCTGTTGGAAACTCTAAATTTAAACTTGCTCTAGATTATGTACTCTAGATTATGATATCCCAAAGATATTAACAGTGTTGATGAAAAATGGTACCGTGATCAGATTGTTTTGGAAAATGCTAGATTGCAAAAAACAAACAGATTTCTTAATCCAAAGACTTCCCAGAACTTTGAAAAGTACTGATGTATATTATGAGTCTGTAGGTGAGAGATATAGCATTCAGTGTTTCCCAATTTAAAAAAATGGATTCCCTTTTTTGGTCTGCAATCTTCTAGGCGTAGTAATCTATGGATACCACTGAACAGCAAATAGACAAATGATTGGTGTCATTCCTTACCCCATATGTCTCTTTAAAAAATGGTTTTTTAAACTTCATTTTCTGTTCTTTTTTTTCTGTGAGAGAATATAGTAGTTAAGAACATGGGTAACAAACTTCCAAGGTTTGAATCCCAGCTCCTCTGTTTACTAGCTCTCTGACCTTGGACAAATACTTAACCTCTCTGTGCTTCAGTTTCCCTACCTGTAAAATGGAAACACTAATAATAAGCTCCGTTTAGGGTTGCTTTGAAAGCTATTAGAGCATTATTAGTTCCCTTAAAGTGATGAGAAAGATGCCTGAGCTATAGTAAGGCTCAATACATGTTAGCCTATTATGATCTCCTCTCATTTATTCTTCATCTACCTGGGCCTAGGTTATACATCTGTGGCAGCTAAGGGATTGGACTCAGTAGTTGTAGGTAGGGCCACGTGCCAGGGGTTCTGTGAAGGCAGCTCATCCCCTCATAAATACCTCTTAAGGCTCTTTGTTACTTTTTTACTCCATAATTTGAACACAAGAACAGTATGTGAACATGAATATACTCAACAGATAAACACTTTTAAATAAATAATAAACAATAAAACTGTAGTTTATAAATTATATGTTAAAATATTTAAATATGCAGCACTGGGAGAGCAGTTACATTTTAAGCTTCTCGGATGGGCAATTAATTCCCATAGCAGAGGGTATTAACTAATAAGAATTATAGTTATATTTTATTTTAAAAAGAGAAAAGTCATAAAGGTCATATAAATATATAGGGTTATAAGGACCATCAGGGTCATGCGTCCCCTCCTTATTTGGTCATTCAAAGATCCCAAGCAGAGAAAAGAGGGGACTTGCCCGAAGTCCCAAGGGAAGGCTGTAGCAAATTCAAGGCTGGCCTCAGTCCATGGGTTCCCAGTTCAGAGGCCCATCCACCTCCACGCCACCACCTGAGGGGTCACGCACATGCTCTGGTTTTGTGAATTAAATCTTGTTTGTAAAGAGAGCACCATTTTGTAAATAGCTACTCATTCTTCTCCTTTCCTGTGGCTTAGCAGAAAGAGCATAGGCTTCGGATCTAGGAAGGCCCTGGAGTTGACTGTCAGGAATTTGGTTTAATGTACCTTGCTCTGTCTTGGGAAGAGGTGTTAACTCACTGAGCTTTAGTTTCTTCATGAAAAAGGAATCATGTCTATTCAGTGAGATATTTTTAAAATGCCAAGTAGCCATGCCAATCTAGCATAAAGTAGACCCTTGACCAATGTTAATTTTCTGTTTATTTAGTTCAAAGTTTGTTTTAAAAGTATTATTTGCATATCCCGAGTTTATTTGGAGACAGACATCTTCAAAATATATCTCTTTTTAGTGAAAGGGTGCAAAATTAGCAAATGTTCTTTATTTAAACATCCAAATGCATTGTTATACTCTATAGGCCAGTTTGGGAAATGTGACCTCTCTGATTTTTAAAAACCCACATTAAAATCTCATGGCAATTCTAGAAAACTTATAAAAATCTCATTGAATGTACTCTAGAACTTGAATAACTGGCTTCAATCTTAAAATGCAGGAAATAAAAATAAGGAAAATCTTCCTATCTTTGTGGTGATTAATTCTTACATTATAGCAGTAATAGGTCCTCTCAGCTGCTTCAGCCTTTCTTATAAAGAAACCAGAAACAAAGGATAAGACAATTTTAAGAGATATCTTCAAGGTGTCATTATCATTAAACCACAGTTTTTGTGGTATTATGTGGGCTCTCTCGAGTATTTTCCACATTGAATCTCTCTTGTGCTTTCTTTCCCTCCTCCCAGTGTGCTCTTGCTGCTGATGAAGTAGTATTTAATCAAAAGGACCTGGAAGTGAAGGAACTAAAGAATCAAATGCAAATGATGATGCAGGAAAACAAAGGACATGTTATATCTTTGAAAGAAGCGCAGAAAGTGAATAGGTTGCAGGTAGAGTTTTTTAATGTACCTTGCTCTGTATATTTCACTGGAATAGTACATGACTAAATAAAATAGCATTGTAAACGATAAGTGGGAATGTTTGCAAAAATAGGTTTCAAATGAAGAGTTCTGAACACAAGCACCTGAAAGAGTTATTACAGTTTTCCTACTAAATCGGTGTGAAGGGAAAACATTTTTATTGTTAGCTTGACTTATATTTCAAAAATACAAAACCTTATACCCAGGAGCTTAATTTGCAAATCATGTTATGGTTATCCTTTCTTTATACTTTCCCTTCCGTCGTTTGCCAAAGTAATAGGCAATGTGATATTGTCAAGTGTTGGAAGGTACACACATAATTTAAACTTTTTGATTTGTTAGATTATCGTTTTATACTCCATCAGTGATTTGCTCTGTAATTTTGGCTAAATCTTTCAATTTCTCTATCTTAGCTTTTCTGTATTAACATGGATGTGCTTGCAGAGTAACATGGTATGTCCCTAAATATTATACTCCCTGGCTATGAACTCTATCACCCCCCAAACAGTTAATTTCATTTAAAGCCTTTAGCTTCCTATCAAGGAGTAACTACTGCCCTGAGTAATAATCTGATTCAGGACAAATTAGACTTTGATTTTGACATTATTTTTGTTTTCTTTTTTAATCCTTCTAATTCTGTAATAATTTTAAAACATAAAACATACATAAAATAAAATGTGTTGTTCAGTGATTTATGACAAAGAGAACAGCTGGGTAACCACCACCAGTTCGGGAAATAGCACACTGCCAGCCCCTCGGAAGCCCTTAGTCTCTCCTCCTCGGAGAGAGCTGCTCTCCTAATTTTCATAATGATAATTTCCTTGCTTCGCTTTGTGGTTTTACTATGTATCCTTGAACACTACAGTTTAGTTTTTGTAATTTTTATAAATTTAATCATTCAATATATATTCTTTAGTATCTGGTTGCTTTTATTGAACATTTTATCTGTTCTGATTCATCCACGTTGTTGTGTGTAGCTGTAGCTTGATTAGTTTATAGCTGTACAGGATTTCATTGTATGACTATACCACAATTTATTTTTCTGTTCTACTGTTGATAGACTTTTTTTCTATGAATTTTCTTAAACATGTCTCCTGGTGCACACGCACACACATTTCTTTTGGATTTGTGCCTAGGAGTTGAATTGCTAGGTCATAGGGTAGGCGAATCTTCAACTTTAGTAAATGATACCGAACTTGTTTTCCAGTTTAAACTTGCACCAGCACTGTATGAGCAATCCTGCTGCTCCACTTGCTTGCCAGCATTTGTTATTGTAAATTTTTAAATCTTAGGCAATCTGGTAGGTATGTAATATTATTTTATTGTGGTTTTAATTTGCACTTCCCCGATGACTAGTGAAGTTGAGCACTTCTTCATGTTTTTTTGCTATTTGGATACCTTCTTTTGTGAAATGCTCATTCAAGTTTCTTGCTTGCTTTCCTATTGGACTGAGTCTTTCTATATTATCTTCTAGGAGCTTTATTCTTTTGCCTTTTACATTTTGCTGTACAGTTCTCCTGAAAGTGATTTTTGTGTATGGGGTAAAGTAAAGGTCAAATTTCAATTTTTTTCCATATAGATATCCATTTGTTCCAGCGTCACTTTTTGAAAAGGCCATCTTTTCACCACTGTTCTGAGTGCTGTCTTTGTCATAAGTCAAGGTTCATTCATGCATGCATCTATTGTACATTTCTGGGACTTCTGTTGTATCCCATTGGTTTTTCTGTCTTTGGACCAATGTCACATTTCTTATTTATTGCAGGTTCCTAATAAGTCTAGATATTCTGTAGAGCAAGGCCTCTGCTCTGTTTCCCTCCTCCCCAAGAATGTCTTGGTTGCTCCATATAAATTTTAGAATCAGCTTTTCAAGGACCCCCCAAAAAAAACAAAACAAAACAAAACAAAAAACTTTTTTGTGATTTTGGCTGGGATTGCATTAAATCTATAAGATACATTTGGAAAGAGTTAACATCTTTTGATCATGAGTCTTTTCACTAACCCATGAACATGGTATATTCCTCCATTTACTCATGCTTTCTTTGGTTTTTCTCAATAATGACTCTTTTGTGTGTATGTAGAAGTATTGCACATCTTTTGTTAGGTTCATTCCCAGGTACTTAATTTTTTTATGTGATTATAAATGGAATCTTTTCAGATTTTCATTTTCTTAATTGTTTGTTGGTATGTGTAACTGTATTGATTTGTTTATGTTGATAGCTTATACCCAGCAACCTGATTGAATTCATTTTTTAATTCTGATATTTTATGTAAATTCTTTATGATTTTCATTTATAATTATGTCATCTGCAAATGATGACATTTTTATTTCTTCCTTTATGATCCTTATACCTTTTTTTTTTTTAACTTTACTTCATTGACTGACATCTTTAATACAGTGTTGAATACAAGTGTTGATACCAAGCATCCTTGTCTTGTTTCCAACTGCAGAGGAAAAGCTTTCACTGTTTCACTATTAAGTATCATGTTTGCTGTAGATTTTTTTTTTTTTTTTTTTTACTTTTTGGCTGCATTTTGCGGTACGCGGAACTTCCCCGACCAGGATCAACCCGTGCCCCCTGCAGTGGAAGTGTGGAGTCTTAACTGCTGGACCACCAGGGAAGTCCCGATATATATATTTTTTAATTTATCCTTTATCAAACCAAGGAAAATTTCTTTGCTGAGAATTTTTATTATGAATGGATATTAAATTTTATCAAATGATTTTTCTTTATCATGATTTCCTCCCTTTATTCTGTTAATGTGGTGAATTATATTGATTTTTCTAATTTTTAAACCAATCTTATATTCCTGGAATAAACCTTTCTTTGGGTCATGATGTATTGTGTTGGGGGTCCCCAAGACCACCCTCAGGTTGGATGATGCACTAGGAGGACTCAGCATATAGTTGTGCTCATGGCTAAGATTTATTACTGTGAAAGGAGAGCAAAGGGAACGGGGACATAGAGTGAAGTCCCGGAGAAACCAGGCACAAGCTTCCAAGAGTTGTCTCCCGGTGGAGTCACCCACATGTACTTAATTCCCCCAGCAAAGACTGTGACAACTCACGTGAAATGTTGTCTACCAAGGAAACTCAGTAGAGACTCAGGTTTTATTGAGGGCTGGTAATGAAGGCATTCTCTGCCCAGCATGTACCAAAATTCCAGACTACCAGAAGGAAAGCAGGTGTTCAACATAAACCACCTTGTCTGTACAAACACTTTGAGCACAGTGAGCCACTCTTACCAGTTAGGGTGTTGGGAACCCTCTTAAGATCCAAGTTCCCAGACACCAGCCAATGGACAACCTCTTAAGCAGGTCTTTCAAAGGATAGCAGTCATGTCTGCTGTGTTAACTGTTTTCTACAAGTGTCCTTGATTTGGTTTGTGATTATTTTGTTTAGGATTTTAGCATCTCTATTCATGTGTGAGATTAGCCTATATTTTCCTTTCTCAAAATATTCTTGTTAGATATTGTAACAAATTAGGTTAGCCTAATAATATAGGTTAGGTAGCATTCCTTCTCTTTCTATACTTTGGAAGAGTGTGTGAAAAATTAGTGTTATTTCTTCCTTAAGTGTTTGGTTGAATTCACCTGAAAAACATTTGGGACTGGAACATTTCTTTGTGGAATGTTTTATTATGAATTCAATCATATTTTCTTTTTGCCCCCCTTTTGATAAGGTGTATTTGTCTAAGAATCTGACAACTGTGTCTAAGTTTTCATATTTATTGGCATAAGTTTGTAATAGTCTCTTATCTCTTTAATGTTTTTAGACATGTGATGATATCCCCCTTTTCATTCCTGGTTATTTGTGCCTTCTCTCTTTTTTTTTTCCTTGATCAGCTTCACCAGGGGTTTATCAATTTTATTAGTCTCTTCAGAGAAGAAATTCTTGACTTTGTTGATCTTCTCTAGTATATGTTTATTTATTATTTAATTAATTTCTACCCTTATCTTTATTATTTAATTTTTTCTGCTTTTTTGGGGGATAGGATCCTATGCTATCTTTCTAAATTCTTTAGATGGATGCTTAGTTCCATTGATTTTTAGCCTTTCTATATATTTTTAGCCTTCTATAATATATGCATTTAAATTTATATGTTTCCTCCTAAGCTTATTTTTACCTGCATTCCACATTTGCCTCAAAATATTTCCTAATTTTTATTGTGACTTTTTTCTTTGACCTGTGGGTTATATAGTTATTTTATTTCCAACACATGGAGGATTTCTTTTTATTAAGTTTTAGCTTAGTTGCATTTAGTAATTTTTAGCTTAATTGTATGATTTCAGTTGTTTGTGTTGAAACTTGCTTTATGGCTTAGCATAAGGCCAGTTTTTGTAGATACTACAGAAGTGTTTGAAAAGAATGTGTATTCTGCAATCATTGGGTTCTCTTAATCCTGTTTATCCTGTTATTCAAATCTATATTTTTACTCACTTTTTTGGGGTCTTTTTGTCATATCAGTGATTTAGAGTGATGTTAAAATCTCCCACTATAATTTTGGATTTGTCTTGAGAATAGTGACCATTTTTGCATTATATATATTTAAGCTCGGTTATTAAGTACATAGAAATGTAGAATTGTTACATCATCCTGGTGAATTGACCTTTTTTTTTAATCACTTTTTTTTTTTAATTAATTAATTTATTTTTGGCTGTGTTGGGTCTTCGTCTCTGCGAGGGATTTCTCTAGTTGCGGCAAGCGGGGCCACTCTTCATCGCAGTGCGCGGGCCTCTCACTATCGCGGCCTCTCCTGCCGCGGAGCACAGGCTCCAGACGTGCAGGCTCAGCAGTCGTGGCTCACGGGCCTAGTCGCTCCGCGGCATGTGGGATCCTCCCGGACCAGGGCTCGAACCCGCGTCCCCCTCATTGGCAGGCAGATTCTCAACCACTGCGCCACCAGGGAAGCCCCTTTAATCACTTTTTACTTCATTTTATCTCTTCTAATGTTTTTTGCCTTAAAGTCTATTTTATATTAATATAGCTATACCAGCTTTCTTTTGATTAATATTTACATGGTATCTCTTTTTCCATCTTCTTTTTAATCTTTCTATGTCTATTTTAGTTGTGTTTCTTGTAATTAGCAGGTTAGATAATTTTACAATTCTTTCTGACAGTCCTTATCCTTTAATTGGATTACTTAGTTCATTTCTGAATTTAACATAATTACTATTACATTCTGGTTATAATCCCACCATTGTGATTTTTACTTATCCTATCTGCTCTATGTTCCTTTTTCTCTCCTTCTTACCTTCTTTTGGATTAATTGTGTATTTTTAAATTTACTTCATTACCTTAGAAATTGTACTTTCACTTTTTTTAGTGGTTATTCTGGAGAGTATACCATGCACCCTTGACTTAGTACAGTCTAATATTAATTGGTATTTTTACCCTTTTCCTAGAGAGTATAAGGACTCCATTTAATATTCCCCGTCAACTTATATGCTATTGATATTTTATATTTTAATTATCTGAATACATGACTTTTAAAATAAAGTTACATTTTATAGCTCAGCATTAACACAGTGAAAGTTTAGGGTTTTTTTTTCTCCTATCTAGACATTTTAATACATGTGAAATATTAAGATGAATGACATTTCTTGTTTACATAATTTTGTGCTTATAAAACAAAGATTGATGTTAGAGCTTTCTAGATTGGATATACTTCAAAATTTTTCTTTAGAGGATATGTAAGAAGCTAAACCACACACGGTGTCTCTCTCCCCACCCCCACCCCATAATTTGTTCTGCCTTTGATTTCCAAGTTCTTTCTCCCACGACTCTCAATTGCCTATCTTCTATCTCTTTGTGTTTCTGGCTTTATTTTTCACTGAGTAAAGGCTTTCACTTCACTGCACCTGTTACCACTTTCTGTCCCCTTTGCTGTCACCTCAGCTATTTGCAATTTTCTACACTTTTCAACTTTCTAGTCTCTTGTTACTTCTTGGATTTCACTCTGAAGGTTCAAACTTTTATAAAGATCAGCTAATCATAGTGCTTCAGGTTGGCAAGCTAACCAATCACAGTGTGTGGGGCACTGTCTTGCACACTCTTTAGGCTGTATTTATTGGTGCTTACTATTCAAAAGTTTTTACCACTCAGGACAATCCTAAATTCTTGTGAACACCAGAAGGCTAGTCTTTGTTTTTTTGTTTTTTGGGTTTTTTTTTTTTTTTTTTAGAAAAAACCATTTTTTTTTTTTTGGCTGCGCCACGCACCCTGCAGGATCTTAGTTCCCCGACCAGGGATGGAACCTGCGCCCCCTGCTGTGGAAGTGCGGAGTCTTAACCACTGGACCTCCAGGGAAGTCCCAGAAGGCTAGTCTTTGGATAAATGAGGTTTTACTGTTTTGTTAATAAGGTAGTTGTAATTTTGGTCGATGTACAGTTATTTTTAATCATTACACACATACTGAGGTTCTCTGTTTTTAAAATTCTTATCTCTCTTCTACAAAGAATGAAAAAATAATAGAACAACAACTTCTTGTGGATCAACTGAGTGAAGAACTAACAAAACTTAACCTGTCAGTGACTTCGTCAGTTAAGGAAACTTGTGGAGATGGGCCAGATGCCAGGATACCTGAAAAGAGACCATATACTGTACCATTTGATACCCGTTTGGGGCATTATATTTATATTCCAGCAAGATCAGATTCCAGGAAGGTAAAGTCTAAGCATTAATTTCTTTCTTATTATGAGATTTAAAAAATATTGTATATAATATAATATCACAGTGTATTTGTATAGTCTTAGCAGGGTTTTTTTCCATTTGGTTTCACACACTTTTGTTTATACTCTTCTTTTTTGTTTGTTATGTATACTCTTTTTTAAATCATGCTTCTTTTTAATAAAAAAATTAATAGGTAGGAGAATGTATAGATATATTTGGAAGGAATAGTTGAAGATAATGCTTACATTTATCAAGGAGAAAAAAGCTACCCTTTGCCATTGTATTTTTAGACATGACTAAGTCTGATATCTTCATGAATTTTTTCTATCTTTGATTATACCAAGTTGATGAGGTTGGAGGTATTTATTTTGACTTATTTGGTCTGTCTAATTATTTTCAAAATGACATTTATGTGTTATTCAGTCTTGCCAAGTCTGACATAATCAAGACTATATAAAAGTGAGAATGAAGTTTCATCTTAATTTTTATTTATTTATAAAAATATGTGTGTGGGTGGTAAATATGTGCACACACTGATTTCTCTTGAAAAATCAAGGAATCTCCACCATGGAAAAGACTAATTAGCAGATTCATGAATTTTGGTTTCCATTTATTAATTTTAGGACTGGAAATGATTTGTTTGAGATCTATACATTGGTTACAGTCAAAGGGATAAGAAATATGAGAGGTGTCATAGACTTTGCAGTCAGGCTGGCTTGGGTGTGAATACCATCTCTACGGTGTAGGTCTGGATGGATGACTAAAACCGTGTGAACCCCAGGCTCCTTATCTGTCATAATGGGGGACCTGTGGGAGTGTATGGAGGATTTACATGAGATGGTGACTCCAGAAGTGCCTGGCACACTGCATCCTAACACATGTTCATGGGGTGCCTCTACTGTGTCCCAGGCTCCATCCCTCAGAGCGAGTGGGAGAGATGCTACTGTTACCTCTATAGTTTTCAATTTTGAGTGGTTGGATTTAAAATTTAAACCATCGTTACTATTAATTTCAGTTAAACTTTTTAGAGTTATTGACATTTTCTTCTTGGTTGAATACATGATAAATTTTCATAGAACATTTGAGAAGAAAGATAAGATCTTTGTAGGATTCAAATTGGATATCTATTAATTCAACTTAATTATATATCAAGTCTTCTATATTAAAAAAAATTTTTTTTACTATTGGCTAGTAATGTGAAAGAATTTCCTGTTTCTGTTCATTCTTTGTTTTTTTAAAAAAAATTTTTTTTGGCTACGTTGGGTCTTCATTGCTGCATGTGGGCTTTCTCTAGTTGCGGCGAGTGGGGGGGCTACTCTTCGTTGCAGTGCGCGGGCTTCTCATTGAAGTGGCTTCTCTTGTTGTGGAGCACGGGCTCCAGGCGCACGGGCTTCAGTAGTTGTGGCACGTGGGCTCAGTAGTTGTGGCTCGTGGGCTCTAGAGCGCAGGCTGTGTAGTTGTGGCACACGGGCTTAGTTGCTCCGCGGCATGTGGGATCTTCCCTGACTAGGGCTCAAACCTGTGTTCCCTGCATTGGCAGGCAGATTCTTAACTACTGCGCCACCAGGGAAGTCCCTCTGTTCATTCTTTTATTTTATAATAATAACAACATTTTTTTCTGATTATAAAAGTTAGACATATTTATTATTTCTCTCAGTCTCTGTTTCTTTCTCTTTTTACTAGACGTTCACACACCCGCACACACACACATTCTTTGAGGAGACAGAGCTCCATGGTCTCTTGAGAAGGGGTTAGGCCCCTCTGTTCCTTTTTTTTTTCCAAGATTTTTTTTAAAAAATAAATTTATTTATTTATTTATGGCTGTGTTGGGTCTTCGTTGCTGTGCACGGGCTTTCTCTAGTTGCAGTGAGCGGGGGCTACTGTTCGTTGCAGTGCACGGGCTTCTTATTGCGGTGGCTTCTCTTGTTGCGGAACACGGGCTCTAGGTGTGCAGGCTTTCGTAGCTGTGGCACGTGGGCTCAGTAGTTGTGGCTCCTGGGCTCTAGAGTGCAGGCTCAGCAGTTGTGGCACACGGGTTTAGTTGCTCCGCGGCATGTGAGATCTTCCCAGACCAGGGCTCAAACCCATGTCCCCTGCACTGGCAGGTGGATTCTTAACCACTGTGCCACTAGGGAGGTCCCTAAGCCCCTCTGTTCTCTAGTTGTTTGCTTAGACCTGAAACAGCCATGACTGGAATAAAGACTAACACAGTTATTGTTTCAAATTAGCAAATTATTATTTTTTTAATTTTAATTAGTTTCATTGCCCCCTTTCACTTTCAAGGGTTTTGGTTTGGAAAACATATTGTGTGGTTACCATAGCTTAGGAGAGGGCAGATACACTATAAGACTTGTAGCTCCTCTGTGGTTACAGGTAATCTCAAAGTTCCCTTATGACCAAGTGGGATTAAGATGTAACAGAAAGAAAGAACCAGTGAGTTTGCCAAAAGATTGCTGTGACATGGAAGGAAAAGACCCAACCAGAGAGACTCTGCATTATGCTGAGGAATGGCAACACTTACTCCCAGTGCTGTTTCCTTCACCATGGATGGACATATATTCAAATTAGCAAATTCTTAGTTTTGTTTTTAAAATCTTCCTTCTACCCCAAAAGAACCCTTCTAGCCACTAAAAGAAGGGGAAAAGGGAGAAAATGCAAAGGTAATATGATCAGCAGTTTTGAGAGTTCTCTTGCTCCTATTGTGTGTCCAGGAATCCTGGCCCCCACTCTTGCTTGGACTGGTTACTGCAGCAGACATGAAGGCTTGCATGGAAAGACACAAAGCCTGCCAAGCCTTGTTCAAGTCCTGTTTCCTGTTCCATTGTTCTAGAGTGAGCGGAACGTTTCATATTAAATACCAAAACTAGTTAAATTAAGCTAAAGAAGACGTCTGAAATGTCATTTCATTCTTTCACCACTTCATTTTTTCCTGGATTTCTGTCTCCTTGGCAGAAGTTGAGCTAATATTTTCCAGCTCTAATATTTTCTTTTAGAATTTAGCTCAGATATTTTCTTGAAGTAAAAATAGTCTGACAGGGAAATATTTCCTTGACTTAAAATACTTACAAAGGAAAAGGGGAACAGTGGCTTAATTAGTTTTTAAATTGATTGCGTAAAGAGTTTGATTTTCTTATATGCTTGTTTGTACATATTGGAGGGAAAGAGTGAAAAGATCTTATTTATTTTAAAGGTATATTATATGTATATAAAACATATATATATACTTTTGTAGCTAGCTTTTGTCACTTAATGTATCACAAATGCTTGACAGTCATTAAATATTCTATATCATGATTTTGACAGGTAATAATATTTTATCCTAAGGACATACCATTGTATACTTTTTCCTATTGTTGCACATTTAAGTTGTTTGCAACCATCTCTTAATCTAAAAAGTTTAATTACAAAGTGGAATTTTAGGATTTATCTACTTATGTAGAAATCCTAAAGAATTGCCCCTCACAACTAAATAGTATCATTTACCAAATTATTAGGAAAAACGAGAAAGAAACTCATTTGTCTCAACAGATACCAGAAACTCATCTAATGTAAACTCATGTAAAATTGAATCTAGATTTAAATTTAAGGAAAAAAATGTAACAGAGGTTTCTATTTTCTTAACGTGGTAAATATGATATAATTAAAGCCAAACGCCAGTGTTATATCAGTACATACCAAAAAGGCACTTTGGAAGGAAAAAATTACAAAGTGGTACCAGTCTTTACTTAGGTTTAAAATAATACCACACATGCTGATGATGCTACCATTTTTCATGGATTATAAGACTCACATTTTTTTTTCACTTTATCATCTTTGGTGGTAGGATATGTTTTACAATTGATGGTATGTCATAGATGATAGCTTTTTTCTTTCTTGCTGGTATAAAAATAATGGTGTGTCTTACAGTTGATGACATTTTAGATTTGATAAAATATTGTATTATGAAAAGGAAATTAAAGCAATAGGTAAATAATATCACTTTCAGTACTTGACATAATTGTATAGTAAGAAAACCAACAAAAATGTTCTTAAGGGATTTTTTTTTTCTTTCTTTTTTTTCTTTTGGCTGCCTCGAGTCTTAGTTGTGGCACGTGGGATCTTTTTTTTTCATTGCGGTGCGTGGGCTCCTCGTTGCAGCACACAGGCTTCTCTCTAGTTGTGGCATGAGGGTTTTTCTCTCTTTAGTTGTGGTGCACGGGCTCCAGGGTGCATGGGCTCTGTAGTTTGTGGCATGTGGGCTCTCTCGTTGAGGTGCGAGAGCTCCGTAGTTGTGGCATGCGGGCTTAGTTGCCCTGTGGCATGTGGGATCTTAGTTCCCTGACCGGGGATCGAACCCGCGTCCCCTGCATTGGAAGGTGGATTCTTTACTACTGGATCACCGGGGAAGTCCCAAGGGATATATTTTTTTAAACCTTCTGGAATCTCCAAACTCACAAAAGTGGAAATATCTGTAAAATCTTTTCTGTTTTTCCTGAATGAATTACATTTTTATTGAGTCACAAAATTCTTATGCATTAAATCCCATACACTGAAGTCAACAGCCTTTTCAGTTTTCATTAAGATTTTATCTTTCACACAAAGGCCATTTTTTTTCTCACAAAATAATTAATTAGTTTTGCTTTTTAATCACTTCTTTGCATAGGTTGTTGCTCATGGTGAAGCAGAGCTGTGTGAGATGTGTCTGCTGAGCTTTGACCAGGTTCCCTTGCCAGCCCAGCACTCATTCCTGCAAAACATACCAACTTCACAGTAGCAAAATGACAAATTACATCTTATGAACCTTTATGGAACTCTCAAATTCAACTATAAAATTAAATATGTGAAAGCCACAATCTGTGGTAAATGAGTTGCAACACATCTCATGAAACAAAACCAAATGCATCACTAGTGAGAAGAGATTATCTTATTGTATGATGATTGAGAATATTACGCTCAGGTCTGGGTACAACACCTAAGTCAAAGTAGATTATTTTTGGAGAACAACCAAGTTGCTGAAGGACCTTGGAGAAAATCTGAAGTAACTCTAGATTTAGTCTGATTCAGAGGAGACATGATAACTGCTTTCAAATATTTGAAGGCTTCATTACTGTTAGACTTTGTCTCTAGAACTAGGACCAATGAGACTTTGTCTCTAGAACTAGGACCAATGAGAAGCAGTGCTAAGGCAATATAAAGAGGGATTTATTAGTGAGAACTGTCAAAGTAATATGAGAGGTCTCAGGGCTTGTGCAGGTCCCCACAGTGAATTTGTTTAAGCAGAGGTTAAATGATAATTTGCAGTATTACAGAGGAGAGTCAAACATGGGATGAGTTGAACTCTAATCTTTAAAGTTCTGTCCAGTCCTGTTGCTATGTAATTCTTGGAAAAAATGGCTAGAATAAAAAAATTGCCTTCTAGTTGGATACACTTCAGTTATCTGAATTATTACTCAGCTTACTGAGTACTTACATTGTGATCAGTGTTGCTTGGGGTATGGTTGAAAATGCAAAAATATTCTTTGTTGGGAGCAGAGAGTGCAGAAGCAACTGAAAGAAGCAGGACCCAACACTTAGGTAGGAAGGGGCCAGATTATAGAAGGCTTGGTGAGCCAGAAGGGGCTAAGAACCATTCTTTTGGGTGGAATGACTGTTAAGGAATTAATTTACTGAATGTTACTCATTGTGGCAGAACCCATTTGGTGTTCCTTATTAAGCTGGGTCATTTGCTTTTCTTTGTAAAAAGAAAATTTTAAAGCAAGTTACAATCCCAGAGAACAAAGTTTGATTCTGAACAAAAAGTTTTATTTGCTCCTGAAATAAAGCCCTCCTCCCAGCCCCCAACCCTACCCCCAACAAAGAGAAACCTTGAATCCTGTTGGTTATGGTGCAGACGGCCATGCTAGGTACAATGTGCTTGTTAGATAAATACTTCTTGAGTTGGTTCTTCTTTAAATAATCTCCGTACCCCAGAATTGGGAGGCCACCTAGAAAACTTTACCCCCCATCCATCATGGTGCTGATGTGACGGATGGTCTTATTAGGTGACCAACAGTGGAGGCACAAAAATCAAGTATCAAGGAATATCCAGTATCAGGTTGGCTTTCCTGGGAGGCGGTGTGTAAAGGACCTACGTCAATTGAATCTTCACACCATGTGATATACACATTCTACTGTATGTAGTAATTTTAATAGGTTATAATGATTTATATTAATAAATTGAATGTCTCCTCTAAGATCTTATTATTTACCTTTTTTGAGAAATTACCCTGAGGTTTGGTTATAGAGAAGTGGTTAAAAAGGAAATATTTGGTAACAGAAACTAGAATAAAAGTATAAAGGCAGTATCTAATTCATTGTTTTCCAAGGTGAATTTTTGAGAACTTAAGGCCAATAGAATAATATCTAGAAAGTTTCCAGGCTAGTCCATGAAAATCTATTTATCCCATGATACATATTAAATGTCACTTAGAGCATTAATTCAGCTCTCCCTGACTACTACATGTAAAGTCTGAATAGATACATTCAAATTTCCAAATCGGGAATATTTTGCCCTGGCAGAAGGAGTGGTAGTGACTCTGGATTTCTTCATGTGGTGGGATTTGGATTAGAGGGGAATTGCAGATCCTTAGCAGCACTGCAATTCTCCAAGTGTTCAGAACTGGGAAGATTGCGGTGGGGTGGGTAACAGTTGTCTCCTATTACACTGTGTATGGGCTTCACATTTGTTGGGGAGTGCCTGAGCTATGTTTAAGAGCTGTGATGTTGGGACTTCCCTGGTGGTCCAATGGTAAAGAATCCGCTTTACAGTGCAGGGCCTGGTCAGGGAACTAAGATCCCACATGCCGAGGGACAACTAAGCCTGCGTGCCACAACTATTGAGCTAACGTCTCAACTAGAGCCGGCGCACCACAGCTACAGAGCCCATGCGCCCTGGAGCCTGCGCACCACAACTAGAGAAGAGAAAACCCACAGGCCGCAACTAGAGAGAAGTACACACGCCGCAATGAAAGATCCCGCGTGCCTCAATGAAGATCCCGCATGCCGCAACTAAGACCCGACGCAGCCAAAAATAAATAAATAAATAAATAATAAATCTTTAAAAAAATATATTAAAAAAAAAAAAGAGCTGTGATGTTTTCACTCATGCCTCTTTTTGGTTTCATCTTTGAGTGCTATTTTGCCTGAAGCTATACGAGCTTTCTAGAAGAGGAAGAGCTGTGTATAGATTCTGAAAGAAGTGTGTGTCCATGAGGCACAATAGTATTGTGAAATGAATTTTGACTTTTTTTGTGGGCGGGGGGGGGAATGTATATTTTCAGTGATTGGCTATTTTAAGAGTACCTGTCTAACCTCTTTAAAAAACATTTTGAGTGATAGGATAAAAACAGACACTTTAAAAATCACGTTTTTTGTTGTTGGGTGGGGGAATCACTTGTAAGGTCTACACAAGTCCTTCTGTATACTCTCCGGATCGACTAGTTGCCGAATTTCGAACACGAAGTCAGATGCTGCTGGGTCACTTAGAAGAGCAGGATGAAGTCCTCCACTGCCAGTTTTCTGATAACAGTGATGATGAAGAGTCAGAAGGCCAAGAGAAGTCTGAAATTAGGTATGTTAATATAGACTGATTTAATAAACATAATTACATGATGCAATTAATATATACAGATGTAGGTTTTTTTCATTATATCTTTTTCCATTTAGTAGGAGAGTAAGTGGTTTTTGCTACATGCACTGTCAACTAATGTGTTATGAAACCAGTGTTTGAACACAAGTTGTCAGTCTAACAACTGTAAAATAATTTTGCTTTAAAGCATTTATGGTGGTTGAATTTTAATTTTCAGAGAGAATGATTTTGGATTTCCTAATTCTGCTGCCACGGTGGCAACAAGCATGATGAATTTTCCACTGGGTCCAACGTGGTGGGGGATATCTTTTTATTTTGTGGAATATTAGTAAGTTCCATTTATTTTATATTAATCATAATTTAAAGAATAATTTTGGGGGAAACATTTGAGGGCAGATTAGAAACCACTAACAGACAAGTTACCTTTGATCCTGATATTTTTTTTTTAGACATAAAGGTTGCTTGTGGATTCAAAAGCCAGGCTCTGTTTGTTCTCTTGTTGAACTGAATGATATTCAGGATCAAACACAAAAGTCAAGATTGGAGAATGAAGGTACACAGACTTTCTCAAGTACTTTAGATCTAATATTTATGACACCTCTCTTTTTCCTCAGGCAATAATTTAAGAAGCATCTGGGAATTCTCCAAGACGGGAACTTGATTAGGAGTGCTTTCCTGGCTTTTCCTCTCTACCTCTGATTTTTCGTCCTTTTTTACTCCTTAATGAAAACAGTTTTTCCACCAGTCAATTCAAGCTAGAGTTATAGGCTAAATCTCTCAGAATGGGGATTTTATATTCAAACGTGAGTTGATATGCATTGTACTCTTGACTTCTTTAAGATGCATCTTAAGTAATTTACTAGCTGTTTACTGCTTCACTGGCACCCATGCCTACCATTAGTGATATATTTGGCATTAGAGCCAACTTAGTCTAGTGGGTGCTTGTAATGTTCACAATTGACGAGAATTTTTATGCATCAAAAAACAGCATAAAAGACATTCATGTTGCAAAAAGTATACGCGGAGATTTTAGCTCATTTCTCTTAGCCTATGTGTGGTCACAACACCAAGAGTAAAAGTACAGAGAATATAAATAACATGATAAGTCCTACACTGTGAAAATAGCATCTTTTTAAGAGCCTATGGGGGACTTCCCTGGTGGCACAGTGATTAAGAATCCACCTGCCAATGCAGGGGACACGGGTTCGAGCCCTGGTCCGGGAAGATCCCACATGCTGCAGAGCAAGTAAGCCCACACACCACAACTACTGAGCCTGCGCTCTAGAGCCCGTGAGCCACAACTACTGAGCCCACCTGCCACAACTACTGAAGGCCGCACGCCTAGAGCCCGTGGTCCACAAGAGAAGCCACCGCAATGAGAAGCCTGCTCACCTCAACGAAGAGTAGCCCCCGCTCGCAGCAACTAGAGAAAGCCTGCGTGCAGCAACGAAGACCCAATGCAGCCAAAGATAAATAAATAAATAATAAATAAATTTAAGAGCTTATGCGTGTAATATTAAAAAATGAAATTGAGATAAATTTTTAAAATGTATAAATAGTGTAGAGAAGTGCCACCCAAGTAGCCATCCTTGCACTGTTTGTTACTGGTCTACAACCAGGTAAGAAACTTAATGTCAGGATGTAAATCAGTGCACCAGCTCCTTCATTGAGGAAGTCTCACTGTGAAAGAAATGTCAGCTGAGCTAAAAGAGTGAGGTAATTGATTTACGTTCTGGTACAAGACAGAAACAAACAGTGTGAGGCCACACTCTTATTAGCCTGGGGTAGAGGGAGACTACATTCTCTGATTACCGTAAAACTATGAGTTAATAGGAAAAAAATTAAAACCTCTTCCTATTTGGAGATTTTATACCTTTCTTAAATAACTCAGGTTAAAGAAAAGTCAAATTGCAGAATATCTAAGGGTAATGAAAAACTGTATCAGAACCTACAGGATATGACTAGAGCATATACATATGTTTTAAGGAAAGGAAAACTCACTATGAGCTGGGAAACTAAAGTCCCAATTGCCATGTATTTTTTCCTTTTTTTTTTTTTCTCTTTCTGTCTGTCCCTTCCTCTGTTACCTCTAGACTGCTTGTGTGTCTGCCTTTTGTTTTTTTTTAACTCTACTTCTGTCAAATATTTCTGAGCAGATAGTTTTATTTCTCAGTTTTGTTTCTTTTATTTTAAAGATTTAAAGATTGAATGTCTCCAGGAGAGTCAAGAGTTGAATTTGCAAAAATTAAGGAATTCAGAACTCATACTTACTGAAGCCAAACAAAAAATGAGGGAACTTACTATCAACATCAAGATGAAGGAAGATCTGATTAAAGAATTAATTAAAACAGGTAATAGTATCCTGTGAACCTGCTTATATGAGAAAGAAAAGCTTCTAAAGTTGCTTCTGATGTTGTAACATTTACTTTAATTTTTGATGCTCAGGACTATCCACGTTAGCCTGGAATTCAGCCTAACAGGGTGTGCTCTAGAGCCAGTGTGTGGAGGTTAATTATCTAAAGAACTTTGTTATATTTGGTTTCATCTATGAATTTTTCTAACCAGTGTGAACTCTGTGTTGTGCTGAAACTCTATGGCACTTAATGTTTTTTTGCCACTTTTTAGAAACATTATACTAGGCATCTGGGATAAGTCTGAGATGTTTTCCTAGTTCATTTTTAGTAAATACTTATTTTAAATTATTAGTCTTTATTTTCTTGGATAGTTCATTTTTAACCTTAATTATAAACTTCATATATTAAATGTAGCTAATTTTTGTTTTTCTGAAGATATAAGGATTTGTCCTGGAGAGCTGTCCTCTTGAGTGAGCCAGGCTTTCATCTCCTCCCCTTAATCTACCAGGTTGGGCATATGTACCACATCCTCTCCTCACCCTCCAACTCCATTAGGCTTGCCCTAAAATGCACATCTCAAGCTTTTTGGGTTCCCCTCACTAATACACTCAAAGTGTAAGCCTTGACTACTCTGAAATTCAGTAAAGAACTGAAGGAATAAGACACACTAGCGTTTCTTTCCCCCAGTTTCAATGCAAAACAACTCTGGTCACATTTGGGGAAACTGAAGGAAATACTATCCTCCTCTTCTTCAAGCCCAAGACTATAATCACACTCAAATTACACGAATTGTGGGACCCAAATCCTCTGCCAGCAAGGAGAAACCTGCCTGGCCTCTCCCTCCTCTTTCCTGCAAGCTTGCTTTCTGGCTGTCGGTCCTCCTTTCTCAACTTCCTCTCCTCTAGCTGCTGTCCAAAGCGTTTTCCTTTCTCATTCCTAGTGGTGTATGGGCTATGCATCGTCCCAGCTCCAGTTATCCCAGATGTTTGATTTTGACCATTCTCCTTCCTCATAGGCAGGATCAATGCCAGTAAACCTCTCTTAGGAGTATCTAGGAAATGGTTTAGGGGTTTAAATAGCTTCTCCATCCCCATGATTTTAGGATAGTGAGTGTAGAAATTGAGGATATTTACCACTCTGAAATAAACGATTTTCTTTCATATAGGTTATCCCACCATGGGATATCTAACTAAACAAGCACACTTTTGTAGCCTGGTATACCCATCCTGGTTGCCTTAAAATAGAGGATACCTGACCTTAAACAGAGAAGGTCCTCTTCTTGTTCATTAGAATGAAGGGCAGTTTGGAGCTTTCCTAAAGACCCTTAGAAATGGTGATTAGCAAAAGGGTCAATGTGTACTTACTTTTCAAAGTCCTCTCACTGAAGACTTCCCCAAACAGTAGCTACTTCAGCCAAAATTAATAACAATGACAATTATACTGTATTTCATCAATTTTAATACACACTTTTTTCACATTTTAATATCTCTGAAATCAGGATGCATCTTAAAAATCAGTGACATTTTAGCATTTTGTCATGGTGTAATTGGTACTGTATTTTTTTTTTTCTTAGTGGTTCATAAAATATTGGCGTGTTAAACAATTTATGGGGTCATAGATTCATTAAAACATTGTTGTCATAGGTATTTTGAAGTTAGTTGAAATCATAGAATTGTAGAGCCAGAAGACAACTTACAGTGCATTTAGTTCAATAACTCCCTTTATTAAAAAATTAAGAGCTTTACAGTATACCAGTATAACAACATGTCCTGGTGATTATTCACCCCATGACCTCTAGACTCTTACTTCCCACCACCACTAGTTTGCCAGTCTGGTTCAGGACAGTTGACTATTCAGAATAAATCAGAACCAAATTCTTAGGGTCAGTAGCTGGGCTTAGAATGAAAAGAGATATAGAAATATCTATATTCTGTTTTTCTCTATGTTCTAAATATTCATAAGAAAAGCATTTAAAAAATTTATATTTAACAAGTTCAAATGAAATGAAAAAGGAGAGGGGGCCAGCTCTATATTAAAGGGTTCTTAAGAAACATAACAATAAGATGTACTGTGACCTTGTTTGGATTGTGATTAAAATAGACTAATTGTAAAAGACATTTTGAGACAGTTGGGGAAGTCTGAATAGGAACTGGTGGGTATTAGCATTGTTAGGTGTGATAATGACTTTTTGGTTATTTCCATATTCTGTTTAGATGCTTATTGAAGTATACATAGGTGATGACATTATATCTGGGATTGCTTTAAAGTTTTTAAGTAAATTAAAGAAGAAAAAAGGTATAGATGAAGTAGCTGTGGCAAAATCTTGATAACTTTTGAATCTGGGTGATGGACTTTCATTATATTATTTCTCTACTTTTGATATGTTGAAAAATTTTCGTAATAGTAAAAGAAAAGAATTCGGAGATAGATTATGGGTGGTAGGAAGACGAAGTGTAGTAAGCAAGAGGCCAATGAGTCACCCCAAATACCTTTTAACTGAAGTTTGATGCCAGCAAAGGTAAACTGCAAATTCAGAACAAAAGATGAACCAGGGAGAAGATAGAATGGCACCAGATGGGGACAGTCATTGAGGAACTAATTATTAAAAGGACAGGTGGCAAGTTGTGTTTGATGGGGATGGGAGGGACAGCTGGATTTTTAATGCTATGCCTTAAATAGTTACTGCCCAGCTTTTTAAGAGTAGGGAAATTTTATGTTTTTGGTGTTTTACTTAGTTTTTAAACATAATTTATAATTGTTATTACTATTATTATTATTATGAAGGTAATGATGTCAAGTCCGTAAGCAAACAGTATTCTCTGAAAGTAACAAAACTTGAACATGAAGCAGAACAGGCGAAAGTGGAATTAACTGAAACGCAAAAGCAGCTAGAGGAACTGGAAAACAAAGATCTTTCTGATGTTGCTTTGAAGGTAAAATTACAGAAGGAATTTCGTAAGAAGATGGATGCTGCGAAGCTAAGAGTCCAGGTAATTTAAAAAATATAATTGAGAAAACGTATTTAAGGCTTCCTGATTTTGAGGATTCTTGTACCTAGTTAGGAAAGAAAGAGGATTCAGTTTTTACTAGCGGGAGGAACTGGATGGTAAGTTTTCTTTTCCAGTATGCTGGTGGGTTTACATAATTTTAGTCTGGGTAGTATATTTCTTCATTCAGGAAGTGTATTATTTTAATCTTTTTATCAAAAACCACATGGTGAGAAATAAAGATAACCACAGAAATAGTGTCCTTTTCTGAAGGATAAAAGATTAACTAATGATTAAATAATATATATAAAACATCTGGTATGTATATAGCACTTTCTTGACACTCAACAAATATGATAACTGTTTCAGACAGTTTTCTGAAATCATAACTGATTGGTTTAAGAAAGGTTAATAACTTTGAGTACTACATCTTATTCTTAATTTCCTAATGCTGGACTTTGCTATAACCTCAAATATAGCTACAGTTAAAAAATTCTATTCTTTGAGAAATATTCCATTATAGAGAGATTTTGTGTATGAAGCTGTTCCCAGATGCTTTTGGTATAGTCAGAGTGCTTTGTTAGTTTGCTTATAATGAATTTACTAAAATGCCTTTTCCAGTTCTTTTGATTCATAATCTATTTTTTAAATTATTTTATTTATTTATTTATTTATTTTTTCACTGTGTCGGGTCTTAGTTGCGGCATGTGAGATCTTTCGTGTGGCATGCAGGCTCTTCACTGTGGTGCGCAGGCTTCTCTCCAGCTCACAGGCTCATTAGTTGCGGTGTGCAGGCTCTCTAGTTGTGGCGTGTGGGCTCCAGAATGTGCAGGCTCAGTAATTGTGGTGTGAGGGCTCCAGAGTGCATGGGTTCTGTAGTTGTGGCATGCAGGGTTAGTTGCCCCACGGCATGTGGGTTCTTAGTTCCCTGACCAGGGATCGAACCAGCGTCCCCTGCATTGCAATATGGATTCTCAACCACTGGAGCACCAGGGAAGTCCCTGATTCATAATCTATTGCTTTCATATTGTTTCCACTGTACATAGAATGGAATTGTAGTTAACCTAGTTAGAGCATTAGTTATCTATTTTTGAAACAGCCACAGTTATTTTCTTTCAACAAGATAAGTGTTCACCGCACACCTCCTGTGTGCCAGGTCCTATTCTAGGCGGGGATGCAGAAGTGAACAGAGCAAAAAAGTCCCTTCTTCAAGGGTTTTTAATGCCATCTCAAACATCTGCACATCGCCATTAAAATTTTTGTTTACTTAAGTAGCTTCTCAAGTCAACACCAAGTTAAAATAACGTGACTTGACACTTTGCACTTTCCTTCAGAATACATATTTTCCCGTAGCAATTCACCTCAGAGAGTCTTGCGATCAATTTTTTTTAATTTCTTGACCGTTAGGTTAAGGCTGCGACGTCTAACAAAGTACTCATTTTAACAAAACGTTAGTAGAACAAAACAATTAAGAGCTTTCCTTTATGATTATTTCGAAATTTATTTATAATTTCATAGGTTTATATCCTACCTTCAGTTCTTTTTTTTTTTTTAAAGACATTTATTCAGCGTCATGATCAGACCATTACATTTAGCAATCAACAGCATGAGTGCAAAAAAAAAAAATCTACATTAAAACCCTTTGTTGGAATGCTTTACACTTTCTACAGAACAGAAACTAAAATAACCTGTTATACAATTAGTCACAAACACAGCCCTTGAGTTTTTTTTTGCCCATACACATGAGTATTGTCTAAAACATGTCTTCTTTGTAGCAGCTAGGCCCTGCCACCACTGTGCTTAGTCGAGTTCACAAATCTGTTGTAACCTGTAGCTTCCCTGTCACTTCCCTGGCTCTCCTCTCCTGCTAAGCTTTGTTTCCTGGCAGTAATTAAAACCTTCTGCCACTGTCATAGCTACTGCTGCTGCTGGAACTACCATAGTCACCTTGGTTTCACAGTTTGGCAAAGTATTGGCCTCCACCACCATAGGGGCCAGAACTTCTGCCTCCAAAGTTTCCTCCTTTCATGGGTCCAAAATTTGAAGATTGTTGTAATTGCCAAAATCATTGTAGCTTCCGCCACCTCCAAAATTGCTTCTGTCATTACCAAATCCATTACCGCCATCCCCACTGCCACCATATCCCCCACCACCACGGCTGCCACCACAGGCATCTCGACCACTGAAATTTCCTCCGTGACCAGAGTTGTCATTCCCACCAAAACCACCTCCACAACCACCACCAAAGTTTCCAGAACCACTTCGACCTCTTTGGCTGGATGAAGCACTAGCCATCTCTCGCTTAGGTAGGGCTTTCCTTACTTCACAGTTGTGGCCATTCACAGTGTGGTATTTCTGAATGACAGTCTTGTCTGCGGAGTCATGGTCATCAAAGGTTATGAAAGCAAAGCCTCTGTTTTTGCCACTGCCTCAGTCATGATTTCAATCACTTCAGTTTTCCCACACTGTTCAAAATAATCTCTTAGGTGATGTTCTTCAGTGTCTTCTTTAATGCCACCAACAAAAATCTTTTTCACGGTTAAGTGGGCGCCAGGTCTTTGAGAATCTTCTCTTGAGACGGCCCTCTTTGGTTCCCCAACTCTTCCATCCACCTCGTGTGGCCCTGCATCCATGGCCGCATCCACCTCCTCCACAGTGGCATACGTGACAAACCTGAAACCTCTGGAGCGCCTGGTGTTTGGATCCCTCGTTACCATACAGTCTGTGAGCGTTCCCCATTGCTCAGAGTGGCTCCTCAGACTCTCATCAGTTGTTTCAAAGCTCAAACATCTGATGAAGAGCTTCCGCAGCTGTTCGGGCTCTTTGGGAAACTGACTTAGACACGACAGCAGTAGAGGGGGGAGACTTCAATGGTGCTTACTCGGCGGCGTCCACGGGCAGAAAGGTTATCCTACCTTCAGTTCTGATTGTAATTCTTATACTCAATATTAATAAGTAAGAACCGATCTTTTACTGGTAATCTGTCTATTCAAATTTTCTATTTCTTCATGATTCAGTCTTGGAAGACTGTGTATATCTAGGAATTTATCCGTTTCTTCTAGGTTATCCAGTTTTTTGGTATATAATTGTTGATCATACTCTTTTTTTTTTTTTGGCTGCGTTGGGTCTTCATTGCTGCACACGGGCTTTCTCTAGTTGCGGTGAGTGGGGGCTACTCTTCGTTGTGGTGCACAGGTTTCTCATTGCGGTGGCTTCTCTTGTTGCGGAGCATGGGCTCTAGGCGTGCGGGCTTCAGTAGGTGTGGCACGTGGGCTCAGTAGTTGTAGCTCGCAGGTTAGAGCTCAGGCTCAGTAGTTGTGGCACATGGGTTTAGTTGCTCCGCAGCATGTGGGATCTTCCCAGACCAGGGCTCGAATCCGTGTCCCCTGCATTGGCAGGCAGATTCTTAACCACTGTGCCACCAGGGAAGCCCCTGATCATACTCTTTTATGATCCTCTGTATTTCTGTGGTATCAGTAGTGACTTCTCTTTCATTTCTGATTTTATTCATTTGAGCCCTCTCTTTTTTTCTTGCTGAGTCTGTCAATTTTATTTATCTTTTCAAAAAACCAGCTCTTAGTATCACTGATCTTTTCTATTGTTTTTTTTAGTCTCTATTTCATTTGTTTCTTCTCTGATCTTTTTTATTTCCTTTCTTCTACTAACTTTGGGCTTTGCTTGTTCTTCTTTTTCTAGTTCCTTTAGGTGTAATGTTAGATTGTTTATTTGAGATTTTTCTTGTTTCTTGAGGAAGGCCTGTATCACTGTACACTTCCTTCTTAAAACTGCTTTTTTTGTGTCCCATAGATTTTGGACAGTTGTGGTTCCATTTTCATTTGTCTCAAGGTATTTTTTGATTTCCCTTTGATTTCTTTGTTGACCCATTGGCTGTTTAGTAGCACATTGTTTAATCTTCACGTGTTTGTGTTTTTTCCAGTTTTCTTGAAATAGCCAAAGTTATTATTTTTCTAAGAAGGTTATTATATTTACCATATAAATCTATAGCTTAAGCCTTGTGTGTGGATTTAGCAAAGATTATTTTTATGGTTGTGATTAAAAGATTAAATGAAAGATTATTAATAGGGTTTGAATTATCATGTTCTTTTTGTTTTCCATG
This sequence comes from Balaenoptera physalus, assembly GCF_965194825.1. Lineage (NCBI taxonomy): Eukaryota > Metazoa > Chordata > Mammalia > Artiodactyla > Balaenopteridae > Balaenoptera > Balaenoptera physalus. The sequence continues at coordinate 82,680,355 of NC_138886.1, read as the reverse complement.
TTTCTTGTTGTGTATCTTTTTCTGCTGAGGGTACTGATGAGGAAAGGAAAGAACTTAATTAAATTCAAAAGAAACGTCTCATAGCCGGAGGACTGAAAGAAGTGTTCCACGTAGTTTTAGAGATTTCTGTGCCTTTGCCGTATGCATGCATGACTGATAGGGATGGGGATGCTAAAGATGATAAGGTGGTGGGGATGAGAAGAAGTGTGATAGTTAAGTGTCTACCAAGTGCTATATACATACTAGATGTTTTATATGTATTATTTAATCATTATTTAATCCTTTGAAGTGGGTATTTTTACACTGTTACAAATGAGGAAGCTAAGGTTTACAAAGGTAAAATAACTCAGAGTCACATAATTGTGATGATAATAATGGTTTTCAGTACTCTAACATTTCATACCATTTTAACATATTGAAATACTAGTGGTTTTATTGGTATAATGAATTTATTTTAGTTTTTAAAACTTAAAAAATTTGTTTTAATTAAAAAAATCTAAAATCTGTATTCTTTGTCTTTAGATATATATAGCATTATATGCTGCATTATATGCTCTGTTTAATGCTAACAGAGGTGCACGTTTGAGCATCTGTGGAATAAGTGCAAATGACAACCTATCTCACTTTTAAATAAGATTATCAGTAGTTATACTGATATTTTCAATATCATGTGGAAAAGACACTAAAATTCTAGTATTAACATTTTTTGCTCCATTATTGCAATACTGTCAAAAATAAGTGACAAAGCCAGGGTCCAAATCCAGTCATGGGAAACTGCAGAGTCCTGTGGCCTCCAAGCTAGTAGTACTCGAAGTAGTCCATCTGCAGATTGTTCAGTATTGGTCTGCAATGAGATAAAGGTAAATGGGAGCACAGCTTCTCTCATCAACAGAGTCTTGCATGAAAACATCATCAGCTGAATCTAATAATGTGCTTCATGGTGCAGGCTGACAACAGTCTGTGAGTGGTACCGGTCCACAGACCACATTTTGAGTAGCGCTGCTCTAAGCTACAATGCCTCTGTGAATACTTAGTTTAATTAAAACAAAATGTGTTTATGTCAACAATTTATCACCAAGATAAAGGAAATAATTGTAGTCTGCATAACTTACAAATGACTTCACCTTAACTTTTTTATGTCACGTAAGAGGTACTTACTTAGTGCAATGCTAAAGTACAGCATACAAATCTAATATATGTTTGCTTGTTTGATGAGGATTAAATTGAAACACTCTGGTATTTTATATTAGTAAACTCTTCAAAAAATTTTAATGCTGTCTATGGATAACTTTACCTAGAGAGGAAAAGCCTTATTTAAGGTAATTAAAATAGTAATTACAATGGTTGGTCACTCAGGGAAAATGGTATCATTTCTGATCATCTTAACTCAGGGATTAATGATTTAGGCTGCAGCTGGATATTAAAGATGAGCACAGTGGAATACTATGCAGTCATATAGAAAGAACAAATCTATGAGAAAACACCTCCAAGATACGTTAAACAGAAAAAAAGGGGAGGTGGAGAATAGTCTACCTAGAATATAAAGTTACTTATGTGCATATAAATTATTTCTCAAGGAATATTTAAGAAATTGGTAATTTTATTTCAGGAAACAGGACAGGTAGATTAGGCGTCTGAGAGAAGAGTCTTTTTAATTATAAGTTTAGTTTTGTATTGTTTTAATTTTTATTATGTACATAAAATATTTTAAAATTAAAACAATAAAAAAAGCAACAATGTCAATTTTGTTCTGTTTGGCTGTCGGCACCAGGAAGTCTCATTATTCTTTATATCTGGTGAAAATTATGATATTTGCCTGACTGTAAAAGTAGAAATGTAGAAAACAGTTGTGAAACTATCAAGAATAAATTAAAATCTAGGCAAAAATGCCCACCTGCGTCATTAAATGAAAAGTTTAAGTTTACTGGAGGGATATGAGAGGTGCAGTTTTTCATTTTGAAATATTCCATATGATCCCAGGTCTTACAGAAGAAGCAACAAAATAGTAAGAAATTGGCATCACTGTCGATCCAAAATGAGAAACGTGCTAATGAACTAGAGCAGAATGTAGATCACATGAAACATCAAAAGGTGCAGCTGCAAAAAAGACTTCAAGAAGAAAATGAGAAAAGGAAGCAACTGGATGCAGAAATTAAGCGGGATCAACAAAAAATCAAAGTAATATTGTCATACTTTCCTGCTAAGCATAATATGAAATGTTCAATGTCTCAGAGCTAATGTAACCAAGGTTTTGATTCAGTTGGCTTGTGAGGTATCAGACCTTGGCCTGTCCTTGGCTGCTGTCCTCATTCACTTTAAAACTTTGTTGATCTACATAGTAAAAGCTATTTATTGAATTCTGAGTACTGTCTTGAAGGCTTTGACTTCCCAAAAGAAAGTGCCGTGATAATTTCTCTAACTAGGATCTTAACTTCAGTTGAGGCTGTCAAAAACACAAATTTATAAAGCTGACTTTCTAAAAAAAATATCTAACATTTGAATAGGATTTGCCATTTTCAAAGTGCTTTGACATGCATTGTCCATGCGGCAGCATAGAAAAAAGTACAAGGTAAAATGGTACCATTTCATTCATAGTGTGCAGAAAAGTGATCAGACCTGTATGCCCAGCTGTTCTATAGAATGGATTGGGCTGGGGAGGAACTAGTGGTGTCAGCCTGGGCTCTGGAGCCAGGCTTGCATGTATTCAATCCCAACTCTCTCTGTTCCTGGCTAGATCATTTACTGAGAAAATCACTTACCCTCTCTGTGTCTGTTTATTCTTATCTAAGATGGCCTTATCATACTTGCCTCAGTAGGGCTCTTTTGAAGAAGAGAAGGATGATAATGATCATAATAACAACAAACACTTATCTAGCACTGTGTACCAGGCTCTGTTCTGTTCAAATGTTAAGCCAGACCCAAGGTTTGGAACATAATTGGAGATTTCCTAGATTTTAAACTTTGGAAAATAATATATTCTCAGACCTTAAAAAAAAAAAAATGACAGAATTTAGTGATGGAAGGGAACTTAAAAGAGCATTTAAGCCAAATTACTGATTCTTTTTTTTTTTTAATCAGCTTTATTGAGATATACTTCACATATCATACAGTTCACCCATGTAAAGCATACAGTGAGTTTTGGTATATTACATTATTGATTTTTATAAAATAATATAACATGAAATTGACCATTTTACCTTTGTTTAAGCGTATAGCTCAGTGCCATTAATTACATTCGGTGTTGTGCAACCATCACCACTGTCTTTTTCCAAAACTTTTTCATCACCCTTAATGGACACTTGGTAGGGGGCTTCCCTTCCCTGGTGACGCAGTGTTTGAGAATCTGCCTGCTAATGCAGGGGACACGAGTTCGAGCCCTGGTCTGGGAAGATCCCACATGCCGCGGAGCAACTAGGCCCGTGAGCCACAACTACTGAGCCTGCGCATCTGGAGCCTGTGCTCCGCAACAAGAGAGGCCACGATGGTGAGAGACCCGCGCATCGCGATGAAGAGTGGCCCCCGCTTGCTGCACCTAGAGAAAGCCCTCGCACAGAAACGAAGACCCAACACAGCCAAAAATAAATAAATAAAAATAAACACTTGGTAACCATTAAGCAATAATTCCCTTTCCCCTCTTCCCCACCAAGCCCCTGGTAACCCTAATCTACTTCTCTCTTTATGAATTTGCCTATCCTAGATATTTCATAAAAGTGAAATCATACAATATTTGCCCTGTATCTGGCTTTTTTCCTTTAGCATCATGTTTTCAAGGTTCAGCCATGTTGTAGTATATATCAGAACTTCATTCCTTCTTATGGCTGGGTAATATTCCATTGCATGCATACACAACATTTTGTTTCTGCATTTATCTTATAGACACTTGGATTGTTTCCACGTTTTGGCTATTGAATAATGCTGTGATAAACATTTGCATGGAAGTAACTGTTCAAGTGCCTGCTTTCAATTTGGAATTGAAATACCTAGGTGTGGAATTGCTGGGTCATATGCTAATTCTATGCTTAGCTTTCTGAGGAACCACCAACTGTTTCTGATAGTGGCAGCACCATTTTACATTCCCACCAGCAATGTATGAGGGGTCTGATTTCTCTGCGTCTTCATCAACACTTGTCATTTTCTGTTTCTTTTTTATTGTAGTCATCCAAGTACATGTGAAGTGGAACCTCATTGTGGTTTTGACTTTCATTTCCATAATGACTAGTGGTATTGAACATCTTTTCATGTGCTTATTGCCCATTTGTATATCTTCTTTGGAGAAATGTCTTTTCAGGTTCTTTGTCTACTTTTTAATTGGGTTGTCTCTTTGTTGTTGAGTTGTGGGAATTCATTATGTATTCTGGACATTAAACTTTATCAGATACATGACTTCCAAATATTTTTTTCCATTCTGTAGATTATCTTTACATTTTCTTTTCTTTTTTAAAAATTTTGTTTATTTATTTATTTTTGGCTGTGTTAGGTCTTCGTTTCTGTGCGAGGGCTTTCTCTGGTTGCGGCGAGCGGGGGCCACTCTTCATCGTGGTGTGCGGGCCTCTCACTATCGCAGCCTCTCTTGTTGCGGAGCACAGGCTCCAGACGCGCAGGCTCAGTAGTTGTGGCTCACGGGCCCAGTTGCTCCACGGCATGTGGGATCTTCCCAGACCAGGGCTCGAACCCGTGTCCCCTGCATTGGCAGGCAGATTCTCAACCACTGAGCCACCAGGGAAGCCCTTTACATTTTCTTGATAATATTCTTTGATGTGGCAGGCAGATTCTCAACCACTGAGCCACCAGGGAAGCCCTTTACATTTTCTTGATAATATTCTTTGATGCACCAAAGTTTTACATTTTTTATGAAGTTCCAACTTATCTATTTTTCCTTTTGTTGCTTGTGCTTTTAGTATCATATCTAAGAATCCGTTGCCAAATCTAAGGTCATAAGGATTTACCCCTATGTTTTCTTCTGGAGTTTTACGGTTTTAGCTCTTATATTTAGGTTCCTGGTCCATTTTGAGTTAATTTTTGTATATGGTGTGAGGTAGGGGTCCATCTTCATTCTTTTGCATGTGGAAATCCAGTTGTTCCAGCACCATCTATTGAAAAGACTATTCTTTCCCTGTTGAATGGACTTGGTACCCTTGTCAAAAACCAATTGGCTGTAGATTTATGGATTTATTTCTAAACTTTCAGTTCTATTCCATTTGTCTATATGTCTATCCTTGTGCAAGTACACACTGTTTTGATTATAGTAGCTTTGCAGTAGATTTTGGGAAGTAAGTCCTCCAACTTTGTACTTTTTCAGGATTGTTTTGGCTATTTGAGGACTCTTGAAATTCCACATGAATTTAAGGGTCAGCTTTTCCGTTTCTGCAATAAAGGCCATTGCAATTTCTTTTTTAATGCTTTAATTGTGTTTAATGCATGGTTCTTTTTTTTTTTTTTTTTTTTTTAACAGCAGCACTCAACAAATTTTTATTTTCAAATTATTCCTTTTACGACGATCCGTTCTTGGCTTTTTCTCTGTAGATCCACTTTTTAAAAATTTATTTATTTTCTTTATTTTTTTGGCTGCATCTGGTCTTAGTTGAGGCATGCAGGATCTTTCATTGTGGTGCAGGCTCTTTGTTGTGGCGCAATGGCTTCTCTCTAGTTGTGGCATGCAGGTTTTCTCTCTCTAGTTGTGGCGCATGGGCTCCAGGGTGCGTGGACTCTGTAGTATGCAGCACACAGGCTCTCTCATTGAGGCGCGCAAGCTCAGTAGTTGTGGCACGTGGGCTTAGTTGCCCTGCGGCATGTGGGATCTTAGTTCCCTGACCACGGATTGAACGCAAGTCCCCTGCATTGGAAGGCGGATTCTTTACCACTGGACCACCAGGGAAGTCCCAGCCATTGGAATTTTGATATGGATTGTGTTGACTATGTAGATCTCTTAGTGTAGTATTGGCATCATGACAATATTAAGTTTTCCTATCCGTGAGCATGGGGCGTCTTTTCATTTATTTAAATCTTCTTTAATTTCTTTCAGAATGTTTTATAATTTTTAGTGTACTAGTCTTTTACCTCCTTGGTTAAATTTATTCCCAGATATTTTATTATTTTAGATGTTATTATAAATGGAATTGCTTTCTTAATTTCCTTGAGTTACTCATTCTTAATAATAATGGTAATAATCATTATTATAGCAGTAAATAACATTTATTATTTGTCTTCAGTCAGTACTGTGCTAAGCGCTTACGTGCTTTATCTCATTTGTCTTTTTCTCTTCCTGTATTTTCAGCTTTTCCTCTTCTCCTAGATTCTTTCTTTAAACATCTTAGACTTTTCTTATCCTAAAATTATTCTCCTTCAACTTTATATTTCTCTCTCTCACTTCTCCCCTTTATAACCAAACTTCTTGGAAAAGTTTACTGTATTTGATTCTGTTTCCTTTCCTTTCATTTGTTCTCTTCTCCTCTCCAGTCTGGTTTCTGGGTCTTGGCTGTACCGTTCACTTCAAAGCTCTTGAGCAGTTCACTAGTGCTCTCTCTGTCACACCTCAGCTGCATCCACCATAGTTCACCACTCCCTCCATCTTGAAATATTTCCCCCTTTGCCTTTGTGAAATTATACTCACCTTGTTTTTTCTTCTCTTATTGCTTGTTCTTTGTCTTTGCTAGCTTATCCTACACTATCATTTCCTTACCTATGGGAATTACTCAGGGCTCTAGCCTATGCCCTCTTATCTTCCATACTCGGTCCTGGGTGACCTCTCACCTTGTCTTTTTCCATGACTGCAGTTTAACTCTGACAACTCCCAGATTTAATCCTTAATACCAGATTTGCCATTTGAGCTCTGGATTCATATATCCAACCATTGACATCTTTATTAGGTTGTCTTATAGATGAATTCCCTTACTTATCTCCCCACTATTCCTCCTCCCTGCTCCCTTCATGGGGGAGAAAATATAGTTTTCCAGTGTACTTTACATGACATTTCAATGCATTCAGTTGGGTAAGCTAGAAATTTAGCAGTCATCCTTGACTCTGTCCTCTTCCTCATTACCCATATCCAATGAACCACAAAGTCCTATAAATTGAGTCTTCTAAATATCTTGAATCTGTTCAATTCTCATTTCACTGCCAACAGCCTCGTCTGTTCGTTGCTGTCCTTCCTCCAGTGTGAGGATCAGGCCTGCCTGTCAGTCCTGTGGTCTTTGGGTCTCAGCTTCTCATCTCTCATGAACCCTGGCTTAAACCAACAAGACATAGCACTCTCTAAATCTATGTTTAGGGAAAAGAAAAAAACTTTTGAGCAGAATGCATAGTCTGCTGAACTGCAACTCTGCCTGTAACTTAAACTTTTTACATTCTTATCTAGGGTAATTTTGTTCCTTCTTTCATTCTAGGGAAATATGACCCATTTAAGGGGAAGAATGAGTATTCCAGAAAAAGGAACAGTCTGCCCCAAAGATATATTGAAGTTTCTACTACTTCATGCAAAAACAAAACCTGCTCAGAGTCCTAAGGGATATCTTGTCTTCTGTTTGGAGCTAACTCTCTAACATTCCATTTTTCACTTGACTAAACCATTTCCAGAGAATACTATGACTTCTGCATAGGTTCTCCGTAGAGCAGCAGTTCTTAACTGAAGACTATGGATGAGCTATAAAGGAAAGGTATGGGAACCCCTGAAATGTGACCTGGGCTTTTTACTTCTCTAAGCACCAATTTCCTCATCTATAAAATGGGATTTATTATGGTATCTGTTTCACAGGATTATTGTGAGGATTAAATGGGATAATTAAATAGATGTAAAAAGTGTAGCACAGTACCTGGTAGACAGTTATTTTACTATTATAATAGAGATTACAATATAAGGTAAAGGTAATAATGTCTAGAGCAACATGCAAAAGAGGGGATTAGACCACCTGCAGTACACTTTTAAAGCATTTGTAGAAGAATAAGAATAGTAGGTAGTCAGCTCCAGTATAAGGTGCCTTTATTTCAGCATCCTGAAGTTGCTGTGACTGTGACAGGGGCTAAATTATAACTGTGAACTAGAGCTAGGGAAGCATGAAAATTTAATGGGTAGTAAATATAACAGGGTCCAAATGCACTCATAATTCAACTCAAGTGGGCATAGAAAATTTCTTTAGTCTATAGCAGACCTGTGTTCCTTATGACACCCCTCCCACCCTGCCCTGCCCAAACCATGTCACAAGAATTTCTGGAAATATCATGGGAACTAACCAAATAACCAGTCTGTTCAAACCTTATTCTGATAGTTTAAACATTTCCTTCAAATAATTCTCAGTTCTCTTGAATAAGAATATTCAGTCTCTTGGCCTCTTCCTCCCCATGATTCTCAAAGATAGAGTCTGGTATATGTGGTGTTCGGGTGTGTAGCTTTATTGCATCACATGGTGTTGAGGGGGAAGGGACTTTCTGAGTTTCATTTGGTCCTTGGATGTGACTGGCTGGAATCTGCTCTCTCTTGTTCACCTTTCCCTGCTGGCACTTGATGTGAAGCCAGTATAGTTCATAGATTGGTCTCACTTTCAGCTTAGAGCCTGGAGGTGCTTTGGCTTCATCTCATCTCCTAATGGCATTATAAATCCCTGCTAGACTATCTTCCATCTAGCTTGCTAGCCCAGTGGCCTGTCCTCACCTTCAGTTTTGGGGTCAATTCCCCACAATAACTGACCCCTATTTGTTCTCAACTCAGGATCCTCGTCATCTGAGGCCAAGGAGTCCAATTAGTCTCTGTTTCCTGATCGTACTTCTCTGTTCTTTCAGCAAGACTGGGCAGAACCATGTGGGTGTGAGGCCTCTGCGCTGCAGTCCTCATTTTCTCCGTCTGCTCTCAGTGATACCTTTATTTATCATCCCCTTTCTGGGCCAAAACTCAGAGAGAAGAAAATTGGGACACACATCTTTTTTACTGTCTCTTTTCTCCTTTCTTCCATTTCCAGGGCTGGAAAATGGTAGACTTCCCTTTTACTTCCTTTTTATCAGTACTTCTGAAATTACCTATGGAAAAGATACAATTTTCATTTTATTATTAATTTGTCACAGCCCAATACCTTTGTAAACAAGAACTAGTAGAAAAATGAAATAAAAACTAAAATATACAAGTCTATCTTTTAATTATTAGATTCAACAGACATAAAATTATTCTGTTAAATTGTTGTAAAAGGTTCTAAACACTTACTTTTAATTTCTGTACTTATCCATCATGGACCAGTAAGAAATAGCAGTGCGGACCAGTTCACTTTGAGTTCATGGCCTCCTTCCTGATTCCTGCTAAGCTTTGGTGGTGGATGGCAACATCGTCTCTAAACCCCAGCAGAACACAAGGGCCCTCTTGACTTGACTCTTAAGATGTGAATGGAAACTAAAGGAATTTGGAAAATACTCTTCGGAGGACCATGATCAGTCTTGAAAGACTATTTTCATGCTGCAAAATCTGATTTTTGAATGCTGGAAACTGAATATAACTTTTCTTTTTACATTTCTCCTGTGATAAATTCTAATATCCCCATTGCAGATGGGTGCGTTGGGTGGACTAACTGAAGGTAGTGAACTCAGAAAGGCAGAAGAGAAGAGCAGATTTATAATTTTCATACTCTTATCCCTGTTATGCAAATTTGTAACACTGGCAAAGAATGAAAAAAAATACCTAGTTTTTCTAGTAAATCCTGATTTTTACTGTGAGATTTTATTGCTTGAATGAGGGGCTAACATTATTTTCTTCTTAAATGGCCCCAACCTTCATCTACTCGTTTTCTTTCTTTTTGCAACTAAGAAAGTAAATGTTAAAATGATTATCTGCATAAATATTTAATGATGACCATGTAGTAAAAGCAATGAGGTATTTTCAATTCCTGTTTTCTATAGGAACTACAGTTAAAAACAGAACAGGAAGAAGGTCTAAAACTGAAAGCTGAGGACCTTGATGCATTTAAGATGAAAAGGAGAAAAGGTTCGTTTGGAAGTATAGACCAACTCCAGGTTTGTCGATTCTATTTAGTGTTTCCCGGTTTCTCTGCAATTTGATGATTGTCTAAGTAGGGGTAAAAAGTGGTGGACTCTGAATAAAATCTTCAAACACTAGACTTTGCCACTCGAGTACAAAATTTCTAATATTTCTTGTGAATTTTTTGTGTTATTAAAAAATTAATTTCCCATCCGGAAATGTGCTATATTCTTATTTCAGTAGAAATGGGTTTATTTGAATGTTGTGGAATATAAACATGAAAACTAGATTGTATTTATTCCCATGTCAAGACTGGTTTATTCACCTGGAAACATATATTTCTAAAGATAAGAGCTCTCTACTCAAGCACAACCAAATTGTATATGCACCATATATAATATATTAAAAAGCTATTGTTTTAGTGCCACATTTAAAAAATGAAATCCATAGATTAATATCAAAGCTCAAAGAAACAAAATTTTAATTTTATGAAATTAGAAATGGCAGTTCTAAAAGTCTTAAGATTACTGTGCTTAAAACTGTAATTACCCTCAAATGCAAATACATCACCTTAATTCTGAAAAATTTATTTGCTCTCTCTTCTTAAATCTTATATATTTTAATAGTAAAATTTAGGACATGAATGTATTCTCAGTTATTTTACTAGTGTATTTTAGAAATTAGTTGAAGAGCTCTCTCTCTGACGTGCTTGGTAATATTTCTGGGTGGAAGGGTATGTGGGGGAGTAGGTGAGGTAGGAATGCATAGAATAGTTAGACCTGCTTTTCAGAATGTTAAGGATCTCAATTTTAAATGAATACAATAATAGATTCCCACAGCTTGCACTGATTATGTCAGGTTAAATATAATAATAAAACAAACAAACAAACAAAAACCTTCATGCTTTTTAATGTTGTAAAACAACATTTTCCAGAATTTGACTCTAAACAAGAACAAGATTATAAATTAATCAATATGACTATCCAAAGAGCTTTTACTAGGACATTGATTTGATATGAAGCTCTCTTACAAGAAGAGAGTATTTAAAATTGGAACTGTGTGGTAGGAATATTTATTTTAAGAAAAGACAAAATAAGAAATTTTCAGAAAAGTTACTAAGATACAGTGAATTGCACAAATCATAACCTTTATTATATCAAATGCAGAAAAATCCATTCATTTATTATTATTTCCCTAAAAAAACCTGTATTATGTTAGCAGACTCCTACCCATTTTTCAAAGCACAGCTAAAATATTGCCTACTCTGTGAGGCTGGCACTGACATTTCTTCCGTTTCTCAGACAGAACCGATCTCTCCTTCCATTTTTGCATACATAGTACCTAGGAGTTAGCTGTATACAACATTTATTATCAACCGTCATAATTTTTTGGTTTCTTTCCTGTTGTAATGGAGCTTACAGAATATCTGTTATTCATCTTTCAAACCCCACTCACAGTCAAGAAATGTTTGGAGAATATGTTTTAAGTTAATTGCTAGTCTTCATAGGGTCTTATATATGGAGTTTCTAAGGTATAGCTGGATATAACAAAGCTAAAGTATTTCTGTAGTTGCTCTGGGATATGCTTCCTGTTCCTAATAATTGTAGAGCTGCTATTTTAGGCCTCAATATTATTTGGATGTGCTGTTGCTTATAGGACCATACTATCTAGGTCTGGATGGAAAACTACATAGCTCTGGACCTGCTTTGCCTTGGCCACTTTGCTCTCTTTTTCTCATGCATATTCACTTCTTATTGTCTTAATATAGATTTCTAGGGACAGTTTTTATCAAGTTTGAGAAGAACTGGAAAATAGTACTATATTGCTTTGTTTTCTTATTATTTGTTATTTAGGTGGCATTGCTTCATTACTATGTCCCAGTGCAGATGGGCACTTGGTAGAGTTCATCTTGGACAGTCATTCCATTCACATTTTTGTTTGTACTTATTTCTGGGTATCCTTAACTCAAGAGAATACTGAGATGTTTGTTTTGGAAATCTTTATAGCTCAATTTATTTTATTTTGTAATTATTTGATGTTGACAGGCTACAATGCAGAGTGGATTTCCATGCTCCATCATCTCTGTCTTCCACAATGTGTATTCATTTATTCACCTCATTAGTTGATTGATTGAATCAAGAATTCATTTAACATTTTATTGAAAGCCAATCATGGGCCAGGCAGTAGAGCAGGCACTGGGGCTAGAGAGGCAAAAAGCACTGTCCCTGCAATCAGTCAAGGAGCTCAAGTAGGGGAGAAAGACCGTAGAACAATCAGTAGTATTAGTGCTGTGATAGAGGTGTGCACCTTTGTAACAGAGAAGATTTCCAGCATGTTCTCAGAACTAACTCTCAATATAAAGAAAACTGTCAGCCTGAAAAATCTCAGACTCAAACATATTTGTGGAATAAATTTTAATTCCTTATAAAACAACACAGAAAGATGTTAACTTAGAACCACTTATTTCTTGACAGTTTTGGACAGACACTATTTTATTATTCTCACTGTTCATTTAAGGTATTCCAGATAGTTTTTAAATGTTCATTTAAGGTGTTTTAGTCAATCTGAAGTTATATTATTACCGTATAAATTTTATGGTGAAGAAAAACAAATTATAACATTTCTTTGGAATTTTAATGTAGAAATTGGATGAGCAAAAGAAATGGTTAGATGAAGAAGTAGAGAAAGTTCTGAACCAACGCCAAGAATTAGAGGAGCTGGAAGAAGACTTAAAGAAACGGGAGGCCATAGTTTGTAAGAAGGAGGCCCTGTTACAGGAGAAGAGCCATCTGGAAAATAAGAAGTTACGATCTAGTCAGGTATTCTATTTAATATGCTCTTTGATTCTGGTTGTAAGCCATATAAACTAGGATTTATTTTTCTCTATGAAGTAAATCATACCACTGTAAAGTTAGAAACCAAAAGAAAACTTTTCTGGTTTTCAGTGTATTTCGCTTATTGGTGCTTATTTAATGACTATCACTAAAATCTATCTTGAAGTAAAATGTTCAATGTTCTACCAAGTATGATTTACTTATTATTAACTTTTTGGGGGTATTTAAAAAATTGTAGTATATTATACATAACATAAAATTTATCATTTTGACCATTTTAAAGTGTACAATTCAGCGGCATTAATTACATTTACAGTGTGGTACAACCATCACTGTTGTCTATTTCCAAACTTTTTATTGCCTCAAACAGAAACTCTGTAACCATTAAGCAATAATTCACCATTTCCCCTGGCAGCCTCTATTATTAACCTTAGTGGATATTTTAAAAATAAATTGTACCATTTGATGCTGTAGAGTGAACATTGATAATTTGGAAGAATAGACTTGAAAACGTTCTATCACTACTCACAGGGGTTTGCAGGTTTCCTATAAAAGAAAGGAGAGTTTGTATAATGAAGATTTGTTTCTTTTTCTAATTATAAAGACAAGGGGGACTTCCCTGGTGGCACAGTGGTTAAGAATCCGCCTGCCAATGCAGGGAACATGGGTTCAATCCCTGGTCTGGGATGATCCCACATGCCTCGAGCAGCTAAGCCCGTGTACCACAACTACTGAGCCTGTGCTCTAGAGCCCACGAGCCACAACTACTGAGCCCACGTGCCACAACTACGGAAGCCCGCGCATCTAGAGCCCGTGCTCCGCAACAAGAGAAGCCACCGCAATGAGAATCCCACTCACCGCAACGAAGAGTAGCCTCCACTCGCTGCAACTAAAGAAAGCCCATGCGCAGCAATGAAGACCCAATGCAGCCAAAAAAAATTTTTTTTAATAAATAAAGTTAAAAAAAAAAAGACAAGGGTATCTTTACAAAAAATTTTGTTGTAGGACTTGGGTTCTCTGAGCCAGTCAAAGAAGTGGTTTTATGAAGGACTTCACCTCAGTTTCAGGTTTTGAAAAAGGAATGATTGTGGAGGGAGTAGAAGGACCAGGAGAAGCTTTTTTAGATATATGTATATATATATTAGATATATACATACTTTCAATAATAGCAGTAGCAACAATAGCATCTAAAAATGAAGCTAGCTTGCCCCAGACTTGACAAAGACTGTCTGCACAAACCTTTGCCTCCAGCTGGCCTTGAGTCTGGGGTCAGTCTATCATATTGAGTCATGGAGCAGAGAGATCAGTGACCTGCCCTTTATTAAACCTGCCTGTCATCCAGCATCTAGACCACTGGGATCTGAGGTGATGGTGACATGTTCTTAACTTCTCCACCTCAGTATAACAGGTGGACAGGCATGGGGACCTGCACTTAACCTCTGCTCTGTCCTCTGTTCCGCAAACATGTTGAAATAGCTTTTAGCAGCAGGCTGTTGGACATTGGGGTAGGGGCAGCCCCTCCAACCAGCCTAGTTGCTGGTGCTACATCCAGGTAGCTTGTTTACATTGGCTGTCAGGGTCAGGTTTTAAAAGCTGTGACCCACGTAAATGACAGCAAAGGAGGTTAACAAATTAACGTATCAAGTGAATAAATAGAAGAAAATACCTGGCACCTTTATGATATGTTCTGTATCACAAAAGAAAAAAGAGGAAAAAATAAAAAAGGAATAAGAAGGAGACTTCTGAAATACATTTACTTCATGATACAGGGGAAAGAAAGAAAAGAAAATAGCGGTTTTCTAGTTTCAACAAGATGTAATATTTAGGAAGTCAGAACATACTGAGGTAAGCAGAGAGTGCAAATAAAGGAAACCCACAGGAAATCATAGCAAAATTGATTCTTTGAAGATTGTTTTAATAAAACAGAACAGAAACTTGAGACATATTTCTGGGTTCTTTTTAAAACAAAAGTCTTAAGAATAATATTACATATTTTTTCAGTATTTAAGAAATACCATAAGATGCGATCATATGCATTTCAGACAAGAAACATGATATAAAAAAGCCTATATTCATAACATATACTGATTTAAGTCAAAATGAATCAAAGACCTAGATGTAAGTGCTAAAACTATAAAAGTCTTAGAAGAAAACATAGGTATAACTCTTTGTGACCTTGGGTTAAGCAATGGTTTCTTGGCTATTACACCTAAAGCACAAGCAACAAAAGAAACATTAGATAAATTGGACTTCATCAAAATTAAAAATGTTTGTGATGCAAAGGACGTTATCCAGAAAGTGAAAAGATAACCCACAGAATGGGAGAAGATATTTGCAAATCATATGTCTGATAAAGAACTTGTATCTAGAATAGATAAAGAACTCTAACAACTCAATAATAAAAAGACAACCCAATTAAAAAATGGGCAAAGGATATAATAGAAATTTCTTCAAAGAAGATATACAAATGGCCAATAAGCACATGAAAAGATGCTCAACATCATTAGCCGTCAGGTAAATGCAAACCAAAATTTAAATGAGATACTGCTTCCCACCCACTAGGATGGCTATAATCAGAAAAATAGATAATAAGTGTTAATGAGGATATGAAGGAATTGGAACTCTCATACACTGCTGGTGGGATTGTAAAATGGTGCAGTTGCTTTGGATAACTATCTTGTAGTTCCTCCAAAGGTTAAACATAGAATTACCAAATGACCTAGCAATTCCACTCCTAGGTGTATATCCAAGACAAGTGAAGACATACGTGCACAGAAAAACTTGTACATGAATGTTCATAACAGCATTATTCATAATAGTCAAAAAATGAAAACAACCCAAATGTCCTTCAACTGATAATATATAAATGAAATAATGGGATATTATTCAGCAATAGAAAGGAATGAAGCACTAATACATTCTACAACATGAATGAACCCTGAAAACGTTATGTTAAGTGAAAGAAGCCAGTCACAGTAGGCCGTTCCATAGAGACAGAAAGTAGAATACTGGTTACTTAAGACTGGGTGGGGGCTTGGTGAGGAAATGGAATGACTGCTAGTGGGCATGGGGTTTCTTTTTTGGGGCTGACGAAATGTTCTAATATTGATTCTGGTGATGGTTACACAACTTGGCGAATATACTAAAAACCATCTAATTATACACTTTAAATAGGTGAATTGTATGGTATGTGAACTATATTTTAGTAAAGCTATTACTCAAAAAAACTATAAACCCATAAAGGGAAAAAACAGTAGGGGAGACAACAGAGGACAAAAGGTTACCAAAAAATGTAAGATGGAAAGCAGATAGATAAGTGGTTACTGACTTAGCAGAACAGAAGAAGCTGAAATCCAAATGTCTAGAAGAGGGACATCAATGAGAGCCAAGCCTTTAACTTTAGCTTTTTTTTTTTTTTTTATAACAGCTTTATGAGATATAATTCACATAAACATGAAAAAGACTCAGAAATGAAGGGACCATGATTTTTAGACGGCAGGAGTGAGGCCTAAGGATGAAAACAGGGCATAGTCAGGAAAGCATCCTTTTCTGATTCTGGGACTAGATGATTTATTTTCTGAAGATTGAACCAGGCACAGCAGAGCGCTGGGGTAAGTCAAAATAAACAGGGAATGAATGAAAGTCTGAATCCTGAGATATCCATTTCCTAACCCCTACTTGGATCCCAAAATGCTGGCAGCCAGACTTATACTTCCCAGCAGGAGATTGGTGGATTTTTCTGAAACAGTCACAGAAAAAAATACCTTAAAAAATTTACATTTGGGAGCCCCCAACTAAGTGGCCATATCCCAGACATACCCTATTGTGACACATCTTACCCACCGCAGTTTATCAGGATTTTAATACCTGACTCTTAAGTATGATGGGTATTTCAGGAATGCTACTAACATTAAAGACAGAGGCCAAAACAGAAGGAAAAAAAAAAAGAAGCTCAGATAAATTAGAGCAAGGAGCTGAAAAAACTTCTTAAAAAACCTTAATATCTTCAAGGTGGTAAAAGATGATACTCTATCCATAAAACAAGAATTGCAGGCTATAAAAAACATGAAAGAACTTTTGGAAATTAAAAGGATTGGAGGATAATGTTAAGGAAGTATTTCAGAAAGTAAATAAAAAGATAAATAGAAATTAGGAGGAATAAAATTTAATCGGCAGGTAAACCCACAAAGTCCATCATCCAAGTAACAGGAATTCCAGAAAGATACAACAGAGAAAACAGGAGAAGAGGAAATTATCAAAGACATAATACAAAAAATTTGCCAGCACTGAAGATATAAGACTCTGGGTTGAAATAACTTATCAAAGGCACAGCAAAGAGTAGTAAAAGCATATCATTGTGAAGTTTTGAGTACACTAAGGGAAAAAATATATCCTGAAAGCTTCCAGATAGAAGACTAGTCACTTGAAAACCTTGAGAGTCAGAATGGCATTAGACTTCTCAGCCTTCTTCATTTAGAAGTTAAAAGACCTGAAGCAGTCTTAAAACTCACAAGGAAAATGGTTTCCAAACAAGGATTCTCTTTTTAGCCTAACTATCAATCAAATGGGAAGGTAGAATAAGGATATTTTCTGGTGAAAAAATTATCTACTACCTAGCCTGTCTCAGGAAACTACTAGAGGATGTGCTCCTTAAAAATGAGGGTGCAAGCTATGATAAAGGAAGACTCAGGATCCTGCAAATGTGATCTAACTGGAAATTTTCAGGATAATACCAGAGGAAGTCCAGGAACAACTAGTCCAGTTTGGAGCAGGAGGATGGCGGCTCCAGGCAGAATGTTCATGTCTTCACAAAATCATGTAAACTGACCATTGGTTTATCTAAAAACTGTAATACAACTTATGTTGGGAGAATAGAGGGAGGGGAAGTACAGAAGAGGAGGCATAGGAGTGCTAAATCCTTGTCTTCCATAATAGATAATCAGCAGACAGTATCTAAAATTGGTAATGTTATTTAGAAACATGGACATAAACACCAGAAGAAATAGCTTAAAAGGTTAAAGATGGTTGTTTCTAGGGAGCAGGACTCAGGGGAAAGTGTTGGGTAGGGGACTGCTTTTTAAAAAAATTATTAAACTTTATGGCAGTATATACATATAATTACTTTGACGAAAAACTCTTTTTAAGATTATCTTAAATTGGTCATAATGAAGATCACCGTAAATCTAACTGGCCATAATTTTGACCGGAATGAAATAAGAGTAGAAACAAATTGTATGTTTAAATAACAACAAACCAAATGTCAACCTCTGGGAAATGTTAACATAATTAATTCTACTATGTAACAGGCCAAGAAAGAAAAGTTTAATTTGGAAAATAATACAAAAGAAAAATACTGCCTCTCAAACCTGTGTTGTATAGTCTGGTTTGGCCAAGCAATACTTAGTAATAAATCCATTGTTTGAAAAATCTCCACTTTTTAAAAAAAGGTATTCAACTTAAGATTTTAGAAAATGAAGCTCCCCAGCCCCCCAAAAAAATCCATGGGAGAAAACAATAATGTAAAAGCTAAAAAATATGTTCACTTAGTAATTTTCTCTGTTTTTCCTAATTTATTTACAGTCTGGATTTCTAATAACTGATCTTGGGGTGTCTGGTTGATTGTCTTTTTAGGCTTTAAACACAGATAGTTTGAAAATATCAACTCGCCTGATCTTGTTGGACCAAGAGTTGTCTGAAAAGAATGTGCAGCTCCAGAACAGCACAGCTGAGGAGAAAATAAAGATTTCAGAACAAGTTCAAGCCCTCCAGAAAGAAAAGGATCAGCTACAGAGACGAAGAAACAGCGTGGATGAGAAACTTAAAAATGGTAGTGTGTTATCACCTGAAGTAAGTCAGTATGCTTTGGAACTAGAAGTGCTGTATGGTGGATCACTTGGATGATTTCCTCCATCTTTGTTACTTAAACATAAAAATGATAAATCTGGTCAACTTTGTTTCCTTGAGACTTTTGTCAGATGTAATGAGTCTACCTGTCACCTGTTTGGCGCCATGAGGCATGCTTGACTAGAGACTGTGATGTCCTCTCGTAGAGGTCCATGAACGTGGCTCCTTCCAGGCATTGCCAGGGACTGGGAGACTAATGTTTCTTTTGAGTATGGTCTTTCTCAGCTGGGGTTTCTCATCTGAAATCACAGAACACAGAAAAAGATTTGAGGGACACTTTTTTTCATTTCTTCCAAAGAGGGCACCTGTCTTCTCTCTATGTATCTTTCTTGAATGAGACTTGGTAATTCATCACATATAACAGATGTCTAGGTCATTAAGGGTTAATTCTTTCAGAAAGTGTGGGAGCATGTTCCACTCTAAGTCCTAGCCAAGTAGATGCATAAAACTCAAACCCCAATAAAAATACCTTTTAGGATTTTTCATTTAGGGGAGGATATGGCTTCTCTCACCTTTATTTTTTTTAACTATGTAAAAGATGTTTCATTTGTTGGCTAGCAAACTGTCCCAGACTTTGTCTTCTCAAAATTTTACTTCAGTGGTATCCATACCTTATTACTTTATCAGACAAAGATGAACTTTTTTTTTCTTTTTTAAATTTATTTTATTTATTTATTTTTGTTTGCATTGGGTCTTTGTTGCTGTGTGCGGGCTTTCTCTAGTTGCAG
Source organism: Balaenoptera physalus (assembly GCF_965194825.1). NCBI lineage: Eukaryota > Metazoa > Chordata > Mammalia > Artiodactyla > Balaenopteridae > Balaenoptera > Balaenoptera physalus. The sequence continues at coordinate 82,660,937 of NC_138886.1, read as the reverse complement.
CGAGCGGGGGCTCCTCTTCATTGCAGTGCTTGGGCTTCTCATTGCAGTGGCTTCTCTTGTTGCGGAGCACGGGCTCTAGGTTCACGGGCTCAGTAGTTGTGGTGCACGGGCTCAGCTGCTCTGCGGCATGTGGGATCTTCCTGGACCAGGGCTCGAACCTGTGTCCCCTGCATTGGCAGGCGGATTCTTAACCACTGCGCCACCAGGGAAGTCCCAAAGATGAACTTTTGAGCCTGGATTTTCTCTGCAAATATTTATAGTTGATGTCCAAAGTAAGGGAAAGCTGCTAAGAGAAAGTAAGTGGCTGGGAATCATCTATCTTGTAGTGTTTTAGATTGGAGCAAGTGTGACAAGAAGTGAAAGGGGCTGGTTAAGAAGGAACAGGGGAAAGGATTTCATGACATTATTGTTCATTGAGTTGATGAAAGAAATTGAAGACAACCTTGATTGGGGGCTATGTGACATTATAAGCTTCTACTGCCCTATTTTATAACTTAATTGGGGTAGCTTTGCCAAGGATCACAGAATGAGGTTGTCCTCCTGAGGCTGTTAAATTGGAGCCCCAAGCCTACAGATTTGAAGGTCTGAAAGCCTTAGATTCAGCAAAACATATGAGGATTTAAGGAATTCTTGCCTGCCCAGGACAGTTACTGGGCCCTATGGGAGAAAAAAAAAGAAGGAGAAAACATTATGCTTCTCTTGAGGAATTCATACTACATCTGAGGAGACAGACAGAAAGATGAGAAAACTCTAAACCCTGAAGAACATAAAAAAGCAAGTTATAGATAATGTAATAAAGCTATACTTATTACATTATTTATATAAAACAATGCAGTGATCATTTGGGGGAAGATTCAATTAAGGCAGCCTTGGTGGATCAGAATCTTGAGCTGGATTATGAAAAACATGGTATATATTGATATAAGAAAGAAGGCCATTTTAGATAGAACACTGTTAAATAAGGCATAGAGATGGGAATGAGCAAATTATGTTTGCAGAGGGGTAGAGTGTCCATTCTTTTTTTAATTTTTATTTTTTGTACAATTTTTAAGGTTACACTCCATTTACAATTATTACAAAATATTGTCTATATTCCCTGTGTCGTACAATACATCCTTGTAGCCTATCTTACTCCCAATAGTTTGTACCTCCCATACTCCCACCCCTATAATGCCCCTCCCCCCACACTGGTAACCACTATTTTGTTCTCTATATCTGTGAGTCTGCTTCTTTTTTGTTATATTCACTAGTTTATTGTAATTTTTAGATTCTGCCTATAAGTGATATAGCATTTGTCTTTCTCTGACTTATTTCACTTAGCATAATGCCCTCCAAGTCCATCCATGTTGCTGCAAATTGCAAAATTTTGTTCTTTTTTATGGCTGAGTAGTATTCCATTGTATATATATACCAATTCTTCTTTATCCATTCGTCTGTTGATGGACACTTAGGTTGCTTCTGTGTCTTGGCAGTTGTAAATAATGCTGCTGTGAACAATGGGGTGCATGTGTCTTTTCTAATTAGTGTTTTTTTTTTTTCTGGATATGTACCCAGGAGTGGAATTGCTGGGTCATATAGTAGTTCTATTTTTAGTTTTTTGAGAAACCTCCATACTGTTTTCCACTGTGCACCAATTTACATTCCAACCAACAGTGTATGAGGGTTCCCTTTTCTCCACATCCTCACCAACATTTGTTATTTGTGTTCTTTTTGATGATAGCCATTCTGACAGGTGTGAGGTGGTATCACATTGTGGTTTTGATTTGCATTTCCCTGATGATTAGCAGTGTTGAGTATCTTCTCATTTGCCTGTTGGCCATCTGCATTTCTAGAGGGTCAATTCTTATCTTCAAGAAACATTTAAGTTTCTATTTCATGAGGAATTCTGTAACTAAAAACATTATGTAGTGTTTTGTGGTGAAAATGCAGCACAATGCATGATACCTGTTTGGCAGCCACCCTGGATTTGTTTGAGGGAAGGGTGAGCCTCCTACAGTTGGTGGGGTTCCATTTAGTCCTGTGAGCGTCTGTGCACCCTGCTTCCACATGGTTGGTTCTTCTTAGTGTAGCTTTGAAATGGGCTCTGCTCTCACCACTGTTTTCACGCCAAGATTGATAGTACTAAATAGATCTCCAGTAGCAGGCGATCGGGAACATGAGATTCTGCTGTGACACAAGACATCAGTAAAATCTAGGTGGAATGGTTTGCTGTTTTGATGTCTTTAAACTTGCTCAGAATTATTTTTTCTTTCCACAATAAATCACAATATTTTTTCTAATTGTATTACTTCATGGGAAATGATAGAAAGGTTTTAGATCACTATACTAGTACAGGATTACCCAACAATTTAATATAGACAAATCACCTCCTTTTTTGGGGGGTAAAATCCAGAAACTAAAATTTAGAAAAAATAAAATATTTGAACTCTATTTTTCTAATAATGCAGAACAGTTACCTAATAAGTGGAGTATAGGAAGAATACATATGAATGTCTATGTTTATTTCATCTTTTACATTTTCAATTTCATGTTTTATCATTAGAAAATGCATATAATTTATAGAGAAATACATGCAGTGCTTGCTCAAAAGGTTTCGTTTGTCGTGTTTGTTTTTTACTAATGGGAAATTTGTGATCTAAAATGTTTGGAGACCACTGCTTTAGATCCTTGTTACTCTCAGTGTGATCTCTGTACCAGCAGCAATAGTATCACCTGGGAGTCTGTTAGAAACGCAGAGCCTCAGGCACCACCGAGACCTGCTGAATTAGAAGTCTGCATTTTTACAAGCTCCCTGGTGCACGTTTGGAAAGCAGTGCTGTGTGACAAAGCATAGTCAGCTCTTGATAATCTAAGCTTTTGAGTTGTGGCAAATTCTTCATCCTGGGACAGCTTCCCATTGCCCCTCTTCTTCTCAACCTACAACATTTTGCTGGGTTAGATGGAACCACAAATATTTATATGCTGGAGCCTCACTAGAGCGGGCTATCCTCAGGGTTCTATAGATATGCTGCCTTACATTATCTCAGTGCTTCCCTAACTTAGATCCAAAACTATAGAAACTAAATTTGTACCAAATTGTTCTCAGCCATTACATAAAAGCAAACTCTTTCCACATTTACTTTTTCTGGGTTTTTTTTTTTGTGACCTTTCTAAACTGTTTTAACTTACAGGTCTTATAAAATGTCAGTTTTATGGCAATAAATATTAGCTCCTGTGCTTGCAGAAAACATGAACTTACTACTTTGCAGGAGAAAGAGTTATCAGCAGAACTACGTCTTTTTCACAAATAATGGGGCTCACTGTGCTCAGGTGTACTAGGTAATCCTTTCTCTTTTTTTTTTTGAATTTTGGAATTTTATTTTATTTATTTTTTTATGCAGCAGGTTCTTATTAGTTATCCATTTTATACATATTAGTGTATATATATCAATCCCAATCTCCCAATTCATCACACCACCACCACCCGCCGCCGCTTCCCCCCCTTGGTGTCCATACATTTGTTCTCTACATCTGTGTCTCAATTTCTGCCCTGCAAACTGGTTCATCTGTACCATTTTTCTAGGTTCCACATATATGCGTTAATATACAATATTTGCTTTTCTCTTTCTGACTTACTTCACTCTGTATAACAAACTCTAGATTCATCCACGTCTCTACAAATAACCCAATTTTGTTCCTTTTTATGGGTGAGTAATATTCCATTGTATATATGTACCCCATCTTCTTTATCCATTCGTCTGTCGATGGGCATTTAGGTTGCTTCCATGACCTGGCTACTGTAAATAGTGCTGCAGTGAACATTGGGGTGCATGTGTCTTTTTGAATTATGGTTTTCTCTGGGTATATGTCCAGTAGTGGGATTACTGGGTCATATGGTAATTCTATTTTTAGTTTTTTAAGGAACCTCCATACTGTTCTCCATAGTGGCTGTATCAACTTACATTCCCACCAACAGCGCAAGAGGGTTCCCTTTTCTCCACACCCTCTCCAGCATTTGTTGTTTGTAGATTTTCTGATGATGCCCGTTCTAACCGGTGTGAGGTGATACCTCATTGTAGTTTTGATTTACATTTCTCTAATAATTAGTGATGTTGAGCAGCTTTTCATTTGCTTCTTGGACATCTGTAAGTCTTCTTTGGAGAAATGTCTATTTAGGTCTTCGGCCCATTTTTAGATTGGGTTGTTTGTTTTTTTAATATTGAGCTGCATGAGCTGTTTATATATTTTGGAGATTAATCCTTTGTCCGTTGATTCATTTGCAAATATTTTCTCCCATTCTGAGGGTTGTCTTTTTGTCTTGTTTGTAGTTTCCTTTGCTTTGCAAAAGCTTTTAAGTTTCATTAGGTCCCATTTGTTTATTTTGTTTTTATTTCCATTACTCTAGGAGGTGCATCAAAAAAGATCCTGCTGTGATTTATGTCAAAGAGTGTTCTTCCTATGTTCTCCTCTAAGAGTTTCCTCTAATAGTGTCCGGTCTTACATTTAGGTCTCTAATCCATTTTGAGTTTATTTTTGTGTACGGTGTTAGGGAGTGTTCTAATTTCATTCTTTTACATGTAGCTGTCCAGTTTTCCCAGCACCACTTATTGAAGAGACTGTCTCTTCTCCACTGTATATCCTTGCCTCCTTTGTCAGAGATTAGTTGACCATAGGTGTGTGGGTTTATCTCTGGGCTTTCTATCCTGTTCCATTGATCTATAGTTCTGTTTTTGTGCCAGTACCATATGGTCTTGATTACTGTAGCTTTGTAGTATAGTCTGAAGTCAGGGAGTCTGATTCCTCCAGCTCTGTTTTTTTCCCTCAAGATTGCTTTGGCTATTCGGGGTCTTTTGTGTCTCCATACAAATTTTAGGATTTTTTTGTTCTAGTTCTGTAAAAAATGTCATTGGTAATTTGATAGGGATTGCATTGAATCTGTAGATTGCTTTGGGTAATATAGTCATTTTCACAATATTGATTCTTCCAATCCAAGAACATGGTATATCTCTCCATCTGTTTATATCATCTTTAATTTCTGTCATCAGTGTCTTATAGTTTTCTGCATATTAACAAATTGAAGAATAAAAACCATATGATCATCTCAATAGATGCAGAAAAAGCTTTTGACAAAATTCAACACCCATTTATGATAAAAACTCTCCAGAAAGTGGGCATAGAGAGAACCTACCTCAACATAATAAAGGCCATATACGACAAACCCACAGCAAACATCATTCTCAATGGTGAGAAACTGAAACCGTTTCCTCTAAGATCAGGAACAAGACAAGGATGTCCACTCTCACCACTGTTATTCAACACAGTTTTGGAAGTCCTAGCCACGGCAATCAGAGAAGAAAAAGAAATAAAAGGAATACAAATTGGAAAAGAAGAAGTAAAACTGTCATTGTTTGCAGATGACATGATACTATACATAGAGAATCCTAAAGATGCCACCAGAAAACTACTAGAGCTAATCAATGAATTTGGTAAAGTTGCAGGATACAAAATTAATGCACAGAAATCCCTTGCATTCCTATATGCTAATGATGAAAAATCTGAAAGAGAAATTAAGGAAACACTCTCATTTACCATTGCAACAAAAAGAATTAAATACCTAGGAATAAACCTACCTAGGGAGACAAATGACCTGTATGCAGAAAACTATCCACATTTGTTTTTGGTAGAATATAATCATAGTGTGCATTCTAAAGTCAAATATTTTCTTGGGTTATTCACTTTTTTTTCTTTTTAATTAATTAATTTATTTATTTATGGTTGTGTTGGGTCTTCGTTTCTGTGCGAGGGCTTTCTCTAGTTGTGGCAAGCGGGGGCCACTCTTCATTGCGGTGTGCAGGCTTGTCACTATCGTGGCCTCTCTTGTTGCGGAGCACAGGCTCCAGACGCGCAGGCTCAGTAATTGTGGCTCACGGGCCCAGTTGCTCCGCAGCATGTGGGATCTTCCCAGACCAGGGCTCGAACCCATGCCCCCTGCATTGGCAGGCAGACTCTCAACCACTGCGCCACCAGGGAAGCCCGGTTATTCACTTTTATTTTCTGGTTCTTCTTATTCACCTAAGTACCTTTCAGAATTTAAGTTTGTTTTTCTTAAAAAGGTGAATATTATTTTCTTCCTTATGGAGTGATTATCAAATCTTCAAATTCTTGACGGTTAGTAATTGCACAAAGAAATAAAATGGCTGCTGAACATTTTTTTTTCCAAAATGGCTCTTTCAGGAGATTTTATAAAATGGCTTTAAAAAAATAAGTATTATTCAGTCTCCCATTGGAATAGGTTATTACCTACCTTTTCCCTGAATTCCAGAAAAGGACTTCCAGAAGTCTTTCTAACTATTCTTTGGGGAGATCAGAAATAGTAACATTATTTTTCTTTGAAATGCTATGGGGAGGAGTGGAGAGAAATACTTGGGTCAGGTACCCAAGACATATGAAAATGTTTTTTTCTCCTCTCCCTTCATTAAGTTGTTCAGCAGATACTTACTGAGTTTAAATTATGTAATATGTACTGTGCTAGGCAATAAGGATGTGAGTATGGACAAGACCATCTGCCCTCAGGGAACTTAAAGTTGAGGTGGCCTCCACCACAAGTACGGGAATACAAAAATATATATCCAAGTCTTACCACGTCCAAAATAATTTCTTACCAGAGATTTAGATCCCCCAAATAAGATGTTATTTGGATAATTCAGAGAACTGCTAGGTTTTCTGACAGGAATTCATCAGATTTTTTTTTTCCTACAGAGGAAATCTTCTTTGGCACATGAAAAAAAAGGTTTTGCTGCCACCATTTTTAGTGCCTACATTTTCCCTCTAATGACATCTCCTAGGAATCTTATGAAATATTTCATGTCCTTAAATCCTCACTACTTTTTCTTATGCTATACTGTGTGTTTTCCCTAGAGACTCTCCTCTGATTACTAGTTCTTAATAACTTATTTTAATATATTTCTTCTTTCCTTCCTAGCAATATATTGTTTTGATAGATCCTTGAAGGGACCCCCGAGGTCTCCAGATCTCACAGACACATAATATGAACTTTAGGAGCCATGGAGGGAGATAACATGATAACACTGTCAAACGTGTGGGCTGAGGCTTTGTTCAAGTGTATTCCTCCGTGATCAGCATTTGCTTATGACCTTGGGATGTTTCATAACTCACCTAACCTTCTTCCTCTTCCATTTTACTACCCAAGGTTTACTACGAGGATTCAATGATTATTTGTTACATATATGTGTGTGTGTTTGTGTGTGTGTACACACAGTGTATTGTGTAGCATAGCAAGCACTCAATAAACATTTTTTTTAATTTAGTAGAAGAATGGTACTGTCCATTAGACTCAAATAGCATAATAAGATCTTAGTATATGACAAAGTCCGAGTTATACTGTTTCATTTAAAATGAGTGATTTCTATTGTATTATATCTAGGAAGAACATGTTCTTTTCCAACTTGAAGAAGGGATTGAAGCTTTGGAAGCTGCAATTGAATACAAGAACGAACGTATCCAGAGTCGCCAGAACTCGCTCAGAGCTTCATTTCAAAATCTCTCTCATAGTGAAGCAAATGTCTTAGAAAAACTAATCTGCCTGAGTCCTGTTGAGATTAGAGCTATTCTTTTCAGATATTTCAATAAGGTTTGTTTTTCAGGGACAGAGGATTTTCTTATAAAGAGGGGTCGAGATGCTTATACAGCTCACACTTATGTAGAATTTACAGTACTGAATGTTGTCATCTGAAATCTTTGCACTTATCCAAGTATGTAGGCCTAACTTTGTGAAGTTCTTAAAGTTGAAGGGCCTTTTGAAAGAAGGGCTTTCGGGAATAGTTTTAAAAACCAAAGAATTTAAGTTATATTCCTCAGTCACTATTTCTTGGTTGTATGTTTTCTAGATTTGATTGTTCCTACTCAGCATTCGTGAAAAATCAAGGGCCCTCCAGGTTTGGGTTCCCTTTCCTTCATTGCTGTAGGGTAGGGGTAACCTGTACTTTCTTATTATACCCTATGAATTGAAATGGAGGTGAAATGGTGCATCAGTGACAAAGATAGTAATAGATTTTAGCATTAACCTGGATGGGCTTAATATAAATTAAAATATTTTATACAGATTTGACAGCTTACTGATAGAGATGTTTCACAGCATTGAAAACTGTATCTGTCTTTTCTCTAATGTTTTCTCTTAAGATATATATTATGAAGTGTTAAACAAGTAGATGACTCTTTTCTCTGAAAAATATATTCAGTTTAAGGGAATAGCAGACAGTTAATGAAAAATGAAACACAGAAGTTTTAAAATAAAGTTCTAATTCTGTTAGACAATTGAAATAAAGATGACTAAATTAATGGAAATGTGATACACAGCCCTCCTCTCGGATAATTACCATCAGTAGTAAGCTTCTATTATTGATGCAAGTGCATCCCATCACTGGGTGTGTGGAGGGCAGAAATATGGTGCATATTGTCTTAGGCTTTGATACAGATAACTCTTCTGTGGTGTTCTTAGAGCAAGGGTTCTTAACCCAGAGCACCCAGGTGAAGGTCAGTGGATTTTCTGGTCTTAAGAACTCTTTGGAGAAATGAGTATTTTTCTGGAGAGAATGTCATTACATTATTAACAAGTTCTGTGACACAGATATTGTCTGAAGTGTTTTTACTTTATATCAGTGCAGAGAGGAACCCACTGGACTAAATGTACAATCTGAGACCGAACTCTATAGCTTAAAAATTCTGTCACTTATTTATAACATTCATTTTGGAGTTAAAAATGAGAATTATCTAGATGTTACAGAAGTCTTTAGATTCTTGATATCTTTTTAGAGTGGAGAAATAGAGTTGTAGGATTATAAATGTAAACTACAAATATCATGTCTAAGAAATGATGGAGGGGTGATTGTTAGAGTAGAGCAACATTATATTTAAAATGAAGTTGTTACCAATTCAGAATCTCAACAAATTAAAAAGGCTGTTAGGTTATCTTGTGGGTATATTACAAAGCATTTGCCTAGTTATACCATGGGGATTAAGGGAGTTCATCTTTATGAAGTCTAAGAGAAATAAATTAGTCTATTATATTAGGCTGTCTAAAACACACTTAAAAGATCAAAAAAATGTCTTTGCTAGGTGGTTAATTTGCGAGAAGCTGAACGGAAACTACAGTTACAGAATGAAGAAATTAAAATGAAAGTTCTGGAACGGGATAATGTGGTTCGTGAGTTGGAATCTACACTGGAACATCTGAAATTGCAGTGTGACCGGAGACTGACCCTTCAGCAAAAGGAACACGAACAAAAAATGCAGCTTCTGTTACATCATTTCAAAGGTAACTGCCCCTTCTCATCAGTTGTGTAAAGGTGACGTGTAGGAGGGGGATTGGGAAAGGAAGGTAGGACAGAATTGAATCACTTAAAGCCCAACATGCATAAACAGTTACTACTTATATGTGTTTTGTGCTTTACATGTTTTGGTCCACATGTTGGGATAGTTGACTTTGATGTAGGGCTATTCATGCTTGAAATGCCATCTCCTCTGCCTGTCCCCAGTGCCACACAGAGAACTGCTGCAATCCTGTTACTTTGTTGTGGTCTACTTTTTATGTAGGAATGTGGGATGACTTCTGGCTTGGTGGTGTACAATTGAAAATTCCCCATCTCTAGGATATAGAACCTTGATATTTAAATCACTTTCCCTTCATAAAATTAAAGTGATAGGTTCTGTCAGATTTCTGGTTATATTGTTACAGTTTTCAGTAAATTATAAATTTTATGCATTAAGGTTAGAGCTTAGGTCAAAATCAGTCTACCATTGATGGGCACATAGTGTTATCAGTGCACAGTAGTTCAACCATCAACTGTGGTATGGAGTTGTCATAGCAATTGGTCTTCATAATACCTGGACTTATGGCTGGTACACACAGTTGCTATGGCAACAAAATCACTGCCTGGCGATACTTCAACGCCTGGAATGCTTCAATCCAGGTGGCTTGGCTGCTCAGTCTTGATTCTCATGAATCTGTAGCTGGAAATGTGCTAAAAAGGATCTGGAAGAAGCAACCTGAGTAAGCAGAAAATTGGAAAATATATGCATTTGAGCGTTGAGGCAGTTTGCCTCTAAGTTAATTCTATAACGAGTTAATTAGCAACCAGTTGCCTGATGACAGGATTTCCTTGACTGGATTCCATATGTTATTTCATTCAAACATGCTTTCCTTACCTTATGTTAATTCTGTCCTAAGTCTCTAAAAGTGATATTTTAATAGAATTTTTAATATGTTTTTCAAGTGGTTGGCATTTTACCACAAAAGTTCATGCTTTAGCCAAATGAGAACATTTTAAAAATCATTCGTTTCTATAGCTGGGACAAGTTTTTCATAACAAAGTTATAACTGAAAATGTTAACAACTTATGAATTTTCTAATTTCAACTGAATATAGGCCATAAAATTAAGTTCATTTTTATGATATCCTTCATGGGGATTCTGATTTGTGATGTTATTAATCTAAAATGTTTTTTAAACAAGATGATGGGTTAATATAAAATATACAGATATACTTAGATCAATTTTTACAAAACAACCAATTATAACAAAAGAAAATTACAAACCAGTAGGACCATTTTATAGATTTACCAATAGGAAAGAGTAGGTCTGAAAGTGTGTATTTCTGAAGGTCAGTAAACTGCGTTTTACTGGTTCTAGAACCTAACCCAAAGCGGACAGTTTTAGACATTCCTAAACGTTAATTAGAAGCTTTAAAATTATATTGTGTCATAAACTAGAACTTTACTTATGCTTCCCCGCCCCTTCTCCTTTTTTGGTGGTGTTTTCCTTTGTAATTTAATCTTTCGAGACTCTTTTGACAGGTTTCTGGTTTTTGAGGGGTTTTTTGGTTATATATTTCTTGGGCCTATAAACTTTAGGCTTATGACTTTCCATGCATCCATGGTTCCTGATATAAACTTTAAGACATTGATGCAGCTGGACAGAGTTACAAATGTGAACCTTACTTCTGCTCTTCTGAGGATAAATTTAGTTAGTAGCTACTCAAAAAGTGCTTATGAATCATGAAAAATGTGGTAGTTGGTAGGGATTAGGGTGGAGAAGGGCTCATCTTACTTTGAAAAATTTTACAGGCAGAAGACTCCAAATTGTAGCTGAAAACAAATCCAACCAAGTAATAGATACATGTAACATACTTCTGACCCTACAATAGAGTCTGGGAGCTCTGTTAGAATTTTCAATCATTTACTTTAAACTGATTTTAAATGTAAATTTCTGTTTTATAGAGCAAGACGGGGAAGGCATTGTGGAAACTTTAAAAAATTATGGAGATAAAATCCAGCAGCTGGAAAGAGAGCTTTATTTCTATAAGAAAACCAGCAGAGATCTTAAGAAGAAACTTAAGGAATTGGTAGGGGAAGCAATTCGACGACAACTAGTACCATCAGAAAGTAAGAGATTTAGTGTTACTTGTCACTCCAACACTGTAGCATGGTTTGTAGTGGAGCCTTTCCCACTTGATTGGATTATTTAGGATTAGATATTTAACTTCTCTTTGTCTCTGTAAACAAAAATAGTTGTCTAGTCTATGTGTAAGACAGAACCACTGGAGAAAAGAATAAATGAACAAATGTATATGTGTGAAGGAAATGATCATTTATTGGATCGCCTGCCATGTACCAGGGGCTCTTGTATTCTCTAACTCACTTAATTCTTAAAATAACCCTAATTATAGGATAGCTGTTGTTTTCCTGTTTTATAGTAAATTAAGCCTTCTGATTATCATAAAAAAGTAAAATAGAGAATATTAAAAGTAAAGGTAAAATAATATTTATGTATTTCTAAGATCAGTCAGGTTTTTTCATATCATGACCTCTAGAAATTCAAACATATAATAAAACCCATCGTTGAGACAAGGATGTTTTCTTGCATAATTATATATAGATATGTAGAAATACCATCTTCCTCAATGAAATGATAAAACATGACAAAGAACTTTGCAAAAGCAAGAAGTGCCATGAAGGTGATATACTGTTATGATTAAAACATATTGTCCTACTACCATGTGTAAAATACATAGCTAGTGGGAAGTTGCTGTATAGGACAGGGAGCTCAGCTCAGTGCTCTGTGATGACCTAGAGGGGTGGGATGGGGGTGGGGTGGCAGGGAGGCTCAAGAGGGAGGGGATACAGGTATACGTATAGCTGATTCACTTTGTTCTACAGCAGAAACTAACACACCATTGTAAAGCAGTTATACTCCAATAAAAAGAAAAAAGAAAAAAACATATTGGACTTCCCTGGTGGTGCAGTGGTTAAGAATCTGCCTGCCAATGCAGGAGACACGGGTTCAAGCCCTGGTCCAGGAAGATCCCACATGCCGCGGAGCAACTAAGCCTGTGCGCCACAACTACTGAGCCTGTGCTCTAGAGCCTGCGAGCCACAGCTACTGAAGCCCACGTGCCACAACTACTGAAGCCCGTGCGCCTAGAGCCTAGAGCCCAGAGCCCTTGCTCCACAACAAGAGAAACCAGCGAGATGAGAAGCCCGCGCATCGCAACAAAGAGTAGCCCCCGCTCACCGCAACTAGAGAAAGCCTGTGCGAAGCAACAAAGACTCAACGCAGCCAAAAGTAAATAAATAAATTAAAAAAAAAACAAACATATTGTCTTTAAGCCACCAATAGAGAGGAATCAATATCTCTAAAATAATGTATACTCATTTTATAAAAGAATTAGCCTTCCTTTAGAGAAAGTATTCTTCTAATAAGTTAAGAATGGCTTTTGAAAGTTGACTTTACAGCTCTTTTTAGCTCTTTTTTGTACCTGTAAAGAAAACTAAAGATGGGTACAACAAGATATAAAGAGTACCCCTGAAACTAATATAATGTTATATATCAATTATATCTCAACTTAAAAATATAATTATAAAAATGAAACCATAAAAAATATAGAAACCAGTGGAAAATGATATATATGCACAATGAAAAGATATATACTGAATATATAATATAAGCAGAATTAACATAGTTTTAAATCTTAAAACTTAGTAATATTTTAGAAAAGTAGTTCTAATACTACCTTATATTTATTGTATTTATCATTTACAGGCATTTTCCCAAATAGTCCAGTTTAGCCCTCAAACTCAGGGTGGGCCGGTATATGCTAACCTCATTTTTAGATGAGGAAATTAAAGCTTAGAGCAGTCCAGTGACTCATGAACCGACCAGTAATTAGAGCATGGTCTAAGGTCCCTGGTCTTCTGATTCCTGGTTCTGTGTTCTAGTATAAAAGTCGCTTTAGGATAAAGATGTGATACAAACATACGAATTCTGCCAAAGAGACTAAACTTTCTGATTTTCAATGTAGTAATGCAGAGGTATTTACTCATATAATTAAAACATTTACTTGAAATACTGCCTGCAACATATAGCTGAACCTTTTACTTGAAACGCTATCTGCAAAAAATTAAAATGTAAACAGGTATTAAGTAGGAAACAGAGCAATTAGCACAAACCCATTTTTGCTTTAAAAAATTCACTTTCAAATTTGAGATATCTGAAATTAGATGTTTACTGTTTAAATGGCCCATGTTTATACTGCTGAGTCTACTAGATATCTCTTAAAATGACAGTGTGGTATATGGTGGTAAACAGGTTTAAGAAACCTGGATCTGGGACTTCCCTGGTGGTCCAGTGGATAAGACTCCACGTTCCCAATGCAGGGGGCCAGGGTTCAACTAGATCCACCATGCCGCAACTAAAGATCCCACACGCAGCAACGAAGATCCCACGTGCCACAACTAAGACCCGGCGCGGCCAAGAGAAAATAAATAAATATTAAAAAAAAAAAAAAAAAAAGAAAGAAACCTGGATCCTAATCATGCTCTTTAATGAAACAAATACAAAAAGCTTTAAAAAAGCTAAATAATCTTGGAGATGTGTAAAGTGAGGATAACTCCTGTTTTACCAACTCACCTGGAAAGTCTAGTCTTTTTTTAAATTTTTTCGGCTGCACCACGTGACTTGTGGAATCCTAGTTCCCCGACCAGGGATCAAACCCTGGCCCCCAGCACTGGAAGCTCAGAGTCCTAACCACTGGACCACCAGGGAATTCCTGGAAGTCTAGTCTTAATAATAATAATGTTGAAGATGTTATCTCAGCTAATTTGCTATATCCCCTAGAACCATCTTAAATATCTTTATTTTTTGGCTAAAAAAGTAATACATAGTCATTATAGAAAACTTTGAAAATATAGAAAAAAATCAGAAAAAAAAACACCCATAATCCTACCCACAACTATTAACATTTCAGCATAATAATTCTTTTCAGTGTTTTCCTCATGCTTTAAAAAAAATTCATTTGGAATCATACTGGTGATATAGCTTGTACTATATCCTACCTCAAAATGCAGCTCCAATAAAATGACATTAAGTAAGACTTGTCTGAATTATAAAATATAGCAGTTTAAATATATCAAATTTTGAGTTCCCTAAACTGTATTATATGCTTAATAATCAGTATCCTAATTAATATATAACTGTCTTGGTATTCAGTTGATTGGGTTTTGTTAGTAGTCTTTTCATTGTCTGCCTACCAGACTTTATCTGCTTTGAATATTTTTAGCATTTTCAAATAGCAAAAGAATTAATCTTTTGACTAAAATATCTTGGTCACTTCTAAAAAGTGGCCAAAAAGACTAAAAGCGCTTGGTCATGCTTCTGTTACAGTGCGTCTGTTTTCTAACATTTTGTGAGGATAAAATCAGTATATATGGACATGCAGTCTATATACTTGTTTAAGTATTTAAAACTTTATACTTTTATTTTTATTGAATAATATTTTATTTTATCCCAAAACAAAACATAAAAGTCTTGAAAGATACACAATTTAAGACATAAATTCTTATTTGGTTAAATCCAAGCAACTCTTTAAATTCAGCTTTAGCCATAATTAGAAGAATTTAATTATTGTTTCTTTTCTTTGGAGAGGATTGTTGTTTGAATATAAAAATACTTATATATCATTCATTTCAGAGCTTACACTGAATTTCACTGAGAAAGGAAATTCTTTTTTAGCAAAAGTTATGAGCTTAATTATAAAAAATATAATATTTTGAAGACATTACACTGGAGGTACAAGTTTATGACACAATAAAAATTTGATGAATGTATATGATACTAAATGCATTAATTAGATTTGTGTGTTATACCATATATTTGTAAATATATAATTTACAATGTGGTCAATTACATTAGTAAAACCATTCATCTTTTTTTTTTTTTACTTTTTATTTTAACATCCTTATTGGAGTGCAATTGCTTTACAATGGTGTGTTAGTTTCTGCTTCATACAAAGTGACTCAGCTATACGTATACATATATCCGGATGTCTCCTCCCTCTGGAGTCTCCCTCCCACCCTCCGTATCCCACCTCTCTAGGTGGTCGCATCGAGCTGATCCAGCTGTGCCATACAGCTGCTTCGCACTATCTGTTTTACATTTGGTAGGGTATATATGTCCATGCCACTATCTCACTTTGTCCCAGCTTACCCTTCCCCCTCCCCGTGTCCTCAAGTCCATTCTCTACATCTGCGTCTTTATTCCTGTCCTACCCCTAAGTTCTTCAGAACCTGTTTTTTTTGGGATTCCACATATATGTGTTAGCATAGGGTATTTGTTTTTCTCTTTCTCACTTCCTTCACTCTGTATCACAGTCTCTAGCTCCATCTACCTCGCTACAAATAACTCAATTTCGTTTCTTTTTATGGCTGAGTGATATTCCATTGCATATATGTGCCACATCTTCTTTATCCATTCATCTGTCGATGGACACTTAGGTTGCTTCCATGTCCTGACTATTGTAAATACAGCTGCAGTGAACATTGTGGTACATGACTCTTTTTTTTTTTTTTAAAGACACCAATTGTACTTCAACATTTGTTACTTTGTTTTAATAATTAATTAATTAATTAATTAATTATTGGCTGTGTTGGGTCTTCGTTTCTGTGCGAGGGCTTTCTCCAGTTGCGGCAAGTGGGGGCCACTCTTCATCGCGGTGCGCGGGCCTCTCATTATTGCGGCCTCTTTTGTTGCGGAGCCCAGGCTCCAGACGCGCAGGCTCAGTAATTGTGGCTCACGGGCCCAGTTGCTCCGCGGCATGTGGGATCTTCCCAGACCAGGGCTCGAACCCGTGTCCCCTGCATTAGCAGGCAGATTCTCAACCACTGCACCACCAGGGAAGCCCCATGACTCTTTTTGAATTATGGTTTTCTCAGGGTATATGCCCAGTAGTGGGATTGCTGGGTCGTATGGTAGTTCTATTTTTAGCTTTTTAAGGAACGTCCATACTGTTCTTCGTAGTGACTGTATCAATTTACATTCCAACCAACAGTGCAAGAGGGTTCCCTTTTCTCCACACCCTCTCCAGCATTTATTGTTTGTAGATTTTTTGATGATGGCCATTCTGACTGGTGTGAGGTGATACCTCATTGTAGTTTTGATTTGCCTTTCTCTAATGATTAGTGATGTTGAGCATTCTTTCATGTGTTTGTTGGCAATCTGTATATCTTCTTTGGAGAAATGTCTATTTAGGTCTTCTGCCCATTTTTGGATTGGGTTGTTTGTTTTTTTTGATATTGAGCTGCATGAGCTGCTTGTAAATTTTGGAGGTTGATCCTTTGTCAGTTGCTCCATTAGCAAATATTTTCTCCCATTCTGAGGGTTGTCCTTTCGTCTTGTTTATGTTTTCCTTTGCTGTGCAAAAGCTTTTAAGTTTCTTAGGTCCCATTTGTTTATTTTTGTTTTTATTTTCATTTCTCTAGGAGGTGGGTCAAAAAGGATCTTGCTGTGATTTATGTCGTAGAGTGTTCTGCCTATGTTTTCCTTTAAGAGTTTTATAATGTCTGGCTTTACATTTAGGTCTTTAATCCATTTTGAGTTTATTTTTGTGTATGGTGTTAGGGAGTATTCTAATTTCATTCTTTCACATGTAGCTGTCCAGTTTTCCCAGCACCACTTATTGAAGAGGCTGTGTTTTCTCCATTGTATCTTCTTGCCTCCTTGATCAAAAATAAGGTGACCATATGTGCGTGGGTTTATCTCTGGGCCTTCTATCCTGTACCATTGATCTATATTTCTGTTTTTGTGCCACTACCATACTGTCTTGATTACTGTAGCTTTGTAGTATAGTCTGAAGTCAGGGAGCCTGATTCCTCCAGCTCTGTTTTTCTTTCTCAAGATTGCTTTGGCTATTCGGGGTCTTTTGTGTTTCCATACAAATTGTGAAATTTTTTGTTCTAGTTCTGTGAAAAATGCCATTGGTCGTTTGATAGGGATTGCATTGAATCTGTAGATTGCTTTGGGTAGTATAGTCATTTTCACAATGTTGATTCTTCCAATCCAAGAACATGGTCTATCTCTCCATCTGTTTGTGTCATCTTTAATTTCTTTCATCAGTGTCTTACAGTTTTCTGCATACAGGTCTTTTGTCTCCTTAAGTAGGTTTATTCCTAGATATTTTATTCTTTTTGTTGCAGTGATAAATGGGAGTGTTTCCTTAATTTCTCTTTCAGATTTTTCATCATGAGTGTATAGGAATGCAAGAGATTTCTTAGCATTAATTTTGTATCCTGCTACTTTACCAAATTCGTTGATTAGCTCTAGTGGTTTTCTGGTAGCATCTTTAGGATACTCTATGTATAGTATCAGGTCATCTGCAAACAGTGACAGCTTTACTTCTTCTTTTCCAGTTTGGATTCCTTTTATTTCTTCTTCTTCTCTGATTGCTGTGGCTAAAACTTCCAAAACTATGTTGAATAATAGTGGTTAGAGTGGACAACCTAGTCTTGTTCCTGATCTTAGTGGAAAGGGTTTCAGTTTTTCACCATTGAGAACGATGTTGGCTGTGGGTTTGTCATATATGGCCTTTATTATGTTGAGGTAAGTGCCCTGTATGCCTACTTGCTGGAGGGTTTTTATCATAAATGGATGTTGAATTGTGTCAAAAGCTTTTTCTGCATCTATTGAGATGATCATATGGTTTTTCTCCTTCAATTTGTTAATATGGTTTATCACATTGATTGATTTACATATACTGTAGAATCCTTGCAGTTTTCGGATAAACCCCAGTTGGTCATGGTGTATGATCCTTTAATGTGCTGTTGGATTCTGTTTGCTAGTATTTTGTTGAGGATTTTTGCATCTATGTTCATCAGTGATATTGGCCTGTAGTTTTCTTTCTTTGTGACCTCTTTGTCTGGTTTTGGTATCAGGGTGATGGTGGCCTCATAGAATGAGTTTGGGAGTGTTCCTCCCTCTGCTCTATTTTGGAAGAAGGATAAGTGTTAGCTCTTCTTTAAATGTTTGATAGAATTCGCCTGTGAAGGCATCTGGTCCTGGACTTCTGTTTGTTGGAAGAGTTTTAATCACAGTTTCAATTTCAGTGCTTCTGATTGGTCTGTTTATATTTTCTTTTTCTTCCTGGTTCAGTCTCAGAAGTTTGTGCTTTTCTAAGAATTTGTCCATTTCTTCCAGGTTGTCCATTTTATTGGCGTAGAGTTGCTTTTAGTAATCTCTCATGATCCTTTGTATTTCTGCAGTGTCAGTTGTTACTTCTCCTTTTCCATTTCTAATTCTATTGATTTGAGTCTTCTCCCTTTTTTTCTTGATGAATCTGGCTAATGGTTTATCAATTTTGTTTATCTTCTCAAAGAACCAGCTTTTATTTTTATTGATCTTTGCTGTTGTTTCCTTCATTTCTTTTTCATTTATTTCTGATCTGATCTTTATGATTTCTTTCCTTCTGCTCACTTCGGGGTTTTTTTGTTCTTCTTTCTCAAATTGCTTTAGGTGTAAGGTTATGTTGTTTATTTGAGATGTTTCTTGTTTCTTGTGGTAGAATTGTATTGCTATAAACTTCCCTCTTAGAAGTGCTTTTGCTGCATCCTGTAGGTTTTGGGTCATCGTGTTTTCATTGTCATTTGTTTCTAGGTATTTTTTGATTTCCTCTTTGATTTCTTCTGTGATCTCTTGGTTGTTAAGTAGTGTATTGTTTAGCCTCCATGTGTTTGTATTTTTTACAGATTTTTTTTCCTGTAATTGATATCTAGTCTCATGGCGTTGTGGTCGGAAAACATACTAGATACGATTTCAATTTTCTTACATTTACCAAGGCTTGATTTGTGACCCAAGATAGGATCTATCCTGGAGAATATTCCATGAGCACTTGAGAAGAAAGTGTATTCTGTTGTTTTTGGATGGAATGTCCTATAAATATCAATTAAGTCCATCTTGTTTAATGTATCATTTAAAGCTTGTGTTTCCTTATTTATTTTCATTTTGGACGACCTGTCCATTGGTGAAAGTGGGGTGTTGAAGTTCTGTACAATGATTGTGTTACTGTCGATTTCCCCTTTTATGGTTCTTAGCATTTGCCTTATGTATTGAGGTGCTCCTATGTTGGGTGCATAGATATTTACAATTGTTATATCTTCTTCTTGGATCGATCCCTTTATCACTATGTAGTGTCCTTCTTTGTCTCTTGTAATAGTCATTATTTTAAAGTCTATTTTTTCTGATATGAGAATTGCTACTCCAGCTTTCTTCTGATCTCCATTTACATGGAATATCTTTATCCATCCCCTCACTTTCAGTCTGTATGTGTCCATAGGTATGAAGTGGGTCTCTTGTAGACAGCATATATATGGGTCTTGTTTTTGTATCCATTCATCCAGTCTGTGTCTTTTGGTTAGAGTATTTAATCCATTTACATTTAAGGTAATTATCGATATGTATGTTCTTATTACCATTTTCTTAATTATTTTGGGTTTGTTTTTGCAGGTCTTTTCCTTGTCTGTGTTTCCTGCCTAGAGAAGTTCCTTTAGCATTTGTTTTAAAGCTGGTTTGGTGGTGCTAAATTCTCTTAGCTTTTGCTTGTCTGTAAAAGTTTTAATTTCTCCATTGTCGTCGTCGCATCTGAATGAGATCCTTGCTGGGTAGAGTAATCTTGTTTGTAGGTTTTTCCCTTTCATCACTTTAAATATGTCCTGCCACTCCCTTCTGGCTTGCAGGGTTTCTGCTGAAAGATCAGCTGTTAACCTTATGGGGATTCCCTTGTATGTTATTTGTTGCTTTTCCCTTGATGCTTTTAATATTTTTTCTTTGTATTTAATTTTTGATAGTTTGATTAATATGTGTCTTGGCATGTTTCTCCTTGGTTTTATCCTGTATGGGACTCTCTGTGTTTCTTGGACTTAATTGACTATTTCCTTTCCCATATTAGGGAAGTTTTCAACTGTAATCTCTTCAAATATTTTCTCAGTCCCTTTCTTTTTCTCTTCTTCTTCTGGGACCCCTATAATTCAAATGTTTGTGCATTTAATGTTGCCCCAGAGGTCTCCAAGACTGTCCTAAATTCTTTTCATTCTTTTTTCTTTATTCTTCTCTGCAGTAGTTATTTACACTATTTTATTTTCCAGGTCACTTATCCGTTCTTCTGCCTCAGTTACTCTGCTATTGATTCCTTCTAGAGAATTTTAAGTTTCATTTATTGTGTTGTTCTTCATTGTTTGTTTGCTCTTTAATTCTTCTAGGTCCTTGTTAAACGTGTCTTGTATTTTCTCCATTCTGTTTCCAAGATATTGGATCATGTTTACTATCATTACTCTGAATTCTTTTTTAGGTAGACTGCCTATTTCCTCTTCATTTGTTTGGTCTGGTGGGTTTTCACCTTGGTCCTTCATCTGCTGTGTGTTTCTCTGTCTTCTCATTTTGCTTAACTTACTGTGTTTGGGGTCTCCTTTTCGCAGGCTGCAGGTTTGTAGTTCCTCTTGTTTTTGGTATCTGCCCCCAGTGTCTAAGGTTGATACAGTGGGTTGTGTAGGCTTCCTGGTGGAGGGGATTAGTGCCTGTGTTCTGGTGGATGAGGCTGGATCTTGTCTTTCTGGTGGGCAGGACTGCATCCGGTGGTGTGTTTTGGGGTGTCTGTGACCTTATTATGATTTTAGGCAGCCTCTCTGCTAATGGGTGGGGTTGTGTTCCTGTCTTGCTAGTTGTTTGGCATAGGGTGTCCAGCACTGTAGCTTGCTGGTCGTTGAATGAAGCTGGGTCTTAGCGTTGAGATGGAGATCTCTGGGAGAGCTTTCGCCATTTGATATTACTTGGAGCTGGGAGGTCTCTGGTGGACCAATGTCCTGAACTCAGCTCTCCCACCTCAGAGACATCGGCCTGACACCCAGCCAGAGCACCAAGACCCTGTCAGCCACACGACTCAGAAGAAAAGGGAGAAGAAAAGAAAGAAAGAAAGAAAAATAAAATAAAATAAAAAATAATTAGTAAAAATTTAAAAATTAAAAAGTAATAAAAAAAAAAAGAAAGAAACAAAGAAGAGAGCAACCAAACCAAAAAACAAATTCACCAGTGATAACAAGTACTAAAAACTATAGTAAAACAAAAAACAAAAAATAAACCAGACAGACAGAACCCTAGGACAAATGGTAAAAGCAAAGCTATATAGACAAAATCACACAAAGAAGCATACACATACACACTCACAAAAAGAGAAAGAGGAAAAATACATACATAGCTATATATTAAAAAAAAAAAGGAAGAGAGCAAATCAATAAACAAATCTACCAATGATAATAAACTCTAAATACTAAACTAAGATAATCATAAAGCCAGGAACAAATTAGATGTAGAAAGCAACCCCAAGTCTACAGTTTCTCCCAAAGTACACTGCCTCAATTTTGGGATGATTCGTTGTCTATTCAGGCATTCCACAGATGCAGGGTACATCAAGTTGATTGTGGAGATTTAATCCGCTGCTTCTAAGGCTGCTGGGAGAGATTTCCCTTTCTCTTCTTTGTTCGCAGAGCTCCCGGGGTTCAGCTTTGGATTTGGACCCGCCTCTGCGTGTAGGTCGCCTGAGGGCATCTGTTCCCGCCCAGACAGGATGGGGTTAAAGTAGCAGCTGATTAGGGGGCTCTGGCTCACTCAGGCTGGGGGGAGGGATGGGTACGGATGTGGGGCGAGCCTGCGGCGGCAGAGGCTGACATGACGTTGCACCAGCCTGAGGCGCGCTGTGTGTTCTCCCGGGGAAGTTGTCCCTGGATCACGGGACCCTGGCAGTGGCGGGCTGCACAGGCTCCCGGGAGGGGCGGTGTGGATAGTGCCCTGTGCTTGCACACAGGCTTCTCAGTGGCTGCATCAGCAGCCTTAGTGTTTCATGCCTGTCTCTGGGGTCCGCGCTGATAGCCGTGGCTCTTGCCCGTCTCAGGAGCTCGTTTAGGCGGTGCTCTGAATCCCCTCTCCTCGTGCACCCCAAAACAATGGTCTCTTGCCTCTTAGGCAGTTCCAGACTTTTTCCCAGACCCCCTCCTGGCTACCTGTGGCGCACTAGCCCCCTTCAGGCTGTGTTCACGCTGCCAACCCCAGTCCTCTCCCTGGGATCCGACCGAAGCTGGAGCCTCGGCTCCCAGCCCCCGGCCACCCCGGTGGGTGAGCAGACAAGTCTCTCGGGCTGGTGAGTGCTGGTCGGCACCGATCCTCCATGCGGAAATCTCTCCGCTTTGCCCTCTGCACCCCAGTTGCTGCGCTCTCCTCTGTGGCTCCGAAGCTTCCCCCCCCCGCCCACCCCCCCGTCTCTGCCAGTGAAGGGGCTTCCTAGTGTGTGGAAACTTTTCCTCCTTCACAGCTCCCTCCCCGAGGTGCAGGTCCCGTCCCTATTCTTTTGTCTCTGTTTTTTCTTTTTTCTTTTGCCCTACCCAGGTACGTGGGGAGTTTCTTGCCTTTTGGGAGGTCTGAGGTCTTCTGCCAGCGTTCAGTAGGTGTTCTGTAGGAGTTATTCCACATGTAGATGTATTTCTGATGTATTTGTGGGGAGGAAGGTGATCTCCATGTCTTACTCCTCTACCATCTTGAAGGTCTCCCCCAAAACTCTATTCTTCTATCAATTTAAACCACTATAAAACTCTACATATCAGGATACTAGAGTCAGAAGATCTGGTTGGGATCCTAATTTCTTTTATTGGCTGTGTGACTATGGGTGAATAAATCTTTCTTTAGTTTGTTCCTTCAGTGTTGAAATTCTGGAAGAGGGAAACTCTATATTGTGAGGAATGTAAGTGGGCTTGGGAGTGAGCCTTTCCAATGAGCCCATCTCTGCTCTTTCTCATATGATCTTTAAAAATTAAGATGGCTGGCTCCCTCCCCCAGACACTGTGACCTGGGCGTCAGGATTTTTTGTTTTTTCATTGAAATATAGTTGATTTACAACATTCTGTTAGTTTCAGGTGTACAGCAAAGTGATTCATATATATACACACACACACACTCTTTTTCAGATTCTTTTCCATTATAGGTTATTAGGCCAAAGGATTTTTAAAAGCTTCCAGGTGACACTAATGTGCAGCAAAGTTTGGGAGCCACTGTGATCACTATGATCAACTTTGTACCTGCTAATTCCACATGAGGACCTATGTCATTTGCAAGTTCAGGTTTTTTGTTTGTGATAAGAATTTTAAAAACTAGAAAATCAATCCTTTTTTTCTTTTTTTTATTGAGTAGAGTTGATGTATGTATGATATTGTGTAAGTTTCAGGTGTACAACAGAGTTATTCACAACTTTTAAAGGTTATATAGAAAATCAATTATGTTTTAAACCAGGGTCACAAACTAAAATGCCTGCAGGAGCCAGGAAGCCAAAGTGAGTGGTGGGACTGCAACACTTGTCTAAGTTGGCAGGGGCAGCTCTGCTCCAGCTGCTGTTGCCAGGCAGAAATTGTCAGTTTTTCTCATTTTTCTATAAAATCCGGAAATCTATATCTTTATATGAAACTTTCCACTTTTTAAATTTTGCATCATATATTATTTTATACGCTAAGTAAAACATGTCTGTGGGCAGATTTGGCTTGGGAGCTGCCAGTGTGCAACTTCTGTTTTTAAACTTGGTTCTCGCAGGACCAGAAGTGTACTAATTGCATCATCAACATATGTTAAAGTTGGCATTTTTTCTTTGCATTAGGTCTAGTAGGTATATGGACTTCCCTTAAGTAAGTTTTGTCTTTCATATTAGATTATTCTATGATTTGAGGGCCTCAAACTTTGATAACTTCACTCACTCCTATCACTCATTCCAGCAGGGTGGTCCCCACTGAGGGGTATGCTGTCATTTCCATTTTGATGGTGAAAGCAGTGGCATGTACCCCAGAGTACATTCAGACGGAAGAACCCTGCTCTCATGCTTGGAGTGCCAATCAAGACTAGATTTTCACACATATAATGCCAAGTTCCAGAAGATTCCCTGGAGATATGACCAGGATTTGAAATGTGATTCACCAGTGGCAAGCCGAGCAGAGGCAGGTGTGGAAGGGCACCAGAGAGGCCTAAAGCACCTCTGTGTTTCCAGGGGTACCAAAATCTCTAGAAGACTACTTCTCAGTTTTGTTCCATTAATTGAAAAGTTCTCAGTTATTCACATGCAAGATGCCTCTAAGTGAAATAAGAATAATTCATGTTCACACTTCTGTTCATCTCAAAGAAGTCACTTAACAAAAAAAGCTGGAAGACATAATTTATATTGCGTGATAATAATGTAGTTATGTTAGGATATCATGATTAAAATACCTGTTTTGGAGGAAACCTCTAATTTTTTTTCTGCTTTTTGGATTATTTTTAGATCATGGTGCTGGAAATGGAGTACAGAACCCAGAAGAAGCAGGCATGGTTTCAGAAGAATTCAAATGGGCATCCAGAACTGAAAGTATAAAATTAAGTGGAAGGGAAAGACAATTAGACAGTTCCACAAGCAGTTTAAGAACACAACCAAATCCTCAGCTCTGGGAAGAAGGCCCAGAATTACCACCAATTTATAGCTCTTTAGCACCCACTAGTGGGCATTTGTTAAGCAATGAGGACAAAACGGAAAGGAATGACAATCAGTTTACAAACTCTCACAGTCGACCAACACCCCAAATTCAGCCAGTAGGAAATGTGGCACAGTTGCATAGTGTCACGCCTGTAAAGTTGTGTCGCAAAGAGTTACGTCAGATTTCTGCCTTGGAACTGTCGTTACGAAGTTCCAGTCTTGGAGTTGGGATTGGATCTATGACTGCTGATTCCATTGAAGTAGCTAGGAAAACGAGTGACTTAAAAACTTAGGCATTTAATAAGAAAAATTTTAATTTAGTAGGTGGGTAAGATTCCTTTTTCTAATCTGTTAAAAATTAAAGCTTAAGCTCACTAGCTGTTCCCTCAGGATAAAAGAAGGGGAGGAAGTAATGCCTAATCTTTTTGTATACCGTGGATATGTATATCTTCTATAGTATATTTGAGGACTTTTAATTTGTATTTCTATAATAACCAAACACATGCTTTATCAAGTAATGGAACATTTAAATGTTTCCACTTCTAAATTTGCTTAAAATTTTTTCCAGGCATATTTGAAGAATAAAACTAAGAGTAGAATAATAAACTAAAATATCCATCAAATGTATATTATTATATAATATAAAAGTATATTATTAAGTGTATTATTATATTATAAAAGTATGTTATAATACAATAATTATAATATAAATTTATATTGTTATTCTCAAATACAAGGATATTTTGTTATTTTTTTAAAAAACAGTTAAATATTATACCAGAGAGAGAGTCACCTGCTGTGTATGTTTTGGCTGAAACAGCTGAAAATTTGTGCCAGAATGCACTTTATGGGCTAAGGCAACTGGCTAGGTTTAGGGATTAAGGTTAATTTAGGGTCCTCAGAGGCTGAGTGATCATTCTTGACTTTTTTTTTTTTTTTTAATAAATGTATTTATTTATTTTTGGCTGCGTTGTGTCTTCATTGCTGCGCGCGGGCTCTCTCTAGTTGCGTCCAGTGGGGGCTACTCTTCGTTGCGGTGCGCGGGCTTCTCCTTGTGGTGTCTTCTCTTGTTGTGGAGCACGGGCTCTAGGCACATGGGCTTCAGTAATTGTGGCTCACGGGCTCTAGAGCGCAGGCTCAGTAGTTGTGCATGGGCTTAGTTGGTCTGCGGCATGTGGGATCTTCCCAGACCAGGGCTCGAACCCGTGTCCCCTGCGTTGGCAGGCAGATTCTTAACCACTGCACCACCGGGGAAGCCCCCCATTCTTGACTTTTTAAACATGGTCTCTGCTCTTTTTTCTGGAATTGCTTTTAGAGTATTATATTATTGGTTTGCTAATATTATGGAATATAGGTTTATCA
Organism: Balaenoptera physalus; assembly: GCF_965194825.1. Taxonomy (NCBI): domain Eukaryota; kingdom Metazoa; phylum Chordata; class Mammalia; order Artiodactyla; family Balaenopteridae; genus Balaenoptera; species Balaenoptera physalus. Next base: position 82,634,725 of record NC_138886.1, on the reverse strand, counting down.
TCTCTCTCCTGCCCTATCTATTCAGCATATCTCTCATTATGCTACTAAAATTGGGAGAAATGAATACAGTTCCATGGAATAGGGAAACAAGGATAGAATAACACTAAAGTATTCTAACATATCAAGGAAAAGGTATCTGGTCATATGGAGTACACCTGTAAAGCTTGACATCTAGCCAGAGGATCTTTAGCTAATAAGTTGATGGGCTTAATCTGAGATTTTTTTCCTCTACAACCTGGTTAGTCAGGCCTGTACACAGGCCGCCCAGATTGCACGGGGGTTGTAAATATGTAAATGAAATTTTTTCTTCAAGATATTTTTGGTCTAAATCTTATTATATAATGTAAACCTCAGTTTGGAATTAAGAACTCAACATTGCTTTGCCCAACAAATTTTTCATCATATTTTTCAATCACAGAAAACATTTCATTATAATGACCAGAGGTATGATTTTGTTACTTATGTTGTTATTTTTGTTACTTTTCCAAACTTTTACTTGTAAAATAAAGTTTTTTCTTAAACCAATTAATGTTTGGGGTGGGCAGTAGCAAAATCACCCTGATTTATGGAATCTTACTCCATGAGAGTAACCCACTTTATTACTGACTCCAACTTTTCCTACCTGATGCTAAGTTTTTTCTTTTGTTCTTTCCTTTGTTGCTATTGACCCTGACCATCTTACCTAAGACCCAGACTGTTGCCCTGTGCTCAAAGACTGTTTTCCTTTTCTAGTTTCTAGCCCCTAGGAAGTAGGGTTCCTTGGTCTTACTGGTAAAAAAGAAGTTTCCTATAGGAGAAGAAAACCAAACCAAAACAAACTTCTAAGTTGGTGAATAGTTTCTAGATCTCTTAAGTATGGTATTAAAACTCATTTGAATTATGGGTTAAATAGACTTCTGTGGACTTAACCTGGAAACGGAACCACAAATTATAACTTCGGCCCAAAGAGAAACTGTTTCAACCAACAAATTTACAAACCAACTTAGAGATTTTATTTTTAACAGGGACTATTTGAAGTCAGATTCTTGTTTTCAGCTAGTTTTCTCTTTTTGCCTTTGGTTTATATGATATGTATTTAATATATATCCTATATAATGTGTGTTTTAGATAGATAGACAATGGCAAAAGGCCAGTGCCTTAGCAAAGCACAGCAATCATATATTTATTAATATGTACATATTTATTAATGAAGCCCCTAATTTTAAGTTCCTTATAAAATTAAATAATAATTTAGAAATAATTCATATAAGAATGTATTTTGACATTGGAATTCTGCTTGCCCAAGAAATGGACACATATTTGCTTTACCTGTGGAAAATATAAACACATTTTCTAAAAGCCAGCTCACTAACAAAGCAAAAAAATTTATATTAAACCAACAATGAGTAGCTTTGATAATGCAAATGTGAACTGACATCTAAATAACAAAGGTACAATTTTTTTTCTTCCTTTTGGTTAAACATACATCCTTTATATGCTATGATAGATTTCAGATAAATACTCAAACAAACACATATAAATAATGTCCTGGATAATATATTCTGGGAGTGAACCTCTTGTCTTTCTAGTTTAGTCAGTGCACTCACAAAGGAAAGAAAAATTGTCATCTCCCCCAAGGCAAGTTCAATTTTTTTTACATTAACTAATAATAAATTTACCCTCTGTTTCACATGCTCTCCTTAATCTAAACATTTTGTCATTGTTTGCCTTTTTGCGTGTATATGAAATATGTCTGTGGGGTTTTTTTTGTTCATTATTTTTTTTCCACCTATAACAGAGCATTTGGAAAGAAACATATTTGCCTCCATAAAGTACTAGTTCTTTCCCTAACTCCAGAGTGTTGTAGATAACAGAGTCGGAGACTTCTATGAGTATGGGAACTATGGGTGGTAAGAACATCAGTGAAGGTGCTTTTGTGCTTCAATGTTTGCTTTCTTTTGCTAATGTTTCCCCCCGCCTTAGTTCTTCGTATCTTCATGAACTCAGTGTCCAAGAAGTCAGCAAAAATATACATATGATCTTCAGTAATGTGGACTTTATTGCCATTGGCTTGTTTGTAATAATCCAGGTCAATAAAGTGATAAATGCTTATTTAAGAATGGGCGTCTTATATTTTAAAACAAAGTGTCATACTAAGTCTTAGAATGAATTGCTAAGAAGTCAAGTCCTTAGTGGGAGTTTGGTTCTATAGTCAACACAAATTCTCATGCATTAAATGCAAGTGTGGGGCTTCCCTGGTGGCGCAGTGGTTGAGAATCTGTCTGCCAATGCAGGGGACACGGGTTCGAGCCCTGGTCTGGGAGGATCCCACATGCCGCGGAGCGACTGGGCCCGCGAGCCACAACTACTGAGCCTGCGCGTCTGGAGCCTGTGCTCAGCAACAAGAGAGGCCGCGATAGTGAGAGGCCCGCGCACTGCGATGAAGAGTGGCCCCCACTTGCCGCAACTGGAGAGAGCCCTCGCACAGAAACGAAGACCCAACACAGCCATAAATAAATAAATAAACAAATTAAAAAAAAAAATGCAAGTGTGACATGTTTTGTCCTTTCATTTATTTCCTTAGGCACATACTTGTGATTTTATAAAACACTGGAGTATGAATAATGAAAGCTCAGTGTCCACTCATGTCTACAATTCCTCTCTCAACTTCACTGGAATTTTTTAAAGTATTCATTATGTATATTTTACATTTAAAGATATAACAGGCTGCAGGCTGCCTTGATAAGTATTGATAACATATTTTTTCTATGTTTATATTTTCAAAAATTGAAAATAAAGTTGAGAGTGAGATCTTGTCACAATAAATTTCTCAAATGCATTGGGTATGTAGTATTTTGAGCTCATCTGGGCAGTAGTGTTCAAAGGGTGGTTATGGGAGCATCTTTCTAATGGGGAGGAGTATTTTATCACTGTCATTGTTTACCTTGATGCTGATAATAAGAAGTAGACTGACTTTTCATAAGTTTCATTGTTTTAAAATTCTCTACAAACAATGCACCCCTTAATGCCTGCATCAGGGGTGACTGCTTCCATTCCTTGCTTTTGGAATGCAGTACATACGTGGCACCGAATACTAGAGTGGTGTTTGATTTTTATAATGGCCTTCATGTTGACACCAACAATACCTCAATGTGGTGGTAGTTAGAACAAGAGAAATTATAAAAAGAAAGCTCAGAAAAACTTGATGTTATAATGTTGGCTTTTGATATTTTGCATAGTTCTTATTTGTCCCTTTTTATATCTTTTTTCCTAGGAATGTCCACAATGAATCAACAGAATTGTCACTATTGTAATTTAACTGAACCCAAATATATTGACTTAGATTTAGGTATTAGGTTCTACTGGTAAATTATTACACAAAACTCTACTGAGTTATCTCTACAGTACTCAAAGAGAAAAACAGAACAATCTCACAGACTTTGTTATAATGAGCAAGATCCTTATATGCCCAAGGAACAGAACCATTCACAACAGAAGAGTAGAAAACTGAACATCTAAAAACTTGTGTACTTACGATTTTTGGAAATTTAAAACTCCATTTATTAGTAAATACTTGTGTAATTAAAGTAGAACAAAAGAAATGCATCTTGAAACAATATTTGCATACTGTATTGTGTTTTCAAGCTTATTACAGTATATACAAAGCAAGGTATGATTTTTCAAGTCCAAAGTGGTAAATATTGTTAGAATTTATTTGATCTGAGGGGTCTCTTAAAAGAACCACTTCTTGAACCCTGCCCCAAGTAACAACAACAAATTATAAGCAGATGATAGCTTACTTACCCCTCACTCCCCACAGTGTTCCAGGATTCAAATAGCTCTGATAAAAACAGAAGAAAAAGAGGTTTATTTTAAAGTATTCCATAGGCCAGCAAGGAATTTTCAAAAATGTTTTGAGAGAATATATTTTATTTCTCTTGAAATAACATAAATTTAACTTCGCTCTTTGGCTATCTCTATACCCTAAAGAATACTCCCAGTTAGTATTGAATTTGCCATTTGAAAATATACATCCCAGTTTTTAATACTGATCTCTCTTCCTATGATTACTATTAATTCAGGATTGTATGAAAAAAAGCCACCCTAGACAGAATTTGAATGGAAATTGTGGAGCCATTCAATAGAGAATTACAAGAAACATTAGTTTTAAATAAATTTCATCAGTTGTAACATAAACTGAAGAATTTAAGTGAAGGACTTAAGTGATTTTACCGGTGAAGAACCGTGGAGAGTATGCAAAAACAAACACTGTAGGCAGAATTGACAGGATTTATCTTTATAAAACAATACTTAACCATTTCGTTTAATTTTTCTCTCTGCTAAAATATCCCTGAATTTGTCTCCTGAAAAATCTTTGGCTAAAAGACTTCCATTCATAATTACAAACCAGCAGCTCTTAGACTGCCTTGAGAGGCTGAACTGATGTTATTCATTTTTGTTTGTGGCCTGCGTTGGTATTTCATTGTTCACCATGAAAACGAGTAAGGAGTTAATCTGAATTGAATTGATTTATAATTTTAATAATTTATAAGTATTATCAAAGTTTTGTTGTTACTTTCTAGCATGATTATTTTTTCCTAGATCGGGAAAAGGGCAAGGTATTTGTATACTGAGGTGCCGGTCTTCTTTTGAAATTCATACCCATCACCTGGGGGTTGGGCCGCATTTAAATTGTTCCATTGGAGCCTGGAAGTAAGCCTGTCTGTTTCACTGGACATTTTCCCTAGGTGTCACTAGCTGTAAGACAACCAGAACATGATCAGGATGACCCAGGTTATAATCTTATTAATGGAGTACCTTAAATAATTATATTTTCTAAAACACCAAACAGCCATTTTTTAAAAAAAAAACAATTTATGAATCACTCCCTTGCATTTAAAATCGAAATCTTATTTTTCAAATGCAACTCTAATTATTTAATAAATTATTTGGTAGTGAAACTACTGTTTTTACTACATGTAAATAGTTTGTTGCTTTATCAAATAAATATATAAAAGCACTTTGAAAACTAAAGCATCATACATGTTTATGATAGAATTACAAGCAGGTTTTCCATAGGGTTGGTTGTCAAAATGTGATAACTTTTTAGCACAAATGTGGTTGCTTACTTTATATATATATCAAAAAACATTTTCAAACAAATTCTCAGAGTTTTCATTATATATGTTAGCAACAGTAGAAATAACTAGTCTCTGGAAAGTTTCATGTGAATTCAATTCTCACAAGAAAATATTTTAAAGACTTGGCTGAGTCTATTTTTATAGGCCTCAGAAGTGCTTCATGACTATTTCTTTGATTTATAAACAAAAAATTTGTTTTTACTGGGTTTTTAACCACCAGTTTTTGGCCATTTGTTACTTATTTCTTTAGTAACAATTACATTTTTTTGTTATTGATGAATTCTGGCTAGAAATAACTTTTCTGGGACTTCCCTGGTGGTGCAGTGGTTAAGAATCTGCCTGCCAATGCAGGGGACACGGGTTCAAGCCCTGGTCTGGGAAGATCCCACATGCCGCAGAGCGACTGAGCCTGTGCGCCACAACTACTGAGCCCGTGTGGCACAACTGCTGAGCCCATGCGCCGCAACTACTGAAGCTGGCACGCCTAGAGCCCGTGCTCCGCAACAAGAGAAGCCACCGCAATGAGAAGCCTGCGCACCGCAACGAAGAGTGGCCCCCACTCGCCACAACTAGAGAAACCCTGAGCGCAGCAACAAAGACCCAACGCAGCCAAAAATTAAAAAGAAAAAAAAAAAAAAACTTTTCTTAAAACTGAAAAGTCTAGTTTCTATTTGGTAAATATTTTAAGCTCAATTTTTCCCTCAGGGAAACTGTAAAAGTTAATTTTTTGGTACATGTATAGGTATGTGATCAAATTAACAGCAAAGTCAGTCTTTGGCCTTTCATACTCTTAGCTACTATATACAAGAAGTATATTAGAATTAAATCTAACAATACCATGGCAGTCTCCTTTGTAAGTATTCTGAGGGAAGCTCATTTCTCTTAGTGTGCAAGTATCTGCCAATGTTAAGGAATATTTTGTCTCTATTTAGATCAAAGCATCCATGACCTGTGCAGCCAAGTAATCAAAGAGAAGGCCAAGACTTTAAGTGGAATGGAACCTATAATCAGAAGTATTCTAGTGGATTGTGAACAAATAGAGAGGAAGAATACTAACATACACTTTTCCTGGGAGAGTTACTTTCATTGGTCCTCTTATAAGGTTTATTACAAAGTTCACTATCTCACTAATCACTGAGAAGGGAAACTAGATGTAAGGACCTGATTATGTGTGTTTAATTGGCCAGGCTACAGCAAACCAAAACACCCTTCAGAACCAGGCCAGTACCCCGGGGTTTAGTTCTTGTATGGGGAAAAATCTGTGCCTCTTTCAAAGGGTGAGCTGATAATTAAAGTTACTTGTATTCTGAAGACATCACAAAAATGGCATCTATAGACAACTGATGGAAATTTTCTTTAGATATTTAATTTATAGGCATTTTTCTGCTTTATGTTTTCTATTAACCTTTTATCATTGAGGCTAGAGCTGAGAACTAAAAGCCCTATCACTCAAGGAACTTAATTGATTGCAGTGATGAGTACTATGGAGAAAATAAAGCAGGGTAAGGGAACAGAGAATCAAGGATGCTTTTTTTTTAGTTAGAAATTGTTTCTGAGTTAGGCAAACACACGAAGCTGTAAAAACCAGATGTAAGCTCACCAACTTAAAAATTGCTTTTCAATTGACCCAGTGCATGCATGCTCAAAAGGGGCAATTATCATAAATTGCATGTGAACACAGAAATCACATCCAGCCAGTTTTTATGGGAGGGGAAGAGCACTGACTAATTTTGCTGAGCCATTGGAAACTGCTCTAGATCTACTGTTTTGATCTATACAGTTGCTTAGGACTTATTTCAAGTTTAGGATCACATTTCACTTAAAAATTTTTTGAGATATAATTCACATAACAAAAAATTTACCATCTTAAAGTGCACAATTCAGTAGTTTTTAGTATATTCACTGTGTTGTGCAATCTTACTAATTCCAGAACATTTTCATCATGCCAAAAAAACCTCTGTTCTTATTAGTAATCAGTCCCAATTTTCGTTTTCTCCCATCCCCTGGCAACCACTAATCTCTCTGTCTCTGTGGAATTGCCTATTTTTGCCATTTCATACATCCTTTAGTGTATGGCTTCTTTTCCTTAGGATAATGTTTCCAAGATTCATTCATGTAGCCTGTAAGAGTATTTCATTCCTTTTTATGACTGAATAATAACCCATTATGTGGATATACCACACTTTGTTTATCCATTCATGAGTTGATAGACATTTGGATTATTTCTATTTTTTGGCTCTTATGAATAACCATGCTATGGAATGCTATAAACATCTGTGTACAAGCTTTTGTGTGAATATGTTTTCAGTTATCTTGGGTATACGCCTAAGAGTGGAATTTCTGATTCATATGGTAAATCTACATTTAACTTTTGGAGAGATTGCCGAACTGTTTTCCATAGCAGCTGCACCATTTTACATTCCCACCAGCAGTGTATGAGGGTTCCAATTACTTTACATCCTTGCCAACACTTGTTATTGTCTTTTTTATTATACCCATCCTAGTGGATGTGAAGTGGTATCTCATTGTGGTTTTGAGTTACATTTTCCTAATGACTAATGATACTGAATATTTTTTTCATGTGTTTATTGGCCATTTGTTTATCTTCTCTGGAGAAATGTCTGTTCAAATCCTTTGCCCCTTTAAAATTGAGTTATTTGTGTTTTCAATGTTGAATTGTAAGAGTTCTTTATATTTGCTAGATACAAGTCCCTTATCAGGTATGATTTGCAAATATTTTCTCCCATTCTGTGTTGTCTTTTTACTTTTTTGATGGTGTCCTCTGCATTGCAGAAGTTTTTGCTTTTGATGAAATCCAATTTATCTTTTTTTCTTTCGGTTGTTTGTGCTTTAGTTGTCATATCTAAGAAACCATTGCCTACTCCAATGTCATACATACAGATTTACACTTGTCTTTCCTTCTAAGAGTTTTATTGTTGGGACTTCCCTGGTGGCGCAGTGGTTAAGAATCCACCTACCAATGCAGGAGACACGGGTTCGAGCCCTGGTCCAGCAAGATCCTACGTGCCACGGAGCAACTAAGCCCATGCGCCAGAACTACTGAGCCTGCAAGCCACAACTACTGGGCCCGCGTGCTGCAACTACTGAAGCCCATGTGCCTAGAGCCCATGCTCTGCAACAAGAGAAGCCACCACAATGAGAAGCCCGTGCACCACAACGAAGAGTAGCCCCCGCTTGCCGCAACTAGAGAAAGCCTGTGCGTAGCAACGAAGACCCAAGCAGCCAAAAATAAATAAATAAATAAAAAGAGTTTTATTATTTTAGTTCTTGCATTTATGTCTAGGGTCCATTTTGAATTAATTTTTGTATATGGTGTGAGGTAGAGGTTCAACTTCATTCTTTTGCATGTGGATATCAAGTTGTCTCAGCACCATTTATTGAAAAAAACTATCTTTTCCTTATTGAGTTGTTTTGGCACCCTTGTTGAAAGCTAATTGACCATAGATGTTTGAGTTTGTTTATGGACTCTTGATTCTATTCCATTGGCTTATATCTTATGCTAGTGCCACACTTGATTACTGTAGCTATGTAGTAAATTTTGAAGTTGGGAAGTGTCAGTTTACCAGCTTTATCCTTTTTCATATTGTTTTGGCTATTTGGGGTCCCTTGAGTTTGAATATGAATGTTAGGAACAGCTTATCCATTTCTGCAAAAAGTCTGTTGGAATTTTGATAGGAATTACATTGAATATGTAGCTATATTTGGGGAGTATTGCCATCTTAACAATATTAAGTTTTCCAGTCCATAAACATGGGTTGTCTTTTATTTATTTATATGTTTAATTTCTTTTAACCATCTTTTGTAGTTTTCAGTGTACAAGTCTTATGCTGCTTTGGCTAAATTTATTCCTGAATATTTCTTTTCTTTTGATGCTATTGTAAATGGACTTGTTCTATTAATTTCATTTTCAGATTGTTCATTGCTAGTGTATAGAAATACAACTGATTTTTGTATATTGATCACAATTTGTGGTGGACAGTAAATTTGGGTTAGAAACACACCACACCATGAATCAAGGAACTTAGGTAATGTTTACCCATACAAACTGACTGAACGAGCAGAAATCCACCTTTTTTTTTTTTTTAAATTGGCCGCGCTGCACGGCTTGCAGGATCTTAGTTCCCTAACCAGGGATTGAACCCGTGCCCCGCTGCAGTGGAAGCTCGGAGTCCTAACCACTGGACTGCTAAGGAATTCCCAGAAATCCAACTTTTTGTTGTTGATGATGATGATCACTTTTTAGCTGATTATTTTAAGATTATTCCTTCAGGAATTATTTCTGTTTTTCTTATTGCTAGGTGAAGGATGGTAAGAGCATAGAGCACCGCTAGGTAATTTGGCTTTTGTAGTCTATAGTCTCAGGTCTTTCAAATGTATTTTTCCTATTTAAGTAAAACACAAAAGGAACAATCCTCAGCACCCTGTCTCTCTGTATCATGAGGATACTTTCTGCATATTCCTCAATGCTATATATTTTAAAGATTAATGGTGATGCAGAGAAAGCTAATTTATTCAACCAATTTCTATGTGCTAGGTGTTATGCTAAATGCTAAATGCTAAAAAAAAACAGTTTAATAAATCACAGACCCATCCACCAAGAAGCACTCAGTCTGTTGAATAAAGACAGACAGTAACATTTTGACCATTTGAACGCGTACAAGGAGCCTGGCACTCTAGTGACATACAAGTGAGTAAAAGGCCAGGTTTCTGTTTTAATGGGACTCACAATATAAAGGAGAATATAATGGCTCTGGTAAAAATATAGAGGGCACTATGGGAATATGGAGGAATGGCTTTTAACGTTCAAGGGTAAGGGAAGGCTTCCCTAAGAAGGTGCCCCTTGTGTCTTAATGGACAAGTTGGGTTTTAGAAGGTATAAGAATAAGAGGAATGGCATTTTAGATCAGGAAACCCCATTACAAAGGCTAAGAAAGAGGAGACAACACCATATACTCAGGGAACTGTGAGCAGTTTAGTAATGGTCCTAGTACACTGGGGACTCCAAATAAGGATCTGCTGAGTGACTGAATTAGTGCTGGGTGTAAGGGATGGCTGAAGCTGAGGATAGGAAGGTAGCTTAGATCACAAAAGGACCACACTAAAGAATCGAAAGGCTATGGAAAGCCTGCTGCATTTATTCTGTACAATTTACACAGCAATTGGACTGGTTTACTTTTGCTACCCGAAATCCTTTTTCTTTAGACATAGTACAGATGATGTACAAAATACCAGAAGAGAATTTAAAACCCATTAGGTAGAACTAATTATTTACAAATAATTTATAGGTGATATCTATGTCTATATCTATGCATAACATCGATTTTATTCACTGCAAGGCTCCTGAGGAAAATCCTTTTTTTTTTTTTTTTCGGTCTAGTGTGAGAGGGTATTTTAAAAATTTATTATTTTTGAAAGTATAAAATAGCCTTTCATAAAACAATTCCATATTCATGTAGGTCATTTTTCAAATTCAAGTTAGTGACGTTTGACTTCATATAAACAGTACACTATAAATAACACCATAGTAAGGGCAAGGGAAGGAGGTAGCTGAGTCAAAATACTAGCAAAGCCATATTGACATTTCTATTTTGTAGTGGGCAGTGTGAAGGTAGAATGAAAAAGTTCAGCTTATTTGATTTATCCAATTCTCTTGAAAAAGAATTTTTAAATTAATTATTAATCAGGAATAGTTCTACTTACAATCTTAATATTACTGTGGGATGATTTATGATCAGTCTATTAAATTGACTGAATTAAAAACAATAATACTACAACATTTCCCTCTTCTCACTTGGCATTAATTTTTTCTTAAGTGTAAGAAAAAATTTTTTTCTTACATTTTTTCTTGTCATTTCTTTCAAAGTGACAGCATATATGGTTTGAGTCAAATAATTACAAGGCTTCTAACAATAAACAGAAGGCCCTGCTCCATTGGTCGTCACTCTGATGCCTGCTTCTCAAAGGAAAACTGCTGTTCTACTATTTGATTCCACGTTTCTCAAGAGCACATTTCTACTGCCATGGCTTAGTTATTCCGTTTTAGCCATTTTATGCCATTTACTAATTTCCCAATGTGCTTATATCCCATTGTTCAATGTTTATATATCTTAATCCCTATTTTATATATTGTCCACAGCATCCCATGTTATATCAGTCAGGAGAGGTTAATTATGCTGCATTAACAAATTACCACAAAAACCTCAGTGGCCTACAACAATAAAGGGTTACTTCTCATTTACACAGCATGTCGGTGGCAGGCCAGCTGCAGTTCGCGTTACGGTGTCTGCATTCAGGACTCAGATGGCCAGAGGCAGCCTCTAACAAGCGCCCACCTTGTGGCAGGGCCAGAGACATGGCTCTAAAGCTTCTGCCTGTGCCTCTATTTCCCTGGCCACTGTAATTCACCCTGCCAGGTCTGACATCAATGGGGCAGGGAAGTATAATTCTCCTCCAGGAAAGTAACATCAAGTATTAAACAATCATATAGTCCACCACAATTATTTTGTTTTCCCTGGAATTTATAGCCCCCTCTTTCTTGGGTTGCTTAGTTTTCTCTATACCCTATTCACCATTTCATCTCTATATGTTCCACCAGAGCTGTGAAATTTCTCTCATAAGGTTCAAACACAGTAGGTAATCGATTAATTCTGTGGTTTTTATAGTTGTTGTTGTTTTGTTTTTTCCTTGGAGACATCCCTTCTGGAGCCCTCCATCCTCCTGTGTCAGAGTAGACTGTTTGCTCTCCAGGCCTGCCACACAGTCATCATCCTGGAACTTCCCTTCACCTTTATCTCAGGAATTCTCCCTATTTTCTCCTTTGTTGGAGCTCCTGTTTACCAGGTAGGTCCTATGTGTTTCTGTTTCTTGGTTTACACCCTTATTTTGATGAGGCATCTCCCTCTAGTAGATTCCTGAGCATATGTGAGTTAAAATTTTTTACTTTGACATCTTTTTCTGCTCCCTCCATTGTCTCTGTTTCCTCTGTTTCTTTTCTTTTTTTCTTCTTCTTCTTCTTTCTTTCCTTCCTTCCTTCTTTCCCTCCCTCTCTCTCTGCCTTTTTCTTTTTTTCTTTTTTTCTCCTGTTTGTTCATTTCAGGCTCTTTCATGTAAGGAGGTTTCTTCAAATATCTGCAGATCCTGGACTATTCACTATTGACTAACAGTGGATGAGAGCTTCTGTTGGTAGGAACAGGACTTGTCTACTGTTGGGCTTCATTGTAAAGAGATAGGTGACAAGCCACATTCTCCATTACAGAACCCCCAATTGTCAATATTTGTAGGCCTTTACTCTTGGACCAGCTGGTTTTCCACCTAGAGGAAGCTTCTAATTCCCTGACAGGATCCCAGCATTCTAGAATCTGAATTTGGGAATGAAGCTGGGGTGGGGGGGATATGTCTCATAACTCAACATGCACAACTTCATTTAATTCTGCTTTTCTACGAAGTGAGTCATCCCTGTCCTTAGCTCTGCCTGGGGTCCAGAGGAGCTCTGAGTCAAACTCTCCAGAAAGTAAACTTCCTATCTGCTGAGTTAAGGCAGCAGGGAGTGGGTTAGGGACTGGGGGAAGGAAGGATCCCACTGTTCATCATAAAATCTTCATAATAAATTCTCATTCTCAGTTCCACTCTACTTCTGCTTTCAGAGGTGCGGCAGCTCTAGCTTCAGACCCTTTCCAGGGTCTGGGATGTGAAAAGGTTCACTCTGGCTGGCTCAACCTCCTCCCAGAAGCTTAGATATTAAATTTCCTAGTTTGGGTAAGTTAGTTGTCACTCATCCATCTCCTTCCATGTTCCTACGTTTGTTGACATCCTTCTTCAGCAGGGATCTTTTATCCTGTTTGCATTGTCTTTATGGGTTTATACCTTTTTTATCCCTTCACTCTCATTTTAATGAGGTATCTGGAGTGAGTAGAGAAAAACATGTGATCAATGCACCGTGTTTAACCAGAAGTCTCCTTACCATTAACATGAATAGATGTAACGAACATGTTTTCTAAGTGGGAAAAGTCCAAGTATAGTTATAGGCAATTCTATAAGAATTAGATATAGATTAGTACAATAATATACCTAAATTTTACTGAGTGCTTATATGTGCTAAAAAGTCTTTTAAATGCTTATATGTATTATATATATTAATATTTTATCCTCACAATAACCCCATGAGATGGATGCTGTGATTCAACACCTAGCAGTCTGACTCCAGACCACCTATGCTATATAATGGGGTACTTCATGTTTTAAACTACAGGTAATCTTGTTATTTTCAACTTGTCAGGCCTCTAATCAATCCCTATTTATTGTTAGCTTAAGCTATAGCTGAGGTTTTTCACATAGAATTTTAACATTTACAGCACATTATTTGATGTGGCAAGGCTAGCGTCACTTTTGATGTGTCTATTTGAAGATACATGTTGGAGGTAGGAGTAGTTTATGACAAATTTTAAAGCATAGTCATTTAAACTGGGAACCCTGGCATGTGTTTGTTTTATAATACTGACAGATGGGCATTTCCTCTTAAAGAAAGCAGTCACCATCTGTAATCTGAGAGGTCAAAGAGAAGCAATTAGAAATCTCACATTAGTAACAAAACTTTAAAGTGCCTGAAACATGCAAGAGTTTAACATCTTAAATCACTGATGGCCTTGAACATCTTAATTCAGAGCATTCAGCCCCTCATTCTTTGAAGATTTTAGGACCAGGCTCATTATCACTCTCTTCAAGGCTACTCACTACTCCAACACCACTGCCACGTCTGCAGATAATTCCTTGCAAGATATAGATGTAGATATAGACATAGATATCTTTCAAATCCTTACTGCCTCTCAGTTCCTTAACCATCTCTCTTGGAACGATCTTTGCCCTCTGCTATCTCAGCTACCCACTCTTATGGTCATTCCCTACACCTTGACATTACTGACATTACTTCTAATTTTAATTTCAAGCCTACTACTCTCCAACCCATCTCTTCTCTTTTCAGGTCATTCTCTGTGGTACCTAAACTCCAACAATTCTTCAACCTGATCAGAATCACCATTCCATTCACTCTCCCATCTTTTCACAGTTCCCCACCCCTCTCAAAGCCTTATTTCTTACCACATCTGAAATTATAATGCCTCCTTTGCATCTACCCTCAACTACCCTTTGCCGATCTCTCCCCATCCTACTTGCCCAGCCAAATCTCAGTCCTGGGTAATCCAAAACTGCCTACTCAGTGCTTGCGCATCGCATGAGCAACTAAATCTGTCTGGAGAAAAATGCACAACCATACTGACTGGTCTCACTATAAATTCATGGCCACTCACTCAGGTGCGTCCTTATTAGTGCCTGGAAACCTTACCATGTTTCCCTCATCAATTCCCTCTCCCACACTGACAGACTAGTATTTCATCTCTCTTCCCCTCTCCCTCCCCCACTAACTACCCCCTCATTACTTTCAGTTAATAACTACATGAGCCACAGTAGGCTAAACTGCTATAACAAACAAAAATGTTATGGCTCCCACTCAATAGAAATTTATACCTTGCTCACAAAATAATCCAGAGTGTGTGTTCTAGGTCAATGGGCAGCTCTCCTTCATCCCTGCACGTTCTTTCTTGTGGTTCTGCCAACCTCAGGGACTTGTAGTCATCTGTATAATCCAGCTGGCAGGAAGGAAAAACGCATGAAGGAGGCACACTGGCCTGGCAGTGGCTGACATCATCTCTGCTCACATTCCAGTAGCAATAACTTCACCTTTGACCATACCCAACTGAAAGAAAGGCTGAGAAAAATAGTCTCTGTGGTCAGGAAGAAAGAAAGAATACATTGTGATGGACAATTAGCAGTCTCCCAAAATGATCTTGTTTCTTATTTCACTGAGAAAATAGAAGCAACTAGAAAGGAACTTCTATTTTGTCCCACTATCAAATCCACAAGCCTACTTTGATATGTCCCATATATGTGGGGACTGGAGGGATTATATTTCTAGGCTGTCCCCAATCACAAAGGGGCAGTTTCCAAGCTTTCAGTTAGAACAACATGGTCATGATGACCACACCACCTAATCACAAAGTTCAAACATACCTTCTTTCCTTGCACTTTTCGACCTCTGTGGTTTTGGATATTGTGATCAACCCTCCTTCCTGCCCCTGTCTTTGTGAAACTCCAGCGTATCTTGCTTTAGTGATTCTGCATTTCTCTGGTTCTCCTCCCACTTCCTCCTCTCTTTCTTTGCTGGCTTCTCTATCTAGATTAGATCCCTTCTTTATTTGTTGGCTTTTCTCATCTAGGTCTGAGCTTCTTAAACTTTAATGTGATACAAATCACTTGGGGTTCTTGTTAAACTGAAGACCTGATTCAGCAGGTCTGGGGTGGGGAGGGCTGAGATTCCACCTTTCCAACAAACTGCCTGGTGATGCTGGGCCAGTGCGGCTGGGCCACTGACCATGCTTTGAGTAGCAAGGTTCTAAAGAAGATGTTCTCCAAGATTCTGCCCTTTGTTTTCTTCTTTTCTCTCACAGTGATATCACCGCTAGGCTGATAACTTCCCAATCTATCTTCTAGTTCAACCCTCTTACCCTTACTTCAAAACCTTTACATCTAACTTCTCAGTGTCCACCTCTATCTGGCTGTCTCAACAATCTTTCAAACCCTTAAAATGTCCAAGTCTAAATTGACATCTCAAGAAGCAGTTCCTATTCCTATCTCTAATTGTCTTTTTTCTATCTTCTATAATTATCTCCAAACTCAAAACCTCCATTACCTTTTATTTTTCTCTTCCTCCTTCATGTATGTTCTCAAGCAATCCCCTCTTACTGGAAAACCAATTAATCAAATGCCAAATTCTGTAGATTCTGCTTCCACATCATCTTTTAGCCAAGCTCTTTTAAATTCCTCCTGCCTTACCTTTAGTTCAGATTTATCATTACCTTTTACCTGGCCTATCGCAAGTCTATCTGACCATTTTCCCACCTCTGATTTCTGTATCCATTCACAGAGAGATCAAAGAAAAGCAAGGTTTTTAAACCCCCAAACTTTTAAACCACAAAAACTAAGTAATGATTTGAATACAAATTCTTCCACTTGGCATCCCAGGCCCCGTTCTCCTCTGTGTCTGCCACTTCTCAACATGCCCTAGAGCCTTACCATTTTCTTTTCCTGAACACAACTTCCATTGATTCACCTTCATATATGTTCTCATGCTGTCTCTTCTTGCTGTAAAGCCATCCTCGTCTCCTTCAAGGTCAGTCCCAAATGCCTTCTCCTCCTTACTGCCTTTCTTTCCTGATTCCCCAGACAGGTCTGAGCAGTTCCCTGATACTCTGCAGTACTCTGTATTTTTCACATGGCATCTGTCATGGTTTGTCTTTTAACTGTTTTATCCTTGTTTTATTTCTTATTTTGAAGGCAAGGATAACAGCTTTAACTCCCCTCTGTAACCCTGCAGCGTCTTACCTATGGGGGCGTCTACTATTAGCTGAAACAAAGTGATTCAGGAAGATAACGTGACGCAACGGTAAGCAGCACAGAATTTGAAGTCAGTACAGGTGTGTTCCGGCTGTGCCGTTTATTAGATGTGAGGCTTTGGGTAAGTCACTTAACTTGGCTTGTAAAATGAGAATCCTAGTACCTGATGGAGCACCAAGGGAGGTAATGTGAAAGTGCTGTAACTCTACAGAGAACTGGGCAATGTTCATTATTTTCCTTACAGAGAACTGATGCAGTCTTTCTATTCAAATCTTGTTTGCAGGACCAACCCTACTTCACGAACTGGAGGTCGAGACCGGAGGGGCTGGGAATTCGGGCCCCCACGTTCCACTGGCCCTTTTCCACTGCAGGGCTAACTGCTCTCCGCGATGCAGGTGAAGCCGCCCAACTGCAGGGGAATAGCCTGGAGTCCTACTATTCTCTCGGGAGGCCTCCGTCCTTCCACCTACTCCGGGAAAGCCCTTCTCTTCCCGGTAACCCCGAAGACCGCGGCGCCGCCGCCTACGTGAGACGTTTGGACCCTGCCCGGCCCCCGTAGCTCCCCTTCTCCAGCAGGTGGGTCTGGTCCTTTCCCCCAACTCCGGGCGCTCACGTCACCCGCGAACCCCTACCCACGCGACAGCGCCGCAACCAACCTGGAAAATAAACAAACCCCCGCGCGCGGCGGCAGGCGCGCCAGGCCCCTCCCCCGCTCCGCCCCGCGGCTCTCACGCCGCCCCCACCGCCGGGACTTCCCTCCCGCCCTCGGCTCGCGGCCGCGTTTTCCCCGCCCCTCACCGCAGCCCGCAGCCGCGCTCCCTACAGCGGTCCGCCCGGCCCGGCGCCCCGGGGCCCGTTAGTGCTCCGTGCCCGCTTGCGGGGCCGCCGTGCGACCCCCGCCCGGCGCGAACACGCCCCTGCCCCCCGACACTTGACCCAGCGCAGTCCCAACGCCCAGTGCGGCCGCCCCAGGAGCCGCGGAGCGGCGGCGGCGGGGGGAGGAGGGAGAGGAGGGCCGTGCCGGCGGCCGGGGAGGCCCGGTGAGTACGCGGAGGGCGGGCCGCCTCGCGGGGGTCCGCTCCGGGGCCCCTGAGGCGGTGGTGGCGGCTCGGCCGCGCCGCTCCATGCACCCCCGTCTCGGCAGTTGGGGACTCGGCCTGAGGCGATGGGCCCCGCTGTCCGGAGCCGCTGGGCAGAATGCGCGGGAGGGCCGCTCCTTGGGAAGGGCCGCGGCCCCGACGCTCGGCGCTGGTCTCGGGGGCGGCGGAGAGAGACCCGCGCCGACCTCAGGCCCAGGCGCCCGGGCGGTGCCTGCGGCTCCCGAGACCCCGCGGGGGCCGGGGCCGGGGGCCACCGCGGTCGCGGGGCCGTCGAGTGACAGGTGCCGCCGCCCCCTCCCCGCCGCGGGCATCGCGCTCCCGCCCGGGGAGCCAGGCGCTCGGAAATTTCTGGAGCTTCGAACTGACTCGCTGTTTTCTCCCTTTCAGGTTTTGAAGCTGCTTCTCTGCCCGAGTTAGGTCTCGCCCAGCTCTGTTTCCTTCTCTATGTACTTTGCGCGAATAAGTTTTGGAGCCTCGGTTAACAGCCTGTGGGTGAAATTTGTCTTTCATTCGTGAATGAGGTATAGTGAATTACTTTTTGAGTAAAGTGCTCCTCCTCCTCTCCGCTAACTATTGAAAAGTAAAAGGGAGAAGGGTTTTGAATTTTGTTTGTTTTTTTGTAGTTATTGTTTGGAACAAGCAGTCTTCCAGAATTTTTGTCATCTCTAGCACTTAGGGTGCTTGGTAGGTATTGAACAATGATAAAAAATGACTTATTAAATTGTCTTTTCTCTCCGCCTTGTTTTAGATTTTTCATTCTTACCTTAGTTAGATTCTGCAATTGAGTAGGTGCTATGGCTTTCATTAGAAGCACTAATGAAAGATCGTCTTTCCTCTACTGAAAAGCCAGTGACATTTTCTCTGCACCGTTTAGTACTATTTCTTTACGTAGTAAACGTGCTTGTGATTGTAACCTGAATCATCAGTTTAATAAATTTGACTTGCAACCATAAGAATATTGAACTTTGTGGCAATTAAAAAATTTTTAAATCTTTAATCTGTGGAAACGTAGATTTTTTTTTTCTCAACAGGTTCATAACACTTAAGTTCTCATCAGTCAAATCCTAATTAATGGAAGATATTGTCATAAATGGTTACAACAAACTTATCTATAAGATAATCAGTCAGGTGGCTTCACTCTTTAAGAGTGAAGAACCCAGAAGTTGACCAAGAGATCACTGGGGCAATTGAAAATACATGTGCTTTATTCATGGGCGAATCCCTTAGGTCCTCAACCGGTACCTGCTTGTACTTTTTGCCTAGGTTTTTCAACCCACAGAAATTAGGTGATGCGGATTGGAGAGGGGAGGCAGTATTTAACTATGAAGAAAAAAAAATGGAATTTAGGATATACCCATTAAGTTTATATGGTTTGTTTGCACTAAGTTTGTTGCGAGCAAAGTTTTGGTATGCTCTTGGCACTTACTGGTTGTGAACCTTACTTTAGAAGAAGCCAAAGTGAAAGATATTGTGTAGTTGTGTTATTTGAGGAACAGAACGTAAAATAATACGATAAAAAAATTTCACCAGGTATTAAGTCACTCATACTCAATGCCATTTCATTTTATGGTTTTTTTTTTTTTTAATCTAAGCTATATTTCAGTGAGCCCACACTAGTTGGTATCTACATGGTATTCACTTCTTTTTTCATTAGGCTTACTGGTCGATAGTGTTAATGGAAGATGACTGTCATTCCATTTTATAAAAGGGATATATTTGGTCTTGATTGAGGAGCTTATACATATACCAGTTTTGAAGTGCCCTAATTGTGGTTCCCTGGACTGAGGTATGGCTACTCCTACCATCTTTCTTGACCTTAGAGAGATCATAGTCTAAAGGGATTACATCATAGTGGCACTGGTCCTCAGGGCCTTAGTAGAGGAGCCCAAGAGGATCAGCTGTTTATAAATCCTTCTGCTTGCAGTTTAGGCTATTCATTTTAAAAAGCAGTTTACTTAAGCTCCTCATGTATCCTAGTTCTTTTTAATCGATACTTTGAAACCAGTTGTGTTTCCTAAACAAATATGCTAATAATCACTGTTAACTAACATTTGCATTCTGGGAATTGGGGATTATCTCTAGCGCACTTTGCATTTTCTTTTGCTCCATTCTATTTTAGAACATGTCTTTGAATGCATAGATAGCTGTGTACTTGGGGAATGTAAATATTTTTTAAAAAACCAAATTCAATAAATGTATCTTCTGTGTGCCAGGTCCTGTGGTTTTGTTAGGGGTGGAAAGAAGAAGCTCTTGCCTTTCAGGATGTTGAAATCAGGATTATAAGGGGCTAGGCACAACAGTAAACAGATAATTTTAAATAAATCTATTCAGTAATAAAAGTAAATATAAACTACAGAAATATTACAAAGGAGGGAATGATTAAACAGGCAGGTCAGAGAAAGCTTTATAGAGATCCTAGCATCTGAGCAGGATTTTAAGGAACAAATACAAGTTGTAAGTGGAAGAGATGGAGGGCATTTTAGGCAAAAGGCACAGCAAAAAGATTTGAACAAGTAAAACTCAATGTGTGGTTAGGAAGTTTTAAGTAGTTTGTTTTGCTGGAGTACAAAATCTGAGGAAGGACAGTTGCTATAGAAAGCCCTAACATATGCTCTAATATTTAATAAGTAATTGGCTTTTCTAGTATTGAGTATATATAAAGTGGAGACTTCACTATAATTTGATTTTGCTGCGATTTTAAGTATAGAGGAATTAATAGTTTTTACTAATGGATTCATTAAGACATTATAGAATGTGGCACTTATATGTGATGAGCTGCCTGCATATTTATATTTGTAAACTTACTTGTTTCTTGTGCATTTGACCTGAAACATTTGTTTTCAAATTATCTTTCAAATTTTCTTTTGTCTTCCTTCATCTACTTAAATTAGCCTTTAAATTATTTTTTAAAAGGAGACTCAGGATTTCCCTGGTGGTCCAGTGGTTAAGACTCTGCAGGTTTGATCCCTGGTCAGGGAACTAAGTAAGATCCCATATGCTGCGGGGCGTGGCAAAAAAATAAATAAATAAATAAATAAAAGGAGACTCAAAGGGAAGAGGAAGAAACATAGGAAATAATCATTAAATTTCTGGACTAAAAACCTAATTTGTGTAGTATTTTAGTAATTTTTAACTATTTAACATAGAGCACTAGCCACTGCATTCATAGACTGATCAATGTAGGTAGCTTAGTGGATGTCCACTGTATTTTTGTTTTGTGTACCTTAATTATGTCCTTGTTATTTAAGTGTATGTTTATAAATGAGCATTTATGTATACTCAAGTATCTGGATTTTAAAGACCATGTGATGGAGAAAGAAAGGGAAGATAACAGGGGGAGGGAGAAGAACTCTGAATCTGTTTATCCAAGTATCTCTTAGATATGACCATAGGTGGAGA
This sequence comes from Balaenoptera physalus, assembly GCF_965194825.1. Taxonomy (NCBI): domain Eukaryota; kingdom Metazoa; phylum Chordata; class Mammalia; order Artiodactyla; family Balaenopteridae; genus Balaenoptera; species Balaenoptera physalus. The sequence continues at coordinate 82,613,640 of NC_138886.1, read as the reverse complement.
TGCAGAAGTTTAGGACACAAGATCTCTAACCCTAGCCTCACAAGAATACTAACCCTAGCCTTTCCCTGAAATAGTATCTTTAAAAGTCTAATGTTTTTGTGGTCTGCTTATTTATCTCTTTTTCTCTTCAAGGTTTTAAAGCAGTTTCAAATGAATTCCTGGATTGTATAACATGATTATCTTTTTGCAAATTCTGAAAAATTTGTTAATGAAGGCAATGTTTTCTTAAAAACATGAACCATAATCAGTCTTTGACAATTGCTTTGTGTCATTTATCTTCTCAATCACTAACATAAAAGAACCTGAGGCATGTCATTGTTAATTCTGACCTGTAGTTGCCCTTTTTAAGTTTTGACACAGGGCAGAAAAATCAATATTGCATTGATTACATTATGTTTCTCTTTTTTGAATTTGGGTATAGATGACCATTTTTCCTTTTCACAATGAGAGTTTTTTCTTATAGAAGGAATATGGTCGTTACAGAATATTTGGGGAAATAGTGAAAACTATAGAAAGGAAAAGGAGTAGTCCCATGCATTTCCTTCTTTTGGTATGTAAATAAATAATACACATATTTACACAAATTGGGGATTATTTTTATATTTTTATTCCCTTCTTTCATTTAAAATTTACATTTCCCCCCTCTTCCACCTCTGAAGTACTGGTTAGTGTATGGTATATAGATTTTTGATGTAGTATACAGATTTCTCTCATGGCTAATGAGGTAGTTGATGTGTTGGCTGTTTATCACTTTTTTTTTTTTTAAGTACAGCATGAGTACAGATGATGAGCCCTTCCAGTTGTCCCATCTCCTTACTCCCTCAGCTGCTGAGTAGAGCTATTTTTGGCCTTTAATATTTACTATTATGTAGAGTATAGTGCAGGTGGCTACCACTCTCCTATTCTCCCACCTGTACCCCTTACCAAACAAGGGATCATTGGAGGTGAGCATTTCCCCTTTCCATTTCCCCTTTCATTAGTTAGAGAAAGTATTTTAACACATGGGTTGCTAAGATGTAGCATAGGTAGCTGCCTCAGGAAAATAATTATTTTGAGTGTTTATCACTGATTCTTTTGTCAGTTAACAGTATTTGTTCCAATGCTTTCTTTTCACTTTGTCTTTCTTTTATTCTTTTCATTCATTCAGGAAACATTTATTGCTTGTTGTGTGTGTCCACTGTATAAGACATAGTCTCTACTGTGATTCTTGGGTTTCAGATAGATTGGTGTTTTCCTTATGCATTATGTTAGGTATAATCTTTAGGTCTCTGACTCTTCAGTGGCCGACTGCTCAACCACAAATTCTCAATGCCTAAAAACTTTTTTCTTTTCATTTCAAAGAAAAAAAATTTCTGTGAGCTTTGGCGAGATATTTAGAACACCTGTGAACATTTCACTCATGCAGAACAATCCAAATATGAAATTCACAGTTTTGATATCAGTCCTGAAATGGAGAGGAAATGTATTTGTGTAAGCTATCAGTGATGATAAGGTTAGATTATATTGCAGTAACAACCTGAAAACAGCAGCTTAAAGCAGCAAAGTTGCTTTCTTGCTCAAGCTGCATATCCGTTACAGGTTAGTAAGGAGATTTTGTTCATTGTAGTTTTAGACTCCATCAGACTTGACTGTAGGAGGCTTCATCTCAGCATACACTTCCACAATAACAGAAGCAGAGTAAAGAGAACACGGTGAACCATGTTCTGGCTTTTAAAGCTTCTTAAAGCTTATATTTCACTGGTAGTCACATGGCCAGCCTGCATTCAACATGAGAGTGATACGTAATTCTCTTTCAGGGAGGGGCAGTGAATATTTGTGAACAGCTATCATATGCAATTTATAGTTGCGACAGTTAAAATTAAATACAGTAGTTGTAGAACAACTGTGTAGGATTAGTGTACCTAAAGTGGTCAAAGCTACTAAAACTTACAGGATTTTAACATGGCATGTTGAAGTTGAAGCAGAATTAATGTTTTCCATAATATTTTTGAGTCTGGAATTTCCTTTTCATTTTGTAATATTTTCTTCCTTATAGTAACTTACAAAGCCTTAATTCTCATGTCTGTGGGAAAGATTTAGGCCTAAAAATACGTCATAATTTTAATGGTGTGATGTCATCTCTGTATGTTGTGGTATTTTATCTTAATCCGTATGCTTCTGAGCATAGGAGCAATAGGTATTAACATGGTATTGTAATAAAAATACTTTGATTTCATAACTATTAGATGACATCTTCAAATCTCAGTTCTTCTTTTGATTTTTTTTCATTGTTTAACAAAAAATTGAAAGATTTCCAAATAATTTTCTAGATTCTTAGGTTAAGATGGAAGATTGAACGTATGCTTCTCATTTTTGTTCCCTCCTGAAAACATGCAAACTGTAGTGTGTGGTTAGCTTTCAAAATGGACCTCAGTGATCCTCACCTCTTAGTATTCACACTTTTTTTTTTTTTTTTTTAAAGACTTTTTTTTTTAAAGGAATTCCTTTATTTTTATTATTTATTTATTTATTTATTTATTTATTTTTGGCTGTGTTGGGTCTTCGTTTCTGTGCAAGGGCTTTCTCTAGTTGCGGCAAGCGGGGGCCACTCTTCATCGTGGTGCGCGGGCCTCTCACTATTGCGGCCTCTCTTGTTGCAGAGCACAAGCTCCAGATGCGCAGGCTCAGTAGTTGTGGCTCACGGGCCCAGTTGCTCCTTGGCATGTGGGATCTTCCCAGACCAGGGCTCGAACCCGTGTCCCCTGCATTAGCAGGCAGATTCTCAACCACTGCGCCACCAGGGAAGCCCAGTATTCACACTTTTACACAGTCCCTTCCCACAATGAATAGGGTGGACCTGTGTAAACAGTAGGATATTGTGGAAGTAACAGTAGCTAGTTCAGATATGAGCACTGTGGCTCGAGACAGACATGATAAAACTGTAAAGAAAAAGGAATAAGTAACACAAATCAGGATAATAATTATCTCTGCACAGAGTGGGAGTTGGGGGGTTGCTATTGGGGAGAGGCATGGGGTGGGTTAACATTTTGTCAATCTTAGTGCTAGGTACTTGGAGTGTTCCTTTTTTTAAAGAAACTTAATAGTTTATTCAGTTATGTACTCAATACATTTCAAAATAAAAATAAACAAATTTCTCAGTTTCACAATTTATTAAGAGAATCTGTTTCTTTTGAATTGAGAGAGTACTTGGTCTTCTAGTAGTTACAAGGCTTCTTACTTAGAAATTGCAGAGTAAGGTTCAGCAAATCTAGTTTCAGGTCCTGACTTTGCCAGTAACTTGCAGAATGACCTAACCAGTCTAAGTACCAGTTGCCTCATCTGTAAAAAAGGATTTGGGTTAGATATTACTAGAGGATCTTTTTTGTAAAAAAATTTTTTTAATTGGTGTATAGTTGATTTACAATGTTGTGTTAGTTTCTGGTGTACAGCAAAGTGATTCAGTTTTTTATATATATATATGTTTTACTAGAGAACCTTTGCTATCTTGTCTTAAGTTTAACAGGCTCTTAAAAAGCTGAAAGGTACCAACAAGGGATTAATTTCCAAAATATACAAACAGCTCATATAGCTTAACATCAAAAAAAAAAACCCAATCAAAAAATAGGCAGAAGACCTAAATAGACATTTCTTCAAAGAAGACATACAGATGGCCAACAGGCGCATGAAAGATGCTCAATATTGCTAACTATTAGTGGAATGCAAATCTAAACTACAGTGAGGTATCACCTCACACCAGTCAGAATGGCCATCATTAAAAAGTACAAATGATAAATGCTGGGGAGGCTGTGGAGAAAAGGGAACCCTCCTGCACTGTTGGTGGGAATGTAAATTGGGGCAGCCGCTATGGAGAACAGTATGGAGGCTCCTGAAAAAACTAAAAACAGAGTTGCCATATGATTCAGCAATCCCACTCCTAGGCATATATCTGGAGAAAACTCTAATTCAAAAAGATACATGCAACCCAATGTTCATAGCAGCACTATTTGCAATAGCCAAAACATGGAAGCAACCTAAATGTCCATTGACAGATGAATGGTTAAAGAAGATGTATATACATACAATGGAATATTACTCAGCCATAAAAAGAATGAAATAATGCCATTTGCAGCAACATGGGTGGACCTACATATGATCATATTAAGTGAAGTAAATCAGAGAAACTCAAATATCATATGATATCTCTTATATGTGGAATCTAAAAAAATGATACAAATAAACTTATTTACAAAACAGAAATAGATTCACAGACGTAGAAAACAAACTTACACTTACCAAGGGGGGATAGTGGGGGGAGATAAATTAGGAGTTTGGGATTAACATATACACACTACTATATATAAAATAGGTAAACAACAAGCACCTGCTGTATAGCAGAGGGAACTATAGTCACTGTCTTGTAATAACCTATGATGGAAAAGAATCTGAAAAAGAATATATATGTATATATATGTATATAAATAACTGAATCACTTTGCTGTACACTTGAAACTAACACAACATTGTAAATTACAATAAAAGAAAAAAAAGCTAAGAGAGGTAGGGGACACTGAGACTAGTGAACTAAAAGATAATGGTGGAAGGTGATTTTGAAAAGTTCCTTTGGTTGAGAGAATTTAAGTTCTCTATTTTGCTGTCACTTCTCTAGAATCAAACTTAAGGCAGAATTTGTATACGGTAAGAATGTTCTTTGTTTCCTACTCCTTTTTTCCTGTCTTGGAAGTTGGGGATAAGCATGTAGTTGGACCAATGGTCTCTGTGTGCGGTGAAAAATGATATTCTTACTCTTCCATTGTAAACCATATTGATTTAGGATGTTCTCCATAAATACGTATATATTAATCAGATTTAGGATGTTCTTCATAAATATGTATATATTAGGATAGTCTCCATGAATATGTAAATATACAGCAGTGTATTTAAAAGAAAGAGGAAAAACATTAATTTTTGGAAACTGTATATGGAAAAATGAATACATTGTATTGGTGGTATTCTTGTAATAGTTGTGAAATCTCAGTATATCATTTTTCTGTTTTATATTATACAGTCTTATGTTGTTTACTTAAGTTTAAAAAGTATGTTATTGCCAATAGAACTGTGTGTATGAATCCAACTGTTACTAAATTCAGTGTCAGGAGAAGTGTATATGTGTGTGTGTGTGTGTATATATATATATATATATTTGTTCTAAAATCTGAGACAAATTTTACTGTGTTTATTCATCTGCCTCCTTTCTCCCTTCCCACAGGAATTATTCTTGACAGAAGTATTTTAAAAGAAAAATCTTTCCAATGGCCTCAGCAGTACTTAGTTCTGTTCCCACTACTGCTTCTCGTTTTGCCTTGTTGCAAGTGGATAGTGGCAGTGGTTCTGATTCTGAGCCTGGAAAAGGCAAAGGTCGGAATACTGGGAAGTCTCAAACAAATAAATCAACTACAAATGAGAAAAAAAGAGAGAAAAGAAGAAAAAAGAAGGAACAGCAACAGAGTGAAGCAAATGAGGTAGCAATTATAATTATTCATGTCTGCTTTCCCAGTAGGTTGTATGCGTCATGAGGGCAGATACTATCTTGTTGACCTATGTATCCACAGTCCTGGTCCATAGGTACTTGGTAAATATGACTTGAATGAATGGATATAAATTTGTGTGTATTTGAAGTCAGATGTAATGAACATATTTTAAATTGCCTTTTTTTCTTTTGTCTGTGGAAGCTTATGTGCTCATTCCAAAAAGTTTCTGAAAAACAGGAAAGTCTTAAAAGGAAACAAAGGTCATTTGTAAATATAACTAGAGATATAACAATTAATATTTTGGTATGTGTTTTCTGTATACATATATAAGTTTACTTGAATATATAGATACATTCATATATACATTCATATTTTACTTAAATGAAAATGAGACTATATAATAGACTTTCATAACTGGCTTTTTTAAAATTAGCATGAGCAGTTTTCCATATGAGTAAATAAAGATCTACATTATTTTAAATGACTCCACATTATTTAAAATTATGTGGCTTTGTCATAGTTTACTTAATCAGATTGTTGTGATAAACATTTAGGTTGTTTCCCCTTTTTTCTTTTTTTTTTTTTTTTTTTACTGTTATGGACAATAAGCCTATGACTAGACAATAAGCCTATGACTAGCCTTGAACATACATTTTTATGCATTTGATGGTCATCTGTTTCTTAAGGGTAGTAAACAGGCCCTTCTCCCCTAGACATGCCTAGCATGAGTTACATGACCAACATTTAATGCGCCCATTTATTTTTAAAAGAAACGTTGAAAAACAACTCTAGCCTGTGTCTGTTTGTCTTTTAACAGAAGAAGCAGTCAGGTATTAAGGACTTTTCTCAATATCACTTAATGAGAGAAGTAGTAAAAGTGTTTTTTTTCCCCCCTATATTCATTTTATAATATCCCAAGACTTAGAAAAAGCCTTTCCAATTTGTTTATTTCCATCACCATTGCTTTCTAAGTATCTCTTTAAAATGCTGCCACACAGAGAGTCACTTTAAAAGACATTTTTCTCACCATACAACCTTTCAGAAGTTCAGTCTTAACAGAACTTTTGATTGCCCACCATTTTCTTTTTGGTATTAGATGTGGGGAACAGAAAATAAGGTAATAGTGGAGTTTACATTACATTGCTGAGAATGAGCCTGAGGATCCTCCCTTCCCACTTCCACAGCTATAGTTCTGTCAGTCTACTTTCTGTAATAAATCAGTAGTGTACCTGCCATGGCTTTGTCTCTAGTAGCATCCCCTCTACTCTGTCTTTTCCACAGCAGAAAGCAGCTGCTTAAAGCGATGTTTGTATCTCATCACTCCCTCTTGCAGAACAGTCTATTGATTATCAGTTAAATTGTTGATCCTTGATTTAAAGCCTCTTCATTGGTTTCCTAGGGCTGCTGTAACAAAGTACCACAAACCAGGTGGCTTAAAACAACAGAAATTTATTCTCTTAACAGTTCTAGAGGCTGGAAGTTCTAACCATGGCGTCAGCAGGGCCAGGCGCTCTCTGAGACTGAGTAGAATTCCCTCCTTGCCTCTTCCTAGTTTCTTATGGTAGCTGTCAGTCCTTGACATTCCTTGGCTAGTGGCTGCATCTTTCCAGTCTGCCTCTTTTGTTACATGGTGTTCTCTTTGTGTATCTTTGTCTATACCCTTCATTGGATTAGGGCCCACCCTAATTCAGTATAACCTTAATCTTAACTTGATTATATTTGCAAAGATCCTATTTCCAAATAAGGTCACATTCACAGACAGCAAGGGTTAGGCCTACAACATATTTTTTGAGAGAATACAATTTAATCCATAGTAGCCTCTCAGTATTTTTCTCCCTGTTTCAACCTCTGTGACTAAGATTTTTCTTATTGTTGGGAGTGGCTTGGCCAGTACAGTTTTAGTTCATTATGTTACTTTGTGAACTAGGCCCTGTATTTTTAAGGACTAGCAAAGTAGTTGTTAGAGTTCCTTAAGCTATCTTCTCTCACTATTTAAACTTTTAAATTTATAAGCTATTAAACTTTAATCTTATTGAACCCTATTGTTTTGTATTTTAAAAGGATACTTGTTATCCTGTTCTCTACTCCTATGAACTTCCCTTTAGTAAAGCAGACTCATTAAAATGGTGGTATAATAGAGTATAATCCATTCTCACTTATTAATCATTTCATCTAGAAATCCACCAAAATTATCTCAAATGCTGGTGAAATTAGCATTCTACAAAAGACTACAAAAAATTCAAATAGCGACTTTGTGAGTTAGCATAATGAGTATTTAGAAGTATAAAAATATTGATTTCTTAACTTCCAAAAAAATCATTTGTATCCCAGGATTGGTAAACTGAATTTAATTTTTTGTTTGTTTGTTTCATAGCTCAGGAATCTTGCTTTTAAGAAAATTCCCCAGAAATCCTCCCATGCCATTTGTAATGCTCAGCATGAGCTATCATTACCAAACCCGGTACAGAAGGATTCACGGGAAGAAAATTGGCAAGAGTGGAGACAAAGAGATGAGCAGGTACAGCTAAGTAAATCAAATTGTTTTGCTTTGGTTTTCAGTGAATTTTTGCATTTTTAAGATAGCAGTGCATCTGACCATGACACCACTGTTCTGAGGAGCATTTTATATTGGATTAACTCACGTGTGTCTGCTACTTTTTATAAGAGGTTCTGGTTTTTATCTACTAGGAAAGCAGATTGACACATTTACTATATTTGTTAGTTTTGGCAATTTCAAGCAGTTATTTTCTGAGTTTTAAATTCATCTGCCTTTTTACAAATGAGGGAGATATAGGGAAGGGAGAAAAACAGGATTAAATTATTTCAAGTAAAAAAATCACATTTGTAAGACCAGAGGTCTCTTATTAAAAATACTCAGTGAAATCATTAGAGAAGTGCAAATCAAAACTACAATGAGGTATCACCTCACACCAGTCAGAATGGTCATCATCAAAAAATCTACAAACAATAAATGCTGGAGAGGGTGTGGAGAAAAGGGAACACTCTTGCACTGTTGGTGGGAATGTAAATTGATACAGCCACTATGGAGAACAGTATGGAGGTTCCTTAAAAACTAAAAATAGAACTACTGTACGACCCAGTAATCCCACTACTGGGCATATACTCTGAGAAAACCATAATTCAAAAGGAGTCATGTACCACAATGTTCATTGCAGCTCTATTTCCAATAGCCAGGACGTGGAAGCAACCTAAGTGTCCATCAACTGATGAATGGACAGAGAAGATGTGGCACATATATACAATGGAATATTACTCAGCCATAAAAAAAACTTGAGTTATTTGTAGTGAGGTGAATGTACCTAGAGACTCACACAGAGTGAAGTAAGTCAGAAAGAGAAAAACAAATACCGTATGCTCACACATATATATGGAATCTAAAAAAAAAAAAAAAAAAGGTTCTGAAGAACCTAGGGGCAGGACAGGAATAAAGACGCCAACGTAGAGAATAGACTTGAGGACGTGGGAAGGGGGAGGGGTAAGCTGGGACGAAGTGAGAGAGTGGCATGGACAGATATACACTACCAAATGTAAAATAGATAGCTAGTGGGAAGCAGTGCATAGCACAGAGAGACCAGCTTGGTGCTTTGTGTCCACCTAGAGGGGTGGGATAGGGAGGGTGGGAGGGAGGAGATATGGGGATATATGTATATGTATAGCTGATTCACTTTGTTATAAAGCAGAAACTAACACAGCATTGTAAAGCAATTATACTCCAATAAAGATGTTAAAAAAAAAATACTCAGTGACAGTTTTACTTAAAGAAAGAAAGACTTTGAGGAGAAACTTTTCCTTTTCAACCTTGTTGTAAAATAGTTTATGACATTTGTTTGTTTTTTTTAACCTATTTACACGATGTTTTGTTCTTTTATGCCTCTATTAAATAAATGTCATTAATAACCAAATCAAAGAGATAATTTAATAAAACCAATCAATTTCTTTTTGTGTGTGTGGTATCCAGGAAAATAACACACTAAGCCTGGAATGTACTCTAGGAGGTGCTGTATGTATGGGAAATTAATAGTTATTTTCTTATCTGTTAAACTGCCATTTGATCTGTTGGGAATAGGCATTGTTTTAGCAGATGTTTGGCTTAATGGAGTGGCTATACCTATCATGCTTGGGTTACCAGTTTTAAAAGAATTAGACTAGGGACTTCCCTGGTGGTGCAGTGGTTAAGACTGCCTGCCAGTGCAGGGGACACGGGTTCGATCCCTGGTCCAGGAAGATCCCACATGCCGTGGAGCAACTAAGCCCGTGTGCCACAACTACTGAGCCTGTGCTCTAGAGCCCACGAGCCACAACTACTGAGTCTGCGTGCCACAACCACTGAAGCCCACGCGCCTAGAGTCCGTGCTCCACAACAAGAGGAGCCACTGCAATGAGAAGCCCGTGCACTGCAATGAAGAGTAGCCCCTGCTCGCCACAACTAGAGAAAGTCCGTGTGCAGCAACAGAGACCCAACGCAGCCAATAAATAAATAAATAAATACATACATACATACATACATACATACATACATGTTCCTGTAAAAAAAAAAAAAGAATTAGACTATACTGAACTACGCTCTTAACATAAAGTACGTTAATTATAACATTTTCTATAGAATTTTGTAGTGCCTCAGGCTCATCTTTACGAGCATCAGTTATTACACTAGGGCTGTGCAAAAATGGTATTTCCGAGCATTGGTAAACTGGATAAATCATCTTGTATTTTTCTAGAGGGGTTATTTGATTCTTTTTCCCTTCTACAGCATTCATTATGACAAATTTTTTCTGGTTTACATGTATTATTAACGTAATGATCTACTTGTTTAGGCAGTAATAGAATTTGCTAGTGTCTTCACCAGAGAGAGTTTCTCCCAGTGGCCCAAGAGGCACTGGAAAATTAATAAAGGAAAACTACTCAATTTTGCACCACAATAAATGCCACGTAATAGGGGAACTTAAGCACATATTTGATTGCCCTTCTTCCTGCTGCCATTGATTGCTGCCAAAATGACCAGGTAATTATGAGAAGGAAATAGTCAACTTGGCCCCAACCCTATATAAAAATATCATCCAAGGCTGAGGAACTTTGAGGAATTTCTGCTGGATATACTATTGATGGGTCACTTAGGAAAACCTGGTACCTTATTTGGAAGTCTCACTTCTAGGAAAATAATCAAGGTCATGAGAAGTAAAGTAGTTCTTGGGATAATTACAGTGACAAGTGAAGAAGAGATAAGGGCAAGCTTTGGGACTGATGGACAGTATACCACCTGGAATCTATTTTACTGTGTGGAATAATAGATTTTAAAAGTAGGGACCAGACAGTGACTGTACTAGGCAGAAGGTATGCAGTTGTGGTGGGTGTTCTCCCTCACACAGGGAAACAGCACTATGAGAAGCTCCACGTGTTGAGGACTGAGCCAGTCAGAAAGCGGGATATAGAAATCCTGTCTGTTACGTGGCTGCTTATTTTAAACACAAAAGAGAAATGCTAAGACAAAGTTTACTACTCCTAAATTATCAAAGCGATAATGTAAATTTACATTGGCTAAGCCTCAGCATAAAATCTGAGAGCTGGCATTAAACAGCAACAAGATAGACAGTAAAGAAACATCCACTCCACTTACTTAGAAGCAAACACAGCATCTTAGTTGATCTCATGTCAGCTGAAGAAAAGTTTCTGCCACATAAAAGGAGAAGAACATTGTACTTAATGTCCAAAGTGAAAGTGTACTTTGAAAAAGATTTGCTACAGGGAACAGAGAAATTGATTTTAGACAGCACCTATTTTTTGCTTTAATAAAAACCAAGGAGCTAGAACATTTTGTAAAAGTCAAGGTGACGGTAATGTTATATAAAAAGGTGAAATAATAGACTGAGATGAAAAATCGGGTAAGAGAAATTGAAAGGGAGATGAGCAGAATACAAAATTTCTTTGCAGAGATGTATACATCAAAGGAGGTATACGTTTCACACTTGAAGTCGGTAGATTTTATGTGATATGTGATACATAAAATATGTGAATTATATCTCAGTAAAGCTGTTTAAAAAAAAGAATAGAAAAAAAAAAAAAGAATAGGCCATGACTTTGATTTGATTGTATTCAGAATTTTTACCATTTCTTTTTAATATTGAATCAAGATCAAGAGCCATATTGTTCACCATCACTTGTTGCCTGGGAATAAATCTCAGTGTAGATGTTGTTCAGGTATAACCTCTTATATTTGTGGTAGTGCATTGATAATACTGATTCCAGTATTACCTTTTAAAAATTTTACATCATGGCTCAAAAATAATGAATGAATAGAAAAATCTCTTCTCATGGATATTCAGTGATAAATAGATCAAATTTTATTGTGTATTTCTTACTATTGTTGTATTGATTCAGACTCCACATATCACTGGTTTTGTCCAACACTGAAGTTGAATATCTGCTAGCATGTGCATAGTTAATTGTTTTTTCACATTGTAGCCTCTAGTACATCTATCTGATAAAGGCATTTTGCCAATAGTTTGTTCTGTTTTTTGTTTGTTTGTGAGTGTGATATTTCTCATTAACCTTGTGGCTGGTATAATAAGTCTGTTGTTGATAGTTTGACTTGCACCTGGTTTTACTATAAGCAGTGCTCTTTGTTTTTTTGGCTTTTTCTTTAGCAACAACATTCATCACTTTTGTTCTGGAAAGCATTACTTAGTACTTGTTCTGTTCTGGAAAGACTCATACAGGTCATTGTGCTTTGGAAGTGAAACAAAAACTATAATGTCTTTAGGCCACTGGTCTGACCATGTTTCATAGCAGGAAGCTAGGAACAAATAGATTGATGACTCAATAAATTGAAATTTCAAATATTTACTATGTTAATTTTCTATTTATAATTTTCCTTTTCATTTGCTTATGTGACAATCACTCTTGTGCTAACACATACAGATTTATATTCTGTATTCACTGTATTAGAGTCCTGTTCATTTTAAAATTTATGTTTTTTATAAGTTGCATTATTTACTATTTTCATTACTACTTTTAATCCTTCAGTGAATCGTTGAACCATTTTTATTACTTTGAGATATAATTAAAGCATACAACTTAATAAATGTAAACAGCACTCAAAAGATATGAAGATGCATTAATTGAGATGAACCGAACCTGATCATTAGTATGAACACGTAGATACAGTTTTTGTAGAATATTTACAACCTTTAAAATCATAATGTTCAATAAGACTACTGGAAGATTTCTGGGAAATGATTCTGCTTTCCAAATTAGTGAAGGTATATGTTCCACACTTTGAAAATCACTGAGTTAGAGGACCAGAAGGCACTACTGCTACTGTGGCTAAACACTTGGCTGCAAGTGTTAGATGTCCTCAGAATGTTGTTGTGTGTTGTGTTACAATAACCCTGTTCCCCTGAGAAATGAAGATTAATTCTTCATTTGGGATTTGTTTTGCTTGGATTCAAAGTGGGTAAAATTTTTATGGTACTTCAATTTACAAATTTTTAAAAATCTAGTTACAACATATTTACTGTCCTTCTCATTTTTCATTGGTTCTTCATACTCTTTAACTGATCATAAACCCTTGAGCTATAGGTTTATTTATTTAAATAGAAAAAAAATGTTTTACTACTAGATGGGGATAGGAGGCAATGAAGGAAGCCAGGAGGAAGGGGATCTGAAGTACTCCATCTTGGGCACATGTAAGTATCTTCTCCAATCCTGTAGGCATTTTAGTGCCTACTATTTCCTCTTTTTCTTCCTTTCCTCCTCCTCCCATAAGTACAAAGAAAATGATGAGGAATTCTAAATTTGCATACTTAACATATAAGATACTTCTTAAAAATCATGGTTTTATTTGCATTTTCATGTCCAGTGCCTGTCTTTCAGGCCCAGACTTTTTTTTTCCCTCCCAGTTCTACCTCTACATGTACTGATTAATTACATTGACATCAGTCTTATGATTAACTAATTCTCTAATTAAGGCATGTTTAGGGAATTTGGAATCATGTTTTCTTTCTCTTTCCTGGTATTGTAGTCTTGTGTTACCTTTCTCCCTGTTATCTGGAGTAAAAAATCTTATCTTTGAATCATTCTTCTTTCATTCTTCATATTTAATCAGTGTTCCGAAACTTGGTCATTCTTTGCTGAGAAATAGCCTTCTTTGTTTCCTGCATTGCTATTTTCAGGTCCAGGTTCCTGTATGCTGAGACTACAGTGGTTTAGCCAGACCCATTGATTCTAAGTTCTCATTCTTCTAATATGACAGTTTATTTCTTTAAAATTACTCTTATCAGAGTTCCTCTTTCATCTATCCTGAATCCATAATTTTTAGGGAGTGTCTGGAACCTAATTTTACCCTACCTAAGCAATCGTATTTTCTACTATTCTCCAACATAGAGAAGGGGAATTCTAATTTATTGTGTGTAACTCTTGTGCCAGGTAGGCACTGTGCTAGGTACTTTACATATACTATAGCTTTAAATTTTCAAAACTACACTGCAAGGTTGATATTTCTGTTTCCTTTTTATTTATGAAGACACTGAGATTCACAGAAGTTACATAACTTGCCCCGGATCACAGCTAGAATGCGTGGAATAGAAATATAAATTATCCACCTGTGTGATATCCCAAAGTGTGGATTTTTTCCACATCTCTCTTGTATTGCATAGTATTTATCTTTTATCATGTATCCCATAATGTATATATTCTTAATATCATACTTTTTGTTCACGTGACTCTTTCCTCCTAAAATTCTTCCATTCATTTTGCTACCTATCCAAATTATATCTCTCCTTTAAGGACCAACTTATTTTCTTTTCTGTATGCTTCTTTGAATTCTATTTCTTGTTTACCTTTTTTCTGTCAACTTTTGTAGCACTTTTAATATCTTATTCTATTTTCTGTATGTCATGTGTGTTAGTTTTTTATTCCCAACTGGAGTAGAAATTCTTTGAGGGCAAAAGCCAAATTTTTGCTGCTACTTTAAAGGACTAGAGGCAAAGCACATAGAGGGTTCTCTGTGAATCCTTATGGGCTGAACCATACAGTGACATTTGGGAAGTTTTTCCTAGTTTTCAAAGAGTTAAACTGAAATTTAAATCATTTTTGCCTAATTGTATTTCCTTGTATACTAGTTTTTGTTAATAATTAAAAGGTAAATGTAAGCTTTAAACTGCTATATTTAGAATCAAATGCTGGGGAGAGCCGTATTTTTCACTTTTAAAAGTTCCATTTCATTCCGTTTTTATCCTTTTCTTAGAATCAGCTGTCTTAATATCTAAGTTACTTGAGATAGTTTGAAAAAAAAATAATGACATCTTGCAAGACTCCCAAATTCGTCTCCTCTTCTCCTGCCCACTAATTTATTTTTGGAATATCAGTCAGACTATGTGACATATTGGAAATAATCTTAAACGTGTTTTCTGTAAATGTTAAATGTCGTTAATATGGATTAAAAGCTTAGTGGTAAATTTAACCAACTTTTCTCAGAATAAACTTAAGTAATTTTGTTACTTTTTCTATGTTTGGATGACTGCTATGCTCTAATTATATTGAATTATTTTGTACTCAGTTTGCTTTGAGTTTAGGTGGAGAAATTGATGTAAACTTCCTTTTTTGTGTAACACTAACATGAATCCACTTCCTTTTTACCTTTTAACTGTATATTGTTTTTTAATATACATTTATATAATAAAGTATTTAAAAGGTTAACCTTTTAAAAAAGGTTACTTTTCCCTGATTATTATTAATTTGGATTGAATTAATTCTTCAGTTCTTTTCAGTTACTCCGTAGAAAAAGTATGTACAGTTTACTTGGGGCTTAACCAGAATTTCTAGTGCTATATGCCCTTATTTACCAATTTAATTCTAACTATTTTTCTCTGAGTTAGATTAATTTTTTTCTGTGATAAACCTATTTTTTCCCCCTCTTTTTGTTGTCTTAGTATAGGATTGGATGAAATGCTTTGATTAGAAGTAAAAGATTTATTAGTTCATGGTGTCTAGTGTTAACATTTTTCCACTTTTTAAGGTGTCCCTTTGAAACAGATGACTTCTTTTTGGAATTGGTTTCTGTTTTAGTTTAGTGTTTTTTTTAAATCGTTAAACAACAGAAACAATTCTGAATAACTTTGGCAAAAAATAATTTGACAAAAGGATACTGAGTGATTCACAGATTTGAATTAAAAACTAAACAATGAGACCTTGGGAAAGATGGAAATTAAGGAATTCTGGGGTGCTCAGAGGCATGAACTAGTACACTCACTTTTAGAGGCTATCATCAGCTGATTGAACCCCACTTACTTTGTGTTTGTTCTCAAATTTTAGTTCCTAGGAGAACAAAAAAGAGTTAGATCCTTTGCTCCCATCCTGTTGTTGGTGATACCATACACATATTTGTGTGGGTATGGTAGTGGGTGGTATATAGAATTAGGTGACTGGCTGTCTTGCTGGAATCCTAGGACACTGGATTGAATTGTAGTTATTCAAAGGAATAAAGGAAGGGATTATGGACAGACAAAAACAAGCAATGTCCACTAAATTTATGCTTTTATTATACAGTATGCATAGGTCGACACATACATGTAAACAAATCCAAGATGTTTACATGTGGCAGCTATCCTATTCAGCTGCAGATATACCTTATCCCCAAAGGCAGACAACCCAAAGTCCCGTCCAGCCACTGTACCAATTCTGTTTGGCAATTAGGAAAAGTAATTCTTAGAGAGTGATTTGTTTGGAGGGTGGCAGAAGCTAGATTATAAGAAGTTAAGGTGAGATTGAGCGGTGAGAAAGAGGTACCAAAAGATACAGATCACAAAGAATCATTTTATTATAGTGTTAGAGGAGTTTAAAGGTAGGGAAGTCATACAAAAGGAATAAAAAGATAGCAGTAAAAAGATGCACTACAATTTTTCTGTAACATCAGGCATATACCAGGACAATTGGTCCCTTATTTAAAGGTTCTATACCTGTGAATTAGTCTGTATTAAGTAGATGGTATGTTTTATAATGCTTATTGAGTTTTCAGTATTCTTATATTTTTGAGTAATAATCACTGTTATATTTTCTGTGTCCAAAACTAGATACCATCTTTAACATCTATTACATTGTCAATTCCTTTGTGAGATTTTTTTTTATTACAGTAAAAAGATTATTATACAACAGATAATTGACAATGAGGAAATAAAAATATCAAAATAGTAAGTTTTTCCTTTGGTATCTTCTATAAAACACAGAGTTCTCTACTTTGGCATGGATAGATAACTTTGGAGAACCTAGACTGTTTATTGAAGTATTTGTTTTCTTATCCTGTATATATTGTCGTGTTGTATAATGCTATTATCTGTTTATCGTTAAACTTTCTTTTTATTTTTAGCTGACATCTGAAATGTTTGAAGCAGATCTTGAGAAGGCATTGTTGCTAAGTAAATTAGAATATGAAGAACACAAAAAGGTATTTACACATTTATGGATTTAGATATTTTAGGTTTAAGTGGTCAAAAGTTAGAACCACCCTTCCTGAATTTTGTATAAAAGTTCTTTAAAGTTTGTCCTAAAAATTTATCCTTGTAACAAAGTAATTAACATAAAGTTTTCATGATATTTCTCCTCAAGTTCTGAGAGATAACAGAAACACGAGCACTAAGCTTTGTCTGGTGATTTGGAATGTTCAGTTAAGAAATTTCTCCAACCAAGATGAAGGGGAGAGAGGAAATGAGGCTAATAGCAGATGATTTATTTTAACTTATTTTAAATGAACATAGAAAATAGTTAAATTTTAAAAATTTAAGTAACTGTGAGTACAGGGGCATCCATTAAGAGACCCTCTGCTAGAGATACACTACTAATTAACTGAAGTAAATAGAAGGACATTTCTGATAATTTGGCCTTGTGAATTCAGCATTTATCACTAAGCTTTGATATTGGGCTGTGTGTTGAAATGCATTCTACAGCTTGTAACTGTAGGGACATTTACGCAAAAAGTAGTGTTTGTTTCCCTTTTCTATGTTTAAACTGAGCATTTATATCATCTCCATATTATTTAACATTGTAGTCCTTTACATATATTGGGAATTTTTTTTGGTCTGTAAAGTTTATTCAACTTGTGATTGCTCAGTGGTTGATCATAAATGGCCTCTGGTCATGCTTAAGGGCCTTTATACTATGTCATTGTACACTAGCTTCTTCACTCAAGAGGAAGGGAGGAGAGGAATTAACATTTACAGTAGATGATTTTGCTATTTATTTATAGCTCAAGGGAAGAGGATGAAGGTTGCCGTTAGACTGGACTTGGTACACTATATGTGTTAGTTTCATTTTCCGTGTCCCTATTCCTGTTATCCAGAATAATCAAGAATAACTATAATCCTTGTTGTTACTTGTCCGTTTAGACACAAAGCTGGCAATTACAAAAGTGGATACAGCTAGCTTTACTATGATTTAATCATTTAAATGGACTTTCACATTACACTGGAAAAATCCTTCTGACTTGCCCAGTTTGAAGATAAAATTTATCAAAAAGAATATTATCATACAATGATGATTTGTTGTTGTTAGATATATGTCTACATTCTAAAGCTAAAAGGATTAGCTGTACCTATGGAGAAGGAGTAGAGTAGATGGTGTTGGTAAAATATGCTCCCAGCCAGTTTTCTTGGCGCATAGGCCTGGTACCTAAAAGCATAGGTTTTATCAGGCTATAATGACTCTCAGAGAATGGAGGAACTCCTTTTGTATGTGATGGCTAGTTTGATGTGATTACATTGATGTAGCCATTGAGTTTTAAGTCAATATTCCAATAAAATAACTATAATTATTTTAGCCTAAGGATTTTTATAATAGCTAAGGTGTGGGATGGCATTTTCTATCCTGTCACTCATTCACCAGTTATTTTTTTGACTAGCTAAAATTTGCTAGGCATACAGTCCAAAGATAAAGACATGGTCCAAGCTATTGAGTTCAGTGGAAGGAGACACACACATAATTGTAGTGTATAGTATTGAGAGATTTTGTGTTTTCAGTGCAGTGGGAATTCAGGAAGATAGAAGAATTTTCTGTGCTTTTGATGGGGATGGGTTTTAGGAAAGGATTCGTTTTTTTTATTTGATAAATTTGAATGTTACAATTTGTAAATTTAAGGTGTACAGTGTGTTACTTTGATACATTTATATATTTTAATATGATTGCCAGTGAAGCAATATTTATCATATTACAGCATTGTAGTATACTATTATTGACTATATTCATTATATTTTGCATTGGATCTCTATGGTTTATTTATTACTCATTATAAGTTTGTATACTTAAACACCATACCCCCATCCCCATCCCCATCCCCATCCCCATCCCCTGGTAACCACCATTTTACTCATTTTATTTTAACACGTTTGACTTTTTTTTTTTTTTAATAGATTCCACATATAAGTGATATCATACAGTACTTGTCTTCCTCTGTCTAACTTATCTCGCTTAGCATAATGTGCTCAAGGTCTATCCATGTTGTCACAAATGGCAGGATATCTTAGGAAAGCGTTCTTAAAGAGGAGTCGTACTCAATGTATTAGAAGTTCAGCAGTAGGCAAGAGAAAGTAGGCATTCTCAGGGAAGGAGTGACAAGTATATGACATGTACACATGAAAGAGTAGCATTTTGAAAAACTATAATTTACGGACCTAGAGTTGCTGGAGATACTGCCACCAGAATAGAATATAAATAACCTCATGTACAGGCTAAGGAGATTGAGTTTTATACATTTGTTGGCAGAGAGCTGTTGAATATTTTTAACTTTCAGATTGATTACAGGTTTTCATTTTAGAAACTTATGCCGTAACAGTGTAGAAGATGAATGGAGGGGGTAAAATTAGAGAGTGTTGCAGTGTCAAGCTAGAGAAGACAGGGGAAGTGACAGAAGGTATGAATAAATGAGAATAGATTTAAGAGATCTTTAGGAGATAAACTCAACAAGACCTAGGGACTAATTTGCATATGAAGTGTATAGGAAGAATAAGCGAGGATGCCTGAAGTTTCTAGCCTAGACAGTTGTGTAGATGATGGTGGCATTAAGCAAGGTACTTACTAGAAGGTCAAGTAGGGAAGGCAGGGTGAACATATTTAGTTTGCAGATGTTTATTGAACATTCTGTTTGAGTACATACACAAGTCATCAGGTAGAACTTTAAATTTTGAGTTTGAGGAACAACAGGTATAAAGCATAAGAAGAATAGGTTACGAATGGAATAATGGTAAACAGCGGCTGCATTTTTAAGAATATAGTTGGGGAAAGAGAAACCAGTGAAGGAGACTAAAGAATAGTGAGAAGTGTATTGAGAAAACCAAGAGATGCTTGAAAAAATAATGTCTTTGGGTTTGGCATTGAAGAGGAGGTTGACTTTAATTTTAGTGTCAGAGACTAGCAGAATCCAGATTTCAGTGTGGTTAAGAAAGGAAATTGAGGGGCTTCCCTGGTAGCACAGTGGTTGAGAATCTGCCTGCCAATGCAGGGGACATGGGTTCGAGCCCTGGTCTGGGAAGATCCCACATGCCGCGGAGCAACTAGGCCCGTGAGCCACAACTACTGAGCCTGCGCGTCTGGAGCCTGTGCTCCGCAACAAGAGAGGCCGCGATAGTGAGAGGCCCGCGCACCGCAATGAAGAGTGGCCCCCGCTTGCCGCAACTAGAGAAAGCCCTCGCACAGAAACGAAGACCCAACACAGCCAAAAATAAATATAAAAATAAATTAATTAATTAAAAAAAAAAAAAGAAAAAAAAGAAAGGAAATTGACTGTAGATTATTGTGTTAAGTTTGGTCCTGAAATGAAGAAGAAGAGGGTGGCAACTAGGAGTTACAGACCAAGGAATAGCTTTTTATTTTTATTTTAGTGTTTAAGAGGGAAGAGATTGAGTGTATAAATAAACAGGTGTCTTTTTATACGGTTTGGCTAGCCTATGTTTTGATTTTCTTATTTGCCTCTTATCTTTAAAAAATAAAACTTTAAGAAACATATTGCCCATTGGTTAGTTGATTTTACTAGTGTTAAACCGAGCTTAATTATTGTTGGTAATTTTTTTTAGGAATATGAAAATGCTGAAAATGCATCAACTCAGTCAAGGGTTATGAATAAAAAAGACAAAAGAAAGACTCATCAGGGAAAAGACAAACCTCTCACAATATCACTAAAAGAGTTTCAATCTGAAGGTAATATACGTATGAAATCTATTACACTAGAGAAGCTATTCTTAGTCCTTGTATAATTTCATTTTAAGTACCTCTCTAATTTTTAAAATAAGTAAAGATTGTTTTATTAATATGTTACTTAGAATGTAAAAAATGTAAACCTGCTTGAAAATAAACTATTTGGGGGTTAAAGTAATTTAAAATCAGTCATTAAAACCTCATAAAATTTCAATAAGAATTTATCTTTATGTATTTCTGAATTTGTTCCTTTTCTAAAACTCACTGAAAATAAAAATTGGTATTTGTAGTTTTTGAGTCATCTTGAAACATATTATTGTCCTTATACATAAATTGATTTGGCTTACACTAGACCAGGAATAGTATTTTCAGATTTCATCCATTATTGGTCAACCTCTTCAAGTTATCTGGAACTATATCTTAGAAAATTAAAACGTAAATTTTTAGAGTGAGACTTATTACCAGAAATCTCTTTATAACATCATTTGTATTGGTTTTATTGAACAAAGAAGACAGAAGGAAATTATACCATCCACTGAACTTTTGAAGACAGAGTACAAAGCACATTATTTTTGAATTGGGAAATGGTGAAAACTCTTAAGTCTGTGCTGTATAATATGGTAACTGCTATTCATGTGTGGCAATTTAAAGATCAGTTAATTAAAATGAACTAAAATTTAAAATTCCTTAGTTGCATTAGCCACATTTGGTGCTCAGTAGCCACATGTAACTAGTAGCTTCAATGTTAGACAGCACAGGTATAGAACATTACTGTCATCACAGAAAATTTTGATGAAGAGTGCTGTGCTATACCAATCAGAATAGTTGCTAACCGGATAAACAACAAGGTCCTACTGTATAGTGCAAGGAACTGTATTCAAAAAGAAAAAAGAATAGTTGCTGACCAAATGAACAGCTCTTTCTTCATTGACCAAGAAGTCAGTTTGACTCATATGAATTTAAGCTTAATACATTGGGCATTAGTTCCATGAGGATTAATAAGACCATAGCAATAATCTAAAAAAAACCAAAACCCCAAAATACTTTACTGTTTTCAGAAACAAGCCTACCTGTGAAGTTAGGAATAAATTTAGAGAATCATATTGTTTTCATTTAAGGATGAGAAAACTTTTCCCTATAGTCTGCTTCTCTAAGTTGCTTTGTTTCGGGGTTAAAAAGAACAGATACATGTTAAATTTCCAACTTTAGTAAGAAAGATTTTAATATAAGAATTATGTCATTAAAAACTAGACAGAGACATGAAAAGAATGCTTTTTAAAACTTCTTTATTTTTCATATGTTTAAGTACTATGTAAATTTATTAGATGCATTGAGAAAGACATTAGTGTGATACTGTTAAAGGGAAGCTGTACAACTATTTCAAAACATGATTAACACAGTCATAGTTCTTCCTTGGGTTTCTGGCATCACATTGTATACTAGGTAGAACATGCTAGAAGAATGACTGGATAACCCACCAGGATTTGGTAGTTTGACCTGAAACATGTGATTTTGACATTTACTGGGTTTATGGACTCTATTCTGATCAACAGATGCTTTAGAGAACTGGACCAGCTTTTAGATTCTCAAATAGATTTCTCATAAGAAGCTATGCTATTAAATTATTTTTAGTCCTTGAGAATGGAAAATTTCTGCTGTGCACGAGAAGCATTGTTAAATATTAGATATCCTGATCATCTCCAATTTAAGAACACTTGCTACCTATTTGTACTTTAGTTCAACCTTATATCTGTGTGGATTCCCTATGTCTTCCTTGTAATCACTTCCCAGAAATACTGTGTTGTTACTAAGTCAATGATTTGTTTAATTTGGATATAGTTATGCCATCTTTTTTGTATTCATTTATAAACATTAATTTTTAGGATTTTTTTCACAGTATTATCAAATCACTATGATATGTATTTTTAAAATGAAAAAAAAACTAGGTAATAGTTTTGAAGGACACAAATTACTATTCTACCTTTTATTTTATTCCACAAAGGCAGTGATCTGTACAATTTTTACAGTAACAGTACCCTGTGATTGATTTTAGACATACTTACCCCCTGCAAGTTCTTCCCCCGCAAAATTATGTGAAACCACAAATCTAAAATATATGGGATTCAAATGTTTAAAATTTAATAATACCCCTTGGTATGGGTGGCATTTACTGGGATATAAGTCTTTTAAGCTGAGCAAATTAGTAATTATATGGTAAATTTTAACATCATATCCCTAGAAAAGTAAATTCTGATGTGAGTCCCAGACAACCCCCAAATGTCTTCTGTAACTCTTATTATAATTTTGAAATTCTTTTCAATAACTTTGTTTAAATATTTTTTACATACTGAAATATTTTATATGTTTATGTCCTTCAGTGAAGTCTCACCATTTTTTTTTTTCATTTACAGATCACATTAGTAAAAAGACTGAGGTAAGTATTATTATAACCATCTTTATTCTAGAAAACACTTGATGATTTTTTTTGTTTGTTTTTTATTTATTTATTTATTTATTTTTGGCTGCGTTGGGTCTTTGCTGCTGCGTGCGGGCTTTCTCTAGTTGCAGTGAGCGGAGGCTACTCTTCGTTGCAGTGTGCAGGCTTCTCATTGTGGTGGCTTACCTTGTTGCAGAGCACGGGCTGTAGGCACACGGGCTTCAGTAGTTGTGGCTCGCGGGCTCTAGAGCGCAGGCTCAGTAGTTGTGGCGTACGGGCTTAGTTGCTCCGCGGCATGTGGGATCTTCCCAGACCAGGGCTCGAACCCGTTTCCCCTGCGTTGGCAGGAGGATTCTTAACCACTGTGCCACCAGGGAAACCCACTTGATGGTTTTAAGAATGATACTTTAGTGTTTAGCAGTAAGTCTGTTTTGAGACATAGCTATTTAACCCATTAGCTTGTCATGAATGAACTCAATCCTGTCTCTGGCAATTAAAAGGATATAAAGTACATTACAGTAGAATAAAAATACTATTTGCATGCAGTATAATATCGTTTGACTTTAGCATCCTAATTGTTGTGTGTCTGAAGGTTACCACGTGTAAGCTTAAAATTTTAGGGAAAAGTGGTGTAACGCTTTAATCTTTACTAAAAAACATCCTGAAACCATGACTCAGGATATTTTGGAATTATGGAAGTTGTGAGGTAAGCTGTGATTTTATAGTTTATATCTGTGGATAAGATAACCTGATCATATACTTCTCTTACCATTCACCATTAGAGGGTAGTGCAGCCTACACATAATTTCCTAGTGTTATTGATTACTTTTTTTCTTTTAAGACTCTAATACAGCCTCCATAAACCTTTTAGAATTGGAAGATACTACTATAAAATCTCTTCTAATATTGAGGAAGTTACTAATAAAATGTTAGAGTTCTTTTGACTTCTTTAGGTAATAATTGAAAGTTTCATTATTCTTCTGTTACATATTATTCTTGTTAGTAATTCCATTAATTGATTTTTTTTAATGGTCACATGTTCTTTGATTTCACTTTAGAATGCATACATGGTTTTGAGCACTTTTTGTTGTTGTTGTTTTAGGTGTTTTCTTGACAGGTCAGGGAAATGAAATCCATCTCTGAGAAAACCACATCTAAATAACTCTTTGACTATATTAATAATATAGTCCTCAACTATGCACACAAGCACACAATTGATTTGTTGTTAGACAGATGATAGAAATTCTTTTAAAGTTATTTACAAACCACTGTCACTGTTTTTAGATTAAAATTTAAATGACTGCAAATATAGACTGAGTATTAATTATATGTTTGAAAGTGGAAAACATGTACTTCTGGACTGATTTCAATTTTTTTTTACCCATTGATTTATTTGGAGGATAGTTTTATGCAAATGAGAAAGCAGATACAAATGGTACACCCTGTTCTTAAGATACTACCAGCAACTGGTAGTGGAGGGAAAAATAATTTTTATAAACTATTCATGCTTGCTTTTTCTTCTTCACTGATTTGAAAGAAAAAAATGCAGACTGACAGGATCTCATCTATTTAATATATTTAACCCAAGTTGTATTTAAACAAGCATAGGTATGTGACATAGCATATGTTTTGTCTCTCATTATAGTTTTAGAGCTGTTTTCTATTATTAAATAATTTGATGTGTAATAAAATTCACTTTGAGTAATCCTGATGATTAAGACATTTTAAACATTTGTAAATGCATTCTAATTATAATTTATTTCCTACATAACTATTTTAAGAAATTGGTCAAAAGAATATGTAATTCACATTATCCTATGACACTTGTTAAAAATATACCAAAGTTATGTTGTATGTATTTCTGTTAGTATTATTATTCATTTTCTCGGGACTTGGATATTTAAATGTGCAGTGGTTATGCCATTGTTCTAGGAATTTAGAAAAACTTTTTTCTGGAGAGTTAAAAAAATAAGTCTGAAAAAAATTCTCATTTCAACTCTAAAATGAGATATGTTTTCTGCTCCTAAAAATGTACTAATTTTTGTTACCTTGTATGCTCAATAATTGACTTAATTCTTTCCATATTTAATAGGTCACTTATGCCAAGAGATTTTTTCCCATGGGTACTCTAAAATTCCCAACCTCTGTCAAGAGCAAAGGCATGGTATCTTAGCCATCCCCTTTTAAGTCAGGAGTTTACTGGGTAAAATTCAAAAAAGAAGAGATGTTTACTTTATTGCTTGGTGAGGATGAGTTCTTGAACTGCCTGTATATTTCTGTAGCTGCTAGCTAAATGTGTTCTCAGGTTAATTTCGTCATTCTCCCTTTTCTTTCTCCATCCATCTTGGTTATGTGTTATTAATCTCAGTGTTTTCTTTTCAGTCCCAGTTCTTTTTAATCTCTCTCACCCTAAAACAATTGGAATAAAAATCACACTTGTAGGAGTAGAAGGTGGGAACAATTAAATTTTCTTCTTTGGATGTCCAGGAGATGTTACACTGTTAAATCAGTACCCTCCCCATTATTCGCTGCAATAGTCAAGAAGATCCCAAGAGAATTCTAGACAAGCAGAGTGAATAATAGAATAGGTGCTCTTAAAAACCTCAAATAATCATGCCTTTAAGGAACATTACTTGATCCTTAAAGTTTTTTTGTTTTTAATTTTAACTTGTTGCCTTTTTAAGTGTCAGTGCTTCTGGATAGAGTATCACATAGCTACTCCTTTCTCTTTAGTCCCACTTTTATCAGGCCTTCCCAACTCCAGTCGTTCTAATGCCACTGAATAACTTTAAAAATTTTAGTGATCATCATATGGCTTGCAGTCTAAAAGGTCAAGTCTTCAATAAGCCTAAATAGACTACCTCTAGAAGAGAATGCAAGAAGTTGTAACAGTGGTTGCCAAAGGGTGGGGAAGAAGGGGTTCCTGGGACAGGGATAGGAGAAAGGCTTACTTTTCACAATATAAGCTGTTGAATTTTCTATCTAGTCTATGTACTACCTATTAAAATTTTATATTAAAAAGAAAAAGCACTGGGTGAGAGAAAGAACCGGGAAAAAAACCCAGTCCTATGTGGCTCCACAGCCTATTTCTTTTTTATTGGACTGTGCTTTCAGCATGTCTGCCTTGGATATATGAGCTTGTATAAATAATTTATTCATTTTAGATCCTAATTATATTAGCTAAAAAGTAAGATGTGGGATCTGTTGATTTCTAAAATTATGATAAGTGGTCAGTGTGTGATTGAAATAAATATTATATGCTAAAAAATGAACCCTGTAGTTAATACTACCAAAACACAGGAGAATAGCAATAATAGATCATTAAATTCTAAAAACAAATTCTCCCTAGCTTTAAAAAATCTCACCTAAAATCTGACTTTACCTAAGCAATTCAGCCTATATCCTACCCCTCTCAATGTCCTGAATCCATTTTTCTTCCCATGCCTTTCCTTATTCATGTTTATTATATTTGTTAGCTCTCTTGGTTATAAGTAACAGAAGCTGAACTCAATTGAGCATAAGCAAGAAAGGAGACACTTACTTGGTTCATATAGCCAAACCATGGAAGAATAGGGAAAGAACTGGCCTCATAGTTACTGGAGCCATGGATTTTATATAGCCTTAGGATAGTTCATTTTTCTCCCAAGTCTCAGTTGCCATTTATGGCCTCACCTCATGGCAGTTCACATGGTTACTGGGGGACCTCAGGGTTACATCATTATAGGATTTCCTATAAACTATTAATTAGCTCTTGAGGCTTGATAGAGTGAAGTTCAGGTGTTTTTTGTTGTTGTTTGTTTTTCGGAGAAGAAGGGAGCAAAAGTATTTCCTAGGTGGTGTGTCACACTTCCTGTCATCTCAGCATCAGGGGGCATATAATGTCTGGTTATTGTTATGTTAAAATTGATGAGTGGTTCTATCATTCTCCAGTAAAAGGAATCACAATTTCTTGGAGAAATGGCTCTGCTTCTAGGGCTGCAACAGGGTATATATAAGATGAGCCCGGAGCATCTTGTAGTGCCAGAAAATAAGGAAGTGCTCAAAAAACAAAAGGATAGGCTTGGGGCATATCAGAGGGACATAGGAACCAACCTGAAATACTTTGCAATGGCCAGAGCTGCGACAATATGAGAAACAAAATAAAATCCCTGAGTTGATACTAATATAAATAAGTTATTTGAATAAATGAGAGACAAGAGGCAAATCTCCCATACAGAAAATTTGCAGTAACTTATATGATTTATTCCCCCTCCAGGAGAGGGAGCTTAACTCCCTCCACTCCCCTTGAGTGTGGCCTGTATTTAGTAACTTGCTTCCAAAGATAGAGTACAGAAAGGGAGGGAAAATAACTACACTGGAGAAACCTGGCAAACACAGCTTTGACCAGGTGATCAATGTTATATTATTAGTGATAAATCATGTTGATAGCATGTACCCTTGATACGATGTGAAGAGAATGGCCTATTCCTCTGTGGGTTTCCCCCTAAAAACACATGTCTAATCATGAGAAAAACATCAAACAAACCCATATCAAGGGATGTTCTACAAAATACCTGACCAGTATACCAGTATGACTTGAAAATATCAAGGTCATCTAAAACAAAGTCTGAGAAAATGTCATGGGTCAGAGAAGGCTAAGGAGACAGGGTAACTAAATGTAATATATCCTGGATGGGATCTTGGAACAGAAAAAAGACATTAGGGAAGAACTGCTTCTAGGGAAATCCAGATAAAGTGTGGAGTCTAATTATAGTAATATACCAATGTTGGTTCCTTAGTTGTAACAAATGTACCATAATAATGTAAGAAGTTATCAACCGGGGAAACTGGGTGAGAGATATATGGAAACTTTGTACTATGTGAAACTTTTCTGTAAATCTAAGACTATTCTGCAATTAAAAGTTTATTTTAAAAATTGATTAGTGGGTTCAGGTTTGTGAGCCAATATAAAGTTTCCCATCAGACTTTCACGTGATGCTTTTAGTAGCTATTAATGATTATTTGCTTGATCATAATTATTTCTTTAGAGCTCGTTCTTCATTAAATTTAAATTTATTGCTTCAGGAATACATGCATACAGTAATAATTGAATGATAAAGTTTATAAAACCAGTAGTATCCCAGCTATTGTCATTCCCTTACTACATTTTAAAGTCCTTCTCATATTTCAAGATTGACTCTGTGTCAAGCCATGCAAGAGTATTTAGAGTTCTTCTGAACGTGCTGTATTTTTTCATACTACCTTGTCTCCCATGTATTCTTCCCTCCCATCTTTCTCAGTGATGTCTTGTCCGTGGATAGTTGTTAGTTCTTGTGAGGGGCAGTGAAATCAGGAACAACCTATGTCACCATCTTGATGATGTCACACCCTTTCCATCTTTTTTTATTTGGCTAACTATGCATCAGAACTTGGCCAAAGAGTCACTTTTTCCTGGAAAGGTTCACTAATCATGGTCTTATTTAGATGCCCAAACATCCTGTGTATTCTTAATATCACTCAACACCCTGTTTTATCATTGTTTTGTTTCTTCACTAGAATTTGAGTTCTTGGAAGTCTACGACCATATCTTACTGCTTTAATTTCTTTGGTAGTCCTAACTCCTTTCACATAGTAGGTAATGTAAATGAATGTTGGTTGATGAGTGAATGTTCTGCTTTCCTTCTAAAACTTTCTCTAGCCTTTTTTGGTCTGCTTCTTCTGTGTATTTTTATCACACTATAACAGAAGCATATAGGTTTTAATTCCTCTGCCAGTTCAAGCACATTGTTAGGGGCTTCATGGAGTTCTGCATTAAGAAGAATTTTAAGACTGCATCCTTGCTCAGCAAGAAAAAGTGCCACACTATCAGTTAATATGTTTGCCATTTATAAAAGAGGAAGAAGTGGCTGCATGCTTTACAGGTATTTGCCATCCCTGATGTGTATAGAAGAGTGCTTAATTATTGTGTTTATTATTATATCATGTGTTGGTTTTTGTCTTTCGCAGTAAATTGTGCGTTCCATGAGAGTAGCTGATATGTAGCATAGTACTAATTGCATAGTAAGGGTTTAACAAATAATTATTTCAAGTCAAATTCAAGACTTGAGTTCATCAGGGTCTGTTCTAGGGGAAAGAAGAAAGTAGACTTATCCTATATATACTGTCATCTTTAATACTATGCTTATATAAAGAACACCATTATTTTGATTTCCTCTTGGAATAAATTCAAAGCAGTCAAGTGTGGCAAAAGAGGAATAACATACAGATGGAACATTTTGAGGTTTACATGTTACTGTATATTAAGGTATCTTAAAACTATTTTGGGGGGTTTTTTCTTTGTTTCTTTTAACTGTAAAGATGGGAGGCTATTCTTCTAAGAGTTGGCTTGGAGCCCTTAGAAATATGAAAAGAATTGTTAATCAGTGCATTTATACTTGTCAGTTTGCTCTATAAATGATGTGTTCTTCAGATAGGAAACAGGTACTCAGTGGGAAGCTAGGTTTGTTTACTTAATTGAAGTATAATTTGCACACAATAGAAAGTACCAGTCTTAAGTGTGCAGTTTGATGAGGTTTGACACATACATAAAGTTATATGACGTACATTTCTATCAAGATAAAGAACATTTTCATTACATTACAAAAAATTCCCTTCGGCCCCATCGCAGTCATTCTCTCATGCCCTCCCCTACCCCCCACAGGCAACCACTTTTGTGATTTCTACCATCATAGATTAGTCTTGCCTCTTTATTTAAAATAAAGCGTACAGTATGTTATTCTTTGGTCTGGGGCTCTTACCCTCAGCAAAATGTTTGAAGATTCATCCCTGTTGTTGTGTAGGAGTGGCTTTTTCCTTTTCATTGTTAAATTATATTCTGTGGTGTAAATGTATCACAGTGTGTTTGTTTATTCATCTTGTTGATGAACATTTGGTTTGTTTCCATTTTTTGACAGTTATGAATAAGGCTGCTATGACATTTTAAAAAACAGCTTTATCAAGTTATAATTTATGGATACTATAAAAGCTATCCATTTTAAGTGTACTATTCAGTGGATTTTAGTATATTTACAGAGATGTACAGCCATTACCATAATCTAATTTTGGATTATTTCCATCATCCCCAAAAGAAACCTCGTGCCCGTTACCTATACCCCTTTTGCCCTGTCCTCCCCTCTCCCCTGGCCTAGGCAACTACTAATCTATTTTCTGTTTCTATATATTTGCCTATTCTGGACATTTTGTATGAATGGAGTCATAAAATATGTAGTCTTTTGTGACTTCTTACACTTAGCATGATGGTTTTTAAGTTCATCCACATTGTAGCATGTATCAGGACATGCTACAGTTCCTTTTTATTGTTAATAGCATTCCATTGTATTTAATTTTATTTCTGTATTCATCAGTTGGACATCTGGGTTGTTTCCACTTTTTTGGTTATTGTGAATAATGCTGCTATGAACATTTGTGTACAGGTTCTTTTATGAACATGTGTTCAATTCCTCTTAGGTAAAAACCTAAGAATGAAATTGCTGTGTCATGGGGTAGATGTAACTGTAAGAAACTACTAAAGAGTTTTCCAAAATGGCTGTGCCATTTTACACTTGTGGACGTATAGGTGGGAGTCTGTGAAATAAAGAAAGTTATTTTTGCATTCCTTGCAGGGAGGCTGACAAAAGGTTTTTTATGATGCTAGTCTTAGTTCCTTGCACTAAACTTTAAATGAAAAACATTTTCAATAATTATTTGTATTCCTCTGTGCCAGTAACAGCAGAAAGTGTAATTTAAAAGCAAAATGCGGGACTTCCCTGGTGGTACAGTGGTTAAGCCTCTGCGTGCCCGCTGCAGGGGGCCCGGGGTCAATCCCTGGTCAGGGAAACTAGATCCCTCATGCTGCAACTAAAGAGCCCGCATGCCACAACTGAGATCCTGCACAAGACAACGAAGATCCCATGTGCCACAACTAAGACCCAGTGCAGCAAAATAAATAAATAAATAAATACTTTTTAAAAAAGCAAAATGCTTTTTACAATAATAGATTATAATAATACTTAGATATAAATCTAATAAATGATCTGTGAGACCTATATTGGGAAAATTATAAAACTTTATTGAAAGATAGTAAAGACTTAAATGGAGATACATACCATGTTCATAGATTGGCAGACTTATTATAAAGGGGTCACTTTTCCTGAAGTTAATCTATCAAATCAGTGTAATCCCAATCAAAATCACAATTTAGTTTTTAAAATAAAAATGACATCACTTCTAAAAATTAATGTGAAAGTGCAAAGGACCAAAAATAGCCAAAATGCTCTTGAGGAAGCAAAAGATAGGAGGACTTGAGCAATCACATATCCAAGATTTTTTTTTATAAAACTAATAATTAATACTGTAAGGATTTGGCACAGTGATAGACAAATAGACCATTAGAACAAAATGGCCATAAACAGACCAACCATGTGTGTACCCTTGATTTATAACAGAATGATGTGGAGTATTACTGGGAAAAGGATGTACTTTTTAGAATAAGTGGGTTTTGGGGGGCCAGCTGAATATATTTATGGAAAAAAGGGATTGGATTATTCACATCATACACAAAAATTCATCCACAGTGGATCAAAGACCTAAAAGTCAAAGGCAGTGTTCTAATTCTTTTAGGTGCAAATATAAGAAGAATATGATTTTAGGGTAAGGAAGACACAAAACCCACTAGATTTAAATTTATACATTGAATCAAGGACTTCTTTTCATCAAAGTATATTAGAAAAGTGAAAGGATGATCTCCAGAGTAGGAAAAGATTTTTTTCCAAAGAAGAACTCAATTGAAGAATGGGTGGAAAAACAAGTACTCACAAAAGAGGATATTTACATATCCTTAAAAACATACAAAAAGATGTTCACCCTCTTTTGTGATCAGGGAAATGCAAATTAAAACCACAGTGAGACAATTATTTATCCTCCATGTTGGCAAAAATCAGAGTCTGATGATTTGAAGTGTTGC
Source organism: Balaenoptera physalus (assembly GCF_965194825.1). Classification (NCBI taxonomy): domain Eukaryota; kingdom Metazoa; phylum Chordata; class Mammalia; order Artiodactyla; family Balaenopteridae; genus Balaenoptera; species Balaenoptera physalus. Next base: position 82,581,521 of record NC_138886.1, on the reverse strand, counting down.
TGAGGATACAGCATAATGAATAGTATGCTGCTTATGAAAAGGTAACCTGTTATAAACAGTTTGGTCCAACATAGTATTGGATGTCCTAGTCAGGGCAATTAATCAAGAAGAAGAAATAAAAGGCATCCAAATTGGAAAGGAATTCATAAAACTGTCATTGTTTGCAGATGACATGATATTACAGTTGACCCTTGACCAATGCAGGGGTCAGGGGTGACAATCCTCCGCTTAGTCAAAAATCCATGTATAGGGGCTTCCCTGGTGGCGCAGTGGTTAAGAATCCGCCTGCCAATGCAGGGGACATGGGTTCAAGCCCTGGTTCGGGAAGATCCCACATGCCGCAAAGCAACTAAGCCTGTGCGCCACAACTACTGAGCCTGCACTCTAGAGCCCGCGAGCCACAACTACTGAAGCCCGTGCGCCTAGAGCCTGTGCTCTGCAACAAGAGAAGCCACCACAATGAGAAGCCTGCGTCCCGCAACAAAGAGTAGCCCCCGCTCACTGCAACTAGAGAAAGCCCGCGTGCAGCAGCGAAGACCCAATGCAGCCAAAAATTAAATAAATGAATAAATAAATAAATTTAGAAAACAAAAACAAAAAACAAACAAAAATCCATGTATAATTTATAGTTGGCCCTCTGTATACACAGTTCCTCCATATTAGAGGTTCCTCTGTGTTTGGAGTTCCGCATTCACAGATTTAGCCAACAGTAAATCATGTAGTACTATAGTATCTACTGTTGAAAAATAATTCACGTATAAGTGGACCCATGTGATTCAAACTCGGATTGTTCAAGGGTCAACTGTAATATAGAAAACCATAAAGACTTCACCAAAAAACTGTTAGAACTAATAAATGAACTTTGCAGGGTACAAAACCAAGATACAGAAATGTCTTTCATTTCTATGCCCTAATAACGAGCTATCAGAAAAATTAAGAAAACAATCCCATTTGCAATTGTATCAGAAAAATAAAATACCGAGGAATAAATTTAACCAAGGAGGTGAAAGACGGGTACACTGAAAACTACAGGCGTACCCTAGGAGATACTGCTGGTTTGGTTCCAGACCACCACAATAAAGCAAATGCTGCAGTAAAATGAGTCACACGAATTTTTGGTTTCCCAGTGCATATAAATTATGTTTACACTATACTGTAGTCTGTTAAGTATGCAATAGCTTTATGTCTTTTAAAATGTTCATACATTAATTAAAAAATATTTTACTGATAGAAAATGCTAACCATCATCTGACAATACAGGATTGCTATAAAATTTCAGTTTGTCAAAAACGCAGTATCTGTGAAGCGCAATAAAGCAAAGCACAATAAAATGAGGTATACCTGTATTCTATTACACGGGTCCATTTATTCCTGTGCTAATATTGCAATGTGCTCATCACATCATAATGTCTTATATATGAAAGAGCAAGGGACAGTTGTTAGTCATTAGAAAAATCAAATTGGATCTCTACCTTCCATCATACATTAAAATCTGTTCCACACAGATTAAATACTTGTATATGAAATACAAATTATACCACCCTTAGAACTATAAAATATAGGGGAATATGTTTCTGACCTGGGGGTAGGGGAAAACTTAACAAAAACACTATAAAATGAAAGATTGTTAAATTGGATGCTGTTCAAAATAAGTAACTTATTTTCCACAAAAATACTAAAAAGAATTTAAAAGACAAGGCACAAATTGAGAGAAGCTATTTTCGAAACATGGAACTGATCTCTATCTCTATTAGTGTCCAGGTACATAACAACTGTCACATGGTTAAAAAAGAGATTGTTGTCTTGTTTTCTTACTGTCTCATAGGATAAAAATTTTTTAAAATAGGTAAGAGACATCAGGCATTTTACAAAACAGGGAAAAATTAATAGCAAAAAACATGAAAAAAAAGTCCAACTTTGCTACTGTTGGAGAAATGCACATTAACACCACACTGAGATACCATTTTTTTCCCCACTCAGCAGGTAGGCAAAAATTTTGACGTTTGGAAATACCGAGATTCAGAGGTTATAAATCAAGGGAGTTATGGATCAGTTTACATTGGTGGAAGTGTAAATTAGTACAAATATTTTGTATAAGTTTGGTGTTCTTGGAAATTTGGATATACATTATAACCCCGGAGTCAATAAACTTCTGTAAAGGGACAGGTAGCAAATATTTTAGGCTTTGGGGCATATCAAATCTTTTTCACAACTACTGAACTCTGCTACTGTAGTGTAAAAGCAGCCGTAGGCAATACATAAATGAGCATGGATGTGTTCCAATAAAATTTTATTTACAGAAAACTGCAACAGGCCCCTTTTGGGCCATAGTTTGCTGACCACTGATAAGACTTACCAGTTCTCATGTAGGTATACATACCCTAGAGAAACCTTCCCATGTGTCCTGGGAACTGTACTTGAATGTTTATAAATGTGTAATAGCCCAGCCAAAAAAAAAAAAAAACCATGGAAAGATCCAAATGTTAATCTTCAGTAGAATAAATTTTAAATATAATCACACAATGGTTTATGCAGTAGTGAAAATTAATGTATAGCTCTAGGCAACAAAATGGATGAATCCAAAAGAGAATGTTAAGTGAAAATGTCTTAGAACTATGTCAAAGTGATACCAATTTTATAAAATGTAAAATCAAACTAAACACTCTTGCCAAAAATGTTTAAGCTATATATAAATCAAGCCTGAAGATCTGACTTCCATTTTACAGGAAATATAGGGATTAGATGTACAAGTTAACTGATACCTAATGGAAGCAATCAGGCAAATCTAGAAGATGGACATTTTGTAGGACAACTGGCCTGGTCTCTTCAGCAAGAAAGTAGTATGGAGAAGAAAAGTTGGACTGTGGAGAGGAGAGGTTCTGGATTAAAGGAGATTTAAGAATGACCAAATGTAATGTTTAGACCCAAATTAGATTAGCAATAGAAGACATTTTTATACAATTGAATAAATTTGAATATGAAGTAGGTATTAAGGAGTATTTTTGTTAGGTGTGATGACATTATGGTTAAATTAGAAAATTTATTTTTTGTAGCTAGCTGCATGTGAATTTTAAGATGAAATGTCGTGATATCAATACTTTACTGTAAAATACCTAAGCAAAAAAGGGGGTGGGATAAATTGTTAAGGAAGATCTTAACAATTGTTAAAACTAGGTGTAGAGTATATGGGTGAAAAATTTCATAATAAAAAGTAAAACAAGCAAAATGAAAATATATTCTTTCCTGTTACATCTATAAGACAACAATAAAAGATGGAAATGATAAACACTAAATTTGTTACTCTTTTGGAGGGCACATGGTATGGGTAATAGTCTAGTTTTTAAGTAAAATAGTGGAATAATGGGTGTCCTTTTTTTAAAAAAAAGCTTTACTGAGTTATAGTTTACATACTATAAGATTCACCCATCGTTAAGTATATAATTCAATAATTTATAATAAATTTAAAGAACTGTGCAACCATAACTATAGTCTAAATTTAGAACATTTCTATCATCCCCCAAAATTCCCTTATATCCATTTGTAGTCAATTTCTACTCCACCTTCAGCCCCTGGCAACTGCTGATCTACTTTGTGTCCCTATAGATTTGCCTATTCTGGTATCTAATGTGAATGGACTCATACAACATGTATTCTTTCATATCTGGCTTTCACTTAGCATAACGTTTTTGAGGTTTGTCTATGTTATGTGTCAGTAATTCATCTCACTTTATTGTTGAATAGCATTCCATTGTATACATGTTATTTATTCCCCAGTTGATGGACATTTGCTATCAACATTTGATACATGTCTTTGTGTGGAGGTGTTTTCATTTCTCTTAGGTGGATACTTAGGAGTGAAATTGCTGGGTTGTAGGTAATTTATGTTTAACTTTTATTTAAGTGTCTTTTCAAGCTGTTTTCCCAAAGTGGCTGTACTATTTATCATTCCCAACAATATATATGAGGGTTCTTCCAGTTTCTCCACATCCTTCTCAACACTTGATACTGTCTCTTGTTTTGATTATAGCCACACTAGTGGCTATGTGAGTGGCTGTCTCATTTTAACTTGCAATTCCGTAATGACTAGAGATTTTGAACATCTTTTTATTTACTCATCAGCTATTCTTACATCTTATTTGGGGAAATGTCTATTCATACCTTCTGCCCATTTTTATGTGTGTTGTCTTATTATTATTTTGTAAAATTCTGGATACAGGACCTCTATCAAATATATGACTTGCAAATATTCTCTCCCAGACTGTGACTTGCCTTCTTACTTTCTTAATTGTGTCTTTTGAAACAGAAAATTTTTTGATGTTGATGAAGTCTAGTTTATCAATTTTTTCTTTTATGGGTCATGATTTTGGTGTTCATTTAATAACTCTTTGTCTAACCCAAGGCCACAATGATTTATTCCAGAAGTTTTATGGTTTTAATTCTTCCTTTAAAGTCTATGATCCATTTTTTTCTTTTTTTCATTGTGGTAAAATACACATAAAATTTACCATTTTAACCATTTTTAAGTGTACAGTTCAGCGGTATTAAGTACATTCACATTGTGCTGCCATCACCACCATTCATCCCAATAACTCTTTTCATCTTGTAAAAGTGCAAATCTGTACCTATTAAACAATAACTCATTCTCCCCTCCGCCCCAACCCCTGGAAACCACCATTCTACTTTCTATGCCTTTGAGTACTTTTAAGTACCTGATATAAGTGGAATCATACATAAATATTTGTCTTATTGCGACTGACTTATTTCACTTACCATAACGTCCTTAAGTTTCATCTGTGTTATAGCATATTGCAGAATTTCCTTTGTTTTTAAGGCTAATAGTCCATTTTTTGTATATACCACATTTTGCTTATTCATTCATCCGTTGTTGGTCACTTGGGTTGCTTCCATGTTTTAGCTGTTGGGAATAATGCTGTGAACGTGGGTGTACAAATACCTCTTTGATACCTTGCTTTCAGTTCCTTTGGGAATATACCCAAAAGTAGAATTGCTGGATCATATGGTAATTCTATTTAAAATTTTTGAGGTACCCCATACTATTTTATACAGCAGCTATACCATTTTACATTCCCACCAACAGTGTGCAAGGGCTCCAGTTTTTCCACATCCTTGCAAACACTTGTTTGTTTTTTTTTTTTTTTTTTTTTACAGTACCCATCCTAAAGGGTCTGAGGTAACATCTCATTGTAATTTGATTTGCATTTCCCTAATGATTAGTGATGTTGATCATCTTTTCATGTGCTTATTGGCCATTCGTATATCTTCTTTGGAGAACTGTCTCTTCAAGTCCTTTGTCCATTTTTTAATTTGGTTGTTTGGTTGTTGTTGTTACTGAGTTTTAGAAGTCTGTATATATTCTGGATATTAATCCTTTATCAGATATGTGATTCAAAGATATTTTTTTCCCATTCTGTGGGTTGACTTGGTCAAGTGTGTAATTTTTTCAGTATGCTGCTGAATTCTGTTTCCTAGTATTTTGTTGAGGATTTTTGCATTGATGTTCATAAGGGATATTAGTCCGTAGTTTTCTTGTAGTGTCTTTGTCTAGCTTGGATATCAGGGTAATGCTGGCCTCATAAAGTGAGTTAGGAAGTGTTTCTCCTCTCCAGTTTTTTAGAAGAGTTTGAGAAGGATTGATTTTAGTTCTTTAAATGTTTGGTAGGATTCACCAGTGACACCATCAGGTCCAGGGCTTTTCTTTGCTGTGAGATTTTGCATTACTGATTCAATCTCCGTACTAGTTTTAGGTCTCTTTAGATTTTCTGTTATTTGTGATTTAGTCTTGGTAGGTTTTGTGTTTCTAGGAACTTGTCTATTTCATCTAGGTTATCCAATTTTTTTGGTGTATACCTGTTTATAATACTCTCTTATAATGCTCACTTCTGTAGAATCAGTAGTAATGTCCCCATTTTCATTTCTGATTTTAGTAATTCAAGTCTTCTTTCTTTTTTTCATAGCTCATCTGGATGAAGATTTGTCAATTTTTAAAAATCTTTTTGAAGAACCAACTTTTGGTTTCATTGATTTTTCTCTATTATTTTTCTGTTCTCTGCTTTATCGCTATCATTTCCTTCCTTCTGCTAGCTTTGAATTTAGTTTGTTCTTTTTCTAGTTCCTTAAGTTGTAAAGTTAAGTTCTTGATTTGAGATCTTTCTTTTTTTTTAAGGTAAGCATTTATAGCTATAAATTTCTCCTCTAGCACCATTTTCACTGTGTCCCGTAAGTTTTGGTATGTTGTGTTTTGGTTTTCACTTGTCTCTACATGATTGTCCTTGTGGTTTCTTCCTTGATCCTTTGGTTGGATAAAATTGTGTTGTTTAATTTCCACATTTTGTGAACTTTCCACTTTCCTCTATGTTGTTGATTTCTAACTTCATCCAACTGTGGTCAGAGAAAATACTTTGTATGATATCTGTCTTTTAAAATCTATGGAGACTTAATTTGTGACCTAATGTGGGCTATCCTGGAAAATCTGTGTGCACTTAGAATGTGTATACTGTTGTTGGTTAGAGTGTTCTGCATGTATCTGTCAGATCGAATTGGTTTATTGTGTTAACTCCTCTATTTCCTTACCTGTGTCTGGTTGTTCTGTTCATTATTGTGAGTGGTGTATTGAAATCCCAAACTGTTATTGGAGAACTGTCTATTTCTCCCTTCAAACCTGTCAGTTTTTGCTTAATATATTTTTATGGTCTGTAGTTAGGTGTGTAAATGTTTATAATTATATTTTCTTGCTGTATTAAACCTTTTATTAATATATCTTGTCCTTCTTTATCTCTTGAAACTTTTTTTGATGTAAAGTCTGTTTTGTCTGATACTAGTATAGCCACTCTTGTTCTCTTTTGGTTATTATTTTCACATAGTGTATTTTTTCATCCCTCACTTTCAACCTGTTTGTGTCTTTGGATCTCAAGTGAGTCCCTTGGAGAGAGCATATACTTGGATCATGTATCTTTATACATTCCACCAATCTCTGTCTTTTGATTGGAGAGCTTAATCATTTTCATTCGATGTTATTACTGATAAGGAGGTACTTCTTTTTTTTTTAGTTATAATTAACATAAAATATGTTAAGTTTCTCAGATTTAACATAGTGATTTGATATTTTTATGCATTGTGAAATGATCACTGCGATAAAACCAGTTACCTCCATTATCACACAAAGGTGTTTTTACAGTATTTTTTAAAAATTTATTTATTATTTATTTTTGGCTGTGTTGGGTCTTCGTTGCTACGCGCGGGCTTTCTCTAATTGCAGCAAGTGGGGGCTACTCTTCGCTGCGGTGTGTGGGCTTCTTGTTGCAGTGGCTTCTCTTGTTGCGGAGCACAGGCTCTAGGCATGTGGGCTTCAGTAGTTGTGGCACGTGGGCTCAGTAGTTGTGGCTCGCGGGCTCTAGAGCGCAGGCTCAGAAATTGTGGGGCATGGGCTTAGTTGCTCTGTGGCATGTGGGATCTTCCTGGACCAGGGCTCGAACCCATGTCCCCTGCATTGGGAGGCGGATTCTTAACCGCTGTGCCACCAGGGAAGTCCCCTGTTTTTACAGCATTATTGACTACATTCCCCATGTGTACGTTACATCCCTGTGACTTGTTTATCTTACAGTTAGAAGTTTGTACATCTTAATTCATTTAGCCTATTTCATCCATCCCCCTCCCCTAATCTGGCAACTGCCACTTTGTTCTCTGTATCTATAAGTATGTTTGTTTTGTTTTTTAGATTCCACTTATAAGTGAAATCATATGGTACTTGTTTTTCTCTGTCAGACTCATTTCACTTAGCATGATACAAGGAGGGACTTCTGTCATTGTGCTATTTATTTTTTATATGCCTTATAGGTTTTTTGTCTCTCATTTCCTGCATTACTGTTTTCTTTTGTGTTTAGTTGATTTTTTGTAGTGAAATATTTTAAATTCCTTTCCTGTTTCCTTTTGTGTATATTCTCTAGCTATGTTCTTTGTGATTACCTTGGGGATTACATTTAACATTCTAAAGTTGTAACACTAATTTGAATTTATAGCAGCTTAACTTCAGTAACATACAAAAATTATTCCTTTACACTGCTGTCCCCACCCCTTTCAGTTTCTTTTAATTGAAGTATAGTTGATTTACAATGTTTCAGGTGTATAGCAAACTGATTCAGTTATATGTGTATATACATACACACACATATATTTCAGATTCTTTTCCATTATAGGTTATTACAAGATACTGAATATAGTTCCCTGTGCTATACAGTAGATCCTTACTGTTTTTTCTGTTTTATGTATAGTAGTGTGTATCTGTTAATCCCAAATCCCTAATTTATCCCTTTCCCCCTTTCCCCTTTGGTAGCCTTACGTTTGTTTTCTATGTGAGTCTATGTCTATTTTGTAACTTCCTTTATATCATTTTTTTAAGATTCCACATATAAGTGATATCATTTGTCTTTCTCTGTCTGACTTACTTCACTTAGTATGATAATCTCTGGGTCCATCCATGTTGCTGCAAATGGCATTATCTCATTGTTCTTTTATGGCTGAGTAATTTTCCTGTGTATGTGTGTATGTGTGTATCTTCTTTATCCATTCATCCGAAGATGGACATTTAGGTTGCTTCCATGTCTTGGCTATTGTAAATAGTACTGCTCTGAACACTGGGGTGCATGTATGTATTCAAACTAGAGTTTTCATCTTTTCTGGATATATGCCTAGGAATGGGCTTGCTGGATCATATGATAACTCTATTTTTTGTTTTTTAAGGAACCTCCATACTGTTCTCCATAGTGGCTGCACCAGTTTACATTCCCACCATCAGTGTAGGAGGATTCCCTTTTCTCCATACCCTCTCCAGCATTTATTTGTAGACTTTTTGATGATGGCCATTCTGAACAGCATGAGGTGATAACTTATTGTAGTTTTGACTTGCATTTCTCTAATAATTAGTGGTGTTCAGCATCTTTTCGTGTGCCTATTTGCCATCTCTATGTCTTCTTTGGAGAAATGTTTATTTAGGTCTTCTGCCCATTTTTTGAATTTTTTTTTTAATTGAGCTGTTTTTATATTTTAGAAATTAATACCTTTGTTGGTTACATCGTTTGCAAATATTTTTACCCAGTCCATAGGTTGTCTTTTTGTTTTGTTTATGGTTTCCTTTGCTGTGCAAAGCTTATAAGTTTAATTAGGTCCCATTTGTTTATTTTTGTTTTTATTTCCATTACTGTAAGAGACGGATCCAAAAAGATATTGCTGTGATTTATGTCAAAGAGTGTTCTGCCTATGTTTTCCTCTAGGAGTTTTATAGTATCTGGTCTTTAATCATTTTGAGTTTATTTTTGTGTATTGTGTTAGAGAATGTTCTAATTTCATTCTTTTATATGTAGGTGTCCAGCTTTTCCAGCATGACTTATTGAAGAGACTGTCTTTTCTCCATTGTATATTCTTGCCTTCTTTGTCATAGATTAATTGACCATAGCTGTGTGGGTTTATTTCTGGGCTTTCTGTCCTGTTCCATTGATCTATATTTCTGTTTCTGTGCTAGTACTATACTGTTTTGATTACAGTAGCTTTGTAATATAGTTTGAAGTCAGGGAGCCTGATTCCTCCCCATCTCCATTTTTCTTTCTCAAGATTGCTTTAATTATCCTGGGTCTTTCATGTTTCCATAAAAAGTAAAAAAATTTTTGTTCCAGTTCTGTGAAAAATGCCATTGGTAATTTGATAGGAATTGAATTGAATCTGTAGGTTGCCTTGGGTAGTATAGTCATTTTGACAATATTGATTCTTCCAATCCAAAAACACAGTATATCTTTCCATTTGTTTGTGTCATCTTTGATTTCTTTCATCAGCGTCTTATAGTTTCTGGAGTACAGGTCTTTTGCCTCCATAAGTAGGTTTATTTCTAGGTATTTTATTCTTTTTGATAGTGGTAAATGAGATTGTTTCCTTAATTTCTGTTTCTCACCTCTTGTTGTTAGTGTATAGAAATACAACAGATTTCTGTGTATTAATTTTGCATCCTGAAACTTTACTGAATTCATTGATGAGTTCTGGTCATATTTTGGTGGCATCTTTAGGATTTTCTATGTATAGTATCATGTCATCTGCAAACAATGACAGTTTAACTTCTTCTTTTCCCATTTGGATACCTTTTATTTCTTTTTTTTCCACTGATTGTTGTGGCTAGGACTTCCAAAATTATGTTGAATAAAAGTGGCGAGAGTGGACATCTTTGTCTTGTTTCTGATCTTAGAGGAAATGCTTTCAGCTTTTCACTGTTGAGTATGATGTTAGCTGTGTGTTTGTCATATATGGCCTTTATTATGTTGAAGTGTGTTCCCATTGTGCCTACTTTCTGGAGAGTTTTTAATCATAAATGGATGTTGAATTTTATCAGAAGCTTTTTCTGCATCTATTGAGATGATCATATGGTTTTTATTCTTCAAGTTGTTAATGTGGTGCATCAAACTGATTGATTTGTGGATATTGAAAAATCATTGCATCCCTGTGATAAATCCCACTTGATCATGGTGTATGACCCTTTAATGTGTTGTTGGATTCAGTTTACTAGTATTTTGTTGAGGATTTTTGTGTCTACGTTCATCAGTGATATTGGTCTGTAATTTTCTTTTTTTGTGATATCTTTGTCTGATTTTGGTATCAGGGTGATGGTGACCTCATAGAATGAGTTTGAAAGTGTTCCTTCCTCTGCAGTTTTTTGGAATAGTTTCAGAAGAATAGGTTTTAACTCTTCTCTATATGTTTGATAGAATTCGTCTGTGAAGCCATCTGGTCCTGGACTTTTTTGGTTGAGGGTTTTAAAATCACTTTCCATTTCAGTACTTGTGACTGGTCTGTTCATATTTTCTATTTCTTCCTGTTTCAGTCTTGAAGATTGTATAACACCTTTCTAAGAATTTGTCCATTTCTTCTAGGGTGTCCATTTTTATTGGCATATAGTTGCTTGTAGTAGTCTGTCATGGTCCTTTCTATTTCTGTGGTATCGGTTGTAACTTCTCCTTTTTCTTTCTGGTTTTATTGATTTGGGCCCTCTCCCTTTTTTGCTTGATGAGTCTAGCTAAAGGTTTGTCAATTTCATTTATCTTTTCAAAGAACCAGTTTTAGTTTTGTTGATCTTTTCTACTGTTTTTTCAGTCTCTGTTTCATTTATTTCTGCTCTGATTTTTATGATTCCTTTCCTTCTACTTACTTTGGGCTTTGTTTGCTCTTCTTTCTGAAGTTGCTTTAGATATAATGTTAGGTTATTTATTTGAGATTTTTCTTGTTTTCTGAGATAAGCTTGTATAGCTATAAATTTCCCTCTTAGAACTGCTTTTGCTGCATCCCGTAGGTTTTGGATCGTGTGTTTTTGTATGTGTGTGGTTTTTTTTAAATTTTATTTTAATTAATTAATTTAGGCTGTGTTGGGTCTTCATTGCTATGCTCAGGCTTTCTCTAGTTGCGGAGAGCAGGGGCTGCTCTTTGTTGCGGAGCATGGGCTTCTCATTGCGGTGGCTTCTCTTGTTGCGGAGCACAGGATCTAGGCGCGCGGGCTTCAGTAGTTGTGGCTCGCGGGCTCTAGAGCACAGGGTCAGTAGTGTGGCGCACGGACTTAGTTGCTCTGCGGCATGTAGGGTCTTCCCGAACCAGGGCTCGAACCCGTGTCCCCTGCATTGGCAGGCGGATTCTTAACCACTGCACTACCAGGGAAGTCCCTGGATCGTGTTTTCATTGTCATTTGTCTCTAAGTATTTTTTTATTTCCTCTGTGACTTCTTCTGTGATCCATTGGTTGTTTAGTATCATATTGTTTAGCCTCCAAGTGTTTGTGTTTTTTGCAGTTTTTTCTTATACTTGATTTCTAATCTCATAGCATTGTGGTTAGAAAACACACTTCATGCTATTTCAGTTTTCTTAAAGGCTTGCTTTGTGGCCCAGCATGCGGTCTATCCTGGAGAACGTTCCATGTGCACTTGAAAAGAATGTGTTTTCTGCTGCCTTTGGATGGAATGCTCTATAAATATCAATTAAGTCCATTTGGTCTAAGGTATCATTTAAGGCCTATGTATTGTCATTGATTTTCTCTCTGGATGATCTATTGATGTAAGTGAGGTGTTAAAGCCCCCCACTATTATTGTGTTACTGTTAATTTCTTCTTTTATTCCTGTTAACATTTGCCTTGTATATTGAGGTGCTCCTATGTTGGATGCATATATTTACAATTGTTGTATCTTCTTCTTGGATTGATCCCTCGATCATTATGTATTGTCCTTCTCTGTCTCTTGTAACAGTCTTTATTTTATTTTATTTATTTTTTAACATGTTGATTGGAGTATAATTGCTTTACAATGTTGTGTTAGTTTCTGCTGTATAACAAAGTGAATCGGGTATCCATATACACATATCCCCATGTCTCTTCCCTTTTGCGTCTCCTTCCCACCCTCCCTATGCCACCCCTCTAGGTGGTCACAAAGCACCAAGCTGGTCTCCCTGTGCTATGCAGCTGCTTCCCACTAGCTATCTGTTTTACATTTGGTAGTGTATATATGTCAGTGCTACTCTCTCACTTCGTCCCAGCTTACCTTTCCCCATCCCTGTGTCCTCAAGTCCATTCTCTACATCTGCGTCTTTATTCCTGTCTTGCCCCTAGGTTCATTAGAACCATTTTTCTTTTTAGATTCCATATATATGTATTAGCTTATGGTATTCGTTTTTCTCTTTCTGACTTACTTCACTCTGTATGACAGACTCTAGGTCCACCCACCTCAGTACAAATACCTCAATTTCGTTTCTTTTTATGGCTGAGTAATATTCCACTATATACATGCCACATCTTCTTTATGCATTCTTCCGTCGATGGACACTTAGGTTACTTCCATGTCCTGGCTCTTGTAAATAGTGCTGCAGTGAACATTGTGGTACATGACTCTTTTTGAATTATGGTTTTCTCAGGGTGTATGCCCAGTAGTGGGATTGTTGGGTCATATGGTAGTTCTATTTTTAGTTTTTTAAGGAACCTCCATACTGTTCTCTATAGTGGCTGTATTAATTTACATTGCCACCAACAGTGCAAGAGGGTTCCCTTTTCTCCACACCCTCTCTAGCATTTATTGTTTGTAGATATTTTGATGATGGCCATTCTGACTGGTGTGAGGTGATACCTCATTGTAGTTTTGATTTGCATTTCTCTAATGATTAGTGATGTTGAGCATCCTTTCATGCGTTTGTTGGAAATCTGTATATCTTCTTTGGAGAAATGTCTGTTTAGATCTTCCACCCATTTTTGGATTGGGTTGTTTGTTTTTTTGATGTTGAACTGCATGAGCTGCTTGTATATTTTGGAGATATACAAGCAACTTTGTCAGTTGCTTTGTTTGCAAATATTTTCTGCCATCCTGAGGGTTGTCTTTTCGTCTGTTTATGGTTTCCTTTACTGTGCAAAAGCTTTTAAGTTTCATTAGGTCCCATTTGTTTATTTTTGTTTTTATTTCCATTTCTCTAGGAGGTGGGTCAAAAAGGATCTTGCTGTGATTTATGTCACAGAGTGTTCTTCCTATGTTTTCCTCTAAGAGTTTTATAGTGTCTGGACTTACATTTAGGTCTTTAATCCATTTTGAGTTTATTTTTGTCTATGGTGTTAGGAAGTGTTCTAATTTCATTCTTTTACATATAGGTGTCCAGTTCTCCCAGCACCACTTATTGAAGAGGCTGTCTTTTCTCCATTGTATATTCTTGCCACCTTTATCAAAGATAAGGTGACCATATGTGCGTGAGTTTATCTCTGGGCTTTCTGTGCTGTTCCATTGATCTATATTTCTGTTTTTGTGCCAGTACCGTATTGTTTTGATTACTGTAGCTTTGTAGTATAGTCTGAAGTCAGGGAGCCTGATTCCTCCAGCTCCGTTTTTCTTTCTCAAGATTGCTTTGGCTATTCGGGGTCTTTTGTGTTTCCATACAGATTGTGAAATTTTTTGTTCTAGTTCTGTGAAAAATGCCATTGGTCGTTTGATAGGGATTGCATTGAATCTGTAGATTGCTTTGGGTAGTATAGTCATTTTCACAATGTTGATTCTTCCAATCCAAGAACATGGTCTATCTCTCCATCTGTTTGTATCACCTTTAATTTCTTTCATCAGTGTCTTATAGTTTTCTGCATACGTCTTTTGTCTCCTTTGGTAGGTTTATTCCTAGGTGTTTTATTCTTCTTGTTGCAATAGTAAATGGGAATGTTTCCGTATTTTCTGTCTCAGATTTTTCATCATTAGTGTATAGGAATGCAAGAGATTTCTGTGCATTAATGTTATATCCTGCTGCTTCATTAAATTAATTGATTAGCTCTAGTAGTTTTCTGGTAGAGTCTTTAGGATTCTCTATGTATAGTATGTCATCGGCAAACAGTGACAGTTTTACTTCTTCTATTCTGATTTAGATTCCATTTATTTTTCTTCTGTGATTGCTGCGGCTAAAACTTCCAAAACTATGTTGAATAATAGTGGTGAGAGTGGGCAGCCTTCTCTTGTTCTTGATCTTAGCGGAAAGGGTTTCAGTTTTTCACCATTGAGAACGAAGTTGGCTGTGGGTTTGTCATATATGGCCTTTATTATATTGAGGTAGTTTCCCTCTATGCCTACCTTCTGGAGAGTCTTTCTCATAAATGGGTGTTGAATTTTGTCAAAAGCTTTTTCTGCATCTGTTGAGATTTTCATATGGTTTTTATACTTCAATTTGTTAATATGGTGTATCACATTGATTGATTTGCGTATATTGAAGAATCCTTGCAGTCCTGGGATAAACCCCAGTTGATCATGGTGTATGACCCTTTTAATGTGCTGTTGGATTCTGTTTGCTAGTATCTTGTTGAGGATTTTTGCATCTGTGTTCATCAGTGATATTGGCCTGTAGTTTTCTTTTTTTGTGACATCTTTGTCTGGTTTTAGTGTCAGTGTGATGGTGGCCTCGTAGAATGAGTTTGGGAGTGTTTCTCCCTCTGCTATATTCTGGGAGAGTTTGAGAAGGATGGGTGTTAGCTGTTCTCTAAATGTTTGGTAGAATTCACCTGTGAAGCCATCTGGTCCTGGGCTTTTGTTTGTTTGGAGAGTTTTAATCACAGTTTCAGTTTCAGTGCTTGTGATTGGTCTGTTCATATTTTCTGTTTTTTCTGGTTCAGTCTTGGAAGGTTGTGCTTTTCTAAGAATTTGTCCATTTCTTCCAGGTTGTCCATTTTATTGGCATAGAGTTGCTTGTAGTAATCTCATGATCCTTTGTATTTCTGCAGTGTCAGTTGTTACTTCTCCTTTTTCATTTCTAATTCTGTTGATTTGAGTCTTCTCCCTTTTTTTTTCTTGATGATTCTGGCTAATGGTTTATCAATTTTGTTTATCTTCTCAAAGAACCAGCTTTTATTTTTATTGATCTTTGCTGTTGTTTCCTTCATTTCCTTTTCATTTATTTCTGACCTGATGTTTATGATTTCTTTTCTTCTGCTAAGTTTGGGGTTTTTTTTTTCCTTCTTTCTCTAATTGCTTCAGGTGTAAGGTTAGGTTGTTTATTTGAGATTTTTCTTGTTTCTTGCAGTAGGATCGTATTGCTATAAACTTCCCTCTTAGAACTGCTTTGCTGCATCTCATAGGTTTTGGGTCATTATGTTTTCATTGTCATTTGTTTCTAGGTATTTTTGGATTTCCTCTTTGATTTCTTCAGTGATCTCTTGGTTATTTAGTAGTCTGTTGTTTAGCCTCCACGTGTTGGTATTTTTTACAGTTTTTTTCCTGTAATTGAAATCTAGTCTCATAGCGTTGTGGTCGGAAAAGATTCTTGATACGATTTCAATTTTCTTAAATTTACAAAGGCTTGATTTGTGACCGAAGATATAATCTATCCTGGAGAATGTTCCATGAGCTCTGGAGAAGTAAGTGTATTCTGTTGTTTTTGGATGGAATGTCCTATAAATATCAATTAAGTCTTTCTCATCTACTGTATCATTTAAAGCTTGTGTTTCCTTATTTATTTTCATTTTGGATGATGTGTCCATTGGTGAAAGTGGGGTGTTAAAGTCCCTACTATGATTGTGTTACTGTCGATTTCCCCTTTTATGGCTGTTAGCATTTGCCTTATGTATTGAGGTCCTCCTATGTTAGGTGAATAAATGTTTACAGTTGTTATATCTTCTCTTGGATTGATCCCTTGATCATTATGTGGTGTCCTTCTTTGTCTCTTGTAACAGTCTTTACTTTAAAGTCTATTTTGTCTGATATATTGTTATTCCAACTTTCTTTTGATTTGCATTAGCATGGAGTACCTTTTTCCATTCCCTCACTTTCAGTCTGTATGTGTCTCGAGATCTGAAGTACGTCTCTTATAGACAGCATATATATGGGTCTTGTTTTTGTATCTATTCAGGAAGTCTATGTCTTTTGGTTGGAACATTTTATCCGTTTACATTTAAGGTAATTATCAATATGTATGTTCTTATTGCCATTTTGTTAATTGTTTTGGATTTGTTTTGGTAGCTATTTCCCCCTTTCTTCTTTTGTTCTCTTCTCTTGTGATTTGATGACTTTATATTTAGTATTGTATTTGTATTCCTTTTTCTTATTTGTGTGTATATCTGTTATAGATTTTTGGTTGGTGTTTACCGCAAGGTTTTTGTATAGCAGTGTATGTATATACATGATTGTTTCAAGTAGCTTAACCCTTAATTTCAAATGCCTTTTAAATACCTTGCATTTGTATTCTCCTCCCCTCATGATTACTGTTTTTTATATCATATTTTATGTCTAATTGTTTTGTGCATTCCTTAACTGCTTATTGTGGATACAGATGATTTTACTACTTTTGTCTTTAAATCTCCCTACAAGCTTGGTGTGTGGATGATTTCTTACCTTTACTGTATGTTTGCCTTTACCAGTGAGCCTTTTCATTCTGTAATTTTCTTGTTTCTAGTTGTGGCCTTTTCATTTTTGCCTAGATAAGTTCCTTTAACGTTTGTTGTAAAGCTGGTTTGGTGGTGCGGAATTCCTTCAGTTTTTGTTTGTCTGTAAAGCCTTTGATTTCTCTGTCAAATCTGAATGAGAGCCTTGCTGGGTAGAGTATTTTGGCTTTAGGTTTTTCCTTTTCATCACCTTAAATATATCATGCTACTCCCTTGGGCCCTGCAGAGTTTCTGCTGAAAAATCAGCTGATAACCATATGGGAGTTCACTTGTATGTTATTTTTTGCTTTTCCCTTGCTGCTGTTAGTATACTCTCTTTATCTTTAATTTTTGTCATTTTAATTACGGTTTATCTTGGTGTATTCCTCTTTGGGTTAATCTTGTATGAGACTCTCTGTGCTTCCTGGACTTGGGTGACTGTTTACTTTTCAAGGGAGTTTTTTAGCTATTATCTCTTCAAATATTTTCTTGGGCCCTTTCTCTCTTCTTCTTCTGGGACCCCTGTAATGTGAATATTAGTGCTTTTGATGTTGTCCGGGAGGTCTCTTAAACTGTCTTCACTTCTTTTCATTCTTTTTTCTTTTTTATTGTTCAGTGGCAGTGATTTCACTGATCCATTCTTCTGAAGTATTTAGTTTACTATTGAGTCCTTCTAGTGTATTTTTCATTTCAGTTATTGTATTCTTCATCTCTGTTTGGTGTTTCTTTATGGTCTTGTAGCTGTTTGTTAAAAACTTCCGACTTCTTGCTCTGTGCATCCATTCTCCTCCCGAGTTCTTGGATCTTCTTTATGATCATTACTTTGAACTCTTTCTTGGGTAGATTACTTATCTCCAGTTCACTTAGTTCTTCTTCTGGGGTTTTATTTTGTTCCTTTGTCTGGAACATATTCCTCTGCTGCCTCATTTTGTCTACGTTGCTATTCATATCTGTGTGTATGTGATAGGTCAGCTCTGATTCTTGACCTAGGAGAAGTGGCCTTCTGTAAGAAGCATCCTGTGTGTCCCCACTGTGCACTCACTCCCCTCTTGGCACCCAAGCTGGGTGCTCTAGGGCTTCCCACTAAGAGAGCTGTGTGGTCCTTCTTTTGCAGCAGGCCCACTATGTGAGCAGTCTGGTAGCCTTGATTGGCCCCTAGTCTGCTTAGTTGCTAGGCCCTGCCTTGTGCAGATGCTGTTGGCTGCTGTTTAGCAGGGCCTGGTCATAAAGTGGCTGGATTGGATGCAGAGTCCTAGGGAGCCCTGGGGCTAATACTGGCTTACTGGTGGGCAGAGTCAGGGTCCTAAAGACTCTGTGGCTGTTGCCAGTCCACCGTTGCCAGATCCTGTGGTTAGTGCTGGAATACTGGCAGGCAGAGCTTGTCCTAGAGTCTGGCTGTAGGGCCCAGGGATCTCAGAGCTCGTTTCAGATTGTTTGGGGGAGGCAATTCCTGATACAGTTTTTGGGTCCAGGGTGTCCCAGAGGTTGCTTTGGCCAGCTAGTGGGCAGGGTCAGGGCCTGTCTGGTCCCAGGGTTGGGTCTGGCCTGCATTGCAGGATCATAGTTTTCTTACTTCTGGTGTTTGCCCACAGTGGGTGAGGCTAATCTAGAGCTTGTGCAGGCTTGCTGGTGGGAGGGGCCGATGCCTGGCCATTGGTGAGTGGAGCTGGGTCTTGGCCCTCTGGTGGGCAGGGCCGTATCTAGGGGCATGTTTAGAGGCAGCTGTGGGCTCAGGAAGTCTTCAGGCAGCCTGTTTGTTGATGCCTGGGGCTGTGTCCCTGCCCAGTTAGTTGTTTGGCCTGAGGTGTCCTAGCACTGTAGCCTGTAGGCTGTTGGGTGGTGCCAGGTCTTGGAGCTAATGAGCCCAGATGTCAGCCCCCGTAGCAGCAGTGTTCACACAGCTGAATGTTCCCCAGTATGTCTGTCACCAGTGTCTGTGTCCCCAGGGTGAACCACATCCACCCCCCACCTTTCCAGGAGACTCTCCAAGACCAGCAGGTAGATGTACTCCTGTCAGATTACTGCTTTTGCCCTGGGCCCTGGTGTGCATGAGATTTTGTGTGTAACCTTTAAGAGTGAAGTCTCTATCACCCCCAGTCCTGTGGGGCTCCTGCAGTTAAGCCCCACTGACCTTCAAAGCCGAATGCTCTGGGGGCTTGTCTTCACAGTGCTGGACCCCTGGGCTGGGGGGCCTGACATGGGGCTCAGAATTCTCATTCCTGTGGGAGAACCTTTGCAGTATAGTTATTCTCCAGTTTTTGGGTTGCCCACCTGGGGGGTATGGGATTTGACTATGTCACGAGTCCACCCCTCCCACCCATCTCATTATGTCTTTAGTTGTAGAAGATCTTTCCTGGTAGGTTCTAGTCTTCTTCATCAGTGGTTGTTCTGCAGATAGTTGTGAAGTTGGTGTGCTTGTGAGAGGAGGTAAGCTCTTGGTCTCTGTACTCTGCCGTCTTGACCACTCTTCCCTTTCAGTTGCTGATGTCACAAAATTACATCTTTATGCATTGCATGCCCCAAGACATAAACTGATGATTATTTTAAGTGCATTAGTCTTTCAAGTTATGTAGAAAACAAGATTTGGAGTTAGAAATCAAAGTTATGTTAATGTTAGCATTTACACTAATAATTGTTTTTGTTTCTTTAAACATATTAGTCTCTTAAATCATGTAGAAAACAAAAAGTACAGTCACATGCCATTGTTACAATAATACTTGCTTTAATAATTACCCTTTATTGAGATGTTTATTTCCCCATGTGGCTTTGAGTTACTGTCTAATGTTCTTTCTTTTTACCTTCCCAGCACTACCGTGAGTATTTCTTGCAGGGCAGGTCTAGTGGTCACAAACTCCCTCAGATTTTGTTTTTCTGGGAATGTCTTGATTTCTCACTTTTGAAGGAGTGTTTTGCCACATATAACATTCTTGGTTGAAAGGTTTTTTTCTTTTAGTATTTTTAATATTTCAGCCCATTGTCTTCTGGCCTTCAAAGTTTCTGATGAGAAAACTGCTTATGATCTTATTGAGGATCCCTTGTATATGATGATTTGCTTCCTTTTGCTGCTTTTATGATTTTATTTTGTCATTGTCTTTTTTTTTTTTAATTGGCTGCGTCAGGTCTTTGTTGCAGTGCGCGGGCTTCTCTCTAGTTGTGGCATGCAGGTTTTTTCTCTCTAGTTGTGGCAAATGGGCTCCAGATCACTTTGGCTCTGTAGTTGTGGTGTGCGGGCTCCAGAGCATGTGGGCTCTGTATTTTGTGGCACGTGGACTCTCTCTAGTTGAGGTGCATGGGCTCAGTAGTTGTGGCGCATGGACTTAGTTGCCCCATGGCATGTGGTATCTTAGTTCCCCCAACCAGGGATTGAACCTGTGTCCCCTGCAGTGGAAGGGGGATTCTTTACCACTGGACCACCAGGGAGGTCCCTTGTCATTGTCTTTTGAAAATTTATTATAATGTGACTTGCTGTGGGTCTTTTTTTGAGTCCATCTTACTTGGAGTTCTTTAAGCTTCTTGGATGTTTATAGTCATGTTTTTCATCAGAGTTGGGAAGTTTTTAGCCATTATTTCTTCAGATATTCTCTCTGCCCCTTTCTATCTCTTTTCTTCTTCTAAGACTCCCACAATTTGTATGTTGGCCTGCTTGATGGTGTCCCACAGGTCCCTTAGGCTCTGTTTGCTTTTCTTCAATCTTTTTTCTTTCTGTTCCTCAGCCTAGATAATTTCTGTTGTCCTTTCTTTAAGTTTACTGATTCTTTCTTCTGCCTGCTCAACTCTGCCTTTCAGTCACTCTAGTGAATGTGTTGTTTCAGTTATTGTACTTTTTAGCTCCAGAATTTCCTTTTGGCATCTCTTTAGGTTTCTTTTTTTAATCCCTAATTACATTTCCATTTTGTCCACACATTGTTTTCTTGATTTTCTCCACATCTTCCTTTAAATCTTTGAGCATCTTTAAGACAGTTGAGTTGTTTTAAAGTCTTTGTCTAATATAACTGCCATAAATAAGTCTTTTTCAGGAACAGTTTCTGTAGATTTCTTTTTACTTTCAATGGGTTATACTTTCCTGTTTCTTTGTATGCCTTGTGATTTTTTGTTGAATATGAGACATTTGAGTCTAGTAATATGGTAACTCTGGAAATCAGATTCTCCTCCTTCCTCAGGGATTGGTGTTTTTTATTACTGTTTTGGGGTTTTTTGTTTTTTTGTTTTTTTTGATTGTTGTAAACTTAATGTCTTAGGTCTTTTCATAGCCTTTCCTTGGGCATTCGTAGTCACTTTCTAATTTTCCCCTTACAGGCAGTTGTTTTTGAATGGCCTATTTTTTTTAATAAGCTGGTCTTTATTGTATTTTTTCAAACATTAGTATATATTTTTAATTTGTTATTTATTTTATTTTTGGCTGCGTTGGGTCTTTGTTGCCGCGTGCAGGCTTTCTCTAGTTGTGGCAAGCGGGGCTACTCTTTGTTGAGGTGTACAGGCTTCTCACTGCAGTGGCTTCTCTTGTTGCGGAGCATGGGCTCTAGATGTGCGGGCTTCAGTAGTTGTGGCCTGCAGGCTCAGTACTTGTGGCTCGCAGGCTCTAGAACGCAGGCTCAGTAGTTGTGGCTTACAGGCTTAGTTGCTCCATGGCATGTGGGATCGTCCCGGACCAGGGCTCAAACCTGTGTCTCCTGCATTGGCAGGCGGATTCTTAACCACTGTGCCACCAGGGAAGCCCATGAATGGCCTATTTTTTAAAGTCTGGCTCTCAAAAGTGGAAAAGCAAAATATGAGGGGGGAGGGGAAGGGCACTAGCTCTTTAAATCCACTGGAAGTCACTTCAGCTAGAGGGGGAGGGGCTTGCAACAATGAGGGGAGGTGCAGCAACAACGGCTGTCTGCCTCTTTGTCTCTTGGTCTGCACCTCTGTAATCAGAAGCGGCGATTAGTGACCAGAACACAGATCCCCATTATTTGGAGGAGAGGCTCCTTGCTGCCCACCCTGGCTCCCATAAGCTTGTACAAGCTGCTCCAGGAACATGTACACAGCTGCCTGCCACATCACTGAGGGTGGTGGATGGGTAGTTGCTACTGTGCTAAGAGCTGAAACTGACCAAAATTTACTGCAGTTTACCATCCCAGAGTTCCCCTGGAAGTTGCAAGCCTTCAACAGACTTCAGAATTCCAAAATAGTTGTTCCAAAATCAGACAGATTCTGCCAGTGCAGTTATTGTCTGTGTGAGGACACAGGTTCCTGGTGCTTGCTACTCTGCCATCTTCACAGAATCTTCTCCATGATCTAATTTTGAGTTAATTTTTGTGCGTAGTGTGAAGAAAGCGTTCAAATACACTTTTGGCATGTTTATATCCAGTTCTCCCAGCACCATTTGTTGAAAACAATATTGTTTCTTTAATGAAGTAACTTGACACCGTCATAAAAAATAAATTGACCATAAATGTGAAGGCTTATGTCCAGTCTCCTAATTATGTTCCAGTGATCTATAAGGCTATACTTACACAAACACCATACTGTCTTTTTCATTATATTCTTGGCACATAATAGGTGCTCAGAATTTTAGTTAAATTGAAATTGAATTGGCTAGACTTATTAAAGAATCTGTGTTCTTAACACTTGCTGCATTTTTGTCTTTTTTCTGTTGAGGTGTGTGTGTTGGGGGAGGGGGGTGTTGTTGGTTCATTTTTGTTTCATTTCTCTGTAGTTTCCTGTCAAGGTATCTTTTGAAAACTTCTGTCCTTAGGCTGAAAAGAAGTTTTATGCCTCGCTAAAGAAAAAATATCAAGGACAGAGTACCCTTTGGGATAGGCATGCTGGTAATGGTAGCAGCTATCAAAAAACAGAGGACATTAGTTGGAACTGCACTATTTAAAGTAGTGAAATCCAGAGGCTGATTAGTTGCCATCATCATGCTATACCTTCCATAGAAGCTCAGCAATGTTTTAAGCATTGTGGTATTCATTGCTTTAAAATGAAGTCTTACCAGAACGGAAGTATTTTATGAAGCAGTAGACTTTGAGTTATAGCTGTACCACTTGGCAGTAGAATTACTCATGAGCAAGTTATTTTAACTTTCCTGTGACTATGATTACTTTGTGGGGAAATTATTCTTGCTCTATCAGTTTCTTACAGTGTTAATGAGATTCAACTAAAGGGATGTTTCTGTAAGTGCTTTGCAAAATATAAAGTGCTCTACAAATATTTTAAATATTATTTGTATATTAAGCACTGATACACACTTTTTTTTTCTTTCAAACACTTTCTAAGATAAGGTGAAAGGAAAAGGATGAACAGTCATTGAACTGTTGGGTCATTTGCTGACAAATACAGTTGAAATGGGTAAAATTGGGAATATTAAAGCTCAAGAATGTGGGACATAGGGAAAACCTATGAGAGTGAGAGGAACATTTTCTTCAGTCTCTGTCTTGCAACAGGAAGTTGGAAAGGAAATGATACTTTTCTTGGAGAACATATAAAATCTCTGACTTTACATAATTGAGTAGATTGTGATACAGTCTTAGCTCCTTATCATTTGTGTGTAGAATTTATGTAAAAATTGTTTTTAAATATACTGTAAAAGTTTGAGCAATATAAGGCTAGAGTAGTTAAGGCAGTGTGGTATGGCATAAGGGTAGACATATAGGTTGAAAGAATAAAATTAAGAGTCCAGAAAGAATCCTTTATACTTATGTTCAATTGATTTTGGACAAGGGTGCCAAGACAATTCAGTGGGAAAAGAATAATCTTGTAACAAATGATGCTGGATAGCCATATGCAAAAGAATGAATTTGGACCCCTTCTCACACCATACGCAAAAAATAACTCAAAATGGATTATAAACTTAAATGTAAGAACTAAAACTATAAAGCTCTTAGAAGAAAATATAGGAGTAAATCTTGATGACCCTGAGTTAGGCAGTGATTTCTTGGATAAATTGGACTCTGTCAAGATTAAAACTTTTGTGATACTAAGGATACTGTCAAGAATGTGAAAAGACAACCCACAGAATGGGAGAAAATATTTGTAAATCATGTATTTGATAAGAGACTTGTTTCTAGAATTTATAAAGAACTACAACTCAAAAATAAAAAGTAACCTAATTAAAAATTGGGCAAAGTGGACTTCCCTGGCGGTCCAGTGGTTAAGACTCCACGCTTCCAATGCAGGGGGTACAGGTTCGATCCCTGGTTGGGGAACTAAGATTGCATGTGCTGTGTGGTGCAGCCCCCCAAAAATTTTTTTTAATAATAAATTCACATGTAGTTTAAAAAACAAAAAAACAACAAAAAAATTGGGCAAGCTATCTGAATAAACGTTTTTTCACAAAGATATACAAATGTCCAATAAGCACATGAAAAGATGCTTAGCACCATTAGCCATCAGGTAAATGCAATTCAAAACCACAATGAATCTCATTCACACCCACTTGGGTGTTTATAATTTGAAAAGATGTATAATAACAAGTGTTGGTGAGAATGTGGAGAAATTAGAAGCCTCATACACTGAATACATTGACAGGTTGTAAAATAGTATGGTTATTTTGAAAAACTGTTTGGCAATTTTTCAAAAGGTTACACATAGAGTTACCATATGTCCCAGCAATTCTACTTCCAGGTATATACCCAAGAGAACTGAAAACATGTCCACACAAAAACTTGTTGCATGAATGTTTACCGGAGCATTATTCATAATAACCAAAAGGTAGAAACAGCTCAAATGTCAATCAACTGATGAATTGAGAAATAAAATATGGTATATCCATCAGTGGGATATTATTTGGCAATAAGGAGTGAAGTGCTGATAGATGCTATAATATGGATGAATCTTGAAAACATTTTGCAAAGTGAAAGAAGCCAGCCACAAAAGACCTTATACAGTATGATTCCATTTATATCAGATGTCCAGAATAGCCAAATCTATACAGACAAAGTAGATTAGTGTTGCCTAGGGAACAGCTGAGGGGAGGGATTAGGAGGGAATGGGAAATGATGCTAATAAGTTCTGGGTTTCTTTTTGGGCTGATGTAACTTTATAAATGGGTTATGGTTGTACAACTCTGTGAATATATTAAAAACCATTTAAATGTGCAAATTAAATGGGTAAATTGTATAGTATATGGATAAAAAATAATGTAAAAATCAATACCCACCTCAAAAAATATGAAATAAAGGACATTTGCAAATGTATCTCTACTGGTTATCTTCTGGAGATAGAGAAGAATCAGATGGTTGATTGTCTCTATGTTATTTTTTTCTCATTCTCTATCCTTCTAGTGGCTGACCAGGTTTATTAAATGCATGCACTTTTGTATTGATTGATAGTAAATCTTAATTCATTTTTGACAGGAATTGAGTTCTTCTCAGACTTTATCACATGATGGAGGATTCTTCAATAGACTGGAAGATGATGTTCATAAAATTCTTATTAGAGAAAAAAGAAGAGAACAGCTTACAGAATATAATGGAACAGATAATTGCACAGCTCATGAACACAACCAGGCATGTAAAATAGAAAATTCTCTTAAAATCACAGTGAAATTATTTTTCTTTTTTAAAAAACCTAAGCAGTGGAACCCAATTATGATTGTATAAATTTACAGTTTTAGGATATTATCTTAGTCATTATTACACCTAGATACTTATATTAAAAAGTATGAAGTACTTCTTTAGTTGATGAATATTTATTGAGCATGTGCTATAATGCTAGGTATTGTTAGGCCCCAATGTAGGGGAGTGGGAATATCAAGATGGATAAGACCATCCATGCCTTAGACAGAGTAGTGGGGATAGGAGGAGGGAGACTGTAAAAATATCATTCAGCATGATGAAGGCTTTAAGAGAGAGATGAACAATAAAAAAGAGGTTTTTGAGTAGGAAAGGTAATAGATCACTCCTTGGGTGAACTGGGAAAGGTATATAAAGAAGTGACATTCAGGATGGATTTTGAATGGTGAATAACTGTATAAACTGAGAAATGGAGAAAACCTAAGGGAGCTGCAAGAACAATGGCCCAGAGCTATGAAAAGCCTTAGACTGAATATTCAGGAAACTGAAAAATTCTGCATCTAAGAAGTATAGACTTAAGTGAGTGTGGGATAACATGACTAGAGAAATATATTGGATTTAGATTATAAAGGTCTTTTTATGTGAAACTAAGAAGTTAGAATTTTATCCTGCAGACCAGGGGTTGCAAACTATGGATGGTCAGCAGTCTGTTTTTGTAAAGCTCACAAGCTAAGAATGGTATTCACATTTTAAAATATTGTTTGGAGAAATACAGAAAGAAAGAAAAGATCTTATCCTATAGAGACCTCTAAGTCTGCATTTATTTTTCTCACCACAACCACCAGTCTTCTCTTTTACTTCCTCTTAAACTGTGAATCTGTTCTTTACCTTATATTGACCTCCAATACTTAATGGTTAGTCATTCAACAAATTAAACACTTGCTGTGTTGTGTTATATAGGACACAAAAGAAGCCAGACTCTTAAGAACTTGTCACTCCAATGCAGCAATAATATTGCTTTATAAAAACAGTATACCACATGAAAATCTATTTTCAACTTAGTACGGGAAATCCTTGCCTGCCCTGAGGTACTTGTGAGCTTCTTCCTTTCTGGCATTGAGTTAAATTTTGTGTTTTCCTGTCTTGTCTTGACTGTCAAATTTTATGTATGGTGCAAGCAACTGTGTTAACATTTATAGTTAGCATATTTGTTTCCTCTTTTTACATTGATTATGATTTTCCCCGTTGTGGTTTGTTATCTTCTTATTTTTCTAAGCCATCTCAGATCATTGTTAGATAGTAAGAATGATATTAATATACTTGAGCAAATAATTAGATGTTTCAGATCTTCTGTAGGGCAAAGTTGGGTACACATAAGTTTAATTAAATTATTAAGTAATGTTAATGATATTTTAAAACCAAAGTGACAGTGCAGTATAGTAGAAAGAGAACGGTCTTTGAAATCAAACCTAATAACACAAAATATAGCACTGCAGCTTATCAGCTGTGTTACATTGGAATGAAATTACCTGCCTTTCATGCACTGTTATTATGAAAATTAGCGATTATGATGTAAAATGTTTAGCAGAGCATGTTGTACACAGCATGCACTTGATAATTGTTTTTGTACAAGGTGGAAAGTGGTAGATCCAAAAAAGGTAATTTATAGGAATGGAGATGAGAGATGGCTTTCTTAGGAGAAAATATCTTTTGGTTTTTGTGGGGTTTTTTTAAAATACTTATTTATTTATTTGGCTGTGCCAGGTCTTACTTGTGGCATGTGGGATCTTAGTTGCAGCATGCGGGCTCTTTTAGTTGTGGCATGTAGACTCTTAGTTGCAGCATGCAGGATCTATTTCCCTGACCAGGGGTCGAACCTGGGCCCCCCTGCATTGGGAGCGTGGAGTCTTAACCACTGGACCACCAGGGAAGTCGGAAAATAGCTTTTGAATTGGAATTTAAGGGACAGTAGAATTTGAACATGAAGAAGTGAGGGAGAAGAAACTGGAATGTCAGAGTAAAAGAATGGAGGCAGTGAAGAATAAACCAGTTTAATTAAGACAAAATTCAAAGAGGAGCATAGTATAAGTTTGGCACAGTGGGTTTGGAGGGATTGTGGAGGACTTAAAAGCCTGATTTATGATTTAGTCAGGAGATAATAAAGAATTTTTTAAAGTTTTTGAGCAGAGGACAAAGTTCTATATGGTAATACTAATTTCACTGCAGTGCCTAGGAAAAACTGAAGGAAGGTGAAGACTAGTGATAGGAATCAGACAATATGCCATATGGTAAGGTTGTAGAACAACAGTAACAAATTACTAGTGGTAATGTAATTTGGTATGACCATTTTGGAGAACAATTTGGCATTAACTTTTAAAGTTGAAGATGATGGGGAGACTGTTTTAGAAATTCTACGTTAGATTAAACCCTGAAGACATCTTCAACAAGAATGATTCAAACTCAGTTGTTTGTGACAACAAAATCAGTAGGAGAAATGAATGAGCTACAGCAATACATAGCAACATGGATGAATATCAAAAACATAATCTTGGGCTTCCCTGGTGGCGCAGTGGTTGAGAATCTGCCTGCCAATGCAGGGGACACGGGTTCGAGCCCTGGTCTGGGAAGATCCCACATGCCGTGGAGCAACTAGGCCCGTGAGCCACAACTACTGAGCCTGCGCGTCTGGAGCCTGTGCTCCACAACAAAAGAGGCCGCGATAGTGAGAGGCCCGTGCACCGCGATGAAGGGTGGCCCCCGCTTGCTGCAACTAGAGAAAGCCCTTGCACAGAAACGAAGACCCAACACCGCCAAAAAGAAAATAATTAATTAATTAATTAATTTTAAAAAAAAAACAAAAAACAAAAAAAACCTGAACATAATCTTTAATGAAAAAAGCAAGTCACCAAATAGTAATAGTTTGATGCCATTTATATAAATTTCAAAATATAGAAAATTTAATATATTACTCAGGGATATTGTTCTAAAAGACTAACAAAGGAAGAGAATAACAAACACAAAATTCATAATAGTGGATATTTTCGGGGGGGGGAAGGGATGTATTGGGGAGAGGCACATGGGGGATGCCAAAATACTGGTAATGTTCACACAATCTGCATATTTTATTTTTCTTTTTACCTTGTGTCATTCCTTTATATATTATTTTGCACGTGCAAAACTTTTCATCATTAAAAATATTAGGATTTTTGTCATGTCATTGAGTATAGTGGGGAAAAAAGAAAGATTGAGGCCATTAAAAATAATCTTTTTATCTACCTCCTTCCTCTCCCCCTTGCACTCCTTTTTCAGAGAAAGAAAGCCGTTCTTTTTGCAAAGGTTAAAACTCTTTTAAACTGTACATTAATGTACCAGAAATTTTTAAAGGTGAAAAATAAATCCATCCTAGTTCAACCAGTCTTAACATTTGGTTTCATTTTTGAATAGCACTTTTCTAGGAAAATGCCACGTGTATAGGTATTTAAAAAATAACTGATGATAAGGACTATAGTTTTTGGTAACCCCTTATGTAAACCATGGTTATAGTCTGTCAAATCAACGTGCTGTAATTTGTTTAAGGTCATTACCCTAATATTGAACATTTAGGTTGTTTAGAATTGGTCACTTGATATTCATTGAATATATTCATATATTTAATTTTTTGCTGAATTTCTCCTTGGAATACATTCTTAAAAATAGTAATTGCATCAAAGCATGTAAACATCTGTGTTGCTCTTGATGTGTTACCAACATTGTCTTCTAGCAGCAGGATATGAGTTTACTAACTTTTCCACAACTTCACTGGCATTCCCTCTAATGGCCTTCGGGGCTCTGTTTTATCAGTTGTCTTTGTGGCATATTTCACGCTCTTGTTCTGTGAATACCTTATACTCACTATGTCCAAACTCGAGGTCATCATTTACTCTCCAAACCAAGCATTTGGCTTGACTTCATCATTTCTGTTTTTGGTTTTATCATTTTATCCAGATATTCAGACTCTGAACCTCCTGTTTCACTTTTCTGTTTTTCAAGGTTTGGGAGTTTTTAATCTTTGAAATAGTTCTCAGATCTATCTTCTCTTCCATTCTTATTAACATTTCTCTAGTTTAGGCTCTCATTATCTTTTACTGGTATTATTTCAGTAACCTAGTAAGTCTTTCTGCATCCTGCCTTCTAATTCTAGGTAATTTATCTTATACATTGCTAACAGATGACTTTTTAAAAAAAAGTTTTTGGCCGCACCACACGGCACGTGGGATCTTAATTCCCTGACCAGGGATCGAACCTGTGCCCCCTGCAGTGGAAGTGCGGAGTCTTAACCACTGGACCACCAGGGAAGTCCCAACAGATGACTTTTTGAAAAGCAAGACTTCCATCCTGCCACACCATGTCCCTAAGCTTCAGTGTCTGTTGAATCAAGTGGAAGTGTCCTTGACCTGACATTTAAAGCCCTCAAGCTTTTCAGACTGAGAGTCCCAACCCATTTAACCAGTCCTGAAATCAATTTAGTAGATTGCTACCAGCACTAATCAAAAAAAAAAGTTGTCAGCGTATATGACATCTGTTCGTATTTTATGAAATTTGTTTCTGTGTATATGTGTATATATATATAACATACAAATATACATATATACACTGACATGTATGTGCATTCTGGGTCATGATATAAAACTTTCCTTAACATGGGTCACTGTCAAGTAAGTTTGAAAGCATTGTTCTACAGTGTAGCTTCGGCCTAAGTAACTTCAGCTGTACTCTTTGCAGTTTTTTCTCCTAGCTGGAGCAGAGCACTCCTATCACAGCACTGGATCCTTCCCAGCTTTGCTCAAGGTTCATTTCACATGCCGTCTCCTCCCTGAAGCTCTCTCATTGCCCTATCCCAATCCCAAACACAGAAAACCTGGATATGATCTTTCCTTCTTTTTCTATACCCCATAGCATTTTGTTTTTCTTATGGCACATTTCACACAGCACATTTTTATTTGTTACTATTCTTTTTTT
Organism: Balaenoptera physalus; assembly: GCF_965194825.1. NCBI lineage: Eukaryota > Metazoa > Chordata > Mammalia > Artiodactyla > Balaenopteridae > Balaenoptera > Balaenoptera physalus. The sequence goes on along the minus strand of NC_138886.1, from coordinate 82,551,123 downwards.
TTATTATTTTTTATTTTATTTATGGCTGTGTTGGGTCTTCGTTTCTGTGCGAGGGCTTTCTCTAATTGCGGCAAGCGGGGGCCGCTCTTCATCGCGTTGCGCGGGCCTCTCACTATCGCGGCCTCCCCTGCTGCGGAGCACAGGCTCCAGATGCGCAGGCTCAGCAATTGTGGCTCACGGGCCCAGCCGCTCCGTGGCATGTGGGATCTTCCCAGACCAGGGCTCGAACCCGTGTCCCCTGCATTGGCAGGCAGATTCTCAACCACTGCGCCACCAGGGAAGCCCTGTTACTATTCTTAATAGATTACAAATCCCTTGTGGACATAGACTTATACACCCTTTTATCTTCATTTTAGTATAATGTCTTCTACTTAGAAGATAAGTTTAAAATTTATTTAATGAAATATAGGACTTCATAAAAATGGGTATACATTAAAACAATATGATTTTCTGTTTTAAAAAGTGATGTTTGTTGTAGAAATTCTGGAAATAACTGATAAGTGAAGAAATTTTAATGATGGCAAAAATATTTGAGGGCTTAGTATATATTTGCCAGATATTCTATTAAGTACTTAAAATGATTATTTCATTCAGTTCTCACAGTTAACTGTGAAATTGATAGGCATCTTTATGATCCCCAATTTGCAGATGCAGTGGGAAAAAATTGACCCTAATCTCATTCACTTGGAGAAAACTACCATTGATACTTTGCTGTGGTCCTACTTTTCTGTGGATTTACACTTTTTCCCCAATCATGTAGAAACTTACATGGACCACTTTTCAGTTAAATACAGAGATGGTGAGCAATTCAGATCATTAAGTAATACATTGACCCTTGAACAACACAGGTTTGAACTGCTTGGGTTTACTTATACATGGATTTTTTTCAGTCGAGGTTGGTTGAATCTGCAGATGCAGAGGAACCGCATATACAGAAGGCTGACTATATACGACTATGAGTATTTTTTGATTTCTCAGAGGGTTGGCGTCCCTAACCCCAACATTGTCCAAGGGTCAACTGTAATGTTTTTACATTAAATAATAATGTTTATAGCTAAACTGCTTTCAGTTACCCACACTGAGGAAAAAATTTAAATATACCAGTTTGATATAACATTGCTTACTACTGAGGTTGTACACTTTTTGATTTTTTATTGGTCATATGCCTGCATATAGGTGCAACTGTTTTTTCTAGTTTTTTTCATTTACCTTTTGATTTTGTTTCAGTGTTTCTGGAGATTTTTCATCAAGTTAAATCTATCAATCTTTTCCTTTTTGTTTTCTCCCTTTCATACTATGTTCAGAAGAGCTTTCCTATTCAAAGATGTTAGCTAGTAATATTATAAAGAGTTTATTTTAATACTTAAGTGGTTTTATTTTTTTTAATTAAAATACTATTTTATATTATTCAATGATATATACTCAGTGTAAAACAATTTTGATGAAAGGAAATTTTTAAACAGTAAAGTGAAATCTTCCATAATAATTCTAAGAGAGTTATTAAAATGTTGGTGTATGTCCTTCCAGGATTTTTTCTTTGTATATAGTATTACAGTTTTGGGATCATACAGATGTGTTTTATGGTTCTGTATCATCATTTTTAGTGATTTCAGAGTTTTCAGTTTTGTAAATTTGTCATATATTTAGCCTATATCCGTATTGTTGGGCATTTAAATTGATGTCCAATTTTTTGTTTTAACTGCAGTGAACACTTTCATAGTTACTCCCCCCTCGCTTATCTATTTAAGATAAATTCCTAGAAATGAGATTTTGGGGCCATTATAATAGTATGTATATTTCTAATTTTGATCTAAATTTTTTCTTCCGAAATCATCTTATACTATCATCTTCTTCACTAAGCTCCAACCATGCTTGCCTCTTTACTATCCTTCAAATTCTCTAGGCTCTTTTCTGCCTCAGGGCCTTTATACATACTGTTCTTTCTACCTGGAAAGCTTTTATCTCCCTCCACTTTTTACTTAGCCAATTCCTACCCAGTCACTCAAGGTTCATCTTAAGGGTCATCGCCTCAGAGCTTCCCTGACCCACCAAGGAATAATCCACATTATTCCCTTTATAGCCCTGTGTTTCTTTTCGTCACTGCTTAAACCTTGGTTTCTAATTGCAGCATTTCTTTATGTAATATCTGCCTCCTCCACCAGACAAGTCCCATGAGGGCAAGAATCTTTTCAGTTCTGTTCACCATTGTACACCCAGCACCCAGCATAGGTGCTCAGTGAGTATTTTTGGTATAAAATTGTTGCCACATTACTCATTAGATAAAGAGAACCAATATATATTCTTATGAAAAGTATGACTTTGGGTTGATCTTTTTGCATTTAAATTTATTTACTTTGGTGTATGTTACAAGATGGCAGGCATTTAACTTGATTTTTCCAGTTAGCCATTTGTGCTATATACTACCATTATTCTGTAATTCAGCCTTTTCTCACTTCTTTAAAATACCATAGTTATATTATAATAAATTCTTGTGTTTTAAATCTCTTTCTGGACTTTCTTTTCTGTTACATTGCTGTGTCAACATAGGTGCCATGGCATGCTGTTTTAATTATTTTTGCTGTATAATATATAATTATCTGGTAGGCAAATTCTACTGCATTAACTTTTTGTTTCTATCCTGTATTCTCCCAGGTGAAGTTTTGACTATCTCGCTAAGTTCCAAAGAACAAAAACTCTATTGAAATTTCTATTGAAATCTTATTGAATGTACAAATTAATATTTAGTAATACTTAGTTTTCCTATCTAAAAACATGCTTTGATCTGTCCTTTTCAGTATTTTATCATTTATTGATCCTGAAAATTACTGAATTTTATTCTTAGGGATATTTTTTATTGCTGTCCGGAGAAAATGTTTTTTCTAGTTATATCTTCTATGTGTTAATTGCTAATATAGAGAAAAGCTATTTTTGGTTTTTTGTATTATTTATTTTGTATTTTTCTCATAAGTTTTCAATTCTTTTAGGTTTTTAAGATAGACTAATAACAACTTGTCAGAGACCACTTTAGTATGTTTATTCCAGGATGGGAATATCATTTCAAAGCCCTGATATTGTTCTAGGTTATGTTTGTAGTTTGAGATTAGGCATAAATATCTTATTTGCTTGTACTGTACATAATTACATTTATAAAATTGAGTACAAGTGGAAATGTAGTCAACAGTTTAGGTTGCTTTAGAAAATGAATTAAAATTGGGACTTTTTTTTCCTCTTAAACCTTTCAAAAAGGATATTGTAAATCAGAATTGGCAGAACTGTCTTAGTTCTAAAATGGTGTTTTCCCCCTTTAGGAAGTAGTTCTAAAAGATGGAAGAATTGAAAGACTAAAGTTGGAACTTGAAAGAAAAGATGCTGAAATCCAGAAGCTGAAAAATGTGATCACTCAGTGGGAGGTTTGTATATATTTACTGTTGTAAACTAAAATAATTCTATAAATTTGTACATTTTCTGTTTTTATTATATTGAAATATGTTTAATATTTGATTGATAGAAATAATATTTCTGCTATTTAGGTTTTTTTAACTCATTAATTATATATAATCTGAATGATAGTGTATTTTTATTATAGTAAAATACATATAACATTAAATTTGCCATTTTAACCATTTTTAAATGTACAATTCAGTGGCATTAAGTACTTTCTCAGTGTTGTGTAACCATCACCACTGTCTATTTCCAGAACTTTTTCATCATCCCAAACAGAAACTCTGTACCCATTAAACTCCCTATTTCCCCTTCTACTGCAATCCTTGATAACCTCTAATCTCTGTGAATTTGCCTATTCTAGGTACTTCCTATAAGTGGAATCATATGATATTTGTCCTTTTGTGTCTGCCTTATTTCACTTGGCATGTTTTCAGCATGCATATCCATGTTGTAGCACGTATCAGAACTTAATTCCTTTTTATGGCTGAATAATACTCCACTGTATGTATATACCATATTTTTTTGTTTATTCATCTGTTGATGGACACTTGCACTGTTTCCACCTTTTGGCTATTGTGAATAATACAGCTATGAACAGTGGTGTAAAAGTATCTGAGTCCCTGCTTTCAATTCTTTTGGTATATACCTAAGAGTGGAATTTCTGGATCATATGGTAATTCTATGTTTAACTTTTTAAGGAACCATCAAACTGTTTTCCATAGCAGCTGCAGCATGTTACATTTCCACCAGCAATGAACAAGGGTACGAATTTCTTCACATCCTTGCCAACACTTGTCATTTATACAATTTTTTTTAAACCACAAACCTATTACTCTCCTCCTTTCTTAGGCTTTTAAAAAAATCTCTTATTCATCTCAAGTATCATTCTCTTTTTGAACTAATATTTATTCACTCAACAATTATTTGTTGAATGCCTGTAATAGGCCAGGTGCTTTTCTGGACCCTGTGTATGTAATAGTGAAAAAAAGTCAAGTTCCAGCCCTGCTGGTTCTTATATTTCCCATTCTCGTCTACTCATGCCTTTAAGAATTATCCCTGTTAAAAACCTTTTTGAACTGCACCCAATTCTGCCTTAGCTTTTTCTTTGTCATTTATATTTTCTTTTGCTTTTTTTGAGCACTTACCATGTGTTAGGCACAGTGAATACAAAGATGAGTTAGTAAGAAGCTCATAGTCTAATGGAGAAGATAATCATATAAGTAATTGCAGTACAATGTAGAATTTGTGATTGAGATCTGACAGAGTGCTCCAGAAGCCCAGAAACAGGAATGAATCCGTTGCTGCTACTGAAAATTGGTAAAGGTTTCACCAAAAAAAAGATAGTTTTTCCAGATAGAACAGTGCATACAAGGCACGAGAATGGTAGGAAGTGCATTGTTACTGACGTTTAGAGAAATGCAAAGTTGTAGAAGGTGAGATTGGGGGTGTTAGTTGAGGTCAGTATTTGAAGGCACTTGCATTTTAGACAAGGAGAGGGCAGTGAAGGTTTTAGAAGGGAAGTGACATGAGAATTGTTTTGTGGAAGATAATGCACATAGCTGAGGCCTGGAGTGAAGACTGTCTGGTAACAAAATTAACAGGTACTGAGTGTAAGAGGAAGAACACATTTTGAACTGGTTTGGGGAAACGGAACTAGTAGATCTCGTTTTGGACATGTTGAGTTTGAAATGGCTGTGGATGCAGGCATAGATGTTCAGGATGTTGAACATCTGTGTTGGACACATTGGAGTCACACCATATGTGCGTTTAACTTTGTGTTCTCTTTTTCATGAAGTTAAAAATATAATGAGGGCACTGTATATTTCATATGTTCTTTATTATAAATTGCACAGTACTAGGATTTTATAGTCTTATGTTTTCATAGATACATTTACTGTTCAGTATTGTAAATGCAAAACTATATATGTTATTTTTATCGCAGTATAAAGAATATTCAGGGGTAATTTTGTTCATTTGCAATTTTTGCCTTATGAGCTGGCTTTAGATCTTGAAGACTAACTAAAGACATGCTTCCATATACACTGATATGAACCTTGGAGAAAAGGCTTGAGCTAAAGATAGAGTTTGATGAGATATTAACATTGACTGAAACCCTGAGAGTGAGAATTTCATAGTGGATACAGTTTTATATTCCCAGTAGATATATTTCTATATTCATAGTGAGTATAGTTGTAGTTGACTGTATTTATTTTTCTCCTTCATATTTTTATGTTTCCATCTGACTTATCTCCCTCTTTCATTACTTAGCTTCTCAAAAATCCTACTCCCTTTTATGTTTACTTCTTCCATTCAGTGTATTGTCTTCAGTATTACTCAGTAACATTATTGATTTATCCTCAGCAATTTACTGGACAGAGTATTTAGTAAAAGTCATCTATTGGACTTAATTTAAAATACATCAGATTTGTTTTACAAGAAAGATTTTTGAATCTGGTAACTTCTGTACATATCTGTGTACATGTTGAGAGAAGAAATGACAAGTTTCTTATATTGATCTGTTTTCTTTCCCTGACCTCTTGTATTTCTATAGTTACTAAATATATTGTTTTCTCTAATGTACTAATATATTAAATATTTATAAATACTTCAGTGTGTGCTATAAGACACGTTGAATAAGAGTAGTGTAGGGGAAAAATTCCCTGGAATATGGATGTTAATGTGGGAACACAATTCCAAAATTGTTTATAATGTATAATTGTGTCATTCATGTAGTTTGAAAAGAAGCTAAGCCATTTTTTTAAAGTTGAAAAATAATTGAAAGATATTTCAGTAAATTACTAATTCATTTCAGCCAAAATGTAAGTAAAGTAATTCAAAAATTACTTTAAAAATATTTAGTTAATGAAATAACAAAAGATTAGTAAAGCCTTAACTGAGCAAATATAAAACTGTGCTATACAGTAACTACTACACGTGGTGTAAAATTAATACACTACATGGGTTTTAAATACATAAAAGTAAAATTCTTAATTTTTATATATAAAAATTAAATAAAATAAAAATTGTAATTAAATAAAACTAAAGACAGTTGAAAGTCATTTTCTCAGTAACACTGACCACGTTTCCAGTAGTTAGTAGCCACATACTGGACAGTGGCAGATGAAGAACAGATACAGAGAGTTCTAGTATAGTACTGGTATAGAACTATGAATCATTTTTCTTTTTGTTTTCATATAATTATTTTGAATTGTGTAAGGATTTTATTTGAGGAAGAAAAGAGAAAGACTCTTCAGGAAAATTTAGTTTTATTCTGAGTTTTCTCCACTTTTATTCTACTCTTCTTAAATACAGTCATTTATAATATTGATTTGTATTATTATACGAGGGATTTAATTAAGTAGTAAGACAGTTGTGAATACATTTTCCTCCATCTTTTTTCTTTCAGAAGTAATTTATGTCTTTGAGCAAGCCTAGAATTCATAGCTCCATAAATTGGTAGTAAATCATTAATTATATCATTTACTTTTTAAAAATTAAATCTTTTTTCCTTGATTATTAGGCAAAGTATAAAGAAGTAAAGGCAAGAAATGCACAGTTGTTGAAAATGCTTCAGGAAGGTGAAAGTAAGTGATTTCTGTGTTTTTAGAATTAAAAGTTAATCTTAAAAATATTTGAAGATAACTTTTCAAGATATATGATTTATTAATTCAACAAAATAAAAAGGTTTCCCAAAAGGATACAAACTGGATTATTGTTGATAATTTTATTATTACAGTTTCTTTTGCAGCACCTTAGTATTACACAAGTTTACAACTATTCAGCTAAGAAACTCTTGAAATTTCAATTCTTATAAATTATTGGAGTATATTTAGAGGGAAAACAAGAAAACATTTGCTTAGGATTCTGTTTATTAATTATTAGAGGAGAAGGCCTGTCATGATTTTAGGTTTTCCTTCTACCCCTCCCACTCCCCACCCCGACTCATCATACTTTTGCTGCCACTCTAAACTTTTGGCAGTAGATTACCAGCAGGAAGCCAAGGAAATCAATCAAAAAAGGTTAGAGATAATAACATTAGTAAAGTTGATGTTATATGAAACCCCCCAAATCAGTTGCATTCCTGAATGTGAATACCTAGTGACGCTAACCTTGAAAGCTCTCTGAAAATTTTCCATTAATAACAGAAAGGGAAGCATGTATTAAATTTGCAAAAGAAAATGAACCATAAAAGAGGCATAGAGAAAGACATGAATAGATGAGAAAGTCTTCTGAATAGACAAAATTAAGTGTAATAAACAATTTCCCTTGTTAACAAATGTTAATGAAATCCCAAATATAGCTCCTGTGAGTACTGTACAGCACTTGAGAAGTTATGAAGCTCACCTTAAAGGATAAGTAAACAAGATACCCCAAATTGTTTCAAATATGAAGATACTGGGAGCGGAATTGTCCAACCAAATATTTAAACTATTAAATAACAGTTATCAAAAACCAGAAATCATGTCCAGCTGAACAGAATATATAGTCTTGAAGTAGAGTCAAACATTTTTTATAATTTTACGATTTTTATAATATAACTTAACTGTTACAAGCTTAACTGTGATAAAATAGAAGTTAAATAATAATGGGAAAAGGCATTATTTGAACAATTAGATATCAATATCCTGAGGTTAATTTAGATATGCATGTCACTGAGCTCCATGTGGATCATTTAATGAATAAAATTATGAAAATAATTGTTTACAAGATATATTTCTAATTGAAGAAAGTAAGGGTATCATTGAACATTGGATGTATGATTTTTAAATACCTAAAAATAAAGTAATATTCCTTAAGGAAACATTTGTGAAAAGTGAGAAAATTAACTGATAAAAACTTACTCTCAAAAATAGATTAAAGGGACTTACCTGGTGGCACAATGGTTAAGAATCCGCCTGCCAATGCAGGGGACACAGGTTCGATCCCTGGTCCAGGAAAATCCCACATGCCATGGAGCAACTAATCCCGTGCACCACAATTACTGAGCCTGTGGTCTAGAGCCCACGAGCCACAACTGCTGAGCCCGGGTGCCATAACTACTGAAGCCCGTGTGCCTAGAGCCCGTGCTCTGCAACAGAGAAGCCACTGCAGTGAGAAGCCCGCGCACCGCAACGAAGAGTAGCCCCCGCTCGCCGCAACTAGAGAAATCCCGCGCGCAGCAACGAAGACCCAACACAGTCAAAAATAAATAAATAAAATAAATAAATTTTTTTAAATAGATTAAAAATGGCTACCAGTAAATAATATCAGTGTCCATACTCCGTACTATAAGTAGTCCAAGTAGAACAATTTTATAGAGGACCATGACATGAAAAATACAGTACGTTAGAGTTTACAAACTCTAACATGTATAATATAAATGCAAATACAGTCAGTTATGTTACAGTACAACATGTGTTCCTAAAAATCACTAATCTCTATAAAATCATACAGTTAAAACCACAAAGTTTATGGGGAAAATGGAGTTAGGAGCATACAATACTCAAAAATTTCATCAGTGACACATTAAAAAAAAAGGAACCTAATAAAAACAGTAACAGTTTTATACATGTTAAAATGGTTGAACATATAAATACTGTAATAAATATGGCACTTTACTTTGAAGACAACCTAAAGTTTGCTGTAGAAGTAGGTTTCAGAAGGGTTGCAGCTTGTGTGTGTTACTGTTAAGTGATGGAAGGATGCAAAGTTGGTGTGGTTCTTGACACAGTGCGCTGAAATAGCGGGTAGATATTTGAGGTGTGTACATGGGTGCGGTTTTATTTGTTCATGAAATTGTGCTTAAGCATTAAGTACACAATTCGTGTTATGTTCATGTTGTTCCCCGATGTATCAATCTCTTTGAAACACAAAACAGCATTATAGCAAAATTGACTGTAGTTAAAATATTACATAATTGTTAAAAATCACTAGTTCTCAGTGAGTGCGTTTAATTCTGAGGATGGAGGAGTAGAAAGTATAATTTGTAAAAGTTCCCAAGTTGATTCTTAAGGGACTGTGATTTGTTTCTTGACACAGCATCTCACCTTAGTGCATATCATATTAAACTATGAAAAATAAATTTGAATGACAGAGTTATATTGGTGGAGCTGTGGTGATACCAGTACTCGTATATTTGAACATTTCCTCCTTTACTCATTTTATTAGTTTTACCTCTTCAGTCTCTCCTAGCTTTTCAAAGTTGAAGAATTAGTTTTTCATGCATTAGCCTTTACCATAGATTAAGTAAATTGTCAGCCATGTGGAAATTTTTAAAGCTTAGGGAACACAGAGGCCAAAGAACAGATCTCTTGCTTCCCCAAAGCGGGAAAAACCTCTAGACAAATGAACAGTTCTGATACCACAGATGTTATATGATTAACTGTGCTCATATGAGCTAACACTTATTTGATAGTGCTTTAATGGTATGAAAAGTCATATAAAAATAATTCTTATGGGCCTTATGATATGCACACCTTGACAATTTAACAAAACAAAACAAACAAAAACACTCTACATTGTTTTTAAAATCTTGCTTTAAGATTAGTCGAGGAATTTTAAAGTTTTTTTCCCTATGTGAAATATTTTATTTTCTCTGTCCTTGTCCTTTTTAGTATAAATGGAAAAAATTAATCTTTTGTCATATCTGTACAATTAATATTTTAACACCACAGAAATGTAGAATTTCCAATAAAAGCTGCTGTGGTGATAATAATGATCAGAATTTACCAGTGAAAATAAAGAGGTATATATAGGGTCAAGGAATACATTAAGTATGAGGACAATTCATCTTTGCCTGACTGCATTGCTGTCTTGGTTCACTAAAAGTATTGTTAAAGTATTTGAGTGATTGAAAAGATTATACTGCTGTTTTTCCTTTTTGTCAGTGAAAGATAAAGCAGAAATACTTCTGCAAGTTGATGAATCACAAAGTATCAAGAATGAGCTAACGATACAGGTAAGAAAAACTATATATAGGACTGGTTATATTAAGCTGTTGTTTAGTCCTGAATTATGAAACTTGACTAAACAAAAACACAGCCCATCAATACTGCAAACCATACTTCATTATTATTATGTAATAACAAATGATTGAAAATTCTGTTTACTGAACTGAGGGAGGTATGTATGTCCTAAAGAATAGGGGAAGATAAGGTTGTATTTTAGTTGATGTGGGCCGAATATAGAGATAGAAAGGACAGAGAGAACTTATCCTGTTCATGGACTTGATTTTCTCCCCTTCCCATCCTTATTCTTTGGTCTTGTCTTAGAACAGTGAGCTTGCCCTACGTATCTTTAATATACAGCTGAATAAAATGCCTAATTGAAATTGTTTGTGAGGATAGAGGTTCTCTTCTAATGCTCATTAATCTCATAGTCAAAAATCATCATTGTGAATAACAATTAAGAATATTTACCAAAAAAGACCAAAAAAAGTCTTTTTTTATTGAATATTTGGTTATAGGTAACTTCACTTCATGCTGCGTTAGAACAAGAAAGATCTAAAGTGAAAGTATTACAAGCAGAATTAGCCAAATATCAGGTATGCTTTTATAATTATGAAAGTGTTTTCATCACAAATAATACATTTGGAATAGGTATATACATGTGAGAATAAATGTACTATTTTATTCTTAGTCCAAAATTTATTCACCAAACATATTGATAATTTTGTTATTATTGGTTATATAATTTACATCGTAGAAAATGTTGTTTATTCTAGATATTGGTATATACAGCAATAACTAAAGTAACTCAAAAAGACCTTCAGTACTACATAGATGATGTGAGATATGTGCCAGTGAATCATATCGAGGGAAGGTACATAATGACATTTATCCCATTATATAATAAGTTTGATCACTTGGGTACAGCAATCTCTCCTAGATATCTTCAACATACATATATTTGTATATGCATATGTATGTGTGTCTATGTCATGATATAAAATGAGTTAATTGATGTGGGGTCATAGTTTAAAAGTTTGAAAGCCACCACTGGTGGCCTAGAGAACATAAAAGTTGTTTAGCTCCAGCTTTGACATGTCATCAATCCAGGAAGGAAGATTCCCTTTGCCTGGGAAGCTTTGAAAAGGATCTTTGAATTATTATTATTTTTTTAAAACTCTTGTTTAGACGAAAGGTAAGAGTTTTAAGCTATATAACATTGGTACCTCTGTATAGTGGGTATCTACCATGTAGAAAGTTTTTTAGTAAATTTTTTATTTCCCTGCTGTCAGGAAATACATCTTATTTTTAACACCTGTCATTATACATCTCAAGTTTCATATAACCTGTTCATACTTTTTTTTCTCTGAATGAATCTTTGAAAAACTTTTATTTGGTCAGGACTGAATTAACAGCATTCTCATACTTGATTTTTTTTTTTTTTTTTTTTTAAAGAAGGTTGGTTGTGGACATGTTTTTGAACACCAAGAGGGAGATTATGGGCAGAAAAAGGGTGAAACAAACAAAGAGAAGCTGCCAACATTATTAAATGGGTCTGGGTCCCATGTGCCCTTGATATAACCACCACTCTAAAAAATGTGCTTTCACAGACAGGTAGTTCCCAAACTTGGCTGATCATCAGAATTTCTTGTGAACTGTTTGATTGTTCAGCCCACTACTAATTATCATAAGTAAATAGGCTGGGACAAAGTCTAGACATCAGAATTTTTAAAATATTACTACTTAGATGATTCTAGTAATTAACCAAGTTTGAGTATCATTGCCATAGTTTATAAAAATGTAGAAAAATTATAAAAGTATTATAAATACATCAAACCATTATTTATGGTTAAAATGGAGGGTAGAATAGTTATGGATGATTAAATTTTTTTGTACCTTTGTGCTTTCCATATTTTTTAAATGATTATTTGCTTTTTGAATCAGAGTAAGGTAGAAAATGTTGTTAAAAGTAATTAATGAACAATACTTCCTGTCTTTTAAGCCACCTTTCTCTTTCTTTGGCTCAAGTCAAATACCATTGATTACATTTCATTTGGAGGAAATTAAATACAGATTTATATATGTCACTGAGCAAATATGAAAAGTATAATCTTCTTTTCAACCCACTGATGAACAAAATCAGATTTCTAATGCTGTCTTATATGAACAAAACTATATAGAACTTGAATTAGAAATTGAATTACTCAAAAGGGTAATGAAGTGAATCACCAAATTTGCTGATCATATGGAGCAAATTGTCTATTTTGATCAATTTTTTTTTTTTTTTTGGCTGCATTGGGTCTTCGTTGCTCCGCGTGGGCTTTCTCTAGTTGCAGCGAGCAGGGGCTACTCTTCATTGTGGTGCACAGACTTCTCATTGCAGTGGCTTCTCTTGTTGTGGAGCATGGGTTCTAGTCGCGCGGGCTTCAGTAGTTGCAGCACGAAGGCTCAGTAGTTGTGGCACACAGGCCCTTGAGCACGCGGGCTTCAGTAGTTGTGGCGTGTGGGCTCAGTAGTTGCGGCGCGCGGGCTCTAAGGCACGCAGGCTTCAGTAGTTGTGGCGTGCCGGCTCAGTGGTGTGGCTCGCAGGCTCTAGAGCACAGGTTCAGAAGTTGTGGCTCACGGGCTTAGTTGCTCTGCAGCACGTGGGATCTTCCCAGACCAGGGATCGAACCCTGCATTGGCAGGCAGATTCTTAACCACTGCGCCACCAGGGAAGTCCTGATCAAAATGTTTATTTAAAAAAAAAATCTGGGACAGTGCAAATGAGCTCTAAAAAATAAGATACTGGTGATCAGACTAAGTCCAGACTAGTTCAAATAGATAACTGTTTTCTACAACCTACTTTAACCGTTTGTAAAAATAACAACGGTTATTGCTATTTAAAATACGTATAAATAATTTAGTGGTATGTTCATTCAAATTTGCAACAAACTCAGAAAAGAAGTTCCTTCCTTTTCATAGTCAAAAATGCCTTTGATCTCATTTATTCTTGAAAAGAAAATGCCCCCAAAATGTTATTTCCTAAATAATTGACCCTATTTTTCTTTACAGGGTGGCAGAAAAGGGAAAAGAAACTCTGAATCCGACCAGTGTAGGTGATTCCATTAGCCTTTGAGGTCAACACAAAAATTAAAACTTTCAGGGTTTTGCAAAAATGTATATATTTAATGCTGTGCAACTGCTGAACTATGCAGTTTTTGTTGAAGAAACTTAAAATGATTAGCTCACTAACGGTTTATAATCTTATGTCCTTTTGGCTTAAAGTGAAAAGAAGAAAAATAGAATTCCAGCACAACTCAATGATTATTGTTTACTATTCGTACTTCTTATCACTTTAGTTTTTCATCAGTCAATAAAATTAATTTACTCTTCCATTAATGTTTGATTTTTTAAAAATTTCAGAAACAGTGTCAAAGTATTGTTTTTGCTTATAGCACAATCAATTTAACTGGATTTAAGCTCAGTGAATATTTACGCAGCACTTTGTGCATGCTAAACCCTATAGAACATACAAGATATCCTCAAATGGCTTATGCTCAGGGGAAATAGAAGGTGGGGGTGGGTAATGACAACAGCAACAAAAAATTACCATACATATTAGAGTGTGGTATCACATTGTTTGGAAATTGAGAAAACTTGCATGAGATATTAGGTTGGCCAAAAAGTGCCTTCGGTTTTTAAGTAAAAATAAAAGACACATTTTTCATTTTCACCAAGAACTTTATTGAACAACGTATTCACCCTTTTGTTGCACTATCTTCTGCCATTTTTCAGGCAACTTCATAATTCCGTCTTCCCAAAACTTTTTTATCTTTTTGAGCAAAGAACTGTTCCAGGTGCCTTTTACAGTCGTCCAGGGAATTGAAATTTTTTCCATTAAGAATTTTGTAAAGACCTAAATAAATGGAAATCCAAAGGTGCAATGTCTGGTGAATACGGCGGATGAATCAGAGCTTCCCAGCTAAGCTGTAACAGTTTTTGCCTGGTCATCAAAGAAACATGCGGTCTTGCGTTATCCTAATGGAAGATTATGCATTTTCTGTTGACTAATTCTGGATGCTTTTTGTCGAGTGCTGCTTTCATTTGGTCTAATTGGGAGCAGTACTTGTTGGAATTAATCGCTGGGTTTTCCGGAAGGAGCTTATAATAGAGGACTATTATGAGTCCCTTCCAATCCCACCATATACACAACATCACCTTCTTTGGATTGAAGACGGGCCTTTGGTGTGGTTGGTGGTGGTTCATTTCACTTGCCCCATGATGTCTTCTGTGCCACATTATTGTACAGTATCCACTTTTCATCACTCATCACAATTTGTTTTAAAAACGGAACGTTTTCATTACGTTTAAGTAGAGAATCGCATGCGGAAATAAGGTCGGGAAGGTTTTTTCGCTAAACTTACGTAGAACCCAAACATCAAAGTGATTAACATAACCAAGCTGGTGCAAATGATTTTCAGCGCTTGATTTGGATATTTTTCAGTATGTCGGCTATCTCCTGCGTGGCATAAAGTTGCTTGTTCTCAGTTAATGTCTCGATTTGAGCACTATCAACTTCAACTGGTCTACCCAACCATGGAGCATTGTCCAGCGAGAAATCTCAGGCACGAAACTTTGCAAACCACTTTTGACACGTTCAGTCAGTCACAGCACCTTCTCCATACACTACACAAATCTTTTTTTGCATTTCGGTTGCGTTTTTACCTTTCTTGAAATAATACAGCATAATATGCTGAAAAAGTTGCTTTTTTCTTCTGTCTTCAATATTAAAATGGCTACACAAAAATCCACCAATTTTGATGTCTTTTTTAAAATGCACACTGATATGACAGCTGTCACATACAATCTAACAAAATTGTTTTGAATGAAGTTAAAGACAACTAAGTGCTACTAGAGCCATCTTACGGAAAAAACCGAACGAACCTTTTGGCCAACCCAGTAGTTGTTTGGAAGGTGGATACCTTTTCTGTAAATTTTTTGAGAAGCATCCTAGGCAGAAGGAGCAAACTCTGGGCTGAAATATTTATTTAAAGGACAATCTGGCTTGAGGACAGAAGTGTGACACACTGAGTGTTGATGTGGGGAAGGAATGAAGATAGATTTTTTTTTTATTCATATAATCAATTAGCAGTTTATGGGATTGATTTTTTTTTTTAGTGTTGTCAGTGAAATACAAATATGATTCATTAAAATACAGAGAGTTTTTTTGTTTTATAACAAAGGTAAACACATAAATACTGGTATTGGCCTCCAAAACCAGCATTATATGAAAGACTCCACTTCATGACAGTCTTTAATAAGAAAAACTACTTAATGTCATCATTGTTTATGTGTCTGGCTTCTTCCGTGCGGTTACATGAACCTTGCAAAGAATTGTGGCTTATTATTCTCAACACTTAGTTCTCTATATAGCACAGAGTAGATGTTAAATAATTATTTGTTTAATTAATTGATAAAGTGGTACAGCTTTTTAAGATAGTTTTCCCCTAATTTTACCTTTGATTAAGAATAGGTACCATCAGAACCTAGTTAATTACTTAAATACATTTGGTAATCCATGGTACCATATTTTTCAATCCAGTGATGAACAAAATCAAATTTCTAATGTTGTCTTATAGGAACAAGCCAGACAGAACTTGAATAGTTTCAATTATAATTGAATTACCCAGGTAGTTAATGAACTGAATTACCAATGCCTATCACATTATCATCTGCTTTTGATTATTTACCTATACACTATCCATTTGGTACATTATCTAACATCTAACACAGTGCCTGGCACATGGTAGACACTCAACAGGTACGCCATTTTCTACTAGTGTATATATGGTTTAAAATCACCTGAGCACATAGAAAACTTCATTGATTATCCTGTTTTGTGTTGGGTATTCTCTGGAGTACTGCACTCATGACTTTGTTTTTCCCGCTGATTTTTTTTCATTGATTGATGTATCCAGTTCTGTGGGCTTAATCTATCACTTCTAGGCCAGTGTCTCAATTTCAACAGAGAAAGCTTTATCTAGTAAGAGATAGAAAAGACAATCAGTGATCAGTTGATTTCTTCTGTTAGATTGATTTCTCAGGCATCCCCTTTTAATAAATATCATTACTCAGATTCTTTTCTGCTTCCTGAATGTGCAATGAAATTATTGATAGCTTATTATGTGCTAGTCATTGTGCTAAGTCCTAGAGATGCAAATAACCACAATCAATTAGAAGAACATAGAAATGTAAAGAAATATTCATAAAATATTCCAATAAATAGTAATACTGATGTATTCAAATTGCTATTGGGGTACAGAAGAAAATACATCTTACTATTTTAAACATTTTAGACATCTTCTTTGGGATTTCTGACATTTTCTATAGTGTGTTAGTAAAGCCAACACTCTTGAACTAGAGCTTTGTTCAAGTTCTGTTACTTATTAGTTGTATGGCCTTGGCTCATAATAAATATTCAGTAAATGATTGAACAGCATGAAATTTGGTATCTAATGAGAATAGTCAGTGAAAGTACTGGGTAAAAATTACGTAAGATGCCATTTTTACCTGCAAATTATTTTCAGTCTAATATGAATAAACAAGCATAGCACATAAGTAAATGAAATTCAAGATAGAATACAGTGGATTCCATAACAATTTTATGGAAGGAAGAGAGTATATTTGTTCAGGGAAGTCCAGTGTTACTTATTAAAAAGCTAATGTTTTAATAAGTAGCTTTCCCAAAAAGTTTTAAAGGGCAGAGGTTGTTTGACAAGAAAGGAAAATTTAAAAAGAGGGGTGAAGAAAAAGCAACATGTGTTCAGGGAATAGAAAGATAACAAGGCATGTGTTGAGGAGCATATCAAGCTAATATAATAATACTTAATTTTTGAGTTTTTGAAAAAAAATTTATGGACACAGCAGTGATGCAAAGTTGTCCTTTAAGAAGATTGAAATGGTAATGATGTAATAAAAAATTATAGAAGAATCAGTTTGGAAATATCAAGGAAGCTTTTATAATAGTAGAAACAGGATGTAAAAAGGATCTGAACTAGGGAGGTGGCAGTGGGATTCAGAATACAGAATAAAAAAAATTCCCAGGGTGGAATTTAACAAATTTATGTAGAGTGAGGAAAAGAACAAGGGCATTAGACATGAAAATCAAGATCTCTAGCCTAAATGAGAGTGAGGATGATAGTGCCATTAGTAAGGTACACTGATGGAGGAATTGATGTGGGGGAGATGGACAGAATTAACTTCTGACTTTTTAAACTGGATTTGCCTACAGAGCATCTGAAAATAGTCCAAGAAGTTGGAAATACAGATCTGGTCCTTTGAGGGAAGGATGGTTTTGGGATCCATCTACAGTTAAGTTGTATAAATAGTTGACATACCCAAAGGAAAAAGTTTTTCAAGAGGAATACTGCTGAGGACAGACTTTGGAAATGGTAGGAAACAAGAGAGATTGGTGAGAAAGGTGGGAGGCATGTTTATGAATGTTGCATAGAGGTCTCAAGTTATGAGCCTGAGGAAAAACTACTGGTTTTAACAGAGAAAGAACACATTAATGACTTTCAAAATAGCTTTTTCAATGGCACAGAGCAAGGCACTGAGGAAAAAGTTAAACTGTAACACTTTTGGCAGTTATAAGAAAGGGCCCCCAAGGTGCTTTGAAGGGACTACATGGTTGAGTGAGGGTTGGTTTGTTTAAATTTAGGACTCAGTAGACCTTTACTATGTTAATGAACAAAAAGGAGCCAGTTAAGAAAACAATGAGACATTTTTAGCAGAGGGGGCGGAGTCAAGATGGCGGAGTAAGAGGATGCAGAGTCCGTGTCTCCTCACAACTAGGGCACCTACCAGACACTGGTGGGGGACCTTGACACCCAAGGGGACAGGAGGAACCCCTGAATGACTGGATAGGACATGGGGGAGAGCAACGGGGTAGGATAAGTGGAGGTGGGATGGGAGCAGCGCCCCTGAGGGGCGGCTGGGGCAGGGGAGAGGTGCCGACGCCTGGAGAGGCCCACTCACTGCAAGGGGATCAACAGGGATGGGGAGAGACCCTTGGGGGGGATTGGAGGGGAATGTGGCTGGCATTTCCCCTGCCCATTTTGGCCCCAGAGATCCTGCTGTGGTCCCCAGGCCTGGCCCTCTGCCTTCTGAGGCGCCCTCTGGCCGCACAGGTCCTGGGGACATAGGAGGGAGGGTAAAGGAAGAGTAGAGGCCAACAGGGTGGGACCCTTGGGAATTGGAGGATCAGAGGAGGGGAATGTGGCTAGTGTTTCCCCTGCCCACTCGGCCCCTGGCGAGCCTGCTGAGGTCTCAGGCCTCATCCACCACACTCCGAGGCCAAAGGCACTCCAGGGACCCGTCCCACCACGCTGAGCCTAAGCCCCGCTCCCAACCCCCCCAGGGCCTTTACTGGCCGCATGATTCTGGAGCCTAGACCCTGCTCCCCACCTAAACCCTGGCCCCCTAAGCCCCACCCCCATCTAAGCTCCTCCCCCCCACCGCCAAGGCCTTTTCTGGCCCTTTATTTTTTTGTGGGGGGGCTATTGTGGTTCTGTTTTACTTTCTGATTGTTTCATTTATATTTTTATTTTTTCTAATGTATCTTTTCTAATTTTGTTTTTTACTTTTTGTTATTGTTCTGCTTTTTTTTTTCTTTTTCCCACACTGTGCGACTTGCGGGATCTTGGTTCATGGGTCGGGGGGCTGGCCTGAACTCCTGTGGTGGGAGCACTGAGTCTGAACGACTGGACTAACAGAGAACCTCAAACCCCAGGGAATATTAATCAGAGTAAGGTCTCCTAGAGGTACTCATCTTGGTACCAAGATCCGGATCTACCCAACTGCCTGCAAACTCCGGTGCTGGAAGCTTCAGGCCAAACAACCAGTAAGACAGGAAACAGTACCACCCATCAAAAAAAGTGAGATGATGAAAAAATATGTTAAACACGAAGAAGCAAGGTAAAAACCTACAAGACCAAATACATGAAGAGGAAATAGGCAACCTACCAGAAAAAGAATTCAGAGTAATGGTAGTAAAGATGATCCAAAATCTTGGAAATAGAATAGAGGCACAGATCACGAAAATACAAGAAATGTTTAACAAAGTCCTAGAAGAACTAAAGAACAAACAAAGAGATGAACAACACAATAACTGAAATGAAAAATACATCAGTAGCAGAATAACTGAGGCAGAAGAACAAATAAGTGAGCTGGAACTTAGAATGGTGGAAATAACTGCTGAGGAGCAGAATGAAGAAAAAAGAATGAAAAGAATTGAGGACAGTCTCAGAGACTTCTGGGACAGCACTAAGTGCACCAACATTCGAATTATAGGGGTCCCAGAAGAAGAAGAGAAAAAGAAAGGTTCTGAGGAAATATTCAAACAGATAATAGTCGAAAGCTTCCCTAACATGGGAAAGGAAATAGCCACCCAAGTCCAGGAAGCACAGAGAGTCCCATACAGGATAATCCCTAGGAGAAACACACCAAGACACATATTAATCAAACTAACAAAAATTAAATTCAAAGAAAAAATACTAAAAGCAGCAAGGGAAAAGCAAAAAATAACATACAAGAGAATCTCCCCATAAGGTTATCAGCTGATTTTTCAGCAGAAAATCTGCAGGACAGAAGGGAGTGGCAGGATATATTTAAAGTGATGAAAGGGAAAAACCTACAACCAAGATTACTCAGCAAGGATCTCATTCATGTTTGATGGAGAAATCAAAAGCTTTACAGACAAACAAAAGCTAAGAGAATTCAGCAACACCACACCAGCTTTACAACAAATGCTAAAGGAACATCTCTAGGTGGGAAATGCAAGAGAAGAAAAAGACCCACAAAAACAAACCCAAAACAATTAAGAAAATACATATCAATAATTACCTTAAATGTAAATGGATTAAATGCTCCAACCAAAAGACACAGACTGACTGAATGGATACAAAAACAAGACCCATATATATGCTGTCTACAAGAGACCCACTTCAGACTTAAGGATACATACAGACTGAAAGTGAGGGGATGGAAAAAGATATTCCATGCAAATAGAAATCAAAAGAAAGCTGGAGAAGCAATACTCATATCAGATAAAATAGACTTTAAAATAAAGGCTGTTACAAGAGATAAGGAGGGACACTACATAATGATCAAGGGATCAATCCAAGAAGAAGATATAACAATTATAAATATTTATGCACCCAACATAAGAGCACCTCAATACATAGGGAAAATGCTAATAGCCATAAAAGGGGAAATTGACAGTAACACAATAATAGTGGGGGACTTTTTAACACCCCACTTACACCAATGGACAGATCATCCAAACAGAAAATAAATAAGGAAACACAATCTTTAAATGACACAATAGACCAGATAGATTTAATTGATATTTATAGGACATTCTACCCAGAAGTGGCAGAATACACTTTCTTCTCAAGTGCACATGGAACATTCTCCAGGATAGATCACATCTTGGGTCACAAATCAAGCCTTGGAAAATTTCAGAACATTGAAATCGTATCAAGCATCTTTTCTGACCACAATGCTATGAGACTGGAAATCAATTACAGGAAAAAAACTGTAAAAAACAAATACATGGAGGCTAAACAGTGTACTACTAAATAACCAAGAGATCACTGAAGAAATCAAAGAGGAAATAAAAAATTACATAGAAACAAATGACAATAAAAACACGATGACCCAAAACCTATGGGACACAGCAAAAGCAGTTCTAAAAGGGAAGTTTATAACAATTTAATCTTACCTCAAGAAACAAGAAAAATCTCAAACAATCTAACCTTACACCTAAAGCAACTAGAGAAAGAAGAACAAAGAAAACCCAGGCAGTAGAAGGAGAGAAATCATAAAGATCAGAGCAGAAATAAATGAAATAGAAATGAAGGAAACAATAGCAAAGATCAATAAAACTAAAAGTTGGTTCTTTGAAAAGATAAAATTGATAAACCTTTAGCCAGATTCATCAAGAAAAAAAGGAAGAGGATGCAAATCAATAAAATTAGAAATGAAAAAGGAGAAATCACAACTGCCACTGCACAAATACAAAGGATTATAAGAGACTATGACAAACAACTATATGCCAATAAAATGGACAACCTCAAAGAAATGGATAAATTCTGGCAAAGGTACAATTTTCCAAGACTGAACCAGGAAGAATTAGAAACTATAAACAGACCTATCACAGGTAATGAAATTGAAACTGTAATTAAAAATCTTCCAACAAACAAAGGTCCAGGACCAGATGGTTTCACAGGAGAATTCTATCAAACATATACAGAAGAGCTAACACCTATCCTTCTCAACTCTCAGAAAATTGCAGAGGGGGGAACACTCCCAAATTTCTTCTACGAGGCCACCATCACCCTGATACCAAAACCAGACAAAGATACCACAAAAAAGAAAAAACTGATTTTGAGAGATTGGTTCAAGATGGCAGAGCAGAAGGACGTGCTCTCACTCCCTCTTGCGACAGCACCAGAATCACAACTAACTGCTGAACAATCATCGACAGGAAGACACTGGAACTCACCAAAAAAGATACCCACATCCAAAGACAAAGGAGAAGCCACAATGAGATGGTAGGAGGGGTGCAATCACAATAAAATCAAATCCCGTAACTGCTGGGTGGGTGACTCACAAACTGGAGAACACTCATACCACAGAAATCCACCCACTGGAGTGAAGGTTCTGAGCCCCACGTCAGGCTTCCCAACCTGGGGTTCCGGAAGTGGGAGGAGGAATTCCTAGAGAATCAGGCTTTGAAAGCTAGCGGGATTTGATTGCAGGACTTTGACAGGACTGGGGTAAACAGACTCCACTCTTGGAGGGCACACACAGAGTAGTGTGCACATCGGGACCCAGGGGAAGGAGCAGTGACCCCATAGAAGACTGAACCAGACTTACCTGCTACTGTTAGAGGGTCTCCTGCAGAGGCAGGGGGTGGCTGTGCCTCACCGTGAGGACAAGGACACTGGCAGCAGAAGTTCTGGGAAGTACTCCTTGGTGTGAGCCCTCCCAGAGTCCTCCATTAGCCCCATCAAACAGCTGGGTAGGCTCCAATGTTGGGTCACCACAGGCCAAACAACCAACAGTGAGGGAACCAAGCCCCACCCATCAGCAGACAAGCAGATTAAAGTTTTACTGAGCTCTGCCCACCAGATTAACACCCAGCTCTACCCACCACCAGTCCCTCCCATCAAGAAACTTGCAAAAGCCTCTTAGATAGCCTCATCCACCAGAGAGCAGACAGCAGAAGCAAGAAGAACTATAATCCTGCATCCTGTGGAACAAAAACCACATTCACAGAAAGACGAGATGAAAAGGCAGAGGGCTATGTACCAGATGAATGAACAAGATAAAACTCCAGAAAAACAACTAAATGAAGTGGAGATAGGCAACCTTCCAGAAAAAGAATTCAGAATAATGATAGTGAAGATGATCCAGGACCTCGGGAAAAGACTGGAGGCAAAGATCGAGAAGATTCAAGAAATGTTTAACAAAGACCTAGAAGAATTAAAGAACAAACAGAGATGAACAATACAATAACTGAAATGAAGAATACACTAGAAGGAATCAATAGCAGAATAACTGAGGCAGAAGAACGGATAAGTGACCTGGAAGACAGAATGGTGGAATTCACTGCTGCGGAACAGAATAAAGAAAAAAGAATGAAAAGAAATGAAGACAACCTAAGAGACGTCTGGGACAACATTATACGCACCAGCATTTGCATTATGGGGGTCTCAGAAGGAGAAGCAAGAGAGAAAGGACCCGAGAAAATATTTGAAGAGATTATAGTCGAAAACTTCCGTAATATGGGAAAGGAAATAGCCACCCAAGTCCAGCAAGCGCAGCGAGTCCCATACAGGATAAACCCAAGGAGAAACATGCCGAGACACATAGTAATCAAACTGACAAAAATTAAAGACAAAAAAAATTATTGAAAGCAACAAGGGAAAAATGACAAATAACATAAAAAGGAACTCCCATGAAGTTAACAGCTGACTTCTCAGCAGAAACTCTACAAGCCAGAAGGGAGTGGCATGATATATTTAAAGTGATGAAAGGGAAGAACCTACAACCAAGATTACTCTACCCGGCAAGGATCTCATTCAGATTCGACGGAGAAATCAAAAGCTTTACAGACAAGCAAAAGCTAAGAGAATTCAGCGCCACCAAACCAGCTCTACAACAAATGCTAAAGGAACTTCCCTAAGTGGGAAACACAAGAGAAGAAAAGGACCTACAAAATCAAGCCCGTAACAATTAAGAAAATGGTCATAGGAACATACATATTGATAATTACCTTAAACGTGAATGGATTAAATGCTCCAACCAAAAGACACAGGCTCGCTGAATAGATAGAAAAACAAGACCCATATATATGCTGTCTACAAGAGACCCACTTCAGACCTAGGGACACATACAGACTGAAAGTGAGGGTATGGAAAAAGATATTCTATGCAAATGGAAATCAGAAGAAAGCTGGAGTAGCAATACTCATATCAGATAAAATAGGCTTTAAAATAAAGAATGTTACAAGAGACAAGGAAGGACACTACATAGTAATCAAGGGATCAATCCAAGAAGAAGATATAACAGTTATAACTATATATGCACCCAACATAGGAGCACCTCAATACATAAGGCAACTGGGAACAGCTATAAAAGAGGAAATTGACAGTAACACAAAAATAGTGGGGGACTTTAACTCCTCACTTACATCAATGGACAGATCATCCAAACAGAAAATTACTAAGGAAACACAAGCTTTAAATGACACAATAGACCAGATAGATTTAATTGATATTTATAGGACATTCCATCCAGAAACAGCAGATTACACTTTCTTCTCAAGTGCTCACAGAACATTTTCCAGGATAGATCACATCTTGGGTCACAAATCAAGCCTCAGTAAATTTAAGAAAATTGAAATCATATCAAGGATCTTTTCTGAGCACAACGCTATGAGATTAGAAATAAATTACAGGTAAAAAAACGTAAAAAACACAAACACATGGAGGCTAAACAGTACATTACTAAATAACCAAGAGATCACTGAGGAAATCAAAAAATACCTAGAGACAAATGAGAATGAAAACACGACAATCCAAAACCTATGGGATGCAGCAAAAGCAGTTCTAAGAGGGAAGTTTATAGCAATACAATCCTACCTCAAGAAACAAGAAAAATCTCAAATAAAAAACGTAACTTTACCCCTAAAGGAAAGAGAGCAAGAAGGACAAACCAAACCCAAAGTTAGTAGAAGGAAAGAAATCATAAAGATCAGAGCAGAAATAAATGAAATAGAAACAAAGAAAACAATAGCAAAGATCAATAAAACTAAAAGCTGGTTCTTTGAGAAGATAAACAAAATTGATAAACCTTTAGCCACTCTCACCAAGAAAGAGAGGGAGAGGACTGAAATCAATAAAATTAGAATTGGAAAAGCAGAAGTTCCAATGGACACTGAAAAATACAAAGCATCCTAAGAGACTACTACAAGCAACTCTATTCCAATAAAATGGACAACCTGGAAGGAATGGACAAACTCTTAGAAAGGTATAACCTTCCAATACTGAACCAGGAAGAAATAGAAAATATGAACAGACCAATCACAAGCACTTAAATTGAAACTGATTAAAAATCTTCCAACAAACAAAAGTCCAGGACCAGATGGCTTCACAGGTGAATTCTATCAAACATTTAGAGAAGAGCTAACACCCATCCTCAAACTTCCAAAAAATTGCAGAGGAAGGAACACTCCCAAACTCATTCTATGAGGCCACCATCACCCTGATACCAAAACCAGACAAAGATACTACAAAAAAAGAAAATTACAGACCAATATCACTGATGAATATAGATGCAAAAATCCTCAACAAAATACTAGGAAACAGAATCCAACAACACATTAAAAGGATCATACACCATGATCAAGTGGGATTTATCCCAGGGATGCAAGGATTCTTCAATATACACAAATCAATCAATGTGATACACCATATTAACAAATTGAAGAATAAAAACCATATGATCATCTCAGTAGATGCAGAAAAAGCTTTTGACAAAATTCAACACCCATTTATGATAAAAACTCTCCAGAAAGTGGGCATAGAGGGAACCTACCTCAACATAATAAAGGCCATACACGACAAACCGACAGCAAACATCATTCTCAATAGTGAAAAAATGAAAGCATTCCCTCTAAGATCAGGAAGAAGACAAGGATGTCCACTCTCACCACTATTATTCAACATAGTTTTGGAAGTCCTAGCCACGGCAATCAGAGAAGGAAAAGAAATAAAAAGAATACAAATTGGAAAAGAAGTAAAACTGTCACTGTTTGCAGATGACATGATACTATACATAGAGAATCCTAAAGATGCCACCAGAAAACCACTAGAGCTAATCAATGAATTTGGTAAAGTTGCAGGATACAAAACTAATGTACAGAAATCTCTTGCATTCCTATATACTAATGATGAAAAATCTGAAAGAGAAATTAAGGAAACACTCCCATTTACCACTGCAACAAAACAAATAAAATACCAAGGAATAAACCTACCTAGGGAGACAAAAGACCTGTATGCAGAAAACTATAAGACACCGATGACAGAAATTAAAGATGATACCAACAGTTGGAGAGATATACCATGTTCTTGAATTAGAAGAATCAATATTGTGAAAATGACTATACTACCCAAAGCAATCTACAAATTCAGTACAATCCCTATCAAATTACCAATGGCATTTTTTTACAGAACTAGAACAAAAAATCTTAAAATTTGTATGGAGACACAAAAGACCCCGAATAGCCAAAACAGTCTTTAGGAAAAAAAAACGGAGCTGGAAGAATCAGACTCCCTGACTTCAAGCTATACTACAAAGCTACAGTAAGCAAGACAGTATGGTACTGGCACAAAAACAGAAATATAGATCAATGGAACAGGATAGAAAGCCCAGAGATAAACTCACGCACCTATTGTCAACTAATCTATGACAAAGGAGGCAAGGATATACAATGGAGAAAAGACAGTCTCTTCAATAAGTGGTGCTGGGAAAACTGGATAGCTACATGTAAAAGAATGAAATTAGAACACTCCCTAACACCATACACAAAAATAAACTCAAAATGGATTAGAGACCTAAATGTAAGACTGGACGCGATAAAACTCTTAGAGGAAAACATAGGAAGAACACTCTTTGACATAAATCACAGCAAGATCTTTTTTGACCCACCTCCTAGAGTAATGGAAATAAAAACAAAAATCAACAAATGGGACCTAATGAAATTTAAAAGCTTTTGCAAAGCAAAGGAAACTACAAACCAGAGAAAAAGACAACCCTCAGAATGGGAGAAAATATTTGCAAACGAAGCAACTGACAGAGGATTAATCTCCAAAATATATAAACAGCTCATGCAGCTCAATATTAAAAAAACAAACAACCCAATCCAAAAATGGGCAGAAGACCTAAATAGACATTTCTCCAAAGAAGACATACAGATGGCCAAGAAGCACATGAAAAGCTGCTCAACATCACTAATTATTAGAGAAATGCAAAGCAAAACTACAATGAGGTATCACCTCACACCAGTTAGAATGGGCATCATCAGAAAATCTACAAACAACAAATGCTGGAGAGGGTGTGGAGAAAAGGGAACCCTGTTGCACTGTTGGTGGTAGTGTAAATTGATACAGCCACTATGGAGAACAGTATGGAGGTTCCTTAAAAACTAAAAATAGAATTCCCATATGACCCAGCAATCCCACTACTGGGCATATTCCCAGAGAAAACCATAATTCAAAAAGACACATGCACCCCAATGTTCATTGCAGCACTATTTACAATAACCAGGTCATGGAAGCAACCTAAATGCCTATCGATAGACGAATGGATAAAGAAGATGTGGTACATATATACAATGAAATATTACTCAGCCATAAAAAGGAACGAAATTGGGTCATTTGTAGAGACGTGGATGGATCTAGAGACTGTCATACACAGTGAAGTACGTCAGAAGGAGAAGAACAAATATTGTATATTAACGCATATATGTGGAACCTAGAAAAATGGTACAGATGAACCGGTTTGCAGGGCAGAAATAGAGACACAGATGTAGAGAATGGACATGTGGACATGGAGGGGAAGGGGAGGGTGGGACGAATTGGGAGATTAGGATTGACATATAGACACTACCATTGTAAAATAGATAGCTAATGGGTACCTGCTATAAAGCACAGGAAGCTCAGCTCAGCTCAGTGCTCTGTGATGACCTAGATGGGTGGGATGCCAGGGCATGGGAGGTCCAAGAGGGATGGGATATATGTACACATATTATCTGATTCTCTTCATTGTACAGCAGAAACTAACACAACATTGTAAAGCAATTATACCCCAATTAAAGAAAAAATGAGATTGGGGGAATGGGGGTGAGGAATTGACTTCAGAGCCCACCAATTAGGTATTTACTTGCCATTATGTAATTTGGTTTCCATGTCAACCCTCTCCCATTCATAGTTCAATTCTAAGTTAAGCTGCTCTCTGTTAATGGAATTATGTACTTTCCTTATAACGGTTTAAGAATGTTTAAGCAGAACTTAAGGATTTAAAAAAGAAATATAAAATAATTTCATAATCAGACATTAGTAAACTTCCATGAAGGAATAATTCCTGAAGCAACAGACAAGATGGTAAGTGAAAGATCCTCCAAAGTATGTAAATCATTGACGGATTGTCCTGGGGTAAATTTTTAATTGAATTTAAAATGTTATTTACTTAAAGTTAACAGCCACTGCTAGTATGGTTGTTTTGAAGTGGATACCCATATGTACTATTAGCAATCTTGTACTTTGATTTCTGCCTTTTGGAAAAGCACTGTGGTAATATATTTCAAGAGCCAGAAAAATGTTTATACCCACTCATTCCCAATATTGGATAATTTATCCTAAGGAAACAGTTTGAGAGAAGAATAAACTTTAAAAGATCTATACAGGTATAACAGTAAGTGTAACAGGGAACCATGGAGTAACCCAAACGTTTAGCTTCAGTGTCTAACACAAATACCCAACTCGAATGACTAATTAACACAGCAGTGGGAATTAGTATTTATGCAGCCTTTAAGAAAAGTATAATTAGAATAACTCTGTAAAAACTTGGAATATATTGAACAAAGTTTAAATATAAAAACTTGTATACTCATTACAGGTAAAGTGAAAATCTATATGCATATGGACAAACTGGAAAGTAGTAATTCCAAAATAACACTGCTTGTGTTGGGATGGGGGATAATGGAGAATTATGGGTTGTTTTTCCCCCCAAATTTTATCTAATACACCTTTTTTTGTAATTCAAAAAAAAGAAAAATTACTACTGCTTGGATTTGTGTTAAGTAATTTCCTGTTACAGAAGTAGGTTGTAGTAACTTATGTATTGATATGTTCAACTGAATTGTGTTAATTAATATAGAACATCTCCTGGACATGGAAGTTTTGCTTTTTAATCCAGAACCCTTCACTATAATAGAACTGAACCAGGGAAGGTAGCTTTGTGAATCAAAAAGACTGTGTGGCTGCAAGAAAACTTGTAAAATTGTAGTCAACCAGGTTGATGTTTCCCTTGTTTTATTTCTCATTCAAAAATATTTCAGAACTTTAGAAGTTTTATTATCATTAACCATATTATACTGTTCTGGTGACATCTATTCAAAAATTAGTTTTTTGATTTTCATATTACAAACTAAAATGTGAATTATTTTATTGTATAACTTATATAGTATGCTCCCAATTCTGAATTTGTTAAGGACTTGACAACACAACTTTATTGAGATATAATTGGCATACAACTGCACATGTTTTATGGGATAAGTAAACATATTCTGCGATTTCAGTACTTTGAAATTTGTTAAGATTTGCTTCATGCACCAATATGTGATCTAACTAGTATATGTTATGTGTGGGCTTAAAAAGAATATGTGTTATGCTGTTGTTGGATGCAGTATTCAGTATTCTATACATGTCCGATTAGATTGAGTTTCTTCAAATCTAATATATCCTTAATTATTCTTTGTCCTCTTTTCTATCAGTTACTGAGCAAGAGAGAGAGATGTTCAAATCTGACAGTGATTGTGGATTTGTCTACTTTTTAAAAATGTGTGTGTGTGTATATATATATTTTATATATATAAAATGGAATATTAGCCATAAAGAATGAAATCTTGCCATTTGGACAACATAGATGGACCTAGAGGGTATTATGATAAGTGAAATAAGTCAGACAAAGACAAATATTGTATAATTTCACTTATATGTGGAATCCAAAAGATGAGTCATACTGGATTAGAGCGGGCCCTTAATCCAATGACTGATACTTTTATGAGAGAAAAGAGAGGAAAACTTGTACATACAAACATAGGGAAGAAGGCCACGTGGCAATAGAGGCAGAGATTGGAATGATGGCAGGTATATAAGCCAAGGAACACTAAGGATTGCCAGGAACAAACCAGAAGCTGAGAGAGGCAAAGAAGGATTCTTCCCAAGAGCCTTCAGTGGAAGCATGACTTGGCCAACACTTTGATTTCAGACTTCTAGCCTCCAGAACTGTGAGAGAATATATTTATGTTCTTTTAAGCCACCAATTTATAACGATTTGTTATGACAGCATTTCTGACCTCTAAATATTGTGGTGCTCCATGACTTAGTTCTGGGATGTCTGCTTTTCTCACTCTATCACCCTAGGTGAGTTCATTCATTACCATGCTTTAAATACTAGCAATATGTTGATATCTCTCAAATTTATATTTCCATACCTGATTTCCCCCTTAAAGACAGGCTGGATATAAATAGATAACATATCCAACTACTTTATCCTCACTTGGATATTTAAGAGACATATCAAACTTATTTTATTCCCTCCCCTCCCAACTTTTCCTCTCTCAATAAGTGATACTAATATCCATGCATATACTTAAGTCAAAAATCTATCATCATTGATCTCTCCCTCTCCATCATCCCATCTCTTAGCAAGTCCTCTCAAGTTTTCCTCCATATATATCTCAAATTTGCCCATATCTCTCCAGCTCCATTGCCAACACCCTATTCCAAGTCATTGTTATCTCTACGTTGGACTAGTGCTAGCCTTCTAATTGGTCTTCCTGCCTTTGCTCACGCACCCACACCGTTCACATACAATCATGTCAATTTTTTTAAAAATGTAAATCAGGCCATGCCACTCTTTGCAGAAAGTCACTAACTGGCTTTGCATTGCATGGAAAATAAAATTCAAACCTACCTCTGTGGCACACAAGACCCTGTAAGCATGGGCTGCCCTCTACTTCTCCCGTCTTCTTGGACTATAATGCTCCAGACACACTGGACTCCTTTTTGATCCTTGAACACACTAAGTTGTTCCCTACTTCAGGCAGGCCTTTGCACTTTACCATGGACTGAATATTTGTGTCCCCCACTCCCTAAATTCATATACTGAAACCTAATCCCCAATGTGATGGTATTTGGAGGTGGGACTTTTGGACAGTGATTAAGTCATGAGGTTGGAGCCCTCATGAATAGAATTAGTGCCCTTATAAGAGTCATAAGAGAGTTTGCTTCCCCTCTGTGCTGCTGTGTAGGACACAGTGTGAAAGCCGTCTATGAACCAGAAAGTGGGTCTTCACCAGACGCTGAATCTACCAGTACCTTAATCTTGGACTTCTTAGTCTCCAGTACTATAAGAAATAAATTTCTGTTGTTTAAGCCACGCAGGCTATGGTGTTTTTCTTATAGCAGCCAGAACGGACTAAAACACACTTGATGCTCTCTCTCCTTACGGTGCTCTTTTCTCAATTCTCAATATCTAGCTCCTTCTCATACTTCAGGTTTCAGTTCAAATGTCATCTCAGAGAGGCCTTTCCTGACTATTCTGTTTGAAGTAACTCTTACTAGTTACTCTCTGTTACATCTTAACACTAAAAAAATTTTGGCACTTAATATCTAAAATTATCTTATTTTTATAGTTTTGTTTTTTTTGTTTGTTTTTACTAGAATGTAAGTTCTATGAGAGCTAAGGTCATGTCTTTTGGTAATACTGTATCCACAGTACTTTGTGTGTGGTGTGTCATGGATTCTTAATACAAATATCTTAATGAACAATGAATGAACCCAGCAAGTCTTCAGGTCATGAAACATTCTAGATATTTACAATGAGATATGAGTAATTATTTGAGGCTAATTTAAAATCTTTGTCATATAAAAAAGGAACCACCATAGCCAAGTCTTCATAATCTAGCAACCACTAGAACCAGAGACTACTAAAGGTTGAATAAATCTTAAGAACATATGCAACCTACTCAATTTACAAATGAGGAAACTGAGACCCAGAGTTACAGCATGTGTATTGGTAGAAATATACAGAATATTCCCCCTTTGGAGAACCTCTTTCTGCACAAACAAATGCCACTTTTAACAAAGACTATCTCTCCCTTTGCTCACTATGTTAGCCCATAAAAGGCTATAAGCTTTAGTAATTTAATAAGCAAGGTGATACAAATTGCTTACATTACAGTGGTTTGAATTCAGAAAAACATGCTGTTAGATACATAAAAGTTTGAGTGGCTTAACTGCACAGGGAGAGTCAAGCCCATAAATATAGTGGCTCTCACTATGAGCTACTAGTACATCCAGTTAGCCTGAAATAGAGGGTTCTATGGCCCTCTTCTGGGCAATTTGAATGAACAAAGCCACATACCTTGGTATGTATTAAACATGCTCTAACTCAGTGATTAAATGTCCCTCCCTGACTTCCTTAGATGCTCCTCCCTCACCTCTAGGTTGATGGTATGATACCTTTCCTCCAGCTCTTCCCACCATCCAAGTATACTGTATCTGCCTGGAGTGATGAGAGCTTTCCTTCCCTTTACGCTGAGCTAGAGATCTTCATCTTGACTCCCCACTGAGAAGACAGAAGACAAGATTATGGATAAGTTTATATTCTCTATGAAATGGCTCACTAGAAGAATGAAAAGGATCTGCTCTCACCTGTGGAACCAGGATATTACTAGTTTTTAATTAGAATAAACAGTGACTTACATAAGATCTCTCAGTGACTAAATAATGGAGCCAGGTACTAGAATTCTGGATGCAGTTCCATTCTACTATATCTGTTTCTCAAACTGGTTTGCAGATCAAATGCATTAGACTTAACTGGTGGCACCTGTTAAAAAACATGTAATTTTGGAGGTGGGTCTGGGTGTCTAAAGTTTTAATGAATTTCCCAAGAAATGCTTATGCATGTTAAAATCTGATAATCACTATACTACCACTGCTTTTTCTGATATGTATATTAAAGTAGTCATTTCCATTTGAGCTTTCAAAGTACTTCTTAAGTATCATTAAGTTCACAAAACTTCAATTTCACCTATAAAATTCATCTTGATTTCTTTATCTGTAAATTAAAAGTTTTATTAGATAATCTCTAAAATCCTTTTAAGGTATAAAAGTAAATGTTCTTCACAGAACTCTTGAAACTACAGAATGCACATTTAGTATTTAAACAGTGACTATCAAGATATACTGATACCAAATGATTAAAAATTACCATCATCAAGTGATGGAAAAGCACTTCAAAGTTTAAAGAATAAGTTATTTGCAAAAGTTGCCAGCTGTCTACAGATGTATCAGATGTATAACACTCTTTTGGATGAAGCAAATAGTATTGTTTGTTATAACATCTCTTAAGTAATGAACTTTATGTACAATAGAAGCCTATTTTAAAGGAGTCTCATTTGAGCTAGAACTGCTTTCAGTGGGGCATTGTGAATAAGGTGAACTCCAACTGAAGAACCACATTCCTGATATACAAAGAGGAAGAAAGATTTAAAACTATAGAAAGAAAATATTTAAAAAATAAGTTACCACAAATACTTTCTTGTAAAAACTGACTTTTTTTTTGCTTTCAGCAACTGACCTATTGTACCGTGTGTAAAAAATGTCAAGTATCTCTAGTGTGACTTTTAAAAAAATTTTGACCTCTTATTTTAAATTTTATTCATTTATTTTTCTTTTTGGCCACACTGTGCAGCATGCAGGATCTTAGTACCCCAACCAGGGATCGAACCCACACCCCCACCATGGAAGCCTGGAATCTTAACCCCTGGACCACCAGGGTAGTCCCTAGTTTGAAATTTTTTTTTGGTTGCGCTGGGTCTTAGTTGCGTCACATGGGTTCCTTAGTTGTGGCAGGTGGGCTCCTTAGTTGCGGTTCGAGGGCTCCTTAGTTGCGACTCGCCAGCTCCTTAGTTGCCACACGTGGGCTCCTTAGTTGTGGCACACGGGCTCCTTAGTTGTGGCATGTGAACTCTTAGTTGTGGCATGCATGTGGGATCTAGTTCCCTGATCAGGAATCGAACCCAGGCCCCCTGCATTGGGAGCGCAGAGTCTTAACCACTGTGCCACCAGGGAAGTCCCTAGTCTGACTTCTTAAATGTGATATTTATCACCTAAAAATGAAGCACTTTACTAATGTCACCAAGATTTATCTGAGAGAACATCAGGTACCAAATTTGCAGCAGTCAAGGCAACTCAAAACAGAAAAGTGTGGTTGATCCAGATCAAAAGAGCAAAATGAAATCCAAGTGCAGGAGTAATCATACTAATTTTCAAGCAATTTTAACCTCCTACAGCAAGGAGAACACGGCTGGATATAACGTGTCAGTTCTTCTAAATGTCCTACAAATCTGTCAATTTACAGACTAGGAAAATTTTTTCTTCTCACTTCTAAGTAATAGTTGGAATTCAAAACTTATCTGAACTAATCAGCATTTACAATATCCAACATCCAATAAAAAAATCACTAGTCATGTTTAGGAAGCAGCAAAATGTTACACATAATTAAAAGGAAAATCAGTCAATAGAAACAGATTCAGAATGGCAGAGATAATGGAACTGGCAACAAGGATGTTAAAACAGCTATGATATATATGTTTATTCAAAGAAAAACATGAACATAAGGAGAGAAATTGAAAACATAAAAAAAAGAACCAAATAGAATTTCTAGAGATGAAAAGTATAATATCTGAAAAAAATTTTTAATTGACTGTATGGGATTAATGCAGATTAGACACTGCTAAAGAAAGTATTAGGATTTCTCTGATGGCGCAGTGGTAAAGAATCCACCTGCCAATGCAGGGGACACAGGTTCGGTCCCTAGTCCGGGAAGATCCCACATGCCGCGGAGTAACTAAGCCCGTGCACCACAACTACTGAGCCTGCACTCTAGAACCCCCCGAGCCACAACTACTGAGCCCTCATGCCACCACTACTGAAGCCCATGTGCCTAGAGCCTGTGCTCCGCAACAAGAGAAGCCACCACAATGAGAAGTCTGTGCAACGCGACGAAGAGTAGCCCTCACTCACCACAACTAGAGAAAGCCCGCGTGCAGCAACGAAAACCCAAAGCAGCCATAAATAAATAAACAAACAGGGACTTCCCTGGTGGCGCAATGATTAAGAATCTGCCTGCCAATTCAGGGGACATGGGTTTGAGCCCTGGTCTGGAAGATCCCACATGTCACAGAGCAACTAAGCCCGTGCGCCACAAGTACTGAGCCTGCGCTCTAGAGCCCACGAGCCACAACTGCTGAGCCCACATGCAACAACCACTGAAGCCCATGCACTCTAGAGCCTGTGCTTTGCAACAAGAGAAGCCACTGCAATGAGAAGTACGCGCACTGCAACGAAGAGTAGCCCCAGCTCGCTGCAACTAGAGAAAGCCTGCATGCAGCAGTGAAGACCCAATGCAGCCAAAAATAAATGAATAAAATAAATTTATAAAAAATAAAAATAAACAAGTCTATAAAATTAAAAAAAAGAATTTATACAGACTTCTTGTCAGAAATATACAAGCCAGAAGACAATAGAATGACATCTTTGAAATGTGAAAGGAAAAAGGAAACTGTCAATCCAGAATTCTATAACCAGTGAAAATATTATTCAAAAATAGGTGAAACACATGAACAAAAGCTCAGGTAATTCATTGCCAGCAGGTGTGTACTACAAAGAAATGTGAAAGAAATCCTCTCTGCAGAAAGATAATACTACCAGATAGAAACCTAGATCTACACAAAGGAATGAAGAGCAGCAGCAAAATGGAAATGTTGGGTAAATATAAAAAATATTTTTCCTCATGTTCTGATTTCTTAAAAAGATAACTAAGTATAAATCTAAGAAAGCATTGTAGGGCTTATTACATATATAATATAGAACAACATTATCTTGCACAAAGGACAGGAGAGGGGAATGAAGTATACACTCCAAGATTCCTACGTTATATGTGAAGTGGCGTATTATTATTTGAAGTTAAACTGTGATGAATTCAAATTCAGGGTTTCTTAATCTCAGCACTACTGACTTCTGGGACTGGATAATTCTTTGTTGTTGGGGGAGGGGCACTATCCTGTGCATGACAGGTGGTTTAGCAGCATCCCTGGTCTCTACCTATTAGACGCTAACAGCAGCCCTACCCCCACCCCAGTTGTAACAACCAAAAATATCTTTGGACATTGCCCAAATGTCCCTCGAGGGGCAAAATCACCCCTGGTTGAGAAACCATGCCTTAAAGCAATCACAAAAAGGGGGGGAAAATTATACATATATGAAGCCAGTGGTGGAGATCAAATCGATACTCAAAAATTCTCTAAAAGAGGGCAGGTAAAGAGGATAAAAGCAACAAAGAACAGATGAAACAAACAGAAAACAATAATAAGATGTCAGATTTAAAACCTAACTATATTGACAAGTGCATTAAATGCAAGTGATTAAACAAACACTCCAACTGACAGGCGGAGACCATCAGACTAGATTTTAAAAAAGTAATAGCCAATGAATGACATGCTAGCTACAAGAAATCTCACATATAAATTGAAAGGATAGAGTAAGATAATACTATGTTTAAAACACTCATCCTAATAAAGCTTCATCACCTAATAGCAAAATACACTTACTATATGATCCAGTCACATCCATTCATTCCATCTATTCCTAGGTAGAAAAACATATGCCCACACAAAGATGTGTACACGAGTTCATAGCAGTTTTATTCAGAATAGCCCCAAACTGGAAACTACATAAATGTCCATCAAGAGGTGAATGGAAACACAAACTGAGGTATATCCATACAATGGAATACTAAAAGAACCACTGATTTACACAATATGGATGACTCGTAAAATAATTTTCCTGAATAAAACAAACCAGACACAAAAGATTACATACTGATTCAATTTATATGAACTCTAGAGCAGACTAATCTTATAATGACAGTCAAGACTTCAGTATTTTCCTGGAGCCATGGTTGAGGGTAAGGATTGACTGGGAAAGGACAAAAGGGAATTTTTCCAAAAAAAAAGGTCATGAAGAACCTAGGGGCAAGACGGGAATAAAGACGCAGACCTACTAGAAAATGGACTTGAGGACACGGGGAGGGGGAAGGGTAAGCTGGGACAAAGTGAGAGAGTGTAGTGTATATATGGACATATATACACTACCAAATGTAAAATAGATAGCTAGTGCAGTCGCGTAGCACAGGGAGATCAGCTCTGTGCTTTGTGACCACCTAGAGGGGTGGGATAGGGAGGGTGGGAGGGAGGGAGACGCAAGAGGGAAGAGATATGGGGATATATGTATATGTATAACTGATTCACTTCGTTATAAAGCAGAAACTAACACACCATTGTAAAGCAATTATACTACAATAAAAACGTTTAAAAAAAAGGAATTTTTCAGACTGATAGAAATGTTTTATATCTTGATTGTGGTAGTGGTTACATAGATGAATACTTTATTAAGGTTCATGGAACCATGCACTTAAAATTGAGTGTGCTTTATGTGTGTAAATTATATCTCCAAAAAGTAGATTTTAAAAATTCTTGCCATACATGTTCCAGGTTAAAAAAAGATCGAGACAAGCAAAGAAAACAACAAAAAGTCATCTTTAGTCAAACACACACAAAACTATTTGTATATTATTCCTATATATCCCATTAAATAATTAAAAATTTAAAAAATTTAAAGATATCATTTAAGATAACATAAAAATGTATAGCACTAATCCCAAAACAGGTGTGCAATACTGTTAACAGAAAAGTATAAAAGTTTATTGAGAGACAATAACAATCTAAATGAATAGATATACAATGTTCCTGGATTAGAAGGTCTAATGTTTTAAAGATTTTAATTCTCTCCAAATGGATTTATAGATTTAAAGCAACCTCAATCATTCTCAACAGAATATTTGCTTTGTTTTGTGGTACTTGACTAGCTGAAGGAAAGGGCCAAGAAAAGCCAAGACACTCTTGAAGATGAAAAATCATTTTGGAGGATTTGTTCTACCAGCTACCAAGAATTCTTACAACATTACATTAACTACGCCTATGACATTGCCTCAGAAGTAGACAAATAAACTGGTGGAATAGAGAGCTTATTTAGAGGACATTTGTATCAATACTTGTTTGAGGAGAAGAGTGTCACTGCAGACCAGTTGGGAAAGGACTGTCTTTTCAATATGTTGTCCTGGTACAACTGGACAAAAAATGTTTACCTCATACCATACCAAAAAATTAATCATGGATAGATTGAAGAGCTATTTGTGAATGGCAAAACCCTAAAGCTTTTAGGAGATAACTGTCATGGGTTGCATAGTGGCCCCTCCTTAAAAGATATGTTCATCTGGAACCCCACAATGTAAACTTATTTTGGAAAAGAGTCTTTGCAGATGCTTTTAAAATAAGGATCTCAAGACGCGATTATCTTGGATTAGGGTGGGCCCTAAATCCAATAATGAGTGTCTTTATAACAGAAAGAAAATAAGACACACAGGAGAAACACAAGGGAAAAGGCCACGTGAATAGAGGCAGAGATTGGAATTATGCGACTACAAGGCAAAGAAGGTGAGGAGTTGCTGGCAGCCAGCAGAACTCTCACCAGGAGAGAGGCATAGAACAGGTTCTCTCTTCAGAGCCTCCAGAAGGAACCAACACTACTGATACCTCTATTTCAGACTTCTGGCCTCCAGAACTGTACCAGAATAAATTTGTTGTTTTAAGCCACCAGGTTTGTGGTAATTTGTTATGGCAACTCTAGGAACTAATAAAATAACATAGGCGAATGTCTTCATGACCTCAGGGTATCTAAAGTACAAAAAAAGCGCTAAC
Organism: Balaenoptera physalus; assembly: GCF_965194825.1. Taxonomy (NCBI): domain Eukaryota; kingdom Metazoa; phylum Chordata; class Mammalia; order Artiodactyla; family Balaenopteridae; genus Balaenoptera; species Balaenoptera physalus. The sequence continues at coordinate 82,512,531 of NC_138886.1, read as the reverse complement.
TATAAAGGAAAGGAGTAACTATCTTAAATTAAAACTAAAAAACCTCTTTTCATGAACAGATATGATGAAAGAATAAAAAGACAATCAACACAGTGGGGAAAGCTATTTGCAATATATATAACTGGCAAAATAACAGAGTCGCAAAATGGGCAAAAACCTTGAACAGACACTTCGCAAAAGAGGTAATCCAAATGGCTAGTAAACATATAAAAAGGTGATCAGCTTTATTAATAAAGGAAATAAAAATTAAAACCAAAGTGAAATACCATTACATACCCAGCAGACTGTTAAAACCAAACAGAAAAAAATATGCCCCCTGTATCAGGCTCTTTACATAAAGAGAAATCCAAATGGTCAAAAAAATAGGAAAATGTGTTCAGCCTCATTTAAATTCAAACCACAGTGAGAAACTATTTATACCTCTAACCAAAATGACAAAAATTTAAAGGTCTGATAATACCAAAAGTTTGTAAAATTTGGGGTTAATCAAAATTCTCATACAGAGCTGATGGGGTGTAAATTATTACAACTGTTTTGGAAAATATTTTGGCATTATCTTGAAAAGCTGAAGACCCACAGACCCCATAACCCAGCAATTCCACTCATAAGTATATATACTCTTATGCTTTATGTGTATAAGAATATTCGTAAAAGCGTTGTTTGTAAAAGGGAAAAACTGAGGGAAAAAATCCATCTGAAATGGATTAAGCCCCACTCATACAAAACACCATGATGGATGGATATCCCAAATGTAATACTAAGTGAAAGAAGGAAGACAGAAAGGGATACAAATAGTGTGATTTTATACATATGAAATTTGAAAACAGACAAAATTAACTTAATTGCATTGATTATCCTGGAAGTCATTTTATTGTTCATCTCTAGCAGATCATAGAGGATTATGATAGGAAGAGACACAGTTAGGGGGTCTACTGGGATGCTGGGAATGTTCTATTTCTTGACACTGGATATAGTTATATCTATATATAAAAATGGTTTTTAAAATGTATATATAATGCACTTTCTATATGTAACTGTGTATTACATATCACAAAATTAACTAGTGTAAAAGGGGAACTGTTTGCAAGTATCTCTTGTTTTAATATTTCCCACAGGGCGATTCCATGCTACGTTAGAAAATGAAAAGGATCCTAGGATACCAGCCACTTAAATAAAAATAACTATTTAAATTCTTCTAGGGGGACTTCCCTGGTGCTCCAGTGGTTAAGACTCCACGCTCCCAATGCAGGGGGTCCGGGTTCCATCCCTGGTCAGGGAAATAGATCCCCCATGTCACAACTAAAGATCCTGCGTGTGGCAACGAAGATCCTGCGTGCTGCAACTAAGACCTGGCACAGCCAAATAAATAAATAAATAAATAAATATTTTAAAAATAAATAAATAAATTCTTCTAGGAAGAAACTAGGCACTTTCCTCTTAGTGACTTATGTATATGTCAAGGATTCTAGAAGATTCTAAATGTCCATTTTGCATTTTTGTGATTTTAAAAATATTATCAGGGAATTTTTTAACACCATGTAAGTTTTAACGGTGCACTTTAAAAAAATATAGATACCAAAAACAAGAATACTATATGTTGGGTAGTAATCTATGACTTAAGATCTCAGTGATGTGTTGGTCATGACTTTTACTGGTTCCTGAGAGTTGACTGTGTGCATCTCTTCCAACTCCGCAATCAATGATATCACTTCACATTGATAGCCTAAAATTGGTTATATTAGTGGGAATATTTACACCTTGGAAATTGGCAACGGATAAATGCTACAAATCAGCACCCCTACCTTCACCCCAACTGGTTTATCAGCACACTACTGCTTAAAGACTAAGAGTTCTGAATATAAATTTAAACTTTTCTTCATTAGCTTTCTTATCTTTAGAGAGGCTTAACATGTTTAACAAACAATTCTATCAAGACAGTGAGGTACTTCCAAAGCCTTAAATAAGAAAGTTGCTCAAACAAGAGAACTTAAAATTGATATAAAACTTAGAAAATAAAAAATTGAAGAGTAGAAAAAAACGGAAGAATAGACAAAACTTGGCATGCATTAGACCGAGAACTTGACATTTTCTAATAGTGTTGTTAACAGGAAAAAGAAAAATCATTGACACAGTCCCTTTCTGTTTAGGTACTTTGCTCAACAGTTGTTGTCTACTTCCAACTGCTCCATTCAGGAGAGAATAAAACTGTTCTGTTTCTTGGAAAACATGGATGCAATTTTCCTGTTTGGTATATCATTATATTCGGGGCTAATGTCTTCAGTATTTAATGTAAATCATTTCTCTTTGTCCTGGTTCCCTCAAGCTGTTTAATAAAGCCCCCTACAGTTTATTGCTCTTGTATTAATCAGAGATTGAGAAGTATCAATTATTCAGTCTTTCCACTAGATGGAAAACATAGTAACTTTTCTGAGGTGAGATGTAGATACTGGTGAAATGCAGTACCCTTTAGTGAGCAAGGCACACTTGAGAACTCAGAAAACCCAAACTGTGCATTTCGTCTGTGTTGACCATTTACCTGATAATAGTTATTTAGATGTTCATTACCTTAGTCTCTCCTTTCTAAGTCTTAGGTTTTAAATACTGATCATATAATTCATAAGGGTTTGCATTTATCCTTTAGAGCATTTTGGAATAAAGGCAATGCTGAGGAATAAAGTGGTAAAATAGATTTAATCCTCCAACTGTAAACAAAAAAAATACCTTTTGCATTTCAGTGAAGCCTATAGTCTCTTCCCATTTACTGCAATGTGACCTGTTTCTTTTCTTATGTGTGGTTAGTACACTAAATCCAATAGATTCAGTTACTACTTTGAGGAGGAGCTACTCCTTTTGAAATACTTGGTTTTTCCCCAAGTGACCAGCAGCCTACAAAGCATGATTCCCCTCCGCCTCCCCCATCTCTCTTTCTCCTTCCATCTCCATCTCTTCCTCTTTCTCTCACTTTACCTCTCCTTCTTCCTCTTCCTCTCGCTCTCTGTAATCCTTCCTGCTTCCTTGTACTTGCTTGTTTTAAAGGTGATTTTACTTTATTTTTCATTCTTTCACATTTTAATTTTTTTAACATCTTCATTGGAGTATAACTGCTTTACAATGTTGTGTTAGTTTCTGCTGTATAACAAAGTGAATCAGCTATATGTATACATATATCCCCATATCCCCTCCCTCTTGCATCTCCCTCCCATCCTCCCTATCCCACCCCTCTAGGTGGTCACAAAGCACCAAACTGATCTCCCTGTGCTATTCAGCTGCTTCCCACTAGCTATCTATTTTACATTTGGTAGTGTATATATGTCAATGCTACTCTCTCACTTTGTCCCATCTGACCCTTCCCCCTCCCCGTGTCCTCAAGTCCATTCTTTATGTCTGTGTCTTTATTCCTGTCCCACCCCTAGGTGCACCAGAACCATTTTTTTTTGGATTCCATACACATGTGTTAGCATACGGTATTTATTATTCTCTTTCCGACTTACTGCACTCTGTTTGACAGATTCTAAGTCCATCCACCTCACTACAAATAACTCAATTTCGTTTCTTTTTATGGCTAATATTCCACTGTATATATGTGCCACATCTTCTTTATCCATTCACCTGTCGATGGACACTTAGGTTGCTTCCATATCCTGGCTATTGTAAATAGTGCTGCAATGAACATTGTGGTACATGACTCTTTTTGACTTATGGTTTTCTCAGGGTATATGCCCAGTATTGGGATTGCTGGGTCATATGGTAGTTCTATTTTTAGTTTTTTAAGGAACCTCCATACTGTTCTCCATAGTGGCTGTATCAGTTTACATTCCCACCAACAGTGCAAGAGGGTTCCATTTTCTCCACACCCTCTCCAGTATTTATTGCTTGTAGATTTTTTGATGATGGCCATTCTGACTGATATGAGGTGATACCTCATTGTACTTTTGATTTGCAGTTCTCTAATGATTAGTGATGTTGAGCATCCTTTCATGGTTTGTTGGAAATCTGTATACCTTCTTTGGAGAAATGTCTATTTAGGTCCTCTGCCCATTTTTGGATTGGGTTGTTTGTTTTTTTGATATTGAGCTGCATGAGCTGCTTGTATATTTTGGAGATTAATCCTTTGTCAGCTGCTTCTTTGCAAATATTTTCTCCCATTCTGAGGGTTGTCTTTTCATCTTGTTTATGGTTTCCTTTACTGTGCAAAACCTTTTAAGTTTCATTAGGTGCCATTTGTTTATTTTTGTTTTTATTTCCATTTCTCTAGGAGGTGGATCAAAAAGGATCTTGTGATCTTGTGATTTATGTCAGAGTGTTCTTCCTATGTTTTCCTCTAAGAGTTTTATAGTGTCTGGCCTTACATTTAGGTCTTTAATCCATTTTGAGTTTAGTTTTGTGTATGGTGTTAGGAATTGTTCTAATTTCATTCTTTTACATGTAGCTGTCCAGTTTTCCCAGCACCACTTATTGAAGAGGCTGTCTTTTCTCCATTGTATATTCTTGCCGCCTTTATCAAAGATAAGGTGACCATATGTATGTGGGTTTATCTCTGGGCTTTCTACCCTGTTCCATTGATCTATATTTCTGTTTTTGTGCCAGTACCATATGGTCTTGATTACTGTAGCTTTGTAGTATAGTCTGAAGTCAGGGAGCCTGATTCCTCCAGGTCCGTTTTTCTTTCTCAAGATTGCTTTGGCTATTCAGGGTCTTTTGTGTTTCCATACAAATTGTGAAAGTTTTTGTTCTAGCTCTGTGAAAAATGCCACTGGTAGTTTGATAGGGATTGCACTGAATCTGTGGATTGTTTTGGGTAATAAAGTCATTTTCACAATGTTGATTCTTCCAACCCAAGAACATGGTATATCTTTCCATCTGTTTGTATCATCTTTAATATCTTTCATTAGTGTCTTATAGTTTTCTGCATACAGTTCTTTTGTCTCCTTAAGTAGGTTTATTCCTAGTTATTTTATTCTTTTTGTTGCAATGGTAAATGGGAGTGTTTCCTTAGTTTCTTTCAGATTTTTCATTAGTGTATAGGAATGCAAGAGATTTCTGTGCATTAATTTTATATCCTGCTACTCTATGAAATTCATTGATTAGCTCTAGTAGTTTTCTGGTAGAGTCTTTAGGATTCTTTATGTGTAGTATCATGTCATCTGCATAGTATTATGTTATCTTCAAACAGTGACAGTTTTACTTCTTCTTTTCCGATTTGGATTCCTTTTATTTCTTTTTCTTCTCTGATTGCTATGGCTAAAATTTCCAAAACTATGTTGAATAATAGTGGTGAGAGTGGGCAACCTTGTCTTGTTCCTGATCTTATAGGAAATGGTTTCAGTTTTTCACCATTGAGAACGATGTTGGCTGTGGGTTTGTCATATATGTCCTTTATTATGTTGAGGTAGGTTTCCTCTATGCCTACTTTCTGGAGAGTTTTTATCATAAATGGGTGTGGAATTTTGTCAAAAGCTTTTTCTGCATCTATTGAGATGATCATATGGTTTTTCTCCTTCAATTTGTTAATATGGTGTATCACAGTGATTGATTTGCGTTTATTGAAGAATCCTTGCATTCCTGGGGTAAACCCCACCTGATCGTGGTGTATGATCCTTTTAATGTGCTGTTGGATTCTGTTTGCTAGTATTTTGTTGAGGATTTTTGCATCTATATTCATCAGTGATATTGGTCTGTAATATTCTTTTCTTGTAGTATCTCTGTCTGGTTTTGGTATCAGGGTGATGGTGGCCTCGTAGAATGAGTTTGGGAATGTTCCTCCTCTGCAATTTTTGGAAGAGTTTGAGAAGGATGGGTGTTAGCTCTTCTCTAAATGTTTGATAGAATTCACCTGTGAAGCCCATCTCGTCCCGGGCTTTTGTTTGTTGGGAGAGTTTTAATCACAGTTTCAATTTCAGTGCTTGTGATTGGTCTGTTTATATTTTCTATTTCTTCCTGGTTCAGTCTCGGAATGTTGTGCTTTTTGCTTGTAGTAATTTTATTGGCATATAGTTGCTTATAGTAATCTCTCATGATCCTTTGTATTTCTGCAGTGTCAGCTGTTACTTCTCCTTTTTCATTTCTAAATCTGTTGATTTGAGTCTTCTCTTTTTCTTTTGATGAGTCTGGCTAATTGTTTATCAATTTTATCTTCTCAAAGAACAAGCTTTTAGTTTTATTGATCTTTGCTATTGTTTCCTTCATTTCTTTTTCATTTATTTCTGATCTGATCTTTATGATTTCTTTCCTTCTGCTAACTTTGGGGGTTTTTTTGTTGTTGTTCTTCTTCTTTCCCCAGTTGCTTTCGGTGTAAGGTTAGGTTGTTTATTTGAGATTTTTCTTGTTTCTTGAGGTAGGATTGTATTGCTATAAACTTCCCTCTTAGAACTGCTTTTGCTGCATCCCATAGGTTTTGGGTCATCATGTTTTCATTGTCATTTGTTTCTAGGTATTTTTGGATTTCCTCTTTGATTTCTTCAGTAATCTCTTGGTTATTTAGTAGTCTATTGTTTAGCCTCCAAGTGTTTGTAATTTTTACATTGTTTTTCCTGTAATTGATATCTACTCTCATAGTGTTGTGGTCGGAAAAGATACTTGAGACGGTTTCAATTTTCTTAAATTTATGAAGGCTTGATTTGTGACCCAAGATATGATCTATCCTGGAGAATTCCATGAGCACTTGAGAAGAAAGTGTATTCTGTTTTTTTTGGATGGAATGTCCTATAAATATCAATTATGTCCATCTTTTTTAATGTGTCATTTAAAGCTTGTATTTCCTTATTTATTTTCATTTTGGATGATCTGTCCATTGGTGAAAGTGGGGTGTTAAAGTCCCCTGCTATTATTGTGTTACTGTCAATTTCCCCTCTTATGGCTGTTAACATTTGCCTTATGTATTGAGGTGCTCCTATGTTGGGTGCATAAATATTTACAATTGCTTTATCTTCTTGGATTGATCCCTTGATCATTATGTAGTGTCCTTCTTTGTCTCTTTTAGTAGTCTTTATTTTAAAGTCTATTTTGTCTGATATGAGAATTGCTACTTCAGCTTTCTTTTGATTTCCATTTGCATGGAATATCTTTTTCCATCCCCTCACTTTCAGTCTGTATGTGTCCCTAGGTCTGAAGTGGGTCTCTTGTAGACAGCATATGTATGGGTCTTTCTTTGTATCCATTCAGCCAGTCTATGTCTTTTGGTTGGAGCGTTTCATCCATTTACATTTAAGTTAATTATCAATATGTATGTTCCTAATACCATTTTCTTAATTTTGGGGGGTTTGTTATTGTAGGTCTTTTCTTTCTCTTGTGTTTCCTGCCTAGACAAGTTCCTTTAGCATTTGTTGTAAAGCTGGTTTGGTGGTGCTGAATTCTCTTAGCTTTTGCTTGTCTGTAAAGGTTTTAATTTCTCCATCAAATATGAATAAGTTCCTTCTAGAGAATTTTTAATTTCATTTATTGTGTTGTTCATCATTGTTTGTTTGCTCGTTAGTTCTTCTAGGTCCTTGTTAAACGTTTCTTATATTTTCTCCATTCTCTTTCCAAGATTTTGGAGCATCTTTACTATCATTACTCTGAATTCTTTTTTGTGTAGACTGCCTATTTCCTCTTCATTTGTTTGGTCTTTTGGGTTTTTACCTTGCTCCTTCATCTGCTGCATATTTCTCTGTCTTCTCATTTTGTTTAACTTACTGTGTTTGCAGTCTCCTTTTCGCAGGCTGCAGGTTTATAGTTCCCATTGTTTTTGGTGTCTGCCCCCAGTGGGTAAGGTTGGTTCAGTGGGTTGTGTAGGCTTCCTGGTTGAGCGGACTGGTGCCTGTGTTCTGGTGGGTGGGGCTGAATCTTGTCTTTCTGGTGGGCAGGGCCACATCCAGTGGTGTGTTTTGGGGTGTCTGTGAACTTAGTATGATTTTAGGCAGCCTCTCTGTTAATGGGTGGGGTTGTGTTCCTGTCTTGCTAGTTGTTTGGCATGGGGCGTCCAGCACTGGAGCTTGCTGGCCATTGGGTGGAGCTGGGTCTTAGTGCTGAGACAGAGATTTCTGGGAGAGCTCTCACCGATTGATATTACGTGGGGCTGTGATGTCTCTGGTGGCCCAATGTCCTGAACTCAGCTCTCCCACCTCAGAGGCTCAGGCCTGACTCAAGGCCGGAGCACCAAGACCCTGTAAGCCACACAGCTCAGAAGAAAAGGGAGAAAAGAAAGAAAGGAAAAAATAATAATAAATTAAAAAAAAATTTTTTTAATTATTAAAATAAAAAAATTAAAAAATAATAATAAAAAAAGAGAGCAAGCAAACCAATAAACAAATCCACCAATGAGAACAAGTGCTAAAAACTATACTAAGATAAACATAAAAATCAGAAACAAGTCAGTCGCAGACAGCAAACCCCAAGTCTACAGTTGCTCCCAAATTCCACCACCTCAATTTTGGGATGATTCGTTGTCTATTTAGATATTCCACAGGTGCAGGGTACATCAAGTTCGTTGTGGGGATTTAATCCGCTGCTCCTGAGGCTGCACGGAGAAAATTTCCCTTTCTCTTCTTTGTTCGCACAGCTCCTGGGGTTCAGCTTTGGTTTTGGCCCCACCTCTGCGTGTAGGTCACCCTCAGGCCTCTGTTTCTGCCCAGACAGGAAGGGGTTAAAGCAGCGGCTGTTTAGGGGGCTCTGGCTGACTCACGCTGGGAGGAGGGAGGGGAACGCTAGTTATAATTGGAATGCGGGTCAAGCCTGCGGGCGGCAGAGGCCAGCATGACATTGCAACAGCCTGAGGTGCACCATGTGTTCTCCCCGGGAAGTTGTCCCTGGATCATGGGACTCTGGCAGTGGCGGGCTGCACAGGCTCCTGGGGGGTGGGAGGGGGTTGGGGGGGAGGTGTGGATAGTGCCCTGTGCTTGCACACAGGATTGTTGGTTGCTGCAGCAGCAGCGTTAGCATTTCATACCTGTCTCTGGGGTCTGAGCTGATAGCCGCGGCTCACGCCCGTCCCTGGAGTTTGTTTAGGTGGTTCTCTGCCTGTTGTAGGCAGACGGGGAAGGAATCCCCTGTCCTTGCACACCCCGAAACAATGGTCTCTTGCCTCTTAGGCAGTTCCAGACTTTATCCCGGACTCCCTTCTGGCTAGATGTGGTGCACTAGCCCCCTTCAGGCTGTGTTCGTGAAGCCAACCCCAGTCCTCTCCCTGGGATCTGACCTCCGAAGCCGGAGCCTCAGCTCCCAGACCCCGCCCATCCCAGCGGGTGAGCAGACAAGCCTCTCGGGCTGGTGAGTGATGGTCGGCACCGATCCTCTGTGCAGGAATCTCTCTGCTTTGCCTTCTGCACCCTTGTTGCTGTGCTCTCCTCCATGGCTCCGAAGCTTCCCCCCCACCCACCCCCTGTCTCTGCCAGTGAAGGGGCTTCCTAGTGTGTGGAAACATTTCCTCCTTCACAGCTCCCTCCCAGAGGTGCAGGTCCCATCCCTATTCTTTTGTCTCTGTTTTTTCTTTTTTCTTTTGCCCTACCCAGGTACGTGGGGAGTTTCTTGCCTTTTTGGGAAGTCTGAGGTCTTCTGCCAGCATTCAGTAGGTGTTCTGTAGGAGTTTTCCACATGTAGTTGTATTTCTAATGTATTTGTGGGGAGGAAGGTGATCTCCACGTCTTACTCCTCCACCATCTTGAAGACACCCCCCCCACCCCCGTTTAGGTGATTTTAAAGTTATACCATTCTAGGCCATCATTACAAAATCTACAAATAACAAATGCTGGAGAGGGTGTGGAGAAAAGGGAAACCTCCTACATTGTTGGTGGGAATGTAAATTGCTGCAGCCACTATGGAAAACAGTATGGAGGCTCCTCAAAAAACTAAAAATAGAGTTGCCATATGATCCAGGAATCCCACTCCTGGGCATATATCTGGACAAAACTTTAATTCAAAAAGATACATGCATCCCTATGTTCATAGCAGCACTACTCACAATAGCCAAGACATGGAGACAACCTAAATGTCCATCAGCAGATGAACGGATAAAAAGATGTGGCATATATATACAATGGAATACTGCTCAGCCATAAAAAAGAATGAAATAATGTCATTTGCAGCAATATGGATGGACCTAGAGATTATCATACTAAGTGAAGTAAGTCAGAAAGAGAAAGACAAATACCACTTGATATCACTTATATGTAGAATCTAAAATATGACACAAATGAACTTATCTACAAAACAGAAACAGACTCACAGAGAACCAACTTGTGGTTGCCAGTGGGGAGGTGGGTGTGGGAAAGAAGGATTGGGAGTTTGGGATTAGCAGATGCAAAGTATTATATATAGGATAGATAAACAACAAGGTTCTACTGTACAGCACAGGGAACTATATTCAATATCCTGTGATAAACCATAATGGAAAAGAATATGAAAAAGAATGTACATATATGTATAACTGACTCACTTCGCTATACAGCAGAAATTAACACATTGTAAATCAACTATACTTCAATAAAATAAATTAAAAAATAAAGTTACAGCATTCTAAAAAACAGCTAGATGTTACATAAGATATTTTATAGAATCTAAACTCCTACAAAAATAGGTCTAGACTCAATCTACCTATCCTGTATAGTTTTCATTTAATTATCAGTTCAGCTTGTAATTAGATAAAAATCTAATTACCCTGTTCCCTTATATGCATTTTTAAAAATAAATTTATTTTATTTTATTTATTTTTGGCTGCATTGGGTCTTCCTTGCTGCGTGGGCTTTTCTCTGGTTGTGGCGAGTGGGGCCTTCTCTTGTTGCAGAGCACGGGCTCTAGGTGCACGGGCTTTAGTAGTTGTGGCTCGCGGGCTCTAGAGCGCAGGCTCAGTAGTTGTGGCACACCAGCTTAGTTGCTCCACAGCATGTGGGATCTTCCCAGACCAGGGCTCGAACCCCTGTCCCCTGCATTGGCAGGCGGATTCTTAACCACTGTGCCACCAGGGAAGCCCTATATGCTTTTTTTTATACTGTCTCTCTTTTTTTTTAATTCACTAATACTTCCAGATACTAGGAATAGATACTACACAGATACAAGGGCACGTCTCAGCATCTTTGGAAGTTGAAAAACAATATTTGGGCTGAAAATTCCTAGCTGTTTTTACTTCCACTGAATATTAAAGCAAGAAGTATATTGGTGATTACCCGGCCCAGCCAATGCAAGAATCCTTCTGTAACATCTATGGTACCAGATTTTCATTTGGCTTCTACATGAACATTCACAAGTCAATTTTGGTCAATTGTAAGCACCTCTAATCATTAAAGACTCTTCTTTTAGAATGTACTGAATCCTCCTCCTTTTCATTTCCCCTCACTGGTCTTAATTCTGTTCTCAGGGACCACATGACAACTTAACATCTATTTGAAAACAACTACCATGTTCACAATGAAACTGTTTTCTCATCTAAGTGGAACTTTCCTACTACTTTTTCAAGGTAGTGCAGTAGAGTGGTTAAAAACACAGGCTTTAAAATCAGAACAGTTCTGGGGCTTCCCTGGTGGTGCAGTGGTTGAGAATCTGCCTGCCAATGCAGGGGACACGGGTTCGAGCCCTGGTCTGGGAAGATCCCACATGCCGCGGAGCAGCTGGGCCCGTGAGCCACAATTACTGAGCTTGCGCGTCTGGAGCCTGTGCTCCACAACAAGAGAGGCCGCGATAGTGAGAGGCCCGCGCACCGCGATGAAGTGGCCCCTGCTTGCCACAACTAGAGAAAGCCCTCGCACAGAAACGAAGACCCAACACAGCCATAAATAAATAAATTAATTTAAAAAAAAATCAGAACAGTTCTGGCTCATATCCTACATCCACCATTTACCAGCCATGTGACTTGACGAAAGATACCTAACCTCTTTAAGCCTCAATTTTCTTACCTGTAAAATAGGCGTAACAAAGCCCTCATAGAGTAAGCACTGAAAAACTAGCTATTTATACTCATCTGTCTTTCATGTGATTTACAGATCTTTCACTGAAATCACTTTCCTCTGGGTACACTCTGGTTGTCATTGTCCCTTTCAATAAGTAACTCCCAGAACTTAATGTGGTCCTTTTAATGTGGTCTGAATAAGTTCATAGTACAAAAAACTCTCGTTATAGACAATAAACCTCTTTTAATGCAGCCTAAGCTTAAATTATTTTTTGGCAGTGAGGCTACTTAAGTTTGTGGTCATCTGAAACTTACAGGTGTTTTTTCATTTGAACTGCTATTAAGCCAGGTCTTCCTTGGATTGTGTTTGTTAGTTTTATATACCTAAGTGAAGGGTTTTTATACATGTATCTATTATACATTTTTAAACTTTCTTCAGCCTGTCATTGCAGAGATTTTTTAATGATTCTGCCAGCCACTATATTAGCTAGTCTCCTAAGTATTACTTTCTGTACCTTTGATAAAGATGACTCATATCTTCCATGTTGACAAAAGTGTTGACCAGAATAGGACCAAGTACAAAGTCCTGTGGCATGCTGCTGGAAAGTTTCTTTCAGGCTGACATTTTTTTTAAAAAGAGGCATTATGTTGGTGTAAATATTGAACCAGCTTTGAAGCTGCCTAACTTTCCTATTTTCCATCACACATTTCCCCCTTTTATTTACAGAGACATTGTATAAGGTTTTTGCCAAATACCTTGCTGAAATCAGGGTTACTATGCCTGATTATCAGCCCAGTAGAGCTATCAAAACCTATCAATAAAGTTACTCTGGCACAATATTCTCACCAAACCCATTCTGTCTTCTAGTGCACATTACTTAATTTTGTTTAATGTTAATGATTAAAAAAATTTTGGAGGGAAAAATTACAACCTTACAGAAAATCTATACGTACAAAAAACTTTCTTTTCCCCTGATCATTTGAGAATAAGTTGCCAACCTGATAGTCCAGAATACTTTCTCTGTTTTGTAAAAACAAGGACAGTCTCTTACGTGACTGCAATATAACCATCAAAATAAGGATATTAACACTGTTACATTACAACAGCTCGATTCTTAGCCCCCATTCAAGTTTCTCAAACTGATGGAACAACGTCCTTTACAGCAAAAGCACCCGGCTCAGAACCACATGTTGCATTTGGTTGGCCTGTCTTCTTCTTTGTCTCCAGTGTGGAACAGTTTCATAGTTTTCCTTGATTTTCATAATTTTGACACATTTGAGGATTACAAGCCATTTCTTTAATAAAATATCTCTCAGTTTGGTTTGTATATTTCCTCATGATTAAATTATGCATTTTAGTCTGGAAAATCACAGAAGTGATGCTGTGTTCCTCTCATGGTATCCTATTAAGTGATGCATGATACAGGTCTATCCCATTCCTGAGGCTGTTTGCTTTGATTGCTTGATTGATATAGTCTACCAGGTTTCCCCGGTATAAAGTTACTCTTCTCCCCTCTGTAATTAATAATTTGTGTGTGTGTGTGCTTTAAATTTTGTAAAGTACTAATCTTCATCAAATTTTCAATTTACTCATTCATTCATTTATATCTTATGGACTTGTGCCTTCCTATTCTATTCAATGAGTTGTAATCCATTATTTTGTTCTCAAATTGTCCCCAATTTGGTCATTGGGAGCCTCCTCAAGCTGACTTTTGTGTACTTTTGACACATCCCATTGTTCTCTTAGCACGTTTTTTTGCTTTCTGGGACAAAAAAGATGTACTTTTCCTACTGCAGCCCTGTGAGTCAGGTATTTTCCAGGGAACTCTGGGTCCTTTTGTAAGCGGGGAAAGAGCCAAGATCTGTGTGCTTGGTGTGCTTATTGCTCCTAGGCCTCTCAGTGGACAGAGTCAGGAATACACACATGCACACACACACACATGGATACACATATTTCCATTCATAGTCATATCTATATTGAAAACTAAGAGTTCAACAGATTCCAATCCCAACATTATAAAATTCATTCTAGTTTTCGCCTTACCACATTTGTAATTCCCTTCTCTGACAGGAAGAAACCTGGCTTCCATTATCCTTAATATATTTACAGTTGAATCTCATGATTTGAGGTAGTTTGTTCTATAATGTCACTGCAAACACTGAATCATTGCTCCTAGGGGAAATACAGAGTTAGGTCCCTGTGAGCCTCTCATTAACATTTTTATCAACTGATCAGTATATAACCTTGTTTTATGTGTTTCTGTTTAAGGACATTTTATTAATATATATTATTGATTCATTAACATTGAACTTATGGTTAACAGCAATATAACTCATGCTGGAACAAACCTCATTTAACACACGTATTTTCTCTGTAAGGCACATCACAGGGTTCTTGCCCTTAAGAGCACTAGACTGCACTTCAGCACTACGATTGGGACCATTTTAAATAGTGAAATCACTAACAAAAAGCCCCAAATGTTAAAAAACAAAAAAATTAGACTGTGGAAAGGACACTTGTTTATAATGTGGAAGCTGAAACAAAGGCAGAGTGTCACTTGTCTGACCTCAGCTGGGAACATGTGCATCAAGTAACTTAAATTTTTTGCCACTCTGTGCATGTCTACAAATGATTGTGAAAGCATCACAAGTACTGATTTTGAGGTTACAAATGAATTTTTGCAAGTAAGTGAATTCGCAAATAATGAGGATCTGTATTCATTTGATCAATTTCCCTGTTTATAACCAACCTCCCATGGGTATTGCCATCCCCTCCACGTGCGAATGCCCTTGTCACCTTGCTCAGGCTCTGATGCCCAGCTCCAGGCTGTAATGCCTACCTACCACCTAGCCTCTTCTCCCCTATTCTCGCACTCACCTAATGATTTTAGGACTCTTTCAGGAAGAGAAAGAGGAAGGAGACTACTTCGTTTTGAAGGGTTTGAAAAGAATCTCTCCAAATTAATGAGATATTTCAGAGGTACAAAAGATCAGATAAACATGCAACAAACATTTGTGTATCGATGTGCTTAAAGAATAAAACAATACAGATAAAACAAAGCACCCACACACACACACATATCCTTCCCCAATTATCATTCCTTTCCCTCCATCCCAGAGGTAATGCCTATCCACATTGGGGAAGGCCATCTGCTTTATTTATTTATTTTTTTAAAATGTATTTATTTATTTTATTTTAAAAATTTTTGGCTGCGTTGGTCTTCATTGCTGCGCGCATGGGCTTTCTCTAGTTGCGGCGAGCGGGGGCTACCCTTTGTTGCGGTGCGCGGGCCTATCATTGAGGTGGCTTCTCTTGTTGCAGAGCACGGGCTCTAGGCACATGGGCTTCAGTAGTTGCAGCGCATGGGCTCAGTAGTTGTAGCTCGCAGGCTCTAGAGCACAGGCTCAGTAGCTGTGGCACACGGGCTCAGTTGCTCCGCGGCATGTGGGATCTTCCCGGACCAGGGATCGAACCCGTGTCCCCCTGCATTGGCAGGCGGATTCTTAACCACTGTGCCATCAGGGAAGTCCCCATCTGAGGACTTGAGTCTACTGATTCAAATGCTAATCTCATCCAGAAACATCCTCATAGATACACCCAGAAATAATGTTTAATCTGGGCACCATATGTCCCAGTCAAGCTGACACAGAAATTTAACCATCACATCACAATTAGCATTTAATTTAAATGCATCACAATCAGCATTTTTGTAAGCCTCGGTACTTAAGTGGTTTTATTTTTCTGCAACTGTAAATTCTCCCAACTTGGGGAATAGGTACTTAGAAAGAAACAGATGAAAAATGTTGCCCTCTCCTAATTGAATTCATGCCAATTTATGAGAATCTTATTCTTTAAAGCAGTATGGACAAAATCTGGCCTGCTGCTCATTTTTCTACCAATTTTTCTACAGCCTGAGAGTTAATAACTGTTTTTACATTTTTAATGGTTAAAAATCAAAAGGGGAATAATATTTCATGACCCATAAAATTACATAAAATTAAAATTTCAATGTCTGTAAGTGAAGTTGTAACACTTGATTGACTGATTATTGTCTATGGCTGCTTAGCGCTACAACAGCAGTGTAGTTGCAATAGAGATTCCATGGCATGCAAAGTTTATAATCTTTACTACCTGGCCCTTTATAGAACAAGTTTTTTGACCTCTGTCTGATAGTCTTTTCTCAGAGATGTCTCTAAGGATGGGGAGGGCTAGAATAAATATAGTCTCAAGAACTTTCCGACGCTAGAGAGTTTCAGGCAAATATAAATTGTTATGAGACTATGTTGGAAGACAATTCCCCATTGGTCTGTTGCATTTCTGCATGTCTGGTGAGAAAAGGCACTGACCCCTTTTAGCTTTTCAATGATGCTTATACAGTGAACAGTAGCCTTGGAAGATATTGTGTCTGGCTCCTTTTGGAGCAAAGGGCAGATGTGCTTACAGCCTTGGACCATAGTGTTCCCCTCCAGGGCAAAGAGCAGCCCAGTTTACTGCCTATTACGAAAGATTTGGGTTCTCTAAGCTCAGAGAACCCTCGCTTGTGACACAAGAGCAAGTACAGATGACACTGGTCCTCTTTGCCTTGCCCTGTGGGAACTGGGCCCTGGGGAAATGGTGCATGACAATGCGGCTGCTCTGCCTACTGCTGTTGCTGCAAGTAATAAAGTCCTTTGTCTATGACATAGGAGCCTTGTGCCTTCTGTCCACATCCACAAAACTGTGGCAGACTAATCCATTAGCTTGCAAGTAGGGCAAGTAGAGGCTGATACTAGATCAGCCTCAGGTCTACCCCACTGTAACAACTAGGACTAAGTTTTGCCCTCTTTCAGACAACAGTGACAGAGACATGCACTACAGTGAACATAAGAGGGAAATTTGCAACTGCTATGGCAGAAACCAGGCAAATTTTTAGAACTCTGGCTGGTTGGCTAGGGAGTGGGCATATAATGCTTGTAAACTGTTCTTTAGCTCATCCCTTCCTTGAAGTCTATCACGCTAATCTTAGATCTATCCAGAGATGACAGTAAAGGTTTTTTTTGTTTTTGTTTTTTTTTTAACTGCACATCCAAACTGCTAAAAGAAGCTTTGGCCCTCTCAGAGAGATTTTCCTCAGGCAGACTAATTCCTGTGGGAAACCATCAATGAGGCATTTAGATTAAGGCTCTTACTGCCCCAGATTGGTTTACAATGCTGATGAAGTAACCCAATGAAGATTGAGAAACAGACCCTAAGAAGTATAGATAACTTCTTGCAATCAGCCCTGATATCATGGAAAACTCCCCCTAGCACTTACATTTAACTTAAGATATCTTATTTTGATAATGGGGCAACAGATGGCTCAGATTAAGGTGGACTCCTCCAAGAAAGTTGTCAGCTGAAGGACACAAACTCTTGCCATAGCTGCAAAACGTGGCTGCAGCTGCCGCAGAGCCGAAGGCTGAAATAATGTGGCCAAATAATGACTTTGGGTTGACTGAAACATTGGAATTTTGTTTGGTTAAGCTGAGGTCAGCCACTGCACTGCTTAAAACAAAGTCAATTCACCTTGTTTTCCACACACGGTCACTCTTTCCTTCCATGCCTCTTACTCCCTCCCTTCTCCTCTACCCCAATCTCAGCTACTTTAAGGGAAAGATGATTAGGGGAGGGGCCAAGGTTTCTGTGTCAACGTGGGGGACCGGAGGTCTATGCACCTGGCAAGTATGCTGGGAAACTTCGGGGAGGGCAAGAAGTCGAACTTGTATGGCTCTGCTGGATACAGGTGCCCAAGCCACCATTCTACCAGACCCATAGGGGAACTGGCTCCTGGATTCAGCTTAATGGGGTTCAGGCAGGGTCCACCTGGGGAAGGAGAGCTGACATGACCTTGTGGGTGGGGCCCTCCAAGCCAATTCAACGTACTGTTGCTGTTACTTTTACATCTAAATGTACAGTAGGAATCAATGCATTATATACTTGTGTTTCCTCATACCATAAATGCCAGAGGAGATCCTCCTGATTGGGAAGAGCTGCACGTAGAGAAATGTTAGTACTTTTTTTTTTTTTAAGTAAGAAAACAATTTTATTTACAATAGCATCAAAAAGCATAAAATACTTAGGAATACATTTAATCAAGGAGGCGAAAGACATACACCGAAAACTACACAATGTTGTTGAAGGAAATTAAAGAAGACACAAACGGAAAGACATCTTGTGTTCACAAATTGGAAGACTCAATATTGTCAAGATGTCAACACCACCGAAAGCAATCCACAGATTCAATGCAACACCCACCAAAAGTCCAGGGGCACTTTTTGCAGAAATATACAAATTTATCCCACAATGTATTATGGAATTTCAAAGAACCCCGAATAGCCAAAACAATCCTGAAAAAGAAAAGCAAAGTTGGAGGTCTCGCACTTCCTGAGAAATGTTAGTACTTTTGAGGCTCCACGATTTCAGCTACAAGTCTACAGGACTGATGATTTTGCCCACTGGAGCCTCTGACAACCGCAACCTCCATTTGTAGGTGCTCCTGGGGTTTTCACTCATAGCTTTCCTAACAAACAGGGCTGCCACATATGCCCCTTTTGAAAAGCAGCTATTAGCTTGCTACTGAGCTCTTGTTGAAACTGAACACCTGACTGATAAAGGCTTTGCAACTCATGCTAATACTCCCATTTTCGGGTGGGTCAACTTGGACTGAAAGACACCAAGGTGAGAAGGGATCAGTAAGTCTCATTTGTCAATGGAAATATGTTCAAGAATACCACTGTTCTGGCCCCAGTGGCATCTTGGTTTTATACGAAAAAGTGGTAGCTATCCCCCAGGAGAAAAGTTATCCTTCACCTTCTCCTCCCTCTGGCTTTTCTGCTTGAAGCAAAGCCACTGGCTCAATGGGATCCTCAATTCAGTTTCCCCTAAATGCCTGGGTCTGATTCACTGATGGTTTGGCTACACCGAGACCTGATAGAAGTTCTTGGACCTGTTGCAGCTGTTCAATCCCAGTGTTAACATGTAGAACCTAAAGTGGACAAGGTCACTATACTCAGTGGGCAGAATTCAAGGCCACTCTCTTATCTCTTACCAACAGTCCTCTTGATGAACCTTGTTATATTTGTACTGACTCTTAGGCTGTTGCCAATGGCCTAGCTCTTTGGTCTGTACTTTGAAAACTACAGACTGGCAGATTAAAAACACTCATCTTCTGTGGAGATGTGAACTGTGGAAACAAACCACAGCTGCTGACCCAACCACTTGGGTCTCTCATATAGATATCTATGGTAGGGGCCGTTCTGATGAGACTAACTGGAGTCAAGCTGCTGACAGAGCTTTGCACTGCCTTTATTGCCACTACTGCTGCCTGTGTCCATCATTGTACTGGACGTGACCCACACCCATCAGAGTAGAGGAGTCTATGTTTCTGATGCAAAGGCTACCACTGCATGTCAGACCTGGACTGCTGACAAAAGGTGACACATTTGTCTCACAGAGAATAAGGCCACGTTGCATGAGTGTGGCCCCCACCCACTCCTGGCATTTTGAATACATTGGACTTTAGACCCTTGTCTCAGGGCTACTGTTGGTACCTTACTGCTCTTGACCTTTTTCAGCTTGGGTGTTATTGGTCTAGTCCAATCAACTGACTGTAACCACACCATTGTGGCCCTTGAAACTAATGTGTCATGTTTTTGGCTTTCTGGACCATTTACAGTCTGACAATGGTATACTTTTTATTGCAAAAGCCACTCAACAATGGGCTACTGGCCAAGGTACTTAGAGGATTTTCCATGCTCTCTATTATCCACAGACATCTGGTATAGTTGAGTGTTGGAACAGTCACCTCAAAAATCGACTCAAAAAGATCTCTTACTCTATATCCCTCATCCCCTCCTAGTTCACATGCTTCAGTACTAGGTATTTTGGTCACTGAATGGGGCTGTCTCCAGATAGGGATCATCTCCTCTTGCCCACTTCCTAGGTAATGAAAAGGACAAAAGGGGTAGGATAGGGGTGTATAAACCTACTTTGAAAATCCAGAATTCTACCCTGGGCATGACACTTCTTTCTTTCCCCTACTGACAACTGCAGGCTGGCCTGGTTGGTACACCCTCTTGGTGGCAGCCCAGCCAAATGGAGCCTATGGGATTTAAACATAAATCTGTTTCAGCTACTTGAATTCTACTGTTGGATGGATATGGTCCTAGCTTATAAGGATAATGACTACATAGTTGAATACCTTGCTCCTTGAGTCCCCCTAACGTGTTCCATAAGGGCCAAAATGGGAGACATAATGGGTCCCTATATGTTTTATAAAAATGTTTTTATGCCTTTTGCACCTACCCTTCTGGATAAAAGGTCTGGGTGTGAGTAGGGGGTGACTGGGAAAAGGTGAAGTTATAGTTACTGGAATGGGACACACTGATTTTTGGTGGGGGAGGTAAACAATCCCAGCACTAGGAGAAGGAACATCTTGGACCTTGGGAGGCACAGGAAAAGGAGAGACATCAATGATCTTCCGTCTTTCAGAGCTATCCCTGGGTCTTTCCTCATGAAGAAAAACACTTAGGTGAGGCTCTCCTAAACTAGCAAACACTAAATTTAACTCACTGCTGGGTCTGCCATAGCTCACAGGATAGCTGTGACCACAGTTGCCATTCTCCTTAACCTTAGTAAGAAGCCAGTTGAAAATGACAAGGAATGGCCTGGCCCCTGCACCTCCCATGCAAAACATGTGTCAGTACCTCTGGATATCTTTCCCACTCCCATTCCTGTAGCCTTCACTAGTCATTCTGTGGGGTGGATAAATGCCACCTGGCGGGCAGCAAGGATAAACAGGACAGTTTGGACTGCCTGCCTATAGGCAGTCCCTCCATAAACAAGGACTAGACTCAATTATTCAAACTGAACTAGGAACCCTGAGGCCTATCAACCAGCTGCTGATCACATTTAGGGGGTTCCAATAATTATAAACATTTTCTTTCAAGGTACACCACGTGCACCCCCAGGACTGTACGTCTTGTGTGGAAGTTAGGCATTAACTTGCCTCCTCTTAAAAACACAGTGGCTTGTGCTTTAGGGGAGGTCATATGAGACCTTTAAGAAACACCGTCAGTAGCTCACAGAGCCCTCAGATTACTGGGAGGACTATCCGAAATGAAGCTGCTCTTGATAACTTGGGGGAGTTTCCCAGAGGGATTACTTACTTACTTGCTATCTATATGCAACCAGTGGGCAGTTATTCCTACAATGAGAACCATTGAATTAGAAGAGGTAGGACAAAATTAGTCCTGACTTCAGCTGAAGATGGAAGACATCACATTGGCCCTAGAAGGCATTCAAGCCAGCCTCAGTTCACTGCTCAGAGCTGTTATGATTGATATAATTGCCCTAGATTTCTTCCTTGCAGGCCATGGCAAAATACGTGCAATTGCTAAGACATCCTGCTGTAACTAGATTAATGCTTTGGGCCAAGGGGAAAATTCAATACAGAAACAATACCTAGGAAGCAGCCAAAGTAGATTCTGATGGTTTATGGGATTTGTTCAGCTGATTGGGTCTGAACCTCTGGGGAGCACAGTAATTAATACTGCAGGTTGGCCTCATCCTGCTATTTGGAGTCTATTGATGGTACCCTTATTAAATGTTATATGAAACAAATTTAATGGATTTGGTCCCAGCCTCTGATGGTAAGATTAATCAGAATGACAAACAGAGTGGCATACTGATGGGAAAGTTTGCCAGAAGCCAAGAAACTGTAGACACAAGGAGTGGATATTATTGAGAGAAAATTCTTTATGGGTCTCTCATAATTCTGCACATCTTATAAATACAGGCACTGACTGCCTCTGGTGGGCGGAATAATGGCCCCCCAAAGATGTCCATATCCTAATCCCCAGAAACTATGAATCTGTCACCTTACATGCCAAAGGGACTCTGCAGATGTGATTAAGGATCCTAAAATGGAGAGATTATCCTGGATTATCTGGGAGGGCCCAACATCATCTCTATGAGGTCTTTATAAGGGAAAGAGGGAGGCAGGAAAGTCAGAGGAAATCGACAATGAAGCAGATGTCCAAGTGATCTGGCCACAAGCCAAGGAATGAGGACAGTCTTTAGAAGCTGGAAAAAGCAAGGAATGGCTTCTCCCCTAGAGTCTCCAGAAAGAACACAGCCTTTCGTTTTTAGCCCTTTAAGATCCATTTTGGATTTCTGACCTCCAGAGTTGTAAGAAAAATCTGTGCTGATTTAAGCGACTAAATTTATGGTTGGTATAGCAGCAATAGGAAATTAACACACTGCCTTTGTTCTGGACTATTTTTTCAAGGATATTTGTACAGTGGTTTTTGAAAACATAATGTCTCCCTCCAAAGCAAAGGGCTGGAGGCTTACTGCACATTTAAAGGACATGGGCTCAGGACTTCCCTGGTGGCACAGTGGTTAAGAATCCACCTGCCAATGCAGGGGACACGGGTTCGAGCCCTGGTCCGGGAAGATCCCACATGCTGCGGAGCAACTAAGCCCGTGCACCACAACTACTGAGCCTGCGCACCACAACTACTGAAGCTGATGCGCCTAAAGCCCGCGCTCTGCAACAAGAGAAGCCACCACAATGAGAAGCCCGCAAACTGCAACGAAGAGTAGCCCCCGCTCACCGCAACTGGAGAAAGCCTGTGCGCAGCAAATAAGACCTAACACAGCCAAAAATAAATAAATGAAATAAATATATTAAAAAATAAATAAATGAAAGACATGGGCTCCCCACGCTCTTATAATGCAACCCATTGCATGTACAGATGTCACCTGGCCCCCCTTGCATCATTCTGCAGAAGTTAGGGATTGGGGAACCAGTGCAAGAAGATGCTGATTCACTGCCCACTGCTACTGCTGTAACAAAGTCCTTTGTTTCTAACGTAAGAGTCATGTGCCTTCTGCCAGTATTCCATGAAACTGTTAGCTTATAAGTAGGAAAAAATCTCAAACCCTTCACAATTCTTGTTAGATTATAGAACAACTCAGATAAGCTATGGTGTTGTCTTCACCTTTCGACTCATTTGAGAACCAAGATTTTAAGAATTATTTGGATGAAATGAAAGGATTGGATGAATAAATTTTTTTAACACTTTTCATCTTCCTTTGTAAAATATCTCAATAAGTTGCCTTTTTTTTTTTTTTTTGACTGCGCTGTGCAGCTTGTGGGATCTTAGTTCCCCAACCAGGGATTGAACCCAGGCCCTCAGCATTGAGAGCGTGGAGTCCTAACCACCAGACTGCCAGGGAATTCCTTTTAAGTTGCCTTCTTGAGTGCTACAAAACTCCCCAGCATCCGGAAGCATTCTTTTTTTTTCCCAGAGGCATTATTATTCTCTGAAATTTCTAGATGATTTGCTTCATAGATTTTGTACTCTTTAACTTACTTCTCTCTGCCTTCAGAGAACACCTAAAATTTCTCCATGGCTCATTTGGTTAGTTTATACAACAAGGTGGCAAACTCTTCATATAAGGTAACCTCCTAAGGTCAGGAAACACATTCCAAATACATGTGTTTGAATAAATTTGTCCTCTGAAAAGAAATCATAAGGCTTGGAGTTTTACACAGAATAAAACCAAGCTTGAGTCTAATTACAAAAATGTTTATCCCTGTATTTGTATGTTTCCAGGAGAACCAGTCTTACCACTTCTGTAAGATATTCAAGGCTTGCCCTAGGAACTGTGTCTCAGGTTATCAGTAGTATCCTATTTATAAGAGAGGTCAAAAGAGAATAGTCTATGAATATTTTGAGACATTTTCATAAGGCCTGAATAAATTCAGACTCCTAATAAGAGATGAGTAGGTGAAATGTAATAACATTAAAAGCAAGTTTATGATGGAATCCTGGCAATACTTACCAATACTGGAGAAAATCCAAAGTAAGGTTTATCATGAGTAATATAATCAATTCAGAATTAAAGAGACTGTAGTGAAATATGGTTTTTTGATATTTGATAACATTTGCTATTCTACTTTGTGACAGAGGAAGAGGAAAAATGTAGATAGTAGGGATGATCCCACCAGCTCTCTGTACAGCTTGCTTCCCAAGGGACATTTGGCAATGTCTAGAAACAGTTTTGATTGTCATAAGAGTGGTGGGGTGGTAGTACTACTGGCATCTACTGAGTAAAGGTCAGGGATGCTGCTAAACATCTTACAATGCACAGGACCACACCCCACCCCCTGCAAACAAAGAATGATCTGGTCTCAACTGTCAGTAGTGTCAAGGTTGAGAAACCCTGCTGTGTAGGAACGATAAAAAACAGTGAGACTAGTGATGGAATAGTTCTGTATCCTGGCACCTAGTTATGGTTACATGCATCTATACATAGGATAAAATTGCATAGAACCACATACACACATGCACAAATCAATGAAGATTTAAAAATATGGTGAAAACTGAATATGGTCTGTAGTCTAGTTAACATATCAATTTCCTAGTTTGATATCATGCAGCAAAAATTTAAGATGTCACCATTGGGGGAAGCTGGGTGAAGGGTACAAGGGACTCTTTGTAGTACTATTTTTGCTACTTCCATCTGAGTCTATAATTATTTCAAAATAAACATTAAAAAGAAAGGGTGAGGGGGCTTCCCTGGTGGTGCAGTGGTTGAGAATCTGCCTGCCAATGCAGGGGACACGGGTTCGAGCCCTGGTCTGGGAAGATCCCACATGCTGTGGAGCAACTGGGCCCGTGAGCCACAACTACTGAGCCTGCGCGTCTGGAGCCTGTGCTCCACAACAAGAGAGGCCGCGATAGTGAGAGGCCCGCGCACCGCGATGAAGAGTGGCCCCCGCTCGCCGCAACTAGAGAAAGCCCTCGCACAGAAACGAAGACCCAACACAGCCAAAAATAAATAAATAAATAAATAAATAAATAAATAAAAAAGAAATGGTGAGGGACTTCCCTGGTGGTCCAGTGGGTAAGACTCCATGCTCCCAATGCAGGGGGCCCAGGTTTGATCCCTGGTCAGGGAACTAGATCCTGTGTGCCACAACTAAGAGACCTCATGCTGCAACTAAGAGTCCACATGCCACAACTAAGAAGCCCGCATGCTGCAACTATGAGCCTGCATGCCACAACTAAAAAAAAAAAAAAGAGCCGCATGCTGCAATGAAGATTCTGCATGCTACAACTAAGACCCAGCACAGCCAAAATAAATAAATAAATAAATTTAAAAAAAAAGGAAATGGTGAGACTGGAGCAAAATAAGAACCACAGGTGTGTTCTTCAGAGAGGTTTCTCTTCCCTTGTGCCTCTGCTGGCCCCCTCGTTGCTTCTGTATGTTATGCAGTGGCTGGCACAGCTGTGAGATCCTACTTAGCAGCTTGTATTCAAAGCTTGTGGTGGCTGTAGATGTATTTGTACATTCTACCCAGTGGTCTAAAGCTTTAGTTGACAAATTAATAAACAACCATCCTCACCACCTCTTCCCCAGTCCTAAGGCTCAGAAACTTACTGAACATTTTACCCTATTCCCTGTGATTTGGAAGTAGCCCTAGAGATATTTGTGGACTGTTCCTAGGCTGTGGACCACAGTTTAAGATCAGTGTCCTAGCAGAGTTTCTAATTCTCACCACTGCATCTTTCTCATGAAGTTGCCCCTTTCAACATACTTAACCAAATCATATCCATTCCTCAAGGTCTGGCTCAAATCATTTCCTTTAAAATCCTTCTCTGACTCTCTCTCCTTCCCTGGCACCAAGCAGGGAGTGAATAATGTTTCCTTCCTCTGAAACTATTGCAAAGCAAATAAGGCTCAGGTTATGTATGGTATCTATTATCTATCTATCATCTACCTATCTATCACTGCACTATAAACCTTGGGGGAGACAAAGGAGTATAAAATATGATTTATTGATCTAAATGAATTTCTTCTCTAGTGGTAAAAATGACAGTTCGACAATTCATGTTAGCAGTAAGTGCTCTCATGCCAAGAAATTAGCTTAGGCATTGTGTGGTACTAATGATGATTAAGACTTGATCCCTGTATTTAAGGACCTTGTCTAATAAAAGAAATATGCACATAATTAAGTGTAACACAAGGCGGAATGTGATAAGTGACAGCAGAAAGGTAATAAAGTCATATGGGAATATATTTAGAGAATATGTCTGATCAAAAACTGTAATCAGGGAAAAATTGTTAGGGAACATCACATTTCAGGTAAGTCTTGAAGGATGGGTAAAACAAGTCAAAATGAGAGGGAAGAATTTCTACTTGCAGTGAAAATGTTGTGTTGAAACCTACAGGCAGGAAAGCACGAGGCAAGCTTGGAATGCTTAGTGGACTCACTTGGTTGAGGGTAAGATATGAATGAGGAGCAAGGTTTTTTGGTCACAGAGGGCCCTGGACGCCATGCCACAAGTTTAGATATTATTCTGAAAGTTTGGTGAGGGTTAATGACAATTTTATGGGTGTCATAATGGAAGCTTAGTTCTGGAAGGATAACATATGGCACCAATAGAAAATAGTTTTGAGGATGGTGACTTTAGACTGAGGCAAAGGAATCTGTAGGAGGTTATTGTTGCAATCTAGGCCAGAATTAATGAGGGTGTGAACTAGACTGGTAGCAGGAGAAATAGTTTTAGATAATAGAAGGCACGTTACAAGTGATGAATTGTCAGGTGAAGTGAACAAATAATTATGATGGTCAGAGGAAAAAATTATTCTGCTTGGGTGTTTTCTAAGAGAGAAAGCAGCAATAATGGACACAAACTCGGGGTGTGTAGTGACCTGAAGGAATGATCATAGGTGAGAAAACTACAATGCACATGTGCTTCTAGAGATGAGAGTAAATATGTTTGACTGCAGCAGATTGTATCTATAAAGTAATGGGAGTGAAGCTTGAAAGACCAGGAGTTAGTTGTAGAAGGCCTTGCATCTAGTTAAGAAGGTTGGTTGGGCTTCAGTTTTGAAACAATGGGAGTTTACGATGGATCTCGAGTAGGGGAGTAACATGATGAAGGCGTGTTATTTACACCACTTATTTGACATGACATATATACCACCTTGTGTTATTATGTAAGTTTAATCCTGGACACAGGATTAAAATTTGCTCAATAAATTCTTGTTGATTGACTGAATCGATTGACTGATTTTGTCAAGGAAGAATTCTTCTACCATGTGAATAATAATCTCATTAATATACTTGAATTTTGAATATTGAGACTTATAAAAAGGGATCTATCCAGTTAGAGCTGGCTCATATTGGCTTGTGAAAATTGAATGATAAATTTCAGGAATTTTGTGAGCAAGGACCACAAGTTGGTAGCTTGAGATTGGCCATTTTGCAAGTATTTACATCAAGGAGATTGGGAAATGCTAAAAAATCAAAGCTTGTTTTCTGGAGAGATGGTTATTAAACATATATCACCACGGCACTGCTTGTCTCCGCCTCCCTCCATTCTTCTACCCCCCCCCCAAGGTTTTTAAGGGCGGAGACTGAATCTTATTTGTCTCTGTATCCTCAACACAGTATCTGGACATTAACGTGCTCAATTAATGTTTATAGAATGAATGAAATACGCTCTTGTAATTTTTTTCCAGACTATTTAATAAACAAAAATCATTCAAAAGAAACTCAAATAGAAATCTAGACCCTGTGGGCCAAATCAGATCCTATGCCTGTTTTTGTAAGTAGTTTTACTCGGACACGGCCAGGTTTAGTCATGCATGTATTGTCTATGGTTGCTTTGTGCTACAAGGGCAGAGCTGAGTATTTGAGACAGGAAATGTATGGCCCACAAAGCCCAACATATCTACTATCTAGTCCTCTCTGAAAGTTTGCTGATCCCTGATCTAGACCCACACATCCAACAGTTTCTTAAAAGGTAGGATTGTTTCTAAAAAGGGCCATAATGAATTACTATACTGTATATTCTTATAGATAAATTATATTACTTCATAAATTGTGCATAGACATCAGAATTTTGTAGAAATTAATGTAGACACAGATAATTATAGAGCAATTTCATAAGCGTAGGGTTAGATATAAATGGTTTTCCAGTGGTGGAACTTTCTACCTTGAGAAGTAATGATTACCTCACATGTAAACATAAGCAAATAGTCATCCTTTAGCAGAAAGCCTTGTGTAATTTCTTCATGTTATTGAACAATGCTGCCAGAAACACAGCTGATATGAAATGACGTCTATACTGCAATTTATACTTTAAGAACTTCTCTTAGACTCAGATTCCAAAATGGCTCTGCTAAAAAGTGGTCTTCATGCAAGAGTACTTATAGCCAGAACACAGTTGGATGGTTTAAGAACAGAAATACACAGTGTATCTTTGCATATTTGGGTCACGGCGTGGTGTCAAGAGTTTACATTTGCAATACTGGTTAATAAAGTTCAGGTCCAGTGTTGTACATTCTTTGCAAGTCATCTTTAAAGGCAAATGACAAGGTCATTTAAAATTTAGAATTCTCTACGGGAAAATTAACTTCCTGTTTCTTATTTATATCCATACTACATCTATAATAATTTTTGAACAACTACCTTTAATGCCACCTAAAGTCTGAAATGGAGCAGTAACTTAATTTGATAGAATATAAAATGAACACCTCAGCTACATTAAACTGTCCCAGTTGGGTGGGCACTCCTAGGGTACCCTTGTTTCTGCCCCAAACATCCTGGGGGACAGTATTCACAGAGAATTCAGGGGTGGGCTAGCAGGGCTGTCAGCGCGGGAGCGGAGGCCATTGTCAACACAGGTGGCCTGATCACCTGACCAAACCGGGCTGACCCGAGGGTGGGAAGCTCTGGTCGTGGAGAAATGACTCCGCGGAATTGCGCAGGGTAGCTACAGGCGCGTACACCATTTTCCCTTCGTTATGATGAGGATTTTTTTTCAGCCATTAACCTTTCACCTCCGGCGCACCGGACTGTAAGAGCAAGCGTTTAAAAATTTTCAAGTATGCAAAACTTAAGCACATTTAAAAATGAATCACAAAAAACCTCTCGGGCATTTGTTTCAGACCCTCCTCCCAGTGGGGTATGCGAAGCCAGCACAGGCGCGGAGTCGGCGCGCACCGTAACCGCGGGGTGTGAGATGACTGGGTGGAAGAAACTACCTAGCCCGCCAGCGCGCAGGCGCATTTCCGGCCGCAGCGCCCAGTGGTCGAGCCCCCTTTCCAGTAATTTCGCTAGCCGTGACGTCATCCCCGTGCGCCCTTACGGTGCCTCCCAGAAGACGCAAATTCATTTATTGGTAAAGGGGTAAAAACGAACGAATTGACCTCTTCCGCCCCACTTTGTTTTTAGTCCTTCTCTCTGAACGCGCCTACGCTTTGAGCAATGGAGCGGGAGAGGGAAAGAAAAGCGGCCAGAGCTCCAAGCGGCGGCGGCCAGGCATGACTCGGCGACGTCGCCAGCCACGTTACCCGGCGTGCCCCGCGCGGCGCCGGCGGAGGGACGTGGGGGGAGGGGCGGGGAGGAGGAAGCGGCGGCGGCTGCGGATGTCGCTGCGACCGAGTGGCGTCTGAGCACAGGGCGGCTGCTGAGCGCCCGACCCGGGCCTGCGCCGGAGCCCAGGCCAAGCTCCGCGGCCCCTCGCCCGGTAGGGCGGCCTTGCGCCCGTTGTCACTGAGGCGACGTGCCCCACATTCTCCGCTTCTCGGGCCGGCCGGCTCTGGCGTCCCCTGGCTCCCCCTCGCTCGCCCGCTCCCTCCTGCGCGCCTGAGTCACCGCCGCCGCCATGGCCGAGAATGGTGAAAGCGGCGGCCCTCCGAGCTCCCAGGACAGCGCCGCCGCTGCCGAAGGTGCCGGCGCCCCCGCCGCCGCTGCTGCTTCCACGGAACCCAAGATCATGAAAGTCACCGTGAAGACCCCGAAGGAGAAGGAGGAGTTCGCAGTGCCCGAGAATAGCTCCGTCCAGCAGGTGAGGGCCGCCCGAGGCTCGGGGCGGGGTGGGGATGGCGGCAGGACCTCCTCCCGCGGCGGGAGAAGGTTTTGCAAGGGCTTGGGAGAAGGGGGTCGTCCCCGGAGGTGCCCTCGGTTTTTCTCTCGGGTCTCCTCCCAAATTAGATCACACCCAGGTTCGTGGGTTTGCACCTGGGGACACCGCAGAGGTTTGTGGCGGGGCCGCGCGGCCTGTTTGCGGGACGTGCCGACGCCGCTTCCCTCAGCGCCTTCCTCCTGCTCGGGCGTCCGCAGAC
The DNA here is from genome assembly GCF_965194825.1 of Balaenoptera physalus. Taxonomy (NCBI): domain Eukaryota; kingdom Metazoa; phylum Chordata; class Mammalia; order Artiodactyla; family Balaenopteridae; genus Balaenoptera; species Balaenoptera physalus. The sequence goes on along the minus strand of NC_138886.1, from coordinate 82,482,508 downwards.
CCCCAGCCGCCACCCCCAGCTCCCCGCCCCCAGCCGCCTCCCTCCGGCTCCTCACAAAGGAAAGGGACCCGCCGCCTGGCTCCAGGCGGGGTGGAGGCTGGGCGAGGGTTTGCCTTAGCCTAGTACGCGGTTTTGTCTCATTCAGGAAAAAAAAGAGGGTGTGCTCATTGTTTTACCTGCCTGCGGGTTAAGGTGGATTTTGGGGGGTGAGGATCACGTGTACATTTAGTTCTGCTGAAATCTTTCCCACCTTCCAGTCTTTAAAGAAAAAATTAACTATGATACAGAAATTGCTTTCAGCCGCATCTTAATAGTACAAGGCTTAAGGAGAAGGGTAGATGACTTTCAGTGACGACTTGCTGGATTTCTTTTTAAAGTATATTTGTTATCCTTAGATGCTAATCGTTGGGGAGGATTTTGTTTCATTTTAGAGGGGTAGCTATGTTCTTCAGATACTGGCGCTTGCAATCGGATAAAAGAAAACGAAATTGGAGTTACTGGAGAAAAATAAAAAATAATTTACGGCTTAAAATCTGTTCAGGAATACAAATTTGGTAGTTAATAATCTTGAGGAATTTAACAAATCGTTTTAGTTTGTTGTTGAATATACGTCCCAGGATATTGCCCTAATTATTGAATTGATTTCAGGCAATGTGAACAGTTTATGAAGAAGCAAAAACTCCTGAAATGTACCTACAAATTCCCCTAGGAATAATAAATGATTGGGGTATTTTTTTATGTAATTCTGAAAGGTGGTGTGTAGTGAGAAACTTTGACCACCTATTGAATCACTTCTTTTGATCTCTCAATTCTCCTATAAAAATTTTCCTTAATATTTTAATATTTTGCGGCATACAGGAAAATTGAAATAATTGTGCAGTGACCACCCATGTGTCTATCACCTACAATTAGCATTTTGCTTTATTTGCTGTATCGCACAATCACTTATCAGTCAATTTTATTTTTTGGGTGCATTTCAAAGTAAGTTGCAAGTATTAGTACATGTTACCCTTAAAAAGCACTTCAGCAATGTGCATATCGTTAACCTGAGTTCAATTTTTAACTTAAAATTTTTTTTACGTAAGTTTGACTTGCAGTGAAATGCGCACGGTTGCCATTCCATGGGTTTACACAAATACATACACCTGTTTAATCCGAAGCCTAATGGAGTTGTAGAACTTCGTAATTAACTAGAAAGTTCCCTCTTGCCCTTTTCCAGTCAGTTCACTCTTCTCTGTCAACCAGTGTTTTGATTTTTTTCCTCCCATGGACTCGTTTTGCTTATTCTAGAATTTCACATAAGTGGGATTATGTGGTATGTACTCTTGGGAAAGGCTTTTTCATTCAGCTTAGTGTTTTTAAGACTCGTGTATCCTCAGTAGTTCTTTCCTTTTCATTGCTGTGTTGTCTTCCATTGTATGAATATACCACCATAATCTATCCATTTTCCTGTTGAGGGTCACCTGGGCTCTTTCCAGTTAGTTGCTATGAGTACTCTTATACAGATCTGTATTGTTGGACAAGTGCGTTTATCTCTCCTGTTAGAAGTGCTTAGAAGTGGGATGACTGGGTCATAGCGTAGCTGTAGGTTTAGTTTCATAAGGAACTATGTTTTTTAAAAGTGCTTGTACCATTTTACAGTCACACTGACAGTGCACGGGAATTCCCGTTGCTCCACATTCCTACTAACATTTGATAGTATCAGTTTTTTTTTAGTGGGTGTGCAGCCATATTAACTTTTGAAGCCCATAGTTCTTTCTAAGATTCCTGGTTCAGGTCTTCACCATCCTGGCTGCTTTCAGCATTTTACTGTAAAAGATTAGAAATACAGTATTTTGTAAATAGAAGAATTCATTTAGTTCAGTGTATTATGCTTTTATCTGTGAGGATTTTTTAACTTTTTGTGATGGTGAAACTAGAATTTCAAATTCTGTGGAAGTTTTAGTTTTACTCCTCTGTAACCAAAGTAAAATTTTAATAGATAAAATTAAAGTCTCTCTGTAGCAACTTTTTCTCATGGCAGTTGAATTTTTGTTTTGACGAATACTTTCTGTTGAAGCAGAAAACGTGATAAAAATTGAAGCTCATCACTGCATCAAGAACCAGAAGACAAATTGAACTGCCTATGGGCTCTGTTAGGGGAAGTACATACAGAAAAATGTACAAGAATAAGAAAAGTAGTTTTCACATGGGTTGTAAAATTCTACTTGAAGCACAAAAAAAGATCTGTCATTTTATAATTTTACATTTTTTTCTAAGGGTTTCACAGATTTAAACTATTTGCTGCAGATTAAAATTAGTCATTAAAATAAACTTAATGACATTGAGATTTCACTAAAAATGTTTAGTAAAAAATTGGGAAGTATTTGGTCCAGAAAATTCTTATCTAATCTTAGAGGTAAAGAGGGTAAGCAAAAGACCTACAAAAGAATAATATTGAAAGCTTAGGTTTTCTATCAGGCAAATCCCATTTTCTACAATTTAAAATTTCTTTCACTGTTTCTATATAATGTAAATTTTCAATACATTATGCTGAAATAGTATTTATATGAACATGCTCTAATAATTGGATGAAATTATATTAAATCTCTTAGGTATAAAAAAAGTTATAAGGTGGTTATTAATTTTCTTATTTTTCCCTCAATTTCTGTTTGTATATAACAGGCAGAAAAAAGATACTTTAATACAGTTTGTATTTAACATTTTTAACTTGTTCGATTGATAATAAGGCTTATACTTTTCTAAAATTAAAGTGAAATTTATTTTTCATTGCGTACTCAGAATCAGTTGAGTAATGCTTAAATTTCTAACTAAAGGTGGTTAGAATATAAACTTCACTATGTATGTTCCAAGGTGGTTTCATTAATAAGGGTTTTCATAATATAAGTAGATAGATTTTTTAAAATGTGTAATGGCAAAAAGTCCCTGTGTATGAGATTATGTTTTCTATTAATTATTCATTATTTTCTGTTGGAAACAGTTTGAGGATTTCTAAGTGTCAACAAACAAGATGAAGTCCAGAGGAATGTTGTCTGTGTGTGAGTGGGTAAAATTAGTGCAGAGAATGGAAGGGCACTTCTGTATACTAGCTCCTAACTAGCTTGTTCTGGGATTTTGTGGCTCTCTAGATTATAGTGTAAGATTTTGAAATGCAGTCACCTGAAATATTCAGGCAGTGTATATTCTAGTTTTAGAAAATATCTTTGTCACTTGAATCTTTTAGAAAAATATTAACATACTTAGACGTAACGTAAATATTATGTATTGAATAGAAGTGAACCTTTCCTTGATAAGGGAAATTACATTGTGTCAGTGTCATCATCACAAACATCATTTAAAATTATACGTTATAGGGTAGATCTAGAACTCTTGTCCCCAGTGGTGCCACCAGCCACATCTGACTGTTGAACCCTTAAAATGTGGCTAGACTGATTTGAAATGTGCTGTAGGGGTAAAATACACACCAGATTTTGAAAACTTGTGGCTTGTTTCTTTGCATAATGTTTTCAACATTTATCCATGTTGTAGCATGTATCAGTACTTCCTTTTTATTGCTGAATAATATTCCCATGTATGGATACATATGTTACATTTTATTTTTCCATTCATCAGTTGAGGGACATTTGGGTTGTTTCTACTTCTTGACCATTATGAATAACGCCTATGTGAATACTTATACAAGTTTTTTGTGGCCATATGTTTTCATATTTCTTGAGCGTATGCCTGTGAGTTGAATTACTGGGTCATGTGATAGCTCTCTGTTTACCTTTTTGAGGGACTGCCAAACTATTTTCCAAAGTGGCTGTACCAATTTTTATTCCCACCAGCAGTGCATGAGGATTCCAATCACTTTCCATTGTGTATAACACTTGTTATTGGTCTGTCTTTGATTGTAGCCTTTCTAATTGCTGTGAAGTACCTTACTGTGATTGCTTGGCTTTCTGTTGCTCAAGCAGCAGTTCTTAATATGGTCTGGGGGGTCCCCAGGGCCCTTCTAGGAGGAGCATAAGATCAAAACTAGTTTCATGATAGTTCTGAGAGATTATTTGTGTTTTTCACTCTAATTTTCTCACAAACAAGCGTATTTTTCAGAATCTGTTAGATGTGAAACGTGGAAATCCAATTGTCTTCTATTATGAGACTAAAGTGATTTGCAAAAATTTAAAACAGTGCTATTCTTCAAACTAGGAAAATAGTTATTTTTCATAAAAAAGGTATTTAATGTAATGAGTTTGTTATCTTGAATGAATTTTTCAAAGATTTCTCAGTTTTAATCTCCTAGTGTATCAATAGATATAACCTACATAAAGAAAAACTCTGGAGTTTCAAATTTGTAAGAGTTGTGTCCTGAGGCCAAAAATTGCTGCAATGGAGTATTTAAAAGATTACATAGGTACTTGTAAGATTGAGGATTGGGCTTCCCTGATGGCGCAGTGGTTGTTGGGAGTCCGCCTGCCAATGTAGGGGACGCGGGTTCAAGCCCTGGTCCAGGAAGGTCCCACATGCCACGGAGCAACTAAGCCCGTGTGCCACAACTACTGAGCCTGCGCTCTAGAGCCCGTGAGCCGCAACTGCTGAGACCGGTGTGCCACAACTACTGAAGCCCGCACGCCTAGAGCTGTGCTCCACAACAAGAGGAGCCACCGCAATGAGAAGCCCGCGCACTGCAATGAAGAGTAGCCCCTGCTTGCTGCAACTAGAGAAAGCCCGCGTGCAGCAGTGAAGACCAAGGCAGCCAAAAATAAATACATAAATGAATTAATTTTTTTAAAAAAGATTGAGGATTGACTTCAATAAGTTACTATTATTTCTTGCCTAGAAATTATGGTAGCCTACTGGTCAGTTTCCCCCATTAATGCCTAGAGCAATCTCTGAAAAACATTGATCAGATCATTTTATTCTCTACATAAAACTAACAGCTCTCCATTGATCTTGGACTTATATAATGTGGCCATATATAATGTGGCCATGAGGCCCTGTGTGATAAGATTCCATCCTATGTCTCCATTCTGACGCCATCTTTCCTCCTTGGCTCTTGCTTTATTGACTTCTTAGTTCCTTGATCTGTTAATCACATTTTTTTTTCCTGCCTCAGGAGTTTTGTGCAGTTTGTTCTTGCTACCTGGAATGCCTCCCACTCTTTGCCCATTCTCACTCAGTGCAAAGGTCACTTTCTCAAAGAAGTATCCCTGATTTTCCAGAGTTGGTTGGGATTCCCCATTGTACTTTCTCACAGCACCCTGTTTTTGGTCATAATTTATTACAATTTAAAGTCTATATTTATGTGATTATTTGATTAATGCTTATTTTTTTGCTAGAGAGGATCTGTGATTGTTCACTATTGTGTTACCAGAGCTTAGCACATAGTATGGGTTCAGTAAATATTTGTTTACAGATGAATCTGTCATATGCATGATAATGTATAATTAATAATTACTACCAGTTGTTCAGTGTTTACTGAGTTCAGTACAGTTGTCCCTCGCTGTCTGCCGGGGATTGGTTCCAGGACCCACTGTGGATACCAAAACCCACAAATGCTCAAGTTCCACAGTCGCCCTCTGCATTTGTGGATTTGGACGGCTGAGTGTGTACATAATCTCATTGGTTTCTTGCCTTCCTCTCACGGCTTCGTTTTAAACTGCTCACCCCTTAGCTCACCACTCTTGACTGCCACAGGGTGTTCACTCTCGCTTCTGGTTACTGGAATAATTCTTCTAGAATAGCCTTTCTTAACTGAGGATCTTCATCTGAACCACAGAGCACAGCAGGGATTTGAATGACTGTCAGTTTTTCCAGCTAATATACTTTTAAATGCATAGGAGAGAAGTTAATTCTTTACGTAAAGTAGGGTGTGCTGGTAAATGTTTATCAACTAGTTCCTTGGGAAGAAACAGCACTGATTTGTAGTGTTTGCTGATTTCCATTTGTAAATACCTCTCATCATGGAAGATTTTAGGCTACTGATACTAAACTGGCTTACACAATTCCTGAAAATTCAGCAGTCTGAGCCGGTAGGAGCCATTGCTTGCAGTGGTGTCTTAAGGCAGGTGTCAGCCAACTAGAGTGGGCCAGATCCACCGTGCCCATGCACGTCTTTATTATCTATGCTTTCAGGACACACCATGTGGCTCACAGAGCTGAAAACATTTACTGTCTGTCCCTTTACAGAAAGTTTGCTGACCCCTGCCTTTAGGGCATTAGGGCTTACTGGATCTCGATCTTGTCACACTTCCTCAAAACCCTTCTCATTGGAAAATTTTGCCATGACTTAAGTTTAACAGTGTGATCAATAGAGATAAAATGCAAGCTACATATGTAATTTAAGTTTTCTCAGCCACTTCAAAAATAAAATTAATTTTTTATTAGAATATTTAGAACATAAAATTTACCATCTTAACCATTTTTGGGTGTATAGTTCAGTGACATTAAATACATTCATATTCTTGTGCAACCATCACCACCATCCATCTCCAGAACTCTGTTCATCTTGAAAAACTGAAACCCTGTACCTGTTAAAACAATAGTTCCCCATTATCTCCTCCTGACAGCCTCTGGCAACAGCCATTCTACCTTTGGTCTCTATGAATTTGACTACTATAGGTTTCTCATAAGAGTGGAATCATAGTATTTGTCCTTTTGTGACTGACTTGTTTCACTTAGCATAGTGTCCTCAAGTTTCACCCATGTTGTAGCATGTGACAATATCGTTCCTCTTTAAGGCTGAATGATGCTCCATTGTATGTGTATACCATTGTATGTATATACCCACTTTGTGTATCCATTCAGCTGTCAGTGTCACTGGGTTGTTTCTATCATTTGGGTATTGTAATGTTAAATATGTTTTATTTAGCCTAGTATATCTTAAGTATCATTTCAACATGTAATTGATATTTTAAAAATTGAGATATTTTACTTTTTTTTTCATACTAGGTGTTCAAGATCTGGTGTGTATTTTACACACACAGCACATCTCAATTTGGACTAGCCACATTTCAAGTGCTCAATAACCACATTTGGTTAGAGACTTCCGAATTAGATAGCATAGCTAATAAAGTTTTCATGCTTCGTTCCCTACTTACCTCTCCCCCTTTATTCACTGCATTTCAGCTGTTTTAAGTCTTTCCCTCCAACTATCACTAGCTCTTTCCCTTTTTGAGCTTTTGCCAATGTTGCTAATGACAGTAACATAACAGTACTTATTCCAGGCTTATCAAAGCATACTGCATTATTGTTATTTTTTTTAAGTTTCACAACTTTATGATGAAAGTACTGTTGTTACCTCTTTTTTAAAGTGAAGAAACTGAAACTCAGATTAGTAATGTGATTAAATTTATATGCCTGTTAAATAGTGGAGCCTAGATTGAAATCCAGTGACTAACTTTGGAGCCCACACCTAACCACTGCTCCAAGCTGCCTTGACTTTCCTCTGGTTGGCTTTTCAGCCTTTGGGTTTATTTAAATGTTAGTTCATTAAAGGTTGATTGGACTCACCAATCTAAATTAGATCAATGACTATAATCTCTTGATACCATTTTGTGATTATATGGACTTTTTCCTCCCCACCCCATACTGTAAGAATTTACAAAGGTAGGGGTGTTTTGCTTACCTCTTAATCTCATTGTACCTGCCTAGTATTGCACTTGGCACACATTGAGTAATGCAAATATTTATTGAGTGAATGAACAAATAGTGTTTTAAAGATTTATTTGCAGTATTTTGTACTTAGTTGGGACTATTTTAACAATGTGATTTACTTAGAAAAATGTGACGTTTATTCTTAGTTTAATCAAATGTCTAAAGGCATTATTTTAGTTGTTTTTGTATCTGAGCAGCTTAAAAAGAAAATCCCATTAAAATTAGGACTGGAAATTTTTTAAGAGACTAAAGTTGCGGTCTCCAAATCTGTTTGATGCAAATATTACTGAGTTAACATACTGAACAAATTCCATTTATTATAGGCATAAATAAAATGTATATATATGCGCCTCTATTTTGCAAATCCTTTCATTATAAGAAGATCTGAACTGTGGTTTGTTCCAGGTAAATTTATGCCATTCTGACTTAGTTTGATGTTCTGTAGATATGACAACACAGACTGCTTGGTTTATTAATTAAGCAGCTTCTATACAGATTTCTAGACTAGTAAAATGTTTTTTGATAAATTTTTTATAGCCTTTAAAGCTCTCTCCAGTTTTTATAAAGGATATGGCTTTATTCGTTTTTAAAATACAGACTGCAAAGAAAATGAAATACATTATGCATGCTGTTACTTTAGGAAATTCGAATGATGTAGAAAAGTATGAAATAAGGGGACCCGTTCAGAAAAAGTTACTCAAAGTGTTTATCTATTTATCTGATTCTGTCCGGAAAAGTGTTTCTCTATTTACCCGTATATAATTTTCTATTTATTCCTGTTAAGCAGATGGATTATTACCCACACTTTTACCTTACTCTTTTTATTTGTATCTTTGCAGTCTTTCCATATTGGCATGTGTAGAGCTAACTCGTTCCACTATTTATGATTACTTGTGTTTATATATTTATTAATATTTTGAGAAATGGGGAAAGGGTGTGTTGTCATTATTAATATTGAAATGAAGTCTGCATTTTGGAGAGAGCATGAACCTTGGAATTTGAGAGATCTGACTTTGGGCAAGGCGCTTTACACCTCTGAGCCTCACAGGCCACATTTTTAACATGTGATATAATATCTGCTTCACTAGATTGTTTGGAGGATTTCATGAGATAATATGTAAAAGTACCTGGCTCAGAGTTTATATACTTTACTTGTATTGGTTTCTTTCCTCCTGTACTCTTTTGTTTGCCAGTGAATTGAGTCTTAATTTTTTTGTAGTAGAGGGAAGAATGCGAGCATGTGTAAGTGAAACATTTAGTTTGTGGATGTTAGATTTAGGTCATAGAAACGCCTAAAAATTACATTTTTATTGATAATGCACTATAACATTTTTGACTGAGTGTTCAGTTTTATATTTATAAGAAGGTGCCCTTTTCTCATATAGCTGCTTATGTTTCTAGTTTATTTTATACCCAACATCTTCGTGTAGGATTTATGCAATGGTTTTTTTTTAATATATAATTTTAATATTTATTTTTGGCTGCGTTGGGTCTTTGTTGCCGTGTGCAGGCCTTTCTTTAGTTGTGGTGAGCGGAGGCTACTCTTCATTGTGGTGCGCGGGCTACTCATTGCGGTGGCTTCTCTTGTTGCGGAGCACAGGCTCTAGGCATATGGGCTTCAGTAGTTGTGGCTCACGGGCTGTAGAGCACAGACTGAGTAGTTGTGGCACACAGGCTTAGTTGCTCTGCGGCATGTAGGGTCTTCTCTGACCAGGGCTCAAATACGTGTCCCCTGCATTGGCAGGCGGATTCTCAACCACTGTGCCACCAGGGAAGCCCCTGTACAATGTTTTTTAATGAGGGTACTTTAAGGTTACTCAGACTCAGGCATTTGTTGCAATAAGTTTTATGTTTCTGCAGAGGAATAGTGTTTGTGGACTGCCTCTGTCTAAAGCTGCTTTGAGAATTTTTAAGATTGCTAATTGTTTTTTTTCCTAAGTCAATACTACGTAGTTTCTGATTTTTTGTTGTAGTGTTCAGTAAAAGTGTAGTAGTTAAAACAAACATAGAAGTAAAGTTCAAATGTTAGAGATCAAATTTTGGAAAATTTGAAGCCACGGTAAACTATTTCCTCTGCCTTTTTTTAGAGTGCAGGATAGAAGTTTAAGGATATATGAAGTATGTGCAGGATTTTTGGCTCTTCTGCAAACACATAACATTGTTTAAATTGATCATATTTGGATTAAAATTTTATAAAATGCAGCTTATTTGGGAAAGTATAGCATATCTCTTTGATATGGTACAGTTAAAAACAGGTTTATTCATTTTTTTTTTGAACAAACAAAACATTGTAATCAAATGTGCTGTGATAAAAAATAAAAATTAAGTTAAAAATACGAACAAGAAGTAATGAGACATAAACTTTAAATGGCTTTTTTCCTAGCACATTCCATTCTTTTTTTTTTTAATTATGAAATTTTATTATAGTATAAAGTACATACAGAAAGGGAACACATCAAAAGTGCACAGTTCTATCAATTTTGCACAAATGAAACACACTCCTGCAACCAGCCCCTATATCAAGGGACAAGCATTACCACCTCTCAGAAGGCCACTCCTGTTTCCTTCCAGCCACCGCCTACAAAGTCAAAGTGTCATAACTTCCTTCATCCTCCTGACATCTAGCAGCCTAAATTCATTTTGTTGGTTCTGCAACTTTATATAATCACACATATACATTTTTCAGTCTGGCTTCATTTGGTGACCATTGTATTTATGAGCTTAACCAACACTGTTCCAGTGTAGTTGTATTTGTAATTTTTTTTTTTTTTAAATCAGTCATCAGTTTTATACACATCACTGTATACATGTCAATCCCAATCGCCCAATTCAGCACACCACCATCCCCACCCCACCACAGTTTTCCCCCCTTGGTGTCCATACGTTTGTTCTCTACATCTGTGTCTCAACTTCTGCCCTGCAACCCGGTTCAACTGTATCACTTTTTTTAGGTTCCACATGCATGCGTTAACATACGATATTTGTTTTTCTCTTTCTGACTTACTTCACTCTGTATGACAGTCTCTAGATCCATCCACGTCTCAACAAATGACTCAATTTCGTTCCTTTTTATGGCTGAGTAATATTCCGTTGTATATATGTACCACAACTTCTTTATCCATCCGTCTGTCGATGGGCATTTAGGTTGCTTCCATGACCTGGCTATTGTAAATAGTGCTGCAATGAACATTGGGGTGCATGTGTCTTTTTGAATTATGGTTTTCTCTGGGTATATGCCCAGTAGTGGGATTGCTGGGTCATATGGTAATTCTATTTTTAGTTTTTTAAGGAATCTCCATATTGTTCTCCATAGTGGCTGTATCAATTTACATTCCCACCAACGGTGCAAGAGGGTTCCCTTTTCTCCACACCCTCTCCAGCATTTGTTGTTTGTAGATTTTCTGATGATGCCCATTCTAACTGGTGTGAGGTGATACCTCATTGTAGTTTTGATTTGCATTTCTCTAATAATTAGGGACGTTGAGCATCTTTTCATGTGCTTCGTGGCCGCCTGTATGTCTTCTTTGGAGAAATGTCTATTTAGGTCTTCTGCCCATTCTTGGATTGGGTTGTTTGTTTCTTTAATACTGAGCTGAATGAGCTGTTTATATATTTTGGAGAGTAATCCTTTGTCCGTTGATTCATTTGCAAATATTTTCTCCCATTCTGAGGGTTGTCTTTTCATCTTGTTTATGGTTTCCTTTGCTGTGCAAAAGCTTTTAAGTTTCATTAGGTCCCATTTGTTTACTTTGTTTTTATTTCCATTACTCTAGGAGGTGGGTCAAAAAAGATCTTGCTGTGATTTATGTCAAAGAGTGTTCTTCCTATGTTTTCCTCCAAGAGTTTTATAGTGTCCAGTCTTACATTTAGGTCTCTAACCCATTTTGAGTTTATTTTTATGTACGGTGTTAGGGAGTGTTCTAATTTCATTCTTTTCCATGTAGCTATCTAGTTTTCCCAGCACCACTTATTGAAGAGACTGTCTTTTCTCCATTGTATATCCTTGCCTCCTTTGTCATAGATTAGTTGACCATATGTGCCTGGGTTTATCTCTGGGCTTTATATCTTGTTCCATTGATCTATGTTTCTGTTTTTGTGCCAGTACTATATTGTCTTGAGTACTGTAGCTTTGTAGTATAGTCTGAAGTCAGGGAGTCTGATTCCTCCAGCTTCATTTTTTTCCCTCAAGACTGCTTTGGCTATTTGGGGTCTTTTGTGTCTCCATACAAATTTTAAGATGATTTGTTCTAGTTCTGTAAAAAATGCCCTTGGTAATTTGATAGGGATTGCATTGAATCTGTAGATTACTTTGGGTAGTATAGTCATTTTCACAATATTCATTCTTCCGATCCAAGAACATGGTATATCTCTCCATCTGTTGGTATCATCTTTAATTTCTTTTATCCGTGTCTTATAGTTTTCTGCATACAGGTCTTTTGTCTCCCTAGGTAGGTTTATTCCTAGGTATTTTATTCTTTTTGTTGCAATGGTAAATGGGAGTGTTTCCATAATTTCTCTTTCAGATTTTCCATCATTAGTGTATAGGAATGCAAGAGATTTCTGTGCATTAGTTTTGTATCCTGCAACTTTACCAAATTCATTAATTAGCTCTAGTAGTTTTCTGGTGGCAGTTTTAGGATTCTCTATGTATAGTATCATGTCATCTGCAAACAGTGACAGTTTTACTTCTTCTTTTCCAATTTGTATTCCTTTTATTTCTTTTTCTTCTCTGATTGCCATGGCTAGGACTTCCAAAACTATGTTGAATAATAGTGGTGAGAGTGGACATCCTTGTCTCGTTCCTGATCTTAGAGGAAATGCTTTCAGTTTTTCACCATTGAGAATGATGTTTGCTGTGGGTTTGTTGTATATGGCCTTCATTATGTTGAGGTAGGTTCCCTCTATGCCCACTTTCTGGAGAGTTTTTATCATAAATGGGTGTTGAATTTTGTCAAAAGCTTTTTCTGCATCTATTGAGATGATCATGGTTTTTATTCTTCAGTTTGTTAATATGGTGTATCACATTGATTGATTTGCGTTTATTGAAGAATCCTTGCATCCCTGGGATAAATCCCACTTGATCGTGGTGTATGATCCTTTTAATGTGTTGTTGGATTCTGTTTCCTAGTATTTTGTTGAGGAGTTTTGCATCTATATTCATCAGTGATATTGGTCTGTAATTTTCTTTTTTTGTAGTATCTTTGTCTGGTTTTGGTATCAGGGTGATGGTGACCTCATAGAATGAGTTTGGGAGTGTTCCTTCGTCTGCAATTTTTTGGAAGAGTTTGAGAAGGATGGGTGTTAGCTCTTCTCTAAATGTTTGATAGAATTCACCTGTGAAGCCATCTGGTCCTGGACTTTTGTTTGTTGGAAGATTTTTAATCACAGTTTCAATTTCATGACTTGTGATTGGTCTGTTCATATTTTCTGTTTCTTCCTGGTTCAGTCTTGGAAGGTTATACCTTTCTAAGAATTTGTATTTCTTCCAGGTTGTCCATTTTATTGGCATAAAGTTGCTTACAGTAGTCTCTTAGGATGTTTTGTATTTCTGCAGTGTCTGTTGTAACTTCTCCTTTTTCATTTCTGATTTTATTGAGTTGAGTCTTCTCCCTCTTTTTCTTGATGAGTCTGGCTAATGGCTTATCAATTTTGTTTATCTTCTCAAAGAACCAGCTTTTAGTATTATTGATCTTTGCTATTGTTTTCTTTGTTTCTATTTCATTTATTTCTGCTCTGATCTTTATGATTTCTTTCCTTCTGCTAACTTTGGGTTTTGTTTGTTCTTCTTTCTCTAGTTTCTTTAGGTGTAAGGTTAGATTGTTTACTTGAGATTTTTCTTGTTTCTTTAGGTAGGCTTGTATAGCTATAAACTTCCCTCTTAGAATTGCTTTTGCTGCATCCCATAGGTTTTGGGTCGTGGTGTTTTCATTGTCATTTGTCTCTAGGTATTTTTTGATTTCCTCTTTGATTTCTTCAGTGATCTTTTGGTTATTTAGTAACGTATTGTGTAGCCTCCATGTGTTTGTGTTTTTTGCGTTTTTTTTCCCTGTAATTCATTTCTAACCTCATAGCGTTGTGGTCGGAAAGGATGCTTGATATGATTTCAATTTTCTTAAATTTACTGAGGCTTGATTTGTGACTCAAGGTGTGATTTATCCTGGAGAATGTTCCATGCGCACTTGAGAAGAAAGTGTAATCTGCTGTTTTTGGATGGAATGTCCTATAAATATCAATTAAATCTCTCTGGTCTATTGTGTCATTTAAAGTTTCTGTTTCCTTATTTATTTTCATTTTGGATGATCTGTCCATTGGTGTAAGTGAGGTGTTAAAGTCCCCCACTATTATTGTGTTACTGTCGATTTCCTCTTTTATAGCTGTTAGCAGTTGCCTTATGTATTGAGGTGCTCCTATGTTGGGTGCATATATATTTATAATTGTTATATCTTTTTCTTGGATTGATCCTTTGATCATTATGTAGTGTCCTTCCTTGTCTCTTGTAACATTCTTTATTTTAAAGTCTATTTTATGTGATATGAGTATTGCTACTCCAGCTTTCTTTTGATTTCCATTTGCATGGAATATCTTTTTCCATCCCCTCACTTTCAGTCTGAATGTGTCCCTAGGTCTGAAGTGGGTCTCTTGTAGACAGCATATATATGGGTCTTGTTTTTGTATCCATTCAGTGAGCCTGTGTCTTTTGGTTGGAGCATTTAATCCATTCACGTTTAAGGTAAGTATCGATATGTATGTTCCTATTACCATTTTTTAATAGTTTTGGGTTTTTTTTTGTAGGTCCTTTTCTTCTCTTGTGTTTCCCACTTAGAGAAGTTCCTTTAGCATTTGTTGTAGAGCTGGTTTGGTGGTGCTGAGTTCTCTTAGCTTTTGCTTGTCTGTAAGGCTTTTGATTTCTCCATCGAATCTGAATGAGATCCTTGCTGGGTAGAGTAATCTTTGTTGTAGGTTCTTCCCTTTCATCACTTTAAGTATATCATGTCACTCCCTTCTGGCTTGTAGAGTTTCTGCTGAGAAATCAGCTGTTAACTTTATGGGAGTTCCCTTGTATGTTATTTGTCGTTTTTCCCTTGCTGCTTTCAATAATTTTTCTTTGTCTTTAATTTTTGCCAATTTGATTACTATGTGTCTTGGCGTGTTTCTCCTTGGGTTTATCCTGTATGGGACTCTCTGCGCTTCCTGGACTTGGGTGGCTATTTCCTTTCCCATGTTAGGGAAGTTTTCAACTATAATCTCTTCAAATATTTTCTCTGGTCCTTTCTCTCTCTCTTCTCCTTCTGGGACCCCTATAATGCAAATGTTGTTGCGTTTAATGTTGTCCCAGAGGTCTCTTAGGCTGTCTTCATTTCTTTTCATTCTTTTTTCTTTATTCTGTTCCACAGCAGTGAATTCCACCATTCTGTCTTCCAGGTCACTTATCCGTTCTTCTGCCTCAGTTATTCTGCTATTGATTCCTTCTAGTGTATTTTTCATTTCAGTTATTGTATTGGTCATCTCTGTTTGTTTGTGCTTTAATTCTTCTAGGTCTTCGTTAATCATTTCTTGCATCTTCTCAATCTTTGCCTCCATTCTTATTCCGAGGTCCTGGATCATCTTCACTATCATTATTCTGAATTCTTTTTCTGGAAGGTTGCCTATCTCCACTTCATTTAGTTGTTTTTCTGGGGTTTTTTCTTGTTCCTTCAACTGGTATATAGCCCTCTGCCTTTTCATCTTGTCTGTCTTTCTGTGAATGTGGTTTTTGTTCCACCGGCTGCAGGATTGTAGTTTTTCTTGCTTCTGCTGTCTGCCCTCTGGTGGTTGAGGCTATCTAAGAGGCTTGATGGGAGGCTCTGGTGGTGGGTAGAGCTGACTGTTGCTTTGGCAGCCAGAGCTCAGTAAAAGTTTAATCCACTTGACTGTTGATGGGTGGGGCTGGGTTCCCTCCCTGTTGGTTGTTTTGCCTGAGGCAACCCAACCCTGGAGCCTACCTGGACCCCTTTGTGGGGCTAATGACAGACTCTGGGAGGGCTCACGCCAGGAGTACTTCCCAGAACTTCTGCTGCCAGTGTCCTTGTCCCCACGGTGAAACAGAGCCACCCCCCGCCTCTGCAGGAGACCTTCCAACACTAGCAGGTAGGTCTGGTTCAGTCTCTCCCAGGGTCACTGCTCCTTCCCCTGGGTCCCGATGCACACACTATTTTGTGTGCGGCCTCCACGAGTGGGGTCTCTGCTTCCCCCAGTCCTGTCGAAGTCCTGCAGTCAATTCCCACTAGGCTTCAAAGTCTGATTCTCTATGAATTCCTCCTCCCGTTGCCGGACCCCCAGGTTGGGAAGCCTGACGTGGAGCTCAGAACCTTCACTCCAGTTGGTGGACTTCTGTGGTATAAGTGTTCGCCAGTCTGTGAGTCACCCACCCACCAGCTGTGGGATTTGATTTTACTCTGATTGCGCTCCTCCTACCGTCTCATTGTGGCTTCTCCTTTGTCTTTGGATGTGGGGTATCTTTTTTGGTGAGTTCCAGTGTCTTACTGTCGATGATTGTTCAGCAGCTAGTTGTGATTCTGGTATTCTCGCAAGAGAGAGTGAGAGCACATCCTTCTACTCCGCCATCTTGTTTCGTCTCCTCCCCAGCGGTTTATTCATTTTTGTTTCCAGTGGGGTGGCAGGCTGTTGAGCGTCGTAATCCTTGGTTTTTGTAAGTTTGTTCCAAGCTTTGGGTAATTTACTCAGAGTAAATGAATATTACATTAGTCTATTTGGGAGTAGTTCTAATACCTAAATTGTTTGACATCGGTTGTTTGAAATGTAAAATTTGTTTGTATAAGAATTAGATTATAATAGGTAGTCAGTTTATACAGTTTCCCTTTGTATGGTACTAGAAGTATAGCTGTACCCTATCTCTGTCATAATGCTTTCCAACTTTCACCATGAAGTGCTATAAACTCATACTTTTGAATTGCCTTAGGTGCTCCTCAGAACCAAGAGTTCCATGAGGCTAGAGGATCCTAGTATCAGTGATGTTAATTTTCAACAATGCTGTAATTCTGTAGGAGGAAGTTACTTCTTATGGGTCTTATTAAGGACTTTGGTTTCTTGAGATTTTGTTGTGAGGATTGAATGAGATGATGTGGGGGTGTGGTTCCAGGCACAGTGTAGCTGCTAAATTAGCAATGAATGTAAATGCTTTTTGAACTGTGTGCCATAGGATTTTACTCTTTTGCATCTAGGATACCATAGAGAAGCCCCTAGTCTGTCCAGAAAGCCCACCTATCCTTCCTAACACTGACAACTCATGGCTAGTAGGATTCCAGCCCTTAAATATTACTAAGGGCTCAACTAAACTGTTCACAACTGTTCTATAAGCATTTGATGCTAGATAATGATGTTCATGGATGACCATCTCTTATTCTTGGGTGATCATCCCTGCTGTGATTTACATGTCTTATAGCCACTCTGGTCTGCTACCTAAAACTAAGGTTTTTTTTTTTTTCTTCCCCCAAGACAAATTTTATTTATTTATTTTTAAATTTTTATTGGAGTATAGTTGATTTCCAATGTTGTGTTTCAGGTGTACAGCAAAGTGAATCAGTTATACATATACATATATCCACCCTTTTTTTACATTCTTTTCCCATGTAGGTCATGACAGAGTATTGAGTAGAGTTACCTGTGCTATACAGTAGGTTCTTATTGGCTATCTGTTTTACGTATAGTAGTGTGTATATGTCAATCCCAATGTCTCAATTTATCCCTCCCCCTTTACCCCCTGGAAACCATAAGTTTGTTTTCTACATCTGTGACTCTTAAAACTAGGGTATCTTCATCCTAATTTGTTTCTGATGACCTACCCAAGACAAAGTATATGATAGCTTTCTGGCTAGGTGAGTCACTTGAAATTGGATGCTCAGGAAAGTTGGTCATTTATGTTTTGACTTCCTGCTGTTTCTTATGTGTAGGGCATTCACAATCAACTTTTAAACCTATTTTAATTTAAGTATAGTACAGAACAATGCACACATAAATGTACAGCTTCATTTATTAGCACAAAAGTTAGAAGCAGAATATTATCAGCTTCCCAGATGTCACTTGTGATCCCTTACAATCACCACCTCCTCTTAACTACAACTTTTCTCACTTTTGACACTATGGTTTTTGCCCCTTTCCTCTCTTTTAACTTATGTTAATGATAACTTATGTTAATGAAATAATGTAGTTTATTGTCATTTGTGATTGGCTACTTTTGCTCTACATTGATCCATGGTGACATGTGGCTGTAGTTCATGTGTTGTCATCGTGTGTAACAGTCTATTGAATATATCACAATTTGTTCTACAGTTGAGGGTTTGGGTTGTTTTAAGTTTTGGGGTAATAAAGTTTGAACTTCATTGAACGTGTCTTTTTGTGTACCTGTGTGAACACATAATTTGTTAGATAAAATCCCAGAAGTAGAATTGTTGAGTCATACAACAAGCATACATTCAGCTTCTACTGTGAAATGTTTTTCTGAAATATGTGAATTTATACTTCTGTTTGCAATATATGTGGATTCCAGTTGCTCCAAATCCTCTGCAGCAGTCTGTAACAGTCTTTTTTAATAGTACAACCACTTTGTTTATTTATTTATTTATTTATTTATTTATTTATTTAGGCTGCATCGGGCCTTCATTGCAGCACATGAGATCTTTTGTTGCAGCACCCGGGCTTCTCTAGTTGTGGCCAACGGGCTCCAGAGCGTGTGGGCTTTGTAGCTGTGGCGCGCGGGCTTAGTTGCCCTGCGGCATGTGGGATCTTAGTTCCCCCACCAGGGATCGAGCCCGCGTCCCCTGCATTGGAAGGTGGATTTTTAACCACCGGACCACCAGGGAAGTCCCTGTAACAGTCTTTATACTGGACTGTTGGGTGGGTGTGTCACTGATTTTAAAGTTACCTGATGTTGTTAATTAGGATGAGTCCCCTTCCTCTGTATTATTGGCCATTTAGATATCATTTTTGTGAAGTTCCTATTTCAGTCTATTGACTAGTTTTCAGTTGGGTTGTGTCTTGCTGATTTTCATGCTTTATGTATAAAATCTGGATTCAAGCTTTGTTGGTTTTTGGTATTGTAGATATTTTTTCTTTGTTGCTTATCTTTTTACTCTATTAATGATAGTTTAATTTATTGTGCCTTTTTTATGGCTAAATCTTTTTGTGTCCTGTTCAGGAAATCTTTTCCAGTTGAACTAATATTTTATTGATTCATCTTTTTGGTATTGTTTAATTGCAAGGTAGTGTTTAATTTGCATGTAGTTAGAGTACATACTCCATATGATTGAAAATTTTTGAAATATGTCGACTTGCTTTATGGCCCAGTATATAAGTTTGTAAATGTATTTTAAAAGAATACTTATTCTGTAGTTGTTGAGTACAGTGTTCTATACATGCCAGTTGGGTCATCAGTTAATTTTGTTGTTCACAGCTTTTATATCCTTTTTTTTTTCTTTTGGTCCTATTTTATTTTATCAGTTACTGAGGTAAATATGCTAAAATATTTTACTGTACTTTTGGATTAGTCTGTTTTTCTCTGTAGTTCAATTTAATTTTTGCTTTATGTATTCTGAAGCTGTATTATGTACATATACATTTAAAGTTTTATCTTCTTGTGAGTTGAACACTTTATAATGTTGAAATGTCCTAGTTGCTTTTGTATTAAAGTTTGCTTTTTCCAGGGAACTATATTCAATATCATGTGATAAACCATAATGGAAAAGAATATGAAAAAGAATGTATATATATGTATAACTGAGTCACTTTGTTGTACAGCAGTAATTAACACAACACTGTAAATAAACTACACTTCAGTTTAAGAAAAAAGTTTGCTTTGTCAGTTAGAGTAGCCTCACTAACTTTATTTGGTTAGTTTTTGCATGGACTATCTTTATTCATTCTTTTTATTTTCAATCTTTCTTTTCCTTAGTAGTTTATGTGTATATCTTTTTTAAGCAGCATGAAGTTGGGTTTCTAAATCCAGTCCGGCAATTTTATCTTTTTAACACATAGTCTGTTATGTAATCACTGATACATTTGGTTTACGTTTACCATTATACTGTTTGATTTCTGTTTTTCCTGTCTCTTCTATGTTGCTTTTTTCTCTTTCTTTTGGATTGTTTTGTATTATTCCAATTGTTCCCCCCCTTTTTCCCAGTTGCCCCTTTTATTAGGTTGGTAGATGCATGCTGCTTAAATTATTCTTTTAGTAGTTATCCTAGAGATTACTATATGCATCTTATAAAATGTCTAAATCAGTAAGTACTTGTACTTTCCAGTTAATTCAAGAACCTTAGAACAGTTGAACACTGTTTACCTGCCTGTGGACTACACTTGATCTTCCTTCCTTCCTTGTTTCCTCTCTTCTTTTCTTCATTCCAACACAAAACATTGTTACTAATGCTTTATAAAGTGAGTTTTTATTTCAATTTATTCTTCCCATTTTTTTATTCCTTCATCTAGGAGAGGATCATTTTCTTCTGTCTGAGGAACATTTCCTGTAGTCTGTATATGCTGGGTAACAAATTCTCTGTTTTTGTGCGTCTGAAAATGTCTACTTTGATTTCATTTTGAGGGATTTTGCACTGGATATAAAATTTTAGTTTGCCAGTTACTCTTCCCCCTTTATAATTTTTTTCTTAATTTTTAAATCATGGATAATTTCAAGTATACAGAAGTAGAGATAATCGTAAGTTAGCCCCGCCATGAATCCTTTACCCAGCTTTGACAATTAATTTTGGAGCCAGTCTTGTTTCAGGTGTACTTTCCTTTAAGGCCCCTTTCCATACCCCATTATTATTTTTTTTTTTTTTAAAGATTTTTAATTTTTATTTATTTATTTATGGCTGTGTTGGGTCTTCGTTTCTGTGCGAGGGCTTTCTCTAGTTGCGGCAAGTGGGGGCCACTCTTCATCGCGGTGCACGGGCCTCTCACTATCGCGGCCTCTCTTGTTGCGGAGCACAGGCTCCAGACGCGCTGGCTCAGTAATTGTGGCTCACGGGCCTAGTTGCTCCGCGGCATGTGGGATCTTCCCAGACCAGGGCTCGAACCCGTGTCGCCTGCATTGGCAGGCAGATTCTCAACCACTGCGCCACCAGGGAAGCCCCATACCCCATTATTTTGATGCATCTCTCATGCCTTATAACACTTCATCCTTTAATATTTCAGCATGTATCTCTAAAAGCTAAGGATCCCTTTAAAAAACGCAATATATTATCCTACTTTACCAATTAATAATGTCTTAATTTCACCAGTCCAGAATTTCCCCATTGTTTCAAAATGATTTTTTAAGTGTAATGTTAGCATGAATTTATTATTATGTAGCTTTAACTTTTAAAAAATAGACTTTACTTTTTCGAGCAGTTTTAGATTTACAGCTAATAGAGCACAAAGTACAGAGTTCCCATACTCCCTGCTCCCCCTACTTTAACCTCCCCCACCATCGACATCCGTCGCAAGGTGGTACATTTGTTACAATTGATGGACCTCTACTGACACATCATTATCACTCAAAGTTCATAGTTTAAGATTCACTCTTGGTGTTTTGGCAAATGTATAGTGTTATGTGCTCTACCTCTACCCTAACTCCTGGCAACCACTGATCCATTTACTGTCTCCATAGTTTTGTTCTTTCCAGAATGTCATCTAGTTGGAATTATACAGTACATAACCTTTTAGATTGGCTTATTTGACTTAGTAGTATGCATTTAAGGTTCCTCTATGGTTCTTTTCATGGTTTGATAGTTCATAGTTTGATAGCTCATTTCTTTTTATTGCTGAATAATATCCCATTGTCTGTCTTGGATAATGTCCAAGGTTTATTTATCCATTCACCTGTAGAAGAATTTCTTGGTTGCTTCAAAGTTTTAACATTAATGAATAAAGCTGCTGTATACATCTGTGTGCAGGTTTTGTCTGGACATAAGTTCTCAATTCCTTTGGGTAAATACCAAGGAGAGGGTGATTGCTGGATCGAATGGTAAGAGTATGTTTAGTTTTGTAAGAAATTGCTAAACTGTCTTCCAAAGTGGCTATACCATTTTGTATTCCCATCAGCAGTGAATGAGAGTTTCTGTTGTTCCATATCGTTGCCAGAATTTGGTAGTGTTATCTGTTTTGGTTTGGCCATCCTAGTAGTTGTATAGGGCAGTCTCCTTATTTTAATTGGCAATTCCTCTAATGGCCTATGATGCAGAGCATCTTTACGGATATGCTTATTTACCATTTGTATATCTTTTTTGATGAGATGTCTGTTAAAATTTTTTGCCCATTTTTTAATTGGGTTGTTCAGTTTCTTGTTGAGTTTTAAGAGTTCTTTGTATACTTTGGGTAACCGTCCTTTATCAGATGTGTCATTTCCAAATATTTTCTCCCAGTCTGGCTTGTCTTCTCATTCTCTTGCAAAAGATTTTTTTTTTCAAGGAGGATCCAAATAAAGCTCATACATTGCAAAGGACTGATAAGTTTCCTATTTTTTCTTTTCTGGCAAGTATGCTTTTATTTCTTTTTCCTGCCTTGTTTCATTGGCTGACATTTTTAATATGTTGTTGAATAGAGTGAATAGAGAGCATACATCCTTGCTTTGTTACTGATCTTAGAGGGAAAGCATTCAGTTGTTCACCATTACTACACCAAATTGTAGATATTTTGTAGATGCGCTTTATCAGATCTGGGTAGTTCCCTTTTATTCCTGATTCCTTGGGACTTTAGTCATGAATGAATGCTTTCAAATGCTTTTTTACAAAAAAAAAAAAAATGCTTTTTTACTATCGATTAATAAGACGGTGTGGATTTTCTTTTTTTTTGTCAGTGTGGTGAATTATTGATTTTTCAAATGTTGACTTACTTAGCCTCACATTTCTAGGATAAACCTAACTTGGTAATGAAGAATTACCCTTGTTCTATATTGCTGGATTTGTTTGCTAGTATTTTACAGAGGATTTCTGCATCTGTGTTCATGAGGGATATTGGTGCCTAGTTTTCTTTTCTGGTTTTGGTATCAGGGTAATATTGGCCTCACAAAGTAAATTGAGAAGTGTTTCCTCTTCTGTTTTCAGAAGAGAGTGAATGAGTTCTGGCAGCTTGAATCTTTCAAGAAATTGGTCCATTTCATCCAAGTTGTCAAATACTTGCATGTAGTTTTCCTTATTCTATTAATAAAATCTGTGAGGTCTGTAGTCATTTCCTTCTGTTGTTACTGATATTGCTAGTCTATGTTTTCTCTTTTTTTCTTGGCCATTCTAGTTAGAGGTTCATCAGTTTTACTAATATTTTAAAAGATTTTTTTCTTATTTTTCTGTTTTTATTTTGATTTCTGCTCTTATTTTTATTTTTTGTTGGGTTTCATTTGCTCTTTGTCTAGTTTCTAAAGGTTGAAACTTAGATTACTGATTTGTGATCCTTCTTAAATTTAAGCCTTTAATACTGTAAATTTTCCTAGGCATTGCTTTAGTTGCATCTCAGAAATTTTGACATATTGTAACTTCATTTTTGTTCAGTTGAAAATATTTTCTAATTGCTCCTCAAGACTTTCTTTTTGACCCATGAATTCTTTAGAAGTATTTTGTTTAATTTGGGAGTTTTCCAGATATCTTTCTGTTATTGATTTCTAGTGTAATTCCATTATTGTCAAGGAATATACTTATATGGTTCAATTATTTAAAATTTCCAAGGTTTGTTTTTATGACCCAGTTTATGGTCTTACCTTGGTTGAGTGTCCCTTGTGTACTTAAAAGTATCATTTCATCTATAGGTTCTTCTCTGCTTTTTCCCCGTAGCAATTTATTTGTTAAGGACACCTTTTTTGTTGATTTTAGTAGCTGTATCCTTTTAATGTCACTTAATGTATTCCTTTATTGCCTACAAATCTGGGGGAAATTTATTAGACCTAGAGCAGGCAGTGGTTCTTAGTAGTGTCCATCAGAATCACCTGGGAAGCTTGTTAAGGCATAGATTACTGGGCCCCATCCTCAGAGTTTCTGATTTGGTTGGGGCCTGAGAATTTGCATTTCTACCAAGTTAACCTGAGAATGGTGAATGTTGCTCATCTGGGGACAGCACTTTGAGAAGTACAGCAGTTTCTCAATCTTGTTATTGATTACATTTTGAGTTGGAAAATTCTTTGTCGTTGGGGTTGTTTTGTGCATTGTAGCATGTTCACCATCTTCGGTCTCTACCCACCAGTGGTACTTAAGCCCTGTTGTGACAACCAGAAATGTCTTTAGACATTGCCAAATGCTTCCCAGGGCAGATAGAGGCCTCCATTCACTTTAGGAACCGCTGCTTTAGGGTGACTAACTGGGGAAAACTCTTAGGTCTTTATCTCTAAGTTCTTTTATTTTAGCCTGGTTAGATTCTCCTTGGAGACACTATATATTATAATCTTTCTGCTTGGATGTTGAAGGTCCAGATGCCAGCATTCTGTTTGATAGGTGTGAGGTGAAGGGGGAAAGGCTCAGCATCTGGTATGTCTCTGTTTACTTAATCTTCTGTTTTTAGTGTTGTATGTCTGTTCTCATTGTGTCTGGTGTGTTCTTTAGTTCAGAGACCCTCTGTTCCCCTTCCAGAGAGAAAAAAAAATCTTCTAGTCTTTTGTTGGGTTTGGGGAGGGACAGTTGCTTGCTTAGTGTGCAGTGAAGATGTGTCTGCTTCTTAGACTTTCAAATCCCCTTATTTTAGCCCTTAGGCACCTCTCACCTTATACCTTATCCTCAGCCTCTGGTGGTACCATGTCAAGTCTTCCAGGAATTCTGTAGATTGTGGGGATTGAATTAGCTTTTAGCTTGGCTTTCTGTATTGCCAGTTCAGGATTCAGTTCTCTTGGGTCCACTGGATGTCTGGGTTCAAAACTTTGTTCCAGTTAAGACTGAAAGGTCTCAATTTGTTCTGTTGTCTGAGTTGTGCTTTAAAAATTTCTTTGTGCAGATCGTATGTCTGATAAGACTTGTATGTAGAATATATAAGGAATTTTTACAACTCAGTAATAGGAAGGCAAATAACCCAATTAAAAAATGGCAAAGAATGTTAATAAAGTTGTCCAAAGAAGATATATAAATAGGCACATGAAAAGATGCTCAACATTGTTAGCCATCAGGGGAATGCAAATCAAAACTACTGCACATCTACTAGGATGGCTATTAAAAAAACCAGTCAGGTAATAAATATTGGTGAAGGCATGGAGAGATTAGAACCCTTATACATTGCTGGTAGGATTGTACAATGGTGTAGCCATTAGTGACTTCGGATAACACTTTGGTGGCTCCTCAAATGATTAAATCAAGAGATACCGTATGACCCAGTAATTTAATTCCACATCTAGGTATATACCCAAGAGAAATGAAAACATATGTCCACAGAAAAACTTGTACATGAATGTTTATAGCAACATTATTCATAATAGCCCAAAGGTGGAAACAGCCCCAATGCCCATCAATTGATGAATGAATAAACAAAATGTTGTGTATTCATACAGTAGAATGTTGTTTGGCCATAAAAAGGAAGTATTGCTATATACCATGACATGGATGCACCTTGCAAACATTGCATATTATATGATTTCACTTATTGTGAAATGTCCAGCATAGGCAAATCTATTTGACAGAAAGTAGATCAGTGAGTAGTTTCTTTTTTCTTTTTTTAAAAAATTGGTTATTTGTGGAGTCACTGGCTTTTTTTTTGGCCGTGCCACGCGGATTGCAGAATCTTAGTTCCCCAACCAGGGATTGAACCTGGGGCCCTGGCAGTGAAAGTGCCTAGCCCTAACCACTGGACCACCAGGGAACTCCCCGATTAGTGGTTTCTTATGGTTTGGAGTGATGGGAGAATAGGGAGGTGATAGCTAAAGGGTACTGGTTTCTTTTTGAGAAGATGAAAATTTCATAATTGACTGTGGTGATGGTAGCACGTATCTGTGAATATACTAAAAACCATTGTACACCTTAAATGGGTGAATTGTATATGTGAGTTATATCTCCATAAAGCATGAAGAAATCTTTCATCGTTGTTTCAATGGGGATTTGAAAGGAGGTAAGAGATGTGTGTCATCAATCTAGCATCTTACCTTCAAGTCCTAAAATGTGCTAAAATGCTATATAATTGTATGTTAAACAAATTATATATTTTGGAATGACATGAGGTGTATCAAGGATTCTGAAAAGGATTTCTTAGTTTAAGGTTAAGAAACACAAACTTAGATTAACCTCATTTTACATATGAAAATGTTTTGATGTTCTTGAAGTCAGACCTAGATTTCAAGCTTAACCTAGCAGTTTATTAGCTGTGTCACTGTGAGAGGAGGGGGACATATTGAACCTTTCTGTTTCTATATCTGAAATAGGATTAAAAGTCATCTTCTTAAGTTACTGAGGATTAAAAGAGCTGGCATTGTAGTAGCTACTATTTATTGACCACCAAGTATGTGACTGATGCTTGAATTTTACATACATTCTCATTCAATCCTTATAAAAACATGTGTTCTGCTCGTTACCTTATTATTATTTCTAATAGCTGCCAAAGGGAGAATGAGATGTTTAATAATAGGAGAATGGTTAAATCATGGTTTGACTTACTTCTTTATATAGAATATTGTGCTAATGGTACTTTAAAAAGATTTTTCTTGTTGGAAATTGTTTATTTTAGGTAAAAGGGTTATATATCATTTATTTCCTTTTTTTTACAATTAGTTTTTATTGGAGTATGGTTGCTTTATAATGTGTTAGCCTCCACTGCACAACAAATGAATCAGCCATACACATACAGAGATCCCCTCCCTTTTGGACTTCCCTCCCATTTAGGTCACCACAGTGCATTAGGTAGAGTTCCCTGTGCTATACAGTATGTTCCTATCAATTGTCTATTTTGTACATAGTATCAGTAATGTATATGTGTCAATCCCAGTCTCCCAATTCCTCCCACCCCACCCCTTTCCCCCATACATTTGTTCTCTATGTCTGTGTCTCTATTTCTGCTTTGCAAATAAGATCATCTATACCATTTTTCTAGATTCCACATATATGTGTCATTATAAGATATTTGCTTTTCTTTTTCTGACTTACTTCACTCTGTATGATGCTTTCTAGGTCCGTCCACGTCTCTATAAATGACCCAATTTCATTCCTTTTTATGGTTGAGTAATATTTCTTTGTATATATGTACCAGATCTTCTTTATCCATTCCTCTGTTGATGGACATTTAGGTTGCTTCCGTGTCCTGGCTATTGTAAATAGTGCTGCTGTGAACATTGGGGTGCATGTGTTTTTTTGAATTATGGTTTTCTATCATATATTTTAAAATGAAGGAAAGTTCAGATGGAAAAGGTCCAGAATATTTACTGCAGTATAATTTCGCATTATATGATTTTTTAAAAAACCAGTTGGTTACATTGAATGTTGTAACTTGATTATGGAAAATTTCATTTATACACAAAGGTATAATGTGATGAACTTTTGTGTACCTCTCATTTTCAACAGTGATTGACATATGGCCTATCTTGCTTTATATTTGTATTCCTCTTCATCTCCCCTCCTGCCCCTGCAAGAAAATGTTAGATGTCATTTACTGTGTCTTTCCACTTACTGTGACAACCAAAAATATCCCCTTTTATTTCCAAAACATTGCCTTGGCGATAATGCTGTCATCTATTGAGAGCCACTTCTGTAGGGCATTGGTGTCTGTACGGCGTTGGGGTAAGATGTGATTCTTTGAATTTCTTTACCACCCTGAGGTTTCCTGACTTTGACAGTGGAGTAAAAAAAACCTAAGTATACAGGTGATTTTGATGAAGGTTTGAGAAACTGATCTAGTGTAGAATAAGTAAGCTTTTCTTATAGTATGACACTCTTTTCTATTCTGTTTTTGCCTTTTATTCTTGTCCCTGGAAAGCCTTTCTTCAGGTTTTCCTGGCTACTTTCTAATTAGTTTTCACTGGAAAACTTTCTCTAACTACCCTTTGTGCTTCCTCTGTACTTTGTGGTTTACTGACTGCTCGCCTTCAGGAAAAGATTTTTGCTTTCTATCTTTGCATTTGCATGCTACTGCTTGTTAATAAATGTTTAATGAAAGAGGTGGGGCGTAAAGTCAGTATAATTAGCTTTCTTTATATTGAACTGGAAAGGAGCAGGATTCGAGATGGAAATCTGAGGAAAAGATTATTGTAAACTTGGTAAGAGCTATGTGTGGCTTGAACTACGTTTAGCACCATTGATATAAAAAGAATAAGGCTATGACAAAGAAGTGAATTATTGTATCTTAGCAGACGATTGAATATAGCATATGTACACCTGTAATAAAATGTTTGCATTAGAGATGAGTGAAGTGGTAACACTCATTTCCGACTAAGATCAAGATATGGACACAGAAATACTATGTCTTTATATTTGAATTGTTGCAGTATCTGTAGTGGGGGCTTCTTTTGAGGTACTTCTAGAAACTAGACTAGATGGTGTTATGCAAACATCTGTAATACATATTTATTTTATCTTATTTAGTTCAAGGAAGAAATCTCTAAACGTTTTAAATCCCATACCGACCAACTTGTGTTGATATTTGCTGGAAAAATTTTAAAAGATCAAGATACTTTGAGTCAGCATGGAATTCATGATGGACTTACTGTTCACCTTGTCATCAAAACACAAAACAGGTATGTTTTTAGAAGACTTTTAACTTTAAACCATGAATAAATGTTTATATTTCTCTCTTAAAAATAACCAGTCTTGGCTTTAAATGGCTTTCTGTCATTAATATGTAAATGGATTAAAATTCATTTATTTGCTGCTCATGTAGATAGCAAATGTTTTAATGATTCAGTAATGCTAATGCTTACACATCTGATATTTTAGACGGTTTATCATTGAGTTATTATCTTATTTGAATTACAAAACAAGCAAATTAATGTTTTTAGCTGTGTTTTCTTGTTTAGAGAGATTTTTGGACAGAGATCAGGGGTGACTCATCTTCTTGGCAAACCACAAATTAGTAACCATGTTTCATTAAATCTAAGGCACCATTCAGTTATTAAGAGATACCTTTATTTGTGTACCACTAAGTAAAAATATCGCCAATCAAATTGGTATATTTTCTTTTCACTTAAAATTATTATACTTAGTGAAAGAGCTCCTAGAGGTCCCTTAGACTTATTCAGATATGGTATCTTATCATCATTCAGATGAAATGAAATTCAGAACTCTTAACTGATGTCACATGGAAGGGGTTTCCAATAAACTCTCATTTTTTTACTTAAGGATATTAAGTAATAATCAGTTATTACTTGTACTGATTTCTCAGCCTTCTTTTGGTGAAGTCTCTCTTTATTTTTTACTTTTAACTTTTTTAGGTTCTGAGTAAAAGTGCCCCCCCAACCCTTAAGAACTTAGAAAGGGGTAGATAAAAAATAGCTTATATAGTCAAGCTTTGTGATTGTGACCAGTCATTGGATTCTCTTCTGTGAGGTGACCTATCTCCTTCTCTTACATAATCAGTATGATTGAAAGTAATAAAATATTTATGACAGTATACTTGAGGAAGGGCAGTTGAAATATAGTTTGGATTTTGTGGGGTTTCACTATGTTTCTTTATATTTGTGTTCCTAGTGCTTAGTTATTTCAGGGTGTTTACTCTATGATAATTTGAGTTCTGAAAACTTAAACTTTATTTCTGCGTATTGGAGTTCCAGAGGTTCTTTTGAAATAATTAGCTCCAGTGTTTATACCATGATATAATTATTTTTCCTAGGCCTCAGGATCATTCAGCTCAGCAAACCAACACCAGTGGAAGCAATGCTACCGCGTCATCAGCTCCTAGTAGTACCTCCACATCTGGTTCTGCCACTAGCAACCCTTTTGGTTTAGGTAAGTATCTTTAGTCATTTTTTATAAGGATTTAAAAAAAAACTTCCTTCCCCCCAGGGTAGTTTTAAATAAAATGATAGAATTAAACATTAAGTCACTTTAGCAATGAAAACAAAAACTTGTATAGCTTATTTCTGTAGTTGTAGGTATTAAGGGAGTAGTAGTTGGGAATACAGATGTACTTGCTTAGATTACATTTACATATAATAAGTAGTCAGTAAGTGACACATTTCTTTTCAATAATGAAAGAAATGTACTGTATGTATACCTGATCCGACCACCACATAATTGACTCTGGAGAGGATTAGCTAGTTGTTGATCATAAGCTAACCCCCTGAATACAATTTTCTTGTTTGTAAAATGAAGGGATCAGATTGCATTAGTGATTTTCTAACTGTTGTAAATGCACACAAAGAGGCCTGGGAACAAGCCCAGTGGTTAAGAATCTTCTGCATCAGCCAAAACTATCAATAGTTTTCTTATATCAGTTTTTACACTGAGGTTCTTTGGGAGGTTTTTTTGGGGAAAAGAGTAGTCTGAAGCTAACAAAAGTTGAACTAGGTAGATAAATGGCTTAATGCTTCTTTCAGTTCCGAAGTTGTATGACAAGTATAAGTACCTTGAAATGACATTTTAAAAAATATGTACAGTTTTCATATAGCGAGGATCATACCTTCCACCTCTTCCAGAAAAAGTTTTCTTGTAATGGCATGGATTCACATTTGCCTTTTTTTTTAATGTTTGATGCTCTTATTTTTTAAAATGATCTTGGGTTAAATGTGTCTCTTTTGGTTGAAGCAGATGAGTTTTAGATGGCAAAATTATTAACATGAACAATCTAGAGAGATTAGGATGAAATTATTTAGTGTTCAGACTCATGAAAGGTATTTTTGAGGTAAATCTCTCCCCTCTTCCCTCATTTTATAGGCAAAGAAATTGAAGCCCACGGAGGCTTTTAGTTAATTTGTCTGAGGCCATACATCTCCCTAGTCCCTTCATTTCTTATCTCATTCCCACCCCCTCCTATCTTAGTTACTTTTCTCCATCAGTTATTCCATTTACCCTATATATTCAACTTTTCTTTTGCTGTCTCTTTTCGTTAAGATCTATTCCATGTTTAAAAGCCACAGAATCCCACTACCACCTTTCTTTTGCTTCCTTTGTCAGCTATCTTTGGAAAAGGCATTTTCTGTTTTCTGTCTGTATTTCTCTTTCACTAAGTTTGCTGTGCTCCATTTCTTGTCCCCATCACTTTACTGAAAATTCCCTTGATAAAGTCACCATTGACCTCTTAGCTTGCCAAATTTAGAGGACACTTTTTTAGATTTTTAGATACTTAGATTAAAAGAAAGTGATTTAAAATCTAATTCACTCTCTTCCAATGCATACCAGTCTTTCCTTGAAATTTTTTTTCTTTAACTCCTGATACTCTTTTTCCCTGGTTAATTTTCTGACCGGTTTTTTTCTCTCTCATTTGTGGGTCTCTTCTTCCTATTCCTTATATTAGTATTGTTCCCCAGAGTTCTGCCTTGTTTTTCTTCACTTCTTTTACTCTATTTTCCCCAAGTGACATTATCCTAACTATAACTTGTTGACTTTCAGATCTTTACCTCAGCCCACATCACTTCTGAACTCCATGCCTTGTATTCAGCTCTCTTTGATATTGCCTGATGTTCTCTGAGTCCGTTAGCCTGTATGTGCCTCCTTAGAAAGCAAAGAAGAACAAAACAAATATAAAAACTCATCATCTTGTCTCAAACTACTACCTCTCCCCAACCAAATCTCTTGGTCCATAAAATCTTCTCTATCCCACCCCATGCAATTATTCTATTCTGTTGTTACTTCCTTGATGTAGCTCCTCAACTTTTAAAAATGTCTGCTCTGTGTCATTTCCACACTGTTATTAGAATATCTTAAGTGACTGTCTTGCTTTTAAAATCTTTCAAGACTTTGTGATGTAGTCCCCATCTACCTCTCCATCCCCATTTCTTACCATATCTCAACAGTTACACTAGTTAGGATAGGCTATCCTGTGGTAATAGATAACCCCAAACTCAGTGGCTTATTACCACAGAGCTTAATTTCTTGCTCTAAAGCTTTTCTTCATTCTTCATTTTTTATTTAATTGAAGTAGAGTTGATTTACAGTGCTGTGCCAATCTCTGCTGTACAGCAAAGTGACTCAGTTATACACAGAGACATTCTTTTTTTATATTCTTTTCCATTATGGTTTATCACAGGATATTCAGTATGGTTCCCTGTGCTATACAGTAGGACCTTGTTGTTTATCCATTCTAAATGTAATAGTTTGCTCGTGCTTCATGTTCTTCACTGGTCAGTGAGGCCTCCATCTACATAGTCCTCAGGGACTCAAGCTAATTTAATTCTGCCATCTTGTAGCTGCACCATTTGGAATGTGGCAGAATAGACAGCTAAAGTGTCTCAAGCTGGACCTTGTATTCTGTATTTGGGCCAGAAGTGACACACATCATTTCTTGCAATCCTTTGGCCATAACTAGTCACATGGGCCTGTCCAACTGCACAAGAAATAGAAGGCTGTACATGAGATGTTTGGTGAGCACTGCTGTCTGCCCTTTTGGTCATACTGAATTGTTTGTGGTTTCAAGAATACATCAATTCTCACATTTATATCTGTGCTTTTGTATATAATGTTCGTTGTGCCTAGTATTAAATCTTCCTCCTAGCATTCCCTACTTCTTGCCAACTTACTCATTTTCCAAGTTCATTAAATGTCATCTTGTGGGAAAGCAGCCATTTTACTTAGGTACTATATTACCGTGATATCCTGTGAATGTCTCTTTTGAAGTACTTATTCTGCATTGGTTTTCTTTGTCAGTCTTTCCCACCAGATTGAGTTCTGAGGGTATACTTGTGTCTTTCTTGTCACCTTATTCCCAACCTGTAGCACAGTGCTCAGTAAGTGAGGAATGAATGCATTTGGCTGGTTATATAATTTTACAAAGTTTTACAATAAGCACTTAATCATCCTCTTGCATCTATTAGGTTTCTCCGTGATTTAATTCCTCCAGAGAGACATCTATTTTCATGATTGGCAGCAGCTCTGTTCCAACCAGTCATAGGTGAATTCTACTTGCTAAACTTAAAGTAGTCTTCTGGAAAGAGATTATTAGAAGTATAATCTACTGTATATTTTTCATTTCTTCCTTTGCGGACATATTCCGGGGTGTTCTTCTGACACCAGCCAGTTCTCCAACACTGCCTGGGTGGGTATCCAGTGGTTCAATTCTGACACTACCTACTTGGAGTTAGTGTCAGATGCCACAAGTTAAAGGACTTAGTCCCCCATGACTGCTGCTACTTCAGATACCAGT
Organism: Balaenoptera physalus; assembly: GCF_965194825.1. Lineage (NCBI taxonomy): Eukaryota > Metazoa > Chordata > Mammalia > Artiodactyla > Balaenopteridae > Balaenoptera > Balaenoptera physalus. The sequence goes on along the minus strand of NC_138886.1, from coordinate 82,449,661 downwards.
CCAAGTCTCAGGCTACCAGTACTTCTGACTGGCAGGCTGTAAATCGGGTGTTCCCACAACCCCCTTATCAGGTTTGGTAATTTGCTAGAATGGCTCACAGAACTCAGGAGAACATTTTACTTAAATTTACCAGTTTATTATAAAGGATACATCTCAGAAATAGACAAGTGGAAGAGAAGCATAGGGCAAGGCATGGGGGGTGGGGGAAGAGTGCAGAGCTTCTATGCCCTCTCTGGGCGTGTCCTCCTAATAGCACCTAGATGTGTTCACCAACCCAGGAGCTTCTGAACCTCACTGCACAAGAGTTTCACAGAACTCCATCTCTATATCCTCTTCTAGTCCTGGAGGTTGGTGGATGGGGCTGATTGCAACTGTCAAATCACTTGGTCTTTGTGGTGACCACCCCATCCTGAGGCTGTCTAGGGGCTCCACCCTAAGAAACATCATTAGCATAAATGAAGTATGATCCAAAGGGGCTTGTTACAAATAACAAAAGACATTCCCTTCAGTCAGGAAATTCTAAGGGTTTTAGGAGCTCTGTGCCTAGAACCAGGGACAAAGACCAAATATATTTTTGTATTATACTACACATAGGAAATATATATTTATTTGGTTTTATTGCTTATACTTAAATATCAAAGTGAATGCATTTTTTACAAGTCTGAATTATAGAAATTAAACATGTACTTATGAAAGTAATAGGAATTCTATTTTTGCTTTAAACTGAATGGTTTTCTGTTAATAGGCTATTGATTCAGTTAATATTTTTGCATCTTCATATTTTAGCCTAGTCGTATTAATGATAAAATTTCTGAATTTCATTTATGTGTGTTTTTCCCTTTATCTTCTTAGGTGGGCTTGGAGGACTTGCAGGTCTGAGTAGCTTGGGTTTGAATACTACCAACTTCTCTGAACTACAGAGCCAGATGCAGCGGCAACTTATGTCCAATCCTGAAATGATGGTCCAGATCATGGAGAATCCCTTTGTCCAGAGCATGCTTTCAAATCCTGACCTGATGAGGCAGTTAATTATGGCCAATCCACAAATGCAGCAGTTGATACAGAGAAATCCAGAAATTAGTCATATGCTGAATAATCCAGATATTATGAGACAAGTATGTGAAAAGTTTCATTTAGCTAATAAATTATATACTTATTTCTTCCTATTTAATTTTCTGTATTTAAAGAGCTTGCCATATTTATAAGCTAAAAAAAAAAAAATTCCTAATCCTTGTTCAGGAAAACTCAACAAAGCTGTAATTCGAACTATTTGAACTTTGAATTTTATGCTGTATTTTAAAGATTTTTGTAAATAGTTATTTTGCAGATTGAAGAAACAAAAAGAGTCCAATTCAAGAGATGGACAGTCATGCATAACAAAGTGCTTCTCTTTTGATGTTATTTGAATGTTAGCTTGCTTTTTGAGGTGATTTCCAACAGGAATTATTCAGAATAATTTTCTGATTTAAATATTGAAGATTGCTAATTCATAGAATTAGAAAACTTACAAAATTAACTGTGGCAGTTAATAGCTAAAATAGTTCATGTGTATTTCAGCGCCTTTTTTTTTCCTCCCTGGAAATCTTTTTCTTAGACATTGGAACTTGCTAGGAATCCAGCAATGATGCAGGAAATGATGAGAAACCAGGACCGAGCTTTGAGCAACCTGGAAAGCATCCCAGGGGGATATAATGCTTTACGGCGCATGTACACAGATATTCAGGAACCAATGCTGAGTGCTGCGCAAGAACAGGTAATAACACTGGGTCTGAGGCTCAGGCCAAGGCTCCTGTTTTTTTTAACATAAGTATGTGTGTGGTTGAGGGTTGCCTTTATATGCAGAAATGCAATTTTCATTAACAAAGAGTTCCATATCTGTTATTTAAGACAAAAGCTTATTCTTTATGATTTTTGTGTCTTTTATTACAGTTTGGTGGCAATCCGTTTGCTTCCTTAGTGAGCAATACATCCTCAGGTGAAGGTAGTCAACCTTCCCGTACAGAAAATAGAGATCCATTACCCAATCCATGGGCTCCACAGGCTTCTCAGAGTTCATCAGCTTCCAGTGGCACCACCAGCGCTGTGGGGGGCACTAGTAGTGGTGCTGCCAGTGGCACTGCCGGGCAGAGTTCTACTGTGCCAAATTTGGGGCCTGGAGTAGGAGGTATGCTCATAATAACTGATCCTTTTTCCCTTTGTTCTCACTTATTCGGACAATGAAAACATTTCTTATACTGTTATCCTTTGTGCTTTTGTGTGCGTATGAGGAACAACTTTTGTGAGCTATCTTTTCATGTTGCAAGGTGCTTTTTTTGTTTTTTAAGGATGCTTTAAATACGTAATAATTAGTATTAATCACTTGTGTGCATTTTAGTGCAAAAGGTTACTGAAGGTTTCCAGAGGCAGTTTTGTGGTTTTCTCTTCTCGTAAGATGGTTTGGGAGAAGTGGGTTGTCTTCTCCTTTCAACAGCATAGGAAAACTGAAGTGTAGGGGTAACACAGTTACCTGTGTACTTAATCACTGGGACACATATTCCTTGGCTTTAGTCCAGTTTTGTGTTCTTTTCTAGAAATCAATGGGTATCCACTCCTGACACCAGGACTAAACTAGCTGCATCAGAGTACCTGCCAGATTTGTTTAAAAATCAGATTTCTCAGTCTTAACCTCAGACCTTATGGATCAGAATCTGCCACAGTGGGGTTTAAGATCTGTGTTTGTGTAAAGTTGCTAGAGATTCTGATGTGTGAGCAGGTTAGGAATTTACTTTTGGTCATTTTTCTGTAGACTAGACCCAGTAAGTGGATATCCTTTTCAACTGTTCAGATGTTTAACATGCTAAGAATTAGGTCCAAAATCAGTAGCCAGAATGATGATTTTAGTCCTAATAGTTAGCATTTAAATGAGAAGAAATGAAAGCATGGAGCCATGTCCCTAAGGTGAGAGTGATTAGGTATGTTTTAAAAGATACCTATGTTTTGGCAGAGGAGGTAGAAAAATGAGATGCTGGATGAGGAATTACTGAGAAGAAATAATCAGTGGTCACTGTAGTATATATTCTTTTATAGAATACAGTGGATATCATCAGGTTTTTGGATAAAATACAAAATGGTTTTATAAAAATTTAATACCATTTTAAAAAATTAAGGTATGATTGACATAACGTATTAGCTTCAGGTGTGAGGTGTAAAATGTAATGATACAATATTTGTATAGATTACAAAATGATCACTGCAGTCTAAGTCTAAACATCCAGATAATACCATGTTTAAAACAAGGAAAAGAATTATCCTGTTCTGATTTTACTTAATGCTTATTTGATTCTTACTGACAGACTTTTCAGAGAGATGCTTTATTCACATTTTAGAGGTCTAAGAGCAGAAGACAACAAAGGTTTAATCGGGTTTCCCCACTGATAGGCGAATTGTTTGTTTACTGTAGCATGGTGTCTGTAGTAACAACTTTGTCTTACAAACAAAAAATGGTTTTGCAACTTCTTACTCAGATTTTTTATTTAATGGCTTGATACAGTATGTAAGATTTCATGTTAATATTTCCATCAAAGGAAAATAAGAAACAACAAAAACGAATGTACCCTGATGGCTTAACATTGTTAGTATATTTTTTTACTATTATAATGTTTACTCAACTCTTCGAAGTTAGTTAGTTATGCATATATATTCATAAGTACACCCCATACCCCTGAAAGGTGAAATTCGTGACTCTTCTTTTGCCCTGTAAGTGTTCACTCTCAAGGTGAGGAAATCTTAGAGCAGGGGTCAGCAAATTTTTTCTGCAAAGGGATAATAATACTTTAGGCTTTGCAGGCCAAGAGGCAAAATCAAGAGTATCACATTATGAAGGGAATTCCCTAGTGGTCCAGTGGTTAGGACTCCATGTTTTCACTGCTTAGAGCGTGGGTTTGATCCCTGGTCAGGGAACTAGGATCCCGCAAGCCATGCGGTGTGGCCAAAAAAAAAAAAAAAAGAATATTACATTATGAGAGAAAACAAAGTTCCACAAGTTCTTTTATTGATGGAATTAAAAATGTAATAATAATTGGGTATAACATTTTCTTACACATATCCACTAATGATAGGAATGGAATTCTTTTTAGGGATGACATTTTGCTTAATTGATGTTCACAGTGTTTCCTTTTGTCAATTGCAAATGTTCATCTGTTAATACTGATAGGTAATGAGATTTTACTTATTTCATTCAAATGTGTATTCATTCCCCAAATATATTATTATAGTAGCATATTCATCAGTTGGAAAGCATTTATAGGATTCTGTTAGATTCTTTTTGGCTATTAGCATGTCATGACAGATTAATCACTTCCAATTGAAGATTAGGTGGTAGTGCCTCAATTATACAATTAAATTAATTTTAAAATGTGGAAATTTCTTTGCACTTGCACTGAGGTCCAAAAAATGCTGTTGGAACAATACTGTGAGTTCAAAACTATCTTTACTGCACATTTGTGGGAATGGAGAACTCGCTGCTTGTTTTAACTTGACAGCACGAGAATGTATAAAGCAGCCTGACATTGCCTGTGATTCAAACCATTTCATTTGTTGTCAAAATGACTTAATCACAGTATGAGTTTGGCGTATAAATGCTGTTTTGCCTTGTAATTTTGGGAATTCATTGAGAAACATTAACAAGTCTCTAGCAAAAGATAATTTCCAAAGTCATTTATTGTTTGATAATGGTGGTCGAGTGGTTCAGAAGAATTTCAGTCTTAGCTCTGAGCTAAAAAAATTGCAGTAAAACTTTACCTCTTTAAACACAAACAAACAAAACCAGAAAACTTGACCTCTGTCAAGCCGTCAAACTGCTGTGTGTTTGGGCAAGTCAGCTTATTTCTGACAAAAGTTCATGAAATTGACTATGGCTGAGTTCACAAGAGTGATGTGAAGTTCATCATTGATACTCTGACCAGTTGAATAATGTGAAAGTTCAAAATATGTTCCAGAGTACCTGCTGATGAATAAGACAGTGATTAACTATAGTCTTTATATACCTTATAAGCATTTAAATACTTATAAGCATTAAAAATACTTTATAAGCATTATATCTTTGTCCAAGTAATTCTTTTAATATTCCACATGTGTTTTTATCATCATCAGATGTAGCACATCTTAGCAGATTCTACCTCAGGTTGTACCAAATGAGTGTTCTCTCAACTTTGAAAATAGTTTTGCCTGTAGTTAGTCCATGCAGACTGTTTATAAAAACTAATTTTTCAGATACTTCAACCTTGATATTGACTCCTCAAATACAAGATCTGAGCAGTATCAGTAACATTTGTCAAGAAGCAAGGAATACTACTCAGAATAATTTGCATTTTAAAAAAATTATGTAGTTTCTGTATAATTTTAAAAAATATATTTATTTATTTATTTGGCTGCGCCAGGTCTTAGTTGTGGCACGTGGGATCTTCATTGCCGTGTGTGGGATCTTTGTTGCGGCATGTGGGATCTAGCTCCCTGACCAGGGATCGAACCCAGGCCCCCTGCATTGGGAGCACAGAGTCTTAACAACTGGACCACCAGGGAAGTCCCTGCATTGGTTTTTAATTGATTATCGATGTAGAGCCCAATGTCCTTTATCGATGTACAGCCCAATGTCCTTTAACTCTTGAGAAACTGTTTTCCTTGAAAGGCTAATGGTCTTAAGTTTATTTTCTCTGGACACATTTATTTGGCTGCTGCAGTCAAGATTTAAATAACCATGCTAATTAATCACTAGTATACTGCTTTCCTTGCTTGGCTAACAAAAGAACCATTTGGGAACCTAACTTTGGTTGCAGCCTTATTTTCATTTTTTATTTTTGTGAAGCAGTTTGGCTATTATGAGATAATTGTATTTTAGATTTTGTATTTTTCTGACTTTACTGTGAGTTGGGAATACTGTGATAAGTGTTGTAGCAGTGTTGAAGTGTATTGTATTCTTTTAATGTCATTGCATAGTAAATACGGTTTTGCCATCTCATGTGATAAAGTAATCCATATTCTTCTGTGCCTTAAAAGCAGGGCATTCGTAGTCCAATTCTCCCCTTTTTCTTCTTGTTCTGACATAATTGGTATGCAGTGGTAATGAAAAAAGAAATAACAGCATGCTACAGTGATTCGTATGGCATGAGGTATAACTGACTCACTGTGATTTGTGGTATGCTGAACAGCAGTATAGAGCAGTATGATAGTGCCACGTGGAGCCTCTGTCGAAACTACTCTGCCTTTGTAGTGCAGAGGCAGCTATAGATAATAAATGAGGGAGCATGACTATGTTCCAATAAAATGTTACTTACGGATCTTGAAGTTTGAATTTCATACAGTTTTCAGATTTTATTATTATTATTTTTTTCAACCATTTAAAAATGTAAAAACCATTTTTAGCTCATGGGCTGTACAAAAACAGGTCATGGGCCATATTTGCCCTGCAGGCTATGTTTATCAGCTATCTTTGAATATCCTTGGACTCTAGGATGTGGGGGGAAGAAACCTAAACTGAAATAACATGAGAGAATAGGAAAAGCAAAAATTATTACAGAAGAAGAGCAGAATTATAATAAACTAGAAAGGTAAGCTGGAAGAGTCAAATGTTTTGAGCCCATTAAACTACACTGGGTGGAATAAGAACAGAAGGGAAATGAAAAAGCTAATCAGTTGTAAGTTTTCTTGAGTTTGAGTATATCTAGCCAGCAAGTGAAAATCTGGATAGATGTTGAACAAATTAATTAGTTTTCAAAGAATGTTGAATTCACATAAATTTAGCTATAGCTCTCTACAAAAAAAAAAGAATAATAGTAACAGGCATCTACACATTAATTGTCAAAACCACTCTATCAAGTAGATACTGTTTACCCCATTTTACAGATGGGGAAACTGAAGTATGAAGAAACTCCCTGAATTTGGGGTTGAATTCATTGAGTGCCAGGATTCAGTGAAAATGGGGTGGAGGCCTGGGCGAGAAGGCTTCCTTCTTTCTTAAGTGGGAACATATATTGAGTGCTGAATATGATTCTAATTAAGTGATCCTGGAGGAAAAGTTGGCTCAGACTTCTTCACTTAATGAGATTTTTTTCAATGGTAATTTTTACCATATCAAATTTTTGCCTTAAATTGATTTTTTAGAACCTAGCCTTTCCATAAGATGTGATTTTCCTATAAATGCAACCAGAATGTTTAAAGTCCATAAACCCTTCTTTATTGGTATATGTTGGGCATGTAGTTTTGGAGATCTTAGTTTTAAAGTTCTTTCTTAGTTCAATTGATAAGTAATATGTGTATTTATCTGCAGTTGCTAAAATTATGCACAGTATATATTGTATTTTAAAATTTTCTTTTATGTATCTTTTCCTTGATAAAATGTTTTTTTTTTTTTTTAAACAAACTTTCAGCTAGTATGTTCAACACACCAGGAATGCAGAGCTTGTTGCAACAAATAACTGAAAACCCACAACTTATGCAAAACATGTTGTCTGCCCCCTACATGAGAAGCATGATGCAGTCACTAAGCCAGAACCCTGACCTTGCTGCACAGGTGAGTTTATAATTGTATTATAAAGGACTGAGCACTGTGTATTGAAGTGGCCTAATCAAATAATTGTGATTTTGGCACATTTGTGTGTGCTGCCTTAACACACTAGAAAAGTAGGCAAACTGCATCTCCAATTTTTTGGACAGTTTGTTTCTTTACAGTAAATTAATACTTCATAATATAATTAAAACAGCTTCATTTCCGCTGTTCACTCCCTTCAGAAAGAAGTGCAGGTTTAGTTTGTATCTACATATGTTGATATAGGAGATGAATACAAAAATTTTGAATTGCTCTCCCTTTTGAAGCCTATTCTTTAGTGTAAGGTAAATCTTGAAAGTGATTTAGAAGTGTTAATACATTTGATACTTTTATTTATTAGATCACACAGATTCTGAATAATAGTCATGTTCAAAATGGCAGTTATAAAATAGCCTGAAATTGTTTACTGTTGGTGGAGAGAGGTTTGTGGGAACAGTATTCTCATTCTTTCCCTTACAGATCTCCACCCAAAGTTAGTATACTGGTCCTTTATTAAATAATTCATTTTCTAACTTGTTTCTGAACAGACCATAACTAAAAAAAATGAGTGGATCTCAACCCTAGCTTAACATTTAGAATGACTTTGGGAACTTTAAAATTAAAAAAAAGAAAAAAAAAATTCTTAGTCCTGTCCTGAGAGATTTTGATATAACTGTATTGAATTTTTTTTTTTCCCCAAGTTCCCTAGGTGATTCTGATATACCCATAGGGTTAAGAACCACTGGGCTTGAAAAACCTTGGAGAGTGTGAACTAAACCTTGATCATCTGTGATTTGTATTTGCTATTTATTAAAAATGGCTTCCCTTCTGTGGAATGTTGGGAATTTGAAATAGTTTCCTTTATAGTTACTTTCCATTTCCAAAATTTTAAAAGCTTTTAAAGTTAATCACTTTCTTCATTATGTCAAATGAAACAGTTTTTATACTTCTAAAATTTGGAACCATGTTGATTCAAGTATATAGCAGATATCTTTGAGTTGCAATCCTCAGCAACAGCTTCTGTCCTCTTAATATTTGTAAAATTGGAAATAAAGATTTTTTTAGATAAATTTTTTGTATACTTTAAATTTTGTATATTGTAGGTACATTTTATGAAATGTTTTATTCATAAGAAAATTATTAGACTGAGTTATTAGTATTAAATGCTTCAACTTACTGCGATAGTACTTTTGTTTAAAATAAATGGAAAATATGTATGCAGAGTGATCCTATTTCTATGGTTTTAAATGTGTATTTAGCTAATTAATAATAAGCATTAAATGTGCGTCTTGCTTTAAAATTTTGACTTTAACAAGCACATTTCCGGCCATTAAACTAACAATTTTACATTTATAAAGTGACTTGAGCACTTTTGTATGCTGCTTTTTTACTCTAAAACAAAATGTTGACAAAAGAATGAATGCTAGATATGAATCGTCCTTTATCATAGACAATTGTTAGAAATGTTTACAATGTACTTTGGTTACCAGCAGATTAAAGTTTGTAGTTTCTCTATTCTGATTTTGATTTTTAGGTATTCAAAAAAGTCTGATTGTAAAAACTGTTGTTATATACAGTCAGGTACATTAGGAGAAATATCCTAATCAAATGAGATACAATTTTCTGAGAAGGACGCTTGTTCAAATAACATGAATCCTGAAAGATAAATGTGATAACTTTATTGATATATGTTCATAATAAAAAATATTTGACTGGAGCCGTTAAAGCAGCAGGTTTGTTGGTCTCAAGTAGGTTTTACTTTATTTACTGTGAACTTATTGGTCACTTTGAAATAAATGCTGTATATCCATAAAACATTGTCTGACTTCTTCCTACTTTGGTTATTTTGTTGAAATTAACTTAATCTACTTTGCAACAATTGATAAACTAAAGGAGGGAGGGAAGAATTCTGTCTACTTCTAGTAGTTAACATATAATTACTCTCAAATATGGTTAATTACTTGAGGGCAAGGATCATCCCCCACCCCCCCAGACTTTGGATGTGGACTGGTAAATAGGCTATCAGTAAATCATTGTTAGTTGACTTTTCACTCCATCTGGGGAAACTGATATAAAAATTTGTCTTTTTTGAAGCTATGAGAATTTACTAGTTTCTGGTTATGTTGATCGTCGTGTATTGTAATCTTATTTTCAGGTATACAACATCATGTTAATATTGACCCTGACTTTTTAACTCTTAACACCCATTTGAAGGTTAGGAGGCATGCCATTTTTCTCATCTGTGGTGGTAGTGAGGTGAAATCCAGAGGCTAATCTTCGTGTTCTCAAATGGATTTATATCTATCTTTTAAGGTCTTTTTAAAGCATTTTAATACTTTATCCCCAGAGATCTATCAGTGCTAGTCCTAGGCTTATATTCACCTAGCAGCTCCATTTCTCTGGCAAGTTGGTTGCTGTTCTGCGGTGTTATTTTTCTGGACCTAATATTACCTGTTTTTCAGGAGGCAGGTAGATACAGCAGTTCCAGATCTGGATTTTCTCTGTGCTTGCCACTTGTGTGTTGAGGTGTCTGTGCAAGCCATGTATAGTTTCATGTATTGATGCTTATGTTTACTCTGTCAGTGTAGCAGAAAATATATCTTCATGAATGCCAGTTACTCCCATTTTTCTTTCAAGGGCAAATACTCACCTTTACTCAAGGAAAAGTCAAAGAAATGTTTGCTTTTGTTTTTTAGGATATTGCATGTCATTATCATAATCACCATTCCCATTGAGAGAGAAGATGCCTCGTTTTTGTTTTGTTTTGGCAATCCCTTTTGTGGACAGTATCTTCCCTTTTTTATTCATGTTCTACCTTCCTTCTTGTTAAGTGCCAGATTAGGCACTTGGGGGAAGATAGACTATTAAACAAGGTACATTACTTGTTTCAAATATTTCCAGTTAAAATTGTTTGAACACTTGCCCCATAGATGATGCTGAATAATCCCCTATTTGCTGGAAATCCTCAGCTTCAAGAACAAATGAGACAACAGCTCCCAACTTTCCTCCAACAAGTGAGTAAGAAAAGATGCTAGCTATCTTCGGTAATGATTTGCTTGAAAAAGTTTGGTGATAAACATTTTCCTTGCTTTTCTCTGGCTGATAGCAAAACGTAGAATACAGTCTGCTGTCAATTTGCAGAGAATTCAGCTTGATCTTAATTGAGCCCCATTTCACTGCTGACCTTTTGCTTATATTTTTTAAATATAAATTCTGAGGAAAGGACCATTTGGTTTTTGCTTTTGAGGATTTAGGATTTTGAATGCTTCGTTAATACCATAAACCATTTCCTTTCACTTTACTAACTTTGAAGTGCTTCATTGTCATGTTACACTTTATGGTTTAACTAATCTCGAGTAACAGGAAAGAGCTACCCTATCCTATTTTACATGTTTGATTTCTTTGTAATGTTTCAGGTACTCCAAATTAATAGAACGCCTGTTTTCCAAGGGGTAGATCTCATTCCTCAAACTCGAATTAGCGAGATTAAAATTGTCGGTGTTGTCATATAAAGAAGGTTTTATTATTAGAAAAGTACTTGAGATGGCCATGGTAATTTTATTATTTAAAAAGAAGAGAAGTCAGTCTTGGCATTTTGAAACCGGTAGTTCTAGGGAGGGCTTTTAAATATTATGCAGATGATCCTCAGGCCTGTAAACCATAATCCAAGGTTAGTGTCCTTGATCTATTGTAATGATGGAAGCCTATCTTTTTTGGTTAGTCAGGTGGTGTATATTTGGAAGTAGGGAGGCTGAACCGGACACATGTATTAACTTCACCTTTGGAACTATTGTTTTAGAGTGTATCTGACTGGTAAAATTGTTACATCAGCAACAGATAACACTTGGTCAGGAGGAATATGTGGCTTTCACCGTTATTACCATGTTATATAAACTGTGCATTTGGAGATTGTCTCTCAGAAATAATACTTGTATCTGTTGGAAAATGGGGAACAGCTGCGGCTTCCAGAGGAGCTCCTGATTGTCTTTCATTATGAAAAATGGCTTTCATGATGGACTTGGGAGGAGGTCAAGTAACGATTTGCACACTAGATTGCTGTCAAAGAGGAGGTGCTTGTGTTTATTTTGGGAAAGAAATTATGGATTCACAGTGTCTAGGAGTAAGGTGTTAGATTTTCTCAAGAAGAGTAGCAAAGAAAACATTTAAACTTTACCTTCACTGACTTTAATTCCCTCATAACCACTGGTTTTCTTTCTTCCTTAGATGCAGAATCCTGATACGTTATCAGCAATGTCAAACCCTAGAGCAATGCAGGCCTTGTTACAGATTCAGCAGGGTTTACAGACCTTAGCGACTGAAGCCCCCGGCCTCATCCCAGGGTAGGTTTGTTTGGGAAAGATTATGAAAGTGCACAATGGTTTTTTTCTCTGAGAATTTGACTTAATGCCATCCTGCCTTTTTTTGGTTGAGATTGTTTTATTTAAGACAGTTTTCAAAGTTAAAAATGGTTATTTTAAGAAGATAACTTGGCTAATACTGTGTTGAAATGTAACTGATTTACCATCAGCTGGCCTGGTCTGGCCTCTTGTTTTGCAGGAGTTTAGGTTTACTAACAATTTACACTTTCTCTAGGTTTACTCCTGGCCTGGGGGCATTAGGAAGCACTGGAGGCTCTTCAGGAACCAGTGGCTCTAATTCTGCATCTGGTGAAAACCCAAGTCCCACAGCAGGAACCACCGAATCTGGACACCAGCAGTTTATCCAACAAATGCTACAGGCTCTTGCTGGAGTGAATCCTCAGGTAATGATTCTTTTCTGCTCTTCTTAGTGTTAGAAATTTAGAAATTTCAAGAAAAGAAAAGAAAAGGTGGCTATCTTTTTGGTTTAGTCTGTAATGAAAAGTGCATTCTTAATTATATTGATTCTAAAAAACAGGCATTACAAAAATGGTTAACTTTGGTACTATATTGGACACTAAAGAAACGTTATAGTTGAAGGGAAGAAATGCTTTGCCTTAATTTTTGGAAGTTGCCTTTAAAAATGCATTCTTTTTTGCAGTCCCTGTTTGAAAATTATTTGAAGTAGGTTATATTTTATAAAAGTTTGTCAGGGAGGAATAGAAACTTGATTATTCTCAATATCTCCTGAATTCTATCTAGTCTTTGTACTTTGACGTAAAAGAAGTCCTAACTACCTCACCCCACCCACTACTGCCTCCTGTGGTAACTTTTGTTACATATATACACCTCACAGATATGGCTGAAAAATGTGAATGCCTAATATTCTTGCATCTGGAATCATTTATTTACTAAGAATATGCCATTATGATTCCCAGTTCAAACCTATTACAGTAGATTGTCCCTTAAACTTCTACGTGGTGAAAATACAGCATAGTTTTCTTATTTTAAGCGTTATTAAATACAATAAAAACAGGTCAGAGTTTTATCTTATAAAGAATTTGTATTCCCGATACCTAGCATAACTTCTGGCTCAGTAAATATTCTTGGAATTAATAAGAAAAAACGATTTCAGGTATTAGGCCAAATTGTTATCTAAGTTGAACAATCTACAGGCCTCGCCATTATCAGGTTGCCCAGAATTGAGTGATCATTTATGTATTTTTGTCTTATATCATTTCTGAAAAGGAGGTGCAGCTGAACAGTCAGAAGTGTAGTCTGTGCATGTGAAACTGGAACTCTTTTCTGAAGACTTGATTGGCTGATACAGAAATTAATTCTACATTCTAAGCCTCATTAGAACTTTAGAATTTTATACATGAGGACACTGGCTTTTTTAACTACCCAATTGGTCAGTAGCTACAAAATAAATAATCTAATTCTAAACTATTTGCATACATACTTTTTAAAGTTTGCCTATACATTCATGAGCTTCTTAAATAATGGTTGAAGTCTATTAAGCTCTTTTTTTTTTTTTAAAGCAGAGTTATGTGATCTTTGACATCATTGTTTAGGTATAAATTAGATTGTTTAAAATAAAGTGCTAATTGAACTTTTAAATATGTTTAATATGTTTCTAGAGAGGCCAGTACTTTTATAGTTCAGTAGTCTAGCATATGCTATTTTAAAAAGCAATTAAAATTGTTAAGATTATTTAGGTGTGACATGGACTGATTTTCCTTAGAGTTTTTGTTTGTTTTTCTTTAACAGCTACAGAATCCAGAAGTCAGATTTCAGCAGCAACTAGAACAGCTCAGTGCAATGGGATTTTTGAACCGTGAAGCAAACTTGCAAGCGCTAATAGCCACAGGAGGTGATATCAATGCGGCTATTGAAAGGTTACTGGGCTCTCAACCATCATAGCAGCATTTCTGTATCTTGAAAAAATGTAATTTATTTTTGATAACGGCTCTTAAATCTTTAAAATACCCGCTTTATTTCATTTTGACTCTTGGAATTCTGTGCTGTTATAAACAAACCCAATATGATGCATTTTAAGGTGGAGTGCAGTAAGATGTGTGGGTTTCTCTGTGTTTTTGTTTGTTTGTTTTTTGTTTTTTCCTGGAACAGTGGGAATCAATGCTTTTTCATTTAAGGCTACTGCATGCATCAACCACTTCTGCATTTATTGTAATTTTTAAAAAACATACCACCTTTTATAGTTGGGTGAACAGATTTTTGTCCTGCATCTGTCCAGTTTATTTGCTTTTTAAACATTAGCCTATGGTAGTAATTTATGTAGAATAAAAGCATTAAAAAGAAGCAAATCATTTGCGCTTTGTAATTTGTGGTACAATATTGCTTATTGTGACTTTGGCATGTATTTTTGCAAACAAAAATGCTGTAAGATTTATACTACTGACAGTTTTTGCTTTATTTGTATACAGACTGTGTATGCACATTTGGGACTGCATTTCTAGAAACATATTGCAATAGATCATCTGAGCAAAAACATCTGTAACCAAAAAAGTGAAGATAAGGAAATACTTTAAAGCTGAGTATTTCCTAATTGTGTAGAATCTTACAGCATCTTTGATACACATCTCAGCAAAAGTACCGGTTAGTCAGGTTTGTTGAAAATGTAGTAGAAAAGCTGATTCTGGTTATCTCTTTAAGGACATTTAGTTGTACAGACAAGATGATGTAACATTGTCTCAACATTCACAGATTGACTGTAAATTACCTTAATCTTTGTGCATACTGAAGGAGCACTGTAGTATAACCCAAAAGTGCATTTGCCTAGGACTTTTCAGCTTCTCCCATAGGTAGTTTAACAGGCATTACAATTTGTAATTGAAATGTTGCTTTCACTGAAAGTGTCTTGATGTTTCAGTTATTTTTAATTGCCATATAAAAATAGAACTGTCTTCTGGGTTTATCATTTTTCTTATGCACAGGCAATACATGAACTTAAAATGATTTGTGAGCCACTTGTTTCTGAAGTGTTTTGGTAGTTCTATTAAGAAATAGTTAAATATTGTGCTTTTCAGAGCCTGAGAGAGGGGAATTTTGGGGGTGGGGTGGGGATCTATCCTGGATTGGGCCAGCCTAAATAATACTGGCAACCAAGATTCTGTTAGGATTTCTGTGCATATAGTGTAGTAAAGAAGTATCTTTCAGGGGTGAAAACAAAGAGCCGTTTTAACAATGTTGAGTACATTTGGCTGTTCCACAGCTTTTTTCTTCCCTCCCCAAAGAAATTCTGTTTGCCTAACTCTCAAACTATTGGGGTGGTACATTCCTTTAGGACCAATTAAAACATAACTTTGGGGTCAGTAATATATTTGGCTGACTCTGGTTCAGTATTCTCTTAGGTCATTATATTCTCTCATGTACAGTTAAAGGATGTTAAAAGTAACCTAAAGTGAATTCAGACCAGTAAAATCAAGGGAAAAACAAGTTGAATTCCATTACTTCTGTAAGTTGCTTGCTATTAAAAAAGGTAAAGAGGCAGGTTGCCCACCATTTCGTGCACTGTTCTGACACTTTCCCCTGGAAAAAAACATGTACAAAGGTCAAGATGGAGGCATGACTAAGAGGAAGTTGTTAAGGATGATATTCATGTGTCTGCTCTCTCTGCCTTATGCCTCAGTATGGTTTAAAAACTTTTGTACTGGCGAATGGTGGTATACAGTGTGGGATAGTGTCATAACCAATTTGACAGTTTATTAATCACAAAATAACAATAAATCTCTAGCTTTTACACTTGTTTGTCTTGCCTTTTTTGTAGAAAGAAAAAGGTGTCTTCAATTTACTTTCTCTAACCATGTCTTTTAAAGACTATTGGAGTTGGTTTACCTGATATTATTACACTTGAGATTATTTTTCATTAACTTTTTGTTTCCTCAGTTAAAATATGTGCATATATACTATATTGTGTGTTAAAAAGAGAGCCAGCTGGGAAGTCAGGTGGCCTGGGCTTTGCTAGGTCTTTTTGGTACTTGACTAGTTATTTGATTTTTGAGTCAGGGCATCATGATTTCTTCAGTGAAAGTGGTGGTAAGGCCTGTGCGGCACACCCAACTGGGTGATCTCTTAAGTACCTCTTAGTTGTTGCCCTGGTGTGATTTTTGTTGTTGTTTGTTTGTTTCTAATATGTTCATCTTAGTTCAGGAGTTCAAAATACTTAAAATTCTCAAAAGCATTAAAAAAAACTCTTGAAATAATATAGACTTAAATTGTTCTCATATTGGGTTATTACAAAATGAATAAAGAATAGAGTGGTGAAAATAACATTTCAGGATTTTATTCCCCAAGCGGAATATTTGTGATCCTAAACAAAGTGCAGCAAATCAGATAAATGACAGCTGGCCTCTGTGTATTCAGAATTGGAGTTTCAGACTTGGCTTAAATATAGTAATGAAAGGAGTTTTTTGTTTGGGGAGACATTATTACTATGTTAATTTAATAGGCAAGTTACAACAAATTAGGACAGATAAGAATGTCACTAACATTAGTGATAAAAGTGAATCTAGGGCACATGTCTTTGTCCTTGTGCAAAACAAAAAAGGTTATGTTGTTAAGGCAGGGAAATACTGCATACTCTATTAACATTAAACATGTTAAGTCAACAAGAAGTCCTGCATTAAAGAAACCTGTTTAATACAGCTTTGTCCTATCCTCTGCTGTCCTTTTTACTTAACTATTCTTTAAGGTAACGCTATAGCCAGTGAACACACTTGGGGAAAACTATAGTTAGTAAATGCACATGGTATTCTCTTCTCTGGAATTTCATCTGTCTTCTTTGGCTTATATAAAGTCTACTGTGCCCTCTGGGATCAGTTTTGTAGTCTTCCTAGACTTTGCTAACCAGTTGATATACTCTGAACTGTCAACTGCTGCATTCTGTCCCTCTCATTCATTTACAGTTTGGGGGATTTTTGTTTGGTTTTCTGCTCTGAAATTTTCTTGGCAGTTAGTTACTTAGGTAACAGTACGTGTTTCTCTTCAACTTCTTTGTATCTTTCCTCTCATCAACCATAGGCAACCATTGACTCAGAAAGTGAACATTTATTGAACATCTGTTGAGTAACAGGTTCTTTTCTAGTTGCTCAAAGTGTATAGCAGTAAATAAAGTCTGTCCATATGGGGTTTAGATAGTAGAATGTAGGGAGACGGTAAACAAAACACATACATGGCCCTGTTAGGTAGTGGCAAGTGCTTTGGTGAAAAATTAAGTGGAGTATTAGTTCAGGACGCAGGGATTTTATTTTGTATAGGGTAGTCAGAAAAGGTCTCATTGAGAAGGTGACATTTAAGTAGAGACTTGAGGAATATGTGGGAGGGTGAACAGCTTTTCAGGAAGAGGGGCAACTAATGAGAATACCCTGTAATGTGAATGTTCTGAGTGTGTTTGTAGAATACAGGGAGTTTGGTGTGACTGGCAAGGTGAGCTAGGGAGAAAGTGGTGAAGGGACTGTGGTGAGACGGGGACAGGTAAGTGGTGCAGGTGTTTGATGTGGAGGGCTTAATACTCCAATTTTTGTGTCCCATCCCCAGAGTTTCTGATTTACTAGCCCTAGGGTTGGAGGAGAATTTGCATTTCTAACAAGTTCCCAGGTGAAAACCATTGGACTAGGGGAACCAGGGTGGAAGCTGAGAGACTGGTAAGAGGTAATATCTCAGAGATAATACCAGCTTGGGCTGGATTGGTAGCAATGGAGATAGTAAGAAGTAGTAGTCAGATTTGGGGTATGTTTTGAAGGCAGAGCCAGTAGGTTTTACTGATGGATAAAAGTGTGAGGTTAAGAACAAGAGAGATGTCAAGCAAGGTGAGCAAGGTACATATGGGGAGGAGTGTAAGTCTAGTTTTGATGTGTTGAGATGTACTTGGTTAGATATATAATTGGAGATAATGAGAAGGCAGTTGGAGGAGAGGTTCAGGCTACAGACAGGTTATACAGCTGCCAGTGTGTATATAGATAATATTTAAAGCCAAGGAACTAGGTCAGTGGTTCTCAACCAGAAGGGACTTTGCCCCCCAGGGGGGCTTTTGGCAATGTCTGGAGACACCTTTTTGACATCATGATTGAGGCTGCTATTGGCTCTAGTGAGTAGAGGTCAGGGATGCCACTGAACATTCTCTGATGCACAGAGCAGCCTCCCACAACAAAGATATATATCTGGTCCAAAAATGTTAATAGTGCCAAGGCTGAGAAATCCTGACTAGATGAATTTTAGAGATTGTTTATAAACATACTTTGGGAAGATTTGAGTCCTGGTTTACTCTTAACTTCCAGTTCAGAGAGAATGATAGGAAACCAGAAAAGGACATGAACAGGCAGGTAGGCTGAAAGCAAGTGGAGAAACTTTTTCACGAGGAGAAGGATGGTAAATGAAGTGTGTTAAATGCTGTTGCTTCAAGTACTCATCATGGATTGAATATTAACCTATGGATTTAGTAAAGGGAAGGACCTTTATGACTATGACAGGGTTTTTAAGGGTGATTAGCGTAAAATTCTGGTGAGAGTGAACCTAGAAAATATCAGGACACACAGAATTTTGAAGTAAAGAGAATCAGAGAAATGGGGGCAGTAGCTGTGGTGAGGCGAGTGGTGGCGGTATAGAGGAAGTTGGCCCTTTGTGTTCTTTTAAGATGGGAAGTACTGGTTGTGTGTGTGTGTGTGTGTGTGTGTGTGTGTGTGTGTGTGTGTGTGTGTAGTGGGGGCTTGTTTTTGGAGGAGAGTATGGAATAATTGTTTTCTACCAAAAACTACAAACAGGAGTTACCACCACCGTTGATCCCCAGAATAGGTTTGATAGATAGATCCAGATAAGCAGGCAGACACATTTGCTATATGGGCTAAAGTGTGTGGGAGAGGGTTTCTTTGTCTTTCAAGCCATCGTTTTCCTCAGCTAGGTAGCCAGCTGCTTTTCCTTGTCAGTAGGAGTGGTACCTTCCAGGCCCATCTGAACTTTTTGTGGTCAAGGAAATGGCGGAAAAGCAGCCCCCTCCCAACATCTTTGCTTTGGTGAGACTGAATAGAAATAAGGTTGAGATTTTTTCCAGAGCTGAGATGGTGATGAAGTACATTCTCAGTTTGTAATTCCAGTTTATACATGTTACCATTTGTGCCTCAGACTCCTTAATTATAATGTAACCTGTCCCAGATCCACAACCCAGTCTCTTGCTTACCACTCTATGCTTAGAACAGAACTAGGCACATATAGGAGCTCCCAGTATAATTTCCCTCAAAAGACCGAAGCTGAATGTGGGGTCTGATTCTTTAGTGGGATGTATAGTAGTTGCTGTATATTCAAGCTAGATTTTTTTAAAGCTATTCATAGACCCATTCTCCACTCCTTATACTTTCTAGAGAGGGAAGGAAATTTCCACTGTGTTGTGGTTATCTAATGCTTCATAAAAAACTACCCCACAGCTTAGGGGCTTAGAACAAAAATCAGTCACTAATTCTATTCATGAATGAGCAGTTTGGCAAGGATTGGTGAATACTGCTGGAGCAACTTGACTGGGTCTGGAGAATTTACTTTCAAGAAGGCTTATTCACATAGCTGTTTAATTACTACTACTTTCATCTGGGAGTACAGTTGGGGTCTCAGTTCCTCTCCATCTGGGCCTTACTACAAGGGCTACTTGTGCTTCCTCACAACATGGTGGATAGGTTTCAAGAGCAGTATTTCAAGAAAAACGAAAGTTGTCAGTTTTTTAAGGTCTGGCCCCCAAACTGGCCCAGTGTCATTTCTCCTGTATTCTACTGGCCAAGCAGTCTTAACTTGCCCAGATTTAAGGTTCATAGGCCCAACTTCTTGATGGGTAGAATGTCACAGAATTTGTGATCATCTTAATCTACCATACACTGTGATCCCAGAAGGGGAAAACTATTAGAGGAACACATTTTTGTTCTTCAGTATTCACTCTTTTCCAAGGGAGAAGTAGTGACTTAACTGCTTATTGAATACTGTAGAAGGAACGAGGTACACTTGACCGAGCCCCTGTTCTTCGGGAAAGTCTGTCCAAAGGAAGCATGCATTCTAGTCGGCTATCTTAGCACATATGGTAATAAAGTTAGTGAGAAAGCGCTTCCTGTGGGGAAAGACCTGTGGTTTTCATTTTTGCCAAAAAATACAACAAAATTTACTATTGTAACCATTTAAAAATGTATAGTTCAGTGGTATTTAAATACATTCACAGTGTTGTGCAACTATCACAATCATCCAGAACTTCTTCATCACCCCAAGAGGAAACCCTATAGCCATTAAGCAGTCACTCACCATTCCCCCCTTACCCCAGCCCCGGGCAACCACTAGTCTGCTTTCTGTCATCTGTGCATTTACCTATTTTGGATGTTTCATATAAATGTAATTATATAATACAGGCATACTTGGAGATAGTGTGGGTTCAGTTCCAGACCACTTTAATAAAGCTAATATCACAATAAAGCGAGTCACACAGTGTTTGGTTTTCCAGTGCATATAAAAGTCATGCTTACACTATACTGTAGTCTGTTAATTAGTGTGCACTAGTATTATGTCTAAAAAACAATGTATATACCTTAATTAAGATATTGCTAAAAAATGCTAACCATCATCTGCACCTTCAGTGAGTCGTAATCTTTTTTTATGGTGGAGGGTCTTGTCTCGATGTTTGTGGCTGCTGACTGATTAGGGTGGTGGCTGCTGAAGGTTGTGGGGTGGCTGTGGAAGTTTCTTAAAATAAGACAACAATAAAGTTTGCCCCATTGATTGACTCTTCCTTTCACAAGTGCTTTTTTGGTAGCATGCAGTGCTGTTTGATAGCATTTTTACCCACAGTTGAACTTCTTTCAAAATTGGAATCAGTCCTCTCAAACCCTGCCACTGCTTTATATTAGTTAATATAATATGTGATATTCTAAACCCTTTATTGTCATTTCAACAATATTCACAGATTCTTCACCAGGACTACATAGATTTCATCTCAAGAAATCACTTTCTTTGCTCATCCATAAAAAGCAACTACTTATTTGTTAAAGTTTTATCAGGAGTTTGTAGCCATTCATTCAGTCACATCTTCAGGCTCCACTTCTAATTCTAGTACTCTTGCTATTTCCACCACATCTGCAGTTATAAGAGTAACATCAAAGACCACTGATCACAGATCACCATACAAATATAGTAATACTGAACAAATTTGAAATATTTCAAGAATTAACCAAAATGTGACACAGAGATATGAAGTGAACAAATGCTTTTTGAAAAATGGTCCTGGAAGACTTGCTCAACACAGGGTTGCCACAAATCTTCATTTTGTAAAAAAATGTATTTTCGAAGTGCAGTAAAGCACGATAAAACGAGGTGTCCCTCTATGTGGCCTTTTGTGTCAGGCTTCTTACCATGTTTTCAGGGTTCATTTCATGTTGTAGCATGTATCAACACTTCGTTCCCTTTCGTGGCTGAATAATATTCTATTGTATGGACATACCACATTTTATTCACTCACGTGTTGATGGACACAACATCATTTAGATACTATGAATAATGCTATAACATTAGTATTTGTTTGAGTCTGTTTTTAATTCATTTGGATATATACCTAGAGTGGAATTGTTGGGTCATATGGTAATTATAAATATTTTTAACTTTTTGATGAACTGCCTGTTTTCCACAACAGCTGAACCATTTTACATTCCCATCAGCAAGGTATGGGTTCCAATTTTCTCTGTCTCCTTGGCAGCACTTCTCATTTTCTGCTTTTCTTGGTTTTAAATTTCAGCCATCCTACTAAGTGTTGGATGGTTATCCCATTGTGGGTTTTTTTTGTTTTTTAATTAATTAATTAATTTTATTTATTTATTTTTGGCTGCGTTGGGTCTTCCTTGCTGCGTGTGTGCTTTCTCCAGTTGCGGTGAGCGGGGGCTACTCTTTGTTGCAGTGCGTAGGCTTCTCATTGCGGTGGCTTCTCTTGTTGCGGAGCACGGGCTCTAGGCGCGCGGGCTTCAGTAGTTGGGGCACGAGGACTCAGTAATTGTGGCTCGCGGGCTCTAGAGCGCAGGCTCAGTAGTTGTGGTGCACAGGCTTCATTGCTCTGTGGCATGTGGGAACTTCCCGGACCAGGGCTTGAACCCTTGTCCCCCGCATTGGCAGGCGGATTCTTAACCACTGCGCCACCAGGGAAGTCCCCCATTGTGGTTTTGATTTGCATTTCCTTAATGACTTGATGATGAGCATCTTTTCTTGTGACTTATTGGCTGTTTGTATGTCTTCTTTGGAGAAAGGTCTTTTCAAGTCCTTTGCCTTTTGAAAATATTGTTGAGTTGTAGGACTTCTTTATATATGCTAGATATTAAACCCTTTCAGTTGCAGGTTGTTTTTTCACTTTCTGTGCACAAAAATGTTCTTTGCACAAAAGTTTTACATTTTGATGAAGTCAAATTTGTCTGTTTTTTTCTTCTGTTGCTTGTGGTTTTGGTGCCATATTTAAGAATTCATTGCCAAATCCAAGGTCATAAAGATTTTTCCCCTGTTTTCTTCCAAGAATTTTATGGATTTAGCTCTTATGTACAGATCATTGATCCATTTGAATTGGTCCTGTGGTTCTGGATTTGCAAAGAGAATATAGGAGTGTTTTTTTTACTCATTTTCATCCCGATCTTTCAAGAAAAAAAAAGGATGAATAATGCCTCAAAGAGAACATGATGGCTAGATGTTAAAATGTAGCCGGCTGTAGACCATACTCTTGGCCAGTCTTGGTTTTCCCAAAACAGTCTCAGAGGTTCTTCATTTCCTCTTCTCATCCCTATTTCCACTATCACCCAATATGACCTCCATCTTGTAGTCTCTTGATCGAAGTGTGATATGTGTCATATTCAGGCACTAAACTTGTCTTATGTACAGACTGTGAACACTGATCCCAGTCTTAATGTGGCACTGTTGTAGGTCCCAGCATCAGATGTAAAGCAGGCAGTGGGTGCAAACCAGCCTGGCAATGGCATGTGGGTGAAATCTATACAGAAAGTATGTGTTCATTAAGGATTTCTTTTCAAGTGAGAAAGACACGAAACATTGATTAGATAGTGAGGCATGTGGATGGAGATAGCTTAGTGGACATCCTCAAGAAATTGAGGAGATAGTTGAGGGATGCATAAGATGTTAATCTGCAAAGAGGAGGTGGTAGTTCTCAACCTTGGCTTCACATCAGAGTCAACTAAAAAGATTAAGAAATAAGCCCACCCCAGACTAAGTGGAATTGTTATATCTGTAAGGCTCAGGCATTTTTAAAAGCTTCTGAAGTGATTGTAAGGCCAGGCTTGGAACCACTGATTTAAAGGAAATAAGAATTTATTAGGTGGGGGTGGTGGTGTGATGAATTGGGCGATTGGGATTGACATGTATACATGATGTGTATAAACTGATGACTAGTAAGAACCTGCTGTATAAAAAAATAAAATTCAAAAATTCAAAAAAAATTTAAAAAACTACCATATGCTCCAGCAAAAAAAAAAAAAGGAATTTATTAGTAATTTAAAGCAATGCTCCTCACCTTCATTGTGCATAGAGATCACCTGGGATCTTATTACATTGCATATTCTGATTGAAAAACTAACTCTGAATGTTTCTAAGACATAAAAGTTAGCTAAAACTGTAAAACTCTTAGAAGCTAGAAGAAAACGTAGTGTGAATCTTTATGACCTTGGTCTAGGCAGTGGTTTCTTAGATACGACACCAAAAGTACAAGCAGCCAATGATAAATAAGTTGGACTTCATCAAACTTAAAAATTTTTGTGCTTAAAAGTTGATCAAGTCAGCTCTCTACCCACATTAACAGCCATCCCTTGGATTTGAGCCCACCTGTTTGTTGCTCTGGGTCTGAAATGGTCAGCTTTCTTACGTCCTCACTTCTGATCACAACCTTTCAGTTCTCACAGTCGCCTCCTCTGACGATCTCTTGTCTTCCAGTCCCCTCCCTGTTAAGCATCTCTTCCTAAACGGACTGTATGCTGTTATCTGTCACGTCCCCATACTTTTCTCACACCCTTCATCTCCTCTGACCCACACAACCAAACCTCAGCCTCCACTCAGACCTTCTCTGTTCCCACGCTGGTCTGCTGATGATGCTGAAGGAAGTTTCCCAGCCTCGCTCTGTGGGGCCCCATCCTGCCTGTGGTCCCCAACCTCGCTGGGCTCCCACAGGGCGTTGGTGATCATCCTTCTCAACATGTCCCACTCCTTCCCACACAAACACTCCTTCAAACCTTGCCCATTCCCTTCAGATTCCTTTCTCACCAGCCTCTTCTCCATTCTCAGTAGATCTTCACTGGAAAAATCGAAGGCAGGCAGGAAAGTAAGCCTTCCCCAACTTCCCACACGCCACAGACAATCTACGTTCAGCCTTCCGTCATCCTCCATTGACAGTGGAAAAGACCTTTCCATCCATCCCTCCTCTACCTCCTCTTTCCCCTCTTGAAACAAATCCACGCACCAACTTTCTCGTGCCTTCAGGCTCTCTCCTCCCAGGCTCCCTTGGAGATCACACACTTCTTACAACCTTCTGTGCTTAACTCCTTCCTTTCACTGTAAGGTTCCCAGACAGAGCATCTCTATCCCCCATTTCACCTTCCTGACGTGCCAGTCAATTCCTGACCACTGCTCCTGTCCCTCAACTGAAACGGCTCTTTCCAAGCTTGCCTGGCGTCACTACAGCGATGGCAATATTCTCACCTTAATGTCTTAGTAGCATTATTTTATTTATAACATTGTTTACAAACTTGGCATGGGATGAGGCAGACTAAGAGCCAGTAGAGAGAAAGGGATAAAGAGTACAGGGGAAAAAAAAAAGATATTTGGGCATGCCTAGGCACACAGTAGGGGATTAATACATGGCAGCTATGTAAGTGTGAAGGGCATCTAGAAGCTTTTTTTTTTTTTTTTTTTTTTAAATTAATTAATTTATTTATTTATGGCTGTGTTGGGTCTTCGTTTCTGTGCGAGGGCTTTCTCTAGTTGCAGCAAGTGGGGGCCACTCTTCATCGCAGTGCGCGGGCCTCTCACTATCGCGGCCTCTCTTGTTGCGGAGCACAGGCTCCAGACGCGCAGGCTCAGCAATTGTGGCTCACGGGCCCAGTCGCTACGCAGCATGTGGGATCTTCCCAGACCAGGGCTCGAACCCATGTCCCCTGCATTGGCAGGCAGATTCTCAACCACTGCGCCACCAAGGAAGCCCCTAGAAGCTTTTTATAAGGTGAAACTCAAACACTTCTCATTGGACTTGCCTAAAATGCACATTTGATCACATCGCTTCCCTAAGGACGATCTTTCACTCACTTCCCATTGTCTACAGGATGAAATCCAGACTTCTTGACCTGATGTCCAAGCAATTCGTTAATCCGGCCCCAGCTCCCTCACTTCCCAGAAGCCCCCGCATACACGCTGTGTCGCAGGCTCATTAAACTACTTACAGGCCACTTCTTGGACACATCACGACTCTTTGTTTCCACTTGACTCTTTTGTGTCTGGCAAACTCTGACTCATTCTTTAAGAATCAGCTTCAGGGTCAGCGTCTCTGGGCAACCTTCCCTGGTCACCTCTCATCTCCTTGTGAGGTGTCCCCCGCTCGGGTCCCGCTGCATGTTCTGTCCCTTGAGTCAGCACCTACATCCTATATAGCAGCCCTGTGCCACCTCCCCCAAGAGACTTGAGGGCAAGGGATGAGCACTGTCCCCACTTGGAGCTCCACTGCCTGCCACATGGTTCACGGTTGCTGTGCAGTGCAGGCAGACCTCGTTTTATTGTGCTTCACTTTATTGCTTTTTTTTTTTTTTTTTTTAACAAATTGAAGGTTTGTGGCAACCCTGCGTCAAGTCCATCAAGGTCGTTTTTCCAACAGCATTTGTTCCCTTCATGTCTCTGTGTCACATTTTGCTAATCCTCACAATATCTCAAACTTTTCCATTATTATTATATGTGTTCTGGTGATCAGTGATCTGTGATGTTACTACTGCAAAAAGATTACAGCTCGCTGAGGGCTCAGATGATGGTTAGCATTTTTAGCAATAAAGTTTTTTTTTAATTAAGGTTAGAAAAAGTTGATCAAGTGAAAAAGACAACCCACGGAATGGGTGAAAATATTTGCAGATCGTATATTTGATAAGAATCTAGTATCCAGGTTATAGAAAGAACTCTTAAAACTCAATAAAAAAGACAATCCAATTAAAAAATGGACAAAGGATTAGAACAGACATCTCTGCAAAGAAGATAAGCAAATGGCCAATAAGCACATGAAAAGATTAGTGACATGCAAATCAAAACTTCAATGAGATGCCACTTCATATCCCATTAGGATGGCTATAATCACGAAGACAGAGAATAACATATGTTGACTAGGATTGCTGGTGAGAATGTAAAATGGTGCAGCTACTACTTGGAAAAGAGTTCCGTTTCTTAAAAGGTTAAACCATGGAGTTAGTTAGCATTTGACCCAAATATCTATGAACTGATGAATGGATAAATAAAATGTGGTATATACATACAATGAGAATACTATTTAGCAATAGAAAGGAATGAAATATTGATACATGCTAAATCGGGGACAGACATTTTTAGAGGCCCTGGGTGTTCCCTGGACAAATGTGTCTGCTAGGTGGGATGAGAGAACTTCTCAAGGTCTTCCAGCTCTGCATACCCTAACCACTGGAGCCCTAGTTATGGAAGGGGAAGGTATGTGTCCTGGGAGATTAATCCACTAGTTCCCTGTCATTCAACCCTCTGACCTCAGGGTATAACCAACTACCACAATCTTGCCCTTACTGAAGGTGGAAAACCTACCAAGTTCTCATTTCTTGAGAAGGGAAGTTCAAGTTAAACCCTCTAAGCTCTTTGCTTATTGTAAAGATAAATGTTATAAATGATATGTCCTCAACTATTTCAAATCAAGGCCTAAAAAACCTTAATGACAAGGATCTCTGATGATGAAGGAAAAGCAGTGCCTGTCATCCAGGAGCTGGCCTAGTACTAAAAGGTAGGCCTCTCTGTCCTGCTAAAAATAGACAATTTCACAGAACACCTACAGTACTGCTCCGTGACCATGGTCAAGACAAAAGACCATTCTGTAATTCTGCCTGAACGCAGAGAAAAACATGAACATTGTCCAAACCACAAAAATGACCAAATATTGGGAATTCCTTGGCGGTCCAGTGGTTAGCACTCCGCGCTTTTCACTGTCAAGGGCCTGGGTTCAATCCCTGGCCGGGGAACTAAGATCCCACAAGCCGCATGGCATGGCCCAGAAAAAAAAAGACTAAATATTCTGTCTCCCTGTCCTGGCTAATGTACTTCTTTAAGAATGATAGTTTTAGCCTCACTTCATGCCTCTCACATTACTGAGATAGCCAATCATCCAGCACTTCCTCACAGCATCCATTTAGAGAGAGCCCTGCTTCTTTGAACCCTCCCCCAAATCACCTAACTTGTCCAAATCACAAGTCCTTTGTAGCATCCTACAGAGATTTCCCCTCACGATTCTGAAGGTGTGTGTTCTCCCTTATGCTGTGAGCAATAAACCCAACTTGTTTAATTCAGGTGTTCCTCATCATCTGGCAATGAGTAGTGGCTGCCGTTTTTAGATAAGGCATGGATTTTCCATTTTCCATGGTTTTGGCCTCAGCACTTTGCATGTGTTATATCACATGTGTTATATCATTTCCTACAACCTTATGAGGCAGGTGGTGACCCCATTTTATAGGAGAGGAAAATGTTTAACCTGAACTTCCTCCAGTGGTGGGGAACGGAGAGAGGCAAAGTGGAGGGAGTGCTGCCAGAGGGGGTGGTAAGTGGTATCTGCAGGACTGATGAACTCTTTGGTTGGCTTCTGTTTTTGAACCACTGCAAACGTTTTCCCGCCTGCCCCTTCCTCCCAGGTCATAGTGGCTGGGCAGGGGTGTGGTCAGGGCTGGGTGAGCAGCATTCCACCGCCCCTGACCCAGGAACTGACCCTCAGTGACAGAGGGATTCTCAGGGGTGGGAGAGCAGTTTGTGCTTGCTATGTCCCCCACGGCCACCAGAGGGCAGTACCGGTCCACACCTCGGCCTCCCTGCGGCCATTCTTGGGAAGATTAGAGCCCTGATTCTCAGCCCCACCAGACTCCTTTTCCTGTTTGTTTTTTAAATAACTATTTTCTAATGCCCCCTTTACCATCATGAAGTGAAATTAACTCCGAATAAAACTTACCTAAGCAAATAATATGATACTTTAACTCTGAAAGGAGAAAAAAAGGAAAGTAACATGTAATAAACTGATGGGTTTCAATATGTGATGCTTGGACGTGGCTACACTAGATGAGCACAATAGAGTTAGTTTGATGCTTTGCCATCGGATCACTGAGAAAGAAAAATTACAAATGCAGGTGGATGTAGGTTGTTGTATTTGACAGAAGTTCACTGTGATTTTCTGAAATGGTAAACAATTCTTGGTAAAGTTAAAAATAAAATAGAATCCAATTGTCCCTTTATTGCATTCTTGGAAATTCCAGTGTATATTAAAACTGCAAAAAAACCCCACAAAGCTTTTATTTATGTATAAAATAGAGTTAGAGTCAATGCTCCTATAATTATAAACACTCTTTTTCATTTGGTCCTACATGAAAGTCCAGCAGGATATTTGAAAATTAATTCTTGTGAAGAACTGCCTTCACTGAGAACTCTAGCTGGTACCAGAGGATATGAGATGCCCTATCTTTCCACCCCAACTTAGGCCCCCTGAGAGCCAGAGCTTTGTGTTGCGGGTCCTCAAACCCTCCAGAGTGCCCATCACAGTACCCAGTACTTACTCACTGAGTACACTGAAATGACTGAGTCCTTTCTCTACAGCTAGGGGTGACTCTCGTCCAGCCAGAGTATATTACCTGGACAACTTAAGGGCCTAGATCCTGAATATGAATGTTGATGTAAACCAAAGCCAGGCAGGAGGTGCCCCAAATAGTCCGGCAGCGACAAAAATCCAGGACTCCACATTTTTTTTTTAATTGGGTATAGTTGCTTTACAAGGTTGTGTTTCTGCTGTACAGTGAAGTGAATCAGCTATGTATACATATATCCCCTCTTTTTTTGGATTTCCTTCCCATTTAGGTCACCACAGAGCATTAAGTAGAGTTCCCTATGATATACAGCAGGTTCTCATTAGTTATCTATTTCACACATATTAGCGTATATATGTCAATCCCAATCTCCCAATTCATCCCACCCCCTTCTTCCCCCCATTGGTGTCCATACGTTTGTTCTCTACGTCTGTGTCTCTATTTCTGCCTTGCAAATCGGTTCATCTGTACCATTTTTCTAGATTTCACATATATGCATTAATATACAATATCTGTTTTTCTCTTTCTGACTTACTTCACTCTGTATGACAGTCTCTAGGTCCATCCACGTCTCTACAAATGACCCAATTTCGTTCCTTTTTATGGCTGAGTAATATTCCATTGTATATATGTACCACATCTTTATCCATTCATCTGTCAATGGATATTTAGGTTGCTTCCATGACCTGGCTATTGTAAATAGTGCTGCAGTGAACACTGGGGTGCATGTGTCTTTTTGAATTATGGTTTTCTCGGGTATATGCCCAGTAGTGGGATTGCTGGGTCATATGGTAAGTCTACTTATAGTTTTTTAAGGAACCTCCATACTGTTCTCAGTAGTGGCTGTATCAGTTTACATCCCCACCAACAGTGCAAGAGGGTTCTCTTTTCTTCACACCCACTCCTGCATTTATTGTTTGTAGATTTTTTGAAGATGGCCATTCTGACCGGTGTGAGGTGATACCTCACTGTAGTTTTGATTTGCATTTCTCTAATAATTAGTGATGTTGAGCAGCTTTTCATGTGTTTGTTGGCCATCTGTATGTCTTCTTTGGAGAAATGTCTATTTAGGTCTTTGGCCCATTTTTTGACTGGGTTGTTTGTTTTTTTGATACTGAGCTCCGTGAGCTGTTTGTATATTTTGGAGATTAATCCCTTGTCCATTGCTTTGTTTGCAAATATTTTCTTCCATTCTGAGGGTTGACTTTTAGTCTTATGGTTTCCTTTGCTGTGCAAAAGCTTTTAAGTTTCATTAGGTCCCATTTGTTTATTTTTATTTTCATTACTCTAGAAGGTGGGTCAAGATCTTGCTGTGATTTACATCAAAGAGTGTTTTTCCTGTGTTTTCCTCTAAGAGTTTTATAGTGTCCAGTCTTACATTTATGTCTTTAATCCATTTTGAGTTTATTTTTGTGTATGGTGTTAGGGAGTGTTCTACTTTCATTCTTTTACATGTAGCTGTCCAGTTTTCCCAGCACCATTTATTGAAGAGGCTGTCTTTTCTCCATTGTATATTCTTGCCTTCTTTATCAAAGATAAGGTGACCATAGATGTGTGGGTTTAACTCTGGGCCTTCTATCCTGTACCACTGATCTGTATTTCTGTTTTTGTGCCAGTACCATATTGTCTTGATTACTGTAGTTTTGTAGTATAGTGTGAAGTCAGGGAGCCTGACTTCTTCCAGTTCCATTTTTCTTTTTCAAGATTGCTTTGGCTATTTGGGGTCTTTTGTGTCTCCATACAAATTTTAAGATTTTTTGTTCTAGTTCTGTGAAAAATGCCAAGGGTAATTTGATAGGGATTGCATTGAATCTGTAGATTGCTTTAGGTAGTATAGTCATTTTCACAATATTGATTCTTCCAATCCAAGAACATGGTATATCTCTTCATCTTTTTGTGTCATCTTTGATTTCTTTCATCAGTGTCTTGTAGGTAGGTAGGTTCCTCCTTAGGTAGGTTTATTCCTAGGTATTTTATTCTTTTTGTTGCAATGGTGAATGGGATTGTTTCCTTAATTTCTCTTTCAGTTTTTTCATTGTTAGTGTATAGGAATGCAAGAGATTTCTGTGCATTAATTTTGTACCTTGAAACTTTACCAAATTCATTGATTTAGCTCTAGTAGTTTTCTGGAGGCATCCTTAGGATTTTTTATGTATGGTATGATGTCGTCTACAAACAGTGACAGTTTTACTTCTTTTCCAATTTGTATTCTTTTTATTTCTTTTTCTTCTCTGATTGTTGTGGCTAGGACTTCCAAAACTATGTTGAGTAATAGTGGTGAGAGTGGACATCCTTGTCTTCTTCCTGATCTTAGAGGAATTGCTTTCAGTTTTTCACCATTGAGAGTGAAATGTTTGCTGTGGGTTTCTCATATATGGCCACAGCAAACCCAAATGTTTGCTGTGGGTTTTTCATATATGGCCTTTATTATGTTGAGTTAGGTTCCCCTATGCCCACTTTCTGGAGAGCTTTTCTTATAAATGGGTGTTGAATTTTCTCAAAAGCTTTTTCTGCATCTATTGAGATGATCATATGATTTTTTATTCTTTAATTTGTTAACATGGTGTATCACACTGATTGATTTGTGTATATTAAAGAATCCTTGCATCCCTGGGATAAATCCCACTTGATAGTGCTGTGTCATCCTTCTAATGCGTTTTTGGATTCTGTTTGCTAGTATTTTGTTGAGGATTTTTGCATGTATGTTCATCAGTGATATTGGTCTGTAGTTCTGTTTTTTTGTGATATCTGTGTCTGGTTTTGGTATCAGGGTGATGGTGGCCTTGTGGAATGAGCTTGGGAGTGTTCCTTCCTCTGCAATTTTTTGGAAGAGTTCGAGAAGGATGGGTGTTAGCTCTTCTGTAAATGTTTGATAGAATTTGCCTGTGAAGCCATCTGGTCCTGGACTTCTGTTTGTTGGAAGATTTTAAATTACAGTTTCAATTTCATTACATGTGATTGGTAATTGTATTTTCTATTTCTTCCCGGTTCAGTCTTGGAAGGTTATACGTTTCTAAGAATTTGTCCATTTCTTCCAGGTTGTCCAATTTATTGGCATATAGTTGCTTGTAGTAGTCTCTTATGATCTTTTGTATTTCTGCAGTGTCCACTGTAACTTCTCCTTTTTC
Organism: Balaenoptera physalus; assembly: GCF_965194825.1. Lineage (NCBI taxonomy): Eukaryota > Metazoa > Chordata > Mammalia > Artiodactyla > Balaenopteridae > Balaenoptera > Balaenoptera physalus. Next base: position 82,417,767 of record NC_138886.1, on the reverse strand, counting down.
ATTTCTAATTTTGTTGATTTGAGCCCTCTCCCTCTTTTTCTTGATGAGTCTGGCTAAAGGTTTATCAATTTTGATTAGTTTTTAGTTTTATTGATCTTTGCTATTGTTTTCTTTGTTTTTATTTCATTTCTGCTCTGATCTTTATGATTTCTTTCCTTCTGCTAACTTTGGCTTTTGTTTGTTCTTCTATCTCTAGTTCCTTTAGGTGTAAGGTTAGATTGTTTATTTGAGATTTTTCTTGTTTCTTGAGGTAGGCTTGTGTAGCTATAAACTTCCCTCTTAGAACTGCTTTTGCTGCATCCCATAGGTTTTGGATCGTTGTGTTTTCATTGTCATATGTCTCTAGTTATTTTTTGATTTCCTCTTTGATTTCTTCAGTGATCTCTTGGTTACCTAATAGTGTATTGTTTATCCTCCATGTGTTTGTACTTCTTAGTTTTTTTCCCTGTAATTGATTTCTAATCTCATAGCCGTGTGGTCGGAAAAGATGCTTGAAATGATTTCAATTTTCTTAAATTTATCGAGGCTTGATTTGTGACCCAAGATATGATCTATCCTGGAGAATGTCCCATGTGCACTTGAGAAGAAAGTGTATTCTGCCACTTTTGGGTGGAATGTCCTATAAATATCAGTTAAATCTATCTCGTCTACTGTGTCATTTCAAGCTGTGTTTCCTTATTAATTTTCTGTCTGGATGATCTGTCCATTGGTGTAAGTGAGGTGTTAAAGTCCCCCACTATTATTGTGTTACTGTCGATTTCCCCTTTTATGGCTGTTAGCATTTGCCTTATGTATTGAGGTGCTCCTATGTTGGGTGCATATTTATAATTTTATTTTTATTTATTTATTTATTTATTTATGGCTGAGTTGGGTCTTTGTTGCTCTGCACGGGCTTTTCTCTAGTTGTGGCGAGTGGGGGCTACTCTTTGTTGCGGTGTGCGGGCTTCTCATTGCAGTGGCTTCTCTTGTTGCAGAGCACAGGCTCTAGGCCCACAGGCTTCAGTAGTTGTGGCACGTGGGCTCAGTAGTTGTGGCTCACAGGCTCTAGAGCGCAGGCTCAGTAGTTGTGGCACACGAGCTTAGTTGCTCCGTGGCATGTGGAATCCTCCTGGACCAGGGCTTGAACCTGTGTTGCCTGCATTGGCAGGGAATTCTTAACCACTGCGCCACCAGGGGAGTCCCCTTCCTTGTCTCTTGTAACATTCTTTATTTTAAAGTCTATTTTATCTGATAGGAGTATTGCTACTCCAGCTTTCTTTTGATTTCCATTTGCATGGAATATCTTTTTCCATCCCCTCACTTTCAGTCTGTATGTGTCCCTAAGTCTGAAGTGGGTCTCTTGTAGACAGCATATATATGGGTCTTGTTTTTATATCCATTCAGCCAGTCTGTGTCTTTTGGTTGGAGCATTTAATCCATTTATATTTAAGGTAATTATCGATATGTATGTACCTGTTACCATTTTCTTAATTGTTTTGGGTTTGTTTTTGTAGGTCCTTTTCTTCTCTTGTGTTTCCCACTTAGAGAAGTTCCTTTAGCGTTTGTTATAGAGCTGGTTTTGTGGTGCTGAATACTCTTAGCTTTTGCTTGTCTGTAAAGCTTTTGATTTCTCCGTCAAATCTGAATGAGATCCTTGCTGGGTAGAGTAATCTTGGTTGTAGGTTTTTCCCTTTCATCAATTTAAATATATCCTTCCACTGCCTTCTGGCCTGCAGAGTTTCTGTTGAATAATCAGCTGATAACCTTATGGGGATTCCCTTGTGTGTTATTTGTTGCTGCTATTAATATTTTTTCTTTGAATTTAATTCCTGTTAGTATGATTAATATGTGTCTCGGTGTGTTTCTCCTGTATGGGACTCTCTGTGCTTCCTGGACTTGATTGACTATTTCCTTTCCCATGTTAGGGAAGTTTTGACTATAATCTCTTCAAATATTTTCTCAGACCCTTTCTTTTTCTCTTCTTCTTCTGGGACCCCTATAATTCTAATGTTGGTGCATTTAATGTTGTCCCAGAGGTTTCTGAGACTGTCCTCAATTCTTTTTTTTTTTTTTTTTTTTTAAATATTATTTAATTAATTTATTTAGGCGGTGTTGGGTCTTCGTTTCTGTGCGAGGGCTTTCTCTAGTTGTGGCAAGTGGGGGCCACTCCTCATCACGGTGCGCGGGCCTCTCACCATCGCGGCCTCTCTTGTTGCGGAGCACAGGCTCCAGACGCGCAGGCTCAGTAATTGTGGCTCACGGGCCTAGCCGCTCCGCAGCATGTGGGATCTTCCCAGACCAGGGCACGAACCTGTGTCCCCTGCATTGGCAGGCAATTTCCCAACCACTGCGCCACCAGGGAAGCCCTGTCCTCAATTCTTTTCATTCTTTTTTCTTCATTCTGCTCCTCAGCAGTTATTTCCACCATTCTGTCTATCTTGCAGCACACTTATCTGTTCTTCTCCCTCAGTTTTTCTGCTATTGATTCCTTCTAGAGTATTTTTCATTTCAGTTATTGTGTTGTTCATTACTGTTTGCTTTTTAGTCCTTCTAGGTCCTTGTTAAACGTTTTTTTTTTTTGTATTTTCTTCATTCTATTTCCAAGATTTTGGATCATCTTTACTATCATTAGTCTGAATTCTTTTTCAGGTAGATTGCCTACTTCCTCTTCATTTATTTGGTCTTGTGGGTTTTTACCTTGCTCCTTCATCTGCAACATATTTCTCTGTCTTCTCATTTTGTTTAACTTACTTTTTGGGGGTCTCCTTGCTGCAGGCTGCAGGGTCATAGTTCCTCTTGCTTCTGGTAAGTCCACTCACAGTGGGTGAGGTTGGTCCAGTGGCTTGTGTAGGCTTCCTTGTGGAGGGGAGTTGAGCTTGCATTCTGGTGGGTGGAGTTGGATCTTGTCCCTCTGATGGGCAAGGCTGCATCAGTTGGTGTGTTTTGGGGTGTCTGTGAACTTAGTATGATTTTAGGCAGCCTCTCTGCTAATGGGTGGGGTTGTGTTCCTGTCTTGCTAGTTCTTTAGTGTGAGGTGTCCAGCACTGGAGCTTGCTGGCCGTTCAGTGGAGCTAGGTCTTGGTGTTGAGATGGAGACCTCTGGGAGGGCTCTCCCCAACTGATATTCCCTGGGGCCAGGAGTTCTCTGGTGGTCCAGCATCCTGCTCTCGGCTCTTCCTACCTCAGAAACTCAGGCTCAACCCCTGGCCACAGAACCAAGACCCCAGTTATGTGATTTTCTTGCCTTTCTGGAAGTCTGAGGTCTTCTGCCAGTGTTCAGTAGGTGTTCTGTAGGAGTTGTTCCACATGTAGATGTATTTTTGATATATCTGTGAGGAGAAGGTGAGCTCCACGTCTTACTCCTCCATCACCTTCCTCATTCTCTCCACATTTTCTTAGGCAAGTTCCGTCCACCCAGAAGGGCCCTTTCATTCCATTGGCACCCCACGCACATATTCTATTTGTGGTTCCTGAGACAAAGAAATGCATATCCTTGTGAAAGAAAACAGGTAATTGGTTCCAAAACTCACTTTTTGGCCAGAACCAACCAGTGGCCCTGCAAAGTGGCTGGGTCTTGTGGCCCTGGTTAGGATAGAGGGATAAGGAAGCTTCTTCCTGGAGCCCCATCAGGGAAGGGCTCAAACCCAACCCATGCTGGCCAGATTGCAGCTTTCCCTGCTGGTACCTGGTAAGCTGCATGCCAGCAATGCACCAGTGCCCCTAAGCTCCCCACAGCCTCGCCCAACCCCGCTGCCACTGGCATAAAGCTGCCCATTGGAAAGTTTTGTTTCAGTTTTCGGCCATAGCAGCTCCTCTGGTATTCCTTCCTAGCCTGCCTAGTGTCCATCATTGACAGCTTTTACAGCAGGAAGGTGGGCAGGTTGATAACAGCCTGGTCTCACAGGGGTCTCTAAAATGAGGTGGGGGCAGACTGAATCAGTGAGTCATGCATTTCATTCACTCAAGTTCCACCTTTGCAAATTTTTTTTTAATCTGTGAACTGCGTGTGCTTTTTATTTACCTAGAAATGACTCAAAGAGAGAGAGAAATAAGAGGTGTGTGGTGTAACGACTTGCTGGTGAGTGGTCAATTTTGTATGCTTTTCTGCTCCTGAGACCGATCTCCAGAGGATGCCAAGGATAGCCAAGTTTCACTTATTTGTCCAAGTACAGGCATGATCAAGAGTGTTCTAAGTAAGTCATGGTTTACACCGTAGATTATAGAATTTCCTCTGATTATTTGATTGGGTCACACGAATTTAAACTTCAATTGAAGCTTCACTTTCAAAGTTTCCTCTCCTTTTCTCTGAATATGCCAGAGCATGATGACAAGAGTATCACAGATTCCTAAAAATCCATCCAAACAAGCATATCTCAATACATTATGGTTTATTCACCTTAAGAAGAATCTAGAATACAGTATCAACAAAGATACTGGAACATGGTTTGGGATGGGAGACAGAGTTATGCCCAGTTGTGTTCTGGACCACGGATATAAATGCTTCTCACTTCATTTTAGAGTTTCCATAATTGTAGCAATTATCTCTGAAAGATTTTTGTCCACACTGATTTGGATGAAATTTTCTGGAGCTGATGGGGGCTCCAGAGTATCAAACTGGGACTGCAATAACTCAGGGGACATAAAATGCCCTTTTCTTTTGAGTAAGCGTCCAGAGATGACCTCGAATGACCCAGTCAGATGGACCACAAGGAGCTTCACTTCAGCCAGCTTTTCTTCCTTTCCTGACTCATCACACTTCAGACGTGCACCATCTTTTCCTTGTATTAAGATGTCTCTGTATACTTTCTTCAGAGCTGAACAGGCAAGAATTACATGCTGTCCAGAGGCTACATCTCTGTTAAAAAAAAAGTGTGTGTGGGGAAGATGCTAGAGTGAAGACATTTAAAATAATTGGTGTCAAGTCTAGGTTGAGGACTAGAGTCCCACTTCTCTGACAGTGGAAGGTGTTACAAATGGTGGCCAAGTATCAGGCAGCCCTGGCTTTGAGGTAAAGATCTTCCACTAGTGAGGCATCTTGGGTAACATATTTACCTCCCCGAGCATCAGTTCATCATCTGCTAAATGCAGCTACTCAGAGTACCTGCCCATAGAACTGTGATGAGTAAGTTTATGAAGGTGCTCAGCACAAAGGAAATGCTTGGTAAGTATTGGCTCTGCCCCTTGGATGTAGGATGTGACTGAGCCACCACTTGTAGACATGGGTGGCGGCCGGCAGGCACCTGTGCCCCACACACAGCACAGCTCAGGCTCTCCTCAGGTATTCAGGGATTTGAATTTCACAACTGGCTTCTCTCCATTCCTACTCTACAGTATGCTGGAAGAGTCTGGGGAAGTTACCAGTGCAGAGCTACAGAAAGCAGGAGAAAAGGGAGCATCAGCCTCTGTGTGGTCAAGGTGAGCAGGATGTGAGAAGTTTCCAGGGATGTGCTAAGGAAAAAAAAAAAAAACTGAGCCAGAAATAGAGGTAGAGTGACAAGGCACCAATAAGGGAGAACCAGTGTGGTTCAAGACCATACATGAGGGTGAGCCCCCTTTCCACTAAACCTACATGTACCAGCCAGAAGAGGCAGTCATCTTGGGGCCAGGAAGGAACTGAATAAAGAGGTGAAGGGTCAAAGCTGGCTTGGGTACTTAGAAATTTCAGTTCAGAACTGAGAATTCTGAAGGGGCCTGCCTTGATTCATGGCCATTGTAGACTGGAGACCCAGTGGATGGAGTGTGTCATCAGCAACAAACCTATATACCTGAGCCTTCTGGCTCTTCCCAAGGGCCATGAGTGAGAGCTTGTTTATTCTGAGCCTGGAGGTCTGATCTCTATTCTCCTGAGGATCTTCACTTCTGCTTCCTTCACAGGTCAGTATGTTAGATCTCTGACAAGTCTATTTATGTTAGAGACCCAAGTGGGCAGGAGTTCTCAACTCCACACCTTAAACCCCTAAGCCCATGCAAAGACAGGGCTGCCAGCCATGTCTGTGCAGTCTAAAAAAAGTAAACTGATTTTTAATCATAAGTATACTCTAATTTCATATGACCCACATGATTTTAGATTTATAAAACACGACTTCATCTGAGACAGCAAGATTTAGAACCTATTCCCTGCCACTTCTTTATCTTCCATGTCCCAACCAGGATTCCCAGGGGTCTGGCCCACAGATGGGTTGGGGAGGACCTCGTTTGCTCAGAGGCATGCTACAGAGCTGAACAATTTGAGACTTCAATCCTGGTGGCCAGTTATCTGTTGACTTATGAATGACCCCAGATCTTCCTGGTTGTCAGAGTTTGAAGCAGGAGGCAATAAAAGTGGTGGCTAAGGTATAGCTATACATCATTATTATTTTTTTAGCACTTACTGTATATATTAGGTACTGTTCTAAGTGCTACCCATGCTTCATCTCACTAATTCCTCACAACAGTCTGTGAGTAGGAACTATATTTATCCCCATTTTCAGATGAAGAAACAGGTTTATGGAAGCCAAGTGGCTGACCAAAATTCCCAGCTAGTAATTGTGGAGTTGTTTAGAAGGTTTGACTCCAGAACCCAACTAACCTACACATCTGTGGCTGATTAAAATCATTGTTGGTTACTTGATAGAAGTGCATTTCATTTCTGGGATGCCATATCAGCAGTCAGTTGTGATTTCAAGAGTGTATTTTTTTCCCCTGTACTTTGTGATGGGTTTTCTTTACTCACTGGCTTACCTGGGGCCTGATATTCTCTTACCTTTGTAAAATGTCATGCAAGTTGCAGAGCCATGGAATCCTGTCCTGAAATTAAGGCAGACACAAAGTGGCTTTTCCAGGTTTTTTTTTTTTTTACAGAAAGTTAATCATGTTCATCAATGTTAAGGTCCAGAGAGATCTTAGTGGTTTTGAGGAGTAGGCCATGCACAAGGCTGAGGGCTCAAGTCACCAGGCAGTTCAGCACAGAAACATTTTCCTGGTCCAGGTGTCAGAGGCTCTTTTCATAATAATAAAAATTGCCCTAAAATACCAGTATGTAACTTCCACCATCTTAATCTTCCCATTGTAAGTATATTTTCTCTGGTTCTGATATGTATATAAATCTTTTATTATACTGTGTGATTCTTTAGGTGCCTCTGATCTCAAATGCACAGAGGTATTCACAGAAACCTGTATGTCAGCTGCTCCCTGGTCCTATTCTTCAAACCTTCCAAAAGCAAAGCTCTACTCAGATATAAGCAGTGTGAGAATTTTGTATTTCTCCAGAGAAGGCAGAGGAAGTTTACATAGGACACCCTACAGTGTTTCACAAAGGAATCCTCCTAGGGTAAATACTGATTGGCCATAATGCATTTAAAGAAAAACATAATTTTTTATTATGGAAATTTTAAACATATTCAATGATTTTCAGCTCACAGTCTGATTTTATATATGTCCCAGCCATATCCTTACCTGTGCCCTCATCCTTTATCATTTTGATGCATATTCAAGAAACATGATGTGTCTTTAAAATTCCTTGCTCCTAAACATTTGATTACTACCATTTTATTTAGGATTTTTGCATTTATATAATTGAGACTGACCTGCACTTGTTTTCTTGTATAGTCCATGTTAAATTTTGGTATCAAGGTTATACTAGCCTCATAAAATAAGTAGGGCAGCTTTCTCTCTTTTTCTGTTCTTTGAAACAGCTTGTATACAATATTATTGTTATGAACTGAATGTTTTTATTTCCCCAAAATTCATATCCCCCAATGTGATGATATTTGGAGGTAATTAGGTTTAGATGAGGTCATGAGGGTGGGGTCCTCATGATGGGATTAGTGCCCTTTTGAGAAGAGACCAGTGAGCTAGTGTGTACTCTTTCTCTCCTTCCACTGCCCTCCCCCTCAATCACCCAGTGAGGATACAGTAAGAAGGCAGCCATCTACAAGCCAGGAAGAGAAACTCCAGGCTCAGAATAAACAAGAACCTGACCATGCTGGCATCTTGCTCTTGGACCTTCACCCTCCAGAACTGTGAGAAATAAGTGTCTATTGTTTAAGCCACCCCATCTATGATATTTTGTTACAGCAGCCTGAGCTGACTAAAACTCATCTTAAAAACTCTGTGCCTGGGGCTTTTGTTTTTTGAGGAAAGATCTCTGATTACAGGTTCAATTTCTTGAATGAGCATTGTGTTATATTCAGATTTTTCTATTCTTGATTCAGTTTTGGTAACTGAAATACTTTAGAATCAGCAAGGTCACATTTTCATTGGGGGGGCGGGGAGTAGACTGTGTCCCTGAGCACAGGCTCTGCCATCAGATCACTGTCATCCAAGCCTGTTTTCCCACAGTAATTTATATTTTTCTATGAAAGTGTCCAATTTTATCTAAGTGTTAAAATTCACTGGTATCAGATTTTTCATGGCCTCTTTTCATTCCTAGTCTTAATTGTGCTTTTTTCCCCCCTTGATCAATCTTGCCAGAGATTTGTCTGTTTTTATCTTTTCAAACAATTAGTTTCACTCATCACCTATATGGTTTCTTTGTTTTATATTCCATTAATTTCAGCACTTCTATACTTTTCTACATTCTTCCTTTTTATTATTTTTTTTCTACTTAAACCCTTAGATCATCATTTTCATTCGTTATTTTTCCAAAACTGCATTCAGAGGCTGTAAATTTCCTTCGAAGTACTCTTTCAGCTATATCCCATAAGTTTTAGTTGATAGCACTTTTGTCATACATTTCTAAATATCTTATAATTTCCATTATGATTTTTAACTTATGAATTATTTATATGAATGTCAATTTTTATTTTTCAATTTTACTTATTTCTACAGTTTCCAACCATTTTATGATTTGTGAGAATTTTTATTATTGATTTCTAATTCTTGTGCATTATGATAAAAAATGTGATGATATGATATGATTGGTATGATATTGACTCTTTGGAATTTGTGGCAAACTGTGCCATACAGCACTAGTACTATGTGGTCTAGTATATGGTCAATATTTATAAATGTTCCATATGTACTTGAAAAGAATGTTTATTTTTTATTCATGCTTTTCAATATATTTGTTGTTTAAATCTTCTATATCTTTACTAATTTTTCTTGTCTGTTTTGTGTATCTTTTGTCTGTTTTGATGTTTTCAAGAGAGTTGTTTTAAATTCTCCCATAGATTAAGAATTGACAGTTTTCCCTTCTGTCTTTGTGTATGTCTGAAAATGTCTTCCGCTCTTACTCTTACTCATTTTAAATAAGATTTCAGTTGGTAAAGAATTCCTGGTTGACAGTTATTTTCCCTCAGCAGTTTGAATACTTACTTACTGTCTTTAGGGCTCTATTGTTGTTGAGAAGTATCTCTTGTTATATTGGGCAATCATTTAGAACATATATTTTCTCTTTGGTAGCTATAGGTAGAAAATAAACCTCTTTGTCCTTGATGTTTTGCAGTTTTACGATTTATCTTGTTCAGGACTCATTTTATATATTCAGTCTAAGGAAATTGTTAATTATTATCTCTTTGAATATTGCCTTTCCCCTACTTATTCTATTCTCCTTGGATTCCTTTTAGCTTTATGAGAAACTTATTTTATTATACCAGTCTCTTAATTTTTCTCAAATATTTTTCTAGTTATCTAGCTCTCTTATAAACTCTGGGTAATATCCTCTAGTCTGCCTTCTAATTCACTAGTTCTCTCTTCAGCTGTGTCTAGTTTATTGTTTAATCCATCTATTGATAATGAAACATTATCAATAAATTTTCTGTTTCTTATCTTTCATTTGATTCCTTTAAAAAAAATTAAAGTATAGTTGATTTGCAATGTTGTATTATTTCATTTGATTCTATTTCTTGGAGTATGACTTATTCCATTTGTGCTTTTTTGCTGATTCTCTCTCATAGTGGTTCATTTACTTGTATAGTTTGTACTTTTTGACTGCAGGTGCACCTTCAGATTTTTTTTCCCTTGTAGGAGTGCTCAGTTTTGGAAACATTTCCATAGGTAGTTTCACCAATTCCAGACTAGTATTACATTAATTTTTCAACTTGGTCTATGTCATATGAAGTGAATTGGGTGTAGGAAAGTCTCTGGTTTTCCACCTGTGGTCCAGGGGAGACAGCCAGATTCTTTGCTGCTTCTTGAATCTAGTGAGTGGAGATATTTGTAATCCTCACTCAAATAAAGTCTTCCTTTAAATACTTTATGCAAGTCCTCGCACTTAGTTTCAGGTCCAGCTCCATGCATCATATAGGCCTCATCTCCCATCTCTACAGGGGCATCAGAATCTCAGTCCCCAGCCTCCTGGCTTACATGCATTTCCAAAACTTAGGGGAAGAGGTTATTTAGGTTTAATTAAATCTTGCCACTTTGATTCTGGCACCTGAGAATTTCTCATTTTGCTTCTGACCTTGGTTAAGCCCTTGGCTATGCCCCCCCTGCCCCTGCCCCCAATCTTTTCCACCAGGAGCCTTTCAAGTTCTCCAGCTCTGGGTGAGCTCCTTTAGTTCCTGAATATCTCCCCTGGGCTCAGGCTTTCCCATTTCTTATTCAGAGTAACTAAATACTCAGTAAGTGAAAGGTTCATTCCACCAAGGCCTTCACTCTGTACTCAGCAAACTAAAGACCCTCCAGTTACTAGGACCACCCTTGTCAGGAAGCAGAAGAGGATTTTACACACACACACATACACACTCTCACACACAAAACACACACATATATTTAATTTTTTCATATTAAATAAAATTTTTAAAAAGCATGTGTGCTAATATTGGGTTGAGGTTCCTGGAAGTTTTACTAGTGATAGAATTTTTTAAGACTTTACCTCTATGGGGACTTCCCTGATGGCGCAGTGGTTAAGAACCCGCCTACCAATGCAGGGGACACAGGTTCGATCCCTGGTCCAGGAAGATTCCACATGCCGCAGAGCAACTAAGCCTGTGCGCCACAACTACTGAGCCTGCGCTCTAGAGCTTGTGAGCCACAACTACTGAGCCCGCGTGCCACAACTACTGAAGCCTGCGTGCCTGGAGCCCATGCTAGCAACGAAGAGTAGCCCCCGCTTGCTGCAACTAGAGAAAGTCCGTGCGCAGCAATGAAGACCCAACGCAGCCAAAAATAAAAATAATAAATTAAATAAATTAAAAAAAAAAAAAGACTTCACCTCTATGTACACACTAGTCGACCAGAGACCACTTAGAAGTACAAATGCAACAGTTACAAAATCCACACAAGACACAGATCAAATGACAACTATCACCTAACTTACACAAATAATAAAACAACAGCTATTAATACATAATTCACAGAAATTATTACTCAAATTACAACAGCTACTACAATGTGCACACATTGTAGCTCAAATGTATTTAATGAATGAAATATTTGTTTATGTTAGCACTTGTCTGACTGTAGTCAGTAGAATCATTGTGGTTATTTCTAAACAAAGTAACAAGATAATGAGGCTTACCAGCTCCAGATTTGCAGACCACAAAGAACTCTGTGCTTTATGAGGAGACCTATGTGCTCTTGGAAAAGAGTGTATATGTTTAAGGTTTATTATTGGCAAGGTTTTCTAAGACATCATACTCAAAAACTAAATGTTCTGGAGAAGTCTATGAGGAGAAAAAAAGTTGTAGGAGCTATACTTATGGAACTTGAAATTGCCACTGTAACGCAGTATTTTCTGGGCTTATGGCAAGGGTCCAGGAAGAAGAGTGTCAAGGATTATAGGTAGCGGGGATAATTAGACGGACTTACTGAGCTGTGCAGTATTTTATGATGGAAAATTGCCCATGGGAAAAGCTGCCAATTCAAGCATAGATTTGGATTTCCCCTTTCCTTCATCCATTTACAAGTGTTTGTTGTGTGCTTAGGGAGATGCAGACACTCTGCTCTGGGTGCTTTCTTTCAGTACTCTAGACATGATCACCCTAAGTTTAACTTCTAAGATCCCATTTGCACTCAACTTTCTAAATTCCTTTCTTTCCTGTACTCTCACTGTGAATAGCTAAGCTTTTCTACTATATTCATGAACTAACAGGGCTGAAAAAGAGAACACTGTTATACAATGACCTTAAAAAAATTTTTTTTAAACCTCTTTGGCTATATTTTCCAAAACAGCTCCTCTAATAGAAGGCTGTAGCAGAGCAGGGTGACTGGGCCTTAAAGACTCACACGTCAGCAGGGTGAGCAGTTTCCTACCTAGGATCCAGTCCTACAAAGATATAGTGCCTTTCAGGCCTGCAGGAAGGGCAGCACAGGCCACTTACTTGGTAAAGTGGTATACTAATCATTAAGGGGACTAACTTCATTGTGTGTTTTACATGTAAATGGGGGCATCCCATTTCAAGCTGCAGAAATGATGTCAACTTTTATACAGTTAAGGAGTCTGCTTATAGCATATGGGGCCCACAGTGAGGTAACTTCCTAAGCACTTGGAAAAGAAGCAAAGAAGCTTGTTCTTTAAAACTTTAATTTAAAGAACAACACTTAATAGAAAGGGGCAGAGATGTATAAACTCATCTGAAGGAGTAAAAGTGACCCTCAGGCTAGCAGGACATCACTATGATCCAACTACATATTTTTACACACATAAAGGAAGCACGTCTGTCCCAGCAAGGCTTGGTGGGTGTGAAGGCCCAGGGCAGGAGCACTACGGAATTAAACAGCAGAGTACTGACCAGAGGACATGTCTGGCCATAGCACTTCGAATATCATATTCTCATTAGCAAACGTCTTCCTGTAAGGGGATGGATGGTCTCACACCATTAGAAACTTCAGCCCTAACTCTCCTACTCTTTTGATAGCACGTTCACTGAGAAACCTGATTGTATGTTGGCTTCTGAAATCGGATCCATGTGATTGTTACGGGCCATGTGGCACTTAAATTTCTCCTTGTAAGTTAATCAACTGGCATTCTGGTTTTATGTAGAAATCTTGTGAACCTGACTAGCGGGGTTCTCATATGAGACATGAATGCGTGTTCAATGTGTTGACGGTATCAGGCATTGAGCTGGCAAGACAGAGCCTGACTACCCTTGTCCCATCTGGGTAGGCAGACAGCCTTTTCCACAATACATCCCTTGTCACTGTACAAGTCTCTAGGTGAAACAAAATCCTGAGACTAGTGCCGTGGGCTGCTAACCCCCATTCAGCAAGAATGTTTGGTTTAGAAGACGTAGTTGGAAGGTTCAGAGGGCCGAATGCTAATTCACATATTCAGTATTCACATACCTACTTAGAGTTCAAGGAGCAATTATGATGCATTAGGACTGATTTACAGATGCAAACACAACAAAAAAAATGAGTTGTTCTTCTGCATGAGTAAAATGTTCCTAGTGGGTTTGGACGAACCAAGGAGAGGGGATAATTTGTTTAATTTCTAGTACTTTAGATATCTCTTCTTTCTTCACATTAGCAGAGGAGCGAACTTGTGTTCTGTTGTTTTACTTAGATTGCACATTTCCTCCAGTCCATCGGCACAAATCTCTCTTTGTACAGAGATCAATCTCTGTATTATTTTATGGCTTAGGAAACAAATATGTTATGGTGTTAAGTTGGGTATTGACTTTATTATTCATTACATTTTCTGCATGCCTGAAGCATTTCACAATAAAGACGAAACAAATTAAAAATAACGGAAAACATGTTTGGGTAATAAGCTTCCTATCCTATGTATAGGAAAATGGAACTTTACTTTGAATCCATGCTTTTTTATTGTTTTAATAGTGCCTCAATATGTGCCTTCGTCAAGAATTAAGCTTGTTGCATCACTTAGTCATAATAAAATTCCTCAGAAGCTCAACCATGACAACTAATATTAGTACATGGAAACATTAAACTATTTAAACAAAAATGGATGCTTTCAGACATTTGCCCCATCAGAGTGTATGTTGGACCAGTTTATTCACTGCACCAGTAAGGTCTGGGTCCACCAGCCATAAAAACAATGAGAGAAGGTTGGAGATAAAACAGAAGCACTTTCACCTTTATTTTACAGAAGTTTCCAAGTATTGAGTCATAATTACACAATTGGGATCCTTCCTTGGAGGATCACATGGGGCCACAAGCAGAGAGTTTTTCCAAAGCAGCTCCAGAGGCTACCTAGACGCCCATGTGGAAACCAGAATTCTCAGACCTGCTGTGTAAAGCCAGGTGTCACCTGCCTCAAATACCCTTCAAGGCCTAGGCCCCTACAATGGATGTGCTCACCGAGGGCTGTGCCTCTCTCCTGTTCTCACCCTCACCCTTGCTTTCACCCTTTCTTGCTCCACTTAATCAACCCTGATTCACTTCTTGTAGATTATTTTTGTGTGTGTGGAGTATCAGGGCCTTTAACATAGTAGAAAAAGTAGAGTCTTAGAGGTTAGAGAGATCCCCCTCACTCTGTGCCTTTGCTCAAGTTACTTAACTTCTCTGTGCCTCCCTTTGTTCATCTGCAAAATGGGGGAATCACACATAATACATTGAGCTGCTTTGGGACTTAAACAGGAAAAGGAGTAGACTCCATTTTAAACATTACTTTTTGGCTGATTTAAGAGCTGCAATAAACAGCATTCATTTCCAACTTTGAATTTTGTAAAGACCTTTAATAAATAAATTTAGTATGCAGTGGGCTCTAACTCCACAAACAATGAATACTTAATATGTGCAAAGCACCATATCGAGCACTGGGGATATAAATATGAACGGTGCAGTCCCTGTCCTTGAGGGGGGTCACAGCCTTAGGATGGGTATTTATCAATTAAACTACCCACAGGACAGTAATGAGGGCTCCAAGAAATATAAGAAGGGCTGTGATAAGACAAGGAGAGAGAGCAATGTTGATCAGGCCCTAGGAAGACTAAATCTTAAAGGGTAAAGAGGATTTTAATGGAAGCAGGGCCTGTCAAGCTGAGGGAAGGGCAAGACTGGGCATATTAAAGATGGTTTACCAAGACTCTTGTCTAAATGGATGAGGCGGGAGCTCAGCACTGGTGAACAGGAGGTGTGGGAGTTGATAGGTGAGGAAGGTCAGGAGAAACTGTCAGGACTAGAGAGTCAAGACCTTGAATGACCTGCTAAGGAGTCTGGACTTTATTGTTAGGGTCTTAGGGAGGACTTGGACACATGAGCTCCAAATTTTGTATTCATGTTTGTGAAGAAAGGGAATGATTGAGATCGCCTTTTCACAGATGCAGAAACTGGGGCAAAACAGAGGATATATTAAAGCAAATTCACTGACCTCTGTGTGTAAATAGTTACTACGGACGATATGGTAACTTAGGCAAGTCAAACACACAAAGTCTTAGGGGAAAGGGAGGGGGAAACAACATAACCCAAATGAACATCCCTTCTTGCTGGATCTGAAGTTCTAGGTCCCTTCGTTCCTGATAGTCCTTACATGCAGGGATCGGGGGGCAGTGTACCCTGAAGCTCCAGCCCAGTGCTTAAGCACTTGGCCTATCTAGAGAAACAGTGTCTTCTGGAAGAGGATGATGGTTAAAGGGCAGGGCAGGAGCTCAGACGAACAGATGGAAGATGAGTGTGCCCAGCACTGCTGGGGGAGGTGGAGAGAGGGCAAGGAAAGTAGGAGCGGAGGACAACGGGTGAGGGACTGGTTTTATCCGGTACAAAAGTGAACTTAAGCCCATAGAGGAAAGAATGCATGTAAAAATAATATATACTCCAAAAAAGATAAGGGGGAAAAACTCAAATTCAATTAGTAGGTATTTTTGGAAGATGAAACCAAGGGTGATGAAAATTCTGTGAAAGGATTTTTCGGCACTAGTCGAATTTTCTATACAGGATAAGTATTATATTTATACTCAGGGAAAAATTGTCAAAAAACCCTCCTTTAAATAGACTTTGAGGTTGAAGTCTGCTCAAGTGTCACCATACGCTGCCAGGACAGCATGAACCTGGCAAATATGGGAGACTCACTGACTGGCAGCTTGGAAATTCTTTATTATTATCATCATCATCACGCTAATAATGTATTGCAGCCTGGGTGGCGTATCTTTCTATACCAGCGCTGTCCAATAGAGTTTTCTGCCCTGAGGGAAATGTCCTCTATCTGTGCCACCAAATGTCCTCTATCTGTGCCACCAAATGTCCTCTGTGGCAGCCACCAGCCACATGTGGCTGTTGAACACTTGAAATGTGGCAGTGCAACCCAGGAACTGGAGTTTACATTTAATTTAATTGAAATAGACTTAAGGAGCCCTTGGTATATTCAACTCAGGTTCTTTCTCTTCATATCTTAGCCTGCTGAGCACAATATCCTCCCCAAACCCTCCTGAGACTCTTCCCCAAGGCCAACCGCGATGTCTGCCTCTAACACTCTAACTGATGTTCAGTACAGTATCTTTGGGATGGGGGACTGGTTGCCAGAGCAACCAGGAGGTCCTTGGTGCCAGCTCAGCTGTGACCCACACCTTCACTCTTAGACTTGCTGGGCTCTCATCAAAAATGTAAGCCATCTGCCATCTTACCTCTTTCTCTCTGCTTCTCTCTAAGGTCAGGCTAACTTGTACAGCTGCCTCTGAATATATTTAGTAACTTGTTGTGTTTCTTCCAGTAACTGATAACCTTTTCTTCTGTACAATAAATTCCTCTTCTGAATTCTCCTCCCCAGCCCCCCATCCATACTGCCCACTTAACAAGCCTCACTTGTGAACAAGAGGAAGGATGCTTAAATGCCATTTTAAAATCTGTCCATTTGGGTTGCTTTACTTTGTTCCTTATTTTAAGTTTCATTTGTACTTGCCAAGGAGAAAAATAAAATAACCCTAGCACAGTCACACTTTACACACTCCACAGAAATGGTTTCTGTTACATGTATGTATATATAGATAAGATATTAGCAACAACAGTAAGAAGTGATATTTACTGAATGCTTCAGGCACTTCTCTGTGCACATGTTTCATAGTATCTCATTTAATCCTCCCAAGAACTCAAGGAAATAGGTCCTGTCACCATCCCTACTTCACAGGAGGAAAATGAGGCACAGAGAGACTAAGCCATCTGCCAAAAGTCACACAAGCTCAGTGGTGAGGCCAGGTTGTCTATGTTTATTATCTCTCGTATAGTATCATTATTATGTTTAAATTATTACTCTGTATCCCTTTTTTGCTTCTCTCCTCCTGCCTTCTAAAGTCAGATGCTGTAAACTTGATTTGATGGTTTAACGTTTGAACTATTACAGACTCGAGGTGCACTCCCTGAGACAAGAGAAACCCTCAGAGTGCTCTAGAATTAGACCTAATATGGGTTAATGACTCCAGTCCTTCACGGCAGGACAAAGAGAAGAAAGTGGGGCCCAACTGGGGTGAGCCAAGGTCATGAAAGTGTAAACACCAGTGTTGCTCTTTGGCCAGTTCCATACCATACCTGCCCTTTGGACACCCACGGCACATGGGCCCAGCTAGAGCCCCTGCTCTCAGCTGCTCTGTGGACTCAGCCCTACGCCCTGCCCTCAGTCTCTCCTGGGTTACAGCTAATCACGCCAATGAATCCAGTTTGTGACTCTGGTTTGAGAGAGACCCTCTAGGAAAGGGCCTCATGACAGTGTATAAAGAAATGAGGTGCGGGGGCTTCCCTGGTGGCGCAGTGGTTGAGACTCCGCCTGCCAATGCAGGGGACACGGGTTCGAGCCCTGGTCTGGGAGGATCCCGCATGCCGCGGAGCAACTGGGCCCGTGAGCCACAATTACTGAGCCTGCGCGTCTGGAGCCTGTGCTCCGCAACAAGAGAGGCTGCGATAGTGAGAGGCCCGCGCACCGCGATGAACAGTGGCCCCCGCTTGCCGCAACTAGAGAAAGCCCTAGCACAGAAACGAAGACCCAACACAGCCATAAATAAATAAATAAATAAATAAAATAAGAAAAAAAAAGAAATGAGGTGCTAGTCATTCATTCTTACACTCATTCATTCATTCACTCACAAATTTGCCACAAATATTTTCTGACATGTACTGTGTGTCAGGCTCTGCGGATGTATAATGGTTAATAGAAATGGCCATAGTGCCTGCCCTTTTGGAGGTAAAATCTAGTTGTAGAGATAAATAGTAATCAAATTCTCACACCATCAAATGCCATGTTGCAACTGGGACAAGGACGATAAGGGATACAGTGCCATGAGAGTTTATTATAGGAGGTTTTACCTAGAAGTCAGGGAGAGCTTCCCTGAAGAAGGGGCATAGGAGCTGAGATGTGAAGCATAAGCCGGGTAACTGAGAAGAGGGCAGGGAAGTGCATTATTCCTCACAGTGGGAACAGCAGATACAAAGGCCCTGCGGGGAGGAGCATGGTGGTAGAGCAACTGAAAGAGGCAAGGGTGGCTCCAGGGGAATACAAGGAGGGGACGCGTGGCACCAAAAGAGACTGGAGTGGGGCACGGTCAGTCTGGCCTGACCACGCACGTGTAGGAGTTTAGGTGTTTGGTCTTGACCTTGAGATCAGTGGGAAACCTCCAGAGGGCCAGATCTGAGTTTGCAAAGACGCCAGGGCCTGGCGAGGTGGTAGACTGATAAGTCCTGGGAAGAAAAGATGAACTTCCCTACATATGAGGCACAGGGGAGCCTCTGCCCTCTCAGGGATTACATTCTGCAGATTAAAATCCCTCAACAAAGTGTTCTGGCAGATCCTGCCGAGCTGGGGCAGAGGGTGGCATCACTGTTGATGCCAGTTTAGAGTTTAGCCGGGAGTTCAGGGCCAAAGCTAACATATGTGGTGGACCCGCTGTGCACCTGGCTTTTGGAGCACTGTACGTGAGCGCATGACCCAGGAACTCTACTACAACAAGCACCGCAGGAATCTTAACCTGAGTCACCCTGCATCACAGGACATCTGTGTTGGAAATAAAAACAGACAGCAAAGCTTACCTGGTCATTCAGAGGTATCCCTTTTCCCATCTTCATTCGATTTTCCTCTGGGTGATAGTCATCTGCATCGTAGAATTTCCATCCTAGCTTTAAGAACAAAGTGAAAGAGGGTATGTGGCAGGTAGTGCGGCCCATGTGACAGCCACTGTGGGGTTACTGAAACTAACGGGCAGGTACAGAAACAACCCTGCCACCCTCTTCCCCACCAGCAGCCCGAGGAAACCCCCCCCCACCGCCCACCCAGGTGCAGGAGTGGGGAGGGCTCTGAAGTCGCATCACGAATCCCGCTCCCTGGGCTGCTGCAGCTCTTGTTTTCATTCATCACTATTTATGATCACCAAGGAGAAAAACAAAATTGCTCCGGTGGGTTTCACAAGCTGCATGGAGGTGTCTGTGGTGAGTTTACAAACCACTCAGGCCAGAAGAAAAGGCAGGGAGGGGAAAGGGAGAGAAGCAAAGAGACAACATGATGGGACTAGCAACTGGGAGGCATTAGAACAGGTTACCTGGGATGCCAGCAGGGCGCCGACGGTGGATCTGTGGAGAGGACATAGATGTTACATGACTGCCCTTTCCCAGCCTGCGCTGTGCCTCTTCCACCCGAGGAGCCCTGGGAAGCAGAGGGCTGCCCTACCGGTATTAATCACCGACAACTTATGATACTGAAACTGAGACAGATGCTCCTGACCCTGGAGTCTAGAGCATGGCTTTAGTTCTCTCCAGGAATTTAAATGAAATAATTATCCAGTCATCACTAATTTTTCTCCCAAAAGCAATACATAAGATCTCACTAAACTCCTTAAGTTTTTTCCTTAAGTTTTTGGTCCCTGTTTTGTAGATAATTATTTTTTTGAGAAAAAATATTGAATTATTAAAGTGATAAGTTCTACTGAGGATATTGGAGGGAGAGGTCTGACACGGAATTTAACCTCTAAGCACCCACACAAGGTTCAAGGAGCTCATAAAAGCATTAAAATATTGAGGCTTAAAAGGGACACACTTCAAATAATGGACATGGAGAATTACCAGCACTCATTATTAAGTCTGGGAGTTGAATGCTCTCTGTGCAATGCATCTAAGAATGATCTACCTGTTCAGACCCTAACAGGCTGCACGGTCAGTGAAGAGGGCTTGGGTCCTAGAAACTGAGGTCTGGCTACGGTCTCCATGCTGCCACTAAATGACTGTGTCCTCCTGTGTAAGTCACCTTGTCCTCTAAATCTCAGTTTTCTCACCTGTAAAACAAGGGAACTGAGCTACATTTATCCATTCACCTACTCATTTCACTCAGCCAATATCTACTGAGCACCTACTAGCTCCTAGGACATAATGCTCAGCCCACTGAGACTGGTCATCTTGAGGCTTACAGGCTAGCGCCGTGGGGTAGGGGTGGAGGCCGTCAGGCAATTAATTAGAAACGAAACCCCTTCATGCTATCAGTTTCTGAAGTGTTACCCAAAATGCCAATCACTGAAGTATGAACTTCAGAATTTTTTACTGTATCCTCCTACCATTTCATCATGCCCTCTTGCCTAAGTTTTACATGCACTTTTACAATTATCTACTTGTTATTTTTGTTTAATTGCTTCACTCTTTAAAATTAAACAAATGTGTTAAACAAGGAAACTCTTTCCTTCCCTTATACAGGAAGCCACCCTCATTTGCCTTAAACAGGAGGCAACCAAAAAGATGTATACAGTGAAAACAAAGCATTGTGATGAAATTCTAGCTGGATACTATTGCTTACCAAGGGTCCTCTCTCTTTTGTTAAGAAGGTATCAGGGAAGTTTTAAAAAGACACACTTGTACCAAACTGAGACCTGCTCCCGAAGGTAACCAAAGGATTGAGAGAACTGGAACCTCTCCCATTATGTTCACTCCTTTGGAGGCTGCATAGGGTGACATGTTGTAGCCTACTGGTGACTAAACCGTCCCAGCCAAACTCCAGGGCTGGTGAAATCAGCTCTGTGTACGACAGAAATCACACTTAAGACCAAGTTAGATGAGCCAGGAATGAACATGTCAGCCACCAGTCATAATTTAAAAAGAAAAGCTAACTAGATTGGGGTGTAGACGGGCAGGAAGGAGATAGAAAGAAAAGGAAAAACCACTCTAACCAAACTTCCTAACCAGAGGACAGCTGGACTGTTTGAATATGAACCAGGGACCCCCAGCAGAAATACGGCAAAGTGCTCGGCTCACAGGAGACTGGTCAGGGCCGAACATTACAAACCAGTTTGGGGCCCAAATGTCTTCCAGTGGGTTGGTCTAAATCAGGATCAAGGAGACTTAAAAAGACAGTAGGCAGTAGGCTGGGGCACAGAATAATGAGAAAGGTATTCAAAAGGCCTGAGCTTGTTGCGACAGCAGGAAAAAGAAGGAAACACGGAAAGAAGCTGAGGGTGGCTTCACTAAGATTGTTAAAATATAAAGAAAGCTAACACCGCCACCCACTCAAATGGCTCCATTCATTCATTCATCAAGTCAATACATATTTATTAAGCACCTACTATGTGCCAGGCATTGTTCTAGACACATATGTCAATAAACAAAAAAGAAAAAGATCCCTTACATTCAGGTAGGGGAGGGAAGGCAATAAACATAATAAACTTATTACTTGACATTACTTTAACAGTGTTTTAAATGGGATCTTTCTGGTTTGAAACTATTGTTCTCTTAAGGTATTACCCCACCGCTCCAAATGTTATGGAGTATATTTAAAAATCCGGCAGGGCCCTAAGAGGGGCTCATAAAAGTCACCAAAGAACTCAATGTTGCTACATCCAATGATCAATGTAATCAATTCTCAGGCATTTTATCACTCAGTCCATCGACAACAGTTGACATTGACCTAACCATTAGAGGGCCCAGGGCTCAGTCCTTGGCCAGCTTATCCACACTCACTCCCTTGGTGTTCTGAACATCTATGTCTTTAAACATATCCACACACCGATGAGTCCTACATTTACACCTAAAGTCCCTCTCTCCTGAACTCGACTTGGATATCTGATTGCCCACTTGACAGATCCACCTGGATGACCAATAGGCATGTCCAACTCACCACATCCCACACTGAGCTCCTGAAATTTTCTTCCAAACCTGCTCTGCCTATTGCTTCCCCATCAGTCAATAGAAACTCTTTTCTTCCAGTTACCCAGGCCCCAAATCTTGAAATCATCCATGACTTTTCTCTCTTTCATATCCCACATCCAGTCCATCAACACATCTTTTTGGCTCTACTTTCAAAATATTCCAGCATATGACCGCTTCTCTTCACCTGCATTGTTTTTCTGACCTCATCTCCCAATCACTCAGCCACAATGGCCTCCCTGCTAGTCCACAAGAAAGCCAAGCCTCAGGGCCTTTGCACTTGCCATTCCCTCTGCCCATATGCCCTTTCCTGGCTATCCACGGACTTATTTCCTCTCTTCTTGTAGGTCTTTCTCCAACACCACTTCCTCAGAGGAGCCCTCCCTCACTATCCTGCCTGGCTCTTTGTTCCATTTACCTTCCTTTATTTTCCCCTATTGCACCTACCGCTGCCTGGTGCACTGCACATGTATTTATTCCCTTACTGCCTCCCTCCCTTACTAGGATGTAAACTCTTTGAGGGCAGGGATTTATCTGTCCTGCTCACTACATGTCAGTGACACTGAGGAAGGATTGAGCTCGATAAACATTTACTGAATGCATGAATATCATAACCATATGACATATGGTACAGTCTCCCCTCATCTGACCCAAGACGGGTCGGGGGGCAGCACATGAACTGCCCAAGCTCACAACCAGACAGCAGTAGAACCAAGACCTCGGGCTCTTGACTTTTACTACATCACACCAGAGCGGCAGTTTTTCATTCTCTGAGTTCTTCAGTCATACACAGTGAGGGACTTTCTGGCTCTGTGTTTTATTTTAAATTTCAGTTCAAGATTCCCTGTCTTTGAGGCTAAAAACGCCACAATAATTTTTGGAAGCTAAACCTACCTACCTGGAGAAAGAAAGTGTCTTTAAAATACACTGGACCGCATGGGCAGTTCCTGATTCAGATCATCCTAGAAGGGTCTGGATAAGCCTTTGGAGGTTGTGATATTTTAGTTGTCTTTTGCTGCCTCTGGTGGAATGCTGCCGTAGCTGCCTTTTCTGATAATAAAGGGCATTGTCAGACTTCAGTCTAAACAGGAAGCCAAAGGCTTCCTCAGCCCCCAAGCTGGCCAGACTGGGCTGGGCAGAGGTTTTGTGGTATGCAGTGCTCCTCCCTGCTCACAAACCTTCATTTTAACACCGAATCCTTCCAGTTGAAGGGGGAACACAGTATATAGGAAGGTTAAATTCACTTTCCAAAATCTAATCAGAAAAGTCCAGGGCCCGGCAGGGGGGAGCTGGCGCGCTGTCCAGCTTGACAAAAGTCTGTAGGAGCCTGGGACGAGGCTTGCCCCTGCTCTGTGGGCCTTGCTCCCTTGCACGCTGTGCCCACACGAGGCCCCTAAACACGGGCACCTGTGACGGCCCGGGCCGCTCCAGGTGGCGCGGGGAAGTCCTTACTCTATTCGCGCCCCTGCAGGCGCCTCTTCATAAGGCGCTTTCGCTAAAGCCTCTGCCTAAATTTACAGACGGAGAGCCCGAGTCTGGGATGTGGCCCCGGGCCGGGCGCCCCGGGGGCGAGCAGGTTGGCAAGCGGGGAGAGGGAGCAGGTGCCCTGGGCCTCAGTTCCCTCATCAGCAAAGGGAAAGGACCCTCCCGTCGCCGCGGGCCCGGAACGCCGGCGGGTCTGGCCTCCGCCGCCCCGCGCCGCCCCTCCACTGCGCCCCCCGCGCCCCGGCCCTCCCGGACCTACTTCCCCGAGCCGCTCACGCCCATCACCAGTAGCGCTCCGGACGCCGCCATCGCCCGGAGTCCCGCTCCTTCCCGTAGCCTTCTGGGGCCGGTCTGCTCCGCCTTCCCAGCCACGGGGGGCGGAGCCACCCGCGACCCAGCCCGGCCCAGGCGGACCCCACCCCAAAGCCCCCACGAAGACCCCGCCCCAACAGTGTTCCACCCCTCATCCCGTCCCCAGCCGCCCGCCACCCACGCCGATACCTTCCCCTCCCCCTCGCGCCCCTTCCCCGACCAGACCCGTCCCACGCGAGACTCCACCCCCATGCGCTCCGCCCCCAGCCGCCCCGGCCCCCGCAGCGCCCGGCGAGACCCGCGCACCCGGTGGCCCACCGCTTCCCCTTACCCCCACTTCCACCCAGTTCTCGCTGCGCCCTCCGCGCCCGTTTCCCTCGTGCGGTAAGTGGAGCCTCCCGCAGGCAGGAGGGAGCCGGCCCCGAGTCCCTGCGCCTGCGGTCCTCCTCTCGTAGCCCCTCTCCGCTGCAGGGGAGCCTCGCCCTTGCAGGCCGGACCCTCTGGCTCCTCCTTCACCAATGGAAAGAGCACTTATTTGTTTTTTAAATGTTGTAAAAAGAAAAAGCAGAAAATGAATTCACACTTTCCCGCACTGGCAGGCAACAAGCGTCCGTTCCCAAAATGATACCCCGTCCCGCATAGATAAATGGGTATGAATATTTTATGAAGTTGGGGTCATGCTGTACACGGTGTTTTGTAACCTGGCATTTTGTCACAATAATACAATACAAGGCAGATTTCTTTTGGTGTCAAATATAGACTGGCCCATAGTGGCACATGTCATGGCTCTGCTATTTAATCTGGTTCCTGTTCTCAGGTAAACTACTTAAGGGGAAGAAGCACCCTTTGAAGGGTCGTTTTGCTTTAAAACAATGTTAATTATGTGCCATTTAAAATACTTGATTAAAAGTACTTCCAATGACATTCTGCCCAACCTCCTTCGTTATCCAAGATCATATTACTCTGTGTTCTTGAAAACAATAAAGCTGACATAAAAGCATTTATCTAAAGAATATTTCAATTACCCCTGCACCGACTTTTTTTCTTATGTAGCTCAAGTGGGTGAAATTTCAGTGTTCCTGGATAGAGGTTGTACAGATGAAGAAACAGACCCGGAGAGAGAGGTGACGCCTAAGGTCTTACAGTTCAGTTGTGCTTGATGAACATTTCTTGAACATCTACCATCCGCAGGACTCCAAAGGTGAATACTGTTGCCCTCCAGGTGCTTCCAGGCAGGTAGGGGGATAGATGTATAAGCATTGCTGTAACCTGTGCTCTGCTTTACCAGTTGGGGTAAAAAAAAAAAAAAAAAAAAAAATAGAGTTCACATTTCTTTCAAAGTTCAAACGCAGAATGGTTAGCAGAAATTCTGTTTCTTCTCCCCAGATGTCCCTCCCAAGATATGTCCAAGGACCTCATATTTTCTGTACTAGTCATAGTGGTGGCAAGAAACAACACACTAAAGTTGGGTTATTTGAAAAGGGTTCAGTAAAGGGGCTATTTACAGAGATGCAGGTGGGGTCATTTAAAGCAACACAAGGTCCTAGTCTTAGTAAGTGAGGGGAGGTGTGAGGGGCAGTGGAAGGGAGCCTTCATTGGGCTAGGTTGAGGGGGGAGAGAGAGAGCGTGTGAGCGCTGTTTGGGTAGAGATGTCTGATAGGAAATGTGGCCTTAGGAAGAGAGATAGATAGACACCCCTTACTGACCCAACAGGGAGGGAATCAGGAGAATAAATGACCTCCCCTTCCCTTCTCTTTTTTTTTTTATAAATTAATTTAATTTGTTTATTATTATTATTTTTTTAAATTAACACTGATACATTTTTTTAAGCCTGATTTCCTTTTTTTTAAAAAATTAATTAATTAATTAATTAATTTTTGGCTGTGTTGGGTCTTCGTTTCTGTGCGAGGGCTTTCTCTAGTTGCGGCAAGTGGGGGCCACTCCTCATCGCGGTGCGCGGGCCTCTCACTATCGCGGCCTCTCTTGTTGCGGAGCACAGGCTCCAGACGCGCAGGCTCAGTAGTTGTGGCTCACGGGCCTAATTGCTCTGCGGCATGCGGGATCTTCCCAGACCAGGGCTCGAACCCGTGTCCCCTGCCTTAGCAGGCATATTCTCAACCACTGTGCCACCAGGGAAGCCCCCCCTCCCCTTCTCTTGCCCTTTGATCTCCTGCTAGTGACCAAACCCCACTGGCCAGTCCCAGCTGGAAGACAGAGAGCTAGAGAGTCTGTTGAGTCCGCCAGTGCATGCCAATCTCCTGGACACAGAGGAGGGAAGAGAAGGTTGGAGGGTATATCTGATGGGTCAAAGGAAAGCTATCCAGCACTTTTTTTCTCAAGAGTCAGTGAACGAATCCTCCTGTGCTTGCTTCCAGGACAGCAGAACTCAGAAATGACCCTAAGAGCTGAATTTCACATTTTTTGACTACTGAGCGTGCCACCTGCTGGTCCTGGTTGTCTCAGGGCTTCTCAGCTGTTGGGCAATCTGATATTAGGTCCTGTCTATCTACTGGCACATGGTACCCTGGAAGCCTGAAGAGACCCTCAGCAAGGCACTGCTTTCTGCTTGTGTTACTATAGTGACCCAAGTCCAGATCACCCCCAGACCGAGGACATCCTGCACTGTAAGTCTTATCTGGTAATAGTGGCTGTAGAAAGGCTCCTGTATGCAGCTGCTCCTTCTACAGGGGTTAGGTGGGGTGCAGGGGGGAGCACCTTAATGCACACAAGCACTTCCCTAGGAAGCAAAGCATCTACCAGGATGGCTGGGCAGGGCAGATATTCCCGTAACAGTGGTCTCACATCTGACAAGTCTCATTAAGAAGAGGTTACATCAGCACCTCTTCCCTTCCAGATGGGTCCTTGATCTTGGTTTAATTTTGAGAATTCAAATAGATGCATGGAAGAGCTCCACAGACCAAATCCCATGTCTTTTTTTTTTTTAATATTTATTTATTTATTTATTTAATTTTTTGGGCTGTGTTGGGTCTTCGTTTCTATGCGAAGGCTGCAGGGCACAGGCTCTAGACGCGCAGGCTCAGTAGTTGTGGCTCTCGGGCCTAGTTGCTCTGCAGCATGTGGGATCTTCCCAGACCAGGGCTTGAACCCGTGTCCCCTGCATGGGCAGGCAGATTCTCAACCACTGCGCCACCAGGGAAGCCCCCATGTCTTAATCAAGCCCCAACGTAGCCTATTGTACATTCTCCTGGAAGTAATGGTTGTGAACTTGCTTCACATCTTCATAACTAAAAAGGGTCACTCAAAGGGCCCAGAACAAAGTTTGCACAAAGGTAAAATGATTTTTGCTACCTCAGTAGATGCAGAAAAAGCATTTGACAAAATTCAACATCTCTTCATGATAAGATACTCAACAGACTAGGAATACAAAATCCTCAACCTGATAAAGAGCATCTGTGGACCCCACGGCAAATGTTCTACTTAACGGTGAAAGACTGAATGTTTCCCCTATGATCAGGAACAAGCAAGCATGTCTGTTCTCATCACTTCCATTCAGCATTCTACTGGAAATTCTAACCAGGGCAATTAGACAAGAAAAAGAAATAAAGGCATCCTGATTAGAAAGGAATAAGTAAAACTATACTTCCAGATTATATGGTGTTGTATACAGAAAATTCTGAGACATCAACGATGACCCTATTAGAGCTGATAAATGAGTCCAGAAAGGTTTCAGGCTACACGATCAACATACAAAAAGCCATTGTATTTCTATACACCAGCAATGAACAATCTGAAAGGGAAATTAAGAAGAAAAATCCCATTTACAGCAGCATTGAAAAGAACAAAATAATTAGGAAAAAATTAATAAAAGAAATACAAAACTTATACTCTGAAGATGTATATATGGGATATTAGGAATTAAGAATACTCATCCTCCACTGGGAGAAATGTAAATTGGTGTCACCTTTCTTGAAAGACAGTTTGGCATGATAGAATAAAACTGAATAGGCATATACCCTACAGTTCTGCAATTTTATTCCTAGGTTAACACTACAGGATATATGTACACAAATGGTCAAGAAGTTGTGTTCATAATAGCTCCAAACTGGAAACAACCTGAATATTCATCAGCGATGAGATGGCTTAATAAATCATTGCATATTCAAATGATGAAACACTGTATAGCCAATAGTATGAATGAATTACAGCTATTGATACAAAGGCATATCAAAACCATAATGCTGATTAGAAGAATTAAATCTATGTAATTCCCATTTCTTGTTTAAAAACAAGAAAATTAAGCAATATGTTTATAGTCTAAGGATATATATACATGTATAATAAAACTATGCAGAAAAGCAAGAGAATGATTAACCGAAAATTCAAGATGATGTGTGTCAGAAGAGGCACAAAACGTCTTCTGGTAAACTGGCAATATTCTATTTTCAACCTATATATTGGACAGTGTGATGGTTAATTTTACGTGTCAACTTGACTGGGCTAAGAGGTGCCCAGGTAGCTTGTAAAACATTATGGGTGTTTCTGTGGGGGTGTTTCTAGAAGAGGTTAGCATTTTAATTGATAGACTGAGTAAAACAGATGGCCCTCACAAATGCGGGTGGGCATCATCCAATAACACTGAGGGCCTGAATATAACAAAATGACAGAGGAAGGGTGAATTTGCTGTCTCTGTTGAGCTGGGACATCTGTCTTCTTTTACCCTTGGACATTGGGCTCTTGGTTCTCAGATCTTTGGGCTTGGACTGGAACTGGCTTTCCTGGGCCTGCAGCTTGCAGAAAGTAGATCGTGGTAGCAGACCACAGACTCCATAATTGCATGAGCCAATTCCTCATAATAAATCTTCTATATATCTCTATATTTCCTATTGGTTCTGTTTTTCTGGAGAACCCTGACTAATACAGATGCACAAGTGTTTATTGTATTATTTTACCTTAAACCGTACATATGCATTTTATATACTTCTATATGTATGATATATCATGCACACACACAGTTGGGATCTTTCCTACCTAATTTACAAGTCCCAGCAGCAATGAGGGACTCAGGAAAGTGAGCTGGCGAAGCAGGAATAAGTAATGTCTGATATGCTAAGAATCTAAATTGACCTTGACTTTCATCTCCTCCAGCTTGGTTTACTTCTTAACTGGCTGCTAGTGTTTCTTTCTTTTTTTTTTTTAACATCTTTATTGGAGTATAATTGCTTTACAACGGTGTGTTAGTTTCTGCTTTATAACAAAGTGAATCAGCTATACATATACATATATTCCCATATCTCCTCCGTCTTGCTTCTCCCTCCCTCCCTCCCCATCCCAACCCCCCAGGCGGTCACAAAGCACAAAGCTGATCTCCCTGCGCTATGCGGTTGCTTCCCACTAGCTATCTATTTTACATTTGGTAGTGTTTCTGCTGATGTTGCACCTGATGGTAACTATCACTGACACCAATGATGTTGTAGAATACTCCTTTATTGGTGTTAGGTTGTGAATACTCATTTTAGTTAAATTAAATCCACTTAGAACAAAAATACACTTGTGCCTATTTTTTATCATGTCTCTATCTCTTCTATCTTCTCTATCAGTGGCCAGTTGATTCAGACAACACTTTGATGACATACATTACTATTTTCCTTCCCTCCCTCCCTTCCATCCTTCCTTCCTTCCTCCCTCCCTCCCTCCCTTCCTTTCTTTCATTTAAACACACTCCAGATACATTTTCTCTTACCTTTTAATCAATACAGTAATGACGATAGTTTTTACAAGTATAAATTCTCCAGACAACTAAGTTTCTCCTCCAAATTCTCTTTGAATGGAAGATACTATTATGCTGCGTAACTCTGGTAAAGATAGCTTCTTCTTTTCTTTATCGTCTTGAAGAAAAGTTAGTTGAGTTTTCTTGGGTTAATTCAAAGTATGCCAGTCTTTCAAAACTTTTGCTCATGTGGTATACATTTTCTAAGTTTTCTTTACAGCATTCTTTTAAATGAATGAAAATTGCTGAGTTGCTCATTATTTGTCTCCTCTGTCTTACTCTTTCTTGGTTCTTCTCTGTAATAAATTCTTAGTTACCCTGAAGGGGCAGGGAAATATGGGTTTCAGCTTAATCAAACTTCCTTGCTGACTAAGAGTCATGATTAGTGTCACCAGGAAATTTGAATATAACTAAGCCTTCAACAGTATCAGGAGACCTTCTGCAATTGCAGCTTCTTATTGACAATTCAGAAAACACGTCAGGATATTTCAGTGCTCTGGGTCATCATTATGAATATCAATGATCATCCCATAGGGTATTATTTTATTGCTGCATTACAAATTACCCCAAAACTTAGCAGCTCTAAAGCAAGTATTTATCATCTTACAGTTTCTGAAGACCAGGAATCTGGGACTGGCAGTTGAGCTCTTAGTGGGGCTGCAGTTTCATCTCAAAGCTCAACTCAGGGAGGATCTGCTTCCAAGCTCACTCACATGGTTATTGGCAGGCTTCAGGTCATCACCTGATGTTGACTTGAGACCTCAGTTCTTTGCTGTGTCTGCCTCTCTGAAGGCTGCCTGAGGGTCTTCATAACATGGTAGCTGGTTTCCTTCAGAGTGAGTGTTGAGAGAGAGGGAGAGAGAGCAAGAGAGAGAGAAATGAAAGCCACAACCTTTTATAACCTAGTTGTGGAAGTGACAGACCATCACTTCTGGAACAATGTGGGAGGAGACTACACAGGTGTGAACATCAGGAGGTTGGGATTTTTGGAGGCCTTCTTGGACGCTGGCTACCACAGACAGAATCTGTAATGGAATAATTTTGCTCTTTTTATTAATTTATTTTTTTATTTTTATTTATTTAGCCACGCCTCACGGCTTGTGGGATCTTAGTTCCCTGACCAGAGATTGAACCTGGGCCCACGGCAGTGAAAGCCCTGCGTCTTAACCACTGGACTGCCAGGGAATTCCCTAATTTTGCTCTTTTTTTAAAAAAAATTCAATCCTGGTAAAACACATACGTAAAATTTATCATCTTAACCGTTTTGAAGTGTGCAGTTCAGCAGTGTTAAATATATTCACATTGTTGTGCAACAGATCTCCAGAACTTTTTCGTCTTGCAAAAGAGAGTGATTTTTTAGAGCTGTATTTCTTATTGATCGAATGCTAGTGGATGGCATTACACTGATTTTGGTGCTCTGTTTTGGTTTAGCTACTTATTCTTTCTACCTGTCTGAGGTATATATTGACTTATTAGCCCTGTTCTTCCCATGCTATACCCACACCCGTCGCCTTTGCCATGTGACTTGGCAGCTCCTCCCCCTAGAGCTGAGTGTAGTTTTCTGCTTCTTGACTCTGAGCTTGGCCATCTGATTGACTGGCTGATGGAATGTGGACAGAAGGAACGATGTGCATATTTTGAGCCTAGGCCTTAAGAAGCATCATAGTTTTCTGTTTGTCCTCTTGTGCTTCTGTTATCACCTTGAGAAGAGTTTGCCCTCAGTAGCTGTTGTCCTCTGAATCAGAGCTCCAGACTTGACACACATAGAACTGGCCTGAGCCCAACCCACTCTGAAGAGCCACACCTGGCTGGACCTGCTGCTTAGAGCCAAGCCACCCAGCTGAGCTTAGTCTGGACCAGCGAAGTGCCGATCAACCTGCAAACACATGGGAGGGCTTAGCTGAGATTGGCAGGGCTACCTCTAGCCATGTGAGAAATAAACGCTGAATGTTGTATGCTGCTGATGTTTTGTGGTTGTTTGTTACAAAACATTACTGTAACATTCGATAATGAATATTCTGCCCTTTTCCACTCTGGCCTCTGTGCCAGTGAGTTCCCAAGTACACTACATGCACACACACTCACATAGATCGCATTGATTTTCCCTCTGCACTGTCATGGCCACCTGTCTGCTGTTTGAATTGACTTCATCAGGTTCCGGAAGTAGTCTGTTCACTGAGAATGGGCAGGAAAAGAATAACAGTTTCTCCTAATTACAGATGTGGAAAGCACCTCAAGAGGGTTTCTACTCCACACAGGGTTTCTGGAAAGCAGCTGATTTTGCCATGAATGTTTACCTTCCCTTTGGAGAGTAGAATCACATCTGGGGAGTACTCTGGGGCAGAGTTTTTGGTGTGGTCCTGTTCTGTGCAAGATGGGGTGTACTGATTAACTATGGGGTGGTTTGGGATTGATCATGATGGATTCAATATGGATGGATTTATCATGGATTGTAATAATTTTTGCTTTATGTGTTGATTATTAATTTGTTTCTTTCACTTCAAGGGATCATTCATAACCATTTCCATAGCCTTTGTCTGTCCTCCTGCACCCCTTCCCCAATCCTCCTCAAGCATTGGTGTCTTCAGAAGGTGTGTCTGTAAACATATTTCACCTTTTATAGGTCTCATGCTCATGGCACCTAGCACACTGTTGAGTTCACAGTGGATGCTCAAATGTCAATGACCTTACACAGTGCTTTTCATGGGAGGTGCTCAATAAATATTTGAATAAATAAACGTATTGACTAAATAGAATAAAAAATGGAATCACTTCTCTTGGCCTCAGTTTTTCTCATCTGTTAAATCAAGGAGAGTAGAGTGGTAAAGTAGGTGATTCCTAAGACCCCTCTTGAGGCTCAGCCAGTATTTCACTTGTA
Organism: Balaenoptera physalus; assembly: GCF_965194825.1. NCBI lineage: Eukaryota > Metazoa > Chordata > Mammalia > Artiodactyla > Balaenopteridae > Balaenoptera > Balaenoptera physalus. Next base: position 82,385,461 of record NC_138886.1, on the reverse strand, counting down.
TGACACAGTACTGGGGAGCTGGCGATTGGCCTGACCCCTGAAATCTGACCACCTGAGGAGTGGGAGAGGAAGAGGCTCCCAGGGGTCAGATGCAGGGCACAGCACTTTTATACACTGTCTCCTTTACTTTTCATAATGACCTTGTGAGATTGTGATTTATCAGATGAGACAATGACACAGCAAGGTTAAAGAACTAGTTAATAAATGGTGAAGCAGGAACTTGAAAAAATGTTTACCTGAGTCCAACATCCAGAATCCTTTAAGTTTTAACCATAACATCACGTGATCCAACATGATTTATATTAGCACCTTGGTTTGGATAGTGTCCTATTACACATTTGAGATGGAAAATTCTAAGCCAACTTGTTTTTACAGTATATACCTTATTATTTTTCAAGAATATGGTTAAATGAATTCAAAGTGAGAAATATTTATACAAGTGCAAGATTATAATGTTAATAAACATTTTACATTGAACACAGAGAGCCAAAGTTAGAGGTAATGACTGTGCATAGCTCTTCAGGAGAGGTGTGTTTCTGCAGTCTGCCATTCATTACTTACATGGCATTGCATTTCAATAAGTCATGCATACAGAATGGCCTCAGTCCGAATTCTTGCTCATGTTGGTGATTTCTCAGGGGGATCTCAAGAATAACTGGCTGTTAGCCAGGATCTGGGATTTGGTTAAGAAATCAGGACTCCAACAAGCAACAAAAGCAAAAATCAACAAGTGAGACTGCATCAAACTGAAATGCTTCTGCACGGCCAAAGAAACAATCAACAAAATGAAATGGCAACCTATGGAATGGGAGAAAATATTTGCAAACCATATACTGGATAAGGGGCTAATACCCAAAATATATGAAGAACGCATACAACTCAAAAGCAAAACAAAACGAAATGCAACAATCTGATTAAAAAATGGGCAGAAGAGTTTGGCACATGGCGAGAGCTCCGTAATTGTTGGAGATCATGGTCGTTATTACCAACTCCACCTATGACAGCCTGACCCTTGTTTGTAAATGTTGGGGCTCCCCAGCACTCTGTGTTGGGTCATGTTCTTTTCTCTTTCCACCAGTCCTCCAGTGCCATGCTTTTGTATACAGACAGAGACACAGCTCCCCGATGTCCTGACCTTGCCCCTCTCCACGTCAGCCCTCTCGTCCAAGCTGCCAGGTCTCTCACCGATTTGCTGCAAATGTCTCCTATTGCTCATCCAGCTTCCACTCCTGAGGCACCCTGCACCTCCCCACCCTCAAATCCATTGGATACCTGGTAGCCAGAGGGTCTTTCTGAATTAGACCATCCCTTTTGTGCTCATGGCCCTTCACTGGGGGAATCATCACACTTAGAATGAAATCCAAGCTCCTTTACATTACCTACAGCATCCTGTGCCACCAGGCCCTTCTGAACTCTCTGGCCTCATCCTGGGCTACTCTCCTTTTTTGTCACCATGTACTGGCCTTAGTTAAACCCCTGTATCTGGTCAAGTGCATCCCCTCCTGGGCCTTTGCACTTGCTGCTCCTTCTGACTGGAACATTCCCATTGCACCCCTCCCTCCAACTCCTCTTAACTCCCACGTACTCCTCAGATCCCAGCTCACATGGGCTTCCTTCACTTCCACTTCATAGTGGAAGATTTCTCTGACTGCCTCTGGCTTCATCTCTCTCAATCGTAGAATCCACTCTCTTCCTTCATAGCACTCATCACAATTTATGCTTAGACATTTATTTTGTCTTTTTTTTATTGGAGTATAATTGCTTTACAATGTTGTGTTAGTTTCTGCTGTACAATGAAGTGAATCAGCTATATGTATAACTATATCCCCTCCCTCTTGGACCTCCCTCCCACCCCTCCCCCCATCCCACCCATCTAGGTTGTCACAGAGCACCGAGCTGAGCTTCCTGTGCTTTATAGATTGTTCCCATTAGCTATCTATTTTATGCATGGTAGTGTACATATGTCTATCCTAATCCCCCAATTTGTCCCACCCTCTCCTTCCCCCCTGCCCCCCATCCACATGTCCGTTCTCTACATCTACATCTCTATTCCTGCCCTGCAAATAGGTTCATCTGTACCATTTTTCTAGATTTCACATATATGCATTAATATACGATATTTGTTTTTCTCTTTCTGACTTACTTCACTTTGTATGACAGTCTCTATGTCCAACCACATCTCTACAAATGACCCAAATTCTAACTTTTTATGGCTGAGTAATATTCCATTTTATATATGTACCACATCTTTTTTATCCATTCATCTGTCTTGGACATTTAGGTTGCTTCCATGTCCTGGCTATTGTAAATAGTGCTGCAATGAACATTGGGGTACATGTGTCCTTTTGAATTATGGTTTTCTCAGAGTATATGCCCAGTAGTGGGATTGCTGGGTCATATGGTAGTTCTAGTTTTAGTTTTTTAAGGAACCTCCATACTGTTCTCCATAGTGGCTGTATCAATTTACATTCCCACCGACAGTGCAAAAGGGTTCCCTTTTCTCCACACCCTCTCCAGCATTTACTGTTTGTAGATTTTTTGAAGATGTCCATTCTGACCAGTGTGAGGTGATACCTCATTGTAGTTTTGATTTACATTTCTCTAATAATTAGTGATGTTGAGCATCTTTTCATGTGCCTCTTTGCCATCTGTATGTCTTCTTTGGTGAAATGTCTATTTAGGTCTCCTTCCCACTTTTTAATTGGATTGTTTGTTTTTTTGATATTGAGCTCCATGAGCTGTTTTTATATTTTGGAGATTAATCCTTTGTCCATTGCTTTGTTTGCAAATATTTTCTCCCATTCTGAGGGTTGTCTTTTCGTCTTATTTATAGTTTCCTTTGCTGTGCAAAAGCTTTGAAGTTTCATTAGGTTCCATTTGTTTATTTTTGTTTTTATTTTCATTACTCTAGGAGGTGGGTCAAAAAAGATGTTGTTGTGATTTATGTCAAAGAGCGTTCTGCATATGTTTTCCTCTAAGAGTTTTACAGTGTCTGTCTTAGATTTAGGTCTTTAATCCATTTTGAGTTTATTTTTGTGTATGGTGTTAGGTAGTGTTCTAATTTCATTCTTTTACATGTAGCTGTCCAGTTTTCCCAGCACCACTTATTGAAGAGGCTGTCTTTTCTCCATTGTATATTCTTGCTTTCTTTGTCATAAATTAGGTGACCATATGTGCGTAGGTTTATCTCTGGGCTTTCTGTCCTGTACTGTTGATCTATATTTCTTTTTTGGTGCCAGTACCATACTTTCTTGATTACTGTAGCTTTGTAGTATAGTTTGAAGTTGGGGGTGCCTGATTCCTCCAGCTCTGTTTTTCTTTCTCAAGATTGCTTTGGCTATTTGAGGTCTTTTGTGTTTCTATACAAATTGTAAAATTTTTTGTTTTAATTCTGTGAAGAATGCCATTGGTAATTTAATAGATTGCATTGAATCTGTTGATTGCTTTGGGTAATATAGTCATTTTCACAATATTGATTCTTCCAATCCAAGAACATGGTGTATTTCTCCATCTGTTTATGTCATCTTTGATTTCTTTCATCAGTGTTTTATAGTTTTCTGAATACAGGTCTTTTGCATCCTTAGGTAGGTTTATTCCTAGGTATTTTGTTCTTTTTGTTGCAATGGTGAATGAGATTGTTTCCTTAATTTCTCTTTCTGATTTTTCATTGTTAGAGTACAGGAATGCAAGAGATTTCTGTGCATTAATTTTGAATCCAGCAACCTTACCAAATTCATTGATTAGTTCTAGTAGTTTTCTGGAGGCATCTTTAGGATTTTCTATGTATAGTATCATGTCATCTGCAAACAGCGACAGATTTACTTCTTCTTTTCCAATTTGTATTCCTTTTATTTCTTTTTCTTTTCCAATTATCGTGGCTAAGACTTCCAAAACTATGTCGAATAATAGTGGCGAGAGTGGACATCATTGTCTTGTTCCTGATCTTAGAGGAAATGCTTTTAGTTTTTCACCATTGAGAATGATGTTTGCTGTGGGTTTGTCGTGTATGGACTTTATTATGTTGAGATAGGTTCCCTCTGTGCCCACCTTCTGGAGATTTTTTATCATAAATCGGTGTTGAATTTTGTCAAAAGCTTTTTCTGCATCAATTGAGATGATCATATGGTTTTTATTCCTTAATTTGTTAATATGGTGTATCACATTGATTGATTTGTGTATATTGAAGAATTCTTGCATTCCTGGGATAAATCCCACTTGATCATGGTGTATAATCCTTTTAATGTGTTGGTGGATTCTGTTTGCTAGTATTTTGTTGAGAATTTTTGCATCTATGTTCATAAGTGATATTTGTCTGCAGTTTTCCTTTTTTGTGATATCCTTGTCTGGTTTTGGTATCAGGGTGATAGTGGCCTCGTAGAACGAATTTCGGAGTGTTCCTCCCTCTGCAATTTTTTGGAAGAGTTTGAGAAGGATAGGTGTTAGCTCTTCTCTAAATGTTTGATAGAATTCACCTGTGAAGCCATCTGGTCCTGGACTTCTATTTGTTGGAAGATTTATAATTACAGTTTCAATTTCATTACTTGTGATAGGTCTGTTTATATTTTCTAATTCTTCCTGTTTCAGTCTTGGAAGGTTATACCTTTCCAAGAATCTGTCCATTTCTTTGAGGTTGTCCATTTTATTGGCATACAGTTGTTTGTAGTAGTCTCTTATAATCTTTTGTATTTCTCTGGTGTCAGTTCTGATTTCTCCTTTTTCATTTCTAATTTTATTGATTTGCGTCCTCTCCCTTTTTTTCTTGATGAGTCTGGCTAAAGGTGTATCAATTTTGTTTATCTTTTCAAGGAACCAACTTTTAGTTTTATTGATCTTTGCTATTGTTTTCTTCGTTTCTATTTCATTTATTTCTGCTCTGATCTTTATGATTTCTTTCCTTCTACTGACTGGGTTTTCTTTGTTCTTCTTTCTCTAGTTGCTTTAGATGTAAGGTTAAATTGTTCATTTGAGATTTTTCTTGTTTCTTGAGGTGAGTTTGAATTGCTATAAACGTCCCTCTTAGAACTGCTTTTGCTGTGTCCCATATGTTTTGGGTCATCGTGTTTTCGTTGTCATTTGTTTCTATGTATTACTAAATTTCCTCTTTGATTTCTTCAGTGAGCTCTTGGTTATTTAGTAGTGCACTGTGTAGCCTCCATGTATTTGTGTTTTTTACAGTTTTTTTCCTGTAATTGATTTGTAATCTCATAGCATTGTGGTCAGAAAAGATACTTGATACAATTTCAGTGTTCTTAAATTTTCCAAGGCTTGATTTGTGACCCAAGATGTGATCTATCCTGGAGAATGTTCCGCGTGCACTTGAGAGGAAAGTGTATTCTGCCACTTTCGGGTAGAATGTCCTATAAACGTCAATTAAATCTGTTTGGTCTATTGTGTCATTTAAAGCTTGTATTTCTTTCTTTCTTTTCTGTTTGGATGATCTGTCCATTGGTGTAAGTGGGTGTTAAAGTCCCCCACTATTATTGTGTTACTGTCAGTTTCCCCTTTTACGGCTGTTAGCATTTGCCTTATGTATTGAGGTGCTCCTATGTTGAGTGCATAAATGTTTATAATTGTTATATCTTCTTCTTGGATTGATCCCTTGATCATTATGTAGTGTCCTTTCTTGTCTCTTGTAACAGTCTTTATTTTAAAGTCTATCTTATCTGATACGAGTATTGCTACTCCAGCTTTCTTTTGATTTCCATTTGCATGGAATATCTTTTTCCATGCCTTCACTTTCAGTCTGTATGTGTCCCTAGGTCTGAAGTGGGTCTCTTGCAGACAGCTTATATATGGGTGTTGGTTTTGTATCCATTCAGCCAGCCTGTGTCTTTTGGTTGGAGCAGTTAATCCATTTACATTTAAGGTAGTTATTGATATGTATGTTCCTATTACCATTTTCTTAATTGTTTTGGGTTTGCTTTTGTGGGTCTTTTTCTTCTTTTGTGTTTCCTGCCTTGAGAAGTTCCTTTAGCATTTGTTGTAAAGCTGGTTTGGTGGTGCTGAATTCTCTTAGCTTTTGCTTGTCTGTGAAGCTTTTGATTTCTCCATGGAATCTGAATGAGATCCTTGCTGGGTAGAGTAATCTTGTTTGTAGGTTTTTCTCTTTCAGCCCTTTAAGTATATACTGCCACTCCCTTCTGGCCTGCAGAGTTTCTGCTGAAAAATCAGCCGATAACCTTATGGGGATTCCCTTGTATGTTATTTTTTGCTTTTCCCTTGCTGCTTTTAGTATTTTTCCTTTGAATTTAATTTTCATTAGTTTGATTAATATGTGTCTTGGTGTGTTTCTCCTAGGGTTAATCCTGTATGAGACTCCCTGTGCTTCCTGGAATTTGGTGGCTATTTCCTTTCCCATGTTAGGGAAGTTTTTGACTATAGTCTCTTTGAATATTTTCTCAGACCCTTTCTTTTTCTGTTCTTCCAGGACCCCTATAATTCGAATGTTGGTGCACTTGGTGTTGTCCCAGATATCTCTGAGATTGTCTTCAATTCTTTTCGTTCTTTTTTCTTTATTCTGCTCCTTGGCAGTTATTTCCACCATTCTGTCTTCCAGCTCACTTATTCGTTCTTCTGCCTCTGTTATTCTGTTGTTTATTCCTTCTAGTGTATTTTCCATTTCAGTTATTGTGTTGTTCATCTCTGTTTGTTGTTTAGTTCTTCTAGATTTTTCTTAAACGTTTCTTGTATTGTCTTGATCTGTGCCACCATTCTGTTTCCGAGATTATGGATCATCTTTACTATCATTACTCTGAATTCTTTTTCAGGTAGGTTGCCTATTTCCTCTTCATTTATTTGTTCTTGTAGGTTTTTACCTTGCTCCTTCATCTGTGACATATTTTTCTGTCATCTCCTGTTTTTTTTTTTTTTTGATGCGTGGGATTTTGTTCCTGTCTTACTGGTTGTTTGGCCTGAGGCTTCCAGCACTGGAGTTTGTAGGCTGTTGGGTAGAGCCAGGTCTTGGTGCCGAGATGAGGACCTCTGGGAGACCTCACTCTGATGAATATTCCCTGGAGTGTGAGGTTCTCTGTTAGTCCAGTGGTTTGGACTTGGAGCTCCCGCCACAGGAGCTCAGGCCCGACCCCCGCTCATGAACCAGGATCCCACAGCTGAGTGGGGCAGCAAGAAAAAAAAAAAAGAAAAGGAAAAAAAGGAGCAGAACAATAACAAAGCAAAAAGTAAAATAAAGTTAGAAAACTAACAGATATGTTAAAAAAATAAAAATATAGATGAAACAGCAACTGGAAGTTAAAACAGAACCACAATACCAAAAAAGAGGAAAACGAAAAGCCAGAAAAGGGCAGGGCTTAGGCAGGGGTGGGGTTTAGGCAGGGGCAGGGCCTATGCATAGGATCCACAGGGGTGGAAAAGGCCCTGGGCGGTTGCGGGGCAGGGCTTAGGCTCAGAGGCAGCCAGAGGGGCCCAGGAGTGCTTCTGGCCTCGGAGAGTGGAGGACCAGTTCTGGGACCCCAGCAGGCCCCTGGGCCCGAGTGGGTGGGGGAAATGCTAGGTGTGGCCCCCCCATCCTCCATTCCTGGAGGGTCCCTTCCTGTTGGCCCCTCCTCTTCCTCTGCCCCTCCCTTCTACGCCCCTAGGACCAACGTGGCCAGAGGGGCCCTTGGAGGGCAGAGGACCTAGCCTGGTAGCCCAGCCGGCTTCCTGGGGCCCAAGTGAGTGGGGGAAACACCTGCTGCGCTTCCTCTGATCCTCTGGTTCTGGAAGGTCCCCCCCCAACGCCCTGTCTGCCTCTCCTCCTCTTCCCCCTTCCTCCCTCCCTCCTACGCCCCTGGGACCAATGCAGCTGGAGGGGGCCTCGGAGGGCAGAGGACCTGGCCCGGGAGCCCAGCAGGCTTCCCGGGGCCCGGTTGGGCAGGGGAAATGCTAGCTGCACTCCCTGCTGATCGTCCGAGCCCCCTAGGGTCCCTCCAGTTGTGGGAACTCCTCCCCTCTCCCAGCCACCCCTCAGGGGTGCCAGTCCCGTCTGGCCTCCACTTCTCCTCCCTCACTCCCCCCCATGTCCTACCCGGTCACTTGGGGGTTCCTCTTGTCTCCTTGGGCATTGAGGTCTCCCACCAGCATCTGGTATGTGCCCTAGTTGTGGGGAAATACGAACTCCGTGTCCTCCCACTTTGCCGTCTTAACTCTGCCTGACATTTATTTTGTCTTTGTTTAACATCTGTCCCCTTCTTGATTGTCAGCTCCATGAAAGTCTTGATCATAACCATTTTCCTTACAATTGTATTCCCATCATTAGCACAGTGCCTGGCACATGGTGGGTACTGTGCAAATACAGTTGAGTAAATGAATGGCTTACCACCACAGTCAGTTGGCTGCCTGACAGAGGAGGATTGCTTTTTCCCCTCTGGGTTCTAATAAGAAACTACAAGCAGCCTGAAGTTACTTCTGAAAATGAGTTGCTATTCACTTGACCCAGAAAACCCCACAAAATCATGCAAATCAAGAGGTTCACTTTGAGAACACTCATGAAACTGCCCAGGCTATTAAGGGTATGCATATCTGAAAATCCACGAAGTACCTGAAGGATGTCACTTTACAGAGCAATGTGTGCCATTCCGTTGTTTCAGTGGTGGACTTGGTAGGTGTGCCCAGGCCAAACAGTGGGGCTGGATGCAGGTGGCCCAAAAAGAGTGCTGAATTTTTATTGCACATGCTCAAAAATGCAGAGAGTAATGCTGAACTTAGGGGCTTAGATGTAGACTGTCTGGTCATTGAGCACATCCAGGTGAACAAAGCCCCTAAGATGCAACCCATACATGAGTTCTCCCTGCCACACTGAGATGATCCTTGCTGAAGAAGAGCAGATTGTTCCTAAACTAGAAGAGGAGGTTGCACAGAAGAAAAAGATATCCCAGAAGAAACTGAGGAAACAAAAACTTATGGCCTGGGAATAAATGCCACAAAAAATAAATGCAAATAGAAGTTAAAAAAAAAAAAAGAGGGGCTTCCCTGGTGGCGCAGTGGGTAAGAATCCGCCTGCCAAGTCAGGGGACATGGGTTCGAGCCCTTGTCCAGGAAGATCCCACATGCCGCGGAGCAACTAAGCCCGTGAGCCACAACTACTGAAGCCCATGTGCCACAACTACTGAAGCCCGCGCGCCTAGAGCCCGTGCTCTGCAACAAGAGAAGCAACTGCAATGGGAAACCCGTGCAGCACAAGGGAGAGTAGCCCCCTGCTCGCCACAACTAGAGAAAGCCAGCACGCAGCAACGAAGATCCAATGCAGCCAAAAAATAAAAATAAAATTAAATCTTTAAAAAAAAACAAAAGAGAAATTCTGGCCTCACATGGACATGTGTTGGAAATGGTGGGTGGGGCATTTTAAAAGTCTTTTAAGAAACTTATCCATATTCTTCTTTGATATTATATCAAAACTTGATAAGTGGTAGCTTCTTAAAGTCTAGTTGCAACGTGGAATCTGAATCCATATGAATGAACTTTTTGTTCTCTGTTACATTAAAATCCCGTGATCAGTCTTGCACTTTGAATGGATCTTTTACCCATGCAGTGATTTTGTAACATCATGCACTGGTCACTTGGAAAATAGATTGACAGGTGCAAATCACCCATATGTTGACACACTTCATTATACAATATGTTTAAAAAATCATCTTTGTAATATCACCATCGATCTCATCAGAAAAGACTTTAAGTCTTGGGAAGCCGTCAAGCTCCCAGGGGATCCCAAGGTTCTTTGGACCTCACTTTAAGAACTGCTGTTTTAAGAGTTGTTTGTTAACTGCTAACTGAGGTGACTGAGGCAATTAGCTTCTGTTCTGATTACCTTTTCTAACCAAGGTGAGTTAAAGCATATAAGGTTTGTAATTTCGTTTCCACATTTACTTTTTTAAAGGTCCGTCTTCACGCTACTCTTGTCTCCATGACTATGGGAGCCATGTCTGTATCCTTAGCATCTCGTGCTGTGCCTGGTGTATAGCAGGTGCTCAAAATACACCTGCTGAAGGAAGGACTGGGAGGGAAGAAGGGAGGAATGAAGAAAGGAAGGGGGGATGGGAGAGAGGGAGGAGGAAACTTACCTCTGGTACCTCATTGGCAGGGACTGGCTTGGATTTCAAGTAAAGCATGACTCCTAGTGGAGCTGGTTTGTTGGATAAGCTGGACTGAGAAAGTTGCAAGCAGAAAACACCTTTCTCACCTTGACCTCCCTCAAGTGCATTCTGTCAGCTTGTTTTTCTCTGCCTCTGTATGAAATTCTGAGCATATCCCATAGCATTTCTGTTCCTCATTGGAATCAACATTTCTTGAGTCAGAAGTACATAATAATTTTTAAAATATTTATTTATTTATTTAGCTGTGCCAGGTCTTAGTTGCGGCACGTGGGATCTTTTCGTTGAGGCATATGGGCTCCTTTAGTTGCGGCATGTGGAATCTTGTTCCCTGACCAGGGATGGAACACGGGCCCCCTGCATTGGGAGTGCAGAGTCTAAACCACTGGACCACCAGGGAAGTCCCTGAAGTACAGCATATTAATGATCATTTATGGGTGGAAAAAATTAGATGAAAGTTGAAGATTTTTCCGAGGTTACAGAGCAAGTATGATTACCATCTAAATTTAACTCAGCTCTTATACTTGAGTGTGGGGTGATGTATCAGGTGGAGTGAACAGTTTTTCACTTTTTAAATTCACAGAGCAATCACTTTATTTTATACATTCTTACTTCGTTTTGTTTCTTGGTTTATCTCTGGCTTTTATCATATGACATTAAAACCAGATACCTGAACCAAACTTATCATGTTTTAACCTCATACAAAACTTCAACACAGCATGGAATGGGAACCACCCATGAGTGTGGCCTTCAGGTTGGAGTGAAAAAAAAAAGTAAAGCAACCAAGACTGAATAAAAGTGAATGAACCATGAATCATCTGAAAAGACTGCTTGGCCTCAGATGAACTAGAAAAGTGTTGACTCACTAACCTATATTCTTCTCTGCTTATACCATTAGCCTGCTTTAGTCACACAGTATGTTAAATAACTTGGATCTTCAATATAAAGCACTTCACTGAACAATTTTTGCTTCTTTAGTTGTGTGTGGGAGATACATTGTCATAAGCATGTAAGAACAAGGGAGTAGATGTTGAGAGAGAAGCAGAAAGAAAAAAAAAATCCTGTCTCATAATCACATGGTTCTGATTATGTATTCAAGGAAAGCAGTTAAAAGTTTTGGCAATCTTACTCGGGAAAAAGGAAACCTAAGAAAAATTATCATACAAGTGAAAGGCTTCTTTGTTCAGATGCTGAATGTTTACTGACATCCAGGCCAGGTGATTGGATGGAAATACCTCCCCTCTCTCCTGAATGGCAGGAATGGAATGTGACAGATTCCAAATGAAACCACCAGCTTCTTTCAGTTTGAGATTGGGAAGCATACTGAGCAAAACTGTGAAAGGATATAAGCTTATCTTTTTTGCCTTTACTTTTAAAAAATGTGGTAAATTGCACATAACATAAAATTTACCATCTTAACCCTTTCTCCGTTAAGTACACGTTGTTGTGTATACTTACACTACAGTGTAAGTATACCTAATACTCAAGAACCTTTCATCTTGCAAAACTGAAATTCTGTACCCTTTAAAGAACAACTTCCCACTCCCCCTGGTAGCCGTCGTTCTACTTTCTGTCATACCTCATATAAGTGAAATCATACAGTATTCTACTTTTGTGACAAGTTTATTTCACTTAGCATAAAGTCTTCAAGGTTCATCCATGTTGTAGCATGTGTGAGAACTTACTTTTTAGGACTGCATAGCATTCTAATGTATGTATGTACCACATTTTGTTTATCCATTTGTTGATGGACATTTGGGTTGCTTCTACCTCTTGTCTATTGTGAATAGTGCTGCTATGAACATGGGTCTGCAAATATCTCTTCAAAATCCAACTTTCAGTTCTTTTGGATATATACCCAGAAGTGAAATTACTGGATCATATGGTAGTTCTATTTTTAACTTTTTGAGGAGCCTCCATAATGTTTTCCATAACAGTTGCACCATCTTACAATCTCACCAACAGTGTACAAGTGTTCCCTTTTCTCCTCATCCTTGCCAACACTTGTTTTTTTCCTCCCTCCTTCTTTCTCCGTTCCTTTCTTCCGCCCTCCCTCCCTCCCTCCCTCCCTTCCTTCCTTCCTGCTATCCTAATCAGTATGAGGCAAAATCTCATTGTGGTTTTGATTTGCATTTCTTGCATGGTTAGTGATTTTAATCATATTTTTATATGCCTGTTGACCATTGTCTTTGGAGTAATGTCTATTCAGCCTTTTTTGCACTCTTTCTCCATCTTAGTGGACTTGTCCATCTCCTTTCTTATTTACTTATTCCCCACCTGTATCCTAAAGGAGGAGTTGTGGCAGCTTCCAAAGATAGGTTTAAGAACACAAAATGAAATCGTTGAGAAAGTGGAGTAAAAGGAAGCAGAACAAAGAAAAGAAGGTGAAGCTAGGAGTAGGTGAGTGCACAGGTGCATTTCAAAGCCCTCTCTAGTTGCCGTAGCTGCAAGCTCCTTAGCAGCCAGGACAAGGTGGGGAAAATAATCATTCATCCTAAGGTAAACCCAAACCAGCTTCTCAAAAAGCACAGCCCTTCCTGTCGTTGTGGCCTGAGAGAGGTTTTCCTTACGTAGGGGACACTGAGAGACATTGAGGACAACACCCTCTATTCCTTCATTACAGACAATTTAATAGCAGTTTTCACACATCTCTTTCTTAAACACCCCTCCACATCAGGCAGTGGCAGGAGAAGACTGATATCTCAGCCCATTCAGTCAGGCAGAGAGAGAGAATTCAACCTTCCTTTGCCTTTTTGTTCTATTCGGACCCTCAACGGGTTGGATGATGCCCACTCACATGGGGGAGGGCCGTCTGCTATACTGAGTCCACTGATTCACAACCTAAGCTCTTCTGGAAACACCCCTCACAGACACACCCAGAAATAAGGTTTATGCAGGCATCTGGGCATCCTGTGACCCAGTTAAGTTGACACATAAAGTTGACATCACACCTCCGTCAGCCAAGTCCTTCCCCAGTCCAATGCCGGAATTCTCCATCACTGCTCCTTTTACTCCCAGGCTCTGCCCAAACAACCTAAGTAGCTTCTTGTTACCCACAGCAGAAGTTTCGAGCCTATTCATGTCAAGGTACATAGAGAAAATTAAACATTTTTATGCACCCAAGTATGAACTGGAGGGGTTTGGGGATGTATGCATGGTGCTTGGTGAGAAAACGTTACTTTTTCTTTACATAATTATAACAAGAAAAAATGCTAGATATTTGGGAAGATATGAAATAATTCATCTGCATTAAACGCCCAAATAATGCCTCTTCAATTTATTTTATTTATTGAGGTATAACATATATATAGTAAAGTATACAGATAAATGTGATAAATTTTTACACATACATACATCCATGTAATCGCCTCCTAGGTAGAGATATGGAACATTCCAGCACCACAGGAGGCTCCTTTCTGCTCTGCTTCCAGCTCGTAACCTTCAAGGGTTAAATGCCATTCTGACCTGTATTATACATCAGTTTTATCCACTTTTGAACTTCATGTACCCAGAATCCTAGAATATATACTCTGTAACTGATTTCTTTTATTCAGCATCACATCTATGTGATTGATGAATGAACTGTATTGGCCATCCATTTCTTTTCATTGCTGTGCCATATCTGTTGATTAACATAACACAATTTATTTATCCATTCTGCTATTAATAACCATATAGGTTGTTTCCAGTTTTTTGGCTATTATAAATAAAGCTGCTGTGAATATTCTTGCACATGTCTTTTGGTGGACATAAGAGCTCATTTCTTTTTTTAAAATTATTTTTTAAATTATTTTTTTAAGATTTTTTTTTTTTTTTTGATGTGGACCGGTTTTAAAGTCTTTATTGAATTTGTTACAATACTGCTTCTGTTTTATGTTTTGGTTTTTTGGCCCTGAGGCATGTGGAACCACCAGGGAAGTCCCATAAGAGCTCATTTCTTTGAATATACCCAGGAGGGAATTGGATTGTTTAGACCCTCTACATTATTACTACCTTTTTGTTTGTTTGCTTGTTCTATCAGTTACTAAGAGAGATTGTTAAAATAATTTGTGAATTTGTTTACCTCTCCCAGTAGTCTGTTAGTTTTTTGTTTTTTAAAAAAATTTATTTATTTATTTTATTTATGGCTGTGTTGGGTCTTCATTTCTCTGCGAGGGCTTTCTCTAGTTGTGGCAAGCGGGGGCCACTCTTCATCGCGGTGCGCGGGCCTCTCACTATCGCGGCCTCTCTTGTTGCGGAGCACAGGCTCCAGACGCGCAGGCTCAGTAATTGTGGCTCACGGGCCCAGTTGCTCCGCGGCATATGGGATCCTCCCAGACCAGGGCTCGAACCCGTGTCCCCTGCATTGGCAGGCAGATTCTCAACCACTGCGCCACCAGGGAAGCCCCAGTTTTTGCTTTATATAATTTGAAGCTATGGTATTAACTGCATACACATTTAAGATTAAAAAAAATCTTCCTATTGAAATTATTCTTTTATTATGAAAGTTCCCTCTTTATCTCTTTTGCCATTTGGGATACTCACTATCCCTTTCTTCAGGAACCAGCATCAAATATCTAGTTTCCCTGATTATGTTGTACACTCACAAACTTAAAAAATCTTTTTAGATAACTAATGTGTCAAATTTCTGTACCATTTGGGATTATATTTGTCTGCATGTATTAGAAAAGCCAAAAATAACAGTGGATTAAATAAATTGGAAATTAATTTTTCTCTCATATAAAAGAAATCTGGAAGTAGGCAGTTCAAGACTGGATGGCAGTTTCACAAAATTGTAGAGGATTCAGGCTCTTGTCTATCTATGTTAGCACAGGCTTCCAGGCTCATGGTCACCTCATGGTTCAAGATGGCTGCTCAGAGCTCCAGCCATCATGTCTACATTCCAGGCAGCAGAGAGGAAGAAGAAAGAATAGGGTAAACTCACTTCTGCTTACATCCCATTGTTATCTGCTTACATCCCATTTTGTTGTCCCAATATTTAGACATATAGCCACACCCAATTTCAAAGGATGCTGGGAACTGTAATCTTTATTTATGGATGTATATATAACAGTTTGTTACTGTGTTATATTTAGTATTTCTTTAAAGAAACCGAGGGTAGTCATCAGTTAGATTCATTAAACTATAGCTTGCTTAATAAATAATGAACTGTAATCCGCCTTCACTGACCAAGCTCGCTTTAATTGTTTTTACAAAAACTTGCATGTCCTACAAGCATCACGTGACCTAAACAATAAGGTGTTTGCCCAAGTTGTTATTCAGTAACTTGGAGTCAGCTGTGTCCAATTTGAGCTTGAGCTGGTTAAGACTGGTTGGGAACACTGACCCACCAACCAAGCATGCACAAGTGTCCTTTTGACATCAGAGGGCCCAAAACTCCACCCTCCGAATGTGCTAAGGCACCGTTTTCTGAGTACATGTCCCATGAAGAAGCTTTAGCTTAGTTGCACCTGCGCAGAATGATGATTATCTCACCTTTTTCTTATTTCCAATCACCTTCCTCCATGCTTCTGATGACTCAGCTTTATCCCGTGAATATCCTGAGTCCCTCGCCTTCGGGGAAGTGGGTTTGAGATTTGTTCTCCTGTCTCCTCGCTTGGCTGCCTTGGAATAAACCTTTTCTCTGCTGCAAACCTCCGCGTCTCATTATCTGGCTTGCTGCAAGTTGGGCGAACACCTGGTTTGGGAACACCCCCTCTCTTGTTGGGTTCTTTTGGCTCTCAGGCCTTCCCTCCTGGGCTCTTACGTTGCTGTATTAAAGGAACCGCCTCGCTCCTCCTGGTTGGGAGAGGTCTCCAGTTTGTATAGAATAAGTCTGACCGTTGGCCGCCCTGTGGGTTTCTGACTCACTCACATCCCTTCTTCACTTGCCAGTGACAGTGCCGTCCGTGCTCCAAATGAAACGTAGACAATTTCCAGGAGTTTTAATGTGGTTTTGGTTTAAGAAACCTCAGACATAAACACAAGGTGAATCGAAATGCTTTATTCTTGTTCCCAGGAAGCCCTTGTCTTTCAGTGTCTTACTATGAAGTTTTCACTTATTTAATTTAATTCAATAATCGACGTTTCGATATAATCATAACAGGTAACACTACATGCCAGGGATCTTACTTGTACTACTATTGCCCTATTTCACAGACCAGACAACTGGAAAGGTTAAGTAATTTCCTGAGGTCACATAGCCAATAAACGGCCAAGTGCTGAGCTTGTGTCCTGGGAGAACCATTGTCCCTCCCTTCTGTTGCCTTTTGAGGGAAACTGGAAGAGTTATGGCACAATTTTGAAAGCAAAGTGAAACTCGCTTGAAATCTCCCAAGACACTGGTTTCAAGAAACCTAGCTTTCTAGCCTCCTTCCTAGTGTTCACTCTTTCATCCCCATGCGGGGTATGGTTAGGAATAACAGTGCAAGGGGTACTTCAGTCATTATCTCATCTCTCACCTTCCCTCAGCCGCCTCCCGTGTGCTCTCAGCTGATCTCATCGCCACTGAGGTGTCAGCTGACGATCTCAGAGGCTGTCATGCGCAAGGAGCAGGGATCTGGTGGTAGAATTTCAGGCGTGGATGAGCCCTGTGTAGGTAGGATATGTTTCTTCAGAAAGGCAAGTCCCTTCTTAAATCATCTCCAAGCCAACTTTCCCTCTCCATTTGGCCTTCTCTGTCCATGTTTTTCTCTGGTTAGAAAACATCTGTATTTTCCATCTTGGTATATAATTATGTGAGAAGCTTCAAAGGCCCTGTGATACAAGTTGTGGAATACACGGGCAAAACAGCAGTCTGAATACATCCTTTCTCCCCAGGGTTTCAAGGAGGAAGCTCATTTCCTCCTGTGAAGGGTCCCATGCCTCCCACAGCCGGCTTGCTCTGTTCAGGTGGCCTCCAGCAATGGATCCCTTAAGGGGAAAGCAGATGCCCTAAGGCAGAGAGTCTGACTTTACTGCATCAGATTCCCCTGTAGGGCTTGCTAAAATGCAGACTGCTGGGCCCCACCCCCAAACTTTCTGATTCAGCTGGTGTGGGGTCTGAGAATTTGCGTTCCTAGCAAGCTTCCAGGTGATGCTGCTGGTCCGGGGGCCAGCTGTCCCTGTTGTCTCCAGCCAGGGAGACCAAGGGATACGCCAAGCATTGCCTGACTGTGGACGTTCTGTGTCAGCTTTATTCCTCCTCCTGTCAGAGGAGAAGGGAGGAAAAGGTCCAGGATGAGAATTTTCAAGTGTGTTTTTCAATGCCTTGCTACTTGCTTAAGTTACTGGGATTCGGTGCTTAACCTAGCTGGCCCCAAACTTTCCTTCTTCTTGTTTATTTGTTAATAGTACCATGGTCTGGAGAAATAAAAGTGTTGGATCTCATATTTTATACAACAATGTCAGGTTAGTAATTTACCGGGATCCTGGGACGGTCTTCCAGAAGCTCAGGGAGAGCAGCAAATCTTTGCTATTTTTGAGGTTAAAAAAAAGTTACCCAAAGTGGAATATGTGCATTGTAAAAAAATTTAAGTGCTGTGGACTTGTGTAGAGCATAAAATGATTGTCTCTAGAAGTCCCTCTCTTCTCTCCCAAGGCATTTGATGCTAAAGGTCTAAGGTGTTTCCTTTCAGACTTATCTTTAAGCACATATTAAGGGCTGATACCTGGCTGGTTCCCAACTATAGGGCTGTGCCAGTTACTAAAATATTGAAATGCCTCTATGAGCACTAGTACACAGCCTCTGCCTGAGCCCCCCGAGTGCCCTGCCTTTCAGGTTTCACACTGCAGGGAACTTGTTTAAATTGGAGTTGGTTGGTTGTTGTTTGTTTTATTGAGGTATAACTGACTTACAATGTTATATTAGTCTCAGATATACAACATAATTATTCGATATTTTTATATATTACAAAATGGTCACCATAATCAGTCTAGTTACCATCTATCGCCATACAAAGTAATTACAATATTATTGACTATATTCTGTGCTGTACATTACATCCCCAAGACATTTATTTCATAACTGAAAGTTTGTACCTCTTGATCCCCTTCGCCTATTTCACCCATCCTCCCCCTCTCTGGCAACCACCAGTTTGTTCTCTGTATCTGTGAGCTGGTTTCTGTTCTGTTTGTTCATTTGTTTTGTTTTTCAGATTCCACATAAAAGTTAAATCATGTGTCTGTTTTTCTCTGTCTTATTTCACTTAGCACAGAGCCCTCAAAGTCCATCCATGTTGTCCCAAAAGGCTGAATAATATTCCATTGTACATATACACCACATCTTCTTTATCCATTCATCTATTCGTGGACATTTAGGTTGCTTCCATATCTTGCCTATTGTAAAAAATGCTGCAATAAGCATTGGGGTGCATATGTCTTTTTGAATTAATGTTTTCATTTTCTTTGGATAAATACCCAGAAGTGGAATTGCTGGATCATATGGTAGTTATATTTTTAATTTTTTGAGTAACCTCCATACTATTTTCCATAGTGGTTGCACAAATTTACATTCCCACCAACAGTGAAATTGGAGTTCTTTGTGAACTCAAGTCAAAGGAAATCTGGAAGAGTGGCTGGAAGCCCACAGCATGTTCAGTGGATTTGGTAACACGATTTAAGTTATTCGTTGAGAAAAATGATAAAAATATACTTTCCCTCTGGCCAAAATATAATAGAAATATGTCCAGTACTGTGGGAAAATTGGGGAAAAGAACAAAAAGCTTTTGCATTTTAAAATTGCTGCTAGTATTGGGACTTCCCTGGCGGTCCAGTGGTTAAGACTTCACTTTCCAATGCAGGGGGTTCAGGTTTGATCCCTGGTCAGCGAGCTAAGATCCCACATGCCTCTGGGCCAAAAAACCAAAACATAAAACAGAAGCAATATTGTAACAAGTTTAATAAAGACTTTAAAAATGGTCCACATCAAAAAAAGAATCTTAAATAAATAAATAGATAAATAAAATTGCTGCTAGTATTGCTAGAAAGGACCTCTACTACTCCCTCTGGTGGCAGGGCTGGAACCCAGCTGGTTTTAAACACAAGTTTAAGGGAATCAGGTGTGAGTAAGGTGATGTATGGTTAAGTTCTTAATGTTGAAGTTTTCCAAAGTGAAATTTAGCCTTTTTTGTTTATTGAGAAGAATAATCTGAACAAAGTAAATTTTTACAAGGACAAGTTCATGTGCAGAAAAGGCAGTAAAAATAGATTAGTTTCACTAAAATGAATTCTCAAAAATAGAGGTGATTTGAAAGTCACAGAATTATTTCAGATGAAAAATAATTACTGTTGGTTCTGGAAATAAGTCATGGCCAGTGAGGAATCTAAGTATCACCTGAAAAGGACTTTATGTTTCCTGGAATAATTTCAATTTTCAAAACACAGTGCTTTCTTATGAGTGAGATATATTCCACGTTCAAAACTTTTGTGGGCAAAATGACTATAGGCTTATCTACCTCAATTGCAATTTCTCCTTACTATTAGAGATTGATTTCTGGGTCTCTGAGAAATTTCCTCAGCTCCTTCACTAATTGTACCTGACCTCAACTCTAGGTCACAAAAGCAACTTAAGTTTGAGAACTGACTCACTGATACTATAAGTTAATGTTTGGAACCTTTCCAAACACTACCAATTCCAGGGAATTAAAATTAAAATGTAGCATCTCACCAATATTTCATTCTTCTGCTTAATTCCCATTAAGCCTATAATCAAGCTTATAAGCTGTCACTGTGGAGAGCTGTGTACCTCATCTGAGATTGTAATTAGAGCACACTGTCATATGTGGAAGTTGGTGATTTTGGGGGTGTTCCAGTGTAAGGGGAGGTAGCATATTTTCCTACCCTAAAATTTTAAAATGAAAAGGCCACTATTTATTAAAATATCTGCAAGTGCTAAGTTCCCTAATAAAGCAAGTTTAAGAGAAAATAAACTCTGTGATACCACTTTAACTGAATTTAACATTGGAAGTTTTCTTTTTTAAAGAAATTTTTATTGAAGTATAGTTGATTTACAATGTTGTGTTAATTTCAGGTGTACAGCAAAGGGATTCAGCTATATATATACTGAGTTATATATACCTATTCTTTTTCAGATTCTTTTCCATTATAGGTTATTACAAGATATTGAGTATAGTTCCCTGTGCTGTATAGTAGGTACTTGTTATTTTATATATCGTAGTGTATATATGTTAATCCCAAACTCCTAATTCATCCTTCTCCTCTCCTTTCCCCTTTGGTAACCGTAAATTGGTTTTCTATGTCTGTGAGTCTTTTTCTGTTTTGTAAATAAGTTCATTTGTATCATTTTAGAAGTTTTCTTAAAGATCCATTGGCTATCTTTTCACTGAAACTGGAATGCTTCCAGTCTCAACATTTTCTGATCTGGGTCTTATCTCAATACTTGATTAAAGATGGTTACTAGATTTATTGTGGTGATCATTTCATAATGTATGCAAATATCCAATCACTATGTAGTATACACAAAACTAACATAATATTGTACATCAACTATATTTCAATAAAAAGACTTGATTTAGATACTTCTTTTTATTTTAATAATGGCTTTACTGAGATATGATTCACATACCATACAATTAAAAGTGTACAATTCAGTGGTTTTTAGTATATTTGCAGAGTTGTGTGACCATCATCAAAGTCAAGTTTAGAACATTTTTTATCACCCCCAAATGAAACCCTGGACCCATTAGCAGTTCTCCCCATTTTTTCTCAAATCCCTTGCCCCTTAACCCATTCTGGACATTACATATAAAATATTCATAAATTATGTGGTCTTTTGTCATTGTTTTCACTTAGTATGATATTTTCAAGATTCATGTTACATGTTATAACATGTATCAGGACTTTGTTAGTTTTTATTGCCAAATAATATTCCATTGTATGAATATACCGTATTTTATTTACCCACAAATCAGTTGATGCATGTTTGGGTTGTTCCCACTTTTCAGGAAGCATTTTGAATAATGCTTCTATGAACATTTTTGTGCAAGTTTTTGTGTGGACATTTGTCTTTTTTATTTATTTATTTATTTATTTATTTTTGCCTGCGTTGGGTCTTCGTTGCTGAGCATGGGCTTCCTCTAGTTGCAGTGAGTGGGGGCCACTCTTTGTTGCGGTGCGTGGGCTCCTCATTGCCGTGGCTTCTCTTGTTGCAGAGCACAGGCTCTAGGCGCGTGGGCTTCAGTAGTTGTGGCTCCTGGGCTCAGTAGTTGTGGCTCGCGGGCTCTAGAGCGCAGGGTCAGTTGTGGCGCACGGGCTTAGTTACTCCGTGGCATGTGGGATCTTCCCGGACCAGGGCTCGGACCTGTGTCCCCTGCATTGGCAGGCAGATTCTTAACCACTGTGCCACCAGGGAAGCCCTATTTTGTATTTTTAATCTTTTGATTAATCTGTGTTTAATCATTTGATAACTCTGTGTTTAATCTGCTGAACTGTTTCCCGAAGTAGCCGTATCATTTTACATTCCCATTAACAGTTTATGAGGGTTCCTATTACTTTACATCCTTGTCAATACTTGGTATTATCTGTCTGTTTGATTATAAGCATCCTAGTGGGTGTGAAATGGTATACAGTTGTGATTTTGATTTACGTTTCCCTAGTGATTAGTGATGTTGGGCATTTTTTCATGTGCTTATTGGCCAGTTGTATATCTTTGGAGATCTATGCAGATGTTTACCCTATTTAAAATTGGGTTATTTGTCTTTTTATTATTGAATTGTAAGAGTCCTTTCTACATTCTGGATACAATTTCCTTATCAGATATATATTTTGCAAATATCTCCTCTCATTCTATGGGTTGTTTTTTCACTTTTATGATATATTGAAGTACACATTTTAAATTTTGATAGTGTCTAATTTATCTATTTTTTCCATTGATGCTTGTGCTTTTGGTGTTATACCTAAGAAGTCTTTGCCTAACCCAAGGTCACAAAGATTTTTACCTATGTTTTCTTCTAAAAGTTTTAATAACTTTTGCATTTAGGTCTACGGTCCATTTGGAGTTTTTGTGTGTGGTTGAAGAATGGGTCCAATTTCATTTTTTTTTTTTTTTCGTATGGAGGTATCCCATTGTCCCAGCACCATCTGTTGAAAAGACTATTCTTTCCCCCATTTAATTGCATTGACATCCGTGTTGAAAATCAATTGACCATAAATGTGAAGATTAATGTGTGGATTCTAATTCTATTTCATTGACCTGTGTCATCCTTTTGTCACTACCACACTGTCTTCATTACTGTTGCTTTGTTGTAAGTTTTGAAATTAGAAAGTGTGAGCTTCTAACTTTTTTTTAAAAGATGGTTTTGGTTATTCTGGGTCCTTTATATTCTCATACAAATTTTAGAATAAGCTTGTCAATTTCTGCAAAAAAAAATAGTCATTTAGGATTTTGATGGAGATTGCACTAAATTTGTATATCAGTTTAAGGAATATTGCCATCTTAACAACATTCTTCCTATCCATCAACATGGGATGGGATTCTTTCTATTCATTTAAATTGTTAACTTTTTTCAACAATAATTTGCACTTTTCAGTTGTACTCCTCTAAAAATTTTATTTCTAAGTATTTTTTTTTTGGTACTATGGTAAATGGAATTATTTTCTTAAAATTTTAGATTGTTCATTGCTAGTGTATAGAAATGCTATTGATTTTTGTATATTGCTCTTGTGTCCTGCAACCTTGCTGAAAGTGTTAATTAGTTCTAATAGCTTTTTTGTGGATTCATCAGGATTTTTTTGTATATAGAATAATGTCAGAATAGAGATAGTTTTATTTTTTCCTTTCCAATCTAGATGTCTTTTATTTTTCTTGCCTAATTGCCTTGGCTATAATCTTCTGCACAATTTTGAATAGAAGTGATAAGAATGAACATCCTTGTCTTGTTCTTGATCTTAGGGAGAGAGCGTTCAGTCTTCTAACATTAAGAATGATATTAGCTGTAGGTTTTTTTGGTAGATATCTTTTATCAGGTAGAGGAAGTTCCCTTTTATTCTTTGTTATTTTTATTATGACAAAGTGTTAGGCTTTGTCAAACTTTTCTGCAAAGCTTTTTTTCAAACAGAGCTTTTTCTTTCTCTTTGTTTTTTTTAAAGAATTTTTGAAGACTTAGCAATTTGGCAAGATGGGTACACAACTTGATAAGGTCCATCAAATGCAAGACTGTCTTTTTTTAAAATTAATTAATTAATTTATTGATTTTTGGCTGTGTTGGGTCTTCATTGCTGTGTGTGGGCTTTCTCTAGTTGTGGTGAGCGGGGGCTACTCTTCGTTGTGGTGCACAGCCTTCTCATTGTGGTGGCTTCTCTTGTTGCAGAGCACGGGCTCTAGGTGGGTGGGCTTCAGTAGCTGAGGCACGAGGGCACAGTAGTTGTGGCTTGCGGGCTCTAGAGCACAGGCTCAGTATTTGCGGCACTCGGGCTTAGTTGCTCTGTGGTATGTGGGATCTTCCTGGACCAGGGCTCAAACCCGTGTCCCCCTGCATTGGCAGGAGGATTCTTAACCACTGCGCCACCAGGGAAGTCCTCAAACAAAGCTTTTCCTGCATCTCTTGAGATTATCATGTCCCTTATTCTATTGATATGATGTATTACATTAATTTATTTATGACTGTTACGTCAATCTTGCATTCCTGGGATAAATCCTACTTGGTCATGGTGATTAATCCTTTTTATATGTTGCTGGATTTGGATTGCTAGTATTTTGTTCAGGATTTTTTCATCTATATTCATAAGAGATATTGATCTGGAATTTTCTTTTCTTAAAAATCTTTGTCTGGCTTTGGAACCAGGTCACACAGAATGAGATGAAAATTGCTCCTTTCCTTCTCTTCTAGTTTTTGGAGGAGTTTGTGAAGAATTGGCACTTTCTTCCTAATTCAGTCTCTTTACTTGTTATAGGTTTATTCAGATTTTCTATTTCTTCTTGAGTCAGTTTTGATAGTTTGTGTCTTTCTGGGACTTTATTCAATCTGAGTTATCTAAATTTGTTGGTATACAATTTTATGTAATTGTTGACCAAGTGTATCCCCCCCTCTTTCTGGGAATTGTCCACCCCTTTTCTCTGTGGTTACTGTGGCAGTGTTCCCTAGCAACATTTATAAGATATGAGTCAGGCTGCATAGATACTATTGACTGGTCCATCTGACCAATGAGGGGTTGAGAAAGAGCTATTTTCCCTTTAGTCACATAGTAACATGTAAGGTCAGAAGCTATTGGCAGCCACATTTACCATCCCATTGCCTGAAAAACAGAAAACCATTCTGCAGTGAGAGGCATCAGCACAGCTGACTTGAGTGAATATGGGGGGCAGAGGTTTGGTTAGGATTAAATCCTGGTTTTAGTTCATGTTATTGAAATTGGGTTGCACCCCTGCCAGTGATCCCTCACTATCACAGCCTTTTGTTTATTAGATCCTTTGAGAAGACATCTTTCAAATACAACTAATAGAGTCTTGACTAGTAGAGAACCCAGTCCTGGGGAGTGGGCATTGTAACTGCAGGCAGGTGAGGCTGCATTCTGTGTTCTCAAGGTGGTGTCATCGTCAGTGGTAAGTCTTAGTCTCAGGAGTTGGGCTGAAAGTAGTCAGAGAATGATAGAAAAAGGATGTAAATCACCCAGAAACATCCTTCCTGTTAGTAGCTAGTGAACTGAGGCAATTTAAGTTCAGAAAATCACTTGTTTGGTTGAAAGATAATAGCTGCATTCTCTGTTATACCCCATTTTAAAAACTAAGATTGAGGTTCTCATTAGGAAGGTGGAGAATCTAGCAGTTAGGAAAGAGAAGTCTTGGAGGACCTATGTCCCTGCAAAGCATCTTCTTCTAGGTCTTTCATTGAACCAAGGGATGTGGCTTTCAGGACTAAGGGTAGAGCCTGAGTTACAGGGGCAATATTTCAATGTAATTTTAGAGGAAAGCCACCTTGCTATCATGTCCTACATTCCAGTTTTGCATGTGTGGCCCAAGACCAAGGTCCTTAAATGGATGCAAAGGTGATGGGCAGAATCCTCAGTGTTTTTGCTAAGGAACAGAAGGTGCATGAACATAGCTCTGTTCCTGGAGTACTACTTAGCAGAGTTAGGGATGTAAAGGTAATAAAAAGATTTGTTCCAAGGAGGAGTATTGTCAAATGGAGTTCCTTAAATGGAATTTATTAGTGATCCATGAAATACACCAGTAATTTCATGTACCTTGTTGTGTCTAACAAAAGGGTAAGATATATATTTTGGGCCAGTGACCATCTAGAGATCTGTTTTTTGTAGTTATTTTCCCTACACCATTGTATATTGGGTAAGGGTTGGTTACATTTATCATTTTCCCACCAGTTGCAAAATCAGGAAGAAGCATATCTGGTCCAGATTGGGATTGTACTAAAGAAATAATAGATGGTACCTAAAGATCCTGAATGAAGAACAGTGGCTCTGTGAAATCTCCTCTCAGTACAGTAGCTGGGTGTGACTTTGCCCTTCGGGAGATGATAGTTGTAGTATGTTAGGTAAGGTCACTTTTGGAATTTTATGTGCAGTATAAGAGTGTATGAGGTAGGTAGAAAAGGGAAGGATGTAACTGATATCTACTGGGATGATAGCCCTGCTAATTTTGAGAATGGTCTCTCCCTTTCATCCGCATGCTTACAGTGGTGGGACTCCCAACAGCCATGTTTTGAAAATATAACACAACCCTTTGGCCACTTTTGATTTATTCAGAGGTGTCCATCTGGCCCCAGCTTGGCCAGTATCTCTTGAGGAATGAAGGCAAAGCATAACAGAGATGACAGACAGAGAGACTAGTTGAGTTGAGTTCAGGTCCCTGCTTCCAGCTTGCTCCCGGGGTCCTACTGTCTACTGCCCTTAGGTTTTGTGATCCAGTCCTTAAATCATATCACCCCCTTTTTGCTTTAGTCAATTTTAGTAGGTTTCTACTACTTACAACTAAGATAATATTGACTAATGTAGTCTTTTAAAGAGACTAACATCCTATTTGCCACATTTATGATAATAGTTTTAATATAATGATTTATTATACAAAGAGAAACAACAATATCATTCTTAGCCTTTATGCTTCCTAAGTATAAAACTATAATTCCTCCTTCCCCTCTTCCTTTTTTTTTGCATTCTTCTCCTTTTTTTGTACTCTTGGAGCCCAGCACAGTGCCCGACATCAATAGATGCTCAATTAATGTTTAATGACCTGAATTGAACATAAAATAAAGGGAAAGTAAGAAAGAAATTCCCCCCAAATACTGCCACTAAGTGAATCAAACCATTTTACTTCTCTCTGGACCCAGATTTGTCCACATTCTTTCATCGTTTTTATTTAAGTGTAATTCCAGATCAGACCCAGTTTTGTATTCTACTTTTTTTTTCAATAACGATATATTATAAACATGATGTTCACAGCCTTCAAAATTGCTATTATTATCGCTTCAGTAATGGGAAAGATAAATTTAGAAAGTATTTATACTGAATATTTCATAAGGCAAAACAGAAATTGAAAGTGCTTTCATCACAGCCAACAAGGCAAATCTGCTTCTCCCCTTCTGTATTGTCTTTCCTTGCAAAATCACATACTACTCAAATCCAAGTCTTCACTTACACCACACCTGCTCCTGCACTTCTGAATGTGGCTGGAGAAAAAAAACCCAACCACATTGGACAGGTCTCACTGTCAATTTCTGATCACTTAACCCCAAGAGGACCCTTGATTCTGCACAGCAACCATTGCATATTTTTTGAATCAATTCACAGTCCCATTCTCCTAGATTATTTCATTCTTTCACTTCCAACCTCTAACATTGTCTCCCCCAACCTCTATGTGAGCTGATGACCTTGCATTCTCTTTCACTGAGATATGAGAGGCAATCAGAAGAGAACTTACAAGACCTTACTACTGCCTCTCCTAGCTAACTCCATTTGTTCCAATATGCTCTGCTTCTCCTCCTGTTACTATGAATGAACTGAACAGGTTCCTCTTTAAGGCCAGCTCTTTCTTGGCATTGATTCTATCCTCTCTTACCAGCTCAAGGATTTTGCTTCAGCAATTCCCTACCATCCTTAACACCCCTGTCTCTTGCATCACTATTATTTTCTTCTTCACTGGACTCTTCTCATTAGATTACAAATGTATCATTACTTCTTTCCTTAAAACACACACACACACACACACACATGCACACGCACACACATGCACACACCCAAAAAACTTCTCATGACGCACTTCACTATCTATGTACTGCTCCATTTCTTTTTTAAATTGAAGTACAGTTGATTTACAATATTATATTAGTTTCTATTGCTCCATTTCTTACCTTTCTTTCGAGCAGAACTCCTTGAGTCCAGTGGTTCTCAAAGTGCACTTTGAGATGCAGCATCAGCATTGGCACCACCCAGGAGCTTGTTAGAAATGAAAATTCCTGGCCCCCCTTCAGATCTAATGAATAAACAATTCTGGGGATTTTTACCCAGCAATCTTCTCTTTAACAAGCCCTCCAGATGATTCTGATACAAGCTAAAAGTTGAGAACTACTGTTTAGCATATAGTTGCTGACTCCAATTTCTCACTTCTCATTGTCTCTTGAATGCATTCCAGCCAAGCTTTAGATCCCTGCATTCCACAGAAACTGCTCTGTTGAGGTCAAAAATAACTTCCATTGGTGGGAGCTACATTTCCAATTGTCAGAGAGTAAAGTTATAGAGAAGCAAGATAGGAAAATTAGAATGAGCCCAGTGGTACTGAAGCAGAGTCAGAGACAGCAGTATGAACTCATGCTTAGCTTAATATATGTATATGTATATTATATATATGGAAATAATTCTAGATAAGTGTGTATATATGCATGAGCATACATGTACATGTTACCTAGCCCAGTCTGCTGAGGGGACCTAGAAGCAATGACACCCCAGTAGCAATAAGCACATTCAAGGCCTAGATATTGGTTTCTAATACCTTTCTCTAATAAAAGGAACCAGGGCCCCTTGAAGAAATGGCTGACTTTAGGGCTGGGGCAGGGGTAAATACAGATGAGGTAGAGCATCTTATAAAACCAGAAAATAGCAAAGTGCTACAAACAAATGTTTCTTAGTTCAGGACTCTGTAGGCCCTAGCTTTCTTTTTATCTCACTGGCTAATTGTTCTTAGTCTCTTTTGCTGATTCCTTCTCATCTCTCTGACCTCTAAACATTGGTGTGTCCCAGGGCTCAGTCCTTGGACGTTTTCTCTTTCCATCTACAAATATTTCTTGGTGATCTCATCCAGTTTTGTGACTTTAAATACTATCTGCAGACCCCAAATTGCTATCTTAGCTAGACACCTCCCCTGATCCTAGACTTTTATATACAACTGTCTACTTCAAATTTCAATTCAGATGTCAACAAGCAGATAAAATTCAACTTGACCAAAACTGAGCTCTCAATAGCTCCCCTACAAACCTGCTCTTCCTACAGTCTTTTCTATTTTCATGACTGGTGGTTTCATCCTTTTGGTTGCTCAAGTCAAAAATTTTGGAGGTATCTTTGACTTTTCTTCTCTTACCTCACATTTAGTCCATTAGAAAAATTCAGTCCTACTGTCAAAATACATCCATAATCCAATCCCTGCTCACCACCTCCATTGCTATCATCCAGGTCCAAATCATCATTATTTCTTGTCTAGATTATGGAAACAGATTCCTAATTGGTCTCCCTGCTTCTTCCCTTGAATTTCTCATGTTCTTAACACGTTCGCAGTTAGTTTGTAAGTCAGATCATGTCACCTTTCTGCTCAAAATCCTTTGTTGACTTCTCAGCTCTCTCAGAGTAAGAGTCAAAATCCTTGAAATTACCTAGAAATCCCTTCATGATCTACTTAGCCCACAATGCCTCCTGACTTGGGATCCTATTATTCTTCTGCTCTCACTCCAGCTCAGCTACACAGACCTTAATCCAGACACACAAGTGCCTCAGGACCTTTGTACTCTCTGCACTTTTAGCCAGGAATGCTGAGTTTGTGGTAATTTGTTTTGCAACAATAGAAAACTGATGTAGATTGAATGACATGAAATTTCCAGTCATCAACCATGTTGACCTCCAAAATAACAATTTCATATAGTTCCCCTAATAAATTGCAGCATCCATCCCTACTCTCGACACCCCTATTTCCTTTCTCTGCTTATTTTCCTTCAAAGTATGTATGACCATCTATCTTACTATTTTCCTATTTATTTCTTATTATTTCTCACTATAAGGTAAGCAGACATCTTTTGTTCATGCTGTGTTCTCAGTGTCCAGAGGAGTACATGACCAATAGTAGCTATTGGGTTGGCCAAAAAGTTCGTTTGGGTTTTTTGTACCATATGTAAAACCCGCACGAACTTTTTGGCCAACACAATATTTAGTAAATGTCCAGTGTTGCATGAGTGAAAGGAGGTTGGTGGAGGAGGTGGGAATTAGCACAAACCACTTTTTTGGACAAAAACTCAAGCTGAAAAATCTGGTGGGAACTTGAATGAAACCCAGGAGCTCTGTACCTACCCTTAAACTTCGGAATTTACAGAAACCAGAAAATTCTAGAGAATTTTAGCTTGTGTGTTGAAATGTTTTCAATTTGACATAAAATAACTGAAATAAAAAACTTGGATGGAAAATATTCAAGTGATTTAACCTCAGATGATCAGGTCAGAAAATCTGGGAGCTAAATTTAGAAAATTGGGAATGGAAACAGCAACAATCAAATAGCCGCTTTCCTTACTCCTTTGATTTGAGACTACTTGCAGGAGAGGAAGGAAACGCTGCAGAATTCCAAGGATGGGTTGGGCACCGGACAGCACGTCCACATTTCCATGGGCAGCATGCTCTCACCTCAGCCCCCAGGACAGGTGGATGCCTGTGGATGGGCTGAAGCTCTTTAGATTGATTTGGGGGAGAGTCTATTTATCCCAAAAGACCACCTGTAAGAGAGATCTCTAGTGTTATTGAAGTTTCCCAGCCCATCTAAGATAAACATGCTTGGTAAAAAGATGGCATGAGTCTTTTAAAAATGGCATTAAATCTCTACTTGTTTTATTCGGTACAGTCCGTATCTGAACACTGATATCTCCTCCATCTACCTTCCGAGAGTCTCTGGAACCTTCAGGCTAGAATGTTTGTGACCAAATCCTCCCTTTTCTTAGACTATTATCTTTGCAAAAAAAAAGTTTATGGACAACTTCAAAGAAACAAAACTGGTTCTATAATCCTACCCCTTACTGTATTGGCTGTTTATATTTTCCAATACTGTGTCAAATATCATTCATATTTATATGTGTTTTAAAAATAGTTACAATTACAGTATACATGGTATTTTGATTTTTTTCATGTAGCATAATTTAAAATGTACTTGGGCATATTTCTACATAATCCTCATAATTGTGGGCATATTTCTACATAATCCTCATAATTGTAATGTCAGAAGCTGTACTAGAGTTCCCAGAATTAATACATGGCTGTTTCCATATTTTTGGATAATTGGACTATTTATTATAAATAGTGCTTTAACACACCACTTCAGAGCCTCTATTCCTCTCACAGACGGGGTATGCAGAGCTGGCTCTGTGTGTCAGCTGAATAACTGGTGGCTTATTTGATGTGAAATGAGACCAGTCCCCCCAGATTTCTCTGTTAGCCTGCTGTATTACCTAAAATCCCCATCATTAGCGGAAGTCAGGTCAAGGCTTAAACTTCAGTTAAGTGCATGTTAATTTTACTTGGAGGGATGACACATGTGTCATTGTCACCCATCACATCCCTATCATTCACTAATGTACTGGATTGACCCGCCATTCACCAGCCAGATGTGAAAAGAAAGGGACTGGGGACAGCTGGGGTTTGGCCTGGGGCATAGGCAGTATCTGTGCAGGAAGTCATGTGTCTCAGGCTCAGGAGCCCTGTGGCCTGTGAGGAGCCTCCAGGAGGAAGAAGAGGGGTCCTGATCTGGGGATGGACGGCCCCACACTGGAATCAGCTTCCTTATACTTCATCTCTGGGTAACATCTTCCTCCAGCTCTCGGTCTTCCTCATGGTTCTGTTGTGAAACTATAGCATGTGCTTCCAGTAATCCAAAGTGACCGTGACATCAGTAGACGATCTCTAACCTTGGGCACTTTTGTATCCTCTCACGATGACCTGGTACAGAGGGGCCCGGTGAATCCTTGAAGGATTGGGAGCGCTGCCACTGTGATGGGCGGTGGTCTGTGCCCTTTGCTTCCATTTCAGAAATAGCGTCAGCTGTCTCTGGAATATTTCAGCAGAATAACAGAGAAAGGAAGGCAACTGGAACAATTGTGTACATGATAAAATCTCCTTCTTCTTCCTGGGAAATGGCCTCTCTGGATGAATGAATTCATGCAGTGTTTACATGGGGAAAATTAAGTTAAATATCTCTGGCATCAACAAGCTGACTACCAGCTAGCTCCAGCTGGGCAAAAGCCTTAAGTAGAGGTGTTTCCAATGTCTGCCTCTGCTTTCTGAGGTGATTATTTTCCAACTTTGCTCAAGTTGGCTGGCCTGCTCCACCTTATGGCCTCTTGATGTTAAAAAGCCGATAATCAGCTCTGCTGTTATTCTGGGTTCGCCCTTTGACAAGCTAAGTGGAGTTTCTTTAAGAAATATGTGTATTTTTTGCCAGCAATCAGAGATATCGGTGACTGAAGTGATGGCTCTTGAGCATGAAGAAAGCGTGTATTTCTCTCTCTACAAACGGTCCCATATCTGCCAACTCAACACAGACCAGCCCACAGGAAGCTTTGGATAATTGAGGCAGATCAGAGATGTGCTTTCCCTGAACTCTCAGTTTTCTGCTGTGCTTTAGTCAGGGAAACCAGCCCTTGTTTTCACCTACTGCTCTCAGTTGGGCTTTCATATTAAGTTGTCAGGTTTTAGACAATCTGATGGTGATGGGAGACCTCATAGTCATGCAAATGTGCAAATAGGAAAGGATGAGACTGCTGGCCCTGACAATGATTACTTTCCCCAGACAGTCTAGAGCTCGGCACTTAATAGGGATTTAGAAAATTCCTCCTTCCTTCTTTCCCTTTCTTATTGCTTATATGGTGTAGAAGAGGAGAGGAATATTTAGGCAGTAAGTGGACATAGTTTTATACGGCAGTGGGGATGATTTAAAAGAAATTAGGTGAATGGCCAGTGTTCTCAGTAGGTCAGTCAATGAACCTTTGATCATTGTCTCCACTGTTGATGTGACCGCTGTACTCAGACTGACTCAGACAGAGTCTCAGCCTCGAGACTCCTGAAGGCGTAGATGGGACTGAGACCTGAGCATTCCTTTCTCACTGGCAACAGCCTTTAAATATCGTGACAGTGAATTTAATGCTGTTAAAGACTAAGGAAGGGCCCACGGTGATGACGTTTCATCAGAGGTGGGCATACTGAGTTGGCACCGCAAAGTAGGAATACCATCAGGTGACTGATTTTAAATAAACATGTCAGAATGTATATAGCAAATGTTACTGTTTGAATATTCTTTCCAGTGAAAATGCTTGGAAGACCCTCACGCACTTTGTGGCAGGATAACGTTTGAGAGGTTGACTAGTCTCCCCAGCTCCATGCCCCATCATTTGTCGTTTTTCCCTCTTTGGCAGAAAGCAGAGAAAAGAAGGCTTCTTCCTGGCTTTGCATTTTGAAAGCCCATGCCCTTTGTGACCCACAGAGGACTGGGGCATAGCTAACGTGTTGGGAAGCCGAGGAGAGGCCCCCGCCTAGACTAGCTGGGGTGGGTGGGGAGAGAGCAGACGGTCACTGGAGCCAGAGGGAGGCCGTTTCCCTCAGGGCCCACCGGGAGCGGCACTGTGGCCTTGGTTTGAGCACCCAGGAGCCAGCTGGGGTCCCAGTCAGTGCTCACACTTGAGTGAACGTCACTCAGCATCTGAGCCAGGGGCTGGGATAACCCAGCATTTTGTCGGGCATCTGTGAAACCTTTACCTCCATGACCACCAGCACCTCACTCAGAGGCTGTGCAGCAGGATTGTCACATTGTGAGGACAGCCCGCCTGACCCTGCACTCTCTCAGGACACCTGTAGGACCCAAGAGAAGTGGCGTGGCATCCTAGACACCCAGCAGGTGAGGGTGGGGTGACAGGACAGCTCCCCACGCTCTCCTGGGAAGTGGAAAGGTCGGGGAAGCGGGGAAACAACTCGGCAAGGCCCTGAGCTGGGACAGTGGCTAACACAGCCTTGGTACACCATAAAAGGCCCTGGTTGGGCGCTAGAGGGCCTGGCTTTTAATCACAGCTCTGCTTCGATGTCACCGTGTAATCTTGGGCGCAATACTGCATTTCTTTGAGTCTCAGTTTCCGCATTGTATGCATGCATTTTTTCATTCACCCTCTCATTTGAAACTTTTTTTAATTTAACAATTATTTACTTACTGTTCACCTCTCACTTGTTCAACAAACATTTATTGAGCACCATTCGTAGGTGAAACTCTGCTGGGCACTGGATTTACAAACAGACATGACTCTGTTCTCAAGGAACTTACATCCCAGAGCTCCAAAATGAGGGGTGTAAGTGGTTGGTCTCTAAGCTTCTGCCAATTTGACATTCTATAATTCTATTATTATTGCAAGTTTTACATTGATATCTTGCCTCCCTCCTTCCCCTCCCCAAAAGGGTAAAATCTTTCTTTCACAGAGCCTGTGGTTCAATGACAGCAAATTCTTGCCCTGAGGGATTAGTTTCAGTATTTGGAAATGGCTAAAGGTCATGTGGAGCCAGGTGTGGTGGCAAAGGCAGCTAAGGCCTAGAAAAGAACCGAGTTCCAGGTGTCCTGGCAGTGGAGTCTTAGGATCCTGTATTTATTTCTGGTTGGAGTCACCTTGAGCACTGCCTTGAATGCCCTGTGGTGGTCTGCCCGGGGATGTGGTTTTTGTTAAGCTTTCAAATCATTTCCCCAGAGAGAAACTTGCTGACACTGGAGTGAGCGCCTCGCAGCTGCTTGTGGGCAGCCTCTGTCAGTGAGGTCACTGCGGTGGCCTGCTTTGTCATCAGCTTCTCGTGTCTCTGCTTTTGCCACAGATAGTGCTATTTCATCCTCCCTCTCCCCCAGCTTCCTTCAAAGATTGACAACACATTCAAGTAGTAAAGGATGACACATCTCAGAACCTACTCATCACAGATGCCAATTACGTGCCCACTCTCATCTCAGTTTATAGATACTCTTCTATCTTCTGGGCAAAGAAGGCCGTTGAATTGAAGGAGCCTTTGTCATCTCTTCAGTACTTCCTAAATATCTAGTCAGATTGCCCCGTGAGTGTTCACTTGCATATCTCACACCTTCTCTAGACCAGGGGCACTTGATTCCATCCACACCTTTATTCCTTTATTCTCCAAGTAGATAATAGTTACCTGGTACCAGGCATTGTGCTAGGCTGGGATGATGCATAAGACCTGAGTCCTGTCTGATGAAGCTCATAATACTGGAGATGGGATGGACACATATATAATTAATTGTGATACAGCATAGTAAATACAGATAGAGAAGTATAATGGAGACAGTGGAAGCACAGAGGAAAAGAGGGCAGCCTGAGCTCTTCTTTGTGGTAGTCTGTGTTCTTCTTTGCATAAATATACTGCTCTTCTCTGTGGCAAGGATTATACTTCCCTACTATTGTTATTTAACTTCTTTCTATTACTGTCAGGCTGATTGAATGATATATATATCATTTTGAGGCGAAGCTTTAACAGCCAGACTGTGATCTGTCATATTCTTTCCTTTTGCTCTTTGCCATGATGACTATCAAATATTCCAGATTACTCTGTCATCCTGCATCCTGGAGTGAAGCTGACATGTGATGGTCATGCAGAATAAGCAAGAAATAAATTGTTTAAAGCCATTGAGATTTTAGGGTCATTTGTTACTGCAGTATAACCTAGTAAATTCTGTCTAATAAACTTTTACTTGTCTCCATACCCTGGTGTCTGGTGCATACTAACTACTCCATAAAAGTTTTTGGAATGAATGAAGAGCTGAAGGGGTCAGATAGGCTTGAAGGAGAGAGTAAGGAAGGGAGGTTCAGTAGGGTCTGGAAAGTCTTATGTAAAGAAATTTAGAAGGCACTTGGCCATGATGGGTGTCATAAACTTTTCCTTATGAACTGGACAGGAAAGGCTCATAGTGCTTTTGTCTCTTTTGATGTCTTCTGTTTGCTTGCTATGTCACAAGCAAGCTTTGGAAGCTGACTGATTAGCCAGAAAATAAGTGATATTAAAAGGATATTGGGTAGCTCACAAAATCATTGGGGAGGGGGAAGTGGGATAGAGAAGCAGACTTGGGGCTAAGTTTTTAGGAGTAACACCTCAGAACTTCTCAGAGAAGGCATTGTCTCCCAACTTCATTAGTAAGGGTAAAAGTAAGTGGCTGTAACAAAG
Source organism: Balaenoptera physalus (assembly GCF_965194825.1). Lineage (NCBI taxonomy): Eukaryota > Metazoa > Chordata > Mammalia > Artiodactyla > Balaenopteridae > Balaenoptera > Balaenoptera physalus. The sequence continues at coordinate 82,350,014 of NC_138886.1, read as the reverse complement.
ATGCTCAGCATACCATGGTTTAAAGACTATGGAACTTTCTCCTCTTTCATCTAACAGTTCCAAGGGGAACACTCTAGGTTGGTGGTCATCCAGGGACCCAGAATAGTCCCATTATGCTATAGGGAATTGTCATCATATGGATTATTAAAGCTGAGTGGCTTCCATATCTGAGTCCTTGCCATTGAGAGAAGAGGAAGCACATTCATAGCCTTGCCCAGATCTGAAAGTGGCACCTAACACTTCTGCTTACATTTTATTGGTAAGAAGTTAGTCACATGCCTGTACTTAACTGCAAGGGACATATAATGTAGTGAGGCAACCACGTGTCCAGTAATAGAATTATTAGTATTAGATGAGAACTATTAGTATGTGTGTTAGTTAACTACCGTAGCAATAATGCTATGTAACAAACCTCTCCTAAACCTGGTGGCTTTAAACCACAAGCATTTATTCTCACTCTGACAAATTTGCTCATTGGCTGCTGTTCAGTTGACCTAAGCTTGGCTGGGCAGGAACGCTCTGATTAAGGCTACAGGTTGGCTGGGCATGGTGTCAGGCTGTGGGTTCAATTCAGGCCTATTCCACATGTGTTTGTTCTGGCACCCAGGCAGAAAGGGAAGTGTCTTTTTGGGGCATGTTCTTCTCATGATAGAAGTGCACAAGAATGCACAGAAATGCTTGATGCTTCTGGAGGCTCAGCCCAGAAGCGCCACATTGTCACTTTCACCCACTTTCCATTGGTCGAATCAAGTCTCATGACCAAGCTCAACATCAATGGTATAGGGAGATATTCTGCCTATTATATTGGGAGATGCTGCAATCTCAAATAGCAAAGGTGTGTGTGTGTAATTCTATTCCAGGGAGTATGTGAATAGTTGAGAACAATAATTCAACCTACACCCTATGAATTAAGGGGAGAGTAGTATATTTTGGTTGAGAGCTAGAAATCTCTGCCACAACTTTTTCATTTCTTGGTAGTCATAGAATGTCCCCACCATGAGGACAAGGACACTGGCAGCAGTTCTGGGAAGTACTCCTTGGCGTGAGCCCTCCCAGAGTCCGCCATTAGCCCCACCAAGGAGCCTCTAGGCTCCAATGTTGGGTCGCCTCAGGCCAAACAACCAACACGGAGGGAACCCAACCCCACCCATCAGCAGACAAGCGGATTAAAGTTTTACTGAGCTCTGCCCACCAGCGCAACAGCCAGCTCTACCCACCACCAGTCTCTCCAAAGCAAGAAACTTGCACAAGCCTCTTAGATAGCCTCATCCACCAGAGGGCAGACAGCAGAAGCAAGAAGAACTACAATCCTGCAGCCTGTGGAACAGAAACCACACTCACAGAAATATAGACAAGATGAAAAGGCAGAGGGCTATGTACCAGATGAAGGAACAAGATAAAACCCCAGAAAAAGAATTAAATGAAGTGGAGATAGGCAACCTTCCAGAAAAAGAATTCAAAATAATGATAGTGAAGATGATCCAGGACTTCGGAAAAAGAATGGAGGCAAAGATTGAGAAGGTGCAAGAAATGTTTAATAAAGACCTAGAAGAATTAAAGAACAAACACCTAGAAGAATTAAAGAACAAACAAACAGAGATGAACAACACAATAACTGAAATGAAAAATACACTAGAAGGTATCAATAGCAGAATAACTGAGACAGAAGAATGGATAAGTGACCTGGAAGACAGAATGGTGGAATTCAGTGCTGCAGAACAGAAAAAAGAATAAAGAATGAAAAGAAAAGATAGCCCAAGAGATTTCTGGGACAACATTAAATGCACCAACATTCGCATTATAGGGGTCCCAGAAGGAGAAGAGAGAGAGAAAGGACCCGAGAAAATATTTGAAGATATTATAGTCGAAAACTTCCCTAACATGAGAAAGGAAATGGCCACGCAAGTCCAGGAAGCTCAGAGAGTCCCAGGCAGGATAAACCCAAGGAGAAACATGCCGAGACACATAGTAATCAAACTGACAAAAATTAAAGACAAAGAAAAATTATTAAAAGCAACAAGGGAAAAATGACAAATAATATACAGGGGGACTCCCATAAGGTTAACAGCTGATTTCTCAGCAGAAGCTCTACAAGCCAGACGGGAGTGACACGATATATATAAAGTGATGAAAGGGAAAAACCTACAACCAGGATTACTCTACCCGGCGAGGACCTCATTCAGATTGGACAGAGAAATCAAAAGCTTTACAGACAAGCAAAAGCTAAGAGAATTCACCACCACAAAACCAGCTCTACAACAAATGCTAAAGGAACTTCTCTAAGCAGGAAACACAAGAGAAGAAAAGGACCTACAAAAATAAACCCAAAACAATTAAGAAAATGGTAATAGGAACATACATATTGATAGTCACCTTGAATGTAAATGGATTAAATGCTCCAACCAAAAGACACAGGCTCACTGAATAGATACAAAAACAAGACCAATAGGTGGTCTAAAAGAGACCCACTTCAGACCTAAGGACACATACAGACTGAAAGTGAGGGTATGGAAAAAGATATTCCATGCAAATGGAAATCAAAAGAAAGCTGATACTCGTGTCAGATAAAATAGACTTTAAAATAAAGAATGTTACAAGAGACAAGGAAGGACACTACATAATGATCAAGGGATCAATCCAAGAAGAAGATAAAACAATTATAAATATATATGCACCCAACATAGGAACACCTCAATACATAAGGCAACTGCTAACAGCTCTAAAAGAGGAAATTGACAGTAACACAATAATACTGGGGGACTTTAACACGTCACTTACACCAATGGACAGATCATCCAAACAGAAAATTAATAAGAAAACACAGGCTTTAAATGACACAATAAAAAATAAATGAATGACACAATAGACCAGATAAATTTAATTGATATTTATAGGACATTCCATCTGAAAACAGCAGATTACACTTCTCAAATGCCCACGGAACCTTCTCCAGGATAGATCACATCTTGGGTCACAAATCAAACCTCGGTAAATATAAGAAAACTGAAATCGTATCAAGCATCTTTTCTGACCACAACGCTATGAGATTAGAAATCAATTACAGGGAAAAAAACATAAAAAACACAAACACATGGAGGCTAAACTATATGTTACTAAATAACCAAGAGATCACTGAAGAAATCAAAGAGGAAATAAAAAAATACCTGGAGACAAATGACAATGAAAACACGATGATCCAAAACCTATGGGATGCAGCAAAAGCAGTTTTAAGAGGGAAGTTTGTACCGATACAATCCTACCTCAAGAAACAAGAAAAATCTCAAATAAACAAGCTAACCTTACAACTAAAGGAACTAGAGAAAGAAGAACAAACAAAACCCAAAGATAGCAGAAGGAAAGAAATCATAAAGATCAGAGCAGACATAAATGAAATAGAAGTAAAGAAAACAATAGCAAAGATCAATAAAAGTAAAAGCTGGTTCTTTGAGAAGATAAACAAAATTGATAAACCTTTTAGCCAGACTCATCAAGAAAAAAACGGAGAGGACTCAAATCAATAAAATTAGAAATGAAAAAGGAGACGTTACAACAGACACCGCAGAGATACAAAGCATCATAAGAGACTACTACAAGCAACACTATGCCAATAAATTGGACAACCTGGAAGAAATGGACAAATTCTTAGAAAGGTATAAACTTCCAAGACTGAACCAGGAAGAAATAGAAAATATGAACAGACAAATCACAAGTAATGAAATTGAAACTGTGATTAAAAATCTTCCAACAGGGCTTCCCTGGTGGCACAGTGGTTGAGAATCTGCCTGCCAATGCAGGGGACAGGGGTTCGAGCCCTGGTCTGGGAAGATCCCACATTTCGCGGAGCAACTAGGCCCGTGAGCCACAACTACTGAGCCTGCGCGTCTGGAGCTTGTGCTCCGCAACAAGAGAGGCCGCCACAGTGAGAGGCCCACGCACCGCAATGAAGAGTGACCCCTGCTCGCCGCAACTAGAGAAAGCCCTCGCACAGAAATGAAGACCCAACACAGCCAAAAATAAATAAATAAATAAAAATAAAAAATAGTAAATATATTAAAAAAAAAATCTTCCAACAATAAAAGTCCAGGACCAGATTGGCTTCACAGGTGAATTCTATCAAATATTTAGAGAAGAGCTAACACCCATCCTTCTCAAACTCTTCCAAGAAATTCCAGAGGAAGGAACACTCCCAAACTCATTCTACGAGGCCACCATCACCCTGATACCAAAACCAGACAGAGATACTACAAAAAAAGAATATTACAGACCAATATCACTGATGAATATAGATGCAAAAATCCTCAACAAAATACTAGCAAACAGAATCCAACAACACATTAAAAGGATCATACACCATGATCAAGTGGCATTTATCCCAGGGATGAAAGGATTCTTCAATATACGCAAATCAATCAATGTGATACACCATATTAACAAATCGAAGAATAAAAAACATATGATTATCTCAATAGATACAGAAAAATCTTTTGACGAAATTCAACACCCATTTATGATAAAAACTCTTTAGAAAGTGGGTATAGAGGGAAGCTACCTCAACATAATAAAGGCCATATATGACAAACCCACAGCCAACATCATTCTCAATGGTGAAAAACTGAAACCATTTCCTATAAGATCAGGAACAAGACAAGGTTGCCCACTCTCACCACTATTATTCAACGTAGTTTTGGAAGTTTTACCCACAGCAATCAGAGAAGAAAAAATAAATAAAAAGAATCCAAATCGGAAAAAAAGAAGTAAAGCTGTCACTGTTTGCAGATGACATCACACTATACATAGAGAATCCAAAAGATGCTACCAGAAAACCTCTAGAGCTAATCAATGAATTTGGTAAAGTTGCAGGATACAAAATTAATGCACAGAAATCTGTAGCATTCCTATACACTAATGATGAAAAATCTGAAATAGAAATTAAGGAAACACTCCCATTTACCACTGCAACAAAAAGAATAAAATACCTAGGAATAAATCTACCTAGGGAGACAAAAGACCTGTATGCAGAAAACTATAAGACACTGATGAAAGAAATTAAAATGATACAAAGAGATGGAGAGATATACCATGTTCTTGGATTGGAAGAATCAGTATTTTGAAAATGACTCTACTACCCAAAGCAATCTACAGATTCAATGCAATCCCTATCAAATTACCCACGGCATTTTTTACAGAAATAGAACAAAAATTCTTAAAATTTGTATGGAGACACAAAAGACCCCGAATAGCCAAAGCAGTCTTGAGGGAAAAAAACAGAGCTGGAGGAATCAGGCTCCAGGACTTCAGACTATACTACAAAGCTACATTAATCAAGACAATATGGTACTGGCACAAAAGCAGAAATATAGATCAATGGAACAGGATAGAAAGCCCAGAGATAAAACCACGCACCTATGGTCAACTAATCTATGAAAAAGGAGGCAAGGATATACAGTGGAGAAAAGACAGTCTCTTCAATAAGTGGTACTGCGAAAACTGGACAGCTATATGTAAAAGAATGAAGTTAGAACACTCCCTAACACCATACACAAAAATAAACTCAAAATGGATTAGAGACCTAAATGTAAGACTGGACACTATAAAACTCTTAGAGGAAAACATAGGAAGAACACTCTTTGACATAAATCACAGCAAGATCTTTTTTGATCCACCTCCTAGAGTAAAGGAAATAAAAATAAACAAATGGGACCTAATGAAACTTCAAAGCTTTTGCACAGCAAAGGAAACCATAAACAAGATGAAAAGACAACCCTTAGAATGGGAGAAAATATTTGCAAATGAAGCAACTGACAGAGGATTAATCTCCAAAATATATAAACAGCTCATGCAGCTCAATAGTAAAAAAGAAACAACCCAATCAAAAAATGGGCAGAAGATCTAAATAAACATTTCTCCAAAGAAGACATACAGATGGCCAAGAAGCACATGAAAAGCTGCTCAACATCACTAATTATTAGAGAAATGCAAATCAAAACTACAGTGAAGTATTACCTCACACCAGTTAGAATGGGCATCATCAGAAAATCTACAAACAACAAATGCTGGAGAGGGTGTGGAGAAAAGGGAACCCTGTTGCACTGTTGGTGGGAATGTAAATTGATACAGCCACTATGGAGAACAGTATGGAGGTTCCTTAAAAACTAAAAATAGAATTACCATATGACCCAGCAATCCCACTACTGGGCCTATACCCAGAGAAAACCATAATTCAGAAAGACACATGCACCCCAATATTCACTGCAGCACTATTTACAATAGCCAGGTCATGGAAGCCACCGAAATGCCCATCGACAGACGAATGGATAAAGAAGATGTGGTACATATATACAATGGAATATTACTCAGCCATAAAAAGAACAAAATTGTTCATTTGTAGAGACGTGGATGGATCTAGAGACTGTCATACAGAGTGAAATAAGTCAGAAAGAGAAAAACAAATATCGTATATTAATGCATATACGTGGAACCTAGAAAAATGGTACAGATGAACCGGTTTGCAGGGCAGAAATAGAGACACAGATGTAGAGAACAAATGTATGGACACCAAGGGGAGAAAGTGGCGGGGGTGGGGTGGTGGTGTGATGAATTGGGAGATTGGGATTAACATATATACACTAATATGTATAAAGTGGATAACTAATAAGAACCTGCTGAATAAAAAAAATAAAATAAAATTCAAAAAAAATTTAATTGAAAAAATTTTCATAAGTAAATATGTATAAAATATAAATATTTAATTATAAAACACTCAGTGAAACTAGAGGCCTTTGTGGCTTCAGAAAATCTTTGGATCAATATATTTCTAGGTCATCTTCATTCTTTGGAATGTTTTAAAACAAATTGTGGTAGGGGGGATTCTTGGAAGTTGGTGGAGGAGGAAGTACCAGGAATCTGTCTACACTCCTAGGCAATAATTGTATTCGCAGAATCTGTATGATGTAACTGTTTTGGAACTCAGAAATCTATTGAAGGCTTGCAGCTTCCAGGGGAAGCTTGGACAGTAAATTGTAAATTGTGGTTAATTTTAGTCAATTACTGCTCTTAGCCTAGTAACAGCTACCTATCCCCATCCTCTAGCCCCATGGCAGAAGCCCTGAACCCATACTTGGAGCAGCCTACACACAGCTTGCAGGAGCTAGGATGGGCAATAAGGACCCTGTCTTCCAGATATCAGGGATCTGTGCTCTAATTGCTGATTGATGCTTCTGATCACAGAAGTACAGACCAAAGAGGAGGGTGAACATTGTTTTTGTACCTCCCTTCATTCTTGCAAGTCCCTGTCCAGCTGAAATGACTTCCAGATTTAAAGGACTGACACCTTTTCTCCCCTCTCTTCATTAAAGCTAGGACATTCAAAAACAATTGCACTGCACATGTAGGGAAAACTAGAAAGTGACCATGCATGTCCAGGGAAAGCCGCAGACTCAGTAAAGACCTGAGGAGAGGGCTTCCCTGGTGGCGCAGTGGTTGAGAATCTGCCTGCCAATGCAGGGGACACGGGTTCGAGCCCTGGTCTGGGAAAATCCCACATGCCATGGAGCAACTGGGCCCGTGAGCCACAATTACTGAGCCTGCGCGTCTGGAGCCTTTGCTCCGCAACAAGAGAGGCCGCGATGGTGAGAGGCCTGCGCACCGCGATGAAGAGTGGCCCCCACTTGCCACAACTAGAGAAAGCCCTCGCAGAGAAACGAAGACCCAACACAGTCATAAATAAATAAATAAATAAATAAAAGAACGTGAATTTCTTTAAAAAAAAAAAGACCTGAGGAGACCTCAGGCTCATCCCTTGAACAGAGACAGCCTACAACAATAAAACAAACAAACAAAAGAAACGATAAACAAAACAATAACAAAACCCAGCATTCCTGGGCAGAAGGAGAATCTGTTTTCAGAGTTACCACATTATTAGACTTAAATATCCAGTTTTCAACAAAAAAATTACAAGGCATAAAAAGGAACAGGAAAGTATGGTCCATTAAAAGGGAAAACAACAAAACAAAACAGAAATTGTCCCTGAAAAAGACATGATGGCAGATCTACTAGGCAAGGGCTTTAAAACAGCTATCTTAAAGATGCCCAAAGAACTAAAGGAAGATGTGGAGAAAGTAAAGACAACCATGCATAAACAAAAGAGAAATATCAAAAGAGAGGAAACCTTAGGGGAAAAAAAACCAAGAAGTAATTCTGGAGCTGAAAAGTATAATAACTGAAATGAAAAATTCACTAGAGGGATTCAAAGGCATATTTGAGCAGGCAGAAGAAAGAATCAGTAAACTTAATGATAGGACAAGAGAAAATTTTCTAGGCTGAGCACAAGAAAGAAAAAGATTGAAGAAAAGCAAACAGAGCCTAAGGGACTGGTAGGACATCATCAGGCAGACCAACATATACATTGTGGGAGTCCCAGAAGGGGAAGAGAGAGAGTAGGGGGCAGAGAGAATATTTGAAGAAGCAATGGCTGAAAAATTTCCAAATTTGATGAAAGATATGAATACAAACATCCAAGAAGCTTAAGTAAGATGAACTCAAAGAGATCCATACATTAAAACAAATTAGTCTAAAATCTAGTATCGTTGTAACTTTAGTTTGTAACTACAAATTTAGTTTTCTACATAATTTAAGAGACTAATGCATTGAAAAGAATTATTAGTTTATGGTTTGGGGCACACAATGCACAAAGATATACTGTGACGTCAGTAATTAAAAGGGGTGGTGATAGAGCTGTGAAGGAGGAGATTTTTGTATACTATTGAAGTTAAACTGGTATAAATTCAAATTAGAGTTTTATAACTTTAGGGTGTTAAATGTAATCCCCATGGTAACAATAAAGGAAATAGCTATAGCATCTACACAAAAGGAAATGAGAAAGGAATTTTAAAAATTCACAAAATTGTGAAAATTAACACAGTCTTAGCTAGAGGATCAAAGAAAAAATAACAAGAGAAATTAGAAAATACTTAGAGGTGAATGAAAGTGAAAACACAACATATCAAAATTTATGGGACACAGTGAAGCAGTGGTAAGGGGTAAATTTACAGTTATAAATGCTTATAGTAAAAAATGAGAAAGATCCCAAATCAATAAACTAATTTTATAACTTAAAGGACAAGAAAAAGAAGAAGAAGCTAAGCCCAAAGCTAGAACAAGGAGGAAAATAATAAAGAGCAAAGATAAATGAAATAAAAGATAGGAAAATAATAGAGAAAATCAATGAAACTGAAACTTGATTCTTTGCAAAAATCAACAAAATTGACAAACCCTTAGCTAGACAGACTAAGAAAAAAAGAGAAGACTCAAATTACTAAAATCAAAAATGAAAGTTAGGACATTATTACTGATTCTAAAAATAAGAAGGATTATAAGAGAGTACTATGGACAATTGTACGCCAAAAAATTGGATAATCTAGATAAAATGGACAAGTTTCTAGAAATGCAAAATCTATCAAGGCTAGATCACAAAAAATTAGAAAATCTGAATAGACCATAAATAGTAAGGAGATTGAATCAGTTATCAAAATTGCCTGACAAAAAGCCTGGGTCTGATGGCTTCTCTGGTGAATTCTACCAAACATTTAAAGAACTAATACCAGTCTTTCTCAAACTTTTCCAAAAGTTGAAGAGGAGGGAACACTTCCTAACTCATTTTATGAGGGCAGCATTATCCTGATACTCAAACCAAAGTCACTACATGAAAAGAAAACTACAAAGCAATATGCCTTATGAACATTGGCAAAAATCCTCAATAAAATATTAACAGACAGAACTCAGCAGCATATTTAAAGGATTATATACCATGACCAAGTGGGATTTATTCCTGGAATGCAGGGATGGTTCCACATATGAAAAGTGATCAAACTAATACACCAAATTAACAAAATAAAAGAAAAAACCCACAGGATCATCTCAATGGATGCAGAAGGAGCATTTGACAAAGTTCAACAAACTTTCATGGTAAAAACACTCAACAAACTAGGCATAGAAGGAAATTACCTCAACATAATAAAAGCCATATATGAAAACGCCCAGCAAACATCATACTCAATGGTGAAAGACTAAAAGCATTTCCTCTAATATCAGGAGCAAGGCAAGCATGCCAACTCTTGCCACTTCTATTCAACATTGTACTGGAAGTCCTAGCCAGGGCAGTTAGGCAAGAAAAAGAAGTAAATGCATCCAAATTGGAAAAGAAGAAGTAAATTTACCTCTGTTTTTAGATAATATGATCTTTTGAGTAGAAAACCCTAAAGATTCCACAAAATCCTGTTAGAAGTAATAATTGAGTTCAGTAAAGTAGCAGGATACAAGGTTAACATGCAAAAATTAGTTACATTTCTATACACAATGAACAATATGAAATGGAAATTACAAAAACAATTCCATTTACAATAGCATCAAAAAGAATAAAATACTTAGGAATTAACCAAGGAGGCAAAAGAGTTGTACAATGAAAACTGCAAAACATGCTGAAATAAAGAAGACATAAATAAATGGAAACACATCCCATGTTCGTGTACTAGGAGATTTACTATTCTTAAATAGTATAATGTCACCTGTATAAAGTGACCTGTAGATTCAATGCAGTTCCTATCTGAATTCTAATGATGGTTTTTGTAGAAATAGAAAAACCCATCCTAAAATCCATATAGACCCTCAAGGGACCCTGAATAGCCAAAGCAAACTTGAAAAAGAACAAAACTGGAGAATCCACACTTGCTGATTTAAAAACTTACTATAAAGCTACAATAATCAAAACAGTGTATTACTGGCATAATAGATATAAAGACCAACAGAATAGAATAGAGAGCCTAGAAATAAACTCTTGCATATGTGGTCAAATGATTTTTGACAAGGATGCCAAGACCATAGTATGGGAAAGGACAGTATTTTCAACACATGATGCTGGGAAAACTGGGTATGCATATGCAACAGAATTAAGTTGGACCCTTACCTAACACCATATACAAAAATTAACTCAGAATGAATCAAGGACCTAAATATAAGACTTAAAGCAATAAAACTAGTAGAAGAAAACATAGGATGAAAGTTTTATGACATTGGATTTGGCAATGATTTCTTGGATATGATACCAAACCACAGGTAACAAAGGAAAAAATAGACAAATTGGACTTCATAAAATTTTTAAAACATTGTGCAACAAAAGACATTATTAACAGAATAAGAAGGCAACATACAGAATGGGAGAAAATATTTGCAAGTCATGTATCTGATAAGGAATTAATATCCAGAATATATAGAGAAATACTAAACAACACAAAAACAAACAACCCAGTTCAAAAATGGGCACAGGACTTGAATAGACATTTCTCCAAAGAAGATATATACATGGCCAGTAAGCACATGAAAAGATGCTCAACATCACTAATCTTTAGGTGAATGTAAATCAAAACTACGATGCTCACACCCATTAGGATGACTACTATAAAAAAAAAAAAACAGAAAACAACAAATGTTGGAGAGAATGTGGTGAAATTGGAACGCTTGTGCATTGGGCTGGGAATGTAAAATGGTACAGCTGCTGTGGAAAACAGTATGGTGGTTCCTCAAAAAATTAAAAATAGAGCTAGCATATGATTCAGCAATTCCACTTCTGGATATATACCCAGAAGAATTGAAAACAGGGTCTCAAAGAGGTATTTATATACCTATGTTCATAGCAGTACTATTCACAACAGCTAAAACATGGAAGCAAATCAAATGTCTATCAATGGATGAATGGACAAGCAAAATGTGGTATACATACAATGGAATGATATTCAGCCTTAAAAAGGAAGAAAATTCTGTAATATACTACAACATGGATGAATCTTGAGGACATTATGCTGAGTGAAATAAGCCAATCACAAAAGACAAATACTGTATTTTTCCACTTACATGAAGTACATTGAGTAGTCAAAATCATAGAGTGGTGGTTGCTGGGGGTTGGGGGGAAAAGGAATAGGGAGTATTGTTTAATTGTATAGAGTTTCAAGATGAAAAGTTTTCTGGAGATGGATGGTGGTGATGTTTGCACAACCTTATGAAAGTATTTAGTACCACTGAACTGTACCCTTAAGATGGTAAATTTTATGTTATCTGTATTTTACCACAAAAAAATTTAATAACATCAAAAATTCAAAGAAATGAAGTGTGCAGTAAATAAAATGAAAAATTGACTTTAATTTTCACTTAAATAACAAAAATTCTGAAAAAAGTACTCAAAATATAAATATTAATACCCTCATATAGCATAAAGTATATTGAAAAATCAATCTCCTGAAATTGCAAAGATACATTTAATGAATAGAATTCATTAAGTTATGTTTCTTCTTATGTTTTTAGAAATACAAAGAAATTCCAGCAATACCTGAATTTGGCCAATTGCAAATTTCAAAAGCAAATAAAAAATGAAAAGCAAGAAGCAACAATGGAAAGAATTAATGAAAATCAATCAGTCATTTCATAGCAAATAATATCAATGATGAGAAACCAAATGTATTTTTATGTTAATTGAAAAATTGTGAAAAATTGTGAAAATTAATTTAACAAGAAAACTAAATATTTTACATTCATCTGAAAGGCAAATCATCTCACTGACCAAAACCAAATTCACCATCAGATGAATTGTGATGGTCTAATAGGCAGGTGCTAGGCAATGTTGCCACTGCTTGGTGCTCTCTGGCGGTAAGTCAATAATGTATGGAGTTATATGCCCCCAAATAACATTTACTAAATGCAAGAATTTAATAGAAGGAGCCATATAAATGGTGTTCAAAATATTTTCAATGATCATTTTTTGTTGTTGTTGGCTTAAACAATAGAGATTAATTTTCTCATAGTTCTGGAGGCTGGGAAGTCCAAGATTAGGTGGTGGCCAATTGGGTTCCCAATGAGAGCTCTCTTCCTGGCTTGCAGGTGGCTGCCTTCTCCCCATGTCCTCACATGGTGGAGATTGATCTGTTTTTAACTACACTTAATTTTTATTTTTTAAGATTTTTTTTGAAGTGGACCATTTTTAAAGTCTTTATTGAATTTGTTACAATATTACTTCTGTTGTTTTTTTTTAATGTTTTGGTTTTATTGGCCGCAAGGCATGTGGGATCTTAGCTCCCCGACCAGGGATCGAACCCACACCCCCTGCATTGGAAGGCGAAGTCTTAACCACTGGACCACCAGTAAAGTCCCTAAATACCCTTAATTTTTTAAGAGCACTTTCACGTTTACAGAAAAATTATGCAGAAAGTACAAAGAGTTCCTATATATCCTACCTCCCCACCTCCCGCCCCTGCTTTCCCCTATTATTATCATCTTGGCCTTTCCCAGAATGTCACATAGTTGGAATCATACAGTATGTAGCCTTTTCAGACTGGCTTCTTTCACTTAGCAATATGTATTTGAGGTTCCTCCATGTCTTTCTGTGGCTTGATAGCTCATTTTTTAAAATTTGTTTTTTTTGCTAAATAGTATTCCATTGTATGAATGTACTACAGCTTATCCATTCACCCACTGAAGGATATCTTGGATGTTTCCAGTTTTTAGCAATTATCAATAAAGCTTCTATAAACATTTGTGTGCAGGTTTTTTTGTGGACATAGTTTTTGTCTCATTTGGGTTGATGCCTAGGAGCACAATTGCTGGATTGTATGGTAAGCCTACGTTTAGCTTTGCCAGAAACTACCAAATTGTATTCCAAAGTGGCTGTACCATTTTACATTCCCACCAGCAATGAATGGGAGTTCCTGCTGCTCCGTATCCTTGTCAGCATTTGGTGTTGTCAGTGTTTTGGATTTTAGCTATCTAATAGGTATGTAGTAGTATCTCAATATAGTTAATGTTGCAATTATCTAATGAAGTATGATGTTGAGAATCTTTTCATATGTCTATTTACCTTCTGTATATCTTCTTTAGTGAAGTGTCTGTTAAGATCTTTTGCCTATTTTTAAGTTGGATTATTTGTTATTTTGAGTTTTAAGAGTTGTTGTACATTTTGGATACAAGTCCTTTGTCTGATATGTGTTTTGCAAATATTTTCTTTCAGTTTGTAGTTTATCTTATTCTCTTAACAGTGTCTTGTGCAGAGCAGAAGTTTTTAATTTTAATCAAGTCCAACTTATCATGCTTTTGGTGTTGTATCTAAAAGTCATCACTGAACTCAAAGTTAGCTGGATTTTCTCCTACATTATCTTCTAGAAGTTTTATAGTTTTACATTTAGCTGTATGACCCATTTTGAGTTAATTTTTATGAGTAGTATCTAGATTATTTTTTTTTGCATATGGATATCAGGTTGTTCCAGCACATGAAAAGGATAGTAAAAAAAAAAAAAAAACAACCAACAACTATTATTTTTCCATTGGATTGACTTTGCTTTTTTGTCAGAGATCAGTTTACTCTATTTGTGTGGGTCTATTTCTGGGCTCTCTATTCTGTTCTATTAATTTATTTGTCTATTCTTTTACCAGTACCACACTGTCCTGATCACTGTAGCTTTATACTGTTTTAAAGTCAGGTGGTGTCAGTCCTCCATCTTTGTTTATCTTCAGTATCGTGTTGGCTATTTTGGGTTTTGTGCCTTGCCAAATAAACTTTAGCATAAATTTGTCAATATCTACAAAATAACTTTCTGGGATTTGATTTGAATTGCATTGCATAGATCAGGTTGAGAAGAACTGACACCTTAACAATGTTGAGTCTTCCCACTCACAGACATGGAGTATCTCTCCATTTATTTAATTCTTTGATTCCTTTCATCAAAGTTTTTATATAGAATGTGTATATATTTTGTTAGATTTATACCTAAGTATTTCTTTTTCAATCATCAATTTTAATGGCTGTAAAAATGCTTAAAAATCTTTTAAAACCCAATGCACAATATTTACAACCATCAAGCTTTTGGAGCCAGGCCACCTGTTTTCCATTTGTGGCTCATCAAAGTGCTATGACCCATGGGTTGGGAATTTTTCAGTAAGGAGCAGCAGCTACTACCACTGAGCATGAGACATCTCTCCCACTGCTACTTCTTTATTAGGCACTGGACCTTGCCAGTTCTTCTCTGCTGTGGCCAATGTTCTCACTCCTCAGGTGGATCCATTTTTCCTTTACTCAAATATCTCTGGTTGTCTGTAGGGACAGGTTCAGATTTGTCTGTAGGGACAGGTTCAGAGATTTTTGGAGGGGAGTTTTAGTCAGGCTTTTGTTTATCAGACCTAGAAATTTTATCTGTTCTACAGATCAAATAGGACCTTAGTTGGATGTCTAGTGATCAGCAAATTCCTGTGGGTCACATCACTCTGAAGTCATTTGGGTCCCACTGCTCATGACTGTCTCCGTGCCCTCCTGGGCACCGAAGGTTAAGTATCACTATTTGTCCTCTGCTAATCCAGGCTCCGATCATCTCCATTTAAATCAGGGAGGTCCTTTTAACTGCAGAGGTTTTCAAAGCACCCCTGGTCACAGAGAACAACCACTGTGGTACTTTTCAATGATGGCCGTGCTTCCTTCAGCAATGATTCTCCCAAAGCTGTGGTGGAGGCCCCCTCAGGACTCATGGTTACAAGAGAGGTGAACTGGCTACATATGAGCGTCCACTTCAGTATTTCCTTCTCCTTGATTCTTTGGATTTTTCTCCTGTACAAATATTGGGGGATTTCTTCCTTCTCATTTTCATTTAGCTCAGTCCAAAAGTCAGTCAATTTATTTAGATGGTACATTGAAACCAGAGTCACTGAAAAGTGCACTCAAATCAACAACTTTAGGTTTATTTACACACATACTTTTCAAGTTAAATTAGCAAAACCTTGTAATTCTTTCTCTTCCTGGGGTTGACTTTGTAACTGGCTTTCCATGGGTGCCTGGATCTGATTCAAGTATTAAGAGTGAGAGTAGTCAGAGGTGGTGGGCAAGAGGTGGCAAGGAGATTGTCTTCCCTTTCCAGGGTAACTGCCTCAGGTGAGGTCGGAATAGGGTCTTCAAACAATGCAGGAACAGCCTTTTTAGATAAGGGAAGAGGCTTTGCTTCTGCTGTCAAGAGGGACTTGGGGGCTTGAGTTACTAGGAATTAACCAAATCCTCCTTTATGGCCCCATTTCTGTTCCCAGATTCCCAATCTTTCCTGAAGATAATTATCTCTCACACATGAAATCTGGTGAGGCTGATAATTCAATTGACTTCGTAATTTGGCAACTTGTAGAAAAAATTTTGAGTTTGCTGTTTAGCCTTGTGGTTCAATTAATAAAAAATTCTTTTAGCTCTGTCATAGAATACAGCTTTTTTAAAAAGTTGTGAGCTGAGAATTTAGGACTCAGTGTGTCATTGCTTTTCTTTAAGTGGCCCAGTTTTAAGCTCACCTCTTGAGTTCATTCTTTGAATTCCTCTTGCTCTTCATGTTATTTCGTGACCATGGCCACTCGGTTTCCCAAAGCCTTGTCTTCAATGGGTACTTCACTCCAGGTGACCGTATGTGGTAATTTCCCCAGCTGTTTTTCATGTATTCCAAGGGCTTCCCAAGCCCACATTATACTTGTTGAATCTCAGCCTTCCAAACCAGAACAGGTAGCCAATCTCAGATCCTTCTCATTTCCTCAGAATGCTGTTGCTTGCAATCCCACTTTGGGTGACCTCTGTTCTGTCCTTTTTCCTACTGTCCTGATTCGACTTCCCTGAAATTTGAGATAACAATTTTGGGGTATTGAGCTTGACTCTTTTGGAGCGGAAAGCTTGCTACAGTAAGAAGAGACAAGTATGTAGCCTTAAAAGAAAAGCTTGGGTTGTCTTGCGTGGTGACTTTTCTTTGATCTCTAGGCTATCTTAGATCTGCTCTTTGGGTTGGGAGAGATGATTCAACCCCAGCTGTAGTTTTCATACTGGAGTGGAACAGTCTCAACACCGCCATCTCATATGCCTATGGAGCTTTATAGAGCACAGACCTGTCCTCCACTGGCCTTGTCTCATCCCAGCTTCTCAGCCACCTGTGAGATGAGCAGAACAAACATAGACGTGCTTGCCTTTGAAGCTGAGAAAAGAAATGAAGAGGCTTTCCCAGGATTCTCAGGGTCGGCCAGTAGCTAGGCCAAGAGTGAAATCCACATCTTCCCAGACTCTCCACACTGAACTCCCTGTCAGATCCTGCCCTAACATGCCTCAGCCCGGGGCAAGAATACACATGGAGGCCCACACACTATTATCTAAATATTCACAAGCAATAATCAGGCTATCAACTGTTAAATAAAATATACTCTATCCTCCTATCTTGACATTTGGAGTTTCCAGAAGCAAATGCTGAGACTGAATTTGGCATATTGGGTATTTATTAGTGATCAACACAGGGAGGAAGCAGGAGCAGGCAGAGGGAGGAAATTGACTGCAGTGCAGACCCCAGGCAAGCCTCAGCCAATCCCACGGGGGTGTCCCAGAGCACTGATGGCCCATCAAAGTGTATCAAGTTTAGGTGAAATGACTGGGCCATCCCTCCCCACCCCAAGTACAGGGCGTACCTTTGGATGAGGAGGCTCTGTGCAGCTGCAGCAAGAGCCGACAGTTGGGCAACGAGCCCTTCCTCTAACAAATACTCCTTAATAACGACCTGTTCAGCCCAGGAAAGGGCAGCAGGGTGAGAGACCCTCCTTCTCTTCCCACTTCTGGATGTCCTGGCCTCCACATCCAAAGTCCACCTGCCTCCACAGCCGCCCTTGGGCCTATGGGCACACCACACAGGGGCTTGAGACACCCTGGAAAAGACAGAGGGGCAGGAGACGCCTATCCCCAACATCCTGGAGGCAGAATCCCAGGGTTCCCAGTACCCAGAGATTGGCCTAAACCGGACGGGCATACCTCCATTCTTGGACAATGCGGGAGCAGAAGGAAGTCCCTTAAGGGTCCCCCTTAGGGCAGGATAAGGACCCTCTTGCTCGGGTCTAAGGTACTGCTACCAGAGATGGAAGTGAAATGTTGGGAGACAAAAAAGAGAAATTGCTTAAGGAAGGTTCTGAATTTCTTAGAGAAGGAGATTGACTCTCAGTTAATATTAAATAAAATAAAGGCTTACAAAAATCCCCATGAGTACCAGGGATTGTGACTGTTAGCCTTGTTGCCGTTGTAGCGGGGCAAGGGCCTCATGTCACTCTCGGGGTTCGCCCTTAGTCCAGTAATCCTCTCCCGCGGGGGAATCCTCCTTGCGGGTGTAGGTCAGGATCGCCCTCCACCCCCCGCCCGCCGCCAGGTCCCTGGGGCCAAGCAGAGCAGGGCGCTGTCGGGCGCCTGGGGGAGCCGGGGCAGGGACGTGCGCGACCAGGAGCCAGAGTGATCGCGGCCGGAGAGGGAGGAGGCTGCCGGGCCCAGCCTGACGCAGAGGCGGCGGCGGCGGAGCAGGCCACTGCCGGGGCGCCCCGGCCACCAGCGTTAGCCCTCTCTCCGCTTTCTCCTGCCGCGGCTCCTCGCGAGTGGGAGTGAGTACGTCGCGCGCCAGCCGGGGGTCGCAGGCTCGGGGCATCCTCTGCAAGCGAGCCCGGGCGGAGGGAGGCGCAGGAGCGCGCGCGAGGGGCGGAGGCGGGGAAAGGAGCGGGCGAGGCGGAGGCGAGGGAGCGGAGGGAGGGGAGCGAGGAGAGGGAGGGGCCCGCCTGCCGCGCCCCGGCCGCTCGGCGTGTGTGGCCGCAGGCGCCCGTCGCCGCTGCTGTCCCGGGGCTGAGCCGCGCCCGGGTTTCCAGGACGGTGCGTGAGCGAGTGTGTGTGTCCGCGCGGGCGAGCGCCGCGCCGGCCCGGAGCCTCTCGCTCGCTTCCACGGGCCGCGGTGCATGTTCGCCTCCTGCCACTGTGTGCCGAGAGGCAGAAGGACCATGAAAATGATCCACTTTCGGAGCTCCAGCATCAAATCGCTCAGCCAGGAGATGAAATGCACCATTCGGCTGCTGGACGACTCGGAGATCTCCTGCCACATCCAGGTGCTGGGGCGAGGGAGTGGACTACACGCCGGGCGCAGGACTTGGGGGCCTCTGCGGGTGGGCGTGCGCCGGCAGGGGCGAGGAACCCAGTCGGGGGCCTGCTAGAAAGCCACATTTCTCTTCCTCCGCCCCCTGAGACTGGGAGCCCTACCCAGGGATGGGGGCACTGTCCTCCGCAGGCACCAGGCGCGCGTTTTGCGTTCCCGGGGCCCCTTCCTCTGGCTTACACGCTGCGCTCAAGTCTCGCTGCGCCTAGGCTGGGGGCGCAGGGCAGCTACCTCCTGGGGCACTCTAACCCCTCTGTTCCCTACCCCGTCGGGATATATGAGTTCTGAGAGCCGAGAGGGGTACCTGCATGTCGCCCACTTTTTCCTTCCTCCCTTCCTCCACGTGGAGAAGGCATGCACCAGCCTGGGCTCACTCATTTCTTTCTCTGGCGCCCGGGCTCCGAAGGTGCCCTCAGTCCCAGGGACCTGCTCCCTCTCCCTGCCTCCCCTCTACCGGTGGCCTTTACTTCTCAGCGTGGAGCGGCGGCGAAGTTTCCCGGGAGTGAAGAGAGGCCAGGCAGCCCCGGGCTCCAGCCTTAAGGGATGGGGCGCGCGCTGCGCGGACTGGAGCTACCTCGAAAGGAATCGTGTGAAATCTGAGTGTTTCAGAGAAAAGAAAAGGGCTGTGAGGCCGGCAGGGAGGGAACCCTGCAGGACTTGGGTTCCGGGAAAAAGCGCCCTTTGGGATATTGGTGGACATTTGCTCTCGTCCAAGTTGGAGAAGGCCACAGTTGTTTGGGCGAAGGCAGCTTTGCTGGCAACCCCATCCTCGGGTAGTAAGTGCCTTTGGGCTTGCAGTAGATCTAGTGTGAGCTGCAGCGGGGTGTGTGTGTGTGTGTGTGTGTGTTCTTTCAGTGCATGTATATGTAGGCAGGTATGTGTCTTGTCCCAACACCCACTTGGGACACACAACCTGGAAAGGTCATGTCAGGGTTCAGCACTATTAGCTTCTGACTTTTAAATCTATTTACGTATTTATCTCTGTGATTTCCTCTTCTCACGTACCTGAGTCTTGAAGCTCCAGTACGGAGTGAGCTGTTTTAAAAATACTGGGCACCCTACCCCCGTTCTGGTGAGGGATGAATGGGAGCAGCGTCTCCCAGGGGCAAGAATCTGCCTCTGGGCTGTGTTAACCAAGAATGAATGAATGAATGAATGAATGGCCTTCCCCCTCCCCTTTTTTCTTTTCTTGTGGGAGTTTGTGACATAGGGACTGTGACAACTAATTTGTGAGCTGACAACTGGATAAGTTTCAAGGCAGGAATGTGGTGCCCCATGACCTCCCAGGAAAGTAGGCTCCACTGACTTTTCTGGAGGATCTTGAATTTCATTCTGGGCTAAGCATTGCTGCTAAACTTAATAATAAAAGGATTAGCAGGATAGGCAGTTTTTCTGCTGCCACAGGGTTGCACAGAAACATTTGGCATGTACTGTCTTGTGATTCAGAGAGAGTAGTTTGTGCATTTTGCTTTAAGTCCTAAAGTGGGTATACAAGAACTTTAACCCATATTGAATATGTAGATAATGAAGGGACCAGTGGCAGAGAGTGGGGCTGTTGAGTTCTCCTGGGCTCTCTCAGCCCTCTCTCTGCCCTGTCCTTTCCCACTTGGAGTTGACACCACTGTTTTTTTTCCCTTTGGGGGAGGAAGTCTTCCTTAGAATAGATAAATAGTCCCCAAAGGACATGTGTGCATTGCCTGGTGTTCTGGGAAACAATAAATTGTAGCCAGTCTAATAGCAATTTGGAATGTTAGAGTTTGTATGGCCCAACTGATGCCAAAGAGATTAAAATGCTATGTTCCAAAATGTTGATTTTGGCATTGCTTAAGAAAATCAAGTGTTTTATTTGGAGGCACATCTGCCCCCAAATGGTGATTATCATTTAACCAATGAAAATGAATTAAAAGATTTTATTTTGATAATTTTGGAACTTATACCTTCCTAGAATATTTCAACCTGGGAATTGATGTTACACTTCTGAGCATAAGGTCACAAAAAAATTTCCATTTGTTTAGGGTGAAGACAAAATGATTTTTTTTAAAAAAGAAGCTTTTGGAGTCACCAGTACATGCCCTGGGGAATCCACCTGTCTTTCCTTTCTTGCTTTCCTTTTCCCTCCATTTTAGGGAATCACAAAGTTAAAAGAGAGTGTAGATTGTTACACAGCTCTTCCCTCTATAACCCACACAAAATGTGAGTTATGGATTTTTTGTGTGTGTGTGCAAAACAATAGCTTTTAAATATTCTTTTCCAAACTATATAATTTGGGTGGTTATTGACAAAAAAAACCCTTTCAAACAAACAATGTAATGGCTCAGTGTCAGCAGCCTGATAGCCAGTTCCAGCAGGAGATGCCAAGAGTCACTTGCTGTGGCTCTTCATAGGATCTAGTATGCTGTCCCATTATGTCATTTGCATGTGAATGTTTAGGTAGAGTGGAAGAGGAATTCCAACCAGATAGGGAGCAAAAGGAGAGTCTAGGGCACCAGACAGAGGCCTGGGGAGGGGAAGGAGTTGCTAAATGTTCCCTATTGGGCTTTTCCAACTGAGCCAACCCTTGAAGTCTAGAGACTGTGGAAGGACATGGCTTAGCTCTCATCTCTTTCATTCAGTCTTGCTGTTTCAAGTAGAGCGGAGTCTTAGCCATCTTGCCCATTCCATCCACGTTTTCAGACGCTGGCAGTGTATTCACAACTCCTTCTAATGAGCCTGCCATTTTTAATACTGACTTTTACTGAGTAAAATATAGACTTTTTACATTATTTCTTTGTTAGCAAATCCTGGTAAACATGGTTGCTCTTATTGGAATTGCCTGGAAATTTGTATTTGTATTTGAATAGAAATCCTGGCACTGTGCCTAGTACACAGTAGGCACTTAGTAATTATTTATAGATGTAGATTGAATAATTTCTGTCTGGGCTGTTAAATTCATGAGGTTAGGAAGTTTCGTTGTGGTGGCTGTTCAAGGAGTCCTCAGTACCTAGAGCACAACCTGGCATATAGTTGTGTTCAGTAAACACTTGTTGAATGAATGAATGCTACCGGCCCAGTATTTAATGTAGCTCATTACCTGTCAGCATGAGGGTAGCATGACAGCACTGGACTGGGAATCAGGAGATAACATGATTTAGTTTTGTTACCAACCAGTCGTGTGACACTGAGTGAGTCATTTGACATTTGGAATCAATGTTTCTTGTTTTGTAAAATAAGGGAGTTGGGTGAGAATGGATGGCTCCAGTTTAAGAAGTCTGTAGTTTAACTATTACCTAGACCAGTTACCTTTGAGTAAAACATTGCGGTTGACAGAGTGGTTGTATACACATTATCTCATGTGATTTTCATTCCTATCCTGTTATCTCCGTTTTATTGATATTATTGTGTTCTTGAGTGTTATCTTAATTTTATAGGTGTAGAAAATGAGGTTCCGAGATATTAGGCAACTTGAGTCACCTGGCAAGTAAGTAGATTAGAAGCCATGTCATTTGACTCAGAATCCAGAGCCCTTTCTTCTCTGCAGCTGCCTCCTGAGACTTGAGAATTAGGATGCTTTAGGCTGCAAATAAGACAGTAGCCAAGTTGAAGTGGCTTAAATAATAAGGAAGCTTATTATCTTACCTAATGAGAAGTCCAGAGGTAGGGTAGCTTCAGAGTTGTTCAGCAGCTCTGCGTGGACCTAGGTACTTTCCATCTTTCCACTCTGCCACCTCAACACGTCACCTTTGTCATTTATAGTCCTGGTTATAAGGTGGCTGTAGTAGTTCTGAATGTCAGTCAAGTACTAACACATCCACCGTATAAGAGGTGGTGTTTCTTCCTGCATTTCTTTTTATCATGGGGGAACACCATTCCTGGAGGCCCCCATCAGTCTTCCCTTCAGATCCTATTGGCCAGGATTAGATCCTATACCCAGGACTTAGCTGCAAAAGAGTCTAGAAACGTGTACATTTGGTATCTGCACCCGTCACTCCCTATAACGGGAGGTGGGCTTTGACATCACGGAAGCAATGGAGAGGTGTGTGTACGTGTGCATGTGCCTGTGTGTGTGTAGTAGGGGGCTGGGGAACTGCTGTTGGCTAAGCAAGCAGTAGTGTCTTTCAGAATAGGTCAAACTGAGTTACAATTATTGTTACAATAAAACTGTCAGGAAAGTTTAATAAGATGTTAAGTAAGCCCAGGCTTATTTTAGGCAATCTTTGTATGATCAAATTCCACAACAAGAAAAATTATCGGATAGTCCTTTGTAGTTGGTGTTGTTAAATCAGTTCAGTCCTTACTGAGCAGGTGGGTTCTGGGTAGCTACAAGCCATCTTGTATAGGGCAGGCACCTCTGCTCTTGTTGAAGTGGCAGTATGGCAAAGTGGTTGAGAGCTTATGTTCCCGAGTGCTACTTGCCTGGGTTTGAACCCTGGCTCTACCATTAACTAGCCAGGTGATTTGGGCAAGTCACTTTGCCTCTTTAGGTCTCAGTTTCCTCATCTGTAAAATGGGGATAATAATGGCACAACCTCATGGGCTTGTTGTTAACGATTAAATGTGGGATATATGCCGAGCGCTTAGTACCTAGTCCATTGTAAGAGCTGAAAAAATATTGATGGTTGTCTTACTATTATGTGAAGGTATATTGGATTTAATCCTAAGTAGTGGGAAGGCTTTGGCTTGGAATCTGAGGTCTTTAAGACCAAACTCCATTACTTTTTGATTGTGCAAGACCTTAAGCGAGTCACTGGGCCTCCTGTTTTTTAATCTGTGAAATGGGCACAATAATTCCTCAATTGCCAGTCTCCATTGGGTTGTTGAGGTTATGTCTATAAAAGCATGTTGCAAATGTTAAAACATCACCCAAATGTAGAATACTATTCTAATTAATTCAGTTGAAAAAAAAAGAGAGAGTAGTTTACTGCATCCTGATTTTCTTATCTTCTGGAACAGGAATTGGATGGTCACATGCAAACATACATATGTGCTAAATATCAGGCCCCATGATGATCCTGCTGGTGAAATTCAAGCTAGGTGCAGCTGACAGCCACACCTTTTCTGCTAGTAAGGACAATCCAACACTTTTCTCTATCAAACTCATTGAGAATGCCATTCAGAGTGCAGTGAAGATCAGACACAAAAGGAATAGGAGAGACAGTTTGTTAAATACTGTGGTCTAGCTCTGACGCGTTTAGGCCTAGATTACATGGGCCAGCTCTTTGTATTAAGTATATTCTGACAAAAAAAGTAATGTTATTTCAATGGCCTGCTAAGATCTTATCTCTTGATGTCCTCAAAGCAAAGGCAAAGTGTATTGACTGTGGGGAGAATGCAGTACTGTTAGCGCCACATCATTTGGACAGTATATCAGCTGGGTGCTTTTAACTCACAAATTCTAATTCAAACTGGCTTTAGCACTAAGGATGTTTACTGGATCACATGTCCAGAAGTGCTGATTTAAGTAAGGACCTAATTCAAGGACTATCCTGCCTTTTTGTGAGGCTTTATCCTCAGACTGATAGTGAAATGGTTATAGCAGTTCCAGTTCTCACATTTTCATTGGACACCCTCCAGAAGAAGAGAAAAACCACTTCCCACTCAGCATTCCAAGCAAAAGTCCTGCAATCATTCTGATCAGACCTCCTGGGTCGCATGCCCACCCTGAACACAGTGAGTGTAATCAATAGAAGGGAACGTGCTGATTAGCTTAAGGTGACCAGAACCTGGCCCTGGGACTCAGAGTGGAATCAGCTTCCTTCCTGGTGGTGGTCTGCATGGGGGAGAGGTCAGTGCCTAGAAATCAGGGCTCTCCTGCGAAGTGGGAGGGGGTAGGGGGGAGGGCTGCTAGGAAGTTAACCATACTAGATTCTTTGTCTGTCTGGGTCAGTGATTCTCAAAGTGTGTTCTGGGGACCCCCGGGAGTCCCTGAGATCCTTGCAGGGGGTCTATGAGGTTCAAACTATTTTCAAAATAATAATAAGATGTTGTTTGCCTCTTCTGGGTGAAAGAGTTTTATCAAGGTATAATTTACATACCATAAAATTCACCCATTTAAAGTGTACAATTTTAAGATCTTCACAGAGTTGTGCAACCATTACCACAAGCACTTTTGGAACATTTTCATCATCCCCAAAAGAAACCCTATGCTCTTTAGTAATCACACTCCCCTTTCCCCCTAAACCTCCTAGCCCTAGGTAACCACTAATCTAACTTCTGTCTCTAGAGATTTGTCTATTGTGGCCATTTGATAAAAATGAAATCATACAATGATCTTTTGTGTCTGGCTTCTTTCAGTTAGCATAATGTTTGCAAGGTTCATCCATGTTGTAGCATGTATCAGTATTTCTTCACTTTTAATTGCTGAATAATATTCTATTGTATGGATAGATCACAGTTTATCAGTTTATCCGTTGATGAAAATTTGGGTTGTTTCCACTTTTTGGCTATTATGAAGAACGTTGCAGTGCATATTCCTGTAAAATTTGCCATTTCTTTTCGGTATACACCTGGGAGTGAAATTACTGTGTCATATGTTTAGTAACTCTGTTTAATCTTTTGAATTGAACAGTTTGCCAAACTGTTCTCCCAAGCAGCTGCACCATTTTACATTTCCACCAGCAGTGTATAAGGGTTTCAATTTCTCCACAGTCTTGCCAACACTTGTTACTATCTATTTGATTATAGCTATCTTAGTGGATGTGAAGTGATATCATATTGTGGTTTTGATTTGCATTTCCTTGTTGCTAATGATGTTGAGCATCATTTCATGTGCTAATTGGCCATTTGTATATCTTCTTTGGAGAACTGTCTGTTTGGATCCTTTGCCCATTTAAAAGTTGAATTGTCTCTTTATTATTGAGTTCTTTTTTTTTTTTTTTTTTTTAACTTTGGGTTTATTTATTTATTTATGGCTGTGTTGGGTCTTCGTTTCTGTTCAAGGGCTTTCTCCAGTTGCGGCAAGTGGGGGCCATTCTTCATCGCGGTGCGCAGGCCTCTCATCACCGCGGCCTTGTTGCGGAGTACAGGCTCCAGACGCGCAGGCCCAGCAATTGTGGCTCACGGGCCCAGCTGCTCCGCGGCATGCGGGATCCTCCCAGACCAGAGCTCGAACCCGTGTCCCCTGCACTGGCAGGCAGATCCTCAACCACTGTGCCACCAGGGAAGCCCTATTATTGAGTTCTAATAATTCTTTATATATTCTGGATACAGACTCCTTATTTAATAAATGATTTAAAGGTTTTTTTTTCCCCATTCTTAGGGTTGTCTTTTTACTCCGATGGTGTCAACATTTTAAAAATTTTGATGAAGTCCAATTTATCTATTTTTTCTTTTGTTGTTTCTGATTTTTGTGTCATAGCTAACTAACTATTGCCTAAACCAAGGTCATGAGATTTATACCTGTGTTTCCTTCGAACAGTTTTATAGTTTTAGCTCTTACATTTAGGTCTTTGATTCATTATTTTATTGATATGTGATCACATACCATAAAATTTCACCATTTTAAACTGTAAAATTCAGTAGATTTAGTATATTCACAAAGCTGTACAACGATCACCACTAATTCCAGAACATTTTCATCATCCCCCAAATAAAACTGTACCCACTAATTGTCCCCATCTGGGACTTCCCTGGTGGTCCAGTGGCTAAGACTGTGCACTCCCAATGCAGGGGCCCCAGGTTCCATCCCTGGTCAGGGAACTAGATCCCACATGCGCAACTAAGAGTTCGCATGCCGCAACTAAAAAAAAAAAAAAAGATCCCACATGCTGCAACTAAAGATCCTGCATGCTGCTACTGAAGATACTGCATTTTGCAATGAAGATCCTGCCTGCTGCAACTAAGACCCAGCACAGCCAAATAAATAAATAAATATTTTAAAAAAATAGTCCCCATCTGATCCATTTTGAATTAATTTTTGTATATGGTGTGAGGTAGGGGTTGAACTTGGTTTTTTGCATGTGGATATCCAGTTGTCCCAGCACCATTTGTTGAAAAAACTATTTTTGTATTTGTCACTCTTGTTGAGATGTTGATTTGCCTTTTCCACTCTCGTTCTCTCATAAGTATACAGCAGAGTTTTCCAGAGGCTGCATGATATGTGGTATTGCAACACATTGACTATGGAAGCAGATGTGAGAATCCAGCTGTCTTCTGTTAAGCCAGACAGTAAAGATATTTACAAAAATGTAAAAAGCACTACTTTTCTCACTAAATTAGTCTTTATTTTGTAAGATAAAGTTATTTTTCATAAAAGTATGCTATTTATGTTAATGTGCAATGGGTTTATTATTTTTTTAAATGAATCAGTGATTGAATATTTAAAAAATTATCAGCAAATATTGAGATATACAACCCAAATAAACAAAAGTTCTATAGATCATCAATAGTGTAAGGGAGTTTTCAGGCCAAAAAGCTCACGAATTGCTGGTTTTGGTGACTATCAATTTACTGAACTTCCTGAAAAATTTTTAAAAAACCCTAAGTAAAACAAAATAGAACTCCCATGCATCTTGGGCCTCCAAGATTGCAAGTTACAAGTACTTGAAATGATGTCAATTAAATAAAAAACCCAGTTGTACATGGAAAATGTGTATATGTATATTTGGAATTCTTAGTATTAACGATATACCTGTGTGTGTGCATGTGTGCATGCATGTGTGTGCGTATGTGTGTGTGTGTGTGCATTGCAATATTAAGAGTAGAAGATCAAGGGCACGCTCTGCTGTCCTAAGCATTTCCCAACTGCACTTGCTCTCCAGCTGAATCTCAATTTTTTTCAACTCTAATAATTAGGTAAAGCCTTGTCTTACTTTGAGACCCCTCTTTTGATTATGGAAAATGTACAGCAACAGTGCATTAACATGTAAACTGCTTGAATCAGGCCCATCAGTCACTGAATTCTTAAGTTGTTACTTCTTTTTCTGAGTAGGCACTTTGGGAACTCTTAAAAACGTGGGATAGGGAGGGTGGGAGGGAGACGCAAGAGGGAGGAGATATGGGGATATATGTATATGTATAGCTGATTCACTTTGTTATAAAGCAGAAACTAACACACCATTGTAAAGCAATTATACTGCAATAAAGATGTTAAAAAGCAAAACATGGCAGGAAGAGAAATATCGGAATTTGTCCCACAGAGAATCTAGTATGAGATTCACATGCGTGAGTGATAGGCATTCAATAGCTAGCAGGGTTCTCTCTCAGTTCCCACTTTGTGTGGGGAAGGATTCAAGTTGCTCCTCCTATGAAATAGCAGAGAGCCAAATGTGGAGTCCAGAGATGGGGAAAAATGGGATTATGATCAGGAGCCATTAGGGCAGGTTTTGCAACTGAGGTTTGAACTTAATTCAGGCTAAAAGGAGTTGGCGTTCAGCTCTTGGGAGGGATGTATAAATGCTTTTCATTCTCTGACATTCATGTGGATCTTCTGTTCTGTTGTTAAAATGCACATTCTGATTCAGAAGGTCCTGAGGAGTGCCCTGAAATTCTGCATTTCTAATAGGCTTCCAGATAATGCTGCTGCTGCTGTTCTGTGAACCACACTTGGAATAGCAAGGCGTTAGTGAAATTTATCTGTTTCATAATAACATTCTTGATTTCCTTGAGTGTGGGGCTTTTTGGCCCTTGTCTCCCTTGATAACACCTCACCTGGCACATTTCCCTCAGTAGAGGTTCAGTGAATGAGTGAGTGAATGAATAAAGAAATCCATCCAGGTGTATCTATCACTGATAGACTGAAGTGCTGATTAGATATTGATGCTGCGGATGAGACGATTTCTTTTGACTCCCCGTCCCAGCCAAATCAAGAGATTGTTTTTCAAACAGGATTTCCTGTGATGGCCAGTCTGATGAAGGGTTGGACGTCCGTGAGAGCGCATGGGGGCCCAGGATTAATGAGAGAGTTCTTGTCCCTCTGGGCCACACTTCCCACTCTTGCTTTCCTGTATCCTGGACCCTGGTGGCATTGTGGAGGAACTCTGGCAACTTCTTGGCACAAACAAATCATTGTGTATAAGCCAGCAGTGCCTGGAAATTCCCAGAGGCTTAGGGGACCCAGCTGTTCTCACTTTCAGAAGTGACCTCGGGGGACAGTGACCCCAGAGGACAGTGAAAAATACATTTGAGGTGTAACATAAGCTCTGGAGCTGTTTGTCTGGTGACTTTCCCTGAAGGTGCATTGAGGGAAGTGAGAGGATCACTTTGGAAAAACATGAAGTTAATTCTAAAGGGAAAGAACATTTGTATAGATCAAGCAATTGTGTTTTTCAAAAGTGAATTAGTAAAGTTTTTTGAAATAACATCAATCTTATTCAGTAAACATTTAAAAAATATCTTCTACATGCCAAGCACGGAGCTGGGAACTAGAGATAAAAAGAAAATAAAATCAGACATCAAGAGGCTGATAGTCATTTGGAGGCAGAGAAACACGATCATGATTCAAGGACAAAATGACAGATATATGTGGGTGGAGGACCAAGAGGAGGCATCTGTGTCAGACTGAGACATCAATCAGTACCTCTGGTGTAGATGAATCTTGATTAATAATTAAAGGACAAGTGGAAATCAATTCTTTGACGGAGGGAAAAAGGCATTCCAAACACGGTGAGCCCTTGCTTGGTGTAAAGCCATGGCCATGAAACAGCATGATTGGACATAGAAATGAAGGAAGAGAGAATCTGGGATTAGTCCCAGGTGGTTGGTTTCAGTGACAGGGGTCATGGTGATACCAATCCAGTACTGGCCACAAATTTTGGGGACCCACTGGAAAATGAAAATATGGGGCTCCCTGTTAAAAATTATTAAGAATTTCAAGATCACAAGAACAGACCATTAAACCAAGTGTGGGATCCTTCTCAGCATGGATCCCACACCCATGAAACTGACCCTGAGAAGACAGAATAAAGGAGAAGCAGGTTATCGGAGAAGATGATGAGCCTGGGCATGTTGACTTCGTGGTGCCTGTAGGGAATCTGAGTGGAGAATTACTGGTAGCCAGTTGGAAATAAGGAATGAAAGTGAGCAGAGAGGTCTGGCATGGAGACACAGATAGGAGAGTCCTTAGTATTCATGCAAGTGGTGGTAGAAACCATGTGGTGTGAATGAAACTATTATGATGGGTCTTCCTTTTTTGTCTTTCTGCTTGGGGAATCCTTGTAGATCAAACCAATGGAGTTTGAGCTCTGGAATTCTTTCCAAGAGCACTTAATCATTTTCCCTTAGTCTGGCAATTCCCACCTGAACGAGAGCTTCTCCATTTTCTTCTGCAAGAATAAAAGGCAGCCAACTCAGAGTTCTCAGTGGAAAGGCACTTTCCTTCTCTTAATTCTCATTTTCTAGCTTGGAATAACCGATGAAAAAAAGTCCTCTCCCAGCTATAAGGCTCTGAGTTACAAAGCATAGGATTTTCACTCTAGGGAAGTTACCCTTTGAAACAGTGTCATGAACATTAAATAGATAATACATTTTAAAATCCTATCAACGTGGTGTAAAATTGATGTCAACATGTCATATGAGGAGCAACTTTGCAAGTTATGCTGCAATAATTTATCTTTTTAAAATATTTACTTACATCTCAGATATCCCCAATGGCAAATTTTGTTTTCTATTTAGTTTCCAGGAGATTATTGTGGATGTTGATTAAAATAAATTCAAGTTCTGTAAAATCCCTCAAAGAAATAATTTAATATTAGTAACATAATGACCTGGATCTTAGATGTACAACAGAGCTTTGTCTGAATATATCTATTATTATGCTAAGGTTTTTTTTTTTTTTTTAAATGAAATCTTCTTTATTCATTTATTTATTTTTAGCTGTGTTGGGTCTTCGTTTCTGTGCGCAGGCTTTCTCTAGTTGCGGTGAGCGGGGGCCACTCTTCATCGCGGTGCGCGGGCCTCTCACTGTCGCGGCCTCTCTTGTTGCGGAGCACACGCTCCAGACGCGCAGGCTCAGTAATTGTGGCTCACGGGCCTAGCTGCTCTGCGGCATGTGGGATCTTCCCAGACCAGGGCTCGAACCCGTGTCCCCTGCATTGGCAGGCAGATTCTCAACCACTGTGCCACCAGGGAAGCCCCTATGCTAAGGTTTGAAATATGATTATTCTGTAGCAGGAGAAGCAATTAGCATATTAACAGATTACAGTTTGGTTTATTACCTCTCACCTCAGAAGCATAATTTGTTGCTTTAAGGCACTAGGCCTTGATGGTGAATGTTAGTCTGGAAAGGATTGACTGAATCAGGGTCTTCATGTGCAAACTGTGAAAATTCAAGTGCAATATCATTTACTAATGGATTGGTAATAAAATTAAGCAATCTTAAAATAAATCAGTAACTAATTAGCTTTATTAATAGAAGAGAGGACAAAAGCCTACTCAGTAAGTTGGCTAATAATTCTTCCTTGATGTTACTAACCGATGTTATTTTTGGGGCTGGTCTATACGCATATGACTGCCCATTGTTCTGAAAATAATGCTAGTCTCTGTGATCTTCATCCATATGTAGGTGTCATCTACAATGTTATGATGGTGGGAATTTATTGGTTCTTTGTTTAGCAGCATCCTTTCTTTCTGCTCATATGCCTCTTGATATCCTTGAGTAGTATGCTCATAAAGTGTATTAGCTAGTTGATTAAATTGAGATCCAGAGGTGTTATTTGCCTGAAGTTGCCTATTTAGCAAAATTAGGGTGGGGTATGGTGTCTTGGGTTATCGATTTGCTCCTACTAAATACTAAATACTACCCTTCTTTTGTTTTTGAATCTTTCTTGGCAGTCTAAATGATGTAATTCTTTTCCACTGACAACTGTTAATAGCACAAGGAAAAAACCTCACACTGACCACATTTCTGGGTAAAGAAAGCATGTTGATGTCTTAGAACTGTCATCTAAGGACACAATTTTAGTTCTTCTCTACTTTCTTTAGTCAATATATGGCTCAATGTACTTCCAAATGAAAATTGACATCAATTGATCAGGTAATTATGAATTGGCATCTAACATTGCTAGATAATTGAAAGATACCTTCCCTTTCCCTTTACATGTTTGGCATGGTACCAAGCAATACGCTGCTTGTATTTTGAAATTTCAAAGTAACTTTCAAAAAATTACAAAGGAAAAAAAGAGGAAGGATGATGTCATAGAATTGTCTATCTATCCTCTGTGGTAATTTACCTTGTAGTTTTGAGATTGACTCAGGAAGTCAAATTCTTAGCAATCCCAGGCCATGGTATTTAGAAGACTGCTAGAAAAATATGAAAGTAAAGTTTTTTGGTTAGGCACTAGTTACATCCTGGTCAGGCTCTCTTTGTTTTGAAGGCTTAGGTAGAAGAGTAATAAAATCTCTGGAGTCAAGGGTGGAAAAAACACTTCATACCACCTGGAGCCTTGTCAAGGGTAGCTTCACCTCTTGTGTTCCCAAACCTCAAGGGAGATGTATTTCTGCTGAAGGATCATGGCGGTGGGGGGCAGGGCACCTTGAATGACACATTTTGTCTCCACATTTGGAGACATAGTTTCTCCACCAGGTGTAGATGGCACCTTCTTGGTTCAGTGCTGATTAAAAGAAAACAAGGAGGAAAAGTTGTACAGTAATTCAAGGGCAGCCGTGAAGTCTGAGTTTGCAGCGCCAGCAGCAGTGTGGTAATTTGAGAATAGCAAATTAGAAGAACAAAGCAGATTTTAATCATATGCCACAGACAGGAAGGTGGTTTAGGTTTATCTCCAAAGTGTCCCTCCATTAGAGAAAGGGAGGTTTTTAATGCTCTAATCCAGTATTTATTGTTAAAGATTTCTTTGTTTCTTTCCCCCAGCCTTTCTTTACTACACTCACTGGGTGGGAAATGCCAGTCTTTTTTCCCATCCATGTACTCAGCAGTTGTTAAATATGAAACATTTTCTTGATGTTATTGGAAATGGAGGGGGGGCACAGATTTTGAGATTTGAGATTCAAGATCTTTACCTTTAGGAGATTTTTGTCTGAAGGCACAATTGTCCCCTCCCATCCTTTCCATCCATCCATCCACCGATCCATCCATTCATCTGTCAACCCAGCCACCCGCTCCTCCACTCATCCATCCAACAGACATTTGCTGAGCATCTCTCTTAAGGACCAGTCTGGGTACCAGAGATAAAAAGATAAGTAAGAATATGGTCCTTTCCAGTCTGGTAGAAAAGACAGACACATAGATTCAAGGTGATACTATTACATTTGAAGAACACTAAGGTATTATTGGAGCACGTAGAGAAACCGAGGTATCAACTGGGGGAAGGTGTAACCCTCCTTTAATCTCTAATCACTCTCTTCCAAAGCCACTACTCCTCCAAAGGATATTCTTTGAAATGGATCACTGATACTTTCTTACTCCTATTTAAATGTGAATAAGAGCATCTTTAAGAACTTTGCTCTTTGTCTTGCAAATATCTCAGCAAAAATTGTACCTTGCTATAAAATGTGATTTCACGAGAAGTCACACACCCCATTCCCTGCTTTCTACCTGCTTTTCACCCTCAAAGTGTCTCCTATATAGAAATTCTTGAGCAGCCACTGGGGATCCTAATCCAGCCTGGGAAGGACAGCGAAGAGTTTTTTTTGGAGGAGATGATGTCTTAGCATCCAAGACTTAGATGAGTTTTAAAGAAAAAGTAGGCATTGTTTGGCCACTAAATTGGGGGACTGTGTTGAGAAGGGGTACAGTTAGGAAAAGAAGGGCCTCTGGCAGAAGGCTGTGCATAGGCAAAGACATGGTGTTTGTGAGGAACTAAGAAATGCATTGATTTTATATGTTAACAGAGAGGTCCATCACTTGCAGTGGGGAGTTGGCAATTATCTGCTCAGACTATGCAGACGGTGCAGTGGGCAGCTGGAGTCTAGAAAACAGTATTGGCTACTGTTTACTAGGGAATAATCAGGACAACCCCACTGAGGCATGGTTTGTGTGGTTCAATGACAATCGCCATTGTTTTGCAGGGTCAGCTTGGCTACACTTCCAGAGTGAAAGGTAAGACGTGTCGCGTGTTTTATCTCAGGCACCGCCCTGAGGAACGCTGGAGTTTTCAAGTTCTTAGTTGAGGTTTTAGACTTTTATGTGCTGTTGGGGTGGCGATGGTTCCATGACCTGTGACCTTCAGTGAGCCCAGTGATGGAGCGAGTCTTCCTTAATGACAGATCAGGAAATTGACAGACTTTTCCAAAGCAACTCATCCCTTTAACCTGTTAGGGTGGTCCTCAGTCCAACCAGAGAGGGCCTGATGGAAGTAGTTTGGGGGTTTCTGGAAATAAGTGTTGAACAGAAGTGAGAGGAATCGAAAAAGGCCTCCTTCTGCACTTTAGATCAGCACTGCCCAGTAGAACCTTTGTGATGATGAAACTGTTCTTTGTCTGTGCTGTCCAATTTGGTAGCTACTGGCCTCACGTGGCGATTGAGCACGTAAAATGTGACTGGTGTCATTGAGGGACTGAATTGTCAGTGTTATTTAATTTAGTTCATTAAAATCTAAATTTAAATAGTTACATATGCTAGAGGCTGTCATACTGAACAGTGCAGTGTTAGCCTCTTAATGGTGGTTAACTCTTGAAGGAGAGTCAGGGTGTGGAGTAGCACCGGAAAACTTTCCTGCTTTCCTCTGCATACTGCTATACCATTTGCACTTTTGGTAAGCATTTGTTACTTCTGTATTTTTTAAAACTGTGTGACATTCTGGAAAAGGCAAAACTTTGGTGACAGTAAAAAGATGAGTGGTTTCTTGGGGTGGGAGAAAGAGGGATGAATAGACAGAGAGCATGGAGTATTTTTACAGCAGTGAAAATATTCTATATGATGCTATAATGGTGGATACATGTTACTGTAAATTTGTCCAAACCCACGGAATGTATAAAATCAAGAGTGAACCCTAATGTAAACTCTGGACTTTGGATTATAATGATGTATCAATGTAGGTTCATCAATTGTAGGACATGTACCATTCTGGTGGGGGATGCTGATATTGGGGGAGGCTCTGCATATGTGGGGATGGGGGGTATATGGGAAATCTCTGTACCTTCTGCTGAATTTTGCTGTGAACCTAAAACTGCTCTAAAAATAAAGTCTATTTAAAAAGAAAAAAAAATAAGACATTTTGGAGAAGAAATATGTGCCTTTATTCTCAGAGAGGACTTAGAAAGTTGGAAAAGATTTTAGATTTTTAGTCTAATGCCTGCATCTTTCTCGGGGAGCATCTAAGTTCTGAGAAGAGAAGGGACTCACTTAACCTGGTGAGTGACAGAGGACTAGGACCCAGGCATCCAGATTTCCATTTTCATAGTTCTTTCAATTTCATGGTAAGGCATTGTTTATGTGAGTTTGGTTAATGTTGCTATGGTTTTCCTGTGTACCTAGAAATAAGTGACATGCCATGATTTAAGTTCAAATTCAACTGTTCATTGCTGGTATATAGGAAAGAGATTGATTTTTTTAATATTAACCTTGTATCCTACAACCTTGCTATAATGACTTATTAGTGCAGGAGTTTTTTTGTTGATTCTTTCAGATTTTGTACATAGACAATCATGTCATCTGTGAATAAAGGCAGTTTTATTACTTCCTTCCCAATCTGTGTACCTTTTATTCTTTTTCTTGCCTTGTTGCATTAGCGAGGACTTCTAGTATGATGTTGAAAAGGAGTGGTGAGAGGGGCATCCTTGCCTTGTACCTGATCTTAGTGGGGAAAGCTTTGAGTTTCTCAACATTGAGGACGATATGAACTGAAGGTTTTTTGTAGATTTTTTTTTTAATCAAGTTGAGAAATCTCCCCTCTATTCCTAGTTTACTGAGAGTTTTTATGATGAATGGGTCCTGAATTGTCAAATGCTTTTTCTGCATTTATTGATATGATCACGTGATTTTTCTTTTTTAAAAAATATTTATTTATTTATTTTATTTTTGGCTGCATCGTGTCTTAGTTGCAGCATGCAGGAAGTTCGTTGTGGCATGTGGGATCCTCCGCTGTGGCACACCGGCTTCTCCCTAGTTGTGGCGTGCGGGCTCCAGAGCATGTGGACTCTGTAGCTGCGGCATGTGGGCTCTCTAGTCGTGGCCCACATACTCAGTAGCTGTGGCGTGTGGGCTTAGTTGCCCCGTGGCATGTGGGATCTTAGTTCCCCAACCAGGGATTGAACCTGCATCCCCTGCATTGGAAGGCGGATTCTTAACCACTGGACCACCATGGAAGTCCCTTGATTTTTCTTTTTCAGTTTGTTGTTTTGATGGATTACATTTGATTTTTTTTTATTGTTAAATTTTTTTTAACATCTTTATTGGAGTATAATTGCTTTACAATGGTGTGTTAGTTTCTGCTTTATAGCAAAGTGAATCAGTTATACATATACATATGTTCCCATATCTCTTCCCTCTTGCGTCTCCCTCCCTCCCACCCTCCCTATCCCACCCCTCTAGGTGGTCACAAAGCACAGAGCTGATCTCCCTGTGCTATGCGGCTGCTTCCCACTAGCTATCTATTTTAAGTTTTGTAGTGTATATATGTCCATGCCACTCTCTCACTTTGTCACAGCTTACCCTTCCCCCTCCCCATATCCTCAAGTCCATTCTTTAGTAGGTCTGTGTCTTTATTCCCGTCTTGCCCCTAGGTTCTTCATGACCTTTTTTTCCTTAGATTCTATATATATGTGTTAGCATATGGTATTTGTTTTTCTCTTTCTGACTTACTTCACTCTGTATGACAGACTCTAGGTCCATCCACCTCACTACAAATAACTCATTTTGTTTCTTTTTATGGCTGAGTAATATTCCATTGTATATATGTGCCACATCTTCTTTATCCATTCATCTGTTGACGGACACTTAGGTTGCTTCCATGTCCTGGCTATTGTAAGTAGAGATGCAAGGAACATTTTTGTACATGACGCTTTTTGAATTATGGTTTTCTCAGAGTACATGCCCAGTAGTGGGATTGCTGGGTTGTATGGTAGTTCTATTTTTAGTTTTTTAAGGAGTCTCCATACTGTTCTCCACAGTGGCTGTATCAATTTACATTCCCACCAACAGTGCAAGAGGATTCCCTTTTCCCCACACCCTCTCCAGCATTTATTGTTTGTAGATTTTTTGATGATGGCCCTTCTGACCGGTGTGAGATGATATCTCATTGTAGTTTTGATTTGCATTTCTCTAATGATTAATGATGTTGAGCATTCTTTCATGTGTTTATTGGCAATCTGTATATCTTCTTTGGAGAAATGTCTATTTAGGTCTTCTGCCCATTTTTGGATTGGGTTGTTTGTTTTTTTGATATTGAGCTGCATGAGCTGCTTGTAAATTTTGGAGATTAATCCTTTGTCAGTTGCTTCATTTGCAAATATTTTCTCCCATTCTGAGGGTTGTCTTTTCATCTTGTTTATGTTTTCCTTTGCTGTGCAAAAGCTTTTAAGTTTCATTAGGTCCCATTTGTTTATTTTTGTTTTTATTTCCATTTCTCTAGGCGGTGGGTCAAAAAGGATCTTGTTGTGATTTATGTCATAGAGTGTTCTGCCTATGTTTTCCTCTAAGAGTTTGATAGTGTCTGCCCTTACATTTAGGTCTTTAATCCATTTTGAGTTTATTTTTGTGTATGGTGTTAGGGAGTGTTCTAATTTCATACTTTTACATGTAGCTGTCCAGTTTTCCCAGCACCACTTATTGAAGAGGCTGTCTTTTCTCCACTGTGTATTCTTGCCTCCTTTATCAAAGATAAGGTGACCATATGTGCGTGGGTTTATCTCTGGGCTTTCTATCCTATTCCATTGATCTATATTTCTGTTTTTGTGCCAGTACCATACTGTCTTGATTATTGTAGCTTTGTAGTATAGTCTGAAGTCAGGGAGTCTGATTCCTCCAGCTCCATTTTTCTTTCTCAAGATAGCTTTGGCTATCCGGGGTCTTTTGTGTTTCCATACAAATTGTGAAATTTTTTGTTCTAGTTCTGTGAAAAATGCCAGTGGTAGTTTGATAGGGATTGCATTGAATGTGTAGATTGCTTTGGGTAGTAGAGTCATTTTCACAATGTTGATTCTTCCAATCCAAGAACATGGTATATCTCTCCATCTATTTGTATCATCTTTAATTTCTTTCATCAGTGTCTTATAATTTTTTGCATACAGCTCTTTTGTCTCCTTAGGTAGGTTTATTCCTAGATATCTTATTCTTTTTGTTGCAGTGGTAAATGGGAGTGTTTTCTTAATTTCACTTTCAGATTTTTCATCATTAGTGTATAGGGATGCTAGAGATTTCTGTGCATTAATTTTGTATCCTGCTACTTTACCAAATTCATAAATTAGCTCTAGTAGTTTTCTGGTAGCATCTTTAGGATTCTCTATGTATAGCATCAGGTCATCTGCTAACAGTGACAGCTTTACTTCTTCTTTTCCGATTTGGATTCCTTTTATTTCTTTTTCTTCTCTGATTGCTGTGGCTAAAACTTCCAAAACTATGTTGAATAATAGTGGTGAGAGTGGGCAACCTTGTCGTGTTCTTGATCTTAGTGGAAATGGTTTCAGTTTTTCACCATTGAGGACGATGTTGGCTGTGGGTTTGTCATATATGGCCTTTATTATGTTGAGGAAAGTTCCCTCTATGCCTACTTTCTGGAGGGTTTTTTATCATAAATGGGTGTTGGATTTTGTTGAAAGCTGTCTCTGCATCGATTGAAATGATCATATGGTTTTTCTCCTTCAATTTGTTAATATGCTGTATCACATTGATTGATTTGCATATATTGAAGAATCCTTGCATTCCTGGGATAAACCCCACTTGATCATGGTGTATGACCCTTTTAATGTGCTGTTGGATTCTGTTTGCTAGTATTTTGTTGAGGATTTTTGCATCTATATTCATCAGTGATATTGGCCTGTAGTTTTCTTTCTTTGTGACATCTTTGTCTGGTTTTGGTATCAGGGTAATGGTGGGCTCGTAGAATGAATTTGGGAGTGTTCCTCCCTCTGCTATATTTTGGAACAGTTTGAGAAGGATAGGTGTTAGCTCTTCTCTAAATGTTTGATAGAATTCGCCTGTGAAGCCATCTGGTCCTGGGCTTTTGTTTGCTGGAAGATTTTTTTTTTTTTTTTTTTTGGCTGAGTTGGGTCTCTGTTGCTGCATGCAGGCTTTCTCTAGTTGCTTCGAGTGGGGGCTACTCTTCGTTGTGGTGTGCAGGCTTCTCATTGCGGTGGCTTCTCTTGTTGCAGAGCACGGGCTCTAGGCATGCAGGCTTCAGTAGTTGAGACTCGCAGGCTCTAGACTGCCGGCTTAGTAGTTGTGGCACATGGGCTTAGTTGCTCCGCAGCATGTGGGATCTTCCCGGACCAGGGATTGAACCTGTGTCCCCTGCATCGACAGGCGGATTCTTAACCAGTGTGCCACCAGGGAAGCCCCTGCTGGAAGATTTTTAATCACAGTTTCAATTTCAGTGCTTGTGATTGGTCTGTTCATATTTTCTATTTCTTCTTGGTTCAGTCTCGGAAGGCTATGCATTTCTAAGAATTTGTCCGTTTCTTCCACGTTGTCCATTTTATTGGCATAGAGTTGCTTGTAGTAATCTCTCAGGATCCTTTGTATTTCTGTAGTGTCAGTTGTTACTTCTCGTTTTTCATTTCTAATTCTATTGATTTGAGTCTTCTCCCTTTTTTTCTTGATGAGTCTGGCTAATGGTTTATCAATTTTGTTTATCTTCTCAAAGAACCAGCTTTTAGTTTTATTGATCTTTGCTGTCATTTCCTTCATTTCTTTTTCATTTATTTCTGATCTGATCTTTATGATTTGTTTGCTTCTGCTAACTTTGGGGTTTTTTTGTTCTTCTTTCTCTAATTGCCTTGGATGTAATGTTAGGTTGTTTATTTGAGATGTTTCTTGTTTCTTAAGGTAGGATTGTATTGCTATAAACTTACCTCTTAGAATTGCTTTTGCTGCATCCCATAGGTTTTGGGTTGTCGTGTTTTCATTGTCATTTGTTTCTAGGTATTTTTAAATTTCCTCTTTGAGTTCTTCAGTGATCTCTTGGTTATTAAGTAGTGTATTGTTTAGCCTCCATGTGTTTGTATTTTTTACAGATTTTTTCCTGTAATTGATATCTAGTCTCATAGCGTTGTGGTCAGAAAAGATACTTGATATGATTTCAATTTTCTTAAATTTACCAAGGCTTGATTTGTGACCCAAGGTAGGATCTATCCTGCAGAATATTCCATGAGTACTTGAGAAGAATGTGTATTCTGTTATTTTTGGATGGAATGTCCTATAAATATCAATTAAGTCCATCTGGTATCATTTAAAGCTTGTATTTCCTTATTTATTTTCATTTTGGATGATCTGTCCATTGGTGAAAGTGGGGTGTTAAAGTCCCCTACTATGATTGTGTTACTGTCCATTTCCCCTTTTATGGCTGTTAGTATTTGCCTTATATATTGAGGTGCTCCTATGTTGGGTGCATAGATATTTACAATTATTATATCTTCTTCTTGGATCGATCCCTTTATCATTATGTAGTGTCCTTCTTTGTCTCTTGTAATGGTCTTTATTTTAAAGTCTGTTTTGTCTGATATGAGAATTGCTATTCCAGGTTTCTTTTGATTTCCATTTGCATGGAATATCTTTTTCCATCCCCTCACTTTCAGTCTGTACGTGTCCCTACGTCTGAAGTGAGTCTCTTGTCGACAGCATATATACAGATCTTGTTTTTGTATCCATTCAGCCAGTCTATATCTTTTGGTTGGAGCATTTAATCCATTTACATTTAAAGTAATTATCAATATATATGTTCCTATTACCATTTTCTTAATTGTTTTGTTACTGTAGGTCTTTTCCTTCTCTTGTGTTTCCTTCCTAGAGAAGTTCCTTTAGCATTTGTTGTAAAGCTGGTTTGGTGGTGCTGAATTTTCTTAGCTTTTGCTTGTCTGTAAAGGTTTTAATTTCTCCATCAAATGTGAATGAGATTCTTGCTGGGTAGAGTAATCTTGGTTGTAGGTTTTTCTCCTTCATCACTTTAAATATGTCCTGCCACTCCCTTCTTGCTTGCAGAGTTTCTGCTGAAAGATCAGCTGTTAACCTTATGGGCATTCCCTTGTGTGTTATTTGTTGTTTTTCCCTTGCTGCTTTTAATATTTGTTCTTTGTATTTAATTTTTGATAGTTTGATTAATATGTGTCTTGGCGTGTTTCTCCTTGGATTTATCCTGTATGCGACTCTCCATGCTTCCTGGAGTTGATTATCTATTTCCTTTCCCATATTAGGGAAGTTTTCAACTATAATGTCTTCAAATATTTTCTCAGTCCCTTTCTTTTTCTCTTCTTCTTCTGCGACCCCTATAATTCAAATGTTGGTGTGTTTAATGTTGTCCCAGAGGTCTCTGAGACTGTCCTCAGTTCTTTTCATTCTTTTTTCTTTATTCTGCTCTGCAGTAGTTATTTCCACTATTTTATCTTCCAGGTCACTTATCTGTTCTTCTGCCTCAGTTATTCTGCTGTTGATCCCTTCTAGAGAATCTTTGATTTCATTTATTGTGTCATTCATCACTGTTTGTTTGCTCTTTAGTTCTTCTAGGTCCTTGTTAAACATTTCTTGTATTTTCTCTATTTCCACGATTTTGGATCATGTTTACTATCATCATTCTGAATTCTTTTTCAGGTAGACTTCCTATTTCCTCTTCATTTGTTAGGTGTGGTGGGTTTTTGCCTTCCTCCTTCATGTGCTGTGTGTTTTTCTGTCTTCTCATTTGCTTAACTTACTGTGTTTGGGCTCTCCTTTTCGCAGGCTGTGGGTTCGTAGTTCCCGTTGTTTTTGGTGTCTGTCCCCAGTGGCTAAGGTTGGTTCAGTGGGTTGTGTTGGCTTCCTG
Organism: Balaenoptera physalus; assembly: GCF_965194825.1. NCBI lineage: Eukaryota > Metazoa > Chordata > Mammalia > Artiodactyla > Balaenopteridae > Balaenoptera > Balaenoptera physalus. Next base: position 82,308,208 of record NC_138886.1, on the reverse strand, counting down.
GTGGAGGGGACTAGTTCCTGTGTTCTGGTGGATGAGGCTGGATCTTGTCTTTCTGGTGGGCAGGTCCACGTCTGGTGGTGTGTTTTGGGGTGTCTGTGGCCTTATTATGATTTTAGGCAGCCTCTCTGCTAATGGATGGGGTTGTGTTCCTGTCTTTCTAGTTGTTTGGCATAGGGTGTCCAACATTGTAGCTTGCTGGTCGTTGAGTGAAGCTGGATCTTGGCATTGAGATGGAGATCTCTGGGAGATTTTTGCCGTTTGATACTACGTGGAGCTGGGATGTCTCTTGTGGACCAGTGTCTTGAACTCTCCCACCTCAGAGGTACAGCCCTGATGCCTGGCTGGAGCACCAAGAGCCTTTCATCCACACGGAAAAAGAGAAAAAGTGAAAAAAATATATGTATGTTTGCTCCCAAAGTCCACCTCCTCTATTTGGGATGATTTGTTGTCTATTCAGGTATTCCACAGATGCAGGGTACATCAAGTTGATTGTGGAGATTTAATCCGCTGCTCCTGAGGCTGCTGGGAGAGATTTCCCTTTCTCCTCTTTGTTCGCACAGCTCCGGGGGTTCAGCTTTGGATTTGGACCCGCCTCTGCGTGTAGGTCGCCTGAGGGCGTCTGTTCTTTGCTCAGACAGGACGGGGTTAAAGGAGCAGCTGATTCGGGGGCTCTGGCTCACTCAGGCTGGGGGGAGGGAGGGGTACGGATGTGGGGCGAGCCTGCGGCGGCAGAGGCCGGTGTGACGTTGCAGCAGCCTGAGGCGTGCCGTGCGTTCTCCCGGGGAAGTTGTCCCCGGATCACGGGACCCTGGCGGTGGCGGGCTGCACAGGCTCCCGGGAGGGGCGGTGTGGAGAGTGACCTGTGCTTGCACAGAGGCTTCTTGGTGGCGGTAGCAGCAGCCTTAGTGTCTCATGTCCGTCTCTGGGGTCTGCGCTGATAGCCGCAGCTCGCGCCCGTCTCTGGAGCTCATTTAGGCTGCGCTCTGAATCCCCTCTCCTCGCGCACCAGGAAACAAAGAGGCAAGAAAAAGTCTCTTGTCTCTTCGTCAGTTCCAGACCTTTTCCCAGACCCCCTCCCAGCTAGCCGTGGCGCCCTAGCCCCCTTCAGGCTGTGTTCACGCCGCCAACCCCAGTTCTCTCCCTGCGATCCAACCGAAGCCCGAGCCTCAGCTCCCAGCCCCGCCCGCCCCAGCGGCTGAGCAGACAAGCCTCTCGGGCTGGTGAGTGCTGTTCGGCACCGATCCTCTGTGCGGGTGTCTCTCCGCTTTGCCCTCTGCACCGCTGTGGCTCTGCTCTCCTCCGTGGCTCCGAAGCTTACCCCCCACCCACCCCCTGTCTCTGCCAGTGAAGGACCTTCCTAGTGTGTGGAAACCTTTCCTCCTTCACAGCTCCCTCCCACTGGTGCAGGTCCCGTCCCTCTTCTTTTGTCTCTCTTTTTTCTTTTTTCTTTTGCCCTACCCAGGTATGTGGGGAGTTTCTTGCCTTTTGGGAGGTCTGAGGTCTTCTGCCAGCGTTCAGTGGGTGTTCTGTAGGAGCTGTTCCACGTGTAGATGTATTTCTGATGTATTTGTGGGGAGGAAGGTGATCTCTGCATCTTACCCTTCCGCCATCTTGAAACTCCTCCAATTGATTTTTGATTGTTGATCCTGCCTTGCATACCTGGGATGAATCCCACTTAATTGGGTCATCTAATGATTTAGACAAAGGAAATTAACTCCTGAAACTTGTCCTTTTTGATAAATAAACAGCACCTCTCAAATCAGTTATTTTCCCTCCCTCATTTATTTTGGAGATAATATCTTTTCTCTTTATTAATTACTATGGAGCACATAGTAAAAGTTCAAATAATGCAAAAAATTTTTAAATGAAAAATAAATGCTCCTGCAACACCAGACCCTAGATGCACTCCTCAGAGGCCACCACTCTCCACAGATTTTTTTTGGTGCATCCTTCCAGAATTTCCTTCTAGAACTTTCTGTTTCCTTTCATAGAAAAATAATGACCTCCTTATATTATGGACTAATGACAACCCTACTGAGCTGTAGTTTTTATGCGCCAAGTGACCTGGAGAGTTGTTTTATAGGGCTAGCTTGGCTGACACTTCTAGAACTAGAGGTAAGATGCATTGGGTTTTTGTCTCAGGCTCTGAATGCCTCCAGAAATGTTGGGGTCCACTTGATGTTTCTATTGGCTCCTTTATTCTCATTGGTGGGCTTGTATTTGTGCTGGATGACTGATAGTCACATCCTATTTTGGGGGGAGTGTCCTCACTGCTTCTTCCATTATGTCATTTTATATTCCCCCTGTAGCGTGACTGGAATAAATGAAGAACGCTTCCATGCTCTTCCCCTTCTCTGCTCACCTCTGTGTCTTGCAGACTTAGGATGTCTTCAAAGAGAACCTTTCCTCCCAAAGACCCTGTTTAAAATTCCACTGCCTCAGTGATGTGTGAAGAACAGTCAGAGGTGCTGAAAGACGTTTGATGTGTGAGATTCCTTCCAGAGAATAGTGACTTACTTAGATCTCAGAGGACCCCAGTCAGTGAGGGGCCAGAAGAAAGGGGGCCTGGCCTCAGGGCAAAGGAGAGCAGAAAGGGAAGCCACAGGCATTTGCTCAGGTAGTGTGTGAGCGTGCCTTGCAGTGAGGGTTTTAGGTGCCTGTATGGCCATGGTAGTCCCTGTGCACATTTTTGCAGGAGGGCTTAGAAAGATTTTCCAGTCACAGTTGATCAACCAGTAAGCATTTATTAAACCAACAAAATTTTAATGCCCCATCACATACACTATCTGAGTCTTCTCTCTAAAGTGACACTCCAAATCACATTGCTCCTTGTCACATTTTTCATAGCACTTATGGCTATTTATTAACTTCTTCAGTCCTTTGGGTGCCTGCTTGCTTCTGTCTTCCCCACTAGACTGGCAGCTCCGTGAGGGCAGGGATGCTGATGCATCCCAGTGTCTAGTGCCTGGGACACTGTAAGTGCTTAATACAAACATCGATTAGCGGAAATAATACATAATGAATACACTTTACCAAATAGTAACAGTAGTGAGTGATCACCACCATTTGTGGAGCACCTACTATGTGCCAGCTCCTGTGCTAGCCACCTTTCATCTCATTTAATCCTCAGAAGCAGCTCTATGAAGTGAGAATTAATATCCCTGTTTTATAGGTTAGGAAAGTGGGCCAAGAAATGTATCCTGTCCCAGGACATACAGCCAGTAAGCAGTGGGCTGAGATTTGAACCTCGGTCTGTCCAAGACCACGAAGTTCAAGGAATGAGGTATAATCCCTAGGGATGTTAACCGTGAGTAGTCACTGCAGAAACGGGCCCAAAGGAGCAGGTTGCCACCTTCCAGGTGAGTGTCGGGTGGCTGGTGGCAGGCCAGGCATCTGCTCTTCAGGAATTGAAATGGAGACACCCAGACAGTCGTCAACGCTGTGCTGCAGGGTGGGTTTATCCCTGATGCGAGTTCCTGGTAGATATTTTGAGCAGTTGTGAATTATTTAGGTACCGAGCCAGAAACACTTCCTGGCATTGAATCCTAACTGAAAATTGCGCATGAAATTAAAGTCAAGAGGTTCAGCAGTTATTTATTTATTTTTTCTGTTAATGAATGAGGAAAAAACCAGCCTTTCAGCCCTCAGCTTTATGTTTCACCTTCTTGTTTCTCTTCCCTGGATCTCCAAGTGGCTCCTCAGTGCTTGTGAGTCTTCTTTTTTTTTTTTTTTTTTTTTTTTATATCATATCTTGCAAAATACCTGAGAGCCGTTTTCACCATTCTGGGTGCCCAGAGAGTGCTCAGTTTGATCCGTTCTCCCACAAGGAGAGCTTCAGCAGAGAGAAATGAGGCCTAATGAGCCCCCTCATCATGGCAGACTCCCTCCTTCTCTGGGCCCTCTCCGAGCCTCGCTGCTTTCCCTCCTTCTGGGCTGTTGTGCTAATTGGGGATCAACTGAGCTATTATTGTGAATTTATACAACACGTTATGTGTTGTAAAATGCCTCATATTCAGTTTATCAGTCATTTCTTAAGTAAGTCACTAACTAGGGAAGGAGGAGAATTCAGAAGGATCTAGGCCCAACTCGCAGGCTTATCCTAGTGGGTTAACCTGGTGAGGGCAAAACTTGTAAGAGGGACCAAATGCATGTTCTTAATGAGGGTCGGTGCTGGTCAGTCCCTGAGAGGGATCCCCCCCCACATTTCCATGTCTTCTTTTTCTGGCTGCACTGCGTGGCTTGTGGGATCTTAGTTCCCCGACGAGGGATTGGACCTGGGCCCCAGCAGTGAAAGCACCAAGTCCTAACCACTGGACCGCCAGGGACTTCCCCCCATGTCTTTTTTTAAAAAAAGTTTTATTGAGATATAATACACATACCATACAATTCACCCATTTAAAGTGTATAATTCAGTGGGTTTTAGTATATTCACAGGGTTGTACAACCATCACCACAGTCAACTTTAGAGCATTCCATCACTCCCCAAAGAAACACCAGACTGCTTAGTCATCACTCCACCCAACCCCTGCATTTTCCCCAGCAGCTACTAATCTACTTTCTGTCTCTATAGATTTGCCTATTCTGGACATTTCATATACATGGAATCATAAGATATGTGGTCTTTGTGACTGATGTCTTTCAATTAACATAATGTTTTCTGGGTTCATTCATGTTGTATCAGTACCTCATTCATACTTGTATCAGGATGTATCAGTAACTTTATTTCTCTTCATTGCCAAATACTATTCCATTGTATGGATATACCACAGTTTGTTTATCCATTCATTTTTTAATGGACATTTGAGTTGTGTCTACTTTTTGGCTATTATGGATAATGCTGCTCTGAACATTTATGTACAGGTTTTTGTGCGGACATACATTTTCATTTACCTAGGAGTAGAATTGCTGGTGCATGTGGTAATTCTATGTTTAAGCTTTGAGGAACTGGCAGACTGTTATCCACAGTGGCTCAACTATTCTACATTCCTGCCAGCAGTATATGAGGGTTCCATTTTCTCCACATTCTCATGAATAACATTGTTATTATTTGACTTTTTGACTACAGCCATCTTAGTAGGTGTGAAGTGAAGTGGATTTGCACTGTGGCTTGGGTTTGTATTTCCCTGGTGGCTTCCACTGTATCTTGACAATGAAATTTTTTTATACATATCTATTTATTTTTGGTGAGAACACAAGTTCTACTCTTGGCAAATTTCAATTCTATAATGCAGTGTAATTGACTATAATCACTATGTTTTACATTACATTCTCAGACCTTATTCATCTTATAGCTGAAAGTGTGTACCCTTTATCAACGTCTCCCTATTTTCCCCAGCCCCTGGTAACTACTTTTTTACTCTCTATTTCTTTGAGTTTGACTTTTTTTTTCCCCGATTCCACATATAAGTGATACCATGCAGTTTTTGTCTTTCTCTGTCTGGCTTATTTCGCTTAGCAAAGTGTTCTCAGATTTTATTCATGTTGTCACAAATGGCAGGATTTCATTCTTTCTCATGGCTGAATAATATTCCATTGTTATGTATATAAATTTATCTTTTGATGAACACTTAGGTTGTTTCCATATCTTGGCTATTGTGAATAATGCTGCAGTAAATATGGGAGTGCAGTTATCTCTTCATTATCCTGCTTTCATGTCCTTTGGATATATACCCAGAAGTGGGATTGCTGGGTCATATGGTGGTTGTATTTAAAAACTTTTTTTATCAAAGTACAGTTGATTTACAATATTGTGTTAGTTTCAGATGTACAGCAAAGTGATTCAGTTACACATTTTTTTTCAGATTATTTTCCATTATAGGTTATTATGAGATATTGAATATAGTTCCCTGTGCTATACAGTAAATCCTTGTTGCTTATCTATTTTATGTATAGTAATGTGTATCTGTTAACCCATATTCCTAATTTCCCCTCCCTGCTTCCTTTTCCCTTTGGTCACCATAAATTTGTTTTCTATGTCTGTGAGTCTGTTTCTGTTTTGTATATAGATTCATCTGTATTATTTTTTAGATTCCACATAAAAGTGATATCCCATAGTATTTGTCTTTCTCCGTCTGACTTACTTCACTTAGTGTGATCATCTCTAGGTCCATCCATGTTGCTGCAATTGGCAATATTTCATTCTTTTTTATGGCTGAGTAATGTTCCACCTTCTTAAACCAATCATCTGTTGATGGGAATTTGGGTTGTTTCCATGTCTTGACAATAAAGTTTTTACTTAGGCAGCTGGATGTTCTGCTGGGGGTTAATATTGGAACAGACGAGGAGAGTGTCTGTCTCTGGAACCCTCCTCTCCTCAGGCAACCTCACGTCCATGGGGCACCCCTCACCCTTGAGCCTTTTCTGTCTGTGGGGCTGGGGGAGGGAGTAGACCAAGTCTGAACCACTATCCAGGCCTTCACTCTGTTAGCCACCTTCAGAGTTGGCCTTCTGCTTTACTGGCCATTCTTAATTATCCCATGACCCACAAAAAACATGAAGATTTAAAACAATTTGCTTTTAAAATTCAGTTACAGATGTTGTCCTGTCATAACTGCAAGCTGAGTTATGAAAGTTTCTAAGGTCACAAGTGTTTTTATGAAGACACTATATGTCAAGCCCGCAGCACAGAAGAAAGACTGTGTTTTCCAGCTTTCCTATGTCCTCAAATATGAATGGATAAGCAGAGCCCAAATCCTTGGAAATATGTTTTTTCTAAAAATTAAATTCCTTATCTTGAGAGACTTGTAGATTTATATGCAGTTGTAAGAAGTAATGCCAAGAGATCCCATCCTTGGGCTGTTTACTTGTGGGAGAAAATGAAGATTTACTGAGGGACTGGAAAATAACTCTGGAAGCATGCCAGGAATTCCAACTATTTCTGCTGCCATCAGCTCCCTGCTTTCCCCAGGATGAGGACCATATGACCCAACAATCAAATAAGCTGCTCCGGAGGAGTGGTTACTTATTGACAGCGGCTATTCAGCGTTGCGATTTATTTTGGCTTAAGGTGGACAAACCTAATAACAGTACCCCCTTCTCTTCCTTCTCATTCTTGTTCTTAAGGGTCAGTTGCTAATATTGAACCTTTCCTGCCATGGCTGCTGCTGCTGCCCCTAATCCTTTGAACTTGTAAAAGACGTTAAGCCTGTTAAAAGGTCTCATTTTAACTTAGACCTACCCACGCTGGGAAAAGATCCTCTAAATGAGGCAAAGAATGTAAATAAGCTAATGATTTTATAAAATTGGTCAGTGTAGTACCTGGCATATCATTTGAGTTTGGTTCTTTCACTGATTCCACACATATTTATAGAACTATAACTCTGTGTTAGGCATTGTTTGAGATGCTAGGGGTACAATTAGAGAAAAAAAACACATAGAAATTTCTGCCCTCATCTAGCTTACATTCCCCTGAGGGAAGACAAAAAAATTACAACAGAAAACAAAACCAAAAAGTAAAATAATGGATAAAAAGTAGGGAGTGGGGGCAAAGTGGGGAGGGGGAGGGAGTGGGGATGGATTCCATTAAAAAAAAACCTTTTAATATTGTGCTGTACATTACATCCCCAGGACTTATTTATCTTATAACTGGAAGTTTGTACCTTTTGAACCCCCTTCACCCATTTCACACCCCTGCCCCTCCCACCCCTCACTCCTGGCAACCACTGATCTGTTCTATCTGTGAGTTCAGTTTTTTGCTTTTTGTTTTTTAGATAACTCATATAAGTGAAGTCATACAGTGTTCGTCTTTTTCTGTCTGACTTATTTCACTCAGAATAATACCCTCCAAGTCCATCCATGTTGTTGCAAATGGCAAAATTTCATTCTTTTTTATGGCTGAGTAGTATTCCATTGTGTGTGTGTATATGTGTGTGTATCACATCTTCTCTATCCATTTATCTGTTGATGGACACTTAGGTTGCTTCCATATCTTGGCAATTGTAAATAATACTAAATAATGCTGCTACGAACATCAGGGTGTGTGTATCTTTTCAAATTAGGTTTTTTATTTTTTTTGGATATATATACCCAGGAGTGGGATTGCTGGGTCATACAGTAGTTCTATTTTTAGTTTTTTGAGAAACCTCCATACTGTTTTCCACTATAGCTGCACCAATTTACATTCTCACCAACAGTGTACAAGAGTTCCCTTTTTGCTACATCTTTGCCGACGTTTGTTATTTGTATTCTTTTGATGATAGCCATTCTGACAGGTGTGAAGTGATATCTTATTGTGGTTTTGATTTTGCATTTCCTTGACGACTAGCGATGTTGTGCATCTTTTCCTGTGCCTGTTGGCCATCTGCATTTCCTCTTTGGAAAAATGTCTATTCAGTTCTTCGGCCAATTTTTTAATTGGGTTGTTTGTTTTTTTGATGTTGAGTTATTTGATGTTGAGCTATTTATATATGTTGGGTATTAACCCCTTATCAGTCATATCATTTGCAAATATTTTCTCCCATTCAGTAGGTTGTCTTTTCCTTTTGTCAATGGTTTCCTTTGCTGTGCAAAAGCAGCCCTATACATTACATAAAGGAATGAACATGGCTGTGTCTTATAAAAGTTCATTTACATAAATAGGCAGAAGAGCAAGTTTGGCCATGGACTGCAGTTTGTCAATCCCTGCACTAGAATAAAAAAATGTGAGGGAGGTGAGAAATCAGGCCCTGTGGATGGGTGTCTTTGGGGACAGCATTCCAAGCAGAAGCAACAACCAGTGCAGAGGCCCTGAGGTGAGTTTGTGGCTGGCTTGAGAGAAGAACGGTAAAGCCCGAGTGAACAAGTGGAAAACTAGTAGGAGACAAGGTGGGAGAGGTGGAGGGGCCATTCCTATGGGGATTTGTAGGCCAAGGTAAACTCAATGCATGTTTACTAAGAATATTCAAAAGAATAATCAGTGAACTGCTTTTTTAGCAGTTGAAGTATGACATGCATATAGAAAGGTATTCAGGCATACAGCATGACACTTTTGTAAAGTGAACACTGGGTGACAGTACCCAGATCCAGAAACACAACCGGACTGGCACCTCAGAAGCCCTCCCCATGCCTCCTCTCGGGCACTGCTCCTGGCGGGTGACCGCTAGCCTGGCTTCTAACACCACAGGTTAGTTGTACTCATTGTTGAACTTCATATAACTTTTCATAAGAGGCACGTGTGGTATGCTGTCTGTTGCCTGCCTGCATCTGACTCCTTGGGCTTAACGTTATGTTTCTGAACTTCATCCTTGTTGCTGCTTTTGGTTATAATTTAATTCTCACTAAGGTATGGGAGTCAGTTCTATGAAGATATTATTTAGTTGTTTTTTCCACTGTTGATGGACATTTACATTGTTTCCAGTTTTGGCCATCACAAGCTGCTTTGTTAGCTTTAACTTAAAAAAAAAAAACAAACTCAAGCACACAGAGTCAGCCAAATATTTAGGGGCTTTTGGAGTTTTTGGAAAACAGTTGCAAGTGTTTGAGAACAAGACAGGCCTGGACCGTTCACATACTGTCCAAGGGTGAGGTGGTTGTTTTCCTGCTGCAGCTCAGGAGGTCCAAGGCGGCCAGCACTGCAGCTGCCACAGGCCTAGCTGTGTGGCCCGCCATCATGCTCAAGTGGCCAAGCCACCTTCCCCTATGACACTCCTCTAGCAGACATCTGTCTGAGTGTTCCAGAAAGAAGCTCTTGTGGTGGGGCCTCTGGGGCTCCCACGAGCACTTCTGCAACCATGGTCTGTGGGATCACGGAGAACGTGTGTTCCCTAAATCTGTAAACCTGTGATGCAGAAACACGAAACTTTTTGGGCCATGACGCTTTCTTCCCACGTCCTTGGAAAGAACGTAAACATTTAGGCAACTCAAGGTCAAATCTGCCTGGAGAAGGGAAGTCTGTGTCTGCGAGTATTCTTCATGAAGTGCTCAGGCAGCAGCATGAGCAGATCAGTTTTCGGTGCTTTGGAAGCTGACCTTTCTGAGCACGCGGGTCTTGTGCTGAACACGCAGGCCAGATGCACTTTGCAGCTGCAGAGTCATGAGGTGGAAATCTGATCACTATTAGGAGGACCTTGGTGGCTCTCCCATTCCTCCCAGCTCTCTCGGGCCACCTGTCCTGTTGCCCCTCTGCTCAGCCAGCACACCCCCTCCCATCTACATCATCCTCTTAACAATGCAACATGGCCCTGGCTGCCCATCTGGTGGCCTCAGTGCTTGGCTAATCTTAGAACACTCCCAGGTCACCACTGGGGCTCACACAGCCTCCATGTCCTTCTTGAGCACTTTCTGATTTGACTGGAGGGGGAAGTTCCTCCTTGTGGACTCATTCTAAATTAAGGAGCCCAAGAAGACACACTAGTAGGTAAACTGAGGAAATAGGTAGGCTGGAAAAAGCAAGAGAGAAGGCAGCCTCCCAAGTTAGCAATTCTGAGCTTTCTCACCTGTTCCTAGATGTAGGCTCTGTTTTACAGGATTTCCCAGTAGCATGGATATTTCTAGACTCTTCCATTGCTTCTACAAGAATCATTGTAAAATACCCCTTTCATGGTGCATTATTGTATGGGGGGATGCTCTCTTTCTGTGTAGAAGAAATTCTCATGATAGGAATAGACACCAGGCACAGAGCAGATGTGTGGAAATTGTTTGCTGAAAGAATGAATAAGGAAAGTATGTCTTTGAACTTTCTATAGCAACTCTGACATCCCACTGTACTGGGGTCTCCTGAACCCAACGTTGTTTGTTGTCTGTCTCTAGCTGACCTAATCTGACAACGCAACATCGCCTAGAAGACTTCCTGTCACTCATTCATTCATTCATTCATTCACTCATCAAATATTTACTGTGCAATGTCCTGTGAGAGGATCTGGGGATGTAGCAGTGAACAAGACAGTACAAGTTTGTGGAGCTTCTATTCTAGTGGGAAGAATCTGGCAATAAGCAAACAGTAATACAAATAAAAATTAGGAAAGGTGGTGATGAATTCTATGTAGAAAAGTTCAGTTGGGTCAGGGGGATGAGAGAGTGAGGTGGAATAGGGATGAGAGAGTGAGGTGGAATAGGGATGAGAGAGTGAGATGGAATAGGGATGAGAGAGTGAGATGGAATAGGGATGAGAGAGTGAGATGGAATAGGGATGAGAGAGTGAGATGGAATAGGGATGAGAGAGTGAGATGGAATAGGGATGAGAGAGTGAGATGGAATAAGGATGAGAGAGTGAGATGGAATAGGGATGAGAGAGTGAGGTGGAATAGGGATGAGAGAGTGAGGTGGAATAGGGATGAGAGAGTGAGATGGAATAAGGATGAGAGAGTGAGATGGAATAGGGATGAGAGAGTGAGGTGGAATAGGGATGAGAGAGTGAGGTGGAATAGGCATGAGAGAGTGAGGTGGAATAGGGATGAGAGAGTGAGGTGGAATAGGGATGAGAGAGTGAGGTGGAATAGGGATGAGAGAGTGAGATGGAATAAGGATGAGAGAGTGAGGTGGAATAGGGATGAGAGAGTGAGATGGAATAGGGATGAGAGAGTGAGATGGAATAGGGATGAGAGAGTGAGATGGAATAGGGATGAGAGAGTGAGGTGGAATAGGGATGAGAGAGTGAGGTGGAATAGGGATGAGAGAGTGAGGTGGAATAGGGATGAGAGAGTGAGATGGAATAAGGATGAGAGAGTGAGGTGGAATAGGGATGAGAGAGTGAGATGGAATAGGGATGAGAGAGTGAGATGGAATAGGGATGAGAGAGTGAGATGGAATAGGGATGAGAGAGTGAGATGGAATAGGGATGAGAGAGTGAGGTGGAATAGGGATGAGAGAGTGAGATGGAATAGGGATGAGAGAGTGAGATGGAATAAGGATGAGAGAGTGAGATGGAATAGGGACGAGAGAGTGAGGTGGAATAGGGATGAGAGAGTGAGGTGGAATAGGGATGAGAGAGTGAGGTGGAATAGGGATGAGAGAGTGAGGTGGAATAGGGATGAGAGAGTGAGATGGAATAAGGATGAGAGAGTGAGATGGAATAGGGATGAGAGAGTGAGGTGGAATAGGGATGAGAGAGTGAGGGGGAATAGGGATGAGAGAGTGAGGTGGAGTCGGGATGAGAGAGTGAGGTGGAATGGAGATGAGGCAGTGTTCTTTCTAGCGTGGCTGGGAAGGTCTCTCTGATAAGGTGGTGTTTGAGCAGAGGCCTAGAGGAAGTGAGGGGGAGCCAAGTTGGTATCTGGGAGAAGAACATTCCAGGAAAAGAGAAGAGGTTCAAAGGCCTCAAAGCAGAAGGGAGCATGGTGTATCTGAGGAACAAGAGGGGTTGGAGGAGCGAGGGGAGAGGGCTGGGAGAGAAGCCCAGACAGGTGGAGGCAGGTCCGTCGGGTGGGTCTTCCAGGTCACTGGAAGCACTTGGAAGCCACTGGAAGGTTTTACTAGTGGGCAGCATGGTCAGACCTGTGTGTTTAAGACCTGTGTGTTAAGAGGGTCACTCAGTTGCTGTGTGAGAATCAGCTCAAGGGGGACAGGAGCAAAAGCAGGGAGACCCATTGGAAGGCTGATGCGCTCTTCCTGGTGAGAGATGTACCCTTGTGTGGTGAGAAGTTTTAGAACGCCCAAGGCTGCCAGACTGTCCAATGGTCCGGAACAGGGTGCTCTACTTTTGTGTGAATTTCAAGCTCAGGATATAAACACCGGCCTGGACTTGGAGAGGGGGCTGGTGAGGGCTTCCCTGGGTCCTGCCCCCCACTCCTCTTCCTCTTGAAGGGCCCTCACCACGGAGCGCCGTGGGGCACAGACCCAGTGAAGCCAGGCAGCATCTGGGTGTTAGCAGCACTTGGTGCTCACCCGAAATGACAGCAGGACGCCGACCCCATTGTCACCAGCTTCAGGGCAGCCCCCTCCTCCTCTGAGGAGGAGAGTTTCACCTAGCTTTCATCACACAGGGCCTCCACAAGCTGTAGTTCCCTTCCCCTTCTTGCTGGAGTGAATTGAACCTTTTCTTTCCTCCCTCCCTTCCCCCTTCTCTCTCTCTGTGTCTTTCTTTCCCTCTTTCTTTTCTTTCTTTCTCTCTCCCTTTCTTTCTTTCTCTCTCCCTCCCTCTCCCTTCTCTCTCTCTTTCTCTCTCTCTCTCCTCCCTCCCCACTCCCACCCTTCCCTCCTTCCTTCCTTCTTCCCTCCCTTCCTTCCCTTTTTTTCCTTTTTAATTGAGATATAATTTACATATAGCATTGAGTAAGTTTAAAGTGTACAACGTGTTGATTTGACACATTTATACATTGTGATTTGATTACCACTGTAGCTTTAGTTAACACCTCTAGCATGTCCCATAATTATCATTTCCTTTTTGTGAGAACATTTAAGATCTAGTCTCTTAGCAATTTTGAAATATTATAATATTGTATTGTTGACTGTAATCACTGTGCTGTGCATTAGATCTCTAGAACTTATTCATCGTCTAGTTGCAAGTACCCTAAACAACATCTCCCCAATTCCCCAACACCCCAGTCCCTGGTAACTACCACTCTACTCTCTGTTTCTATAATTTCAGCTTTTTTTGATTTCACATATAAGTGCTATCATGCAGTATTTATCTTCCTCTATCTGGCTTATCTCACTTAGTATAATGTCCTTGAGGTCCATCCATGTTGTTGCAAATGGCAGGATTTCCTTCTTTTTCATTGCTGAATACTATTCCATTGTATATTTATACCACACCTTTATCCATTCGTTTACTGACAGACACTTAGGTTGTTTCCATATCTTGGCTGCTGTGAATAGTGATGCAATGAACATGGGAGTGCAGACATCTTTTCAATATCCTGTTTTCATTTCCTTTGAATATATACCTGGAATTGTGATTACTGGATTATATGGTAGTTCTATTTTTAATTTTCTGAGGAACCTCCCTACTGCTTTCCATAGTGGCTGCACCAATTTACATTCCCACCACCAGTGCACAAGGGTTCCCTTTCTGCCACATGCTTGCAGCACCTGTTATCTCTTGTCTTCTTGATGATTGCCATTCTCACAGGTGTGAGGTGGAGTTGGGCCTTTTCTGTCCATGATTTCACCCATGTCTTCTGAGGTGCGGCTTTCCTTACACGTCTCTGGATCTGGACTCACCCGGTTCACTTAGGTGGTGGAGGTGTTGCCCTTGAGTGTTGGCCATTCCAACCCGTATGTCCGGTTTACACCTCTTTGTCTTCACCATTTGGATTCTGCCTTGGTTATCTACTTCTACGTAACAGATGACCACACACCGAGAGCCTTAAGACAGCACTCATTTACTAGCTCTGTAGGCCAGAAGTGTGGTGGACTCAACTGGGCTCTATGCTCAGGGAATCACAAAGCCACCGTCAAGGTTCAGCTGGGTTGGGCTTTTATTTGGAGGCTCAGGGAAGAATCTGTTTCCAAGGTCATTCAGGGTGGTGGTAGAAGCCAGTTCTTTGTGGTTGTAGAACTTCAGACCCCATTTTCTTGGCTGTCAGCCAAGAGCTACTCTCAGCTTCTAGAGGTCACCCATATTCCTTGTCATGTGGCCCCCTCTGTCTTCAAGCCACAATGATGCACTGAATCCTTCTCATGCTTTGACTCTCTCTGACTTCCCTTCTGCCACCAGTTGGAGAAAGCACCCTGTTTTTAGGGATCATGTGATTATATTTGGCCTATCTGGATAATCCAAGGTAATCTCCCTACCTGAAGGTCAGCTGTGCCATGTAGCACAGCGTAAGCATGGGGGCGCTGTCTCATCATAGTGATTGGTTCTGGGGATTAGGGCAGGACATCATTAGGGCCATTTTAGAAATTCTGCCTACCCTGACAGATTCTTTTGCTTCCAATATCAATAGTATTTGCAGACCTGCCTTTGCCCTCATGACTGGTGTACCTTGGCGATTACTACAGGGTGCTTTTATTTCCAGGACCTGAGTTCCTTCTTCTTAGAGAGGCAGTTGGCATTTTGAAGCCACTTGGTGCCCTAGAACCTAGCATAGTGACCAAAAATCGGTGTTTAGTGTTTCTGTGTGATGCTGAATGGCAGGGAACCAAGAAATGGTGGCCTATTGTATCATTATATGATCACTAAAGCGTCTCATTAAAGCTAAAATTACAAGGGCTGAGATGTTCAAGGCCCTGTGTGTTTGAAGTCTCATGGATCATAAAATGGGAAGTAATCTAATGTCCTAGTGCATCTGCTTTTTCCTGTCACAGCCAACTTCCAGGAAACGTACCAGAGGAGTCTTCCCACCTCTGCTGGAACCTCCCATGATCAGGAGCTCATTACCTTATGATGCAGTTTATGCCATTCATGAACAGGTCTATTTATTAAAAAAATCTTCCTTCTATTGGCCCACATTGGCTTCCTTCTGACTCACCCAGTGTACCCATTTATAGCCTATAGCCACACCAAATGCCTCTTTTCTCTTATGAAATATGCTTATGCAGGGGTTTAGAGGCAGGCACCAAGACTTGGAGCATTTCTTCTCCAGCTAAACTCGAGCTTTTTAGGAAACCTGGCACGTTGCCTTCTCTTCTGGTGCTGGGTACACCTTTAGAATGCAGGCTCGGTCAAGGGCAAGGAACTTTTTCTGTTGTACTCGTCACTATATCGCCAGCTCCTAGCACAATGCCTTGTACATAGTAGGTACCAGTAAATATTTATTGATGGGCCGCAATCTCCTTTGGAACTTAGGTGTTTGCATGTTCTCCCTGATTGACATTGCTCAGTCTTGTGAGCCATCCCAGGTCTCTACCTAGAAACAGTTAATGTTCTCTGTCTTAAATCCTTTCCAGAACTAGGCATATAAACAGATAAATAAAACAAGTTAATGATTCAGGTGCTTGAGAGAAGTTGCTTCCATAAGTAACAAATTTTGGTGCTTGATTTAAATTGTACCTCAGAGTTGCAGCAGGCAGGAGGAGGTAACTTCATTACAGAGGAAAAAAAGGATCATATTAAACTTGGAATTGGTTTGCCTTCTCTCAAGTGCATGGAGTCACTTAATCAGATGCATCTCTTAATGCGAGCACTTGCTGCAGAGATGGGAATGAAGCCCCACTGACAATAAGAAGAAATCCCTTTCCAGAACAAACAGAAGATGTTGTTGCCTTGCTGCTTATTAAATAGTGGTCGCCTTGGTACCTAGAGGCAGCAAATTTGGGTATTCATGGTGGGTATTTGCCACAATATTCTAACATTACTGCTCAGTTTAAAATGCTTAGTTTTGTATAACATAATTATTGACACATTTGCATCGGTTTTCTACAGGAAAAAGTGTAGGTAATTATATCGGTAAGAAATTGGAAGTTAGAGCCACTGGCTTGGTAGCTCAGGTCTCTAACCTGAATGCATTACAATGCTCCCATGAAAGAATTCCATACATAAAAATTTCAAGATGTTGTTCTGCTCTCTGAAAAATTGATGTGGTACCTTATAGGTAAAATAAGGGTCTTGCCTTGTCTTTACATTTATCGCTCCTCCTTCCAGCAGGTATTTACTGATTCCTGTGATACATAAAGAAGTGCAGATTTTAAGTAGAACTTTCAAAGGAAAATCTCTAGTTGTATCATTTAAGAGAGCTAGAAAAGCAATTATAGCAAACAGTCGTTTATTGTCTTTTAATACTGTTTGATAAACATCAGAATAAACTAGTTTGTTTTTGACAACTTTGATCTGGACATAGTGTATTTTACACAAATTAGGCAAATCAATTAAAAAATAGAGCTCAGTATTCTAGGTAGGAAATTTCAGTTGTTAATTCTTTATTTGTTATCTCTTTCAATAGTGCGTCTAATAATTAACTGACATGATTACAAAGCTTTGAATTGTAAGTTATACAGTGCTAGAAAGAAGCTAACCCCTATTCTCCATTCTTCTCCTCTCTTCCAAACTCATATTTTGCTGTCTCTAGATTTTTGCATATTGTTAGAGTCCAAAGAATACATTAATTCTGCAACCTTTTTAGCCGAATTTCATTGACTAGTTAATTGACTCATTCAGCAAACATGCATTGGGCCTGCCTTGGGTTTAGATCACAGCACTAGGGTTAGAGAGTAGAAAAACTCTATAAGAGATAAAGGCGACTTACCTTAAAATTTTTTTTTTAAGTTAACAACACATCCATCACCTCACATAATTACTTTTTTTATGTGTGTGGTGAGAGATTCAAGATCTCTTCTCTTAGCAGCTTTCAAGTATATAATACACTATGGTTAACTATAGTCACCATGCTGTACCTCAGATCCTCAGAACTTATTCATCTTGTAACTGGGAGTGTGTACCCTTTGACCAACATCATCCGATTTTCCCCACCTCTCAGCCCCTGGCAACCACCACTCTACTCTCTGTTTCTATGAGTTTGGCTTTTTTAGATTCTCAGAAGTGAGATCATATAGTATTTGTCTTTCTGTGACTGCTTAATTCACGTAGCACGTTGCCCTCGAGATTCATCTATATTGCAAATGACAGGATTTCCTTCTTTTTTACAGATGAATAATATTGCCATTATATATAAAAATATACCACATCTTTATCCATTCATTTGTCAATGGACACTTACGTTGTTTCCATGTCTTGGCTATTGTGAATAATGCTGCTGTGAACACGGGGGTGCAGATATCTCTTCGAGATACTGGTTTCATTTAGAGGAGCCTTACCCCTAATGAGTCTATAGACCAGTAGTTCTCAAAGTCTGGTCACACCCCAGTATAGACATTGTGTATGTGTGTGTGCACACACACATGCATGTACTGTATACATGCTGATAGCCCTGGAATATACTACAGTAGGAAATGGACATTCATGATTTAAATAAAATTAATACACTTTATTTTTTAGAGCAGTATTACGTATACAGAAAAATTGTGCAGAATATACAGAATTCCATCTCCCCCTGTTCCTCCATCTCCCCCACTCTCCCCTATTATTAACATTTTGCATTAGTGTAGTACATTTGTTACAATTGATGAACCAATATTGATACATTATTATTAACTAAAATCCATAGGTAACATCAGGGTCACTCTTTGTGTTGTGTGGTTTGTTGGGTTTTGACAAATGCATAATGTTATATATCCACCATTACAGTATCATTTAGAATAGTTTCACTGCCCTAAAAATCCTCTGATTTCTACCTATTCATCCATCCCTTCCTTTCCCCAAACCTTAGCTACCACTGATCTTTTTACTGTTGTTTCTATGGTTTTGTCTTTTCCAGATTGTAGTGTAGTTGAAATAAGACATTCTAGAGCCTGTTTAGACTGGCTTCTTTCACTTAGCAGTATGCATTTAAAGTTCCTCCATGACTTTTTGTGACTTGATAGCCCATTGAATAATAAATATTCCATTGTCTAGATGTGCTACGCTTTGTTTATCTATTGAAGGACATCTTGGTTGCTCCCAAGTTTTGGCAATTATGAATAAAGCTTCTATAAACATTCATGTGCAGGTTTATATGTGAATATAAGTTTTAAACTTCCTTGAGTAACTACTAAGGAGCACAGTTGCTGGATCATATTGTGAGACTATGTTTAAGTTTGTAGATTCTGCCAAACTTCCTTCCAAAGTGACTGTAACATTTTACATTTCCACCAACAATAAAAGAGAGTTCCTGTTGCTCCACATCCCCACCAACATTTGGTGCTGTCAGCATTTTGGATTATAGCTATCTAATAGGTGTGTAGTGGTATCTCACTGTAAAATATTTATTTATTTATTTTAATTGAAGTACAGTTGATGTACAATATTATATAAGTTACAGGTGTACAATATAGTGAATCATAATTTTTAAAGTTTAGATTCTATTTATAGTTATTATAAAATATTTGCTGTATTCCCTTGTTGTACAATATATCCTTGTAACTTATTTTATACCTAATAGCTTGTACCTTTTAATTCCCTACTGCTATATTGCCCCTCCTCCTTCCCTTTCTCTGATGATAACCACTCGTTTGCTCTCTATATCTGTGAGTTTGCTTCTTTTTTGTTATATTCACTAATTTGTTATATTTTTTAGAGTCCACATATGAGTGATATCATACAGTATTTGTCTTTCCCTGTTTGACTTATTTCTTAGCATAATACCCTCCACGTCCATCCATGTTGTTGCAAATGGCAAAATTTCATTCTTTTTTATGGCTCAGTAGTATTCCATAGTGTGTGTGTGTGTGTGTGTGTGTGTGTGTGTATATAATATAATATATACATACATACCACATCTTCTTTACCCATTCATCTGTTGATGAACACTTAGGTTGCTTCCATATCTTGGCAATTGTAAATAGTGCTTCTGTGAACACTGGGGTCATGTATCTTTTCAAATTAGTGTTTTTGGTTTTTTTTTTTTTTTTTTTGGACATGTACCCAGGAGTGGAATTGCTGGATCATATGGTAGTTCTGTTTTTAGTTTCCTGAAAAACCTCCATACTGTTTTCCACAGTGGCTGCACCAATTTACATTCCCACCAACAGTGTATGAGGATTCCCTTTTCTCCACATACTCGCCAACATTTGTGTTCTTTTCGATGCTAGCCATTCTGACAGGTGTGAGGTGATATCTCATTTGTAGTTTTGATTTGCATTTCCCTGATGATTAGCGATGTTGAGCATCTTTTCATGTGCCTGTTGGCCATCTGCATTTAGGATAATTTTCTTTTTAAGAAAGCAACCTAGGCACCTGAGCCTCATAAATGCACTGCACAGATAGGCAGGAGTGGAAAGCTGTAACATAACTAATGCGTTCTGAGTCCTGCATGTTTCAAAAATAATTTTCTTCATCATCATTTGTATTCATTAACATAGCTAGTTTCAGTCAAGTGTCAGAAATGGTGAGAGCTCTCTGAGGCCCCCTCATCCACTCCTCTATTATACTGAATTTTTTTCCCTGCAGCATATCCTTCACAGTTCTTCAGTTTTAAAGAACTGGTGCTGTTGGGCTTTTCATCTTATTGTCAGTGCAGTGAGTTTGCAGCTGATTTGCCTGCAGGGGAAAAACATCTTTCTGTAGGTATCTTCTGGTGTCGTTTTGGACAGTACCTCACACAGAGTTTTGGTTTACATAGATGGTCCCCTGGTATTTTCTAGGTTGAATTTGCTTTGGTGCCCGATGGAGGTCAGTGTCAGTAATAGTCATGATCGTCAGCTTCACCAACTCTGCCTGTTTCAGGATTTTTGCCTTTTGGTGGTAAAAACCAAAGACCCAGAAAATCGACAGGATATTGCCATGTTAGAGGTAACATACACTTTGCACATCATGCCTCATCTCAAGACTCTTTTTGAAAGTTAATACGGCAGATCTTATGGTAAAGCCCTTTTTTAAAAATCTCAGAGCTATTTCTCCGAAGTTTTGCTTTTCTCAGTTTTATCCCATTAATAATAATTATAATATTAGTTGGGAGAGGGGGCTGGGAGTCTTGTCCTGGAGCTGTTTTTGCATAGAAGGTATATTTCTTTTGCTCATATATACATATATATGTGTGTTTTGCTCATATAAAAATACATGTGTGTATATACATATTATATATTATACATTATATATTATTTATATATTTTTGGCTAGGGTATTCTAGGCCAGTGCTGTCCAATAAAACTTCCCTGAAGATGGAAATCTTCTGCAATGTCTACTACAGTAGTCACTAGCCACGTGTGTCTTTTGAACATTTGAAGTGCAGCTAGTGTGGCTAAGGAACTGTATTTTTCATTTTTAATTAATTTAAATGTAAATTATATGACCCCATGTGGTTAGTGGATGAGAAATATAGGGGAGCACATAGACTGCTTGTTGAGCGCTAGCTCTTTCCTTTGGCAAATTCACAGATATTTTATGGGAGGTGGAACTAAACTAAATCTAGAAACCTTTTGGCCTATTAACTTCAACTATGGAGTTTGAGATGTTTACTTAAAAATGTTTCTTGATGTGATTCTCTGTGTCCAGTGTGACCCCAGATAGTTCTAAAGAAGCTTGTAAATAACGCACAGGAGGTTTCAGGAACGCGAAGGTTCAGTCTTTGCGTTGGCGTGCTCTGTGGGCCAGGACAAAGAGCTGAACAATTCTGAGCTTCAGTTTCCCACGTATAACGAGAACCATGGAAAGTACGCTGTCAAGGTATCTAGCTTCAGTGGTAGATGGGACCTGAGCAGAGCCATGGAATGAATTCCCTCTGCTCTGGAGAATTCTGATTTGGAAACCAGAGAAGTCAGGTGACTGTGAAGTATAGTGGTCAGGACTGGCTGGGTTATGTTGTGGCAACAGCAGGTCCACCTGGCAATCTCAGGGACTTAACATCACAAAGGCTCAGTTCTAGCTCCATCCAAATCTAATGTCATTGGGCAAGTGTTCAGGGTGTTTGTCCTCCATGCAGTCACTCCGCGATCTTGGCTGTTGCCATCTTGTTCCTTCATCATTGAAGCCACCAAGTTCCATGCAGGAGAGAAAAAGAAAGAGTGTGAAGGGTTGCACACCAGCTCTTAAATGTTTAGACTCAGAAAGGACACAGTCGCTTTTGCTCACACTCCAGGGGACAGTGCTTGACCTTGGCCTTGACCGTGCAAGGGGGCTGGGGAATGTGGAGGAGTCCACAGATATTTGGTAAGTAGTAAATGTCTTTTTCATACCAAATCCTTTGCATTTAAAGAATTCCAGCACTTTAGAATGATTTTGGAATTTTCAACTATTTCTGTTAAGTCACTTAGATATAATTTGGAAGGTTGTGCAAAATATTTTATCTCTAGGCTTTAGTCCCAGTTTGGAATTTAATTGGATACTCTATTTCTCAGTAAATTTGACTTCTATTTCATGTTTAACCTTTGCTGTTACAATGCTAATTCACCTTGAGGTCCTTTGGGCACAGGTGCTCATGGATTAAAAAAAGTTACTGATAATAATTTCATTATCCAATTGAGCAGATTTAGTTCATATCTTTTGGGATGTGGACTAAAATACAAATGGAAAGAGTATCATACGTAATTTCCTCAAGCTTGTACTGAACTTGGGCATTACTATATTTTAGAAGCTACTGTATTTTAGAAGCATGCTGTGATTTGTTTTGTTTATTTTTAGTTTTGCAAAACCCAGTGTACTACAGATCCTGGTGAAATTCATTTTTCATTCATAACAGCCAGCTTTAAAGTGGCAAACATGGAGAAATCACTCCATTTTTTCCTAAATCTCCTCTTTCCTCAACTATCATTTTTCTGCCATCAGATGGAACTTATACAGATGTGCTTTCTGTCATTATATCTGAAATTTTGCCAATCATAGAAATTTCCAGGGCATTTGCCAAAAATGCAGATTCCCTGTTTTCAGTGGATCTGAGATGTGGTCTAGGAATGTGTATTTTAACAAGTACTCCTTTTAAAAAAATATTTATTTATTTATTGAAGTATGGTTGATTTACAATATTGTGTTAGTTTAAGGTGTACAGCATAGTGATTCCATTTTTTTTGCAGGTGATATTCCATTATAGGTTTTTACAGGATATTGGGTATAATTCCCTGTGCTATATAGTAAATCCTTGTTGCTTATCTATTTTATGCATAGTCGTTTGTACCTGTTAATCCCATATTCCTAATTTGTCCCTCCCCCCTTTGGTAACCATAAATCTGTTTTCTATGTCTGTGAGTCTGTTTCTGTTTTGTATATACATTCATTTGTATTATTTTTTAGATTCCACATATAAGTGATAACATATAGTATTTGTTTTTGGCATGTTTCACTAAGCATAATATTCTCAAGTCCATCCGTGTTGCTGCAAGTGGCATTATTTCATTCCTTTTTATGGCTGAGTAATATTCCATTATATATATATAATGGAATATATCTATAATGGAATATATCTATATAATGGAATATATATACATATAAGATGTGATATATATATATATCACATCTTCTTAAGCCAATTGTCTTGATGGGCACTTGGGTTACTTCCATGTCTTAGCTATCATAAATAGTGCTGCTATGGACATTGGGGTGCATGTGTCTTTTAAAATTAGAGTTTTCATTTTTTTTCCAGCTATATACCCAAGAGTGGAATTGCTGGATCATATGGTAGCTCTATTTCTAGTTTTTTAAAAAACTGCTGTTTGCATAGTGCAACCATAGTTTTCAAAAAACTACTGTTTTACATTCCCACCAACAGTGCAAGCGGGTTCCTTTCTCCATATTCTCACTAGCATTTGTTATTTGTAGATTTTTTCATGATGGGCATTCTGACCAGTGTGAGGTGATACCTCATTGTAGTTTTGATTTGCATTTCTCTAATAATCAGCGATTAACAAGTACTTCTTGATGATTCTAATGTTGGGATAGTCTGGGGACTCTGCTTTATCTTATTTTAAGGTAACCAAGTTGGTCTAGGATTGGGAGGTTGGATTCTTGTCAGGCTGAGAATAGGATTCTTGTTACATAAGTAAGGTTAATGACAAAACACTAGCTAGTGTCCTTGACAAAGTACAGTTGATAAATTGGGTTATATTTCATCAACTTCTCAAACTTCAGTCATTGCTCTGCCATTTTCACATTTTTTGTGTGGTCTCATAATGTGTATAGTTATTTGTTTAATATTTTTCTTTCCATTACATAAACCAACTTATTTAAATGGGAAATTTTATACTGTGAAATCATGATTTTACCTTTAAAAACTTTTGTGTACCACTTATAATTATTTCATGTACTCAATGTGAAGCCTGCACCATATTTGGGGAACACAGTATAAATTAATTCATTGTTCTGTGTAAGAAGGTCTCTGCTTTTAAAGTACCAGTTTATGGATTTGTTGGCTGAATTATGCCCTGTAAGCTTGAGATATGCAAACATGCTTGTCAGGATTCAAGCATTTACATTTCATTCATAGCCATCAGTAGCCTTTATCAAAGCAGAACATTTTTGGTTACACTAATAAATACTCAGAGCTCATTATAAATGATCATCACAACTGTCATTTGTGAATGTAACCATTTGTTTGACCCTGCCTTTAGTTAAAGGCTATGCTCATCTCTATGTTTATTTATGGTGATCACAAAAAAATAATACTATTTTCAAATAGCCTTTTTAAAAAAGTAAATACTAAGTCCATTCACCATGATTTTTGTTTCAGAAAAGGTGCTCACTGTACATATCACTAAGTACCTGTACATATATGTTCAGACATGGAACGTTTTCCATGTTCTGCAGAAGGTTCTGTAAGGTAAATTTAAATGTGTACAGTGTTGATATTTTTGGCAGTATCTAACAATTCCATCTTAACTGAGAGCTACATCCTTTCTATTTTCTTGTATTTACCATCAGTCTAACACCCTCTCTTGACCCCATGTTCTTCTCAGTTCCCACCTTTAAAGGAAATTTCTCTCCCACTCCAGGCAGGCTTTTCTCCTCTTATCATGGGCACCAGTGGCTTCTGCTTTATTCAGTTCAGCGGCTGGTTCTCAGATCTCATCTTATTTGACCTCTGGGCTGATGTTGACACAGATGGCCTCTCTCTCTTCCTGGAGACTTGTTCTCATTTGGTTCCCAGGACCCCTTCCCTCCACCCTGATTTCCTTGTGCCTCTGGGTCTCTACTTCTCAGTCCCCTCGGCTGAGTCCTCCTCATCTTTCCTCCCCTTTACATTGGACTCAGATAAAGACAGTGAGACAAAGACAAAGATGCATGTAGAGAAATGTTTCGCAGGATAATTTGTTTAAGTAAACAATTGGAAACAATAGGAGGATGGTTAAGTAAATCATGAAATGTCCATGTAATGGAATATTGTACAGTGTTAAAGCATTTTTTTCAAAGAATAATGAATGATATTGGAAATATCAGTGATCTTTTAAATAAAAGTAGGATATTCAACTGTTTATAGAATTATGCAATTTTATAAAAAATTACATACATATACAAGCACACTCATATGTATCACATACATGCAGAGACAAAAGGCAGGTATAAATATATGACAATTTTGACAGATGTTAGCTATTTGAAAAATTCCAAAAAGAACATGTGTTATTATTATAAAGAAAATAATTTTTGAAAAAGAAAGCAAAACTTGTAAAGATTGGAGAAAGATCTGCTTCCATGGGTGGATTTCCAGGGAACTATATGGCAAAGGGGCCAGTGGAGAAACATGCCAGATTTTCCTGAACCATGTCTTTTGATGTTGCCTTTTTATTTTAAACTGGCATGAAGTCCAAGGATATCATGCACAGTTGCGTTCTGATGTTAGAAGAAAAATACGTGTGGAAAAACTTGATGTGATTTTCTGAATATCCATTACTGAAAAATATTTTGCTCCTGGAGGAACTAGGACAGAAGGGAGGACAGCTGTGGAAGGAACCCTTCTATGCTGTACTGCTGGAGTCACCAGCTTTGACTTGAGCTTGAGGTTGAACTGTTTAATTGACTAGGGCTGAGTCTTAAATACCCATACACACCTGTTCTAATATCGTTGAGCGACTGGAAAGTTATGGAATGTAGATATCTTTCAGTAGGAAAGCAGAGTTTGATGTAGCACATTTGGGGCCAGTTTGGGGGGAGAAAACCAAGGCAAACCCCGTGCCATGTGTACAGCCCAATGAGATGAGATTTCTTAATGGATGGGTTTGCATGTGCTTTATTATCATCTCCTCTGTGAAGTGCATCTTCATTAACCAGGACTCATGGTGTGGTTGCCAACTTTTTGTTGCTCTCTCTCAGTGTATCAGTTTTAGGTCCAGTGGAAAGATGTTTCAATCAAATCATCTTCCATTTAGGACATTAATTCATCGAGGGCTGGATTGTCCTGCAGTGACCTAGGACAATGACAGAAGTCTTGACTTACTTTTAGTATATATGGGACTTTTCCCCTTGGGCCCAGGGTGTGATGCATATACATTTTAAAATTAAAAATTAAATTATGTATTTCACAAATACATACAAGAGTAGATAATAACAGACACCATCAACTGCCATCCAGTTTCAGAAGCAGCACGTTAACAAATATATTTTAAAAGTATTAACAAATACTCGAGCCCCATCCCATGGACGCCTGTCCCTGTCCCTTTTCTCCCCTCTCCAGCATCACCTGCCATCCTGAATTTGGTGTTACAGGTGCACGTTAATTTGCTTTGGGGAGGATAACTTTTCCAGGCAACTATATCCAGTTAAGTAGACGAGGGCTCAAAACACCACTTCCCAACTGAGTGTAACGTAATCGCTCTTCTACCAGTGGTCGGGGTCAGCCTCCAAGGTGGTTTTCTTGGCTGACCTTCCCTTTTCCATTGTGCTGGCACCGCCAGGATTTGTGTGGAAGGACAAGGGTTGACTACAGCTTTTGGAGTTGTCGATGCAGCAGAATCTTCCAGACAGGTGACCCCTGATGACTCTAACAGACTGGGGGTGCTGGTTGGTGCCCTCCAGTGTGTGACATCTCTCTCCGAGATGGGTGGGGGGGTGTCACTGGACGAGGCTCCTCAGTATCCGTGTCCCCCCAGGGCCCTGGCAGAGAACATTAAGGGTCCAAAGAGTCAGGAAATCCAGCAAGCACCATCTTTATTGTCTCCAATCACATTTTTGATCTTTTCTTGATCAGGGTTCAATTTGTTGTCAAAACCCTCCCCTCTTACCCCTGGTGGAACAGTGGACTAATCACTAAGTTTTCTCTTATCTCAAGTTCCTGTACTCAAATGTTGTGATTGAGGTAGCAAAGAGGATGCAAATTAAGTGCAGTAGTACTTCCTGAAATAGTCCAGGTATTCCACTAAAAAAGGGATTTCATGGGAGACGCAGGTTTAAGTAAACTCCTTAAAAAATGACAAAGCTTCACAGAAGCTTCAGTATGCTAATGTTTATTGTGATTCTCCAAGAGTGAAATATATATGTAGTGATTATCAAAGTCACTTGACATGGAATTTTAAAAATGAAGCATCTCATGAAATGATAGGCTTGGGACAGACTTTGGAATCTGCTGCAATATAATATTCACTTTCCATGCATTTGTTCGCTTTGTTATGCTTGCTTTCTAAATGGCTGCCCCTGGCAACAACAGGAACTCTGTGTGTGTGTTGGGGGAGGGGGGAGGTGTGTTAACAAACTGGATCTTTCCCAAACTGGTTAATTAGTTTATCAGTCTGCAAATTATAGAAAGCTCATTAAAGGCATTTTTCTGAAGGATTGTGGTTTTCTAGCATCCAAGTCTCCTACATTCTCGAAATCTCTTTTGTGCCAAATAGATGAAAAGTTAATTCCATTATGGAGTGCCGAGCTGCAAAAGGAAGTTCGAAAAATGCCCATTTATTTTTCCATTGCAGCCTTTCCCAGGAGAGACTGTCTTCGGACCCATTCTGCCGCTAATGGTCTAGTGTTTTTGACAGATTTGCAGTTGTTTTTGCTTCTGGGATGAGCAGATTGCAGGGAAGTTCCTGTAATGACTGTGGGGAAAGACACAATTAGCTGATAAAAAACCACGTGATAGAAAATAAAAAGGGGTTGAGCGTTAGTGTGTTTTAGAGTGAGGTGATTGAAGGGAAGAAGAGCAGGAAACACAAATCATATTTACTGGGATTGGAATAGAGTTTGGCTGCCCTCTTGTCTTTGAAATTTCAGTGGCCTGGCCAGTGTATCTAACCTGGGGAGGCTGAATGTACGTCATGAGCCTCCTTGTTTCCCTTGTGTTGATTGGACCTGATTGTTGCATTTACTGAGATTTTGACTAGCAAATTACCAAGAAGCATTAATTTTAAAATTTTAATGGCATTATTATTTTATCATGCTATTATTTTTAATAGCATTACTTAATTTTTTCTACAGCTACTGGAGCTTGAATTGAAAATAATTTAAAAGTGGTAAGTTCAGTACGGTTGTATGTAAGACCAATTAAAAAATTGTATGTTGAATGACTAAATTAGCATTTGAAAGTGCTGAAGTCAGTGGAGCTGTGTGAAATTATGTCTGAGATAAAGGGAAATGGCGTCTTTGATTATTGTGGGCACCAGACAGTCCAGGTGGTTCTGCTGAGTTTCACGATGAGCTTATATTAGTTTATTATTCTAAATGCCCAGCTCTCAAATGGCCCTAAAATATGGTGCCAAGTCCCCATAGTACAGCAGTTGGAACACTTTTCTTTCTTTCCACCTCTGCTTACCTAATATGGGATCCTACAGACGTCTGCCATGGGTCACAGCAGGGCCACTTGAGAGGATTGTTGAGATGGCCGGAGACCTGAGCAGAATATCCTCCTTTCCTCCTGTCATTTATGAGCCACACAGAGATGCACACACACACACAGACACACACACACGTATGTCTTGGGGGGTGAACTTCCACTGAGGAGGAAATGGGAGACTTCTGATGGTTTCACAGTCTATTCACTCTCTGTCGCCTTAATTTCTTTCCCCCATTTTCCTGTGGTATTTTCTTCATTATGCCGCACAGACAATGTCTAAAGTCATTTCCTGTTCCTTTTCTGTACTTAGTCAAACATTTAATGGGGGTGATGTTGATAGTCCAGTATTAGGTTTGGTGAGTGGGAAGGAGATTTTTCAATGAGTGAGACATGGTGCCTGCCCTTAAAAACCTCACCATCGAGTGGGTTGGACCTGTGTTATTAGCCAGAGAGGTCTTCGTGGAGAAAGTGAGTTATGAGTGTTAAATGAAGTGGGGAGAATGATTCAAATATCAGAAGAGTGGAAGTATTGTGACCAACTTTTTTCACACAGGGGTTCCCTTTTCTAAATTGTAGATATTCTACTTATGGCTTCATTGGCCATTTATCTTTCGTAATCCCTTGGGTACTAATCCATAGTTTTAAGCAGTGGAATATTGCTTTTCACTGTTGATCAATTTCTATGTGGGTTGCAGTGGTATCCAGGACTAAATGTGCATTGAAAAATGGCTAAGTCAGTGGAGCTGTGTGAAATTAATGTTAGCTCAGGACTAAATGCAGAATGAGGTGTGTCAAAGGGCTCCAAACAAAATTTTTTTTTTTCTGTCCTTCCTTTTTGTGCATTGGTGTGTTCCTCTGCAGCTGAGCTGAAGGGGAGCATATTACTGAGATGTTTGTGCATCCTTGATGCCAGTTATCTCCTTGTATGTAAGTTATGTAACTGTAATAGAATTCTAGGAAAAAACCTCAGTGGTTAAGTGTGCTTCTTTCAAAAAGAGTTAAAAGCAGTATATATTTTGATATAGTCAGATGTGAGACTACTAATGCTAATAGAAAAATTTGTAAGAGTTAATAGCTTGGGCTCTTTCTATTCTGGCTATAACCAAATATTGGTGAAAATTCAGCCTCTGTTGTTCTTGATGGGAACTTGAATGAAAATTTATTTTGACCTAGCCTTACATTGCTATGATGGGTGGTTAACCCATGGTAAGCTTCTGGTGAAGATGTTTTGGTGAAATTTTAAAAATCATTTTTGGAGTGCTAGATCCTTGCGTTTACCCTTTCCCCCCAAACTTCAACTCTATTCATGTCCCAAAGCCCCTGGTATGTTGTCAGCCCTGGGAAGTCTCTTCACGCTATCCTGACACTTTTATTCATTCCCTCCTTTGTGCTAGCTCATAGTTTCGCTGTTGTTCCTTCTACAGAATAATCTGTGGTTAAATCTCTCTCTCCCCAACTCGACTCATCAAGGGCTCTCCCAGGACATCTGCATTCCCAAGTCTGCAGGCCAGGACTGTCACGTAGGGAGTGCTTAGTAAATATTTGTTGCATTCAATTCATTTGTTGAGAGCCTACCTCTGCTGTGATGTTGGAAGTTCACCAACTCCAGCGGCATCCTGGAAATCTCTTATTACATCCCACCTATGTCTTCAGAAGCCTTTCAGCAGATTTCTGAGATGAGGAAAAGATGGTTCATATTAAAATTCAATTTCCTACAAGTAGAGAGAAATATACAGATGGTCTTTATCTCTCTCTTATTCTATTGAGATAGGCTTTTTGGAGTGGGGAGGGGAGGGAGGTGGTGAAGTCTTGGTTTTTAGGAACAAGAGAAAGATTAGAAGTGCTTTTAACAAAACCTGCTTGATTCATTTTGGAAGGTGGCTTTTTAGTGACCTTTCATAATCCACTGCTAATGGGATTTTCCCCACTGGCATAAATTTTGCTTCCTGGTGATGATAACTTGGGTGACACCATTAATATTCTCTTCCTTGCTCTGCTGAAAACAACAGCATGTCAAATGAGATGAATGGCAGGGGTTATATGGGAAGTAATGCTGTTTGCTGTGCAAGCAGTGTTGAAAGGATCCCTGCTAACCAAATGCTTAGACAAAACATGCTTACAGTGGCTCTTGGGAGAATATTCATAATCAGTCTATGGCATCATGTTGATTCAACATGTCATTGTTAATGCAAGAGTTTACTTCAAATTCAGGCATAGTGCTGAATATTCAGTGATTGCTATCAAAGGACTTAGTGGTGTGTGTGCGCGCGCGTGTGTGTGTGTATTGAAACACTAACTAATGTTCCTTTAAACAAAGGCACAGAATAAGCCCCATTATGTTACAGGTTTTAATGACTTAGACATAGATTCATGGGCCAGTGGAAGCAGGTAGGCTCACCTGGAAGAATATATAAGCTGAGAAGATGAGCTGGGGAAGGGTTTCGCCACTTGAGTGTCAAACACCCTTGAACTGCCATAGTTGAGAAAGTACATCTCTTTTCTCTGCTGCCTGCTGGCCACCAAATGTAGCTTCCCAGGGACTATGGAGGCCCTGATGGCCAAGGCCTTAGGCTATTGTAAAGTGTACAGCCTAGAAGAGATGCTTGATGGTGGTCAGCCTTGGTGAGCTCTCAGCATTCTGAGTATGCAGAATATGTTTCTGTAGCTCCATTGGTCTCAGCTTTCACAGTTGTGCCTTTGGGTGGAATTTAGTGAATGTATATTATTCACTGTTGATCAACAGAGATGTGTGCTCGTACAAGCGGGTACTATGAGCAATCCTTTGCTGTAGGATTATACATTAGTAATGTATATGTGATAGTAATGTATATTCACATATACATTATATTATATACAATATTATACACACTATACATTATATGGTATGTACATTAATATATTAGAATCTGGTAAAAGAGGTTTTTTTCCCTGAAAATATTTTGAAGGTGTTTAAGAATCATTGGCTTGTAAGGGAACTTGTATTCTCTTGGTTAAATCCACCTAATTTTTATAGATAAGCAATCTTGTGTGTGTGTGTGTGTGTGTGTGTGTGTGTGTGTGTGTGTGACATGATACATTAGTGCCTGAGTAGAGAGCTGGAATTCAGGGCTTATAACATCCGGCCTAACACTCTTTGTACTACTCTACACTAACTTGTCCTTTCTTTGCTCTTCCCTGGTTGACTTGAGTCATGTCCTGGTAATGGGAATCCCAAAAGCACACTCTTAGTGATTCAAGGTAGTATTTCCCATCTGTCCCTGAAATGGGAGATAGTGCAGGTTGCACCACACCCCAAAGGGATTGACAGGAAAGCCAGCTCTAGTTGTGAGACATGATGCATCTCTCTTTCAGAATTTAATGATCTGAAGAACTTTACTTCTAAATTATTTTTCTCGGTTTTAATGAAATTGCTTAATGTAATTAAGTGCTATGCAGCAGTAAAGAACGATGCACTGTTTACAGATCTCCCATATCCTAAAGGTCAAAAAGGAACTGGAAAATTAGTCATGTGCCTTTTAAATTATTTATGAATTACCCTGTGGTCTAAAGAGATGGATGTTAGTGTTAAAGGGAAACCAGCTGATTTTCCACATCAGATTACAGAAGGGCATTTTAATATCAGAAATAGAAACTATAAGTACATGTAATTCTTCACACCAGGGAGCAAACAGCATAACTCAGGTTTGTTGTTTATGGACAATCTTTCCTGGCCCCCTGTGTAGAATTCTGATTTAGGTTCATGTGTCTGCTGTCAACTCGATGAGGATTTGTTAGTGAATGCCCAGGCAGAGCTAGTCGTTGATATTTGTTTCTCTGCCTGAAGCCTAGGGACAGAATTACAGCAGTCCTCTAGTACACAAGGAAGCTAAAGCATTGACATATGTTTATTTAGTATCCATAGCAGTGGACTTTATTTTATGTTTTTTGGGGGGATTATCAGACTGTGTCTCTAGACATATATATTGTTTCTTTTTACAACTGCTTTGATTTTACTAGGGTGCAAATAATATTTCCCAAGCCCAGGTAATTTCCCTTCCAGTAGATTTGAGACTTTTGCTTGACTAACCATTGATATTTTATACCCCTTTGAAAATTAGCAACATATTTGTAAAATACCCATGTCTACACATGACTGACTCCCTTTTCCTTTGCCATATGTCTCCATGATTGATTGAGGGAATTTTATGACTTAGAAAAATTCCAGTACATATGTTATCTTCTATATTGGCAAGGAGTATTATTTGGAAATATGCTCACTTTCATAAGATCCCTTCCCATGGCTAGTGTGGAAACAGAGAGGGAGCACTTGATCTAAACCCTTTAAAGAGATTTATAAAAGATTGTGGGGAAAGGTTTTGTACTAATTATTATTATTTGTTTTTAAATTTATTTATTTTTAAAATTATTTATTTATTTTTGGCTGCACTGGGTCTTTGTTGCTGCGCGCTGGCTTCCTCTAGTTGCAGCGAGTAGGGGCTACTCTTCATTGCGGTGCACGGGCTTCTCACTGCGGTGGCTTCTCTTGTTGCGGAGCACAGGCTCTAGGCACGTGGGCTTCAGTAGTTGTGGCACGCAGGCTCAGTAGTTGTGGCTCACGGGCTTAGTTGCACTGCGGCATGTGGGATCTTCCTAGACCAGGGCTTGAACCCGTGTCCCCTGCATTGGCAGGTGGATTCTTAACCACTGCACCACCAGGGAAGCCCATGTACTAATTATGTACTAATTATTAAGAAGGCCTTTAAACATACTCTCTTAAGGAATAAGCACTCATCCTTAAGCTCCAAAATTTCATCAGAAATGTTCTCTTTCAGCAAGGAGAATAAATTCTCTCTAGTGAGTCTGAAGGCCTACGATGTACCTTTAGAATCAGAGGCTTTTTCTGAAACACATTTCCCATGACCCATAGGGGTGTGTGCAGGCTCAGTACATGCTCTTGGAATCCTTACACCCAACAAAATTTTAAATTCACATCCTGTCGTTTTATACTGTGCCACGGTTTACATTTGTATCAGACAAGGTTTTAGTTGCAGACATTAGAATCCACAATAGCTCACTTAAACACAAAAGGATTTATTAAGTGGTGTAGGTAGCTCACAGACTCACTGGCAGGGTGGAAAACAGATTCAAACAGATTCAGGGCTGAGCTCCCAGGAATGACTCCAAAACCACACTGTCGAAGCAGACTGTTAAATGTGCTGCTGCCTCTGCTATGACCAGGGGGCTGCTTGCCATGCCAGTATGTCCCTGCAACAGCCCCTGGTCCTCCTCTGCCGTCTCCTAAACTTTTACAAACACAGCTCACGGCGCTCTCGGGAGGGCATGGGCCCAGTGTTCATGGTTGGATTTTTTAACTTGAATTGATTTGCTGGTGGCATCTGTGCTCCTTCCTGCCTGTGGGTTTGCACAAGCCTTTCTGCCTAATTGCGGTACCTCTCTTTCTTCCCTTCTGATTGAATTTCCATCATCCTTCCTTTGGCTTGTAGCCCAAGATGTCTTACTTCCAAGAGTCCATCCTTAATAGCTGCTGGCTTTAGGAACTTTCCTATTTCATAATGCCCTACAATAATTTTTAATAAAATAGAAATGGTGTATATTTAATGTATAAAAATGATGTTTTGATATATACATTGTGAAATGATTACTACAGTTAAGCTAACGAACATATCCATCACCTCACATAGTTATCATTTTTGTTGTTGTTGTGAGAACACTTAAGATCTACTCTCTCAGCAAATTTTAGTATAAAATACCATATTATCAACTGTAGATACCATGCTGTACATTAGATCTCTAGAACTTATTCATCCTACATAACTGAAACTTTGTACCCATTGACCAACATCTCCTCATTTCCCCCACCTTACTGTCCCTGGTAACCACCACTGTACTCTCTGTATCTATTATTTTGACTTTTTAAAGATTCTGTATATAAGTGAGATAGTGCAGTATTTTCCTTTCTGTGTCTGGTTTATTTCACTTAGCATAATGTTCTCCAGGTTCATCTATAGAGGACAGGATTTCCTTCTTTTTTAAGGCTGAATAATATTTTTAAGGCTGAATAATATTCACTGTACGTATGTATATGTACCACAAATTATTTGTTCATCTGTTGATGGACACTTAGGCTGTTTGCATATCTTGGTTATTGTGAACAATGCTGCAGTGAACATGGGAGCGCAGATACCTCTTCCAGATACTGATTTCATTTCCTTCAGATAGATGCCCAGAAGTGGGATTTCTGGATCATATGGTAGCTCTATTTTTAGTTTTTTGAGGAACCTTCATACTGTTTTTCACAGTGGCTGCACCAATTTACATTCCCATCAACAGTGCACCAGGGTTCCCTTTTCTCCACATCCTTGCACTTGATCTCTTTTTCATAACAGCCATCCTAACAGAGTACTTATTGTATGTACCATTCTTGTTATAATATTAAAAAGTTTACATGTCCTATTTTTCTGAGTAGCTTGTAACCCCACATTTTATACCTGTTTTCATCCCCTACACCTAGTAGAACCTACTGTAAATGACCTGTATGTATTTGTTGTTGGTGATAAAGAACTATAATCACTGAAAGCATGGAGTCTGATTTTTCTTGAAATGTTCCATCCACCCTCTCTGAGGTTTTCTAAATAGTAAATGCTTAATGGATACTGTTGGCCACCCTATAGAGAGATTGATGTCTTTAAAAAAGAAAACTCTTTGTCCATTGTTATTTTGTGAGTTACACATAGTAACTCACTAAAAGCTTTATAGTTTTTGTTGAAATCATCTGGTGAGGAATCCAGCAAATAAATATTCTTTGAAGTTTTCAAACAGGTGGGTGCTACTTCCAAAAATGTATTCGGTAGGAACTCCCTGTAAATGAACCTTCCTCATGCACAAGCCTTGTCACCAATGGCTGTGCCGTCCTATAGACAGCGAAGAGCCTCAAAAGAAGAGGGGCTGGCAAAGTGCAAGTGGTGTGTTGTCTTCACTTCTGTTTGCTTTCTTTGTGTGTCTGATTTGTTAGGCTTCCCTCCTTGATCGTCCTCATGAACTTACTTTATAAAAAAACAACTAAAATACACAATAGCATTTCCCAAGTGTGATCTGGAGGCAGGATGTTGGTTCTCTGCAAAAAGGGTTCTGTGGTCAAATACCACTGGGAACCACTACAATACCCCTCTTGGTGATCACAGTGTGCATTAGCATATAAAACGCTATGGGAAGAAGAAATGAATTTGATTTTATTGAGCTTTCAGAGTTTCCCCTTCTTATTAGACTGAAGACTCCTCTTTTCGAGATTACTTTGGAAAGTCTCATAGAATTATTCTTAAACTGAATGCCATGGAAATTTTGGGCAAACCAAAGTTTTATACATGGAATTTGGGTTTAAATAAATGATGGTACTTACCTTGTAAAAAAATTAGTATTGGACTCCTTGCTGAAGTGATTAGTCCCCCCTTCCATGTTTACTTAATGTAAATTTATATATATTGATTTTCCTTTAATGATGTTATTGTAGTATTTAGTTTGTCTGTATGTGGATAGTCTTCTAAACAGTGATCATTTTAACAAGCTGGAAGCAGAATTTCTCTTAGGAAGAGAACTATCCTTTTTTTAATCAATACAGCTAGAAAAGTCATTTTTCCCCTTTGGCTTTTGTTTTTCTTTAAAACACCTCTAGGACACAGAATTGGATCAATCATAATCCCTAGTTCATGATATACTCACACTATTGGAAAATGGAAGGGATCCCTCTTATTTGTTAGTTTGTTTATAATAATGTAATCAGTATCCATAAACCTGGGACCTTAGCAGTAAATAACATCTAACATATGCACCCTCCCCAATCCCATCTTTCTGCTTCCTTCTACTTGGGGTAGAATTAGAAGGGAGAAAGGACAGGAAACAGGAAAGGTTTGTTAAGAATTACATGCTTAAAAATAATTATTTGCTATATCAGGGAAATGTCTCCTAAGGGCTCTTCCGACTTGGAGATTTTGTTACTCCTTTTCCTTATCAAGGAGAAATATAGAAGCAAATACATACATTAGTTTGTTTGTTCTTTCATTCAATGATCATTTACTGATTAGGCCATGTTCTAGGGACTCACAGTATGTAGGCATAGTCTCTGTATTATAGGTATTCATCTTCTAGTGCAAATAAAATAATTACAATAAAATGTGTATTATACTGTAGAGGCCTTGGAAAGTTCAGAGGAGGAGGTGCCTTACTCTGCTTGAAGGCAGTTGGGGAGGCTTCATACAGGCTGTGATATTTGAGCCAATTTTTTTTTTGTTTTTTTGGGGTTTTTTTGGCCGCGCCGTGAGGTTGTGGGATCTTAGTTCCCCAACCAGGGATTGAACCCGGGCCCTCAGCAGTGAGAGTGCAGAGTCCTAACCACTGGGCCACCAGGGAATTCCCTGTTTGAGTCAAGTTTTGAAGGATAATTGACCAAACAGATGAGGCAGAGTGGCAGTGGGGGATTTCTTAAAGCCTTGCAAATAAATGTTCATGATAGCTCACTGAGTGAAGGTGAATGGGCCTGAGGCTCAGCCTCTCCTGTTAAGGTAGAGGTTCATAATTTTGGGGGTTCTCTTTTATTATGGTAAAATAGAAATAGAATTTTAACATTTTAACTACTTTTTATTGTAGTAAAATATATACAACATACAATTTGTTATTTTTACCATAATAACCAGAACTTTTTCATCATCCCAAACTGAAACTTCATACCCACTAAATGATAGCTCCCCATTCCCCCCTGTTCCTAGCCCTTGGTAACCCCTATTCTTTCTAGCTGTATGAATTTGACTACTCTAGGTACCTCATGTACCTAGAGTAGTGGAATCATATAATATTTGTCCTTTTGTGTCTAGCTTATTTCATTTAGCATAGTGTCTTCAGGGTTAATTCATGTTGTAGCATGTATTAGAATTACCTTTTTTAAGGCTGAATAATATTCCATTGTATAAGTATACTACATTTTGTTTATTCATTCATCCATTGGTGGATATTTAGGTTGTTACTACCATTAGGCTATTATGAATAATGCTACTATAAACATGGGTATACAAATATCTGTTTGAGTCTTTGCTTTCAAATCTTTTGGGTATATACCCAGAAGTGGAATTGCTGGATCAGATAGTAATTCTATGTTTAATTTTTTGAGGAACCACCAAACTGTTTTCCACAGCAGCCACACCATTTACATCCCTTCAACAATGACAAGAGTTCCAATTTCTCCACATTCTCACCAACACTTGCTGTTTCTGTTTTGTTTTGTTTTTTTTTACCCCAATCAATAGCCATTCCAATGGATGTGAAGTGGTATTTTTTTTTTTTTAATTTATTTTTTAAATTTACTTATTTATTTTTGGTTGTGTTGGGTCTTCGTTTCTGTGCGAGGGCTCTCTCCAGTTGCGGCTAGTGGGGGCCACTCCTCATCGCGGTGCGCGGGCCTCTCACTATCGCGGCCTCTCCCGCTGCAGAGCACAGGCTCCAGACGCACAGGCTCAGTAGTTGTGGCTCACGGGCCTAGTTGCTCCGCGGCATGTGGGATCCTCCCAGACCAGGGCTCGAACCCGTGTCCCCTGCATTAGCAGGCAGACTCTCAACCACCGCGCCACCAGGGAAGCCCTGTGAAGTGGTATTTCATTGTGGTTTTGATTTGTGTTTTCCAATGACTAATGATTTGGAGGCTCATTTCATGTTCTCAGGGCTCTCTTGAAGATCTTATGAAAATTATGGACTTTCTGCCTAGAAAAGTGAACATATTTTCACCATACACATTTACGTAGCAACCAAGGAGAGAACATCACAGACTCCCTGAAGCCCATATGGAGAGCCACAGGTCCAGATTTAGAACCCTCCTAAGGGGATTGATATTATGGTTAGGTAGCTCTCTCTAAGCCATTGCCATAAAGAGAATGGACTGCATAGTTTCACCTTTTGTTAAGTGTGAGAAATCGACAGTTCTAATATAAGTCTTTGGACACAGGAGCTTTCATTTTCCAGAACATAGTTTTGGGGATAAGAAAGAGGAGAAAAAAGGGATGCCAGTCCTGGGAAAATAAGTAGCGCTGTGGTTCAGGCAAAGAAAATTGGTCTAAGCCTTACAGCAGGGCAAATAGTATTTTAGGATGAGCTCATGGGGGGAGGTGAGAGTCTGATGGCTCTTCTCACACTGGGAGCTCGAGTCTCAGTGGGAAAGGACAAGCAATATGTAGATTCTTTTAAGGAAAGATCCAGACAAGGGTCAAGGCTTGGAATGTCTAAAGTGAGTTGGGGAGGGGTGGACAACTGGAAGTCCAGGTGGGTAGCACCAAGGAAGCCTGAAAGCAGAGATGGGGATGGTGAGGGGACTGAAGTTTCAGGGTCAGGAAGTAAATAACTGAGTCATGGATGGTATCTGCAAGTACCAGGGTGGGACAGAATACTTTTGCTCTATAGGCTCAATCAAATGATGCTGGTGGATGAGAAAAAACCCTTTTCTTCATCAGTAATAGAACCTTGACATGGGAAGGTCTCGGTAACTGGCTGGGAGAAGTACAGTCATTGAGGAGCTTGGCAACAAAGTCTTTGTGCTCTAGGAAGGGGAGCAGGATATGATCAGGTTCTGAGTGAGACCAGCAATCGGCTGGCCCAAGGGTTCGTTGGTCATCTGCTGCCCTTAGGGCTCGACATAACCCATGACTGGAGAGAGGCTTGATCACAGTCTGGGGCACACCTGGTTAAGAGGCTTCAGCTGTAGGAGTTGGAATTATCCAGGGAAGTGTTTCTTAACCTTGGCTGGGCATTAGAGTCACCTGGGAAGCTTTACAAATCCTTGTGACCCAACATGCTCCAGACTCATTAAATCACAATTTCTAGGAAGGGGAGGTGAGATCCAGGTATTAGAATTTTCTAAAACCACCCAATGACACTAATGTGAAGCCAAAGTGAGAACCTCTGATTTAGGGGCAAGCAGTCGGATAGTCATTACACAACCTAGTTGTCTTTGAAGAAAATTAGTTCTCAAATAATTTTGGTTGAAACCATGTTACTGAGTTCAAAACCATTTCCTTCGTCTCCCTCCACTCATTCAGGGGGAGGTTTTCTTGGCCTAGTTATCAAAAGTGCCTACAATGAGCTTTTCCAATTTTGTGTGCATACAGATCACCTGTGGGTTGTGATACAGTAGGTCTGGGGTGGAGCCCGAGAATTTGCATTTCTAACAAGCACTCAGGGGATGGTGATGCTGCTGGATCACAATTTGAGTAGCCGGTTTCTAGCTCATAACCACTGAGCTGATTTTCCTCATTCTTTTATTCATCACATTTTTTGGATGGTGCTTACTACCTGCAAGTCACTTTGCTAGGTACTGGGAATGTGGTGGTGAACAAGAAAGAGACAGCTCTTGCCCTCAAGGATCATAAAATCTAGGAAGAAAGGCAATACATTCATCATTCCACCAAAAATTACTTAAATACAATTATGATTAGGGCAACAAAGGAAAAGTACAGGCTTCTATGAAACCATGTGATAGGGAGCCTTGATCTAGTTAGTGGGACAAGATTGTGACTCATGAGACCCAGGAGACCCATGTTGTGTACCGATGCGCTCTCTGATTGTGGGAACCCGAGGACTTCTTCCTGCAGTTTCCAAAAGCACTGGCTATATTTAGTATATTGACCCTCTTTTCCTGCTGTACATTTTCCCATGGTGGCCTCAGCCAATCTCTTGACTTTCCTTATTCACACTCTCTCCACTACCACCTCTCTTCTGAGCTCCAGGTTCAGGTTTCTAACTATGGAGGAACATTTCCAACTAGGAGACACCTTAGCCCCTAAAACCCACATATTCAGGGGACGAACTCCTTATTCTCTTCACCACACCAGCTCTGACACTGTCACCACCATGTTTTTAGCCAGTCAGGCAAAAAACCAGCATTTTCTTTTAACCAATGTGGACTTCATTATTATTGACTCAAGGAAGCAGCACATATTTTTCTCATAGGATCTGAAATAGGTGCATGTCATGTTCATTTGATTCATATGGTGACTTAAGTTGAATAAACTGCCCACTCAGTGAATACTGTTTAAATAAATGAGACTTGGGGGAGGAGGGAAGGGAACGGACATTCATTTAGTCTAAGTATTTTTCCTATGTATTTTATGTACCTTAACTCATTTGATTCTCATGATACCTTTCTAGGCAGGTATTGTTACCTTTCATAGATAAGGAAACTGAGGCTCGTAGTATGTCCAGGTAGTAGATGACAGCAGCATGTAAACTTAGTTTTTTCCAACTTCAAAGACCATCATGTTCTTTTACTAGGCATCACGCTTTGTACACTGTAAAGTGTTCTCTAAACTTTTATTATTATGAATATATATTTGAAACAAAAGCTCTTTCAAGTATTATGAATGCTTTTTCCTGAAATTTGTAAAATGCAAATCGGTGTCTCATGAAATCAGACTTAGTTACTCGAAAATAACTGTGTCTAGCCTGTAGCATGTACTCAATAAATGTCTGTCCTCTTTCATGGATTCAAGTATTCTCTATTTTGGTTTTCTTTGGATTTTTCTTTTTCCTTTCCATGCTCCACTCTGGATATTTTCTACTGAAACATCATCTTCCAGAACACTAATTCTCTCTTCAGCTGGGTCTGTTCTGCTGTAAATCCATGTACAGCATTCTTAATTTCTTCAATTACATTGTATTTTGCAGTTCTAGAATTTCCATCTGATTTTTAAAATATATGGATTCCAATTCTTTGGTGAGATTTTCATCTTGTCACCTATTTTTTTTAACATGTTCCTCAGTTATTTTAAAGTCTGTGTCTAATAACCCCAATATCTGGATCACCTGTGAGACTATTACTATTGTCTGTTTTTATTTTCCTCTTGGTCCTGTCTGTTGGTATGCCTGGCAGTTTTTAATTGGATCTTGGGCATTATAAATGAGAAACCATGGAGGCTTTTGATGATATATTCTTCCACAGAGGAGTTTTTCTTTAGCTTCTTG
Organism: Balaenoptera physalus; assembly: GCF_965194825.1. Lineage (NCBI taxonomy): Eukaryota > Metazoa > Chordata > Mammalia > Artiodactyla > Balaenopteridae > Balaenoptera > Balaenoptera physalus. The sequence goes on along the minus strand of NC_138886.1, from coordinate 82,267,145 downwards.
CAGTCAGATAAAGTTTTAGAGTAGGAGCAGATCATTTTAATTCAATCTTAGAAGATGTAGCCCTTCAGGGGTCCCAACTGAAAACCTGGAGTGTATACCAGGGCTCCTCTGCTTTGATGGGCTCTGAACTCCAATTATATCTCCTTATTAGTGGTGAGAGCTCTGCTTAGTTTACCATCCCTCTAGCAGGTGTTTTCCGCTCTGTTTCTGTCTTCTCTGCCCGTGAAATTCACAAATTGGCAAATCCCTAAGTGATGGCAGTGGGGAAACATTTGGGGCAACTTCAGGCTTCCTTACTCTGGGAACTTGGCCTTTCAGGTTTTGGTTGTCTTGGTAACTCTTAGATGCCTTCAAAGAGATTTTTGTTTTTAAAATTTATGCAGGCTTTCTATTTGCTTGTCTGTCAATTTTTTTAAAAGCTTTGAAATTTAAGTAAGTCTGGATTTTGATTCATCAGATTGCCCCAGAAACAGATGCCATTCAGATGTTCAGGTGAGAGATCTCTGCTTGAGCTGTAGTCTAGTCTGCTACATGTGCGTCCCACAAGAACCTTTGACTTTTCTCTCGTCATAAATTTTGCTTTGCATTCTGAGGAGGTAACTTGAAAATGAATGAATTGAATATTATGTACTTTATCAGATGTAGAATGGTAGCTTTATTTAGCGGGAACAGGCTTAAATAAATGATAGAGAAAAGGGTAACTCAGGAGACAGATTTCTAGTTTGATCTCCCAGGCAGTAACAAGGGGCAATAATTCTTCCGCAGAGGAAGGGAAAACCATGGTGATTTCTAGTGGTCTGATGCTGATATTTTTAGTGTACTTTGTCTTATGGAAGGTTTGCAATTTTGAATGGTATAGTTTCAAATTTTGAACTGTTTTCAATGCTATTTCTCTTTGTGTCTGTGTATTGATAATGTGTGTGCATATATACACACACGCAGTACACAGCCTTGTTTCTGTATCCCCTGCTCTCACAAAGGCATTGAATGCCAAAACATAAGTTCTTCTCAATCTCAACATCTAGGAAACGGAAGAAAATTTAACCCAAGAGGTTGGCAGGAGTTTATGGCTGTAAGATTTCATTGCCGTGCTGTCTTACCTGGAACAAATACATCTGCCCCCGTTTATTTATTTTTCTGCTTCCTCCTCTGCCAGCAGTGACCCTGGAGCCTGAAGGAGGCCAAGCTGCATTCCTTGTGATGATTTTGAGGGAGGAGCCCCAGCTTTTTGGAGAGAGGAAGTTGGCATGAATGCTTTCCTTCAGAGGGTGACTTTTCCCACTTAAGCTTACTGACTGGCCTTTTCCTTTCCTTTCTACCTCCTCCTGTTTTTATTATTGTTAGTGGGATTACAAAGAAAGTGGGTGATGTGCTTTCTGCCCCTAAGTAACCTGGAGTTTAGTTGTGTGGAAAGTCAAAGATGTGAAAAATTAAATATCAATAGAAAAAATTAAATAGCAACAGAAGTTAATAAAAGATGAGAGTACAGGTCCTGCTGTGGAAATCTGATGAGAGGGAGGACTGCTCTGGAGTCACATGGAAGATTTTGTGGACTTGAGGATTGGGAGTTCCTGTGGATTTAGAGTTGGCAAGGCATGAGGTGGCTATCTCCATCAGGGTGACTAGAGTGTAGAAAGGCTTGGGGTCAGGAAGGAGCAAGGTGGGCTTAGGGCGCCAGAGAGTGTCCTATAAGAATATGGGGAAGACATGGGTGGAAGGCTGAAGTCCCGTGGTGGAGAACCTCAAATGCCAGTTGCTGGGTTGGGTTTGGACATCCCACAAGCAGAGGGGGGACCTCAAAGGTCTCTGAATGAGGGGTACAGTGATGCTTGTTTTAGGAAGATTGAGTTAACAGGATGCAGAATGAGTCGGGAGGGGCAATACCGTAGGCATGAAGAGTAGGAGCTTTTGCGATGATCCCAGTGAGTGTGAGGGTTGGTGACATGAAAAGAGAAATGAAGAGGCAGATTGGAGAGTGCTTTTAAAAGAACACTGGTGAAGGACTGGCTATGAGTAAAGGCTGTTGGCACTTTATGCAAATGTAAATTATGTGCATTTGAAGTAGTACAACAAAAAATATTAACAAAGATTATTTTATGGGAAAAATTTTGAAATAACTCTAAACCCTTCTTTCTCACCTGTGGCAGTCACCTCTCATGGTCCAGGCTTCCACACTTTACAAAATGGATCCATTCACACAAAAAGCAATTTTTCAGTAAGTAGAATCTGATTTTTCTGATAATTTGCAATATAAATTTAGAGATATGTTCTCATGAAAAAAAAAAAAAGCCCCTAATGGATACTGTGTTGGGCCTCTAATGAGGAGGAGCCGGGATGGGCCTGGCCTCCCAGGGGTGGATGCTGGGAGTGGATGCTGGTGGATGCTGATGGCCTCACGTGGGCTGGCGTGGTGTTCCTCCGGCTGGTGTTCTTCTTTTTTGGTAGCATTGTCCTCATTTGTGACTCTAGAATGTCTCCTCCGTGGTGATGGTGCCTGGGTAAATGCCAATCAGGAAATGTCATGTCCCACAGGGTGGCTGAGTGAGCCGCTCTCTCACAGGCATTACTGATGTGATTTGCTCTGGATGAGCGTTTCCTGAACTGCGGGCCACGAAGCACTCTTCTTTTGTCAGAAAAGGAATTCTTTGCAGAATTAAGTTTGAGAAAGGCTGCATATTTTAAGTCCCACCTTGAGTCTTCTCTGAAGATGGCAGTGCACATTAGTATATCAATGGCTCTGAGAAGTTGGGCAAGCCAAGAAACTAGTTGAACATTGTTGAACCCAGTGTTTGTATACTTATTTGCCCATGGAACACTACTTGTGCATTACACTTATTAACATCTGGGTGTTGAAATCCAGTTCTTCCAGGTGGCCTCCCTGAGAGCAGCTGAGTCCCTTCAATGAACGAGCAAATGAATGTTTATAAGGCCCCTGCTCTGTGCTGCCACAGTGCACGGGGATTTACCTGTATTCTTGCATTCAAACCTCAGAACACCCCTCTGAAGTGCATCTAAGGAAACTGAAGCTCAGGTGAGTTGGGACACCTGTCTAAAGTGACATGGTTAGGAAGTGACAGGTCCAGAACTGGAGTCCAGATCAACCCAAGTCCCGAGTGGGACACCTTTGCTAGCAATCTGGAGAGTTGTGAGTTCTCTCAATAAAACAGCAGCTATTTCATCACAGAGGTTTCATGCTTCACCGCTTAAACAAATACAAATATCTCTGTTGGTAAATAGACATCCCACGTATTATCAGAGGTGGTCTATTTCGTCGTGGTCAGAAATGCAGTTTTGAGCCAGGTGAATCTGTAACGGCTGGCTCCTTTTCAGCCCTTTCCTGTGGGAGAGGACCTGAGTACAAGTGCCCACCCACTGAGTCCCCTCTTCCTTTGCATTGAGCAGTGTGGACTCTTGAGGACCCGGCCATTCAGCCCTCGCTGTCCTGCTCTCATCCTCCGGGAGCTGGTGCCCCACCCATCCTCACTGATCCACCACTGTGTCCTCAGGCCCTTCCCTGTGGGTGATGGTTCAGAACAGTGAGAGGAATACAGTCACCTCCCGACCATCATAGCATAAGGCCGAACATTGACATAAGACAATGGAACAGGGATGTGCAGATTATTCCCTGTTTTTCCAGTTGCTTGAGGGGTTGCAGGATTCTCTGATGGGCCTAGGAATTTCTGGCTTGCTCAGAATGTTTCATTTTCTTTTTCCTGCTTCTTCTTTTCAGTAGTGGTCTCTGCTTGGCTAGGAGGGCAGGCGGCCAGAGCAGCTCCCTGTGCTGTCGAGTCTGTGCTGTGTGTAACTTACAGAGCGATTGCTTGTTTGTTCACCTTTTCTTCTCAATTTCCTCTTACCTGTCAAGAAGTGGAAGGATGTCACCTTGCTCCCCTAAAACTGGAGCTTTATAGGATAGAGTTAGGTGTGAGCAGTTTTCCTCTAGCAGTTAAGCAGGGCCATTAAATTGCTCTTTAAGCTGTTCACTTCTATGTTCTGTTAGTAACAATTAATTAGTTTTAAAGACTTAACAACTAAAAAGATGAGAGGAAATGTTCCAGCTTGTTTAAGACTTGATCTTCAGTCAGTTTTATTGAAAGCGAGGGAAAAGGAGAATCACCCCCAAAATGAAATTCACAGGTTATCTCCAAACCTTCTTTGAGTCATCGAGCCCTCAAATATTCATTTATTCCTCATTGGCAACATGCAGGGCACTCTGTGAGATCTTGGACACCAAAAATCATTGCATCAAATCCTAGCAGATCAATCTGTGTGTTCTGTGCATGAATGTGGATCCTCCTGGGACGTCAAAAGTTAGCCCCTTCCTCGGGGCGAGGTGTGCACTGGTGTCAGACTTGGAGAGCTGGGTTGTCACAGGCAAAAGGATTTGAGGCCGAGAACCCATTCCCTCAAAGGAATGAACGATTATTAGGCCCCAGCCCTGTGCAGTCACCATGCAATGTGATTTACATATATTCTCATACTAAAATCTCAAAACAATCCTCTGTGGCAGATCTGAGGAAATTGAGGCTCAGAAGAGTTAGGGAACTTGTCTAAAGTTATATGGGACATGGCGGTGTCTGAATGGGAGCCCAGATCAACCCTGAGTCCACTGTGGGATCCCATCGCTCCTTTTCTGGTTTGGTGGGGTTGGATCCAGAACCTTCCCTGGGCTTCTCTAGATGTACTCTTGTGGAGGAAGAACTTCTATTTGAGCTTCAGGGCAGCTGGAATCAGGGGCTGTAGGTAGTAACATCCTTTCCTTCATTAAAAAAATCTTTTACATTTGCTGCATCAATTTTTCCTGGAAAATCGGAGGTGGTTATGAGCTCATAGCTCCTCTTAGCCAGATTTAATGGTTTCAACACTCTGGACCAGCTGCATTTTACAAAGTACAGATGCCCAGTGCTATCCCCAGAGGCCCCTGTCCTGGGAATCTCTGCTTTTACAAATCTCCAGGGGATTCCAACGTGCATCTGAAGTTTGAGAACGGGTAGACCCGAGTGACTCATTCTGGCCCTTCTAACTCATTACTGCTCATGCAAGCTTCCTCCCCACCTCCATCTTTAGTTTTCTGAGACGTCCCATGGGTGAGGAGGCACTGGCCACATGAGTTTTAATTATGTATGACCACGGAGCCTTTACCTGACAACTGCTGGTTTCTAATTTCCATCTCAGCTTTGAATTCAGTCATCTCTCTGTCCCCCAATTTAATGTTCTTTTTTTTAAAAAGGATGTTCTTGCTCTTATTTAATTCCATGCATTTAGTGAGGTGTTTTACGCATTTTTGTCTTTATCGATGACTTTGAGACGGTGCAATTACTAGGTTTTAAGTTTATCCTCCACAAGTGATAGGCTCATGAATAAGATATGACTCCTTTCTCTCACCAGGCACTTCTGTACTGCCCTTGTAATCTCTAACTTGCCTTTGCGATTTTGGCCCGTGGAAATTCATATTGCACATGGCAGGTGTGAAATCCGTAAGCCCCTTGACCTGTAGCTATACCACCTAGTGACTGTCCAAGGGACATGCTGACTTCCTCTGAACTGGCATTACCAGGGCGAAGTTTTGATTGAATCTCTACTGGATTGATTTTGCCAGAGTTGAGCTCTTTTAGAACGACCCGAATAGCAGTTAACCCTTGGCAGTGAACTGCTGTTTACCAGCTGTGGAGATGAGATTCCATCCCCGGCTTGCTTTAGGTAAACCGGAGTTTTAATTTTTGTCTGTGTCCCTCTCTGACTTGGGTGGCTTTTATTCACTTGGTGATGGCTTGTCTGTAGCCAGTGTAATTCCTCATCCCTGCTGACATCCGTATCTTGTCACATTTTAGTTGAACCTCCTTTGAGTGCTTTCTGCGCAGTTGGACATTTGTGGAACATTTTGGGGTGGCCTGCCTGAGTTAGCTACAGCGAGGGCTGCTGCTTGGCTGCAGGCGTTTCCGGGGCTGATGTCTTTTATCAGGCTGGAGGGTGTGGGTATGCTCATTAGTGTTTCTGGGGCTCAGGGTGGGGCTGCAGGTCAAAGCCACAGCTGTCATTCAGCTGCTTGGCCGCTGTCATGGGCTGGGCCCTAAAGAGGAGCTTCCCCGACCCTCTCCGCGCACCTCCCAGGCCCTGTGTTGCCTGGGTGCCTATTCCTCCCCTGGCCCCAAAGCTGGGGCAAAGGTCAGGAGGTGAGCAATCGCTGTGTTTATCCTTTGTTAATTGCCCAAAGGTTTCTGCAAGCAAGTTTACTAATGCTGCTGTCAGGCGAGGGTAGGAGCAGTTTACCAAGCCTCAGATTTTCTGAGGAATCAGGGACAGTAGGGATTTGTGGTGTTCCCATGTGCTGGGAACTAGATCCAGCACGACTTGACTTGTCCGGGCCCCAAGTCTAAATCGTTTCTCATGGTTAATAAAAAGAACAAACAAACTTTCTCAGGCCCGACGCTTCATCTCACCACACTTCTCTGTGTGGCCTGTGCTTCTAGAGTCATTTGGTTCTGAACTCTGCTACCTGAAATCCCTGGTTGGGTTACTTCTCTCTGTAAAGCAAAGATTCACTGAATATAATTTGAAAATGTAGCTTCAGGTGGTTGTTACGGTTGTTGGTGGATGATATTCCTGGAAAAGACACATAAATAGAAATGACTTAAGTCAAGTATATTTTCTCATGGAAATAAAGTTTATCAAGAGGCTATCTTGAATCTCTCTTTTAACTTCTTCTAGAAATAATTTCAAATGATTACAAAGTTTATATTTAACTTTCTTATGGAAATGATTACAAAACTACATTTAATCAGATGACCTTAGCTCTCCACAATGTCATTTTAACATGATGTCTCACAAGATGTATTACTGACAGTGAGCTCAGAAGTAGATTTTTCTGGGCTGATGTCTTCATTCTCCAATTAAAAAAAATTTTTTTTTCTGATGGTAGCTGGGACTGAGATCCTAGCGTGACCCATGCCCATCTGATGTTGTGTGTTGGAGAAACAGTACAACTTGCATCTTAACATCCAGCAGGCCCTTGGATGATTAAAAGCATCTCATGTTTGTTAATCCTTCAAAAAAAATCACAATGCTCACTGTGACAGAAATCAGTAAGTAGGATTTTGGTGGCAGGGAGATCTCTGTGAGTAAACAATGCAGTATTCAAACTGATGAAAGCTTCGGGTGGAGCCCATGCACTCTTTGGAGACAGAAGTCAAGATGGCGGTACTCTGTAGAGTTCTGGCCAATCATGGCATAACCACTCCATCCTGTCTTGGTGAGGCAAAAGGAGGTTTGCTTGTACAGCTTTCAAACGTATATGTTGGTCGGGACTTCCCTGGAGGTCCAGTGGTTAAGACTCTGTGCTTCCACTGCAGGGGGTTCAATCCCTGGTCGGGGATCTAAGTATGTGTAGGTCAATTAAGATGTAATCAATTCAGGTATACCTTTATTTAACATGGTGCATGCTGCCATGGACTACTATGCAATGTCCTGCGTTATTTTTACTGAAGTAAACTAGAAGGAGGTGTGAAATTCAGGAGGGTCTCTTTTGGCGAGCTTGTGACAGGTACCTTGGAGGAATCGTTTAGTTCTGTTTGCTTAATGGTCTTTTGAGAAATCAAGTCAGAGCTCTCTGTTTTATTATTATTTTTCACTCAGAGCAAATTTCTCCAAATCCCTGTGGTAATAATAGCTCTGAAGGTGGTTTGTTTCCTGACCAAGCACAGATAACAGGGACTCAACTACAGGGCTTCCTGTTGAGGTCAAGATTGTGATATAATTCCTTAAAATTGGCCAGGCAACATCTTTTGGTTTGGGTGACACCTGCCCATTTCCTCACAATTTGTGAAAGACATCTTTCTATCACTAATGCTTTATTTTTGGATATCTTTATGGCAAATAGTTTGGTGTTTTCCCAAAGGATTAACAAATTGTAATTTTTTTTACTTGTTTTAAGAACCTGCTGGATATTAAGATGCAAGTCTTACGGTGTCTCTATTAGACCTAGGTCTCTATTAAACCTAGGTACAGTTACTGATTAGCTGGGAGGGGGGAAAGGTAGGTGGAACCTTGTCTCTCAGCAATGGGAATGTGATTTTTCCAAGCCCTCTTGTTTATTTCAGTAGTGCTAGCATCTTTTGGGGTGGTCCAGATTAGATTCTTCCATTTCGAACGTTCTCACAGACACTCACCACTTCTGTCTTATTTACTGAACAGTTGGGCATTTTGTAGTTAACCTCCCATATATGCCTGTACACATGCACACCTGTGTATGTAGCAAGTGTTAGAATTATTCTAAATTTCTCACAGGGAATCCTAGTTGAAGTTCAATACAACAGAGGTCTGTTTTGAAATGACACACCTCTAGACACTGGTTCAAGCTCACCATATCTGCTCGTACCAGCTGGTGCCCATTTCCTTTGCAGTCTTTCTATGAACTGGGTTACCTAGAAAGGTTTGGCTCTCAGAGTGGCTTGGTGGGGTGCAACAGCTGTTTAGGTAAATGCTCAGCACAGAGTGTGTAAACCTGCTATTTTCCCTGATGAACAAACTGAGATTCCTTTCTCAGAAACATGCAGCAAACAAATGTGCCGCAGAGGCGCAGTATTTTGGGCCCAGCAGGATTGAAGAACTCAGCTTCACAGCCTTTCTGTGTAGGGCAAGAATTTGAAGCAAGAGTTTTACCACCTTGTTATGGGCTGAATTGTGTCCTAAAATTCATGTGTTGAAGCCCTAATCCCCTCAGAATATGACTATATTTGGAGACAGGACCTTGAAAGAGGTGAATAAGGTAAAATAAGGTCATGTGGTGAGCTCTAATCCAATAGACTGGTGTCCTTATAAGAAATGGAGATTAAGACACAGATACATACAGAAGAAAGACTATGTGAAAACACAGGGAGAAGGTGGCCATCTACAAGCCAAGGAGAGAGGCCTCAGAAGAAACCAACCCTTCCAACACCTTGATCTCAGACTTCCAGGCTCCAGAACTATGAGACAATAAATGTCTGCTGTTTAAGCCACCCAGCCTGTGGCATTTTGTTATGGCGGCCCTGGCAACCCAATACACACCCTGATAGGCAGTCTTGGTTGCCAGAAGAAGAGCATATTGTCTTTTGGAGATATTTGCCTCAAACCAAAATACAGATTCTTAAAGAAATAAAATGCAGAAAAATCAAACCTACCTCTGCTGGTAGTGATAGCTTCAGAGACAGGACCTCTGGTCCCCTCAGGAGTCCCTCAGTAATTAGGGAAGAGGCCACTAACAGTCATACTGACTCACAGGGTCTTGACAGCTCTGCTTGTCTCCTTCTGTTTTGTTCCCTTTCGTTTGCCCCTAGGACTGGATGCTCTCAGTCCTCATGTTACAGGGTACTGAGGAAGCTGGTTGCTGCCTAAGTCACAGCAGTTGGTGGCTATAAAACAGATGAGGGACTTCCAAGTGCTAACTGTTTCTTTCTTTTTTTTTTTTTTTTTTTAATATTTATTGACTTGGCTGCACCGGGTCTTAGTTGCAGCATGTGGGATCTTTGTTGCAGCAGGCGGGATCATTTTTAGTTGCGGCATGCAAACTCTTAGTTGCGGCATGTGAACTCTTAGTTGTGACATGTGGGATCTAGTTCCCTGACCAGGGATTGGACCCAGGCCCCCTGCATTGGGAATGTGGAGTCCTAGCCACTGGACCACCAGGGAAGTCCCGGTAACCATTTCTTATAGAAAGTCCCAGAATGGTCTAAACAGATGGACCCTTTTAGGCATTTCATGATTTGTCTGAAGAGCCTAATTGAAAATTGTGTTTTTGGTCACTTTAAAGCCCATGATTAAGATGTTTTCTAATTAAAAAAAATTTTTTTAATGAGTTGAACACTGGTTTAATTGACTAGCTAGAAAATAGGCCTTAGTTTCTAGAACTTTCTTTTCCACCATCTGCTGGACTTTAAAGGTGAGAGGGAGAATTTCAGTTTAGTTGAGGTAGGCAGCTGCCAGGGGGAGCTCATAGACAGGTTCCACTGTTAGGTCTTTTCTTATCTATTTTTTTTTCAACATCTTTATTGGAGTATAATTGCTCTACAATGGTGCGTTAGCTTCTGCTGTATAACAAAGTGAATCAGCCATACGTATACACATATCCCCATATCCCCTCCCTCTCTTAATGTTACCTTTATTTCTGTGACTTAAGTGCAGATTTCCCCTTTCCAAGGAGTTTAGGCACACAGAGAACTGTTTTTACAAACACTGGAAAAATGAAAAACAAAAGAAAAAGTCAAGAAAAAAGGCCTGGAATTTTTCTGTAATCTGGAGGAGGATTTGTGTGGTATCTGCATTAGGGAAGGAGGAAGGAAGGAAGGAACAGACGGAGGAGGGTGGAAAGAAGGAAGGGAGGGAGGGAGGAAGGAAGGAAGGAATGGAGGGAGGGCGGAAGGAAGGAGGGAAAGAAGGGAGGGAGGAAGGAAGGAAGGAGAGAAGGAAGGGAGGGAGGAAGGAAGGAGGGGAGGAGGGAAGGAAGGAGGGAAGGAGGGGAGGAGGGAAGGAAGGAAGGAACAGAGGAAGGAACGGAGGAAGGGAGGGAGGAAGGAAGGAGGGGAGGAAGGAAGGGAGGGAGGGAGGAAGGAAGGAAGGGAGGAATGGAGGGAGAGAGGAAGGAAGGAAGGAGGGAAGGAACGGAGGGAGAGAGGAAGGAGGGAAGGAAGGAGGGAAGGAAGGAAGGAAGGAACGGAAGGAGGAGGGAGGAGGGAAGGAAGGAGGGAAGGAAGGAATGGAGGAAGGGAGGAAGGAAGGAAGGAGGGGAGGAAGGAAGGGAGGGAAGAAGGAGAGAAGGATGGAAGGAAGGAACGGAGGAAGAGAGGGAGGAAGGAAGGAAGGAGAGGAGGAAGGAAGGAAGGGAGGGAGGAAGGAAGGAAGGGACAGAGGGAGGAAGGAAGGAAGGGAGGGAGGAAGGAAGGAACGGAGGGAGAGAGGAAGGAAGGAAGGAGGGAAGGAAGGAAGGAACGGAGGGAGAGAGGAAGGAAGGAAGGAGGGAAGGAAGGAAGGGAGGGAGGGAGGAAGAGACGAGGAAGGAAGGAAGGAGGGAAGGAAGGAACGGAGGAAGGGAGGGAGGAAGGAAGGAAGGAGGGAAGGAAGGAACGGAGGAAGGGAGGGAGGAAGGAAAGAAGGGAGGGAGGAAGGAAGGAGGGAAGGAAGGAACGGAGGAAGGGAGGGAGGAAGGAAGGAGGGGAGGAAGGAAGGGAGGGAGGAAGGAGGGAAGGAAGGAAGGAAGGAAGGAATGGAGGAAGAGACGAGGAAGGAAGGAAGGAGGGAAGGAAGGAACGGAGGAAGGGAGGGAGGAAGGAAGGAAGGAGGGAAGGAAGGAACGGAGGAAGGGAGGGAGGAAGGAAGGAGGGGAGGAAGGAAGGGAGGGAGGAAGGAAGGAAGGAAGGGAGGGAGGAAGGAAGGAATGGAGGGAGAGAGGAAGGAAGGAAGGAGGCAAGGAAGGAAGGGAGGGAGGGAGGAAGGAAGGAATGGAGGGAGAGAGGAAGGAAGGAAGGAAGGGAGGGAGGGAGGAAGGAACGGATGGAGGGAGGGAGGAAGGAAAGAAGGGAGGGAAGAAAGAAGGAGGGAAGGAAGGGAGGGAGGAAGGAAGGAGGGAAGGAAGGGAGGAAGGAAGGAAGGAAAGAACGGAGGGAGGGAGGAGGGAAGGAAGGAAGGGAGGGAGGGAGGGATGAAGGATGGAATGGAGGGAGGGAGGAAGGAAGGAAGAATGGAGGGAGGGAGGGAGGGAGGGGAGACTGGAGTTTGGGGAAGAACCTGGAATACGACCCAGGATGCTCAATTGTCATGAACTTGCTGTGCGCTCTTGGGCACGTTTATTATCATATCCTCATGTGTCAAATCTTCATCATCCCCTGTCAACATCACAAGGTTGTTGGTGAGTTTGAAAGGAAAGTGTGTGAAAATGAAGAATGAAGTGCCAGTTGAGCTTAATAGAGTCCCTAGGAACCAACGATCCTGTTCTAAAGAACCTCGTTAATCTTTGATCAATTTTAATGTCCAAGTGGGAGAAGGCTTCTCAGAGGGAATGAAAACTCATGACACGGGAACAGAGTGTCAGTCAGAAAGAGTTGTTCGTCATTAAATTGCCTCTCCGATACAGATCAGTCCCATGAGTTTTAGTCAGGCCTCGGTGTGTCAGGGAAGCTTGAGCCCACTTTCTGAAAGCCTTTTCCCCGGGAAATGCTGACCATGAAGATCCCAGACCTCTTGAGGGAGTGAGTGGATTTGATCTCAGAGTGGGGAGGCGTGACAATGACCTGTGAGATCGTCTACCCTTTACCATCTAATGCGACAGAGCAAGAGCCACACCTAACTGGCCCCACTTGGGAGAAATGGCTGGTTCCTGAACCAGCAGGCAGGGCCGAGGATTTGGGCTTGGATCTGCCTGGTCCTTTGAGAATCCAGGAAATGATGGCTGGATAATACTACAGTCTCTGATCAGAACAGCTGTTCTTTACCAGCCCCGATGAAGAAGCTGTTGAATAATTCATGAGGATTGCCTTCAGCAATAACAGTGGGCATGGCCCAATCTGAAGTTCAAAGGGTGCTGGCTGCTCCTGGCAAGTGTCATGATGGGGGAAAATTTGATGGCCTTGGTTGCCAGTGAATAATGATAAGTCGTGCATTGGGTGTGTGCAATTAGAGTTGGACCCTTGGACAGATGTGCTGAGGATAAAAGGAGCTGCTCAGGATTCCTGAGACAGGAGGGACGCAGTGAGGCTGGGAGGAGACTAAATAAGTTCTCATGGGACCTGGTGGCTAGGCAGAAGTGACTACACATCTGAGGATATGTCCTCGCCTTGCCCTGCCTGGCAGAGAACAAAATTTCAGATGGGTGCCTTGGCCCAGTTTCTCTGTGAGGTGGGTGACAGGTAGGTGTTCCACCAAATGTGAAGTGTTTTGTAAATAATGTTACCGTGATACTGAAAGGGTCTTCCCTGGGGTGGGGGTGGGGGCAGAGGATTTTCTTTCTAGACTGGAATGAATTTCATTCATTCATTCATTCAGGGAGAAACCACCCTATTGTTTATTGTTACAATAGGGACTCTTGAATATTTCAGTGTTTAAGATTAACACCTTCTTGAACAGAATAAATATTCTGAGCGTGATGCTTGTTGACCAACTTCTGAGTCGCTATTTTGATCTTAATTGCTTTAATTTCCTTCACTGTCAGTGAGTACTCAGAACAGTGTGGTGTCATTTTTTCTTTTAATTTTTATTGAGTTATAATTTACATACCATACAATTCACTTGCTTTACTTGCACAATTCAATGATTTTTTGGTATATTTACAGAGTTGTGTAACTATCACCACAGGCATAGAGATTTTTTTTTTTGGCTGTGCAACATGTGGGATCTTAGTTCCCCGACCAGGGATCGAAGCCACAGCCCCTGCACTGGAAGCGTGGAGTCTCAACAGCTGGACTGCCAGGGAAGTCCATGTGGTGTCATTTTTACACACTCTAACAGGTATAGAATACTTATGTGACCCTGCCAGCCACCAAGCAAGTGGGACCATGTGTTTGGACTATATCAGGGGTCCCCAGTCCCTGGGCCCCGGACCTGTGCGCGTCTGTGGCCTGTTAGGAACCGGGCTGCTCAGCAGGAGGTGAGTGGCGGGCGGGCAAGCGAGGGAAGCTTCATATGCTGTCTGAACCATCCCCCCGACCCCCGACCCCGCTGTCCGTGGCAAAACTGTCTTCCACGAAACCAGTCCCTGGTGCCAAAAATGTTGGGGACTGCTGGACTGTATGATACTGAGAGGCTATTGTTATTTTGGAGGGAATACTTGTTAATAAAGACAACTTTATAGTCATGAGTGCTCAAGTAGTTTTTTCCCCTACGGAGTTACATATTAACAAAAATTTATGATCACCTTTTCTAAAACATAGGTGTGCCAGGATAGTTCATTGAGATATTAATTAGTGAACATGTGGTCTCCCTCTATAGCCTACTCTCCTCTGTGATCTAATTAGAGAGGAAGCTGAAACTACTGGAAGATTGCAGTTTTTCCTTTCTTTTGTAAAAGGTGAAGCTCTAGGAAGAGGTATCTCTAAGAGTTCCTGATGGATAGAGATGAGGGAGAGGGTCTTTGAGATTAATAAGGAAGTGAGAATAGGGACATTCCCGAAGCCTGGGAAGTGGTTACTATGGGAACAAGTTTCTAGGGAGGCAGAATACCATGGAGGAGATGGCATCATGGTGATTGAGGGTGGACCTGGGGACATGGACTCACAACATTGCCAAAGAAACATTGAAACAACTGGACCTGAGTTGCTGGCTGGGATGCCTGAGCTCATCTGCTTAGTAGTCATAGATAGGCGTATGGTTCACCTAATCTAACTTGCTAAATTCACAAATGAAGACAGTGAAACTCAGAACTGTGTAACTTTTTGAGGTCCCTCAACCTCTCGAGGTCGCTTATTCACTGATCTGTAAAATGGAGGGAATTGACTAATTAAAAATGCCTAAGCGAGTGTTTGAAAAATTGCTGAAAAAAATTGGCAATTCAGCTAACAAAATCTATAATGCTGTGATTTAAAATGCCTTGAAATTACCTGAATAGACACCACGGGGCCTTTGCATATGCTACTTCCACTCCTTGGAACTCCCACCCTTAAACCTTGTTCATCCTTTAGGACTCAGCTAAATGTCATCTTCTCTTGGAAGCTTTCCTTGAAACCTCTTATCTCCCAAGACTGGGTTGGGTATCTCTCCTGACATCCTGGGTTTAACTTATGTGTTAATTTCTTATTGCTGCTGTAACAAGTTACCACAAACTTAGTGGCTTGAAGCAAATTTATTATTTTCTAGTTCTGGAGCTCAGAAATATGAAGTGGGTCTCACCAGGCTAAAAATCAAGGTGTCAATAGGTCTATTCCTTGGCTCCTTACACCATCTTCAAAGCCAACATCTTCAAATCTTTCTCTGGCTATGAATATCTTTGCATCCTTCCACATCTGTGGACCCTGTGATAATGTTGGGCCCACCTGGATAATCCAGGATAGACTCCCCATCTCAAGGTTAGCTGATTTAACAACCTTACTTCCACCTGCAACCTTAATTCCCCTTTGTCCTGTAACCTAACATATCCATGAGTTCTGGGGAAAAGGACGTGGACATCTTTGGGGAGCCATTACTCTGCCTACCACACCCCATCAGCACTCTTGCCACACTGTATGGTAATTTCCTCTCACTTTGGCTGTCTCCTTCTCTTGACTCCTAGAGCTCAGAGTCTGTGTTTGTTTCCTGCTGCCTTCCCAGCAATTTGTACAGACATTTCAAACTGGAAGCTTTGAGATGATGGTGTGATCTGTGCAGTGTTATGAATAGATATAAATTCGTTAGCAACATTTAAAAATTAGGAGACTTTGCATAAAAACTGTGAGTCCATTTTTAGGAAAAGCATGAAACTTGGCAGCACTGGACACATGGCACAAGGGGATGTCTTGGTAGCCTCTGTGATCTTGGGGAAGCCCTGGGGCAGAAGTGAGGATGTGAGATGCTGTCAGAATAAAAATGAGCTGGAGCCTACATGGAACTAGGCTGAAATGAGGGGTGAGGCTGAGAGCAGGTGAGTCAGAGCACCAGAGGTATCTGCTCGTAGAAACTTGGAAATGTTCCAGGCTGGGGATCAGGGTTCAGGGGTCCCAGGATTAGGAGATAGGGAGTGAACAAGCAGACAGGCTGAACTCACTGATGGGAAGTCAAAGGCCGGGGTCAAGTGGCCAGAGCTCTGAGGAGTGTGTGGGTTAAGAGCCAAGCAGACTCTTTTTTTTTTTTAAGATTTTTAGAAATTTCATGTAATGTCTGAAACATTTATATGAACATATTTCCATACAAATAGCCCAAAGAAAGTTTAGTATTAGTTGTTTTTCTTGGTTTGTTTTTTTTATACTGCAGGTTCTTATTAGTCATCAATTTTATACACATCAGTGCAAGCAGACTCTTAAATGATGAGTGAATTGAATCTGTAGATTCTCCATGAGACTCAACTTCAATTCCTCTCCCAACCTCTTGGATTATATCACACAGCCTTTACTATTGCTATTTACCTGAGTAAGGTCAACTGCCAGGAGTTTAATTTTTCCCTCTGTTCACACTCCGTTGGGTGGGGGCCAGCTAATGAACAGTCAAATTACTTGATGGCAGGTGGCAAAAAGGTAGCTGAGTATAATAAAATGTGTATAATGATAAACATTTACTAAATGAAAGAATAATTACTTCATAAATGGAAACTGGTGCTTGGCCAACTGACCATATTTCTTCCTATTGTAGGTCTAGTTTTGTTTCTTGAGATTTTTTTCCCCCCACCAAGTTCCTGGTTTCGTTTAGCATTTTTTTTTTTTTTTGCCTGTGGAATTTCTGTATTTGATAAAGCTGACCATTATGACTGCATCATTTTTTCCAGCTTTATTAAGATATAATTGATGTATAATACCATGAAAATTTAAGGTGTATAACGTGATGGTTTGATACACGTATGTATTGTGAAATGTTTACCACAATAAGATTAGTTAACGCCTCCATCATCTCACATAATTACCCTTTTGTTGTTTTTATTATGGAGAGAGCATTAAAGCTCTACTCTCACAGTAACTTTCAAGTGTACAATATAGTATTGTTAACTGTACTCGCCATGCTGTACATCAGATCCCCAGAACTTACTCTTCTTATCACTGAAAGTTTATACCCTTTACCCGCATCTCCCCATTGCCCCTCTCCCAGCCCCGGCAACCCCCATTCTACTTTATGTTTCTGAGTTTGATGTTTTTAGATTCCACATATAAGTGAGATCAAATAGTATTTGTCTTTCTCTGTCTGACTTATTTCACTCAGCATAATGCCCTCAAGGTCATGACTGCATCTTGATTTTGGATATTTTCTGCTAACTTTTCCATTTCGCTGGATTTTGAGTTATTTTGATGTAGTCTTCTTGTTTCTTTAATCCCCTTGCTTTTCATTTCTGTGGATAGCACCCCTTCTGGAAGTCCTCAGGACCCATCATCCCATCACAGACTTTGTAGCTGATGACTTGGGAGTCCATTTAGTGGGATCTGTCTCTTTGGCTTTATGGCAGGTGTGTGTCCAGATGTGATATAACAGGACCATTGCAAGGGTCTTGAGCTGAGTGAGTCCCATGTTCCACTGGTTTTAATCCTCATTGAACTTACTGATTCCAGATTTCAGAATGTATTTGCTCAGCCCCCCTCAGGCATGGTATGTGATAGAACAGGTGCTCCTGTCAGTCGACTCCTTGGACAGGTCCAGGGGTTATAATACCCTTATTTAATGCACATAGAAATCTCTGTTCTTTGGTTTCAGAGGCTACTGTCCACCCCCAAGCTATAGCCATGCATCCAGCAAATGCATGTTAAAACGAAGGGGAGTGAAGGCCTCTGTACCTATCCACTCTTAGAAAAACCGCTAGTCATCCATTGATCAGTAGCATCAGGGGTATCTTTCAGCTGGGAGGGACCTCAAGGAAAAATCCACTTCAGTGTTTTCAGTTTAATAGATGAGGAGCTGCAGGCCACAGGGGTCAAGTGACTGGAGTGGGTTCACTCAGTGAACCAGTAGCCAAGCCCTGTCTGGTTCAGAACCCAGTGGTCTAACTCCAAGTCTGTTGTTGATCTGAAGGATGGGACATTCATGGGGTCAGTGAGAGTGTATATGACGTTGGGACGAACCAATTTCTTTTACCCTCAATTTGTCCTTCATCTATGTTTTTCACTAGTTAAGTGCAGGAAAGTCATATAGCATAATGCAGACTCTCATGTATAGTACTGGTATTTCTGAGTAGTTGAACTTTAGGCAGCTGCTGGGTGGTTCTCTCTCTATGAGTTTTTATGAAGCTTGTACCTGTGTCAACATTATGAATTCGTTTATTAGAAGAGATTGGACAATATTATAATTAGATATTTGTCTTTATTACTCATGTGAAACTAATATATGCCTTTATAGAGTAGTGCCATACCTTGAGTTTTGCAGCTTGTATTTCCTCTTAACAAATTCAAAGTGGTTCATTCATTAGGCTTTTCATATCCCTTAGCTTGTATTGTTTACTTATTATTCTTGAAACAGAATTTTAGAAATATTTAAAACATTCATAAATTACTATTTCAGTGAGGTACCATTTATCACTTAGCTCAATGAACAGAACACACAATGCATTATATTGGCAAAGGGCAGGGAGAAAAGATGCTCTTTTACCTGTCTGGTGGGAAGTAAAGTGTATAACCTCTAAGGAGGACACTTTTGTAACATCCATCAAAATATTGTGTACACACACACACACACACACATACACACACACATATGTATGTATATAATACCCACTCTTTTGTTCAACAGTTCCACTTCTAGGAATGTGTTTTGGATATTCTTGAACATTCTGAAATTCCACGTATATGGGAGTATTCAGAGCAGTACTGTTTCTTTCAAAGGATTTGAAACTACCTCTCAATCTATGGGAGAGAGGCTAAATCAAACATGGTGCATCTATACAATGGATGCAGTGATTAAAAATAATGAGGTAGTATATACAAATATTGAATTGTTTGTTGTACACCTGAGAGTAATATAATGTTCTGTGTCAATTTTGCCTCAATTAACAAAAAAAGAATGAGGAAGCTCTATACACACTAATATGAAAACATCTCCAAGATATACCTTTAAATGAAAACAGCAAGGTGTTACCATTTGTGTTAAAAGAGGGGAAGAACATATACACAATTGCTTGTTTATGCATGGAATCTCTGGACATATGCATAAGGAATAATATTGGTTATGTATGGGGAGGGTCACCGGGTCCTGCTGGGGACAAGGGCAGGAAGAGGCTTACTTTTCACTGTAACTCTTTTGCATATTTTGTATAATTTTGCATATTTTGATGGATGTTACATATTTTGCATATTCTGATGGATGTTACAAAAGTGTCCTCCTTAGAGGTTATACACTTTAATTCCCACCAGACAGGTAAAAGAGCATTTTAATTAGAATTCAAAAAATTCTAATTTAAAGTTTATTTTAGGAAGGAAAAAAAACATATAAGTAAGTAATTTCCAATCTGCCCATTCAAAATTTTTAATGATTATGGAATATACTGAACTCTTTCTACTATTCTTACTGTGAACTGTATGCTGTGTGTATGAACATATATAGTCATATGTAATATATAAATTTAAACCCCTTTATGTATGACTTGGGTGGTGACTAAAAAGAAAAATTTATTTTTCTACCTGAAAACTTGATAAACTTTTGAGGTTTCTAGTGTGATCAGATAGTTACTTATCTCCAGTTTATGTACATTTTTAAAAACATCTTTTTAAAATACACTTATGTATATACAATTCTAAAACATGTCGAGCCACTTATTGCTTAAGGAGACATGCATGTATAGTAAAAGTATGAAGAAATGTACACACATCATAAACACTAATTCTGTGAGATCAATGGTGAGGGAAAATATGGGATAGAATTTAGGAGGGATGGGTGCATCGTTGTTCATTGCATTTAAAAAAGTATCTTCTTGTATATTTCAAACATTGCATAATAATTTAAAAAGTAATATGTGTTTCTAACTTACTGCTGAGAAATTATAGTCAGACTTCTGTGAGATCATAAGACGCAGAAACGGTGTGGCCTTTATTTTCCTTGCTCTCTGTTGTATCACACCAGTACCTAGAATAGAGCCTGGCAGAGGGTAGGCCCTAAAATTGTTTGTAAAAATGAATAAACAGGCATAAAAGCCCTCTGAGCTGCTAAGTGGTGGGTGATGGGTTGTGTGATCTTCCAGTGTATCATCTTGTATCATGGGACCCCAGGAAAAAAGGTGGACGGAACTGACAATGCCTACAACCTTTCAGATGGGCAGGAAGAAAAGAACACTGGGAATTTCTCACTAACTGGAACTAAAGATGAATATAGAGAGGTGACTGGGTGTATAATAAAATTCAGTTGCCACCTGTACTCCAGAGCACATTGCTTGAAAAAGACCTCTTTATGGTTCTTAGTAAGACTGTATGTTTTCTTTGTGTGTCACACTCAATGACCCTCTTTATAAACGTTTGGTTAAGATGGCTAATGTGGGTGTAACTCGTGAGTTCCTCTTGGCATTTTCGTGACTGTCTGTCATGTATCTCTGCCCAGCCCAGGAGCCAGGTCGTATGGGAGTGGCTGGAATGACTGGCATTTACTGCTGCCCACTGTCGGTGGTAGAATAACCTTTGCTTCTTTGGGTAGCAGTCAGTCATTTAGTTCACATATTTGTTTAATATTAAGAGATAGGATGAAAAAAGTATGGGAAAATAATAAACATTACAATAATAAATTATTATTAATAATAATACAATAATTACAAAAGTGTTAATATATGGAGACAATAAAGGAATAATATGCTACTGTTGCTAGTTACCCCACCATATGTAGCTAGCTAGAGCAGTGATGTCCAATAAAAGTATAACATGAGCCACATATTTAATTTAAAATTTTCTGGTAGCCACATTAAAAAAATAAAAAGAAACAGATGAAATTAATTTTAATCATATATTTCATTTAACCCAATATAAAATATTTTCATTTCAATACATAATCAATGTTAAAAATTATTAATGAGATTTTATATTCTCTTTCTTCGTAGTAAGTCTTGGGGATCCTATGTGTATTTTACATCTCCAGTCGGGTGCTAAATTTTCATCAGAAATACCTGATCTGCATTTAGCATTTACAGAATTTACAGCTGAAAAGTTAGATTCACATACCTAAGTTGTTCCATAAATACTTAAATATTTTTTCCTGTAACTGCATCAGACATCCATTTTTTTAATTAATTAAAATTAAATAAAATGAAATATTTAGTTCCTCAGTCTCACTAGTCACATTTCAAGTGCTCAATACAGTGTAGAGATAGAGTTTATTCATAATTTTCTACAGTAGATTTTTTTCCCCTGATTCCAAGAAGCTGTTTGTCAGTGTTTTTTGTTTTACTTTTAAAACACATATTTATTTATTAACATCTTTATTGGAGTATAATTGCTTTACAATGGTTAGTTTCTGCTGTATAACAAAGTGAATCAGCTATACATATACTTATATCCCCATATCTCCTCCCTCTTGTGTCTCCCTCCCACCCTCCCTATCCCACCCCTCTAGGTGGACACAAAGCACCGAGCTGATCTCCCTGTGCTATGCGGCTGCTTCCAACTAGCTATCTATTTTACATTTGGTAGTGTATATATGTCCATGCCACTCTCTCACTTTGTCCCAGCTTACCCTTCCCCCACCCCCGGCCGTGTCCTCAAGTCCATTCTCGACGTCTGCATCTTTATTCCTGTCCTGCCCCTAGGTTCTTCAGAACCCTTTTTTTTAGATTCCATATACATGTGTTAGCATATGGTATTTGTTTTTTTTTTCTGACTTACTTCACTCTGTATGACAGGCTCTAGGTTGATCCACGTCTCTACAAATGACCCAACTTCGTTCCTTTTTATGGATGAGTAATATTCCATTGTATATATTTGCCACATCTTCTTTATCCATTCATCTGTCGATGGGCATTTAGGTGGCTTCCATGACCTGGCTATTGTAAATAGTGCTGCAATGAACATTGGGGTGCATGTGTCTTTTTGAATTATGGTTTTCTCTGGGTATATGCCCAGTAGTGGGATTGCTGGACAAACATCACATGTTTGTTGGCAATCTGTATATCTTCTTTGGAGAAATGTCTGTTTAGGTCTTCTGCCCATTTTTGGATTGGGTTGTTTGTTTTTTTCATATTGAGCTGTATGAGCTGCTGGTAAATTTTGGAGATTAATCCTTTGTCTGTTGCTACATTTGCAAATATTTTCTCCCATTCTGAGGGCTGTCTTTTCGTCTTGTTTATGGTTTCCTTTGCTGTGCAAAAGCTTTTAAGTTTCATTAGGTCCCCTTTGTTTATTTTTGTTTTTATTTCCATTACTCTAGGAGGTGGGTCAAAAAGGATCTTGCTGTGATTTATGTCATAGAGTGTTCTGCCTATGTTTTCCTCTAAGAGTTTGATAGTGTCTGGCCTTACATTTAGGTCTTTAATCCATTTTGAGCTTATTTTTGTGTATATAACTAGGGAGTGTTAGGGAGTGTTCTAATTTCTTTCTTTTACATGTAGCTCTCCAGCTTTCCCAGCACCACTTATTGAAGAGGCTGTCTTTTCTCCATTGTATATTCTTGCCTCCTTTATCAAAGATAAGGTGACCATAGGTGCATGGGTTTATCTCTGGGCTTGCTATCCTGTTCCATTGATCTATATTTCTGTTTTTGTGCCAGTACCAAACTCTCTTGATTACTGTAGCTTTGTAGTATAGTCTGAAGTCCTGGAGCCTGATTCCTCCAGCTCCGTTTTTCTTTCTCAAGATTTCTTTGGCTATCCGGGGTCTTTTGTGTTTCCATACAAATTGGGAATTTTTTTGTTCTAGTTCTGTGAAAAATGCCATTGATAGTTTGATTTGATAGGGATTGCATTGAATCTGTAGATTGCTTTGGGTAGTATAGTCATTTTCACAATGTTGATTCTTCCATTCCAAGAACATGGTATATCTCTCCATCTGTTTGTATCATCTTTAATTTCTTTCATCAGTGTCTTATAATTTACTGCATACAGCTCTTTTGTCTCCTTAGGTAGGTTTATTCCTAGATATTTTATTCTTTTTGTTGCAGTGGTAAATGGAAGTGTTTCCTTAATTTCTCTTTGAGATTTTTCATCATTAGTGTATGCAAGAGATTTCTGTGCATTAATTTTGTATCCTGCTACTTTACCAAATTCATTGATTAGCTCTATTAGTTTTCTGGTAGCATCTTTAGGATTTTCTGTGTATAGTATCATGTCATCTGCAAACAGTGACAGCTTTACTTCTTCTTTTCCGATTTGGATCCCTTTTATTTCTTTTCCTTCTCTGATTGCTGTGGCTAAAGCGTCCAAAACTATGTTGAATAATAGTGGTGAGAGTGGGCAACCTTGTCTTGTTCCTGATGTTAGTGGAAATGGTTTCACTTTTTCACCATTGAGAACGATGTTAGCTGTGAGGTTGTCATATATGGCCTTTATTATGTCGAGATAAATTCCCTCTACGCCTACTTTCTGGAGGGTTTTTATCATAAATGGGTGTTGAATTTTGTCAAAAGCTTTTTCTGCATCTATTGAGATGATCATATGGTTTTTCTCCTTCAATTTGTTAATATGGTGTATCACATTGATTGATTTGCATATATTGAAGAATCCTTGCAGTCCTGGGATAAACCCCACTTGATCATGGTGTATGATCCTTTTAATGTGCTGTTGGATTCTGTTTGATAGTATTTTGTTGAGGATTTTCGCATCTATGTTCATAAGTGATATTGGCCTGTAGTTTTCTTTTTTTGTGACATCTTTGTCTGGTTTTGGTATCAGGGTGATGGTGGCCTCATAGAATGAGTTTGAGAGTGTTCCTCCCTCTGCTATATTTTGGAACAGTTTGAGAAGGATAGGTGTTAGCTCTTCTCTAAATGTTTGATAGAATTCGCCTGTGAAACCATCTGGTCCTGGACTTCTGTTTGTTGGGAGATTTTTAATCACAGTTTCAGTTTCAGTGCTTGTGATTGGTCTGTTTATATTTTCTATTTCTTCCTGGTTGAGTCTCGGAAGGTGTGCTTTTCTAAGAATTCATCCATTTCTTCCAGGTTGTCCATTTTATTGGCATATAGTTGCTTGTAGTAATCTCTTATGATCCTTTGTATTTCTGCAGTGTCAGTTGTTACTTCTCCTTTTTCATTTCTAATTCTATTGATTTGAGTCTTCTCCCTTTTTTTCTTGATGAGTCTGGCTTATGGTTTATCGATTTTGTTTATCTTCTCAAAGAACCAGCTTTTAGTTTTATTGATCTTTGCTATCATTTCCTTCATTTCTTTCTTCATTTATTTCTGATCTGATCTTTATGATTTCTTCCCTTCTGCTAACTTTGGGGGTCTTTTTGTTCTTCTTTCTCTAATTGCTTTGGGTGTAATGTTAGGTTGTTTATTTGAGATGTTTCTTGTTTCTTCAGGTAGGATTGTATTGCTATAAACTTATCTCTTAGAACTGCTTTTTCTGCATCCCGTAAGTTTGGGTCATCGTGTTTTCATTGTCGTTTGTTTCTAGGTATTTTTGGTTTCCTCTTCGATTTCTTCAGTGATTTCTTGGTTTTTTAGTAGCATATTGTTTGGCCTCCATGTGTTTGTATTTGTTACAGATTTTTTCCTGTAATTGATATCTAGTCTCATAGTATTGTGGTTGGAAAAGATGCTTGATACAATTTCAATGCTCTTAAATTTTCTGAGACTTGATTTGTGACACAAAATATGGTCTATCCCGCAGAATGTTCCATGAGCACTTGAGAAGAAAGTGTATTTTGTTGTTTTTGGATGGAATGTCCTATAAATATCAATTAAGTCCATCTTGTTTAATGTATCATTTAAAGCTTGTGTTTACTTATTTATTTTCATTTTGGATGATCTGTTCATTGGTGAAAGTGGGGTGTTAAAGTCCCCTACTATGATTGTGTTACTGTCAGTTTCCCCTTTTATGGCTGTTAGCATTTGCCTTAGGTACTGAGGTGCTCCTATGTTGAGAGCATAAATATTTACAATTATTATATCTTCTTCTTGGATTGATCCCTTGATCATTATGTAGTGTCCTTCTTTGTCTCTTGTAATAGTCTTTATTTTAAAGTCTATTTTATCTGATATGAGAATTGCTACTCCAGCTTTCTTTTGATTTCCATTTGCATGGAATATCTTTTTCCATCCCCTCACTTTCAGTCTGTATATGTCCCTAGGTCTGAAGTGGGTCTCTTGTAGGCAGCATATGTATGGGTCTTGTTTTTGTATCCATTCAACCAGTCTATGTCCTTTTGTTGGAGCATTTAATCCATTTACATTTAAGGTAATTATCGATATGTGTGTTCCTTTTACCATTTTCTTAAATGTTTTGGGTTTGTTATTGTAGGTCTTTTCCCTCTCTTGTGTTTCCTGCCTAGAGAAGTTCCTTTAGAATTTGCTGTAAAGCTGGTTTGGTGGTGGTGAATTCTCTTAGCTTTTTCTTGTCCGTAAAGGTTTTAATTTCTCCGTTGAATCTGAATGAGATCCTTGCTGGGTAGAGTAATCTTGTTTGTAGGTTTTTCCCTTTCATCACTTTAAATATGTCCTGCCATTCCCTTCTGGCTTGCAGGGTTTCTGCTGAAAGATCAGCTGTTAACCTTATAGGGATTCCCTTGTGTGTTATTTGTTGTTTTTCCCTTGCTGCTTTTAATATTTTTTCTTTGTATTTAATTTTTGATAGTTTGATTAATATGTGTCTTGGCGTGTTTCTCCTTGGATTTATCCTGTATGGGACTCTCTGTGCTTCCTGGAGTTGATTGACTATTTCCTTTCCCATATTAGGGAAGTTTTCCACTATAATCTCTTCAAATATTTTTTCAGTCCCTTTCTTTTTCTCTTCTTCTTCTGGGACCCCTATAATTCTAATGTTGGTACATTTAATGTTGTCCCAGAGGTCTCTGGGACTGTCCTCAATTGTTTTCATTCTTTTTTCTTTATTCTGCTCTACGGTAGTTATTTCCACTCTTTTATCTTCCAGGTCAGTTATCTGTTCTTCTGCCTCAGTTATTCTGCTATTGATTCCTTCTAGTGAATTTTTAATTTCGTTTATTGTGTTGTTCATCATTGTTTGTTTGCTCTTTAGTTCTTCTAAGTCCTTGTTAAACGTTTCTTGTATTTTCTCCATTCTATTTCCAGGATTTGGGGTCATCTTTACTGTCATTACTCTGAATTCTTTTTCAGGTAGACTGCCTATTTCCTCTTCATATTTTTGGTCTGGTAGGTTTTTACCTTGCTCCTTCGTCTGCTGTGTATTTCTCTGTCTTCTCATTTTGCTTAACTTACTGTGTTTGGGGTCTCCTGTTCACAGGCTGCACGTTTGTAGTTCCTGTTGTTTCTGGTGTCTGTCCCCAGTGGGTAAGGTTGGTTCAGTGGGTTGTGTAGGCTTCCTGGTGGAGGGGAGTGGTGCCTGTGTTCTGGTGGGTGAGGCTGGATCTTGTCTTTCTGGTGGGTAGGACTGCGTCCGGTGGTGTGTTTTGGGGTGTCTGTGAACTTAATATGATTTTAGGTGGCCTCTCTGTTAATGGGTGGAGTTGTGTTCCTTTCTTGCTAGTTGTTTGGCATAGGGTGTCCAGCACTGTAGCTTGCCAGTCGTTGAGTGGAGCTGGGTCTTAGCGTTGGGATGGAGATTTCTGCGATAGCTTTGGCTGTTTGATATTATGTGGGGCCGGGAGGTCTCTGGTGGACCAATTTCCCTAACTCGGCTCTCCCACCTCAGAGGCTCAGGACTGACACCCGGCCGGAACACCAAGACCCTGTCAGCCACATGGCTTTTGGGAAGTCTGAGGTCTTCTGCCAGCATTCAGTAGGTGTTCTGTAGGAGTTGTTCCCCATGTAGATGTATTTTTGATGTATTTTGGGGGAGGAAGGTGATGTCCATGTCTTACTCCTCCGCCATCTTGAAGGTCCCCCCACACCCTGTCAGTGTGTTTTTGAGCATATAATAAAGGTTAGACATATTCTTACTCTTGAATAGATTATAAACTAATAAAATCAATGTAATATATCACTTTGGGTTAAATTAGTTTTCTGAGTGAGTCTTGCAGCTGTTTTGACAAACCTCATTCTGAGAACTCAGATCTAAGATCTGAGATTTAAGGTGAAAAACATCCTGGATGATAATTCTTTTACAAATATGCTTAAGCTCAGGTCAAAAGATCCAAGTAGCTCTTATCCTAAGAAGTGATATCTAATTTTCCAGTTTTTAGAGAAAAAGATGATACATTTGGGAAAAAAGAAAGATCTATCCAAAAATCATGAAACTGAAATTCAAAAAATATGGAAAATATAAATTCATGGTTTAAATGAATCTCAAGAATTAGCTAACAAGAGGATGAGTAATTTAGCTACTAGAAGAATAAACTAGTAGAATTGAAACCGAGCAGGAGTCTCTGGGGCCTTCTGAGGGAGAAACCCCCCCCCCCGCCACCAACCCATGTCCCCCGTCTCTTGTTTGAAAAAAAAAGTTTAGTGTCCTAGGCTTTCCTGAAGTTCCAAAGAGCAGATTTAATCAGAGGAGTGAGAAAATGCAGAAACAAAGAAAAACAGTCAAGCATGACAGAGTAATATTAGCTTAGCCATAAAACAAAACAAGGACCTTTAGTTCCTCCTCAAGGGCTATAGGTAATATCCTGAGCCATATCCTTGAGTTGTTCTGCAGATATTAAAACCCCCACTGGGTGGAACAAGTTAACTGCATGCTGACCACAGGCATGTGGACCCCAGACTGATTGTAACCAGACGGTTGATGGTTGAGATTCTGGAAACGTCACCCTGTTACCTCCCCACCAGCCAATCAGAGAACCATGCATGAGCTGATGACAGACCCTGTGACCCTCTCCTGCATACTAAGTTTGGGTCTTTTGAGCATGAGCTGTCTGTTCTCCTTGCTTGGCCCCATCTTGGGTGCCTTGCAGTAAACACTGTACTTTCCTTCACCACAACCCAGTGTCAGTGAATTGGCTTTGCTGTGCATTGGGTGAATGGACCCAAGTTTGGTTCAGTAACAGATTTGGAAATTGAGCACATGTATTTTGAGTATAGATTTTATTACAGACTTTTGATACCTCCCATATCAGGTAGGAGGACATTGATGTAGAGATGGACAGTCTGTCACCATCAAAGGTGCAGTTACTAGGAGAGACTGTTGGAGGAAGGTCACAGTTACTGGTTCCCCTGTCAGCAGGGCTGCTGGAAAGTTCTAAGAGCCCAGAGGAAGGGGGCCTAAGGTCTTTAGTGCTCCTGTCTCCCTGCTGATTTCTTATCTTGATTAAGTCCTGGGGCTTGGGCTTTTCATAGAAAATAGAATTAATTCTTCTCCATAAACTCACAAACCACGAAGAATTCACTGGGGATCCCTGAAGTAGTTATTAATAAGGTACAGGCACCCTGACAGGCACTTCTATCTGTCAGAGTGAGGGGCAGGGCAGGGACCAAATCTGATTTGAGTGCTATTGCGTGGGATGGATCCTGTGGACGATTCATTTTCAGGATGGAAATGGCTCTCTCTTCTCACCTCATCCCTGCCACCTCCCACTTCACTCTCGTGCCTGGTTAAACCTTCAACCTGGTTTCCCAGCATATCCTGTAAGAAGCTAGCATGGGTGTTTCCTCAAAAAGGCAGCATCCCCGTTAGGCACTGGCTCGGACTAGCTGGCAGCTGTCCACACGGCACTGTGGCTCTGTCTCCCTGCAGCGTTTCAGAGACAGTCACGGGGTAGGTAATCACTGTTCTGCATTAAAATAGACACACAGCAGTGGTGCTCAGTACTCACACGTGTGCGTGTGTATGTGTGCATTGGGGCAGTTGAACATTGCTCTCTATTGCTCTTAAAAGAAGTTTAAAAACTACCTTTGCGGGCTTCCCTGGTGGCGAGTGGTTAAGAATCCGCCTGCCAGTGCAGGGGACACGGGTTCAAGCCCTGGTCCAGGAAGATCCCACATGCCTCAGAGCAACTAAGCCCGTGCACCACAACTACTGAGCCTGCACTCTAGAGCCTGCGTGCCACAACTGCTGAAGCCCGCGCGCCTAGAGCCCGTGCTCCGCAACAAGAGAAGCCACTGCAACGAGAAACCCACGCACCGCAACGAAGAGTAGCCCCTGCTCGCCGCAACTAGAGAAAGTGCGCTCGCAGCAACGAAGACCCAATGCAGCCAAAAATAAAAATAATAAATAAATTTAATAAAAAACCCCCCAAAAACTACCTTTTCTGGTAAATACATGCATATTCTGGAAAGTATGGAAACCCACAAAGAACAATATAACCTCTCCTAATTCCCTACCTCAAGATCATCACTGAAGTAGCTTTTCTTCCTTCAGTGTTTAAAAACAATCCTTTACAAAAAATTCCACTGACTTTGTTTAAAAGGATAAAGTGCCTTTTTTTCATCATAACAACAAGCAAACAAATTGCTTGTAGCCTAAGGGACCCGTGCTCTCAGGTTGAGGATAATTTTGCAATGGGCTGCTTAGGCCTCAGAGCTTCTATGCATACCGTATTTCATATGTGGATATTTATTAAATGGGCATTCATTAAAGTCTCATTTCCTACACTTTATGCCTGTGGAAAGATCACCCTGCCCCTCCTCCAATTTGAAATAATGTCTTTTTTACACTGCTTCGAATTTGAATTGTCTTGCCTGTGCAAGCATTCATGTGTCCAGGTTGCTGGCTCTGGCGCTTGAGTTCCAGTGTGGTATTTTTCTAGAGACGCAGTTTCTTAACAATTTTGTTTCTCCTGCTCAGGATGATGGGCAGGCAGTCTCTGCAGCAGCAGCCACGGCCGATCAATATCCAGTCCGGTGGCCACTGAGACCCCGGCTCTGCCACGTCCCTAGAGTCCCAGCCCTCCCCTCCCCCCCTTCCCAGAGAGCTGAGGGTCTTGGTTCCAGACTGCCACATGGGGACCTTGCTATTCCGAAGAGGAGGAGAAAGAATGCTGATGAGATGCGTTTTGCCCATAACTGCCTTTTGGGCAATGGTCTTGGAAGAAAACACAAAAAACAAATGTAAAAACTGAGAGTGACAGTTGGGATCTCATTAGCTTAGTGGCTGTCACAATATATCCAGGAAAGAGGCAGTGGGCATGAGGCTGACTGTGTCTGAGGAACCGAAACAGCGTGTCTGTGTGCACGCACGTGCATGTGTGTGTGTGTGTGTGTGTGTGTGTGTGTGTGTGGTTGTGTGTGTGTACTTGGGCACCTGGAGGTGGCTCAGGCTTTGCCATGTGATTACTTGCTTCAGCTTAAAAAAGTTGTCAGTTGCATTGCATCAGGCTTGGTTATTTTTCTTTATGGGTGCGTCTGTGAATATCTTTAAATTTCAGCTTAAGCTTTTTAGAGGGGCATTCACTGTGAAGAATTAAACATATTATGGCTTTGCTTTTTTTTTTTTAACCTGTGGCACGAAATGCAGACAGCAAATGCCTCAAGTGCAGTATCTTAAGCCAACAGCCTAGATCAAGATGAGGGTATTTCCGAACTCTGGAGGTATGGGGTCCTGATCTGATCATTTTAAGAATAAATTGTTTCCAGTCTCCGTGGACCACCGCTGTCCTTCCTTACCCCTGCCAGCCCAGTTCCCAATTTCCAAATCTTCCTATAAAGCTGTTGAGATGAAGCCTGTCACTTGATTGCAATTTCCAACCAACCAAAGTGATTCTAGTGCTGAGATATACCTGCACCTGTTTTCCCCAGACGAAGCTGAGGTTGGTAAACAGTGCGCAGGGCCTTGGAGATCAGATGGACGCAAATGGAGGGAATTTGTTGCCTGAAGATTCCTGGAGTGGGAGCCAGAGTCCTGTGTTCTGGATTCAGCTCTTTTGTAGCTGGCAGGGAACCTCACTGTGTTTGGGCTTGATTTCTGGAGTCCTACTCTACAATTTGATGGCAGTATGATTCCAGTGGAAATATGGCCTTTCATGCAAAAAGAATAAACCCCATAACCCCAGAATTCAGCCAAGAAACTTCTGTGATCTGGGGATGAGACCTGATGTCCCTCTTCTAAAAGACATGTTACAGCTGTTCACTGGCCTCATTCTGTCTTCCCAGAGGCAGTGGCCAGGCCTCTCAGCAGGCTGGATGGAAGTTTATAGAGCCATTCACTAGTTCTGTGCTTGGCTTTTTATTTTTTAATTTTTAAAATATTTGTGCTAGCTTTTCAAAACTGCAAAATGTGGGCTAATAATATTACTTTCTCCAATGGTCTGTTGGCTGGTGGGACACTCTTTCTGATTTGGTAGTGCTGCCTTGCTGTTCCCTGTTGTTAAATATTTTGAATATGGCCCGTAACCCCTGAGAACATCTGATCAGACCCCGAGCACATCCCTTCAATAAATGCAATTTTCCCCCTGATTTCCCTGCTGCCAGCAGGAGCTCAGAAAGCTTTCCACTTGTAAACACAGTCATGTTTCATGTGAATAAGACTCCCAAAGCCTGTTTGGCTACATCACTGCTGTGAGCTGAGCAAGACCACAGGCTGCAGGAGACTCAGGAGTCTCTAATGAAGGCTGGATCTGCTGTTTGGATGTTTTCTGCCTTTGCTTCTCCCAGCTGTGCCGATAGAGCTACAAGAAATCCCCAAAGCAAACTATTGGTCACTGCTCACTCCACTGCCGCCAAGATAACCGGGAATTTGTGGAGACTAGGTGCTTTCGAGGTTTGGATATCATAAGTCATCTTAGCCAAAGCAAAGTAGAAGCTTGAAAATCAGATCCCATTTCAAGCATCACACCCCTCCCCCCACCCGAGGAAAGGATTTTTTTCCCCAAGGAAAGGATTGGAGAGTGGCTCATGCACCTTAATTTACCTGGGTAATTGTTTCTATTCTGAGGTTCAGTGGAACTTTGGAGAGTCAGCTGATGCTGACTTACTGCTTGCAGTAGCCGTCTCCAAAGGCTGCTGATGCACCTCGTTTTCTCCTGTCCCTTGCCAGGGCTGCCATTTGCCTGGTACCACCTGAGGACCCAGGGCTGCTCTACTGGGTTTGGCTCTGCTGCCAGGGAATATAGGGTGGTCTTTGTGGAATCATGGTTGTCCATGGCAGGTTTGGGATGGGCTAGATTAGCCGTTGCTCTTCACCTCTTATATGCCTGGGCCCGCCTGCTGCTTGCTCTGATTCTTGGCTTAAGGGCAGGGGTCACAAACTCAGATGCCTACAGGGCCAAGCAGGTAGCATAAATGTGCAAATTGGACCAGGGGCAAGACAATAGGGAGTAGAGGAGACTGTGGCAGAGATGGGCATGTGTCTCATCAGATAAAGATGTTCATTTTTAGGTAAGTGGTTTAATGTCTTTTACTGAACTGTAGTTAGGCATACCTATCAGAAGATGAGGAAGGTATGAAGGCTGTAGGGGAAGTAACATTGAAACTGGACTGTTATACATATTCAATAACCAACTTCTAGGTATTCAAACTTTAAACACCCCCTCCCCTGAAAAAAAACCCCAACTCACATCTGCAGGTATTTAACTTGGGCACTAATTTGCTACTTCCAGTGGAATCTTAAAAGAAAAGGAAACATTTATTCAGCACCTACTATGCACTGGATAATGCACAGGCATTTTAATAAACATCATTTCATCTGATGCTCACAGAAATCCTGTGAAGTAGGTCTCTTATATCCAATTTTTAGATGAAGAAACTTGGGCACAGTAAGGACAAGTCATTGGTTTGGGGTTGCTCAGCCAGAACGGGGCAGCGTTAGGATTGGACACCCTGACCTCCATCATCCGGTCCAGAGGCTCTTGCTCTGCCCCACAGTGTTGTGGGTTTGTGGCCTCTGTGGCCTTCTGGTCTCCTCCATCGCTGCTGGGTGTCCTTTGCCTTCCCCGAGGGCTGTCTGCCTGCTATGGGCTGACCCTCTGACTTCCTGAGGTCCAGGCTCTCATCCGCAGCCCGTGTCCCTGCTGAAGCTGACAGTAGATCCCCGTCTGCTCCCGTGGTGGACCTCGCCTCAGCCATCATGGCGCCTTGGGCCTGTGGCTCGTGTTCATCCAGCCTGGCTCGGTCCTGTGGTCTCATTGCCAGTTGGGTCTCCTTGGATCTGGATCCCTCTCTGCTTGGTTTGGCTGTTAGCTACTCCTGGGCATGGACTTCAGCCCATAGACCATGGCCATGCCCTCTGGCCCACCAGGCCCACACCGCAGGGCCCCCACTGGAGGGGAGGGCAGCTGGTCCGCTCTCATTTTGTTAGAACCATGATATGCCGGCTTTGAGGAGGGATTGGGAGTGATTGTGTGTTGTGTGGAGAAGGGGCAATTCACTGTTGAGGTTGTCTTCTCCTTCCCTTTCACATATTCTCAATTATAAATAAATGAGAACATTTGGAATCCAGTAAATTTAACACCTCCTCCTCAAGTGCCCCAGAAATGCTTTCCTGTACATGGGGTAAATGAAAAACAATCAGTGGAAAGTACAAGAACAGGACTTTCCTACTTGGCGTGTGTTTTCTTGGGTGTGGACGTTGGCTGCGGCAGAGGGAGATTTTTATTTTCAAGCGTGGGTTATAGTTTTGTTCAGAGATCTGTATTTCAGGTTACCTAACTGAGAGAGAGGAGCCATTGGGCTCCTGGGGGAGTCACGTGAGACCAGATCTCACACCCTGGGGTGTCCTGCTCAGGGGTCCCTGCTCTCTGCTCCAATGGCACCATGTGGTTATGTCCCACGGGCGTCTTCTGGTGGAAGCGACCTGTATTCTTGTCTCCCCTCTAACGTAAATAAGTTGTGTGCCCTTGGACAAGTTACTAACCTCTCTGAGCCACAGTTCTCATATTTACATAATGAGAATAATGGAAAATTACAGGGTCGTTTTGAAGATTAGATGAGATTAAATCTATAAGGTGTTCCTCGTGAACGCTGAAATGCGCTGAAGCACTAGTTACTGTAAGCATCAAGCCCTTCAGACTTTCAGGCTTGTGTTTGGACATCTGTACCAAGTCGTGAAGTAGGTAAGTGAGTCTTAGCTCCTTCCCACTCCCTCTGTCATATCAAGAAGCCCTGTAGTCTGTGAGCTTGCCTGTCCCAGAAAAGTAATTCCCCACCATGTAAATATTTCTGATCCCCAAACATTCCTTAAATCCTTCATCAAACTCAATTATCCTTCTTCTTCCATTTTCTCTTTTCTTAAATCCACACCTGTGCTGAGCTACGTATGATTAGATGGGATCAGAATAAACTTCTTTGCAAGGATAAATAGTGAGGCATCCTTCCCAAGTATATTTGCCTTATCACCCAAGAATAGAAGAAAGTAATTTTGCTAAATGAATGAATTTCAAATGGTGAAGCAACGTAAGTCTGAGACAAGGTTTTGGTGGCAAAAGGAGAGGCCCAGTCTGGTGCCTTGGGGGCCTACCCTCCGGATGGCACCTCTTTGACATGGTTGGTGTGGTGTCATGTTAATTTATATTGAATGTATTTTATGTAGGATTTGAGTTGGCTAAAAAGTGATACTAGAATAAAAGTACTAAGAAATAGTGCAAAGGAAGAATCAGGATAAATGGAACGTCAAGCCCATGGGGAGAAGCTGAACGCAAGTTTGTGGGCTGTGTGACTGTGCAGTTGCTGTGAGCAGGCCATGTGTTTGGTTGTGAGCTTCCTGGAAGGCAAGTTGAAAAGGAAATAACAATCCAGCCATGAGAGAAAAAATTCATCAGTAACTATGGAAGGCAAAGATTTCTCGGTGCTTAACTCCACCCTAGGGCTGCACAGACGATAGGAGATGTAGTCAACAGAAGCCTCTACAACATCTCACAGTGAAATCAGAAGTGGGTTTCTAGCCTCTTGTTTCTTGGAATATGACTTCCAGAACCTGGTGTTAATGGTAGCCTGCCACCTTGGGTCAATGTGGTCCAAATACACAGCTTTCTATGGCTGTATTGACTTTGGTTTGGGACAGTGAGAACTGACGTCACTTACGCTGAGCCAAAGGACACATGATTTTTGAAGGAAACTCCAAAGATAGCCCACAGTGCTTCCTATTGTACCTGGGAAGATTTGAAGAAGACAGGCTGTATCTTGCTCCCGGCTTGAATTTTCCCAGGCAGCCCAGGCATCCCAGACTGGGAGAATCATCAGTCATTGCATGAGTGACATGGAGGCTAAGCCAGATCTAAGCTTGGTTTTATGTGTAAAAATGGTCATTTTGGCAAAGGTGGGGGGAAGGTCGTTGGCATGTCAGGAGGAGCTTGGGAGAGCCTGGCTCTCTGACTGAGGTCCAGCCCCTTGCCTCGTGTGAGCAGGTCCGATGGGCATGCTTATAGGTCTCCCCACATCCCTCTGGAGTAAATGCTTGTTCTCAGATCCACTGTGGTTAAGGCAGCGTGTTCACAATGTTGAAGGAACATCAGGCTAATCAGCTCTAAGTGCAGACTAGATTTTTTCCTGTGCATTAATTGCAGCATTTGAACATTTTTTTAAGTAAGCAAAAATGAAGAAATATATTTTTAGGGACTGAAATACCCTTGTTTATTTTGGAAACAATAAATGCAAATGTTAAAAAAATTAAAAAGAGCCCAGTAATCTCCTTCCATGTCTTTGAAAACAACTTAATTTTTTTCCTGCTTCCCCAAGAAATGCATTCTCGTTAGACACAAAAAAACTTAAAGATATTCAAAATAACCCATGATTCCACCACCTACAGATAATCATTGTTAACATTTCCTTCCATTTTTTTCTGTCTTTATATCTGTATATACATATCTAAAGCTATATATATTTTTATGTTGATACCTATATTTTTATAGGTTAATGGGAAGATTACTATGAACATCAAGCTTATGTTCCAGAAGTCTTTTTAAGACTACTGAAGATTCCAGATTCAGAAGTAATATTCCAGGTACACCATTGGGAAAAAAGGTGGAAAGATAAAGAACTGGTGGATAAAATGAGATGGGTATCCCATCTCTCTAGGTGGTCACAAAGCACCGAGCTGATCTCCCTGTGCTATGTGGCTGCAAAAATAAAATTAAACAACAACAACAACAACAACAAAAAACCCAAAACACTGGCTGAGGTCCACTCTGGGTCAGGGCAGCACTGTGATTTCTATTAACCCCAAGAGGCAGGCTTATGGAGTCAATGTTCTCAGGATTTAGAGCTCAGGCTTAGGAGCCAAACAGGTCTGAATTTGCATCTTGGCTTTACTTCCTGCTAGTTTCAAGTCTCATTTTTCCTATTTGTAAGATCCATGTAAGTCCTTCCTTCATATGTTTACTGTAAGAACTTAAAGGTGTAATGCACATGAAACCTTATGCCTGGCATACAGCAGGCACTCACAAATGGTAGCTCTTATTGTTAGTATTATTCTAAATATGAGTAAACTGAGTCTCAGAGAGGGTCGTGTGCCTGAGGTCACACAGCTAGTAAGTGAGAAAGATGGGATTTGAACTCAAGTCTGTCTGGCTTTGGAGCTCACGTTTTTATATTGCACTAGGTCAATGGCTAAGAATAAAAGATTACATTTATTTAATAATACAACATATTTCATTTCTTCTTCACCAGATGTCTGTAAGGAGTGATTGCCAGCACTTGGGAGTTCATGTTGGCCTTTTCTGGCAACTACAAGGAAAGTGAAGCATTCTTCTCTCTGTTCAGATGTAAAGTTCCTCTTCTGTAGTGGCAACTACAGCTGATGGCATCTGCAGATGACAAGGGAGGAAGGGTTAATGTGTGTGTTTGTTTCTCCCCAGGAAAATGGCAATGAATTTCATGATTGGGGTGCTGACTACTATTTAGCAATGAAGCTTTTTTTCCCAGTAAATTAGGAAACAGATGTTTTCTGGTCCATTGAGGAATTTTAAAGGCTGGAAGTACTTAAGACTTATTTTTCAGGGCTATTGACCTCGATTCTTGGATTATGATCATTCTGGCTGGGGCCCAGTGCGTTGGAGCTTTTAATCTGCAGAAACTCTTTTGTGTATTTATCCTACTCTGTTCAATGTAACCTTTTAAATCTGTAATTCATGGAAACATAGTTCAGATTTAGGAACTGAGATTATTTATTTTCACTTCTTTTAAGTCTAAATAACTAGTGTATGAGGTTCCTTGCCTGGTGAACTGCCTTGGGATCAGTCTTTACTTGGTTCAGTTGGAATCTTTGACTTTCTGACATTCCCCCCTCCCTTTCGAAGACAGCGTTTTGAAGTAATAAAAGCAGAATCACATTAGCTAGAACGCATTGAGTTTTATTCTCTTAGTATTGGATAAGTCATGCTGCAGTAACAAAAACACTCCCAAATGTCAGTGGCTTCATACAAAATTTCTTTTCTTGCTCATGCTATTTACTTCTGTAGGGGATTTCTACTCACCATGGTCACACAGTGACCTAGGAAGACAGAGGCTTCACCTGGGATACTTCCATGACCAACATAGTAGTGGGAAGAGAGTGTGTGAAGGGAGTGAATATCTCACTGACTATTTAAGCTTCATTGGCCAACACAAGTCACGTGGCCAAGACCCACTTCAAGTGGAGCTGCAAAGTACAATTCTATCATGTGCCTGGAAGGAGAGCAGAATCAGAATACATGGAACCTCCTGAATGACTACCACACCTCCTGGGTACCAGACTGTGTTAGGTGCCTCACATATGTCATCTGTAATCTTCACGCCAATTCTGCAAGGTACAGGTCCTATTTCCATTTTATAGATGAGAAAACAGACTCAGAGAGGTAAGGTGAGTTGCCCATGGGCACACAGGGTTGGGATTAAAAGCCAGTCTGTCTGATACTAAAATTTATGCACTTATATGTTTCACTCCCTTTGATAGCTTACCCTTGCACCATTTCCCCCAACTGGACATTTCCCACCTGGATAATAATGGTGCTAGTTAATCCTCCTCCTGTGATCAATTTTTGTATGTGCTATGATTGTCAAAAATTGCCCTGGGAGGCTAGAAATTGCTAATGGCCCTATGATAGTGGTCCAGCTGGGAGCTCGTCCATTGAATCATGTCTGTAGGGATAAGGAGAGTCCAATGGTCACTAGCACAGAAACAGGGGTCTTTAGGGTCAGTCAGAAGCTGGACAAATACTCTCCTTGGTCATTGGAATCTAGGGACCAGTACATGACTATTACACAAGCTGACACACTGATTAAGTTTACCTTTACAAGGGGAGCTTTGTGTTTTATTTATCTAAATGATAGTTTGGGCAAAAAATGTCCTTAGGCATGACCTGGATTGCAGAATTAGAGTAACAAGTGAAGTGCTATCTTTGAAATGATCCAGACCTCTGGTCAGTGGCTAGAAAGAGGTCTCAATCTGGTCTTTTCTGCTGACAGAGAGAAGAGCATTCTGTTGGGCAGCCAGTCTATGCCAACAAACTTACTGATGCCCAAGATCACTTTCCCTGGTTCTCATAATGACTAATGCCAGGCAAATAGTGCCACTAAGGTGGAAGTGGGTGAGTTTTTGGACCTTGAGATAGATCTTGAAAAACAATTCCTTGCTTGAAAAAATATTCTGAATTATAATTAAATGAATTAGAAATAGTAGATTAGTGTCTCCTCTCTGGTCCCCTACAAGCTCCTCCTTATTTTATACATATTACTGCTTGTGTTACCTTTGTTAACTTACAGATAACTAATTGTTATAACTTGCTGACTGAACAACTTCTGTTGGCTTCTTATTGCCTACAGGGTAAAGGTCAAACACTTTAGCAAGGCATACATAGCTCTCCATGATCCTCCTCCACCAACTGATCAAATATTCGTAATATGTATGTAATGTCATTGTTCAGGAAGTTTCTATATGACAGAGGACCCATTTTCAATTTCCCGCCAGAGAGAATTCCTGCTAAGAGGGTGTAAAGAAAAACTCAGTCCTCCTCCCATGTTTTTCCTTTACTCTCACACTACTCACACTCACACTTCTGACACCAAATATGTAGGAGTTTTTATTTTTGTTTTCTTCCAGTTTTATTGAGACCTAATTGACATATGGCACTGTATAGGTTTCAGGTGTACAGCATAATGATTTGACTTACATACATCATGAAATGATTACCATGATAAGTTTAGTGAGCATCCATCATCTCATATTGATATAAAATAAAAGAAAAAGAAAAAACATTTGTTTTCCTTGCCATGAGAACACTTAGGATTTACTCTCTTAACAACTTTCATATGTAACACACAGCAGGGTCAAATGCGTGGGAGTTTTTCCTCACAACAAGTAATTCTCAGACACCAGACGGGTGTCCTACAATTTAACACAATTCCAACATTGTCTACCTGGAGATGGTATCAGACCCCACAGGTTAAGGGCTCAGTCCCATGACATTGCTGCCGACTTCAGATGCCAATCACAAGTAGTGGGTCCCTAGGTTGCCCACAACTTCTGTCTGAATTAACTACGAATTGGAGGTTCCCATGACCTCCTCCTCCTTGGATTCAATTATTTGCTAGAATAGCTTACAGAACTCAGGGGAACACAAACTTATAAAAGATGATAAATGATACAGATGTAAAGTCATGTGAACAGATATGTAGCGCAGGGTTTGGGAGGGTCCTAAGTGCAGGAGCTTCTGTTCCAGTGGAGTTGTGGTACATCACCCTCCTGGTACGTGTTCACCAACCTAGAAGCTCTCTGAACTCTGTATTTTCGGGATTTTTAGGGAGGCTTCATCACGTAGGCATGATTGATCATTAACTCCATTTCTAGCTCCTCTCTTCTCTGTGGAGAATGAGGGGTGGGGCTGAAAATTCTAAGCTTCTAATCAGAGCTTGGTCTTTCTGATGACCAACCCCCATCCAGAAGCCTGCCAAGAGTCACCTCATTGGAACAGAAGACATTGCTATCACCCAGAAATTCCAAGGGATTTAGGAACTCTGTGTCAGGAACCTGGGTCAACGACCAAATATTAGAACAAAAGATGCTCCTAGTGCTCTTATGACTTAGGAAGTTACTGTGGTTTTAGGAGCTCTGTGCCAGGCACTGGAGGCAGAGAGCCACGTGTATATTTCCATTATCTTGCAGAGGGGTTCTGTCTTTCCTACCCACTCAGCACCATGCTGATCCTGCAGAGAGAAGCTGCAAGAAAGATGGGGGGCTTGGAGTGGTCACGTTAGAGAGACAGATGCTTCAGTGTTTTTTGTTTTTTTTTAAAATTTATTTATTTATTTATTTATTTTTGGCTGTGTTCGGTCTTCGTTTCTGTGCGAGGGCTTTCTCTAGTTGCGGCAAGTGGGGGCCACTCTTCATCGCGGTGCGCGGGCCTCTCATCATCGCAGCCTCTCCTGTTGTGGAGCACAGGCTCCAGACGCGCAGGCTCAGTAGTTGTGGCTCACGGGCCCAGTTGCTCCGCGGCATGTGGGATCTTCCCAGACCAGGGCTCGAACCCGTGTCCCCTGCATTGACAGGCGGATTCTCAACCACTGTGCCACCAGGGAAGCCCGCTTCAGTGTTTTATAACCAGTGAAGACTGAGGGTTCTCTCTGGTCTGTAATAAGCCAGAAGTAGGCTGCTCAGAGTCGTCCAGACCCGAGGAAGAAGTATTCCCTGTGTTCACCGAGAGAAGAGGAGCTAGACCCAGTTATTACAGGGACCTTCCCTTGGTTAATTGTGGGTTGTTATCATGTCCTTAAGGAAGAGGAATTGGAAACTAATATCGTAACTCACTCTGGAGCCTAATGGACACTATCCATTTATGGACATTAAATGTTTATGGCTCTTGTGGCCTAAATAACATTTTACCGTAGTCATCAAATCTTAAGTCAAACATAAATGATTATATATAGTTTCTTAGACTGCGTCTGACCCCCATTTACTGATGAGCATCAAGATTCTGGGGCTCAGAATGGGCAGGTCCGGTGAGTAGTGGTCACTCACGCACGTCTTTCTAAAGGTTCACGTGTGTCTGGAGGTGCAGCTCGCACAAAGGGTTAGGATTTGAAGGCATCTCCTCTTTCTTCATCCAGAAGAGTTTCCTTTCTCTGGACAGTGACCTTTTGCAGCTATTCCTTGTGTGGGAGGGAGGCTAGGCCAAGGCAACGCCCAGAGGCAGGAGCAGGTCCTGATGGCCTGTGAACTGTGGGACACACAGAACGCACAGGACAAGGAGGGCTGTTTCTAAATCTTGCCCCCAATAAGGTCGTTTGGCTTAATTCAGATGCTGTGCCCTTGGTCAGGCCTGATTGTACAAGTCCATGTTTGTGTGGAGAAAGCATTCACTCTTTCTGAGACACATAGACTGGGCAGAGGGAAACTACCTGTGGTTCCTTCTCAGTGCCCACGTTCAAGACCCATTTAGGACATCTTCTGTTAGTAACCATCATGATTTTCCCCAAATAGCCAGTAAGTATTTATTTCAGCAATTTGAGAAATGGATTTCGTAGGTTTTATCCCTTTGGAGTAATGCTCTATGTGCTTAGCCACCCTATACTTTGTGGCTTGCTTTGGAAAATACATTTTCTTTGCTTCTTTCTGTTTTTAAAAAAAATCCAGTAAGGTGTTTCCTTGAGTCAGATCTTTTCTTGGTATGCTTAATAGTAATTTAGCAGAAATTTTTAGCCTTGCGCTGGCACTTCCAGCCTCACTGGGAGTCTGCTTATAGCACCAGAACAGCCAGTGTGTGGGAGGTGAGGCTGAGAGTGAAGGATGATTCTGCAAAAGTAAGTGTGTTTCCCACACGTGCCCTCACATGCTCTCGTTCTCTCTCTTCCCTGGCTTCCTTTTATTCCACTGGCTTCTGTGCTCTTGAGGATAACCCCTGCTTCATTAATTTAGCTTTGCTCTGTCACTTCCCATGACATCCACATTCTTCTAGAATGCTAAGTCTGATACAAACTTCATGCCCTGGAACAAAAAGGAAGTAGGGTACTGGACTTAAAAAGATACAAGTGTGTCTTGGCTCTCTCTTCTTTGCATTTTGTTCTGCTTCCATGGAAGACCCAGATCTGTGCACCTTGGTTAAATGCTGAGTCTGAGCCTGGTCCAAGGATGGTAGGGTTGGTAGAAAAGACTGTTTGGTGTTGGCTGGAGGAGGAGCCACTGAGAACTTGGGCAGTGGTGATGGACCAGTGACAACTGTGGAGCTAGATGGAAACTTCCTAGGCTTCATGACATTTTCGAAAAAATTTTCAAGCTCAGACTTCAGTGAGAAAGAACAGAGGAGGCATTTGTTTCCAGGGCAGGAAAATGGGTGGACCAAATGATAGAGTTTCAGTGTATATAGTTTTCAATAAGTTAAAATAAACAGGGTTTTCTGAGACACAACTGAGATATGTAATGTTATATAAAGTGATAAAACCATAATCTTTGGCTTATTTCTTCTGTGGGACAGAAATAATTTGTAGCTTATCAATCATCTACAAGTTAACATCTAACTTTACGGTTTCTGGACTCTACAGTTTAGTGAATGTTAAGTTAAGCCAACTTATCTTCCATAAAGCATCAGGTGCCCTGTGTAGCTTTGTGAGACAGTGCTCTATGTGACCTTGAAAGGACACCTAGTCATATTTTTGCCTTATCTCCAAATTTTAGATAATGTTTCTTGACAGTACCTATGGAACCATTGAACAGTCTTCTGATTTCTTGTTTGGTATTAATTCTAAATGGTTAGCTATTATAGGGGTACCCATGGTTTGAACATTGTCTCAGTTGCTCCATCCTTCTTTCTTTCCAGTGCGGTATGTTGTGACTGTCTTCAGGGCTGATGGCCCCTAGGGAAACCACCTGGATCAATATTCTTTCCTTGTCCAGCTCTCTTGTTTTTTTCCCTTGGTCCATATGGGAAAACTTCAATCATTGGGTAAAAATGGGGAGGGCATGATTTAGAAATAAAACTGTATTTTTATCTAGATTCAGAACAGAGTTTTAAACAAATCTTGTGAAATAACTCGTTTCAATATAGGTAAAATGGCTATTTGATCTTTAAGTTTATAAGCAACAGCATTTCTTATTTTTTTAATTGAAAACTTTAAAATTGTCTCTTTATTGCCTGAAGCAAGGTTTTCTTTGCTAATGGGTTGATCCCTTGTGCATGTACAGGCACACAACACACAGACATACATACAATAAATCTTATTAATTTAGACTTCACCAAGGAAAAATGTTTGGTAAATTCAGACACACTAGATTCTTATTTAAGAAAAAGCTAAATATTGTCCTTTGTAATGCCTGCTGTGCAGACCGTTTTATGTGTCAATTATGTTATTTAATTATGTTTCAGGAGCTATGATTTGACCCCCAGAGTGACAGAACAACAAATGGTTCTAATGTATTTCCATAGTCATTTATTTCTTTTGGGGCCCCTTAATCGCAAGGAAAATGCTGCAAAGTCAGAGTCCAAGATCAGAACCTCCTGAGAGGGATTGAGGGGAATAGGAGCGGGGTGAGCTGGAGTCAGAGTGAAGCTAGGAGCCATGAGTCAAAAACAAGACCCAAGTCTATGTCATCAACAAGGTACCCTCTTCAAATATAAAGACAAATAGAGGTTAAAATTAAGTGGATGGAGAAAGATATACCACGATAACACGAATCAAAAGAAAGTGTGAATAGCTCTTCAATATATTAATTTCAGACAGAGCAGATTTCAGAGCAAGGAAAGTGATCAGGGCTAAAGAGGGGCATTAAGTAATGATAAAGGGGTCAGTTCTCCAAGAAGATATAATAATCTTGAACATGTATGCACCTAACAATACAGCATCAAACTACATGAGGCAAAACTGACAAAACTTCAAGGAGAAATAGGTGATCCACTATCATAGTTGGAGACATCAATACCCCTCTCTCAGAAATGGAACTGTGGGTGAACAGAGTTGGCGTGGTGCAGGGCTGCCAGGGAGGCCTTGGCGCTCCAAGAATTCCCAGACGTGCATATTTTTTTTAATTTTAATATTTATTTAACCCATATAGCTAAAGTACTGTCATCTCAATATAAAAATGAGTTCAACACTACCATGCTCAATATAAAACTATTAAGAAATTTATATAAGTATATATTTTACACTTCGCACACATCTCAATTTACACTAACCACATTTTAAAAGCTCAGTAGGGCGTGGACAGCACAACTATAGCGATTGAGTTAGGTTAAGGTTGGAAATAAAGATTTGATGGTTAAATTCGAGTTAGAGAATATAGAGAGAAGGGAGGTGTCTCCAGGTACCTAAAGAATAGTAAAGAAAATCAAGAATGAACATGCCCCTTTAGCCTCCTCTTATCTCAGTCTGACGAAGCATCAGATGTAATGAATATCATTCTCCATCTGATTGAACTTTTCTCCATTGGGACTGATTTTCATCTGCCTTTGGTAAAACATTTCAAACTGTGTGTTAGTTGGCCCTCAGTTCAGACCCAGGTGTCACCCATTTTGCAGACTCATGTTGGGCCGAATCCCTTGCTTGGACCTGCTTTACAGTGGAGTTGGATCCTACTACCCACAGATTAGTCTGAGATCTCGCATGCATCAGGGCAGAAGGAAAGGCTGTGTAAAACCCTGAGGACGTAAGGTATGGAAGGAAAGTTGGT
Source organism: Balaenoptera physalus (assembly GCF_965194825.1). Lineage (NCBI taxonomy): Eukaryota > Metazoa > Chordata > Mammalia > Artiodactyla > Balaenopteridae > Balaenoptera > Balaenoptera physalus. The sequence goes on along the minus strand of NC_138886.1, from coordinate 82,223,035 downwards.
GCTGGAGATATGGAGCTATGGGAATCTGGGGAGTGGAGGAGAGAGGGGAATGGAACGGCAAACCAGAATGACATGTGCATATTTACGGTTCTCTTTTCCTAATAATTAGTTCGTGGGGATTTAACTTCTGTAGCGAGCCAGGTTCTAAGGTTCTAGGGATTCTTGAATGGTACAGCCTGGCCAGTTTCTCCACATTGCGGTCTGAAGACCATATTAGGGTCACAGGGACAGGGGGTTGTTAAAAATGTGTAGATTCATGGTTTCCATCTCAGATTTACCAAATCAGAATCTGGGGGTGGGGCGGAGAATCTCCATTTTCAACAAGCCCCCCAGGTGAGTCTCAAAAATTTGAGGAAACAAATTGAGGGCACACTGCATGTTGACTAAGAAGAAACGAAATGGAAGTCTGTTTGTGTAGAACTGATGTTCCACGTGGGCATCCACAGAGCTGGAGAAACACTGAACAACGAGCACTAAATAAGGGTTTCAGGCATTAGCATCATGTGTTAATTAGAGTTTCTTTTTTATAGGAAAGGTCATGGTGCAACACTTTCCCCCTTGCTCTACTTTGGAAACCACAAGAATCCCCAAGCAAGCTTTAAGTCTAAGACATTGGGAGAGAATTGTTCATAAACATGGCTTGGGTCTGCATTGGTGTGAACTAGTTTGCTTTTAAAAGCTTGTTAAAATGACTTAATGATCCAGAAACTCTACTGGTCTACTGTGGTTACGTTGTGGTTGAGGGATAGTTGAGCTGAGGTTTACTGGGCTCCTGCCATCTGTCAGGTAGGGTGCCAAATGCTTCACATGTACCATCTCATTTAATGAGGGACACTTGTCCCAATTCACAGTTGAGGAAACTGAGGCTCAGAGAGCCAAGTGTTGTGTCCTAGGTGACACAGCCAGGGATGGCCAAGGCCAGGATGTGAACTGAAGTCACTTTCTCTCTAACATCATTGCTTGGACAACAGGCTAAATTATTTTTTTCTGACCTGTGGAGACCAGTGGCACAACATCCTAAAAGTGACCTTGAACTCCACCTGGGACTCAGGTAGCCAAAGTCCAGTAATCAAGGCAGGAGTAGCATTCATTTTTTTAGTTTGTGGAGAATTTGATATTTGTGAAAGCAAATTGTTCAGTCTGTAGCCTTGAGGAAAGAAGTCTATGAAGAAGCCTTCTGCCTCCCTTCAGTCTCAAACAGTGTACCCCCTGCTGCTCTAAAGAAGAGTTGGTAAAGGGGGAATTTGCAGAGCTGAGCAAGATGGCAGCTCTTGACACATCCCTCTAAGGATTGCTGCCTGTGAGGAAGACAGGACAAGGACAAGGCATGGTTCTGGGAGAAGGCCTAATCCTTCTTCCCCTTATCTTTTTTTTTTTTTTTACAACTTTTTTTTTTTTTTAAACTTTGGGTTTATTTATTTATTTATTTATGGCTGCGTTGGGTCTTCGTTTCTGTGCGTGCGCGGGCCTCTCGTCATCGCGGTCTCTCTTGCTGCGGAGCACAGGCTCCAGACGCGCAGGCTCAGTAATTGTGGCTCACCTGTGCTCCAGGCAGGCTCAGTAATTGTGGCTCACGGGCCCTGTCCCTCCGCGGCATGTGGGATCTTCCCAGACCAGGGCTCGAACCCGTGTCCCCTGCATTAGCAGGCATATTCTCAACCACTGCGCCACCAGGGAAGCCCCTCTTCCCCTTATCTTACCTTCTATCCTAACCTCTTGTTTCCACCATTATTGCTGAGCATGCAGAATTTTGCAATGTGGTTAAATGTCACTTCCACCCATGTCCTTCGTTAATACAATGCAGGAAGCCAGCTCTAATAGGCTTCCTTACTGTCCCTAGATTTTTTTTTCATAAAGAAACATTTTAAGAATGAAAATGATTCAAGCGCTTTTATATTGCACTTGAACTTATATTGTACATCAACTTATATCCCTTTGATATTATACTTGCAAACAGATATTTCTGCGGGTTTTGTGTGAGTGACCTATAACCTTTGTTTAAAAAGTTTAACCTCCTGGGATGGACAGCCTTGCAAGTTCCATAGGGCTTGGGGCTGTGGGTGGCATTTTCTATGGTGTGGTGATGGGGTTATGGGGTTAACTGTGATAAGACCTTGGAATGTCTCGCCATTGGCGAGCGTGGGCCTGGCCAGGCTGTGGGAGGACGGCCACACAAAGGGCACACTGTCACATTCCTCTGGGGTCACCGGGCAAGCACGGTGGCTGCTTGCCATTTGGCAGTGTTCTCTGGTATTTGCCTGGGAGTGGATTCCTGGATTCCTTGGTGAAGGGAAGCGCAGTGCCCCAGGCAGAACACTGCACTTGGCTCAGCGACAAGCCCAGAGCTGTAGAAGCAGTTTATGCAGGAGGTTGCAGGGCTTATAAAGGATCATCATCCTGGGAAGAGACTAGGCACCCACCCAGAGGGTAGGAACATGGGGAAGACCCTTTAATTTCAGTGTTTTGATTCTGGCCCTGCCAGGTATATGGCATGGTCCCCTCCAGCCTCCGGATTTGGGAGTGCATTAGGGGAGGGGAATTGGGTGAAAGCTTCAAGTAATAAATGGGATGTTCAGTGCCTAGTGAGGATTGTCTCTGTCTAGAGCTGCCACAGGCTCCTTCTGAAGAGTCCCAGGGTTTCTCTGAATAAGGCAAAGCTTCACATTTAAGTAAGTGTCCTCTCTCTATACAACGGTGTGCTAGCAGCTGGCAAGCAAACATGTTTATGACTCGGTGATCTTTTGATAAGAGCCCATTCCTGAAAGGCAAATGGAAACTTCCAATTAGAATTCATGTCAGGTCATAGGGTGGAGTATGGAAAAATATCAACAAATGCAGGCACAAAACTGGGAAAGCCAAAATAATAAGGGAGCTGCAAGATTGTAGAAATGAAAAAGGGCATTAAAATCAACAGATCAGAGGAAAGGGAAGGCCAAGGCAAGTGACACTTATGACGCCTTTATATGTTCAGGAAAAGCTGATACTCCTGGGAACTAAAATAGCAGAGATGTCAAATGTTTAACCTCAGCGTTAAAAGAAAAAGAAACAAAAATGGAACCACAAAGGTTTTTAAGATTATAACCTGTGAAATACAAAGTAAAATGTTAAACTAGAATAGAAAAACACAGAATAGAATGAGGAAGATAAGGATTGAAAACAAACTAAGATAAATTCCAACTTTGGAATTTAATTGTTTGTCCTAGAGTTTTTAAGAAAACAAAGATGATCTTGAAGGGCAGAACAAGTCATCCTAACTCATATTCCTGAAACTGTACTAGAATAAATTATTCACAGGGGAATACTAAACATTTGGATGCACACGTGGTGCTAGTTTCATTTTGCAAAACAGGAAATATATTACACCAATGTAATTCATTTATGGCTGGAAGTCTTGTTGGATGAAAGAAGTAGTGCATCTGAAGTGGCTGCTGTTCTGAAATCATGCTATTGGACAGTCTCAACAAGCTAGAACTGCGCAATCTGAAACACACGTGCTCCTTAAATGGGTTCAATAGACCCCATCTACAAGGTATGCTAATTAGTGTTGGCTTGAAACCAGTATATACGTATATACTAGACATACTTTGTGTGTCAAAGGGCTCCAATGTCATTTTGTATAAATTACAATAAAACCTCATTGTTTAAACTAGGGACCAAAGCGTACAATTCCTAGTGGGTCAGATACGTGATCTCAGTGAACTCATGGGACGTGAGTGGGTGGCCTGGCCAGTGGGTGGCCATTGTTATGCTCCGTGCCATGGGCGTGCTGAGCCTGTGTTACTTGATCAGGTGGGTTTTTAAGGGAGGCTAGTTTTTCAGATTTTAGGGGAAATCTTCTAATTTTTAAACATTGGCATTTAGACCTCAAAGATACGGCTGTTCAAACCCCCAGTGTGCTAACTCTGGCTTTAAACTTTAGAGTAAATGAGATGACAGGTGAATGTTTTCTGGCTCCTTGGCATGAAATGAAAGAATTAAAAAAAAAAAAAAACCAAAGCAAGTTTGTGAAAGTAAAAAGGATTTTCTTTTATCAAGGTCATAATTGTGTAATTTTAACAACTTGAAGAACAGACATGTGAAGAGATTGATGGTGTGTCAGCTTACTTATTACTCTTTTCTACTCTGAGCCTTAGTCAGATCTTTGTGATCTGTGTGTACCTAGACATGTATGATATATATTTATATACTTATGCACATGTCCATAGGTAAAAATTCCTCCACACAGCTCTTGGTACTGATTACTCACTTTCTTCCAAACTGAGCTGATCCTTGGTTTTTTTTTGGCAGACGCAGTGGGCTGCAGAAGGAGGGGTAGTGGCAGAAACAGGGCTATTCTCTCTGAAGTGGTTTGTAGGATAAGAGGAGGATGAGATGGAGGAGCAGGGAGATTAGTTAGGTAGGAGTCTCTTGAAGTTGTCACCACTAGAGTTGTTGAGACCAAGAGTTAAGGATAAAGTAGCTTCAGTGTGATGAGGAAGGGCTTGATAAGAGCATTATGGGCTGTATAAGATAAGACTGGATTTAGTAAGTGATTAGTGATGGGGAGACAGAGGAGTTAATGATGGTTACCAAGGCTCAAATCAAAGAAACTGGCAAATGATGGTGAGGAGAAGCCGGTGGTGAGTACTGGGGATCAGAGTGATCAGCGGTAGTGAGTCTGGCTCGGGACCTGTTGATTCACAGGTGAGACTCCAAGTCTGGATACAGAGCTTGAGCGCCATCTGCTTCTCTGCATAGAGGTAACAGTTGGATCTAGGGGACCGATGAGATCCCTCAGCAACTGACAGACGGAGGTAAGAGACAAAGACCCGGGTCCAGGAAAAAGAACAGGGAGCTAAGTGGAATCCAAGCGAGGAAAGAGTTTCAAGAAGTGGAGGACTGTCGATGTGGCACATATATACAATGGAATATTACTCAGCCATAAAAAGAAATGAAACTGAGTTATTTGTAGTGAGGTGGATGGACCTAGAGACTGTCATACAGAGTGAAGTAAGTCAGAAAGAGAAAAACAAATACCGTATGCTAACACATATATATATATGGAGTCTAAAAAAAAAAAAAGGTTCTGGTGAACCTAGGGGCAGGACAGGAATAAAGACGCAGATGTAGAGAATGGACTTGAGGACACGGGGAGGGGGAAGGGTAAACTGGGACGAAGTGAGAGAGTAGCATTGACATATATACACTACCAAATGTAAAATAGATAGCTAATGGGAAGCAGCCACATAGCACAGGGAGATCAGCTAAGCTCAGTGCTTTGTGACCACCTAGAGGGGTGGGATAGGGAGGGTGGGAGGGAGACGCAAGAGGGAGGAGTTATGGGGATATATGTATACGTATAGCTGATACGCTTTGTTAAACAGCAGAAACTAACACACCATTGTAAAGCAATTAAACTCCAATAAAGATGTTTAAAAAAAAAAGTGGAAGACTAATGAGCTCCCACTTGATACCTGGCATCATATACATGTTCTCACTGAAGCCTCTTGAGGGCTTAGGAAGAGCCATGATTGCCCGATTGTTATAAATAAGGAGACAGTTAAGCCAGGAGAGGCTGGCAAGGAAGTGGGATCGTGGGACAGACTGGGATCCTTCAAGAGGGTGGGTGGTGAAAGGAGTGAGAGGGAGCTTGGTGGGGACAGCACATCTGAGAGAAAGAAAAGGGCATTTCTGAGGATGTCCTGAGGGGTATGTTTGTCATCTAAGGGAAAGGATCAAAGGGAGAGGGGGATAGAGAAGATGAAAGCTGGAGATGGAATACATAATTGATGGGGCTGAGTCAAAAAGCAGGGGGTGAGAGATGGGATCAAGAGAGATCTTCAGAGTGACAGGAACCTGAAAGGAAGCTGTCTATGGACAGAGTACCTGAGCCCCAAGCAATGGTGAAACATCACAGCAGGAGAGCCACAGGTTTGAAAGGAGTGACCAGTTCTGGAGGCCGATGGCCAATTTCACATCACCTTGAGAAGCACTATTAGCTGTTTATTTTCTTTTCATCAAAACATTTTCTATGGATCGTTCATGTTAATTTGCATGAATTATAGATTCTTCTAATTTGCATGAATTATAGATTCTTCAACACAAATTAATCCAGCCTAGATTAGGTAGAGATGACTTTAATTACCTTTCATTTTTTCCCAAGGAGACTATGCTATTGCTAGTTGCTGTCACACGAGTTGGTTCTGTGTTTTGTTTTTAGCTTCAGTGAAGAATAGGGCTACACATCAAGAGCAATATTAGAGGAATTAATTTGTTATTGTGCTTACATCCTTATCAAGATAATGGGTTTAACACATACTGTTGTGATTGAGATTTTTCTGGAAAAAGCTCCGTGTTATATGATTAGAAGGAACTTGGATTTTGGAGTTATTTGGTACATATATGACTATAGTATTTCCCAGTGGTGTGATCTTAGGCTAAAGGAATTGCTTTATATTCTCCAACTATAAGGTCGTAATTATACCTTACAACATTTTAATGATAACTAAGAATCTATGAAAATACCTAGCACGTGCCTTAATAAGTGGTGGAAATAATGATAATAATCACTAAATGAACTGAGGACTAAATTTATAAAAGCTATCAAACATAAAAGCATAATGTATACAATATGTGTGCGTAGTTTGTGTGTATACGTTCATATGTATAGATGAACAGTATTTTCCCATTCTCTTGTTGGCTATTTGAATTGTTTCCAGTTTTACTCTATTACAAAGCATGCTATTGTAAACATTCTTATACATATCTTCTGGTACACATGTGCTAGACTTTTTCTAGGCTTTCTCCCTGAGCATGGAAGTACTCTTGTGCTCACCTTCACCTCTGCTAGGTGTTGCCAAATCATTTTCTAAATTGGTTGTGCTCATTTGCATGCCTACCAGCCAAACTTTAAAATGTTTGCCAATCTCATGGGTATGAAATGGTATCTTGTTTTTTAATTAGTATTGCCCTGATTACAGATCAGCTGAGCGTCTTTTCATGCTTTCTGGCCTTACAAGTTTTCCCTTCTGTGAAATGCTATTTATGCTTTTTGCCCATCTTTTTTCTAGACTCATTTTTTAAAAAAGTATAAAAGGTATAAGGGCAAGGAGTCAGGCATCTATCTATCTATCTATCTATTATCTATCTATCTATCTATCTATCTATCTATCTATCTATCTATCTATCTATCATCTATCAAAGTTCAAGAGTCAATTCATACTAACCTTAACTGACACTTTATCTGGCAGAAGAATCAAGTTGATTGCCTGTACTTGATAGATGCCTGTACGCAACAGTGCTGAATGGTAAGTGTTGGATGAATCAAATATGGGGAGAAAAACAAGCCTGCCATTAAAGATGTGCAGTGAGCACATCAAGTGTGATACCTTTCCATAGGGTGTGACCATAGTGCCTGGGAATCTGAATTTTGAACAAATTCCCCAGATAATTCCTATTTCTAGATATCTTTGAGAAATCCTGCTCAAGTCCCATTCCTGAGACTGACTTGCAGTGGGGGAAGGTCCTTTGAGTGCTTTTCTTTTTTTTCCTTTTTGGCCACACCACGTGGCTTGTGGGATCTTAGTTCCTCAACCAGGGATTGAACCCAGGCCCTTGGCAGTGAAAGCACTGAGTCCTAACCACTGGACTGCCAGGGAAGTTGGAGTGCTTTTCTTATGACTTCTTTGGCACAAATCTACCTGGGAAGCAATACAATTAGGGGAAAACAAGTGGCTCCAGAAAGAAGTTCTGTTGGTTTCACATAACCAGCTAAGCTCCCCTCCCCAAGTGCTTAAGCCTGTGCCAGATGATTCTTGGCTCCTGCCAACCCACTGCTGACCGTGGGCCACCTGACCTCTTTAGTGTCCCCACTGCCAGGTACAGTGACGTGTCTTGTGATTTTCTCCATGGCCCCCAAACCTGCTTCTTCCCCACTGCTGCCAGGGCAGTCCTTCTAAATGTCCCCGGCATGAGACATTTCAAGGGATTTGAGGGCTCTTACAAAAGACCTAGCTGCGTCCTGTCCCTTTTCAGAAGCACTTTCTTTTACCACTTCTTGCCTCTCACTCTGTGCTTTGGGCATGTTGATCTCTGCACGTTGGGAATGTGGGACCATCTCTCTCACGCCAGTCATTTTGCCTTAGATCTCCCCTCCCATTTCTCTTCCTCTGGCCAACTCATCCTTATCCTTTAAGACAGTGTTTCTTAGACCTTAACATGCATACAGATAAAATACAGATTCTGATTCAGTTGGTCTGGGGTGGGGCCTGACATTCAGCTTTCCTAGCAAGCTCCCGGATCCTGCAGGATGTTGCTAGGTCTGGGGACCACACTTGAAGACTCAGCTTGGCATTACCTGCACCTCCCCGAGTTGTAAATGCCCCTCCTTTGTGTTCCTAACACCTGGGCCAACCTCTGCTGTGCTTCTCACACTGTATAATGACAACTGCCTTGTCTATCAATAAGTTTCTTGAGGCAGGAATTGTGCCTTGTTTATCTTTATCTATATTTGCAGTGCCTGGCATACAGGAAACACTCAACAAATATTTGTTGAACAAATAAATGATTCCAACGATCCAGACAGACATTTGTCTGGCTGCATTTTGCTGTTTGTGGCTGTTTCCCTGTTGAGGCCAATGACTCATTGCTTTTCCAGATGGCGCCCTGTGGCCTGAAGGGTTGGCTCCACTTTCTACAAAGCATCAGACCTTGCCAGGGGAGGAGCAGCGGAGTGGGTGGTTAGCTTTGGCATTGGAAGAATCCAACTTCTTTGTGCCTAATTTAGGTCAAGCTTAGTGGGTTTAAAATTAGCCCTGAATTCTGTATTTTCTTTGGATGGTTTTCTCATGGTTGTGAACACACAGGCACACATCTCTTATGGAGTAAGTTTCTGTGGTTGAATAGCCTCTTCCTCTTCTGACCCTGTTCTCCACACATGTGCCGGAATGAGTTTTGCCAAATGGAAATTTGGGTTATGCCACTCTGGGTGGCCCCCTTTCTTTTCGGGGAAAACTCCAGGTCTCCCTTCCTGGCTCACGGACAGGGTGCCTGGGATGATGCACGCTTACACCTTTTGTCTCCGAGTACCCCCTTTCCCTCTCAAAGCTGTCCCAATTAGGATGATGAATAATGTGACTGCCCTATTCCTAAGGCCTCTCCACACACCTCATGCTTTACCTTTTTAGCCAAGTCACTTGGTTGTGAGGACATTTGCACCACTGGTCCAGTCCCAAGCTTCCAGCTCTGGCTGCAAATTCTCATGAAGGGGACCCTGCTACCAGCTCCCTCTTGCATTTTCTCTGGACAGTTATTCTGTAAACTGGAATATATTATCTAGTTTAACCTATAATTAACTGTACATTCTCTAAAACCCAGCAAGATCAAATAATGAACACAGTGGTTTATATTCTCCCTCAGCACTTTTAGCAGAAATCTCTTAATGATGGCATTAATCCTTTAATGGACTAATGGGTGAGACATTCTACCTGTGGGTGAGTAAATAGTAGCTGGATGGGAGAAGAGGTTGCAGGTATGTAGTAGTTATTTTGCTTGAAGTGTGTAATCTTCCTCCTCTTCATAAACTTGTTTTTCAGTGCTGATTGGACCATGAAAAGAGAATTAGGTGGAAAGCCAGAGAGACCTACGTGAGGCCCAGGCAGTTTCTCAGGCAGTGAGAGTTAGTATTCACACCTGTAAAAATGAAAATAATAAGACCTACTTTATGTGGGTAGTTATGTTGATTAATTGAGATAATGTGAAAATGTTGAGTTATATACAACGTAGGTAAGACTCTCCTTGTTTTCAAGGTCTAAACCAACTGAATTATTTCTGTTTGGAAACAGTGGCAGTGCTACAAATATATTATTTGGTCTTGACTTGTGGCACTATGCTTTTCTACTGTGATGCCATGTTCTGTTTTTAAGCCGGGAAAGTGTCTTTCTTCCCCTTTGTTCCTCTATGTATTTCACTGATGCAGCCACGTTGAATCCCTTCACGTGCCTGACTGTTCCTGTCTGAGTTACCACTGTGTCTGGGATATAAAAGAACTGCTCTTATCGTCTGAAAACACAGCTGCTTCAATTACATCACGCCAGACTTTCTGTTAAGGAAATCTCCATTGCAGATAGTGGAAACCTAGCAAAGATGGAGATTTAGTGCTCTGCACACTTTTTCTATGAATCTTGGAATGTTTTTAAAACCAGAAAGTGCAAAGTGGAGAGGTAGGCAAGGGAGAGGCATTTAAGAATTTCTATATTGTCGAATGTTTGTTGTTTTGAGGAACTGCAATGTGAACATAAAAGGCGCTCTTTGTGTTAGAGCAGGAGAAACATTTACCATTCAGCCCAAGGGCAGCTTTTAACAGAGTCGCTGTGAATTTGCCCAGCCTCTCAGTGGTCCATGGGCATCACCGGGAGCTTGTTAGAAATGCAATCACAGGCCCCTCCCCAGACCTCCTCAATCAGAAGCTGCATTTTAACAAGACCTCCAAGTGATTCAAATGCACATAAAAGTTTAAAGAAGCTTTGCTCTTGGCCAGCGCTGTCCAGTGGAACTTTGTGAGGCGATGGTGGTGATCTATATTTGTGCTACCTCGTGTGGTAGACAATAGCCATGTGTGGCTGAGAACTTGAAACAGGGCTAGTGTGACCAAAGACTAAAGTTTACATTATATTTAACAATTATAATTTAAATGTAATTAGTCACATGTGGTGTGTGGCTACCAAAGTGAGCAGCGCCGCATGAAATTCTACCAGGTTTTGCTTGTGGGATTCTTTGTGAGGGTAATGCCGGCTCCCCATCACTGCCAGGGGGATAGTCAGTTCTCCCTGCATGGCCGAGCAGTATCACTGCATATTCCAAGGTCCTTGTCCATCACTGTGGCCCATGCATAGTCCCTGGAATGAGTCCAGGAGCCTTGGCACTCCTGACACCCTTACTTTCTCCTCTGGAGGCTCAGAATGGTTAGCTGGTCAGTCTTGGAATCAGATAGGAAAAAAAAAAAAACCTTGACCTGCCCTAAGCCAACACAAGACACTGAAAACTATTGTTTTTTTTAAAATAAATTTATTTATTTTTGGCTGCATTGGGTCTTTGTTGCTGTGCATAGGCTTTCTCTAGTTGTGGCTAGCGGGGGCTGCTCTTCGTTGTGGTGCATGGGCTTCTCATTGTGGTGGCTTCTCTTGTGGAGCACGGGCTCTAGGCACATGGGCTTCAGTAGTTGTGGTGCACGGGCTTAGTTGCTCCGTGGCATGTGGGATCTTCCTGGACCAGGGCTCGAACCCGTGTCCCCTGCATTGGCAGGCGGATTCTTATCCTCTGCATCTCCGGGGAAGCCCACTATTCTTTTCTAACTGTGTTATTTCTATTATTTCACAAATCCCTGAAGATCAGAAGACGTACTTCTCTACTTTGCTTCATCTGCAATGTATCTGACTTATAAAATATAAATTGATGCTTTTCATTGGCTTTCTTTCTCCTTTAATATTTCACTTCCTCCATAGGGAACTCTAGTTCAAATTATTTTCTTTATTCCCTGAAGGGGTCTTGAGAAACTTTCCTATCTACATCTTTTCTTAACCATTCCTTCTCTGTCCTCTTGGCCTAAGCCACGTCCGAGTTGGGGCAACTACTCCGTAAACATCACCTGTGCTATTGTGCTGACTTCAGCAGATTCTGTAACTTTAAGACGTCTCTTGTTTTTCCTACCTCCTCCATGCTGATCATCTCCAATCATTGTTTCAAACGTGAATTCTTTTTATCAAATTTGGCAACACCAAACACTTCCCAGCTGTTCACTGGGTACACATGGCCAAGCAATGATGCAAACATCTGTTCTGGCTGGAATAACCCTCATATTTCAGCAAATGGCGTTCTGGGACCATCTGTCTCCCCCTCCTCCCATGTGACCCCAGAGTTCTGTTGAGGTGAGGGAAATCAAAGAGCCTTTTGGTGAATGAAAATGAAGTTTAGTGTGATAGCAAATAGCTTTTATTCTATTTTATCTTATTCAATAGTTTTATTGAAACATGTATTGACAAATGTACATTTGATTACACCTTGGAGATGTTTTATCATCAGGTATAGGGGACCTTGTCATCTCTTTATATTAACGTTTGTACTTAAATATCACCTGATTAGGAGGCACCCTCACTTAGACCCTGAGAGTGGGAAGGGCCTGGAGTGATCATCTCATCGTACGGAGGAGTAAAGCGTCTTCCATAGAGCTTCCCTGGGTGTGACCAAAGAGCCAGCTTAGAAGCCTGGGTCTCTTGATTTACAGGTCTGTAAGTGGGCTTCAGGGGGTCCATGAACCCCTAAAATTGTAGCTAGGTTTTGTGTGTGTGTGTGTGCAGTGCTGGGGTAGAGAATCCAAAGCATTTATTAGAGTCTCAACATTGCATCATACTATTCTTGTCCTTTTGAATTCTCCTGGTTTGGTGATTAGTTTGACCCCCAATTTCTCAGATTTAGGATGAGGCATATTTAGGATATGGGCAGATTTAGGATGAGGCATTTGCTAGAAAATGATGATATGCAGAGAAGTTAGCTATACTGAGGGAGAACTTTGTTACACACCATTCTGCCATTGGTGACTGCTGGCTTCAAGGAAGAGAGGGCAAGAATATTTAGCCTATTCAGAGGAAAGTCATCACTGTGATAAGGAAAGATAATGCTCAGCCACTATCTCATTGATCAAAGGAGAGCAGGGCCATCCTCTTATGTGAAATATAGCTTTTTGCATGGTTTGTACAGATTTTAGAGCCAAATGACCTGAGCTTGGAGCTCTGCTCTGCTACTCCCTGGCTGTGTGGTCTTTAGCAAGTGATTTATTTTTGAACCTCTGTTTTCTCATATTAAAAATATAGGGATAGTGATACCTGCTTTGCAGGGCTGTGATGAAGAGTCAATGCAAGAATATACAGAGAGTCCCGAGCGTACAGTAGACCCTCCACAAATGACCACCATTTCCATTATTCTCTGGTGACCATTTCAGAGCTGCTGAGGACTTGTGTCTTTCTAGATCAAAAGGCATCTTTTAGATTTACTGTTGCCATAAGCAGAGGAGTGGGCTGCTGAGGAAACCCAATTCCTGGGATAGCCTGCCTTTGAGCTGCTCTGAGAATGATTGTGGAATATGTATATTTGTTAATTTGGAGACTGCAGGAGGTATAACTGTTTGCTTATAGTGTCTGATTCCTTAAAATGTAAATGCTCAATGCCTGCATCTGTGAAGCCAACTGGTCTACTTTCTGCTGTTCAGCCTTTTGAGGGAGTTCAGGATGATGTGGTAGATTATTCCTTTCTTTGCTAGCTCTTCCACTCTCTTTCTGTCACCATCCACGAGACGTTCCCATCTATCTGCTGGAATTCCATTTCCTGCAGTGGAGTTTACAGGTTAACAGAGCACATGATCTTACAGGAAGCTAAGTGTTGGCTGGACACATCATTTGAGGAACAGAGCCGTTAAGACACTTCTTTTCTAGCAAATGTGATCTGCTTTATAGGGAGAAATAGGAGAAGGATATGACTTTCTATTCTAAGCCACAAATGAATCTTCATGTGTAGGGAGTATGCAGAGTTTCTAGTCCGTGGTCCACCTTAGGTTGTTTTGTGGCTTGGGTCAACTCATTTCCCTTATCTGTGGAAAAGAAGCGCCTCCAAGAGCTGGTGTAAAGGATGAACATTTGTTTTATAATAATAATAATAATAATAATTGGGTATTTGGGATTAGCAGATGCGAACTCATATGTAGGATGGATAAACAACAAGGTACTATGGTATAGCACAGGGAACTATATTCAATATCCTGTGATAAATCATAATGGAAAGAATATGAAAGAGAATATATATGTATAACTGAGTCACTTTGCTGTGCAGCAGAAATTAACACAACACTGTAAATCAACTATACTTGAATAAAATTTAAAAACAATAATAAAACAAATTCAGATGAGACAGTTACTTAACTCTCTCAGTTGGCTGATGTAAGTGCTTCTTAGAATAAGGTGAACACAGAATATGAACCATGCCTCCCAGGTCTTTCCTGTCTTGCTTCCCACAATTCCCACCATCTCCACCACACACACACACACACCACACACACACACACACCACACACACACACACACATCCAGCCCCTCATGATCATGAATCCTGTGATGACTTCTCTTGCATGTAATATGCTTGTGAGGCTGGGGACCCATCATAATGCCTGTTAAAACTACTATGAACACATATTTTCTTTTAAGGCTTCTCTTTTCCCAAATTAAAAAAAAAGTTACAGCAAAAACAAACTCAGCTGTAGACTTTATTTAAAAGCAACATATACTTCACTAGTCAAGTTCTCTAGGAATAGAAAACTGCAATTCAGGATAAAAATGAGCACTGGCTTATGTGTCTTGCCACCAACAGAAATCTAACTGTACCTCCAAATATATAACTAATGCATGCCATAGAAGGCAGTTGTATTTTTAGGTTTAGGTGTTTTTAATATTCAGTGCATTCTCTTGAGAGAGCAGCACTGGTGAAAGGAATGATTCTGACAGGTGCTATTTCATTCTCACCTGGGAAGAGTTTCTTTCTTAATCACCACCCCTGTGGTTGTGCTTCTTCCTGTTTGTGTGAGATCTGGTGACTCACTGTAATGACTGAACGGGTAGCCTTTCTCCAGTCTATGGCCCCATTTCTCTCTATTATCTTGGTTCCCACTGCAGCTCACTCCTCTGTGTTTCTTTGCTTTACCCGCTCTTCCTTCCCTGTCCTTCCTGGAGCCTGTGGCCTTGAAGCCAGCATCACACTACCAGTGTTCTCAAAGTGTAGCCCCAAACTAACAGCTTCAGCATCGTCCAGTGTGGTAGGCAGGATGATGACCTTCCAAAGAGGTCTATATCCTAATCCCTGGAATCTGTGGGTATGTTAAATTACAAGGCAATGGGGAATTAAGGTAGCACATATCATTAAGGTGGCTTAGCAGTTGACCTCAAGATAGGGAGAGTACTCTGGATTACCCAGGTGGGTCCAATTGTAATCACGGAGTCTTTAAATGTGGAGGAGGGAGGCAGTGTCAGAGCGACGTGTTGCAGGAAAGACTTGCCCAGCCATTGCTGGCTTTGAAGATGAGGGATCGTGGCCATGAGCCAAGGAATGCAGGTCACCTCTAGAAACTGGAAGAGGCAAGAAAATGGATTCTCCCCTAGAGCCTCCAGAAAGAAATTCAGCCCTGCAGACACCTTGATTTTAGCCCAGTGAGAACCATTTTGGATTTAACGTTTTGAATTCCAGAACTATAAATAGTTGTTTTTTTTTAAAATTTATTTATTTTTGGCTGCGTTGGGTCTTCCTTGCTGCGTGCGTGCTTTCTCCAGTTGCGGTGAGCGGGGGCTACTCTTCGTTGCAGTGCGTGGGTGTCTCATTGCGGTGGCTTCTCTTGTTGTGGAGCACGGGCTCTAGGCGTGCGGGCTTCAGTAGTTGGGGCATGAGGACTCAGTAGTTGTGGCTTTTGGGCTCTAGAGCGCAGGCTCAGTAGTTGTGGAGCACGGGCTTCATTGCTCCGCGGCGTGTGGGAACTTCCCGGACCAGGGCTTGAAGCCTTGTCCCCTGCATTGGCAGGCGGATTCTTAACCACTGCACTACCAGGGAAGCCCAAAAGTAATAGTTTTAACTTGTGTTGTTTTAAGACACTAAATTTGTGGAATTTCTTATAGCAGCTACACCTTGAACTTCTTAGAAATGAAAATTCTAGGACGCCCCCGACTCCAGACCTATTGTATCAGAAACTCTGGGGGTAGGGCCCAGGAATCTGCATTTTAACAAGCCCTCTGGGGGAATCTGATGCATGTAAAGTTTGAGAATCTCTAGGGCATCTGTTTCCAAGTGGAAGGAGAAAGGAGTGGTGTTTGGTGAATGTGGCTGGGAAGATGCTGTGAGCTAGATGAAATGGCGTGGCCAGGTGACTGTGTGTGGGCTCACCATTGAACTGACTGGCTTTGCATGACATTGTTGTCCCTAGAAAGGGACCATGTGTAATTTGTGATGTGAAACAACATAGCAAACTGTTCCTGCAGCTGGTCAGCCAGCTTTTCAGAGAGAGAGAGATGTTTTAGGGATATCCTTTAGTCTCTTTAACTTATCGCAGGTGGACTTGTTTATTACAAAGGTAGCTGAGTTAGAGTGGGAGGCAGACTTAAGGCCAGGTGCTGCCAAAGGAGAAGTTAAAGAAAGGATGTCACATCCAGTTACTTGTTTATTTAGCATACATTTAGCCTACCAGGTGCCAAGCACTGTGTGAGGCTCTGACGATAGAGGCTGAACAAGGCAAACAAGATCCCTGCTCACAAGGACCTTTGTTCTAGTGAGAGGAGACAGCAGACATATACTTTGATAAATTATACGATTTTTTTTTCAAGTTCAGAGAAGCCTCCTGCCCAGATCCGCTTGGTTTTGCTTTGTGCCATAATACAGGGAAGTTTAGAATGGGAAGTAACTGAACTATGTTCCAGATCACCTTGCAGACTGAGGCTGGTGAAACAGAAGTATGCATCCTTGAAGTGCTTCTTGATGGACACTTTGAAAGCCTTTCAAGAAAAGCAATGTAGACAACATCTTGTATCCTGTACTAATGGAAACTGTGGTTGAGAACTAAGGGTGAGCGATGAAGAGAGTGGGCTCGTGGGAGCAGGTTGGGACCGCTGAGAAAGTATGTTGTGATGGAGGGGAGATGGGAGGAGAGGCTGGAAGGTCCCTTTCAGGCTGTCCAAATGAAGAAGTCCCTGTTGAAGAGGAGATTCACTTTATATCTCTGGGATAATAACCTTCCCCAAGTGCCCAGATGCTGGGCTCTGAAGTGGGTTTAAGGAAGAACAAACCCCTCCAAGAAGGTATATTGTTTATTCCTGAGGATGTGTATTTCACTTTTGGACAGGAGTCAGCTCTATGTCTGATCGATAAGAAATAAATTATGCAGGGCATTATCTTGGTTGGGTATATACTAACGAACTGCTATTCCTTTCCCCTCTTTCTTCTTCTCCTTCATAAATTCCATATGAATCCCCTTTTCAGTGAATCCCCTTTTCGTCTCCCAGGAGCATAGTTTTACTGGTTGTGGCCTTTGTTCATGATTTATTCTCTGCATGTTTAAAAAGAGATGCCAGACAGCTTACAGTGGAGTGCCAGATCCCTTCCATTTGTCCTTCCAGAGCCACTCTGCCTTCTCTGCCACAGAAGGCTTATCTGATCAATGACATTAGTACAAGAGCTGCCTTGTCCTTTGGCTTCCAGTTGGGTTTGACCAATAGGGACCTCAGCCAGGAGGCTGCCTGGTTGAGTGAGATCTGGGTATTCTAACTGAGTGTGCCACCTGCTTCCTGTTGGGATTTTGGAAGATATGAATATCAAAATATATAACAAGGAGATAAACACCATTAAACAAATCAAAAGGCATAGGGATACAGAACTAGGAATTGAGGTAGCCATGACATTTGTGTGCCTTTTTGTGTGTATTGGACAATTAGATATCTGTTTTTTGTGAACTACCTGTTCAAGTCTATTGCCCATCTTAAAATTGGGTTGTTAGTCTTTTTATTTATTTGTAGGAATGTCTTAAAAATATATTCTGGACATCAGTCTTTTGTCAGATATAAATATTGCAAATATCTCTCCCCAGCCTGTGACTTGCCTATTCACTATCCTAATGATGTCTTTGTGTAACAGATATTCTTAATTCTAATGAAGTCCATTTTATCATTGTTTTTATTATATGGTTAGTGCTTTTAGTGTTCTGTTTAAGAAATCTCTGCTTACTCTAAGCTCGTGATGATTATATTTTCTTCCAGAAGCTTTATTGTTTTACCTTTCACATTTATGTCTATGATCCATCTCAGATTGATTTTTTTAAAAACAGCCTTATTGAGGTATAATTTACATACCATTAAATTTACTCATTATTTAAAAATTTATTTATTTGTTTTTATTTATTTATTTTTGGCTGCGTTGGGTCTTCGTTGCTGTGCGCGGGCTTTTCTCTAGTTGCAGTGAGCGGGGGCTACTCTTCATTGCGGTGCGCAGACTTCTCATTGTGGTGGCTTCTCTCATTGCAGAGCACGGGCTCTAGATCCGCGGGCTTCAGTAGTTGTGGCACTCAGGCTCAGTAGTTGTGGCACATGGGCTTAGTTGCTCCGTGGCATGTGGGATCTTCCCGGACCAGGGCTCGAACCCATGTCCCCTGTGTTGGCAGGTGGATTGTTAACCACTGTGCCACCAGGGAAGTCCCAAATTTACTCATTTTAAGAGTTTCATTCAATAATTTTTTTTAAAGTAAATTTACAGAGTTGTGCAACTATCTCCACAACGTAGTTTGAGAATATTTTCATCACTGAGGAAAAAAAACTTGTGCCCATTTACAGTCATTCCCCTTTCCCACCCTCAGCCCCAGGCAACTACTCATCTACTTTCTCTCTCTATAGATTTGCCTTTCAAATTCATGTGTGTGTGTGTGTGTGTGTGTGTGTGTGTGTGTGTGTGTCTATGTGTGTCTGTGTGTATATATATGATGTGTAGTTATTATGCACAGACCTTAACTCCAAGCTTCTTGGAAGCCAGAGCAAAAAGGACATCCCAGTGTTTTTCATGGTCTTCCTGGCTGGTCCCTGCTAGGACTACAATTCCATCATTTCAGGAAGAGTTATTTGTATCAAGTCTTATGACAGGCATTGGGTAATATAATGGGCAATGTCTTTGGCTACATTTTGGCATGAGATAGAGAAATCCCAAACAGTTATTTCTTCTGTTGGCACTCTCTCAGAGTTCAAGAATTACCTATCACCCAGTTGAGACTAGGGAAGGCACTTCTGTGAGAAGCTACAATAATAAGGATTATGCTCATGGATTTCTGATGATCTAAATGAATACACTGGGGGAACTTAAGGCAGCTAAGGCACAAGCAGGCAGTATGGTTCTGTTAAATACACGAGTCTGAAGCAGGCTTTTGGTGAGGACAGATCAGTCTTTTTCACAGTTGGATTCTCTGATGGGTGAGTGTCTGAAGTGCCCCAAAGCTGTATTGTTTGTTTATTTTTTTTCTAAAATTTCCCCCCAGCTTTACTGAAGTATGATTAACAAATAAAAAATTAATATATTCAAGGTCTACAATGTGATGTTTTATACATGTACATCATGAAATGATTACCATAATCAAGCTAATTAACACATCCATCATTTCACATAGTTACTATTTTGTGTGTGTGGATGTGTGTGGATGTGTGTGGTGAGAACACTTAAGATCTATTCTCTGTTCTCATAGCAAATTTCAAGTATACGTGCAGCATTAACTATAGTCACCATGCCGTACACTAGGTCTCCAGAGCTCATTTATCTTATAATTGGAAGTTTGTACCCTGTGACCTATATCTTCTCTCCCCAGCACACCACCCCCCCGCCTCAACCCCTGGTAACCACCATTCTATTCTTTGTTTTTCTGAGTGCAATTTTTAGTAAAGTAGGATCCATGTGCTGTATCTAACCACCAGACATTCAGGTAGCAGAGCTGACATATTGTGAACATTTAAGGGCCTGGTGTGTCCTTGTATTTCTGCCTATCAATGGCTGGCACACTTATCCCTTGTGCATGGATGCCAGGGGGGCTGTGAGTGGGGCCAGCATTCCCCACTGAAAGGACCTTCCATTCTGCTCTCGCACCTGGAAAAATAGATGGCTGTTTCCCTAGCTTTCTGCAACATAAAGTATGAGAGAAAATGGTTTGGAGCCTACATAATTTTAAGAGTTCTTACCACTTCGCCACCTCAAAAGATATACTTATACTTTTGATATACCCAACAGGATAGGTTAATTTTAAAATATAGCCTTACATAGCTGTTTGAATTGACCTGTTGTGTAGAGTTACTTGTAGGCCATCAAATACTGAATATCTGCCAAATGCAATGATTTATTTGGACCATATTTTGATGTTGAAATGTTTTCAAGTCGTCATTTAGCCAACACGTTCAGCTGCTCACAAAGGCTACTCTTCTAGTTGGTCACGGCAAAAGCCATATCACTGGCACAGAGAAGGCTGCTTTTCTGTTTGTCTTAACAGTAGCAGGATATGTATCCACTTTACCCAAAAGCTATATTAGTTAAACACGTTAAAAAGGGATACTCTTGCACTGCCAGTGAGAATATAAATTGGTACAACAATTTTAGAAAGCTCTCTGGCAGCATCTACTATAAGTAAACATATACATACTATATGCCTTAGCAATTCCACTTCTAAGTATATACCCAGTAGAAACGATTTTATATGTTCACCAAATATATGTACAAGTATGTTCATAGCAGCTTTATTTGTAATAACCCAAAACTGGAAACTACCCAAATGCCCATCATTACACAACTGTAGAATGGATTAATGAATTGTGTATTCATACAATAGAAATACTCTAGAGCAATAAAGTGAATGACTTCATACAACAACATGTATGAATATCACAAATTATGTTGAACTAAAGAGCAAGAACAAAGAATAACACTATAGGATTCCATTCACTTAAAGTTCAGAAATAGGCAAAACTGATGATAGAAATCAGTAGTGGCTACCTTCGGGGAGGTGATTAACTGAAGGATACGAAGGGGTTTTTGAAGCATGAGTAGTGTTTTAATGTTTTATCTGGGTGGTGGTTATATAGATTTGTTCACTTTGTAAAAATTCATTGAGCTGTATACTTCTGGTTTGAGTATTTTACTGTATATATGTTATATCAATAAAAATTACTTAAAAACAAGGAGGGCAGTTAGAACAGTCCTGCCTTATGTGTTGAAGATTATCTGATAAAAGTCCATTTCTGTACATACACTGATTCCAGAAATGGTACAGATTTTGAAGAGTCATGAATAACCTGAGATAAAATATGAATGAAGCTTGGCTCAGAGAGAGAGTTTCTGTATTTAGACTCAAAGTTTGACAGGGATTAATGCAGGAAGTGAGAAATTGCATATTTTTTTCCATGTTCACCTCTCTTTGAGATGAAATAATGTATGCTAGTGAGTCTTAGTGAAATAGTTGTGTCTAAAATGGCTGACTTCTCACCTAAGATATTAAACTAAGAAAACTCAGGTTTGTGCTCTCCACCCCACCCACCTCCACTTACCTTGACAAAATGGCAGTCCAGCTTTACAAAGGATATCTGGCAGAATAATGGTCTATACTTTTGAGGACTTTTTACCTCCATCCCTCCTTGAGGAACTGGGACAAAATACTTCATGTCCTCGTTAGAGCAAATTGGGAGTTGAATAGTTTGGTGTGGGTTGGGACCTACCTTCTCCTTGGTCCTACAGGATCTGGCCACCTTCTCTTCTCTACCCTCATCTACTCCTGTCCCCTTTGTTCACTCTGCTCTGGCCTCACTCCAGCCTCCCTGACACTCCTCAGACCCACCCTGACACTCCTGCCTTTGCACCTTTGCTCTATCTGTCCTTGGATACACCTTGGATGCATGCCCTCATTCATCTCCACCCATAAGGCCTTCATGCCCTTCAAGTCTTTGCTCAAAGGTCACCCACCCAATGAGGTCTACTCTGACCATCCTATTGAATACTGCAGTCTTCCTCCCCGACCCCTTCACTGGACTGTCAAGAAATTTCTGGACACACGTAGGAGACAGCGTGAAGGGATGGAAGAAACATGGGCTTTGGAACAAAATCGAACTGGAGTTTGGAATTTGGAATTTGGGAGCTGCTTAGTATTTCTCTGGGTCTAGTGTCCTCAAACATAAAATGAGGCCACCTCATAGGATTGTTGCCAGGTAGGATACTGTAGGTGAAGCACCTAGCCAAGAGCTTGTACATGGCAGTTCACAATAAATAAAATCTCTCATCCCTTTCTCTCTAGCCATTTCCTCCCTGCCTCAGTAGGGTCTGATTTACACAGTAAGATATTCCAGGAAGTCAGTTCCAGATGAGGATTAACACATTTTCACAGGATGAACAAACTAGCACTGAAAAGTGGAACCTCTAATATATTAACTGAAATTATTATGGTTTGCCTCATCTTACCTACTCAAAAATGACTTTGTTAAAAGCCTGGGAGAGGAAATGGCCTGAAGCCTTCGACACAGATGGGAACTGACTGTTTAATAAGCCAAGTCTCTGACGGGCAGGTGATGTTACAGCCCTAGAGGAAGGTGAGAAGATAAAGATCTTCACTCCTGCCCCAGACATTCTGAAACATTCCAGGGAGGAGCTGTGTCATTAGCAATCATGTTCTGAAACACTCTGAGGGTCAGCAAAAGGTACCATTTGCCTTTGGGGCACAGGGATGTGTGTTCTAGTTACTAAGCAACTCGCCCTTCTGGGCTGGCCTTGCCTCATTATTCTGCCTATGGTGGTGGGAAACAAATCTGTTGTTTTTGGAAAGAGAAGCTAAGGTTTCCTGGTCCTTCCATTTATTAAAGGAAATATCCTGGTGAAAAATGAGTAAGACCCAGGGAGGATTCTGTCCCTTATGTGGTGAGAACAAGGTTAGGAGGGGTCTTGACCTGGAGGGAAGGCTGTAGAAAATTGAAAGGCAGGTATCTGTCCATAACTTTTACACTTAGTCCAGTGAAAAATCAGGAAAACTGTGTGAACGGCTGGTTGGTTGAGTAATGGAAGAGCTTACTGAGAAAGAAGTGTTCTCAAAGTGTGCACACCAACATTTGAGAACCTGTGACTTGGTGTAAAAGAGCAGAAGCTTTAGAGAGACATAGAAGAGAGTTCAGGTCTTGGATCTAGCTCATATTTGTTGTTTGAGTCTCTTTTTCCTCATCTGTAAAGTGGAGATCATAACAGTGATATCTACCAAAGTGATTGTGAGGATTGAATCAGCTAATACATGTCAATGGCTTAGCACAGCGCCAGGCACACTGTACATGCTAAAAATGTTTGCTTTTATTGAAAAGTTTGAGTGGTTGTAATTGTATACAAGAGTGTGTTGTGGCCACTCTGAAGAGTCTCACGTCTTCTTACAGAAGTTCTTGTCCATATTTTTCTGAACCAGCTCGGGAAGAAGCTGATAGAGATTTTCCCTGTGCTGATGGAGTGTTGTTTGTTTTTTTCCTTGGGGAAGGACAGAAGTTGGGTGACGAGGCAGAGTGCCACAGTCAAAGAGCAATTAGGAGCTTATTAAATGAGCGTCCGGTTGGGTGGAGGGAAATGCTAGAAAGGGAGATGTAAGCCAAGGGCAGCATGAGTTGGGCAGCCGATCCCATTTGCAAGTCGGTAACTTGCAAAACCAGGAGTGTGCATTCAATTTCATTGGTCTGGCTTCTTGTCCTGGGTTGGATATCATGTACTTTTAAAGCACTCTGTGCCACCATCTTCATGGCCTTTCTGCTCAGCATCCCACCTCTATCGGGGCTACTCTCTGGGATCCTGGCAGAGAAGAAGTTAACCTTCATGTCTGCAGACCCACAACTTTTGCACTCCCAAGTGTGCTGCTGATCTGCACAGAACTGATTATTTGGGGGAAGTGGAGTAGAGTATATAATTCATTGCAACATTCTTGGAGCTGCCTAGGGAGAATCTGGGGACAATAGATTGGGTGTTATGTTGGTTTTAGCCGAGTAGCAGTCCTCTTCCTTCTCTCCTTTTTCCTAGCATGGGGTGGAGACACCATCTCCAAATTGAGCTCTGGATTAGTCTCTCCACCATCTTCTCTGCACTCGAATGGTTGATTTTTCATTTCATGTGCTGCTGTGTGCCTGTGGTGGCTTAACTCTGCTCTGGTAATTGTAATGAAAGGCGATAACCAGAGGGCTTAGCTTTGAGAGATAGAATCACTCTTTACCAAAGACTCAAATTGAAAGGAGTAAAATTTATGGTCTGATACCCTGTGTTATAATATTGTCAGTCCCCATCCCAAGCTGGAAGAGATATTGAAACTCTGGTTTCCATAAGTCAACCTAATTTTGATGCCAATCTCCCACCCTGCTAGTTTGGTTGGAAGTTCCTCATCTGTCTTTGCAGAACTTTTCCCCACTTGGGCATGTTCATCATTGGCTGTATGTCCATATCAGCTCATCCCTTGAACTTGGTGGATATTCTTGGGACATGGCAACCTAGTGAGGCCAGAAAGCCCGGTGCTTGTGGTTGTGTTTCTCTGGATATACCACATCTTTCCTCCCTAACATCTTTATGCCAACACAGAGCATAGCAAGGGAGCAAGCCCAGGTCTATAGAGCATGTCCCCTTCCTTCTTTTTAATCTGGAAGAAGTTTTTTCCCCGTGATAGGTTAAAGATAGGCATAAATTCGTTGCTACTCCTTCCATTGAGAGGGAAAGTCGAATTGCTCTTACCTTGAATCTGGGCTGGCCTTAAGGACTCACTTGTAACCAATAGAAAGCAGTGGAATGGACATTGCATGAAAGGTAACTTCTGCTGGAGCCCTTTGGGAATGCTCATCATGGAGGAAGCAAGCTGCCAGTTAAGAAGTCTGGCTTGAGATTGCCATGCTGTGAGGAAGCTCAAGCTAGCAGCACAGAGTGGCTATATGAAAAGAAAGACAAAAGGGAGAAGGAGAGAGGGGGGAAACTCCATCAGCCCCCATCTGTTCCAACCAGCCCAACTCAGCCAGGCACGTGAGTAAAGACATCTTCAGATGCTTCCAGCTGTAGCTACCATCTGACTGCAACAATGGAAGGAACCCCCATCAAGAACCATCCAGGTGATCAATCAATATACAGAATCATGAGAGATAATATTGTTTTAAGCCCCTGTGTTTTCAGAAGTTTGTTACACAGCAGTAGATAACTGGAACACTCCTCATGCTATTCTCCTCAGTGGGTTTAGATGTTTGAAAACAAAATCCACCTATTAATTTTCACTCTGCCACAGGCATCCTTTGAGGTTAGGAATCACAGAGCTTGCTACCTCTTAATGGGGGAAGAAATCTGGGTAAGGGGAGAGAAAATAGGAATTAAAAAATTCCCTAAATTAACATCTAAAAAATTTCACCCGTGCCCGGTTTAATTTTGACTTCCATTAGGTTGTAATTCCATTGTTGCACTCTCTACGGGGTTGGCTATTTTGAGATTTTTTTGGCTTTGTGAAATTGATAGGTAAAAAGTATATTTCATTATGGCTTAATTACTACTTCTAATCATTTACTATGTACAAATTATTTTGTGAATTCCTATGAAGAATTCGAAGAAGACATTTACTTGAGAAAAAAAAGCTTGAGAGAAGTGATAAACCCCGAGTTATGCCATCATGCATGACAGCGATGAGAGGACCAAGGCAGTATTTCATCAATTTCCAAATGAGATCAGAGGACAGAGGTGTCATTGAGGGTGTGGGTAGTCTGTGAGGATTCTAGTGTAGGGACAGCTCCTGCAGTGAATTCTCTAGCATGAGCAGGCGAACACATCAATAGCAGAATTTTGGTAGGTAGAGCGGGGAGAGCTTTGTTCATGTGGGGGAATGGCATGAGTGAAACCATTTTGCAGAGTATTTGAATGATAAAATGAACTGGAGGAAAATAAAAAACAAACAATAATAACAAAAAATAAAACTCAGCTCTACCATATGACCCAGTAATCCCAGTGCTAGGCATATATCCGGAGAAAACCATAATTCAAAAGGATGCATGCACCCCGATGTTCATTGCAGCACTATTTACAATAGCCAGGACATGGAAGCAACCTAAGTGTCCATTGACAGATGAATGGATAAAGAAGATGTGGTACATATATACGATGAAATATTACTCAGCCATAGAAAGGAATGAAATAGTGCCATTTGCAGAGACGTGGATGGACCTAGAGATTGTCATACGGAGTGAAGTAAGTCAGAAAAAGAAAAACAAATATTGTATAATATTGCTTACATATGGAATCTAGAAAAATGGTACAGGTGATCTTATTTGCAAAGCAGAAATAGAGTCATAGACGTAGAGAAAAAACTTACAGTTACCAAGGTGGGGGGGTGGGATGAATTGGGAGATTGGGATTGACATGTACACACTACTATGTGTAAAATAGATAACTAATGAGTACCTACTGTATAGCACAGGGAACTCTACTCAGTGCTCAGTGGTGACCTAAATGGGAAGGAAATCTAAAAAAGAGTGTATATATGTATATGTATAACTGATTCACTTTGCTGCACAGCAGAAACCAACACAACATTGTAAAGCAACTATACTCCAATAAAAATTAATAATGAAAAAATACCTCAGCTGCCTGAACCACAGATAATACAGTTTACGTTTCTGAATTTGTCTATTCTCTTCATTGGTGTGCGTCCTCGCTGACATTGGCTAACATCTACTGACCACCAAATGAGGACCCTTTGGCATCCTGTTCATTGTCCAATGCCCAAGGAAGTAACTTTCTGAGATGCAGCTTATAACTTGGGGGAGCAGCATTCATGGTTGGAAGGTGTGTTCTGATCTGGGAGGGTTATCACCTGGACCTTTCCTTGACTTGGCAGGAGAAAAGCCACCTCATCTTCCTTTCTTGAGATCTTTGTAATTAACCAAATTTTTGTAGGGGCTTTCATCCCTCCCAGGGGGCCTAGCTGGAATCTTTGGGGGCTGGTTCTCCTCGTGGGCACAAAGCATGTGTTTGTAGACTCTGCAGTGGAGTACTGGACTCAGAACCATTCTTCCGGACTGGTTCTCCAAGGCACTTCAGGTCATCGTAAAGAATTCTTTGGCTCTGGTGGCCTCTTGACTTGTGTCCTCGTCTTCCAACGTTTGGCTGTGTAGATGGTGGGGAAAGATTGGGAGGCCTTCGTAGAAAGAGACAGGAGCTAGCATGTGTGGGTGGAGGGCAGTAGAGGAAGCAGGGAAACTTAGTGTCCCGTGGCTGGAGGCGGAAGCAGCAGAGAAGGTCTATGCTCTAGGAAGTCTGAAGATGCAGGAAGTTGCTAAGCAGTACTCTTTATCTGATTTCCTAAGCCCGGCTGCCTTGCATAAATATCACAACCAACTTTTCAGAGTGTGTGTGTGAGGGGGGCGGAGGTGGGTGTGGAGATAGGGAATGGAATTTGATAGAATTGCTGCAATAGATAAGAAATTTGCTATGTAATATAAAACGTAAGTTACTTTTTTTCTGGCTTATAGTTTACCTATGGATATTAGAGATTAGCCCTGGTATTTTTCTATTTCTTACCCTCTTCCCAGCTTTATTGAGGTATAATTGACGTATAACATTGGGTAAGGTTAAGGCATACAACGTAATGATTTGATTTATGTATATGAGATATACAAAATGATTACTATATCTATCACCTCAAGTAGTTGTAATTTTTTTGTGTGGTGAGAACGTTAAGTCTTCTCTTACCAACTTTCAAATACACAATACAGTATTAACTGTAATTACCATGCTGTGGATTACATGCCCAGAACTTATTTATCTTATAACTGGAAGTGTGTACCCTTTGACCATTTTCATACATTCCCCCCACCCCATAAGTTACTATTTGATTTAATCTGTGACTGAGTAAAATTGGCAGACTTTCCATCAGGACCGAAAGCAAGAGCCAATCATGCAACCCTGCCCCATTCCCAACAAACTTTTCAAGCTATAAACCTCTGTCAGCTCTGGTCCCGCCCTCATTGCAGGCTTGGAAGAGGGGTGATGGACACGTTCAACATCATCTTTCATTATCCCAGAGCTGTTCCCTCCTTGTCCCGTGATGTAAGTTTCAGGGACGCCCCCACTAGTTGTGTTTGGATGGAAATGAATCAACGTGAGCACTAGACAAAGTGGGGCAGCCCTCTGCTGAGGAGCCAGTGTGGAGACCCAGAACTGCCGGGGCTCAGGTCTGGGATGGAGCCTCACCGTCATCAGGGCCAGCCTGCTGTTGCATGCCTGGGCACCTGGAGGCCCCAAAAGGCTCGTTGGTGGCTTGCGTGGAGCCATTGGTTGGCAGAAGCAGGGAACTCTAGGTCTGTACTGGACTTCAAGTTCAGAAACATCTTCACCACCTGCAGCCTCTTGTCTGTTGCTTCTTTTTCTTCCCAGATGAAAGGGAGGTGGGACTTTCAGATAATACGATAATAAGTGGAACTCTGGTCTGTGAGCCTTAAGGATACTTCAGGCCATTGGTGTGAGGGAGGACAGTCTGTATGCTCCTTTCAGAGCGTAAACCAGTGATTAAACCTAAGTGATTAGAAAGAGATACATTATACTGACAAGCAGCCTAATGCTTGTTATTCGTAGAAAAGCTGGAAAATGCAAATAGGCACAAAGAAAAACTAAAAATAACAAGCTCTCATCTCCCACAGATATCATCATCAGCATGTAGCCTTTTAGCCTTTAAATCTTTATTCTTCGTGTCTAGACGTACATATAAATGCATGCACATAAATATGCACATATATGTAAAAATGGGAATTTTACCAAAAATGTTCATTCCATCTTATAATCTTTTTTTTTTTTTTTCATTTTATCTTGTGTCTTAAATATCTTCTCATGTT
Organism: Balaenoptera physalus; assembly: GCF_965194825.1. Classification (NCBI taxonomy): domain Eukaryota; kingdom Metazoa; phylum Chordata; class Mammalia; order Artiodactyla; family Balaenopteridae; genus Balaenoptera; species Balaenoptera physalus. The sequence continues at coordinate 82,194,605 of NC_138886.1, read as the reverse complement.
TTCTTAAGAGTGAATCCCTGAAGGGGTTCTCACTTTTATACTTGTTTTTGAGCAAGAGTCTCTGTGCATTCTTATGTGTTTATACAGTGCCATCAGGCTCTGTGTTGTGCTTTGCTAAACAATGGGCCAAAATTCCTTGGTATAAGGAGCTGGTAGACTGCATCTGATATTTTCCTTCCTTCAGGAAGCTCCTGTCTGCTGCAAGGAGTAAAAAAAGCAGGGGAGAGTTAAAGAAGAAGGCTGGTTTGTGATAGCTGATAATGGCTGTTAAAATTCACATCAATCATTCTCTATATTTTTAGTTTCATAAGGAAAAAACAAAACAAAACACAGCACCACCCTTGGCTTGGGTTGCTGTGTAGTCAGAAGAGATGTAAATATAACCAAGATGTTGTTCCTCCTTTGTGACTAATCACTTGAAGAAAGGGGGGAGTGTGATAGTCAGGGAACCCAGCCTACGCCTTTCAGTCTTTAAATATTTGTGATAAATCGTTTATGTTCGTGTGTGTGTGTGTGTGTGTATGTATGTGTGTGCCCCAGGAATCCCCACAGCACACAGAAGGTTGTTTCAGGAGTTTCAGGGGCTTTGTGGACTACAGGCCAGCTAATCACGTGACTAGTGATGTGAGAATCTTCTAGAATGATACTGTTGAAGTGAGGCGTCGGCCTTCACAGAGTGGAAATTATGGACCATGCTGGGTTGCTCCTTTGCCAGAATAAAGAGTAGTGTCTGAGAGAAAAAAAAAAAAATGCAGCTTGGAAGAATTAGGAATGGAGGTGGGAGGAAATCATACATTTCTAGAAGGTCATCCACCCAAATAAGGCTGGCGCTAGGGTTGTTGGAAGGAGTGAAGGACGTAATCTCTGTGCAGCTCTTAGATTGGGCCCTAGTTTATAGTTAGCACTCAGTAATTTGTAGCTATTATTCCCACTGTGGTTATGACCATTGTCATATTACTTATGACACTGAATTAAATTCTGCATGGGACAGCCACGTCTAGACGTGTGTATGCTGGAGTGGTGAAAAATATTCTGGGACTAACCTATTGTCCAGTGGGATCTCCTCTTTCCTTCCCAGCCCATCCCATCCCCAGTCTTAGCAACTTTGTCAGGATGCTTCTTGGGCAGGCTAGACCGGATATGCAGTGATGTGTCCTGGGCCATTGCAGAGTGCCCTTTAAAGCCACATCACCTCTGTAGTACTAAGCATGTGTGAGCTTTCAAGCCACCCTCCGGCCCAGTTTCTCCCTCCTCCTTTTTCCTGGAGAGGAAAGATGATTTCTTGCTGCAAATAAAGCTATCAACCTACATCTTAATAGGGGAGAGGGAGGGAGTGGGGAGATAAAAGATGAAGCCGTTAGTTCAGCAATGGGGAGGGAACTTGGGGGTAAGAGTCTTCACAGCACCTGGAGGGGACGAGACAATTTGGAGAGGCTAAAAGGGGTTAGGGAAATGTTGTGGGTTAGACCTTGGGTTCTCTTAAATGTTCCTTGAAATCGAATCCTGGAGAGTTGGATTTCTTTTCAGTACTTTAAATGTGTCTGGGTGGGGTGCAAAGACTGAGCCACGTCGACTCCCATTGATGTCGTAGGGCTACAGGTATACGATCTTCTTGCTAATTTCTGCCTCGGTGGAAGAAAGTTTTTCCACCAACCTGAGCAAAGCCTCACTAACCATGTAAGTGGTTTTGAATTTATCCATAAACCATTCAACAATTCTTGTTCCAGCTGCTTTACGTCATCACCTTGGATGGGCCAAGATCTGCCCTGTCAGATTAGCCTCAGAAAATGTAGGATCCCTCTGCCCAAGGCTCTTGACAGATAGACAGGACTGTGAAGGGGACCCATGCTTAATTGGTCCCCAGTGTTTTTTTAAAATTATTGAACTCAGTGTAGACATCTGTACGCAATTTCAGGAGGAATTCTATCTTCCTTATTAAGCTCCTGGGTGTATTACAAATTCCATAAACAGAAATGACCTCTTTGCTCTCCCTGTATATGAATGGCAGCTCCTAACTATGTTTTTCTTGGAGCCCTATATTCTCATATACTTGTTAGAATAATATGATCAGCAGGTGATTCCAGCTAGATCATAGACTCCAAACTCACTGAATTCCTTAAGTTGTTATAGAGAGGCCTAAGGTAAAATGTGAAGATTGTAAAATGGGTGGCAATACTGTTGTTCTAGGTGAATATTTAAAAAATACTCTTGTGGAGGGCAAATCGGGCATATTATGCTAATTAAGTTCAGTGTTAGACCAACCCTAGTGTGATAGGTATTAGGATTCTTGTTTTTATTATTATTTTGAATTTTATTTTTTTGTACAGCAGGTTCTTATTATTATCTATTTTATACCTATTAGTGTATATATGTCAATGCCAATCTCCCAATTCATCTCACCACCACCCAACCCCCCACTTCCCCCCTTTGTGTCCATACATTTGTCCTCTACATCTGTGTCTCTATTTCTGCCTTGCAAACCAGTTCATCTGTACCATTTTTCTAGATTCCACATATATGCGTTAATATACGATATTTGTTTTTCTCTCTCTGATTTACTTCACTCTGTATGACAGTCTCTAGGTCCATCCACGTCTCTACAAATGACCCAATTTCGTTCCTTTTTATGGCTGAGTAATATTCCATTGTATATATTTGCCACATCTTCTTTATCCATTCGTCTGTCGATGGGCATTTCGGTGGCTTCCATGACCTGGCTATTGTAAATAGTGCTGCAATGAACATTGGGGTACATGTGTCTTTTTGAATTATGGTTTTCTCTGGGTATATGCCCAGTAGTGGGGATTGCTGGGTCATATGGTAATTCTATGTTTAGTTTCTTAAGGAACCGCCATACTGTTCTCTGTAGTGGCTGTATCAATTTACATTCCCACCAACAGTGCAAGAGGGTTCCCTTTTCTCCACAGCCTCTCCAGCGTTTGTTGTTTGTAGATTTTCTGATGATGCCCATTCTAACTGGTGTGAGGTGATACCTCATTGTAGTTTTGATTTGCATTTCTCTAATAGTTAGTGATCTTGAGCAGCTTTTCATGTGCCTCTTGGTCATCTGGATGTCTTCTTTGGAGAAATGTCTATTTAGGTCTTCTGCCCATTTTTTTTTTTTAAAGGAATTCCTTTATTTTTATTATTTATTTATTTATTTATTTATTTTTGGCTGTGTTGGGTCTTCATTTCTGTGCAAGGGCTTTCTCTAGTTGCGGCAAGTGGGGGCCACTCTTCATCGCAGTGCACGGGCCTCTCACTATCGCGGCCTCTCTTGTTGCAGAGCACAAGCTCCAGACGCACAGGCTCAGTTGTTGTGGCTCACAGGCCTAGTTGCTCCACGGCATGTGGGATCTTCCCAGACCAGGGCTCGAACCCGTGTCCCCTGCATTGGCAGGCAGATTCTCAACCACTGTGCCACCAGGGAAGCACTGTCCATTTTTTGATTGGGTTGTTTGTTTTTTTAATATTGAGCCTCATGAGCTGTTTATATATTTTGGAGATTAATCCTTTGTCTGTTGATTCATTTGCAAATATTTTCTCCCATTCTAAGGGTTGTCTTTTCGTCTTGTTTATAGTTTCCCTTGCTGTGCAAAAGCTTTTAAGTTTCATTAGGTCCCATTTGTTTATTTTTGTTTTTATTTCCATTACTCTAGGAGCTGGGTCAAAAAAGATCTTGCTGTGATTTATGTCACAGGGTGTTCTTCCTATGTTTTCCTCTAAAAGTTTTACAGTGTCCGATCTTACATTTAGGTCTTTGACTCATTTTGAGTTTATTTTTGTGTATGGTGTTAGGGAGTGCTCTAATTTCATTCTTTTACATGTAGCTGTCCAGTTTTCCCAGCATCACTTATTGAAGAGACTGTCTTTTCTCCACTGTATATCCTTGCCTCCTTTGTCATAGATTAGTTGACCATAGGTGCGTGTGTTTATCTCTGGGCTTTCTATCCTGTTCCACTGATCTGTGTTTCTGTTTTTGTGCCGGTACCATATTGCCTTGATTACTGTAGCTTTGCAGTATAGTCTGAAGTCAGGGAGTCTGATTCCTCCAGCTCCATTTTTTTTCCCTCAAGATTGCTTTGGCTATTCAGGGTCTCCATACACATTTTAAGATTTTTTTGTTCTAGTTCTGTAAAAAAATGCCATTGGTAATGTGATAGGGATTGCATTGAATCTGTAGATTGCTTTGGGTAGTATAGTCATTTCCACAGTATTTATTCTTCCAATCCAAGAACATGGTATATCTCTCCATCTGTTTCGAGATACAAACCTTTCTAATAATTTGTCCATTTCTTCCAGGATGTTCATTTTATTGTCATAGAGTTGCTTGTAGTAGTCTCTTATGATGCTTTGTATTTCTGTGGTGTCTGTTGTAACGTCTCCTTTTTCATTTCTAATTTTATTGATTTGAGTCCTCTCTGTTTTTTTCTTGACGAGTCTGGCTAAAGGTTTATCAATTTTGTTTATCTTCTCAAAGAACCAGCTTTTACTTTTATTGATCTTTGCTATTGTTTTCTTTGTTTCTATTTCATTTATTTCTGCTCTGATCTTTATGATTTTTTTCCTTTTACTAACTTTGGGTTTTGTTTGGTCTTCTTTCTCTAGTTGCTTTAGTTGTAAGGTTAGATTGTTTACTTGAGATTTTTCTTGTTTCTTGAGATAGGATTTTATCGCTATAAACTTCCCTCTTAGAACTGCTTTTGCTCCATCCCATAGGTTTTGGATTGTCATGTTTTCGTTGTCATTTGTCTCTAGGTATCTTTTTATTTCCTCTTTGATTTCTTCAGTGATCTCTTGGTTATTTAGTAATGTATAGTTTAGCCTCCATGTGTTTGTGTTCTTTATGTTTTTTTTCCCTGTAATTTATTTCTAATCTCATAGCACTGTGGTCGGAGAATATCCTTGATACAATTTCAGTTTTCTTAAATTTACCGAGGTTTGATTTGTGACCCAAGATGTGATCTATCCTGGAAAATGTTCCGTGTGCACTTGAGAAGAAAGTGTGATCTGCTGTTTTTGGATGGAATGTCCTATAAATATCAATTAAATCTATCTGGTCTATTGTGTCATTTAAAGCTTGTGTTTCCTTATTAATTTTCTGTCTGGATGATCTGTCCATTGGTGTAAGTAAGGTGTTAAAGTCCCCCACTATTATTGTGTTACTGTCGATTTCCTCTTTTAGAGCTGTAGGCAGTTGCCTTATGTATTGAGGTGCTCCTATGTTGGGTGCATATATATTTATAATTGTTATATCTTCTTCTTGGATTTATCCCTTGATCTTTATGGTGTGTCCTTCCTTGTCTCTTGTAACATTCTTTATTTTAAAGTCTATTTTATCTGATACGAGCATTGCTACTCCAGCTTTCTTTTGATTTCCATTTGCATGGGATATCTTTTTCCATCCCCTCACTTTCAGTCTGTATGTGTCCCTAGGTCTGAAGTGGGTCCCTTGTAGACAACATATATATGGGTCTTGTTTTTGTATCCATTCAGCGAGCCTGTGTCTTTTGGTTGGAGCATTTAATCCATTTACATTCAAGGTGATTATCAATATGTATGTTCCTATTCCCATTTTCTTAATTGTTTTGGGTTTGTAGGCCCTTTTTTTTTTTGGTAGGCCCTTTTCTTCTCTTGTGTTTCCCACTTAGAGAAGTTCCTTTAGCATTTGTTGTAGAGCTGGTTTGGTGGTGCTGAATTCTCTTAGCTTTTGCTTGTCTGTAAAGCTTTTGATTTCTCCATCAATCTGAATGATGTCCTTGCCAGGTAGTGTAATCTTGGTTATAGGTTTTTCCCTTTCATCACTTTAAATATATCATGTCACTCTCTTCTGGCTTGTAGAATTTCTACTGAGAAATCAGCTGTTAACCTTATGGGGATTCCCTTGTATGTTATTTGTCCTTTTTCCTTTGTTGCTTTTAATAATTTTTCTTTGTCTTTAATTTTTGTCAATTTGATTACTCTGTGTCTTGGTGTGTTTCTCCTTGGGTGTATCCTTCCTGGTACTCTCTGTGCTTCCTGGACTTGTGTGGCCATTTCCTTTCTCATGTTAGGGAAATTTTCGACTATAATCTCTTCAAATATTTTCTCGGGTCCTTTCTCTCTCTCTTCTCCTTCTGAGACCCCTATAATGCGAATGTTGGTGCATTTAATGTTGCCCCAGAAGTCTCTTAGGCTCTCTTCATTTCTTTTCATTCTTTTTTCTTTATTCTGTTCTGTGGCAGTGAATTCCACCATTCTGTCTTCCAGGTCACTTATCCATTCTTCTGTCTCAGTTATTCTGCTATTGATTCCTTCAAGTGTATTTTTCATTTCAGTTATTGTGTTGTTCATCTCTGTTTGTTTGTTCTTTAATTCTTCTAGGTGTTTGTTCTTAAATCTTCTAGGTCTTTGTTAATCATATCTTGCATCTTCTCGATCTTTGCCGCCATTCTTTTTCTGAGGTCCTGGATCATCTTCACTCTCATTATTGTGAATTCTTTTTCTGGAAGGTTGCCTATCTCCACTTCATTTAGTTGTTTTTCTGGGGTTTTATCTTGTTCCTTCATCTGGTACATAGTCCTCTGCCTTTTCATTTTGTCTATCTTTCTGTGAATGTGGTTTTTGTTCCACAGGCTGCAGGATTGTAGTTATTCTTGCTTCTGCTGTCTGCCCTCTGGTGGATGAGGCTATCTAAGGGGCTTGTTTGGTATTAGGATTCTTCAGAAGCATTCCATTTCTCATCCTTGTGGGCACATGGTGGAATTTCATTTCCCTCTCCTCGTAAAGTTAGGCAAGATTTTTAACTTGCTTTGGCTGATGAGCTGAAGTGACATATTTTTTTTTATTGAAGTATAGTTGATTTACAATATTGTGTTAGTTTCTGCTGTACAGCAAAGTGACTCCGCTATATATATATATTTTTTTTTTTAGATTCTTTTCCATTATAGTTCATTACAAGATATTGAATATAGTTCCCTGTGCTATACAGTAGGACCTTGTTTATATATCTTATATATAGTAGTTTGTATCTGCCAGTCCCAAACTCCTAATGTATCTCTTCCTGCCCTTTCCCCTTTGGTAACCATAAATTTGTTTTGTATGTCTGTGAGCCTGTTTCTGTTTTGTAAACAAGATCATTTGTATAACTTTTTAAGGGTCCACTTACAAGTAATATCGTATGATATTTGTCTTTCTCTGTCTGACTTACTTCACTTGGTATGATAATCTCTAGGTCCACCAATGTTGTTGCAAATGGCATTATTTTATTCTGTTTTATGGCTGAGTAATATTCCAGTGTGTGTATGTGTGTGTGTGTGTGTGTATGTATGTGTGTGTGTGTGTGTGTGTATATGTATGTATGTATATATATATATACATACACACACACACATATATATATACCCCATATGGAAGTGACATGTTGCCAAGCATGTATGGGATTCACCACATTCCCTTCCCACTACTCTGGTGATTGTTGAAGCTGTTGTCAAGAGGAATTCATCATTTGGAGTCCTTAAGCTATGATGAGAAAAGCCCTCGCCTACCAATCAACATTGGCTGTGTATTATAGATGAGAAGTAAACCTTTGTCCTATTAGCCCACTGACATGTTGTAATTGTTTGTTACTGCAGCTTAACCTAGCCTATCCTGACTGATACATCTGGGCTCCAACTCTTGATTTTAAGTCTCAGTTCCAACAGTAATTCATGTTATTTCATTTTAACCTCTCTGAGCCTCAGTTCCCCCATTTCTGAAATGAAGTGTTTGGATCAGATTCTCTCTACAGTACCTTCCAACTCCAACATTCTCTAATTCTTCCCCTTTTAAATGAATGTGTTGCTCCTTTCAATAATTTTGGTCTTTTTTTTTTGGACTGAGACGCTGGAGTTAAAACCTGAATTTTGCCATTTACTTGCTGTGTGTCTTTGGGCAAGTTACTCAGTCATTCTGAGCTGTATCTTCCTTTCCTAGAAAATGGAAAAGCAGCTAGCTCCTGGGACTCATGTGGATTAAACTGGATGACTAGTTGAGGTAATTTATAGAGCGTGGCCCAAAGTGCCAGGCACTCAGGAGTTTCTAAGCAAATACCTGCCGATTCCAATCTCAGAAGAGGAGGTGTTGCTAGCATCTCCTCTCCTGCTGATGGAGCTCAGGGAGACCAAGAGGCACAGAGGGGCTGGCCTATTTCACAACACTTGTTAGAGAAACAAACGTTGAAGATCATAGGATAGACTAAGGGAAAAAACAGGTGTTAAGTGAAGATGTACTTAAATTCTGGAAGTATTGATTAATGAAGACAGCTTGAAAGCCCTTTGCTTAAAATCTTGTCTCAGCTACTGGAGTGGAGTTTGCTTAAAACTGTACTTTTCCCCTTTGGAACTTTAAATAATGAAAGAGAAGATCTTTATGTTCACTTTGATTTTGAATAGTTACAAGATTATTTTGTTGAATTTATTTCCTTAGTCTGTCTCCTGAGGTGCAGTTTTTATGTTCATGTCCCCTGAGGTGCTCTGCTGGTTTCCTCCTTCCCTCCCTCCTCCCTCCCCAACCCTTTCCTTCTTCCTTTTTAAATTAATAAACTTTATGTTTTAGAGTAGTTTTAGGTTTATAGAAAATCTGAGCAGAAAGTAGAGTTCCTATATAATCACCACCCCCACCCCCAGTTTCCCTTGTTACTAACATCTTGCATTAATTAGTGTGGTACATTTGTTAAATTGATGGACCAATAGTGATACATTATCATTATCAACTAAATTCCATAGTTTATATTAGGGTTCCACTTTGTGTTATACAGTTCTACGGATTTTGACAAATATATTGTGTCATATATCCACCATTAAAGTGTCATACAGAATAGTTTCACTGCCCTAAAATTGTGTGTTTCACCTATTCACTCCCCTTCCCACTGCAGTAGCCACTGATCTTTTTACTGTCTATATAGTTTGCCTTTTCCAGAATGTCATTTGTATGCAATATAATAGGTAGCCTTTTCACACTAGCTTCTTTCACTTAACAATATGCATTTAAGATTCCTTCATTTTTCATGGCGTAAAAGCTAATTTCTTTTTATCACTGAATAATATCCTATTATATGGATGTACCAGTTTGTTTATCCATTTACCTATTGAAGGACATCTTGGTTGCTTCCAGTTTTTGGCAGTTATGAATAAAGCTGCTATAAACACTTGTGTACACGTTTTTGTGTGGACATAAGTTTTTGACTCATTTGGGTAAATACCTAGGAGCAAAATTACTGGATTGAGCTTACATTTAACTTTGTAAGAAATAGCCAAACTGTCTTTAAAAGTGGCTGTACCATTTTATATTTCCACCAGGAGTGAATGAGAGTTCCTGTTGCTCCACATTCTTTTTTTTTTTTTTTTAAACATCTTTATTGAAGTATAATTGCTTTACAATGGTGTGTTAGTTTCTGCTTTATAACAAAGTGAATCAGTTATACATATACATATGTTCCCATATCTCTTCCCTCTTGCATCTCCCTCCCTCCCACCCTCCCTATCCCACCCCTCTAGCGAGAAGAAAAAGAAATAAAAGGAATCCAAATCGGAAAAGAAGAAGTAAAGCTGTCACTGTTTGCAGATGACATGATACTATACATAGAGGATCCTAAAGATGCTACCAGAAAACTACTAGAGCTAATCAATGAATTTGGTAAAGTAGCAGGATACAAAATTAATGCACAGAAATCTCTTGCATTCCTATACACTAATGATGAAAAATCTGAAAGTGAAATTAAGAAAACACTCCTGTTTACCAATGCAACAAAAAGAATAAAATATCTAGGAATAAACCTACCTAAGGAGACGAAAGACCTGTATGCAGAAAATTATAGGACACTGATGAAAGAAATTAAAGATGATACAATTAGATAGAGAGATATACCATGTTCTTGGATTGGAAGAATCAACATTGTGAAAATGACTCTACTACCCAAAGCAATCTACAGATTCAATGCAATCCCTATCAAACTACCACTGGCATTTTTCACAGAACTAGAACAAAAAATTTCACAATTTGTATGGAAACACAAAAGACCCTGAATAGCCAAAGCAATCTTGAGAAAGAAAAACGTAGCTGGAGGAATCAGGCTCCCTGACTTCAGACTATATTACAAAGCTACAGTAATCAAGACAGTTTGGTACTGCTCCACATTCTTGTCAGCATTCGGTGTTGTCAGTGTTTTGGATTTTAGCCATCTAATAGGTGTGTGGTGGTATTGCATTGTTGTTTTAATTTGCAAGTCCCTAATGACATACAATGTGGAGCATCTTTTCATGTGTTATTTGCTGTCTGTTTATCTTCTTTGGTGAAGTGTCTGTTAAGATCTTTTGCCCACTTTTAAATTGAGTTGTTTGTATCATATTGCTGAATTATAAGAGTGCTTTGTATATTTTTGGATACAAGTCCTTTGTCAGATATGTGTTTTGCAAACACTTTCTCCAAGTCTATGGCTTATTTTTTCATTCTCTTAACAGTTTCTTTTGCATAGCAGATGTTTTAAATTTTAATGAAGGCCAACTTATCAATTTCTTCTGTCACAGATCATGCTTTTTGGATTGTATCTAAAAAGCCATTACAAACTCAGGTCACCTAGATTTTGTCCTGTGTTTTCTTCTAGAGGTTTTATAGTTTTGTGGTTTACATTTAGGTCTATAATCCATTTTGAGTTAATTTTTGTGAAGGATGTAAGGTCTGTGTCCAGATTCTTTTTTTTTTTTTGCATGTGTGTTTCTAGTTGTTCAGCACTGTTTGTTGAAAAGACTGTCCTTTCTCAATTGAATTGTCTTTGCTCCTTTGTCAAAGATTAGTTGACTTTATTTGTGTGGGACTATTTCTGGGCTCTGTTGGTGTGGGCTTTCAATTCTGGTTTTTGCTTTATTTGTCAATTCTCCTACCAGTACCACACTGTCTTGATCACTGAAACTTTGTAGTTAGTCTTGGAGTTGGGTAGTGTCAGTCCTCTGACTTTGTTCTTCACCAATATTGTACTGGCTATTCTGGATATTTTCATCTTTCTGTAAAAATATTAGAATCAGACTGTTGATATACACAAAGTAACTGCTGAGATTTTGATTGGGCTTGCATTGAATTTGTAGATCAAGTTGGGAGGAACTGACATCTTGACAATATTGAGTCTTATCTACATTAACATGGAATATCTCTCCATTTAGTTAGATCTTCTTTTGTTTCTTTCATCTGAATTTTGTAGGTTTCCTCACATAAATTTTGTACACATTTGTACCTAAGTATTTAATGGTTTTGGTGCTAATGTGAGTGGTTTTAATTTCAACTTCCAATTGTTCTTTGCTAATATATAGGAAAACAATTCACTTTTGTATATTTAGCTTTGTATCCTGCAACCTTGCTATAATCACTTATTAGTTCCAGGAAATTTTTTTTTTTTTGTCTATTCTTTTGGATTTTCTACATAGATGATCACTTAATCTTCAAATAAAGACAGTTTTATTCCTTCCTTCCCAATCTTTTATTTCCTTCTTATCTTACTGCATTAACTAGAACTTTCAGCATGTTGTCAAATAGAAGTAGTGAGAGGGGACATCCTTGCCTTGTTCTCGATCTTAGTGAAGAAGCATCCAGTTTCTCACCATTGAGTACGATGTTAGCTGTAGGTTTAAAGCATCTAGTTTTTCTCCATTAAGTATGATGTTAGCTATAAGATGTTCTTTATCAAGTTAACCATCTTATTTCTTTTTAATCATTGGCTATAATAACCAAATCAAGCAGACCTGTGTTTAAATACTGACTCTGCTACTTTCTAGTTGTGTTGACCTTGAGTAAGTTAATTAGGCTCTCTGAGCCTTTGAGTCCTCAGTGTGAGATCTTTTTTAAAAAACATTTTTCAAAATTGTGGAAAGGTTTGGAGTTGGAAAACCCTAAAATTATTCAGAGGTGAGTGCCTTCAAGAATTGGGCTTGGCAATGGCACTACACCCTGATATAGGAAGAAGAATAAAAGATGCGGAAGGAAGAACCTTTTGAGTACTGAGCAGTGGCAGAAATTGCTAAGAACAGCTGACACGTCAAATATGATTCCCCAAACATTGGGATGGATCTGTGTGCCAATTGGAATAGAAACGGCCCTCTGATTGAGCACAGACACAAGCCATCCTTTAGGATGAAAGCTGTGGAACACTGGAGAGGTAACCAAGGTGGAAAACACCCAGAAGAAAAACAAAGAGATGGAAACATTACTTATTCCAAACCACTCTGCCTGCTTAGTCATATGACACTCCTTCAGAAGACACCACTCAGGACTCAGGCAATGGATTGGCCAACCCATTCTGGCTGCTTTACCTTCTGTGGATGCACTGTTTCTTTGTCTTTCTTCCATAGGGCCCCTTTATCTTCCCCAGCCTTGATACTACTAAGCCTCTAGCTGTGAGGATGGCAGTCTATTTCTGTCTCCTCAGAGTGTGTACAGGCTACCATAGAGCTGAGATGGGCAGTTGGTTTTGACTTTCTACCAAAGACCCTGGTGGGTCTAGGTGACCACTTGTGTCTTGCCTGTATTTTTTTAGCCAGATACTTTCAGGAAATTATTGGTTTTTCCCCCCAGTAAATGTCTGGCTTTGGTAGTTGTTTTGCTATTTTCTAGCTTTTCGGTCACTGCTACAGTCATAACCATGCCTTCCCTTCCCCCACCTTATGAATATGTATTGTCCACAAAAATGCCTTTAATTGATCTAGCCTATATTTTCCTAATTATCTTAGCCGTAATATACTGATTATTACTATAAAGCAGATGTGTATTCAGAATTAGGTGCTCCAGCTTCTTGAAACCTTGGTTTTACCTTTCATACATCTGAAAATATTTGAATAACACAAATCAAAACAACTTTTAATTTCTGTGTGAGAACCACAGATTGAACCATGAGAGATCCCGCTATTCTTCTTTTCCTTTACATTTCTCCCCATTTTAAAAGCTTTAATATTACTTCTTTCCTCACTGTCTGAGGATGATGCAATTTTCTGAATATAGGTCACAGCCAAATATTAAATACCAGTTACTGGCTGCAATGGGAAGGAACAATTAACAAAGTGAAATATCACTTGCTATTTAAATTCCAATTATAAAAGCTAATTTATTTCTAAAGAGATGCTCTGTTTTGGTTAAAGCTGTGGTGCCCACCATAACAAAAAGTATGAATTTACATAAATATGCTTGAATTTTTTAAGCACAGATATAAACAGAGCATTTTTATATTATTCAATCAAGCCATAATCTTTCTTAAATTAACAAATGCTTATTCTTCACAATAGAAGCAGAACTACTTAGTTTGCCAGTTTCTCATTACTATTATTTGTTCATCTGCCAATGAAGGTGAATGGATTGAGGCCCTTAATTCATGCAAGAAATGCAACCACCTGTCCCTAGAAGACATGCTCCTGGCAGCAAAATGAGTATTCAATTGCTGTTTCAGGCCTTATAATTGTCTAGAGGCCCCACTTGGAGTTTCTAGGTATCCAGATGGGAATTGGATTCTTCCTTCCCAGGTAGAAGACTTAGCAGAGACTGACAAGTCTGCTCTTCTTAGATGTGCATCCATGGGGACTGCCCCTTTTCAAGAGCAACTCCTGTAAGCATAGAGTGCCAAACAAAAGGGCCCTTTAAACAAGAACCTCACAACCTTTATTACTAAAAAACTAGGTCTGGCAGCAGCCCCACTTCTGTTTGTCAGAGGGGGTTCCTGGGGGCACAGTACCAGCCCCAAAATGAACTGTTTCCAGCGTCCTGGTCTGTGCTCTCATTCTTCAGACCATTGCCTGCTCCCCTCATCTCAGTGATCCTCCCTGAAGTCTGGTCTGTGTTGGACCCTTCTTCCCTCAAAGATCCTAGGATTTCAGTGGCTGGATGGCCTCAGAGGGCAACTCAAAGCTGTGCCCACTGAGGACTTTTTCTGGCTGTGAGGGTGCTTCTGAGCAGTTCCAAGGAAAACTCTTACAAGGAACCCTTTTGAAAGCCTCTAGTTTGCCTCAGGTCAGGGTTGTAAACTCAAATTTCTCTGGGGATCAGGGAAGTAAGGGAAGTGGAAGATGTGGAAGATGATAGAACGGATGCAAGACCCCCAACTCCCCCCACCCCCACCGCCAGAAGGGGCAGCCAATCCTGAGCTCAGCAGACCTTCATGGCCTAGTTTCCAGACCCTCCGCCTTTTCAAGAGCAGCCATCATCCAGATTTCATGTGCAGTCTCCCAATTTAAAGATACAAAAACACCGTGCTGGCCAAATAGAACCTGTTGGTAGATGGACTTAGCTCTCTGGTTCATTAGTCAATAACCTCTAATTGTGTTTCACACCAGCACTATCGTCCTCTCTGTGCTCTCCTACTTGGCCTGAGGCACTGGTTTACCCTCTCTCCAGAGTCAACATTTTGGGTGCAACAAGCAGAAAAATCAACTTGTACTGGCTGAAAAAACAAGGAATTTTGTTGGCATCCCTGGAAGTTCACACTTAGGGTGAGCTTCATGATTGATAATCTGGAAACACAAGCTCCACTTTCCTTGTAAATATTTTGGCTCCACCCAGTGATACCTTCATCCCCAAGCTGGTTTCAAAATGGCTGCAGCAGTTCAAGGCCTCACGCCTTTATGTCACATCATCCAGAGAGAACAGAAAGTCTCTTCCATAAGCTCTTTCAGAAGAGTAAACAAGAGCGGTCCCAGAAAACATGGTCAATTGCTCCTCATGTCTCATTGGCCTAAACTAGGTCATGTGTCCTTTCCTGAGCCAATCAGACAAGAGGGATGAGATTACCCTTATACCAGCTGAGCTTGAGCCCTGGAGGTAAGGGTGGGTTATAGTTTCCTGAGGCTTATGGGCTTTGCGTCTACCTGTGTGTATATGTATGTATTAGGTGTGGGCACACATATGTGCATACTTGAACAAAATCTGGGTTCTATTAGGAAAGACAAAGGGGTGTATGGATGCTGGGCAATTAACCAATGACGTCTATGATAATGTGGTTTGTATTTTATAAAACTGCGTCTCTCTAGGTCTGGTGTGGTGGTTGATAACCCAGTGCTTCTTCCTGCCAGTGTCCAAATTCTAGTAATTGGGGCACTTGATACTGTTCCCAAATCCTCATGTTGTTGTTTTTCTTCTGTCTCCACATAGAGAATAGGGGTCAGATAGGCAAATTGAGTTCCTACAACTGCTTGGGCACTGTGTTGGACCTGGGTTTGACACACTTACAAACAAACTTAACTTTTCTGTGTCCATTTAAAAAATCTGTAACATGGGGAGGACATGAATTACCTCAGTGTGTTATCCAGAGGTTAAATGCAAGTATGTAACACAGTTCTTGGTGTACAGTGTTTAATATATAGTAATTATCATTATTATGTTGAAACCTTCATTCCTGAAGTTACCTTTTCAAACTCTAAGTGTTGGTTTATAGCAACACATTAAGTATTTTGGGGGTTGGTACTCTTTTCCTCATTTAACCAATATGTAAAAGGTATCAAAATGTCTTGAATATATATATATGTATATGTATATATGTATGTATAACTGAATCACTTTGCCGTACACCTGAAACTAACACAACACTATAAATCAACTATATTTCAATAAAAGTTTTAAAAATTTTTACATAAAAAAGGAATACTTCCAGCTAAACAAATAAACATCTTGACCTAGAGTTTTAATAATTAAGGATTAAAATCTGCCATACGTTTTCATTGAAGACAAGCCATGGCTGACTTAGCCAGTTGATTTTGCTTGTTCTTTTTCTTTAAGCACAAATTTATTGTTATTTTAACTTTGCCATTGAACCAGGGAGTTGAAGTAAATGCATCACCAGCAATTGGCTGCAAGAGGAGTTAAGCAAAAATAATGAGTTCTTTGTCTCTTTGTTCACTTTTTCATCCACAGAAGCCAGTTCTGGGAGGTCAACACTATTCCTCTTAACTTCTTTGTATCTTGATCTATGAAACTGGAGACAAAGATTTAAGATTACGATAATTCTTAATATTATTAATAATGACATCTTACATTGGTATAGTGCTTTGCAGTTTGCAAGAATGCTTTCACATTTTACAAACCACAGGGTTTTAAGGTCTGTGAGATTATAAATTGTGGTTTGCTCACTATTTTTCTCTAATTCCTATCCCAATGCCTGCTGTATAATAGATGCTTAACAAATATGTGAATGAGCCTCAAAATAATCTGGTGGGGTAGATTTGGAAGTTATCATTGTTATTCCCCTTTCATACAAGAAGCAACTAACCCTCAGAGATTTCATGACTTGCTTAAGGCTTTCTAATACATGCTTTGGGGTGGGGAGGAGAGATGGGATTTTCTGAAAAATAGTCTGGTTTGTGATTACAAGAATTAGTTTCCTTTCCAGTCTGTGGGAGAGAACGCTAAGAGAATGTGGGATCATTGCAAGGAGTTCAGAGATCCACACGCATACCAAGAATTGTCCACAAAAACTGGACAAAGAAGATGGAGAGAGGGCCTAGCCCCCTTCATACTTTGAGGTTTCTGGGGTAAAGAAATCCCAAACCAAACCCTCAAACATGGCAGCCCAGTTTAGATCAGCACATCAAACTGTCTGTGGTGAGAAACTAGAACTAGATCTTGTTCCCCCAATCTGATTTGGACTAATACTTGTAGAAAACACAATAAAATAAATTACTCTTAACTTCTCCACTTATGGAAGACTGGTAACAAAGATTTTACATTCCAGCACTGTCCACAGACCACACCTTGGCTAGATTGGTTTAGATTTTTAACACATTAAAAATATTACAACTATATTTACAATATTTTAATATAGTCTTTATAAAAATATCAATTCACAGTGCACTATAGGTGGTGAGAGCCAGTATTGGGACACCAGTTTAACTATGGTGAACAAATTATTCTTTCAACCCTGAGATTGTATAACCTCATTTAGAGATGGCATCAAAAGTCTATATTTCTGGAATCTAAAAAAAAAAAGGTTATGAAGAACCTAGGGGCAGGATGGGAATAAAGATGCAGACCTACTAGAGAATGGACTTGAGGACATGGGGAGGGGGAAGGGTAAGCTGGGACAAAGAGAGTGGCATGGACATATATACACTACCAAATGTAAAATAGATAGCTAGTGGGAAGCAGCCACGTAGCACAGGGAGATCATCTTGGTGCTTTGTGACCACCTAGGGGGTGGGATAGGGAGGGTGGGAGGGAGGGAGATGCAAGAGGGAAGAGATGTGGGGATATATGTATATGTATAACTGATTCACTTTGTTATAAAGCAGAAACTAACACACCATTGTAAAGCAATTATACTCCAATAAAGATGTTTAAAAAAAAAAGTCTATATTTCAGGCACTTTCTTGAGGCATAACATCCAGCTGACTCCTGTAGGAGGCCCTGCTCACACATTTGTGCCCTATTGTTTTCCACATGTGTGAAATGCTATTGTGATTAATAAAACACAACTTGGGTAATAGCTCTAAGGAAGTTATATTAGCTATTTGATTTTTCTTCCCTCTTCAGTTGGTACTGGAAATATAACTAATATCTTGTCGGAGAATCAACAAATTTTTGACATTAAAAAGAAGTCCTTATACTTGAAATCTTTGGTTAGCACTTCTCCATGTACACCTTGATGGATCAGGGTGAAAGTTGGCTAATTGTACTAAGTTTGAGGAGTCTCTAACATGAGAACTGTGTTTTCTTACCCGAGGCTCGCTGTTAGTTTCCAGAACCCAGATTTTTCATGAGAGAAAGCAGTGCCCCATTTATTCATTCGATCACACTCAGTGTGCCAGTTACTGGCTTAGGTAGCAGGATAGGGTGTGAACAATGGCCTCTCCCCTCAGAAACACCAGGAGGAAGTGAGTGGAGGGTTTGGGTTAGTTCAACAGAGTTCCAGCAGTTGGAGGTAGGGGGAAGAACCAGTGCTCACCCCCAAGCTCCTTCCCTGAAGTGAGACGTGTGAGGCTGGCAGCTGGACTTCTGCACCCTCACATAACATACCTGAACAAACTCTTCCAACTCTTGGTACTGGGCCTGGGTGGCCTTTTGTTTAGTGCAAGAGCTGGGCTTAACGCACAGAAATGATAATGATAGGTACTTACATGACTTAAGAACATTGTCCAGCTCTCCAGGCAGGAGTGGAACAGAGCAGAATGTGAGGCTGTAAACTGGCTTCCTTGGCACGAAGCAGTGACATAGAGCATCTCGAGATGATGAGGTTGGATGGCAGCCTGCAGATTCAGTGGCAGTTTGTGTTCTGTAGACTGGAAAAACCTTTGATTTTTCTGAGTTGAGGAATGGACAATTCTCAAGGGAAAATGGGCATTTTTCCTAGTGGGATCTGGAGACAGGTACAATTTTTGCACTTTTCCCATGCTGGGAAAATTCCTCTAGACCAATGCTTCTCAAACTTGCATGAGCATATGAATAACTGAGGGAAATGAAGGTTAGGTTAGGTTGGTCTGGGACAGTGCCTGAAATTCTGTGTTTCCAACAAGCTCCCTCCCGGGTGATGCTGAATTTGCTACAGTATTGCTGGACTGAGGGTGGTGCTCTGAGGAGCAGAGACCTGGAACCAACCTGGGGGCCTGGACCCATGGGAACTGGCCTCACCTGCTTTTTGCTGAAGGCATTGATCCCTGTTTCAGACGCAGTTGTATTTATCCAGTCACTACATTGTCTGCTGTGCTGTTTCCTTCTCTCAAGGATCTTAGGTAGTCTGAGATATTGCTGTAGAGTATATATTGGTTGCTGTGTTTAATCATTTAAAAAAAGAATCTTTGTTGTGCTTCGGAGTACTACATCTTCTTCAGGGCACAGTAGCTGTCATACACAATCAAGGTCCCACGTCATTACAAGGCATTACCTTAACCCACGTGTCTTGTTGGGGGTAGTCCACCATAGTAAATTCTGCTTTGGAGAGCTTGGCAATCCAATCATAAAATGATGAACTCATGTGTTATGTTCAGTGATTTGATCCTGCAGCAGCCTCTAAGATGGATGGGTTGCAGAATAAATCTATGAAAGGAACTATATCCATTGATTATATTCTGAACGTTGAATTTAGCTGTCATCAGATATAGCTTGTTGTTTGAGCCTTCTGGGTTAAAAACAATTACAGAAATCTAAAAACAAGTTCCATTTTGATGTTTTGTTCCTTGTGAGCTACGTCAAATGGGTTCTTTTATAAAGAAAGTAAAGGTTCAAAACTCATCCAAAATTACACTCAAAAGTGATTTCAGGAAAATGGAGGCTTCATATCACAGTATGTGTTTATAAGCCCCAGTCCTTTGTTCAGTGTGGTACATCCCAGGCCAGTGAATGACTTTTTCATCAACTTCCCAAGCTGGTGGTAGTGGTTTCTAAAGAAAAGATAATCACATAGCATAGACCAAACTGATCTTCCAAAATTATTTTTAGTGGATTGGAAGAGTGGCTTCATGTAATGTCTCTGATTTCTTCATTTATTTTTGTAGGTCACATTCCATCCCTAAAACATTCCATGGGTCTGTCAGCAACTTTGATTGAAGCAGAAAGTTATCAAGTGTCCTGATGAGGGCTTGGAAGGGTCTTTGCTCTTAAGGAGTTTTGTTGTAATGGTATTTATCTTAATCAGATTTGGCTAATACTTCTCTTACTCATAGAGTTTTAGAAGGAAAAATAATCTAGCCAACTTAGAAATCTAGTCCAACCAACTCATTTTACTGATGTGGAACCAGCTGGGGAGTTTGCTCAAGGTCACCCAGACCTGTCTCTGAATCCCAGTCCTCGACTCCCCACCCCAGTCTACCTCAGTGCCTTTCTGTGTTGATTATGGGTGTGATATGGAGGCTGTGAGGCCTGAGGCAGCAAGTTTTCCACCTTTCCTGGTGGGAGTTGGGGTGTTCTATCTGATACATTCATTGCATTTCCATACCATCCAGACCCTGTGTTCTAGCAGAGTCACAGTAGATTAACCAATGTTCCAGAGAGGCAAAGTGGCATGGAGCCTGGATTCTGTAGCCTGGTGACCTGGGTCAAATCCTACTTTGCTCTGTGCATGTTGTGTGACTTTGGGTAAGCCACTGAGCCTCTCTTCAGATATAAAATGGGGACCTTCCTTGCAGGATTGTTGTGAGGACTGAATGAGCAGTTAAAGCAAGCAGCCAGGTGCATTGTATTTGGAATTGTGTGTGGTTTTACAAACTGTGGATGTCTACTAGGTATTGAGTTGTGAAATCAGTGTTCTGAATCATAAATAGCATTAGAAAAATTAAATGGCATACACTAGAATAAAATAGAACATAGTAGAGTGTGTTGCACCTAGGCAGGGTATTGTTTGGTATCCTTTTGGTTCCCCTTTTTGGTGTTCCTTTGGTTTTGTGTGTGTGTGTGTGTGTGTGTGTGTGTGTGTGTGTGTGTGTGTGTAATGGCTCGCAGTATAAAATGAATTTCTCACTGTGGATTGCAGTTAAGAGTTTGGAAGCTCCTGCTCCAGAGAGCAGGGTGAGTGAATTCATCTGTCTTAGCACAGACCTATTGGAGTGAATGAGGCACATTTTAGACATGAATGTACAAGGCAAACTCTGGCTGAAACATAAATGTGCTTCCTTTGCAGAGGGAGACCAAAGGGCAGTTTCTTATTGACCACATCTGCAACTACTACAGCTTGCTGGAGAAGGACTACTTCGGCATTCGTTTTGTGGACCCAGAGAAGCAGCGGGTAAGAGCTGACCACTATCTGGACCCATTTGGGGGGGTCACTCAGGCTTTGGGGTGCTGAATAGGTTCTTCTCAGAGCAGTTGTGGTGCACTTGTTCTCATGGTTATTGATCACATGAAACTTACCAGCCTGGGTATGTGTGTGCACACGCACGCGTGTGTGTGCGTGTAATTGTGTATAAGAATCTGGCACTGTTCTCACTGGACTGAATGAGACAGGGGGAAGGGAAACTTAACATTAGGGCTTTCCAGAAAGCTACTCCCACCTGGTTGAAGAGAGAATGTTCTTGTGACCTTTGAACCCAGAGTTTGCCATAGCTTCTCAAATAGTGGCTACATAAAATCTCATTATAGAGAAAATCCACCCCTCACTATAAAAAGTTATTAGTAGAGAGAGGAACAAGGGGGTGACTGTTTTAATGGCATGAGGTTTTCTTTTGGGGGTGATGAAAGTGTTTGAAACTTGATATAGGTGATAGATATACAACATTGTGAGTGTACTAAATGCCATTGAAGTGTACACTTTAAAATGGTTAATTTTATGTTATGTTAATTTTACCTCATTTTTAAAAAAAGCTTTGGCAGATGATGGGTTAAGATACTTTGCAAGCTGCTCCTTGGGCACCACTAAATTTGACAGCCTCCATTGTATTCCTGCTCCTGGACACACCTATCCTTCCTGGTCTCTGTTGATGCATAAGAGTGAGCGGGGGAGTCTTGGCTTTTGAGCCAGTGTACCAGCCTAAGAGTGTTCGGGTATGGCATGTGCTGAACTCACAGTGATGTGTGTCCCTCACATCAAAAGACCTCAGGAATCTCCATCCCAGCTCCTACCACCTAGCGTTTCTCATTCCTCAACCCTACTGTGGGGCCCAGCTATGGATTAAAAGGCCCTGTACCTGCTCCAGCCTGTGTTTCTTACCCTGCCCTACTGACAAGCAGGGCACAGTGTGAAGGGGTTAGCTGGGGATGACTGCCTTCTTTAATTTGCTCTCCTCCTTACCAGTGTCTCTGGTCAACTTCCTGTCCCCTTTTCCCCTCCTCACAACCCCACCTGGTTCTTGGTTTTGTATTTACTGACTAATACAATGAGGGAGAGACTCACAGAGTGTATTTTTGTAAAGGAGGAGGATGTTGAAGGAATAGATTAATCTTCTGAAACATGGAGAATCTTATTGACCTCTCAGTAGGACCTAATCCTCTATAAAGGGTTATAATGCAGTGGCTCAGAAGAAGGAGATTTTGGTTTCCTGTAGCACTTGAGGAAGCCTTGAATGGGCCAAGCATTTATCTGAGTGAGAGGAAGGTAGCAGGACACTGTGAGGATGTAGAGCTGACATGAGATCACGGAGGGAATTTGCGTGGTGTTTACTACTGAGTAACAGTGATTCCCAGACCTGGCCCTGCAACTAGGTCAGTTTAGGTATTTGCTAAAAATGCTTAGTGGGGACCTTATTCTAGACCTCCTGAATCAGAATTCCTGGGGCTAGGGTCAGGAAGATGTATTTTAAGACATCTTGATTCTAATTTTGATGCATCCATCCCAGCTTTGTCTCCTGACCAGTTTGGGGGACCATGGCATAAAGATGTTTATAGACATAATTTCTTATGGCCTATGAATATATTACCCTTGTATGGAGGGAGAAACAGGCTCAAAAACATTGTTACTTACCCAAGGTCCCACAGGTAGTAAGTGATGCAGTGAGTATTTGAATTTAGAATTATGGTTCAGAGTCCCCATGGCCAAACAGAATCTGTGAACTGTATTAGTCATCTAAGCACCACTGTAAATAGATTATTTTTGTGCAAAATTCTAAACAGCCCACCTGCAGAAGTAACTCTGGCTACCATTAGTTGAGCATTTATTATATGCCAGGAATTTTATCATATGATCTTTAGTGTTCCCCAAAACACTTCAAGGAAGGGGAAACTGAGGCACAGAGAGGGTCAGTGGCTTGCCTATGGCTAGTAATTATAAGAGGAAGGATGGAATCTGAACCCATACTCTTTCCATTTCATCTCTCAGATGAAAATTTGAAACATAGCCTAGACTAGGGATCTGTAAACCCTTTCCATAAAGGGCTAGATAGAAAATATTTGCAGCTTTGTAACTCAAAAAACTTCTGTTGTAATTACTCAATTAGTAATTTCTAGTGGAAAGTGGCCATAGACAATACCTAAATTAACGGATGTGTCTGTGTTCCCATAAAACTTTTTTCCAGTGAAAGTATTTCACCAAAATAGGCAGTTGGCCATAGTTTGCTGACCCTTGGTCTACACAATAGCTGGACACCATTTAAATGCATAAGCCTTTTTCATTCCTCTTGACCCTCTCATTGAGGAGATACTGGATAAAATATTAAGCAAAGTCTTTAGAATTAGAATCAGGGGTATCAATATGAACCCATGTTTTTTAATATACATAGATAAATACAGAAATAAATATAAGGTGTGTGTTTGTGTGTGTGTGTGTGTGTGTGTGTGTATTAGGGTGGGGGGTTAGTAAGTATACATATATTTCCAAGTCCCACCTGCTGAGATGACTTAGAGGCAATGACACCACTGTAGTAATAAGTACACCTAGCCTTCAGATCTTTGTTTCAAACACCATGCTCTAATAAAAGGAAGAAGGGCTCCTTGCAGAAAAGGCTGATTCTAGGGCTGGGGTAGTGAAATCACAAGGTGAGCTTGGAGCATCTTGTGGCACCAGGAAGTAAAAAATTACTCAAAAACCAAAATGTAGGGCACTAGGAAAGGTGCAGAGCCGATGTGAAAGAACTGCCAATGACCAAAACTGGAAAAATTGGAGTTCAAAAACAAATGACCACGGGCTTCCCTGGTGGCATAGTGGATAAGAATCCTCCTGCCAATGCAGGGGACACGGGTTCGAGCCCTGGTCCGGGAAATTCCCAAATGCCACGGAGCAACTAAGCCCATGCCCCACGACTACTGAGCCTGCGCTTTAGAGCCTGCGAGCCACAACTGCTGAGCCCGTGTGCCACAGCTACTGAAGCCTGTGTGCCTGGAGCCTGTGCTCTGCAACAAGAGAAGCCACTGCAACGAGAAGCCTGTGCACCGCAATGAAGAGTAGCCTCCACTCGCTGCAACTAGAGAAAGCCCATGCGCAGCAACAAAGACCCAATGCAGCCAAAAATTACTTAATTAATTAATTTAAAAAAAACAAATAACAATAGCATTGGATTATAATCCATAGAATGAAATAAATATCCATGAGACTATACTGATATAAATAAATAACTGCATAAATAAATAAAAGGGGGAGAAGAGGCAGCTCTTCCTTACAGAAGAATTCCAATTAATTAATGCAGGGGGAATGAGAGAAATAGAAATCTACCATTAGAGTGCCAAAATAATAATTGTTGTGGGCAAGATCGATCAATGAATGCTAAAATTAATGGGCAACAGTTTGAGGAGAAGCAGGATATTTGCACAGTCTCAAGGAAGTCCCCTGGCATTTGTTTTTGAACTCCAATTGTTCCAGTTTTGGCCATTGGCAGTTCGTTCACATCGGCTCTGTGCCTTTCCTAGTGCCCTACATTTTGTTTTTTGAGTAATTTTTTACTTCCTGGTGCCACAAGATGCTCCAAGCTCCATGCTTCTCTTCTGCCCCGAGCCCGGTATTTTTTTTTTTAATGTTTTTTGTTTGTTTGTTTGCTTTATTTTTGGCTGCGTTGGGTCTTCGTTGCTGTGTGCGGGCTTTCTCTAGTTGTGGGGAGCAGGGGCTACTCTTTGTTGCGGTACGCAGGCTTCTTGTTTCAGTGGCTTCTCTTGTTGTGGAGCACAGGCTGTAGGCACATGGGCTTCAGTAGTTGTGGCACGTGGGCTCAGTAGTTGTGGCTCACAGGCTCTAGAGTGCAGGCTCAGTAGTTGTGGCACACGGGCTTAGTTGCTCCGTGGCATTTGGGAATTTCCCGGACCAGGGCTCGAACCCGTGTCCCCTGCATTGGCAGGCGGATTCTTAACCACTGAGCCACCAGGGAAGCCCGAGCCTGGTATTTTTAAATTATTGATACAAGGGGAAAAAGAATAACTTTATAGTGGAAAGACTTGGCAGACACCACTTTAACCAAGCGATCAGTGTTAATATCAACAATAAAAAGAAATACCAATGTCATGGACTCCCCAATACCATGCACTAAGAAGGGCACTCTCTCTCTGTGGTATTCTTCACAACAATGCATAACCTCATTCAAATCTGGAGGGAACATCAGACAAACAAAAGGGAGAGACATTCTCCAAAACAACTTACCAGTACTCTTCAAAACTGTTCAGGTCATGAAGGACAAGAAAAGATTGGGGAACTGTCACAGATTAGAGAGATGCATCAACTAAGGTAATATGGAATCCTGGATTGGATGCTGGAACAGAGAAAAGTGTAGTAGTTGGGAAAACTGGTGAATTCCAGATTAAGTCTGTAGTTTAGTTAATAGTATTGGGTTAATATTAGTTTCTTAATTTTGATAATTGCTCTATGGCTATATAAGATGCTAATACTAAGGTAGATGAGTAGTTACGCTATTTTTGCAACTTTTCTGTATGTCTAAAATTATTTTTTTAACTTAAGCTTCTGGGTTGATATGCTTCATTTTTCTTTATATTTTGACTTGGTTCACCTTAATTTTTAGTGTCCAGACTCAGGTAGTAGATTAGTGGAAAAAATAAGGGCCGCTCCAAAACAAAACCATCTTCTCTGATGTACTCATTAAATTGCTTAGAGGGCTGCCTGAATAGTTCTGTTTTCCCCTGCAATATAGCCGTTATAGCCTTTTGATTTTGAAGATACAGTATGAGTGTAACTTCCACATGGATTGCAAAGTAGTTGCTATACAAAACTGTATGGACTTTGTACTCAGAAAGAGGCTTAGACTTTGTACTCATAAAGATGCTTGGACTTTGTACTCAGAAGGATGCAAATTAAATCCCATCTCTGCTGGGTAGTAAGCTGTGTGATCTTGACCAAGTTATTGAGCTTCTCTGAGTCTTTGTCCTGATTGTTAATATAGATAACAGTACCTACATGTAAGGTTGATATGGGAATTAGAGATAAGCTATGTAAATGCTTAACAATGGTATATATGGAGTACATGTTATGTGTTATTTTTATTATTAATTGTTATTATTACTTTTTACTATGTATTAGCTAGGTCTAGGTGAGACAATTGCAGGAGGAAATACAGCCATGATTGGCAAGTCTAAAACCTAGAAATGTTCACAATAACTTCTTTTAAAGGCAGGATAGCCATTATTATGATCTTTGGGGAGAGAAGAGGGAGGAAGTGAACCTTGGGTAATTATCGGGTTGGCCAAAAAGTTCATTTGGGTTTTTCCATGGAAAACCCCAAAAAAACCTGAATGAACTTTTTGGCTAACCCAATTTTAAAAAAGGGCTCAAAGACACAACAGTATGCTGATATGAGAGTTTTAAGCAGAGATTAATTGACAAGCATTGGTTTATTTTTTGTTTTTGTTTTGTTTTGTTTTACCAACTCGTGTACTTTTTCTCAATGGAAAATAAAACAATGAATTATTTGGATAGAAAGCTAACCAAGAAAAAATCAAGTTAGTTAGAAAGCCTGAAGTGGAACTTACCTCTGCTGTGGGAGTTGGTGGTTTGCCTACAACTCTTCACAACTTGATTTATGGTACACCATTGTGGAATATTAAATATTTAACACTATTACATTTGGAATACCATATGTTTGACAAGATGTCTTATGCCCCATATGCTGTGAGAATGGTGAGGACTGAGTCAGTAAATGATGACTATCTTTTGCTATTTTAATAGCGAGGGCCCAGAATTTCCATTATTTTAAAAATTTGATGTAGGATGGGACAGATTGAATACTGGTCAATAAAAGTCCTCTTGAATTTCCACCACATTTATCTTCTGAAGAACTCATATAATCTTAGTTGCCTAAGATTAGGGAAAAGCTGGGTAGTATCCTCCTCATTTTATTGGGAGAGAAGCTGGGACTACAAGTTTAGAAGACTTGGAAGAAATAATTCCAGAAGAAAAAGATCTTACTTGGCTTGTCCAGATATTTTTTATTAAATGTAGCATAATCTTTCTACCACTTCTGCTCAGGTGCTAGGGTAACTTCCCTTTGGAAAGATGAAGTTTTGAAATAATTAGTTGGGTTTCATAATTCTACTTTCTATGGCTGTGGTTTGAGATGTCCACTGTCCTGGTTTCCCTTCTTATTCTTCCACACTTCCCTCTTTCCCAAACCCAGCTAGGGAAGTCACCCCCAGTGCCTTAGAACTGAGGAAGTACCCCAACCCGAGCCAGCCAGAGGAGGAATTATACCGGGACTTGGTTTATAGACTTCAGGGAGATTGAACCCAATGCTTTTGATTTTTAACTTCCCTGTCTCTAAGCATTTGTTTAACCCACTTACATGACTGTCATTGACTTTTCTAACTTAAGGGCTATTCTGACTCATACCCAAAGACAACATATTTAGTTTGGAAATCTACACCCCTGGGGCAATCTCTGCAAGCACCCTTGTTTTAGGGCGTTCTGTGTCATGTGACCGCCAGACGTCCTTTCTGATAGGATGACCTGGGAAATCATGGATGCAAGGACATGCTGAATACTAATGCCTCCTCCCTCTAAATATAATTACAGCCCTGAGGTTTTTATGTTGGCAGCCAGAAAGAACAAGTGAGCCTGTCAGTGAGTCTTGTTAATAATGGGAAAAGACCTTGCCTATGTTAGAGCAATTTGCTTTTTCTGGAAGCAGCTTTGGGGAGGACATGGAATGGAAAAAAACAGGCCCAGTGATTTGAAGTTTCACTCTGGGGATGGTGCCAGGAAGCTAGACAGCATTATGTCCCACCAGCTGCTCCTGCTTTGAAAGGCTACTTCCTGGGGAAATTGCTTCATAGATGCTCGAAACTAGGAATGAGAGTGGTATCTGAGATCTAGGGCAACCCTGCACTAAAGTGGAGGGCTGTAATGCTGCCTCAAGTCACTGGTCATGAATTTGCTTAATGAGTCCTCTTTTACTTTTGAGTCTCAGGGGTATTAAATATTAAGAGTACTTGGATGTCTGTTTCGGGAGGGGTATGGACAAGTAACTTGGCTTTCCAGGAAAAGACTTTGGGTACTCAAGTTACAAGGAACACAGCACTATCATAACAGCTTGAAAATTGGATATATTGTGTAGTGGTTCAATTGTGGTCCAAGGTATTAACACTGACAGATTTGGTGAAATTGTCATATTCTTTCAGAAGAAAGCAGAACTTGGTGTTTAACTAAAATTATTGCTCATCGTTGACTCTATCTACACCTGATGTCCTCTCCTGGGAAGGAATGGGATGCCTGATAAAGACAGGTTGCAATCTGGAAGTCACTTAGCCAATTGAGATGTTACAATTTTAGTGGTGGGGAGGAGCAAACTCATGAACTGGTTATCTTGTTCAGGTCAAAAGGCAAACATAAGGAAGAACTTCTGGGAATATGGCAGAGTAGGAAGACCCTGAGCTCACCTTCTTCCATGTGCATACCAAAATTACAACTGTTTACAGGGCAGCTATCTATGAAAACAACCTGAAGACTAGGAGAAAAGATCTTTCACAACTAAAGATACAAAGAAAGAACCATAACATGACAGGTAGGAGGGGTGGAGACACAGTATGGTCACACAACTGGAAGGTGACCCACAAACAGGAGGATAGTCACAATTGCAGAGGTTTTATCCATGAAGTGAGGACCCTGAGCCCCACATAAGGCTGCCCAGCCTGGGGGTCTTGCACCAGGAAGATGGGCCCCCAGAACATCTGTCTTTGAAGGCAAGCAGGGCTTGCAGATGGGAGAGCCAGAGGGGTGTAGGGAACAGATTCTGCTCTTAAAGGGTGCACACAAAATCTCATGCACTCCAAGTCCCAGTGAAGAGGCAGTCATTTGAAAGGATCCTGGGTCAGACCCCCTTGCTGATCTTGGAGAGCCTCCTGGAGAGGCAGGAGGCAATTGGGACTCCTGCTAGGGACATAGACATTGACAGCAGCCATTTTGGAGAACTCATTCTATCACAAGGACACTGATAGAATGGTGAGAAATGTAACCAACCTTAGGCAAAATGGAGACAGAGGAATATGTTCCAAATGAAGGGATAAGACAAAACCCCAGAAGAAGAACTGAGCAAAGTAGAGATAAGCAATCTACCTGAAAAAGAGTTCAAGTTAATGATCACAAAGATGATCATAAAGATGCTCAACAAACTTGAGAGAAGAAAAGATAAACACAGTGAGAAATTTAACAGAGTTAGAAAATATAAAGAACCACAACAAAGCTAAAGAACACAATAACTAAAAAAATAAACTAGAAGGAATTGACAGTAGATTAGATGATACAGAGGAACAGATCAGTGAGCTGGAAGATAAAGTAGTGGAAGTCACCCAAGCTGAACAGAAAAAAAAAGAAAAAGAATTTTGAAAAATGAGGATAGTTTAAGAGATCTCTGGGACAGCATCAAGCATATTAATATTTGTATTTTAGGGGTCCCAGATGGATAAGAGAGAAAGGGTCAGAAAATTTATTTGAAGAAAAAATAGCTGAAAATTTCCCTAATGTGGGAAAGAAAAAAGACATCTCGGTCCAGGAATCACAAAGAGCCCCCCAGAAGAAACCCAAAGAGTTCCACACCAATACACATTATCTTTAACTTTTGCCATTTTAATTATAAAAAGAGAATCTTAAAAGCAGCAAGAGAAAAGCAACTAGTTATGTACAAGGGAACTCCCATAAGACTATGAGCTGACGTTTTGACAGAAATATTGCAGGCCAAAAGGGAGTGGCATGATATATTCAAAGTGCTGAAAGAAAAAACCTACAGCCAAGAATAGTCTACCCAGCAAGGTTCTCATTCAGATTTGAAGAAGAGATAAAGAGTTTTACAGATAGGCAAAAGCTAAGAGTTCAGCAACACTAAACTGACATTATGAGAAATGTTAAAGGGATTTTTCTAAGCAGAAAAGACCACAACTAGAAATATGAAAGGAGAAATCTCATAAGTAAAGACAAACATGTAGTATAGGTAGTAGGTCAATCGCTTTTAAAGCTAGTAGGAAGGTTAAAAGACAAAAGTAGTAAAATCATCTATATCCACAATAAGTAGTTAAGGGATACACAAAACAAAAAGATGTAAAATATGATGTCAAAAACAGTAAACATGGAGGGAGGAGTAAAAATGCAGGGTTGTTAGAATGCATTCAAACTTTAGAGAGCAGCAACTTTAAAAAATTGTGCGTGTGTGTGTGTGTGTGTATCCTCATGGTAACCACAAACCAAAAATCTTTAACAGATACACATGCAAAAAAGAGAAAGGAATCCAAATATAACACTAAATATAGTCCAGCAGTCCCCAACCTTTTTGACACCAGGGACCAGTTTCATGGAAGACAATATTTCCACGGACGGGAGCGTGGGGATAGTTCAGGTGGTAATGCGAGCAATGGGGAGCGGCAGATGAAGCTTTGCTTGCTTGCCCACCGCTCACCTCCTGCTGTGTGGCCCGGTTCCTAACAGGCTGTGGACTGGTACCAGTCCATGTCCCGTGGGTTGGGGACCCTGGATACAATCAACAAATCACAAAAGAGCAAAAGAAGAAGAAAGGAACAAAAAATAACTACAAAGACAACCCCCAAACAATTAACAAAATGGTAATAAGTACATACCTATCAATAATTACTTTACATGTAAATGGACTAAATGCTCCAATCGAAGGACACAGTGTGGCTGAATGGATACAAAAATAAGACCAATATATATTCTGTCAAGAGACTCACGTTAGATCTAAAGACACACACACAGACTGAAAGTAAGGGGATGGAAACAAGTATTCCATGCAAATGAAAATGAAAAGAAAGCTGGAGTAGCAAGACTTATATCAGACAAAATCAACTTTAAAACAAAGACTGTAAGAAGAGACAAAGACAGATGTTACATAATGATCAAGGGATCAATCCAAGAAGAAGATATAAGAATTGTAAATATATATGTACCCAACAGAGGAGCACCTAAATACATAAAGCAAATATTAACAGACATAAAGAGAGAAATTGATAGTAACACAATAATAGTAGAGGACTTTAACACCCCACTTACATCAATGGACAGATCATCCAGACAGAAAATCAATAAGGAAACACTGGCTACACTGAAGTATCACCTCACACTGGTCAGAATGGCCATCATCAAAAAATCTACACACAATAAATGCTGGAGAGTGTGTGGAGAAAAGGGAATCCTCTTGCACTGTTGGTGGGAATGTAAAGTGATACAACCACTATGGAAAACAGTATGGAGGTTCCTTAAAAAACTAAAAATAGAACTACTGTATGACCCAGCAATCCCACTACTGGGCATATACTCTGAGAAAACCATAATTCAAAAAGACACATGCATCCTAGTGTTCATTGCAGCACTATTTACAATAGCCAGGACATGGAAGCAACGTAAATGTCCATTGACAGACGAATGGATAAAGAAGATGTGGCACATATATACAATGGAATATTAGTCAGCCATAAAAAGGAACAAAATTGGGTCATTTGTAGAGATGTGGATGGACATAGAGTCTGTCATACAGAGTGAAGTAAGTCAGAAAGAGAAAAACAAATATCATATATTAATGCATATATGTGGAATCTAGAAAAATGGTACAGATGCACCTATTTGCAGGGCAGGAGTAGAGACGCAGATGTAGAGAACAGACGTGTGGACATGGTGGGGAAGGGGGTGGGATGACCTGGGAGATTGGCATTGACATATATACACTACCATATGTAAAATAGATAGCTAGTGGGAACCTGCTGTATAGCACAGGGAGCTCAGCTTGGTGCTCTGTGGTGACCTAGATAGGGTGGGATGGGGGGGTGGGAGGGAGGTCCAAGAGGGAAGGGATATATGTATACATATGGCTGATTCACTTCATTGTACAGCAGAAACTAACACAACATTGTAAAGCAGCTATACCCCAATTTAAAAAAAATAAGGAAACACTGGCCCTAAACAAGACTCGAGACCAGCGTACCTAATAGATATATATAGAACATTCCATCCAAAAGCAACTGCATACGCATTTTTTCAAGTGCACATGCAACATTCTCAAGGATAGATCACATGCTAGGCCACAAAACAAGTCTCAATAAACTTAAGAAGATGGAAATCATATCAGACACCTTTTCTGACCACAGTGCTATAAGACTAGAAATCAACTACAGGAGAAAAACTGAAAAAAAAAACAAAACACAAAACATGAACACATGGAGGCTAAACAATATGCCACTAAACAACCAATGGGTCAGTGAAGAAATCAAAAAGGAAATTTAAAAAATGAGAGAAATGAAAATGGAAAGACAATGATCCAAAATCTGTGGGACCCAGCAAAAGCAGTTCTAAGAGGGAATTTTATAGCGATATTAACCTGCCTCAGGAAACAGGAAAAATCTCAAACAATCTAAACTTACATCTAAAGGAACTAGAAAAAGAAAAACAAACAAAACCCAAAGTTAGGAGAAGGAAAGAAATAATAAAGATCAGAGCAAAGGTAAATGAAATAGAGACTAGAAAGACAATGAAAAAGATCAGTGATACTAAGAGCTGGTTCTTTGAAAAGATACACATAATTGATAAACCTTTAGCCAGGCTCGTCAAGAAAAAAAGAGAAAGGGCCTAAATAAATAAAATCAGAAATAAAGGAAGAGAAGTTACAACGGACACCACAGAAATACAAAGGATCATAAGAGATTTCTAAGAACAATTATATGCCAACAAAATGGATAACCTAGAAGAAATGGAAAAATTCCTAGAAATGTACAATTTTCCAAGACTGAATCAGGAAGAAATAGAAAATACAAACAGACCAATTACCAGGAATGAAATGGAATCAGTAATTTTAAAAAAACCTCCCAACAAATAGAAGTCCAGGACCAGATGGCTTCACAGGTGAATCCTACCAAGCATTTAACATCTATCTGTCTCAAACTATTCCAAAAAATTGAGGAGGAAGGAATGCTTCTGAACTTATTCTATGAGGCCAGCATCATCCTGATACAAAAACCAGACAAAGACACCACAAAAAAAGAAAATTACAGGCCACTATCACTGATGAACATAGATGCAAAAGCCTCAACAAAATACTAGCAAACAGAATCCAACAACACATTAAAAGGATCATACACCATGATCAAGTGGGGTTTATCCCAGGAATGCAAGGATTCTTCAATATATGCAAATCAATCAATGTGATACACCATATTAACAAATTGAAGGAGAAAAACCATATGATAATCTCCATAGATGCAGAAAAAGCTTTTGACAAAATTTAACACCCATTTATGATAAAAACTCTCCAGAAAATAGGCATAGAGGGAACCTACCTCACATAATAAAGGCCATATATGACACATCCACAGCCAACATCATTCTCAATGGTGAAAAACTGAAACCATTTTCTCTAAGATCAGGAACAAGACAAGGTTGCCCACTCTCACCACTATTATTCAATATAGTTTTGGAAGTGTTAGCCACAGCAATCAGAGAAGAAAAAGAAATAAAAGGAATCCAAATCAGAAAAGAAGAAGTAAAACTGTCACTGTTTGCAGATGACATGATACTGTGCAGATGACATGATACTGTGCAGATGACATGATACTATACATAGAGAATCCTAAAGATGCTACCAGAAAACTAATAGAGCTATCAATGAATTTGGTAAAGTAGCAGGATACAAAATTAATGCACAGAAATCTCTTGCATTCCTGTACACTAATGATGAAAAATCTGAAAGAGAAATTAAGGAAAGATTCCCATTTACCACTGCAACAAAAAGAACAAAATACCTAGGAATAAACCTACCTAAGGAGACAAAAGAGCTGTATGCAGAAAAGTATAAGACACTGATGACAGAAATTAAAGATGATACAAACAGATGGAGAGATAGACCATGTTCTTGGATTGGAAGAATCAACATTGTGAAAATGACTATACTACTCAAAGCAATTTGCAGATTCAATGCAGTCCCAATCAAACTACCAATGGCATTTTTCACAGAACTAGAAAAAATTGTTCACAATTTGTATGGAAACAAAAAAGACCCCGAATAGCCAAAGCAATCTTGAGGGGAATAAATGGAGCTGGAGGAATCAGACTCCCTGACCTCAGGCTATATTACAAAGCTACAGTAATCAAGACAGTATGGTACTGGCACAAAAACAGGAATATAGATCAATGGAACAGGATAGAAAGCCCAGAGATAAACCCACGCACATATGGTCTCCTTATCTTTGATAAAGGAGGCAAGATTATACAATGGAGAAAAGACAGCCTCTTCAATAAGTGGTGCTGGGAAAACTGGACAGCTACATGGAAAGGAATGAAATTAGAACACTTCCTAACACCATACACAAAAATAAGCTCAAAATGGATTAAAAACCTAAATGTAAGGCCAGACACTATCAAACTCTTAGAGGAAAACATAGGCAGAACACTCTATGACATAAATCACAGCAAGATCCTTTTTGACCCACCTCCTAGAGAAATGGAAATAAAAACAAAAATAAACAAATGGGACCTAATGAAACTTCAAAGCTTTTGCACAGCAAAGGAAACCATAAACAAGACAAAAAGACAACCCTCAGAATGGGAGAAAATATTTGCAAATGAAGCAACTGACAAAGGATTAATCTCCAAAATATACAAGCAGCTCATGTAGGTCAATATCAAAAACACAAACAACCCAATCCAAAAATGGGCAGGAGAGCTAAATAGACATTTCTCCAAAGAAGATATACAGATTGCCAATAAACACATGAAAGGATGCTCAACATCACTAATCATTAGAGAAATGCAAATCAAAACTACAATGAGATATCACCTCACACTGGTCAGAAAGGCCATCATCAAAAATCTACAAACAATAAATGCTGGAGACGGTGTGGGGAAAAGGGAACCCTCTTGCACTGTTGGTGGGAATGTAAATTGATACAGTCACTATGGAGTACAGTATGGAGGTTCCTTAAAAAACTAAAATTAGAACTACCATACAACCCAGCAATCCCACTACTGGGCATATACCCGGAGAAAACCATAATTCAAAAAGAGTTATGTGGGCTTCCATGGTGGCGCAGTGGTTGAGAATCTGCCTGCCAATGCAGGGGACACGGGTTCGAGCCCTGGTCTGGGAAGATCCCGCATGCTGTGGAGCAACTAGGCCCGTGAGCCACAACTACTGAGCCTGCGCATCTGGAGCCTGTGCTCCACAACAAGAGAGGCCGCGATAGTGGGAGGCCCGCGCACCGCAATGAAGAGTGGCCCCCTCTTGCCGCAACTGGAGAAAGCCCTCGCACAGAAACGAAGACCCAACACAGCCAAAAATAAATAAATAAATAAATAATAATCAAAATACCAAGAACCTCCCACATATTTAAAAAAATAAAATTAAAAAGAGTTATGTACCACAAGGTTCATTGCAGCTCTATTTACAATAGCCAGGACATGGAAGCAACCTAAGTGTCCATCAACAGATGAATGGATATACAAGATGTGGCACATATATACAATGGAATATTAGCCATAAAAAGAAGCAAAATTGAGTTACTTGTAGTGAGGTGGATGGACCTAGAGACTGTCATACAGAGTGAAGTAAGTCAGAAAGAGAAAAACAAATACCTTATGCTAACACATAAATATGGAATCTAAAAAAGAAAAAAGAAAACGTTCTGAAGAACCTAGGGGCAGGACAGGAATAAAGACACAGACGTAGAGAAAGGACTTGAGGACATGGGGAGGGGGAAGGGTAAGCTGGGACGAAGTGAGAGAGTGGCATGGACATATATACACTACCAAATATAAAATAGATAGCTAGTGGGAAGCAGCCACATAGCACAGGGAGATCATCTTGGTGCTTTGTGACCACCTAGAGAGGTGGGGTAGGGAGGGTGGGAGGGAGACCCAAGAGGGAGGAGATATGGGGATATATCCATATGTATAGCTGATCACTTTGTTATAAAGCAGAAACACACCATTGTAAAGCAATTATACTCTAATAAATATGTTAAAAAAAAAAGAGAGAGAGAGACACGTACCACTATGTTCATTGCAGCACTATTTGCAATAGCCAGGACATGGAAGCCCCCTAAGTGTCCATCGACAGATGAATGGATAAAGAAGATGTGGCACATATATACAATGGAATATTACTCAGCCATAAAAAGTAATGAAATTGAGTTATTTGTAGCGAGGTGGATGTACCTAGAGTTTGTCATACAGAGTGAAGTCAGAAAGAGAAAAACAAATACCGTATGCTAACACATATATATGGAATCTAAAAAAAAAGAATGCTTCTGATGAACCTAGGGGCCAGACAGGAATAAAGCCACAGACATAGAGAACAGACTTGAGGACATGGGGAGGGGGAAGTGTAAGATGGGACAAAGTGAGAGAGTTGCCTTGACATATATACACTACCAAATGTAAAATAGATAGCTAGTGGGAAGCAGCCACATAGCACAGGGAGATCATCTCAGTGCTTTGTGACCACCTAGAGGGATGGGATAGGGAGGGTGGGAGGGAGACGCAAGAGGGAGGGGATATGGGGATATATGTATACGTATAGCTGATTCATTTTGTTATACAGCAGAAACTAACACAATATTGTAAAGCAATTATTCTCCAATAAAGATTGTTTTTAAAAAAAATCTT
Source organism: Balaenoptera physalus (assembly GCF_965194825.1). Classification (NCBI taxonomy): domain Eukaryota; kingdom Metazoa; phylum Chordata; class Mammalia; order Artiodactyla; family Balaenopteridae; genus Balaenoptera; species Balaenoptera physalus. The sequence continues at coordinate 82,158,184 of NC_138886.1, read as the reverse complement.
CAACAAAGTGTGAGCAAACCAAATTCAACAATACACTAAAAGGATCATGTACCACAATCAAGTGGGATTTATGCCGGGGTTGCAAGGATTTTTCAATATCTGTAAATCAATAAATGTGATACATCACATTAATAAATTGAAGAATAAAAATTATATTATCATCTTAATAAATGCAGAAAAAGCTTTTGACAAAATTCAACATCTATTTATGATAAAAACTCTTAACAAAGTGGGTATAGAGGGAACATACCTCAACATAGTAAAGACCATGTATGACAAGCCCACAGCTAACACTGTACTCAACAGTGAAAACCTGAATGCTTTTCCTTTAAGATTAGGAACAACACATGGATACTCACTCTTGCCACTTTTATTCAAGTCCTAAACACAGCAATCAGACAAGAAAAAGAAATAAAAGGAAATCAAATTGATAAGGAAGAAGTAAATCTGTCACTGTTTGCAGATGACATTATACTATACAGTAAGTCCCCTACATACAAACCTTCAAGTTGTGAACTTTCAAAGATGCAAATGTGTGTTCGCATGTCCAATACATAAGTTATTTCACATGTCTGGCGTACATTGTCACATGCATGCATCCTCTACAAGTGACTGTGCTTTTGTGTACTTTACTGTACAGTACTGTATAGAGTGCAGTAGAACAGTATCTTTATTTCAAGCTAGATCTGCAAGAGGACAACTTCATTAAACTCCTTGCTGTATAGCACGAGGAGCTTATTATTAAAGACCTAATGGAATTGGAGGCCCAGAGGAAGGATGAAGAGAGACAAGAGGAAGAAGAAGATTCATGACACAGGAAATAGCAAGAGGATTTTCTTTATTTGAGGAGGCACTGTTAGTTTTTGAAGCACAGGACCTGAACGTAGAACTGTACATGAAGGTTGCAGCAGCCATTCAGAATGCAATCCAGTGCTACCATGTCATCTATGATGAGAAAAAAAAAGCTACTACCCAGACATCACTGGATCATTTTTTCAAGAGGGTAGATAGAATTGAATCCAGCAAGGAACCAGAACCTGTGCCATCAACGTCAGGCATGAGTGAAATTGCAGCTTGCCCTCCATCTCCTATTGCTGACAATCCTTCAGCTCGACCATCTCCCACTTCCTCTCCCTCCTCCAGTCAGCAACTCTTCTTGCCTGTTCATTCAATGCCAGCTCCTGTATGCCAGCTGTTGTACTGTACTACTGTACTTTTCAAGGTACTGTACTGTAATATTAAAAACATTTTCTTAATTTTTTGTTTGTTTTTTGTGTGTTATTTGTGTGAAAAGTATTATAAACCTATTGCAGTACAGTACTATATAGCCGATTGTGCTGGTTTGGTACCTAGGCTAACTTTGTTGGACTTACGAACAAATTGGACTTATCAACACGCTTGGAATGGAACTCTTTCATATGTAGGGAACTTACTGTACATAGAAAATCCCAAAGTCACCACCAAAAAACTATTAGAACTAATAAATGATTTCCATAAAGTTGGAGGATACAAAATTAACATACAGAAATCTGTTGTGTTACTATATACTAACAACAAACTATCAGAAAGAGAAATTAAGAAAACAACCCCATTTACAATTGCATCAAAAAGAATAAAATATCCAGGAATAAATCTAACTAAGGAGGTAAAAAACCTGTACTCAGAAAACTATAAGACATTGATAAAAGAAATTGAAGACAACACAAACAAATGGAAAGTTATACTGTTCTCATGGATTGGAAGAATTAACATTGTTAAAATGATCATTCTGCCCAAGGTAATCTACAGATTCAATGCAATCCCTATCAAAATACCAATTACATTTTACACAGAACTAGAACAAATAATTCTAAAATTTGTATGGAATCAAAAGACCCTGAATAGCCAAAACAATCTTGAGAAAGAACAAAGCTGGAGGTATCATGCTCCCTGATTTCAAACTATATTATAAACCTATAATAATCAAAACAGTATGGTACTCGCATGGAAACAGACACAAAGATCAATGGAACAGAATAGAGATCCCAGAAATAAACCCACACTTAGATGGTCAATTAATCTATAACACAGGAGGCAAGGATACACAATGGGGAAAAGACAGCCTCTTCAATTAATGGTGATGGGAAAATTGGACAGCTACACAAAAGAATCAAACTGTCCTACTTTCTCAACCATACACAAAAATAAACTCAAAATGGATTAAAGACTTAAATGTAAGACCTGAAACCATAAAACTCCTAGAAGAAAAAATAGGCAGTATGCACTTTGGCTTCGATCTTAACAATATCTTTTGGATAAGTCTCCTCAGGCAAGGGAAACAAAAACAAAAATAAACAAATGGGATTGTATTAAACTAAAAAACTTTTGCACAGTGAAGTATACTCTCAACAAAATGAAAAGGCAGCCTACTGAATTGGAGAAGAAATTTGCAAAGATATATCAGATAAGGGGATAATATCCAAGATATACAAAGAACTCGTACAACTCAACATCAGAAAAACAAACAACCAGATTAAAACATGGGCAGAGGACCTGAATAGACATTTTCCCAAGGGAGACATACAGATGGCCAACAGACACATGAAAAGCTGCTCAACATCATTAATCATCAGGGAAATGCAAATTGAAACCAGAATGAAACATCACCTCACATCTGTCAAAATGTCAGTAACCAAAAAGACAACAAATACGAAGTGTCAGTGAGAAAATGGAGAAAAAGGAACCCTTGTGCACTGTTGTGGGAATGTATATTGGTGCAGCCACTATGGAAAACCCTATAGAGGTTCCTCAAAAAGTTAAAAGTGAGATTGCCATATGATTCAGCAATTTCACTTGTGGGTATTTACCCAGAGAAAACAAAAACACTAATTTGAAAAGATATATACACTCCAGTGTTCATTTCAGCACTATTTACAATAGCCAAGATATGAAAGCAACCTAAGTGTCCATCACTAGATGAATGGATAAAGAAGATGTGATTATATGTATAAATATAAAAAAATATTAAAAAATGATATCTTGCCATTTGCAACAATATGGATGGGTCTAGAAGGTATTATGCTAAGTGAAATTAGTCAGAGGAAGACAAATAGTACTTGATCTCACTTATTTGTAGAATCTAAAAAGCAAAACAAAACTAAAACAGACTCACAGGTACAGAGAATAAACTAGTAGTCGCCAGAGAGGAGAAGGGTGGGGTTATGAGTGAAATAAGTGAGGGAGATTAAGAGGTACAGACTTCTAATTATAAAATAAATAAGTTATGGGGATGTAATGTACATCATGGGGAATATAGTCAATAATGTTGTCATAAGTTTGTATGGTGACAGACGGTAACCAGACTTATCATGGTGATATTTTTTTAATGTATAAAATTATTGAACCACTATGTTGTATACTTGAAACTTTTAAAAAAAATTTTTGGCCACACCCTCTGACATGTGGGACCTTAGTTCCCTGACCAGGGAATCGAACCCGCGCCCCCTGCATTGGAAGGCGGAGTCTTAACCACTGGGCCGCTGGGAAAGTCCCGAAACTTTTTTAAAAAGGCAGACAAAAGAATAAGTAGGGCTGGGAAATGCCATTTTATCTCTGTTTGAGTTAGTAAAAATGGGAAGATATCCAATGTAGGACAGTCTTTCTCCTTTGTGGTGGGAACCTCCTGGGTTTGGTTCAGATGAAGATAGAAATTAATTAGAGAGGTAAGGTTTAAGTGCCATCATTATAAGGAGAAGCACTCACTGGAGGCTTCCAGCAGGGAAGAACATCAGAGCTGAATGGAGACCAGCAGGTTTGGAAGTTTCAATATAACTTTAAAGACAGTTTTTAAGTCCAGCTGGGAAGAGGCTGGAATGTAAGTATGAGTATAGTGTATAACTTGGAGAAACAAAAACAGTAGAGATTAGGAAATGACAGTATGAAGCAGACCTATTTCTTTTTCATTCATGCTCCAGCAGATATCTTTCAGAGTTCAATTGTAATTGTGTGTTATGGAGGTAATGATGAGGAGTGTCTTAGGCAGCTTGGGCTGCTACAAGAAAACACCGTAGACTAGGTGCTTAAACAGGACATTTATTTCTCACAGTTCTAGAGGCTGGATAGTCCAAGAGCAAGGTGCTGACGGATTTGGTTCCTGGCAAAAATTGTCTTTTAGGCTTGCAGATAGCTGCCTTCTCCCTGTGTCCTCACATGGCGGGGTGGTGGGTGGGAGGAGCTCAAGAGAGAGTTCTGGTCTTTCTTTGTCATCTGATAAGGACACTAATCCCATCGTGTGGGTCATACTCTCGTGACTTCTTTTTAAACCTTATTACTTCCCACAGGCCTTACCTTCAGGACTATCGCATTGGGGTTAGGGCTTCAACACGTGAATTTGTGGTACAGGGGCACATTCAGTCCGTAACAAGGAGGAAGAGTTCTAGTTATCTATTGCTGTGTAACAAGTCTCCCCAAAACTTAGTGGCTTAAAACAACACAATTTTATTATATTTCAGGATTTTGTGGGTCAGGAATTTGAGCAGGGCTCAGCTGGGTGATTCTTCAGCTCTGCATGGGGTTGACTGGGCTCACTCAGCTGGTGGCTGGTCTGGTCTGAGGGTGTCCAAGACATCTTTATTCATATGCCTGGTACCTCAATGGGGATGACTGGAAGGTGGGGCTTGGGGGCCCCTTCCCTCTGCATGTGTTTTCGGGGCCTCTCCACATGGCCTTTCCAGCAGAGTGTTTGGACTTCTTACATGGGTTCCAAGCACAAGTAGAACCATTTACCAGATAAACTGTACAAAGAGAGTGGGTTGATAAGTTTTGGACATGTTGAGTTGGGATGACTGTGAGATGTTGAGGTAGAGAGGTTTAGGGTGTAGTTGAAAGTATTGATCTGAAGCCCACTGAAAAAGTTTTAGGTCATGGATGGAGAGTTTTGGAGCCCATGGGGTCCTCACTGCTTTAAAGCCCTGAGAAATAGATTGCCGTGCTGAGGGAGAGAGTATAAACTGAGAGGAGAATCTGAAAGCTGAAGAACATCTATATTTTAAAGCATGGTCCAGAAGGAGGAACCTGCAGTGGAGACTGACCAGGAACATACAGAGCAGAAAGAACAGAATGAGGAGAGAGAGACATTCTGGAAGCATGGGTAGTTACAGAATTAATGAAAAGGAATGAGCTGCAGTTTCAAATATCAAGAAGAGGGAAGATCAGAGGACATTACTGCTCAAGTGCTAAGAGCACTGACACCAGGAAGATGGGGTCAAATCCTGTCCCTGCCATTTGCTGTTTGTATGACTTTGACCTTAACCTGTGCCTCAATTTCTTTATCTGTAAAATGGGGATACTAAAAGTATCTACGCCATAGGTGGTTGTTTAAATGCATTACTCCATATTATCAACATATATAACCTATCTTTTTATTATTCCATGCTTTAAAGAGTTTGAAAAGATCCATGGGTCTGGCGACTAGGAGAACTTTGACTTTAGAAAGTTTGGCTGATAGTGTTGTTAAATTTATATGACATGACAGCAAATGTTACACAGTGGTAAATTCCATTGTAACAAGCATGAAGGAATCCCATAATTTCCCTTATGATTGCATTTTGGTATTTTACTGTACTTTAAGATGCACAGCAATAAATATTTTTTACAAACTCTATTGTATTTTCAGACCACTACTAGCTTTTTCTTTAAGTGTGCATTATGGATTTCTTGGATGTAGAGCAGAGGTTGGCACACAAGGGTCAGGATGGCCCTCATCTGTTTTTGTAAATAAAGTTTTTTTGGAACACAGCTACTTCTATTCTTTTCTGTGTTGTCTGTGGCTGCTTTTATGTTCCAATGGCAGAGCTGAGTAGTCCTGACAGAGACCATATGGATCACAAAGCTTAAAATAATTACAATCTGGTCCTTTATGGAAAAAAAAAAGGTGCTTATGCTTTCCTGTTCCCTGCAGTGTTTCTTCTCCTCGCAGTTACTTCTATTTTGCTCATCCTTAAGAACCTAGAAAGCAAAAGCAGTTATGGCTGAAGGAGTAAAAAACACCGAACCAAAGCCACGGAGGTTTTCTTACGTAGATTGACTTACGAATGGACGATAACTTTCAGTATACCTGATCTACAGATATTTTTGTTGCTGTAGATTTTATTGAAACTGGAGTGGAAACCATTGTTCCTGGGAGTGAAATAACTAGGGCCTAGGCTAACTTTATTATCTAGAACACTGTTAAGGCTGCATTCATTTCGATGGCGTTCTTTTTTCCCCAGCAGAGGCTGAAGGGCCTAGAAATGGCATAAATTGGCTAGCTAATGCAGGGACTGAGTTACTCTGGGGCTTTGTCCAGGTGAGATGTGAGAATCAGGCCATCTTTTCAGGGCTATGATGGGAATTGGTCAGATTTTGGATCTGGTTACTATTGAGGGGAAAAACAATCTCCTGTTTGGGAAGGTACATTCATTCTTGTTTAAAGCCCCATTGGTTATTTAACACATTTCTTTAGTCTACAGATTACTTTGGTGTAGGGAACCAAGGGTTTTGAGAAAGATAACAGAGGGGTATGTAATTTATTCTGTAATCATAGGCTGGATCAATTTCAACAGAAGCCCAGCATTGAAGATAACTAAGTGTTATATTGTTTACTTTTGGGAGCTTTTTTTTTTTTTTAATCTCAGCAGCTACCAAGTTGAAAATCAATCTACTTAGTCATACATCACTACCTCACACCCAGCCTCTTTTTCCCCAAACAAGCCAAAATTAGAAAGTATGAAAGAAGTGCATCATTTCTGTGATGGGGTAGAGAAAAATGATCTCTTAGGGCTAAATGCAGCAGCAAAATTAAAAAGAAAGAAACATTTGTTGGCAGTGTTCTCATCCTTCACTTCATAGTATGTGGAATGTGAGAGCTGAAGGAATCTTAGGGGCTTTGGAATCTGCTACCCCCAACCCACAAGATCACAGAGAAGGAAATCAGGGCCTAGAGGGTTTAGGCATCTGTCTACTTTTCACCTCTTTTGTGTAGCTATCTTCTACTCTTCCTCTTTTTCTTCAAGCTACTGTCAATCAAAATATATTTGTTCTAAGAAATGGCTTGAATTGTAGTCAGGCTAGGTCGTCAATACTGAAAACAGTGCTAAATTGGGACCCCTTACAGGGACTGTGCAAGTTACCAGGACTCAAGCCTAAGGTGAAAGGAATAAACATTGAATAGAAGAATTTTAAATACCATGGAGGGCAGTTTTTGGTGGAGAGTTAGGGAGGCTGTCTTAGGTTGTTCCTAGAAAGCAGAACCTGAGATAAAAATTCCAGTTTTATTAGGAAATGCTCCCAAGAGAAGATTTTAGGAGAGTGGGGGATTTGACATGGGAGAGAAGGAGGGGTGCAAGTGTGCGATGTTGGGCAGAGTCAAGTAGAAAGTAACTTAGGCTCAGTCGCACAGAGGAGCTCAGGAAGAGTGTAGGTCATGCCTTAGGGGTATCCCAGCTAAGGGAGCAGAGGTATTTATCCTCGCACATCTGTCAGTTATTAGTTAAGAGCTGACTTCCTGTGGGATTGGGGTGGGGGTAGGTGGCAAGGTTCATTCTCTACCTCGAAATGGATTCCAGTAACCTGAGAGCAGCCTTCTAAAAAAAAAGTCAGACAAAAGGGAAAGGGGATCTGGGCTGAGCCTTCATACACCCTCCTGCAGACACCTTCCTGATAACTTTCAAATCATGCTAAGGATGCATCCTCTGGTTCATCTTTCTCCCGAAGCTCAGTAAGTAGAATCAATGATTGGGTATTAGCTTCCTTAGTCTTTGCAATTTTTATGCTAAATAAGAGTTGAGGAAATGAAGTTTTCAGCCACAAATTCAGATATTTGGTTGGCACGTTTTCCTTTCTTCCTCTCTCTGGGAATATCAGTTTTCAGCAAGGAAACAGACTTAAAAAGATAGCATATATTCCAAGTAGCAATTGAAGGGGAAAATAGCAATGTGATAGATGTTCTAAGCCTTATATCCAATTACCAAGCACACCACATCATGGCTGTTATTTTCTCATGAGCGTGTAATCCATCTGTACAGACAGTCTCAGCAGGAGTTGTTGGTGTAGTCCAGACTCGACTTCATTGCCCAACTCTTAACTCTAAAAGGAAGAATGAAAAAAGGAAGGAGAATTATATGTTCATGTAGAGCAGAAGGCAGGTGGGGTGGGGAGGGAGAGAGGAAGAGAATGACAAATGTGGGCTCACCACCATGGCACCAACTTAGGAGTCTCAGTGAATGGGAGGAAGATGGGAGCAGCTGGTGTTTATTGAGCCTTCACTATGATCCAAGCTCTGTTCTAAGGGCTTCTAAATGAATTAACCCATTTAAACCTCACGATGATGCTGTGAGGAAACAGAGGAACTTGATGGAGGTCACACCACTCACTAGTAAGTGGCAGAGCTGGCATCTGAATCCAGGCCTGGCTGGCTCCTGAGTCAGATGGCACTGTCAACCCTGGGTGCTTGACTGGCTTTGGCATCTGCCTGTTATATATGAAATTCTTCCTCTTGAGTCTAAATTACATGAAATCCACTTTTATTCTCTGGATAGAGCTTAGGTTTTTCTTTTCAATTGATTTTTAAATATTTATGTAATGCATGAATACATGTAAAAATTTAAGTTAAAATATCACAGATAAAATGGGAGTCATGGTTTTCTTTGACCAACACCACTAAATTCCTGTTCTCTCCCTGTTACCCACCTCACTGGATCAATTTAGTATCATTTTAGATGTTTGAAAATACATTTAGATGCTTGTTATGTATTCTTTGGAAATGTATGGTAGTGTTTTGTACTTTTTACTTTTTAAAAAACACATTAAGGGACTTCCCTGGTGGTCCAGTGGGTAAGACACTGTGCTGCCAACGCAGGGGGCCCGGGTTCAATCCCTGGTCAGGGAACTAGATCCCCCATGCATGCTGCAACTCAGAGTCCACATGCTGCAACTATGAAGTCCGCATGCTGCAACTAAGACCCGGCACAGCCAAAATAAATAAATAAATTAATTAATTAATTTAAAAATAAATAAAAAAACAATAAGATGCTATTAAAAAAAAAAAGAAGACATTAATTGTATGATACCATAGTTCAGAGGTTGTCAAACTTTCTTGGTTTATGGCTCTTTCAGTATCTTAGTAATTATTTCATGGTGCCCTAGGTCAAAAGGATATTTAACAGTTCCATCTAATAAGAGTTAGATCCAAACAACTTAGTAAGTATTTATGTCCTAACATAGCCATTATGGCCTTAGTAGCCATTTAAAACATTATACACATGAAAATAGTATTTTCAGTTTATTCTTAACCATAATTACTTACTCACAGGCAGTATGTGCTTATTGGACACTCCATGGCTCTCAAATCCTGGGAACAGATCAGATGCTACCACACTCATTGCCTGTTCCACACCTATTTTTGCACGGTACTCGTTTTTAATCACAGCAACCACTGGAAACCCAACTTTGCAAAATGAATGACATCAAAAGAATTATAGTATGCTCTAATATTGGAACTGTGGACCTCCTTGAGCTCATAGTTTGCACGGTGTCCAGCAGATGTCTAGTATGGCTACACTTCCCTGGGATGCTTCAATGCACAATTTGGGAACTAACTCTGGCCACAGTTAAAAATTTTGCAGTTCACTTTTTTCATCCCAAACTGTGTCTTAGGGATTCAACCATGTTACACATAAAGATCTACCTCCTATAAAACAGTGCTGCAGAATTACCCAGAATTTATTTACCCATTTTATTTACCCATTTTCCTGATTATGGCCATTAATGTTATTTCTAGTATTTTGTAATTTTATATAATATTGCAGTGAAAATTCTTGTTCGTTCCTCTTTGTTCACATGGTAGAATTAGAGAATAAAGGAATTGCTAGGCCATAGGCCAGTCAGGTTTTTAAATTTTAGTACATACTAATAAATTGAGCTCTTTGAAGAAATGATTTTCTGTAATCCCTTGAAACATGATTACTGCTGGCTTATTTTTCTTAGGACTCTATACCCTATGACTATCCCATTGGGGAAGAATAGCTGTCTTGGAAATGTATGTAGTGAGTGATTATATTGTAGACAAAGGTAATTGAGAGGCAAGGGCAGAATATGAATAGGCTGAGAGGAAGAGGAAGGTAGGAGCCGATCAGAAACTGCAGGGTGTATTTTGTAGGACAATGAGAAGGCCAGTTCATTTAAAGTAAATAATTTATGTAGGGCACAGATGGCAAATACCTTGCGGGCATGCCTTAAATGTTTCCTCCCCCTCGGTGGGAGACATACTCAATCCATCATGGCACAGCAGACATAACCAATCCATCACCGCACTCATTCTCCCTAAGCCTTCACAGTCTCGGAGTTTTCGTCACAGCTCTGGGAGATTACCACCAGCTAACTAGTGTGGGCACGCAAAATGAAACTTACCTGTCATTCCTGGAGGCAGGGAGAAGGTGGGGAGGTAGGTTGAAGTTAGGCAGAGAAGGGCTAAGGAGTTTAAAGAATGCCAAACAAGGAGAATTTGAAAAACTTATTTATATTTCAGACTTTATTAGCAAAATGACTGGTGATCCTCCTTTGTGAAACAGTTGCAATAGTTATTGATCTCAGGCTGCTGTTATTTGTTTTCGTGCCTTAGTTCTAAATTATCCTATCTGTTTATTTCTAGAAAAGTAATTTAATCACCAGAGGCCCCTCTTATTATTCTCTTCCGTGTGTCCCGTATATTGAAAGACGTGGTCTACCAATTAAACTGTACTTATTAAGTAACAACACAGCATCAGCAAACAAGCATTCGTTGAGTATTTTTCACGTGCCAGGCACTGTTTAAGCAACCTTACGTTTATTAACTTTTTATTAACTTTTAAAATCATCACAACAACCTTACAAGGTAGGTACTATTACTATTCCCACTTTATAGTTGTGAAACTGAGACAGAAATTAAACATTCTGCACAAGGTTATACAGCTAGTAAGTGGTATAATCAATATGCCTTTCTCACTGTTCAATTTTAACTGTGTAAAACCCAAGCATAATTTCTGATTAGAAGGAGACAACCAAAAGTACAATGGTACCAAGGGCCAAGAGGATGGGGGGAATGGGAGTTATCGTTTAATAGGTATAGAGTTTAAATATTACAAGATGAAAAGGGTTCTGGAGATGGATGGTGGTGATGGTAGCACACCGTTATGAATGTATTTAATATCACTGAACTATACACTTAAAAATGGTTAGAATGGTGAATTTTATGTTATGTATATTTTACCACAATAAAAAAATCAGGGGACAAAAGGAGATAATCAGGGTTCCCAACATGAGTTGGTATAATTTTGGCCAGAAGCAAAGAAATTTGCTATATTAGTTTGCTTGTGCAACATGTCAAGGGTAAATGCATGGTTTCCTGGCAGATTCTTCATTTAGAAGAGTTAGATTTATTTTAAATAGCTAAAAGACCCCCATTCTTGTTTAAAGACTGCAAAGATCTGAAACCCAAGATTGGAAACTACTGATTGGACACTCAATTCTCCAGCTCCTGGGGAGGTAGGGAGTGTTCAGCGAGGAGAATAATACACTTTAGAGTGAACTGATCTGTTGGGAGGCCACGTGCCTGAGGTTAAGGGCCTGTGCTCTGGAATCCCCCTGAACGCTGGCTTCACCATTTCTTCCCTTTGCCATTTCCTTGGCAAGTTCTTTAACATCCTGAGCCCCAGATTTCTCGTCTGTAAATAGGGTGGTAGTGATAGCTCATGGAAACTCTTGGAAACTCTGGCACTTAGTGAGCACTCAACAATGCTAGCTCCTATTAAACTTTATGGCCATGCATTTACATCAAACAATAGGGATAATACAGAACCTTGAGGCTTACTGGATGCCACAAATGAGATAGAGTGAGGTGTAAGTGCTCAACTGATGGTAAGTTTCCTCCTCTTCTTTCGTCTCCAGTAATCAGCAGGGAGTGGGTGCCCCATAAGTGAGGGGTCCCTGACATCTGGATGGATACCCATTGACACCCCTCTTATCATCTTTATAAACTTCTGGTGTATAAAGTGATGCTTCCTGACGTTCCTTAAGCAGCTTCAGGGGCATCATGGTTAGTGATATCAGAGGCTGCCCTGATCTCAGCATGTCAAAGTGACCTTCACTCATGGTGTGGAGAGAGCTAGGCGCTGGGGCCAGCATTGTGTCTGCTACAGATAACCTGTCAGTAACACGAGTCTGAGCTATTCAGGATTTTGGGCTTCTTTGTTTTGTGTTGGGGCTGATTTTTCTTCTTGATGACCTCAGGCCTCTGCAATAAGATATTTAAAATAATTTGTTCCTCCCTACTGTGAAGGAAGAATTGCCTCTGTGTGTGACAGAGCTAATGCTGGCTTGGCCCACTGCTAACCTGAAAGGATGCTGCTGGACTGTGGCTCTTAGAGGTCACGGATGTCAAAGTCTTTAGCCATCTGTGGTTTGCCCAGAGCAGTGGAGCTCAAAGAATCACCTAGGAGCCAACTAGAGCCACTGGAACATCCAATTTAAGTGCATGTTTTCTCCCTTGTCCTTCTCTCCTAGCAACTGTATGACTCAAATACTACTTAGAAAGTATTAATTCTCTGTAATTTATACCCTTGCCTGTGGCATTATTATTGCCAATTGTTCTTGTTGATCTTTAGAGGGTGGAACCCTGAGGAATATCTATGGGGAACTGAGGCTGTACTTTGGAAAAAGAATATCTTCATTAAATTCGTTTTAGTTATTAAGTATGCATCACATGGTCCAGCCGTTTGACCCACAATCTCTCTTTTTCTCCCCAGCACTGGCTTGAACCTAACAAGTCCATCTCCAAGCAAATGAAATGTAAGTGTCAATCTGTGGGTTCACTTTTGCTATGAAATGTCCAAAGATAGACTCTGTCTCTTTACAAAGTTTCTCCTGCCAGGGAAGAAATGGATGGAGTTGAAGATCTGGGGGTTGGGGGCTTGTACCTCCCAGGGAGAGCTGTGTAACTTCTCTCTTATTTGTTGGCCTTGGTCCTCCCTGCAGTCACTATTCCTATAGCTGCCTGTGTCTCTCACCCTCCCCACCATCTTACCCTCGTATTTCATATTCGAACAGGGGTATTGGTGCCTGGTTCCCTTTGATTGTTGGGGTTGCTAGTAAATGGTTCAGGGTGGGAGGTCAGTCTTGGTGGGGCAATGAGAGAGGCAGGTGTATTTTGAAACTATGATCTTGCTGCTAACTTTACTGAAGATTGTAGTATTCTTTTCCACCCCTCAACCTCCCCAATATATTTTTCTGGGTAATAGTTTTCAAGCTCTGGTGTTCTGAACTGCCTTTTTTTCCCCCTGATGAGCTCTTGGAAGAGTCGGCTAGGGAAACATCTCTCTAGAATATAGAATATCTGGTCATCCACCTGGGGCATTGTGAAGAGGGTGTTGACTGATGGTCCTGGGTGGCATGATGTTTTGTCCTAGTCACCGTGCCAGGCTGTAGTCAACCTGTTTTTATTTATGGTTTAGAGGAGAGCTTCTGAAATGCACCTCAGAAATTCATTGCCTGCCCTGAAATCCATTTATCCCTTCATGTCAACGTTCCCAGGGCTCTGAAATATAGGTGATAAATCAGTTTCTCATCAGAGATCAGGTTAGCGCATATTATGTCACTTGTCATCATTCAAGGGATTCTTTTCCTTTTCAAATATGAAGAAATTATTCGGGGCAAGGTTTTTAAGTGGGAGAAGGAAGAAACTGAACATGGCTGGCAAACTAGTAACCAACATATCTATTCCTTAACTCTTTTCTTTTTCCCTCCCTCCCTCTCCCTTTTTCTCTCTTTGTCCTCCCTCATACCTCTCTCTGTCTGTCCCTTCCCATTCTTCTCCCATCTCTCAAGAGCTAACTGGCCAGTGCAGGACACACAGCCAGCCGGGTTGTTCAGGCTAACACCCAGGGCTGCTGTGGGCAATGGGTGCTGCAGAGAGAGGGCAGGAAAGATGTGTGAGATGCAAACAGGGGCAGCAGTGCACATGCAAAGTTCAGAGAGGTCAGGCTTTTGGGGTGAAGCTGGAATAGATTTGGGACAAACATCCCAGAAGAAGTAGCAGAACAGAATTATCAGGAAGCTTTGTATAGAATGATATGCAGGATAATGAGAATGAACTAACTTGTCTGCGAAAAAAAATAGCTCATGCCTGGCTTTTATCCCTTAACTACAAAGTTTTGATATTTTTGTTAATATATTTTAAAATATTTAGATAATTTTCCAGTACACTTATTTATAGTAAATAGTTCTTTGACTTTTGTTCTTAAATGTCATGAAATATTTTCCTTAGGACACACATTTTTGAAGTATAACTTGTCTCTAAAGTAAGATGTATTTCAACACTTAATAGAAGAGAAAATTTTAAATTTGTGAAGAATTTTCTGCTTAAGAGCTTTGTGTCTACACATACTAAATCTGAACAACCAACTCAAGATATATAATGTTTTGGGAAATGTGGTTTCAAAATTGATGTATGACTATTGGCCAGTTTCAATCTAATGACAAATAGAATCTGAATCTGGAAAAAAGAATTGTGTAAAATTCAATTTCTAAACCAGACACGGTGACTCACTGATTCTAGGAACCAGCAAGGGTCCTACCTGTCACGTAGTCCTCTGTTGTATTGTTAAGAACATTAGTGATCAAAAAATTATGTAATTTTTCTCAAGATCACAAACCTCATTTTGTTGTTGTTCTTGATGTCTTTTAGTATCAAGAATTTCTTGTGTTCTTGTATATATGCCCTGGAAATATTCACTATAATGAAATTAGAAAAAATTTAAGCTAGGGCTTATAGACTGTTAACCCAGAAAAACTGGGTCCAACCTTTGGGACTCATCCATGAGGTTATCAACAGGATCTGGTTGCAGAACCCCAGGCAGCTTCCTCTTTGGTTGTGGGTATGCTGTTTATATTCTGACTGCCTTTGAGTAGGCAGTGAGACCGTAATTCCTTGGAGGAAGAGTTTCCTCCATTCCCATCTCACTCACCAGTGATGACCAACTTTCAGATCCTTTGCCCTGACCCCATTAAGATCCCTCTGACTATGGACGTTCCCAGGGTTGGCAGAAGGCCAGCTATCCTGATTAATAAACTTTGTACAAAGCCATTATTATGTCTTACTAACATTTTTGAAAATAGTTTTTTAATAGTATCATGTTTGTGGTTTTTCTAGCAGTTCAGAAAAGTTTAAACTGTTTCCTTTCTCCTCCTGCTTATATCTCCATGCTTACTCCAAAGAGATAACTATTGTTAACAGTATTTTATATATCCTTCTGGGAATTTTTATGTATGTATAAGCTCCCCCAACATATATAAGGCCTTTCCTAAACAGAAATGAGATCAGTCGCTATATATTATTCTTCACCTTGTTATTTTTCTTAATAATTTTGGAGACTTTTTTTCAAAATCAGTGATTGATGATTAGCCTCATTTTTGAAATGGTTTTCTGATAGTTAATTGTATGCATCTATGTAATTTACTTATTAATGGACATCCACATTGTTTATAGTCTCTTCCTATTACAAATTATGCTGTCATAAACATTCTTAGATGTACATTCTTGATCTTGTACATCTGTCCTAGAAATTCCTAGAAGTTGAGTTGTTGGATCAAAAAGTATACACATTTTATATTTCCTTAGAGATAACTATCCATCCAAAGATCTTACAGTAATTTACTCCACTAATATTACATGAGAGACCTTGTTTCCCCCAAATCTTGTTGAAGATAGGTATAATCAAACTTGTTTTTATGATGACCTCATGTTTATTAAGGAAGAGAAACATGTAATTGAAAAACTAATTAACTGGGCAGTTATTAACTATCAATTTTAAAACTGAGAAACTTCGTAAACCAGTCTTATTTCTCCTCTGACCTTAGGAGTTACTTTCAATTTTATTTTTTAAATGAACATTTAAAAAAGGTAAAATTGGTAAACGGTAAAATTGCCTTTATTTTGTTCTATAGTGCTATGAATTTTTAGCACACAGGTAGATTTGTGTCCGCTACAGTCAGGATACAGAACACATCACTCTAAAAACCTGTCTTGTGCTGACCTGTATCGTCACACCCACCTCCCCTAACAACTAACAACCACTTATCTGTTCTCTGTCAATATAGTTTGTATCTTTTGAGAGTGTCATATAAATTGAGCCATACAGCTTATAATCTTTTGAAACTGGTTTCTTTCACTCAGCATTAATAACTCAGATTCATCCAAGTTCTTATGTTTCAATATATGATACAGAAAATTAATGAGAATAGTTGGTCTTTGAAAAGGTCAAGAAAAGTTGATAAATCTCTAGCAAGACTGATGAAGAAAAAGACAGAAGACACAAACTACCAATATCAGGAGCAAACGAGGATATGTCACTACAGACCCCAAAGAACAACTCTAGGCGTGAAGTTTGACAGCTTAGATGAAATGGACCAATTCCAAAAAAACCACAAATTACCAAAACTCACCCAATAAGAAATACATAACATGAGTAGTTTTACAATTATTTAAGATGCTAGGTTTAAAATCTTCCAGAAAGGAAATCTTCCGCCTACTTGGTGCCATTGCTGTTGCTGCCAGAACCCCTTTTCTTGCTCTTCAGGCCTTAACTAGGAGCTTCTAAGTCTGTGCTGATGCCCAGGTATCTCTGAGTTCTGTCCAGGGGACACAAAGGGGAAAATGTGGTGAACTCAACACTGTTTCACTGATTCTTTGAATGCTTGTCTTTGTTTCCAATCTGCCTGCTGCTGTTTACTTTCCAGAGACCTTAAACGGCTGCTGCACATATTCTGTCCAGGTTTTATAGCTGCATTCAAGGCGAGAGACAGGGTGGGGTGCAATTAGTCCATCCTGCCCGGAACTGAAACTTTAAAGTCAACTTTTAATAATTCCTTGTCTACTGGGTAAAAATGCAGATAGGCTACATAATTTACTTGGGAAACACTGAGGGAATATCTTTCTCATTTCCGTGTTCCATCACTGTATATCCCTAAGTACAAATGTGGACTGAGCTGGTGATTTGTTTTTCTTTCAAAAGTACTCAGGTAATAGACTGACTGCAAACAAAGTGTCAAATGAAATGCATTTATTTTTTTAAACATCTTTTTTGGAGTATAATTGCTTTACAATGGTGTGTTAGTTTCTGCTTTATAACAAGGTGAATCAGCTATACATATACTTAATATCCCCATATCTCCTCCCTGTTTCATCTCCCTCCCACCCTCCCTACCCCACCCCTCTAGGTGGTCACAAAGCACTGAGATGATCTCCCTGTGCTATGCTGCTGCTTCCCACTAGCTATCTATTTTACATTTGGTAGTGTATATATGTCCATGCCACTCTCTCACTTCGTCCCAGCTTACCCGTCCCCGTCCCTGTGTCCTCAAGTCCATTCTCTACGTCTGCGTCTTTATTCCTGTCCTGCCCCTAGGTTCTTCAGAACCTTTTTTTTTTTTTTTTTAAGATTCCATATACATGTGTTAGCATATGGTATTTGTTTTTCTCTTTCTGACTTACTTCACTCTGTATGACAGACTCTAGGTCCATCCACTTCACTACAAATAACTCAATTTCATTTCTTTTTATGGCTGAGTAATATTCCATTGTATATATGTGCCACATCTTCTTTATCCATTCATCTGTCGATGGGCACTTAGGTTGCTTCCATGCCCTGGCTATTGTAAATAGAGCTGCAGTGATGAAGTGCATATTTTGAATGTTTGGTTTTCAGAGTCCTAGCTTTCCATGCAGGAATGTTGCTATGTAACACATACTGACCCTTCTCACTTCAAACCTATAGCTTTTTTAACCTTGTCCCCATGACCGTGGAATGTAGCCCAATGTGTATACATGCAGAGACACACATTAAGAGGACAAAAATTACATGTCCTATAGGATCTATGTAACCACACAAATTATACTAGCATGTAAAGGTTTTAAAAAGTTATACACTATGATTCAGAGGTATGGAAATGTAACATTATTTCCCCATGACTGAATTCCACTTGCTGTGAGCCCCTATCTCCTCTGGGGATGAAAAGTTAATCTTGCCACTTCAGGGTAATTCAGCATCTGCCTGTTTAGTATTTGATCTCTTTCAGCAAATTACTCAGTGAATTCATAATTTAAACATAGTCACTTGAAAGTGCATACCCTATGTTGGAGTATTTCTTTTCCTCCTTCCCCAAAATGGCATCATGAGGCAGGAGAAGCTTACTTACCATCCACCATGGCCATGAGGGTGACATCTCTCTCATGCACAATTCTGAGTCCTGAAGGACTCGTGTGTCTCATGTGATTTGGCCTCTGGTTGCTGGCATCTTTCCCTACTGCGTCCTCTCTGGACGTAATTGGTCCCACTTGGCCTTTGTGTGCTGGCATGTGCTGCTAAGACCTGTGGCTCCTGCCATGGTCTTGACCTTCAAGGCTATAAACTCTGCCCTCTTGTGGTCCCCACTCCATGTCTCTTTCACTGGTTGCATCTCAGCACTTCTGTATTCACCACTGGGACAGGTAGAAACTGCTTAGCCTCTTCCGTGCCATGCTTCAGCCTCAGGGAAACTCGGTACACTCTCTAGAGGCTCACCCTCTGCTTGAACACACCGTGCTGCAATTTCTTCAGTGTGCTCCAAAGTTCCAGACAGAACAGTTCCCCTAAACTCTGGGGTTTCCTTGTCTTGCCTCCACACCTCACTCTGTTCAGCCAAGCCTAGTGTGCTGAGGGGTGCTGAATTCCTTCTCATAGCTCCAGAAAGCATCTTAGCCTTGGTTATGTCCTCTCTGGATCTCTCCAAGCTTTCCACCTGCCACCCCTTCCCCACAACTAATATGGCTTTTGCCCTTGGATATAAGATTGACGTCCTAATGCAATAGCTTTTTTATACACAAGCTACTGCTGTTTCTCAAATGTAATGAAAAAGAAGTGCTATTATTTACAATAGCACTAACAAGTAAAAACATAAATTTCTTATAAATAAATGTGCAAGATCTATATAAATAAAACTATGAAATTTTACTGTGGAGTTACTGTAGAGTAGATAAACAGCTCAATAAATGGAGACTTCTCATGTTTCTGGTTAATATTAATGAAATCAATTTGTCACAAATTAATATAGACATTCAATAATGTTTCAAATCACAATTTCAGTGAGGTTCTCTATGGCATTTAACAAGCTGATTCTAAGGCTCATTTGCAAAATAAAATGCTCAAAAGTAGCCAGTAAATATGCAAAAAAGAACAATGAACAATGATGGGGTTTTTGTTCTATTAGCAAATCAAGACCTATGAGCTATAGTAATTACAAAAGGCCTCATGATAGACTCACATAGTAATTAAGATAAAGTCAGGAACAGGAAAAGAATCAGTAGAACAGAAAGAACAATCCCATTATTTATGGAAATATGGGTTATAAGAAAGACTGCATTTCATATTAGAGACAGAAAGATTCAAGGTATAATTTTGGGGTTGCCAAAATTATAATTTTTTTTTTTGGGGGGGTTACCTTTTCACTTGGGAAAAAAAGACTAAAGCCATACTTCACATCATACTTCACATCATGGGATTAATAACAAGTGAATTCAAAAGCCCAATATATTTAACAACTTATAGAAGTTTAGATAAAAATTTAGGAGTATTTATTTTTATTTTGCAGTAGTACGTTTATTTTTTGGCCTTGTTAGAGGATTATACAATAAGCAAGATATTTGCTATTAATCTGTTAAAATAGAGAAGGATAATTTTTTAAATTGTGATATTTCAATTGCTGAGCATCAAAGCTGATCTTGTACTCAATGGAAAAAATGTAGAATGGAAGTTATCATTTTGTCTCAATATGCTTAACTTTATGTTTATTCATTAACGAGCTATATACATTATGATAAAAATACTAGGTTAAAAATACTAAATAATACTTATAGAATGAAAATTGAATGAGCATAGTCAATTCTGTGTTCTTGTTTTTTTTTTTTATAAGAGATGATTCAGAGTGTAGTTCAGCCAACATATTCATTCATTCAACAGAAATTTTTTATAACCTTTTGATCCATTCAGCCATTTCTCCCATCCCCCACCTCTAGCAATCACCAATCAGTTCTCTATCTATTCTGTATGTTTTTGTTTTTGGTTTTGGGTTTTTTTTAGATTCCCCATTTAAGAGAGATCGTGTGTCTTTCTCTGATTTATTTCACTTAACATAATGGACCTTGAGGTCCTTCCATGTTGTCACAAGTGACAAGATTTCATTCTTTTTAATGGCCAAATAATATTCCATTGGCAAGAGTTCATTCTTTTTTAATGGCCAAATAATATTCCATTGTGTATATATATACACCACACTTTCTTTATCCATGCATCCATTGATGAACACTTAGGTTGTTTCCATATCTTGGCAATTGTGAATAGTGTTTCAGTGAACATGGGGGTGCATATATCTTTTTGAGCTAGTGTTTTTGTTTTTTTTGGATATATACCCAGAAGTGGAATTGCTGGATCATATGGTAGTTCTATTTTTAATTTTTTGAGGAATCTCCATACTGTTTTCCATAGTGGCTGCATCAGTTAACATTCTCACCAGCAGTGCATAAGGGTTCCCTTTTCTCCACATCCTTGGCAACACTTTCTATTTCTTGTCTTTTTGATAATAGTCATTCTAACAAGTGTGAGGTGATATCTCATTGTGGTTTTGATATGCATTTCCCTGATGATTAGTGATGTTGAGCATCTTTTCACGTGCCTATTGACCATCTATATGTCTTCATTGGAAAAATGTCTGTTCAGATATTCTGCCCATTTTTAAGTGGATTGTTTGGTTTTGTGCTATTGAGTTATATGAATTTGTTATATATTTTGGGTATTAACCCCCGAGATATATGCTTTTCAAATATTTTCTCTCATTAAGTAGGTTGCCTATTTATTTTGTTGATGGTTTACTTTGCTGTGCAGAATCTTTTTAGTTTGATATAGTCCCATTTGTTTGTTTTTGCTTTTGTTGCTTTCACTTTTGGTGTCAGATTCAAAAATTATTACCAAGACTTATATCAAAGAGCTTACATCCTATGCTTTCTTCTAGGAGTTTTATGGTTCTATATTCAAGTCTTTAATCAATTTTGAGTTGATTTTTGTGTGAGGTGTAAAATAGTGGTCCAGTTTCATTGTTTTGCATGTGGCAAGAGAATTCCCAAAAACATTTGTTGAAGAGACTAACACCATTTATTGAAGAGACTGTCCTTTCCCCATTGTATATTTTTGGATCCTTTGTCATAAATTAATTGACCATATATGGGTGGATTTATTTCTGGGCTCTCTCTTCTGTTCCATTGATCTATGTGTCTGTTTTTATGCCAATACCATATTGTTTTAATTATTATAGCTTTGTAATAGAGTTTTAAACCAGGGAGCATGATGCCTCCAGCTTTGTTCTTCTTTCTCAAGATTTTTTTGGCTATTTGGGGTCTGTTGTGGCACCATACAAATTTTAGGATTAAACATTTTCTGTGAAAAACACCACTGGAATTTTGATAGGGATTTTATTGAATCTGTAGATTGCTTTGGGTAATATGGACATTTTAATTATATTAATTTTTCCAATCCATGAGCATGGAATATCTTTCCATTTATTTGTATCACCTTCAGTTTCTTTCCTTAACATCATGTAGTTTACAGTATACAAGTCTTTCACCTCCTTGGTTAAATTTATTCCTAGGTATTTTATTCTTTTTGATGCAATTGTAAATGGGATTGTTTTCTTAATATCTATTTCTGATAGTTTGTTATTAGTGTATAGAAACACAGCAGCTTTTCACTGTTGAGTATGTTAGCTGTGGCTTGTCATAAATGGCCTTTATTATGTTGAAGTACATTCTCTCTTTACCCACTTTGTTGAGAGTTTTTATTATAAATAGATGGTGAATTTTGTCAGATCCTTTTGGTGCATCTATTGAGATGATCATATTATTTTTATCTTTTATTTTGTTAATGTGGTGTATCACATCAGAAGTATTTTTTATAATTATGGAGTCAAACAGGGTTTCCTAAGGAAAACATCAAACCCAGAAGTAACAAAGTAAAATGCTAATAAATTTGTACAAAATTTAAATGTTTGTACTAGAATATCTGGTTTGTTCACTGCGCAGAGTAGTTTCTCAGTAAATATTTGTTCGATGAATGAGTATAAAAATGAATTATAAACAAATTAAAATACAAGCAAAATAATGGGAAGAACATTTGTCAAATATATAAAAGGTAGTAATATGCAAAATATATAAAGTACGATGCTACAAACCCAAAGATAAACAACTCAATAGAAAAATGTAAAAAAAAACACGTAGAAGGAATAAAAATAAATGGCCAATAAACTCATAAACAGATGCTCAACATCACTAGTAACAAGAAAAATGCAAATTAAAACAAGATATTTTTGTTTATTATTCTGAGAAAATTCTAAATATTGATAATATCCAGTTGCTGTGGATGGGGGTAACACTTCTGGTGGGAATGTATAAACTGGTAAAGCCATTTGGGAGGGAAATTGGCTGTATCTTTCAAGATTAAAAATGCGTATCTCTTTTGATCCAGTGTCACTTCTATGAATCCATTGAAAGCAAAATTGATTCTGTAACAAATATATGTGCAAGGATGTCCACTGCAGTATTGCTTATAACACTGAGAATTGGAAGCAATAAAAAGCCTAGAAACTTTGACAAGGCTAAATAAATTATGTGGAGTACATGTAGTCATTTAAAGGAATGAAACAGACATATATTATTGACATCAAAATATTTATTAGATATATAGTAGAGTTTAAAAAGCAAGTAAAATTCCACATATAAAATGATCCATTTATATGAAAATAAAAAGGTTATTTTATATGAATATGTAAGTGCACGGAAGAAGGACTAAAAAGATATATACTGACTGTGGTTACCACTGGGGAAGAGAATGAGGTAGAGAGAAGTGAGGTCCTCATGTTTTATTACATATAGTTATATTTTACTCAGACCTCTTACAGTGAGAATATATTCATGTATCACTTGGTAATAAAAAGGAGAAAATAAAAGAAGAGGAAGCTTTACGCAAAAGTCAAGAAAGGAATGAAGATAGAGAGGAAGAAAAGGAATCAAAGTGCATTAAGCATGTACAATAGAAATAGAGACC
This sequence comes from Balaenoptera physalus, assembly GCF_965194825.1. Classification (NCBI taxonomy): domain Eukaryota; kingdom Metazoa; phylum Chordata; class Mammalia; order Artiodactyla; family Balaenopteridae; genus Balaenoptera; species Balaenoptera physalus. The sequence goes on along the minus strand of NC_138886.1, from coordinate 82,135,010 downwards.
TAGATGAAAGAAAGCCCATTTAGTCTTCTAAAGAGGCTCTCTGCTTAATCCTGGCTGGTGCCTGATTAGCCCACCAGAGTAGTTAAGATCTTATTCTTGCTCTATTTATCAGGTACTATGCTGCTGCCAAGCTCTGTGAAGGGACAGGGGTTCTTGGAAATGGCTTCCCCATGCAAATCAAGGTGGGGAAGACCCCATCCTCTGTGTAACACATGGATTTGATTCAGCCATAAGAGCAATCTTGAGTCAAGTTGCTGGCTGATGTCTTTTGTGCTCCCTCCCCTAAGTTACAGTGGTCTTTCATGAAAGCCTGAGACGGCGTGTAATTTGTGTCTCTGGTAATATTTATGAAACGTCATGTTTATGTAGCATCCCTTAGCTTTTCCGTAGTCCTGGGGGCTAACCTAATGAATAGGACCCTAGCTGCTGAATGATTTTGTCAATAGGGAGCATATATTCCTCTGTAGCATAGGCAGAGAATACCAGGAGCATAGACTTTGCTCTGGTTTCAGGAACAGGAGAACAGCCACAGGTCCACACCCATTCATGAGGACAGTTGATGCCTGACTCCCAATTCTGTTCTTCCAATTATTCCCTGTGCTGAGTATTATTTCCGAAGGCTGCCGTAACAAACTACCATACACTGGCTGGCTTAAAACAATAGAAATTTATTCTCCCACAGTTCTGGAGGCTTAGAAGTCGAAATCAAGATGTCAACAGGGCCATGCTCCCTCTGAAGGCTCTTCTAGCTCTTGCTGTTTGCTGACCAGCCTTGGCATTCCTTCCTCAGCTTGTAGCTGCATCACCCCAGTGTCTGCCTCCACCTTCACATTGCCTTCTCCCTGTGTTTCTCTGTGTCTGTGTCCAATTTTCCCTCTCCTTTCTCTTATAAAGGTATCAGTCATTGGATTTAGGGCTCACCCTAATGCAGTATGACCTCATCTTAATTACTTACATCTTCAAAGACCCTGCTTCCAAATAGTGTCACATTCGGAGATTTCAGGTGGATATGAAATGTGGGGGGACACTACCCAGCTCACTGCACCAAGCACCCCAATTTAGATTTCCCACACCCTTCAGCATTCTTATTTACTCTTTGGGTGACCTTCATGCTTTTGTTTTGTGGCTCATTTTTCCTCCTTTGTATATGTGTTCTTCTTTGCTGAACTTGACCATATGCTTCTGACAGTAAAGCTTCACACATTTTACTTCTCCAAACACTCATAGTCTCAGTAACCCCATCTCTAGACCTGTTGGGGCAGCCTGTCCCATTGCCCTCATGTGTATATACATGCTCATCTAATCAGTTCCCCAGTATTTAGTTTGGAAGATTTCTTTACTCGGTCCATGGCTTACTACAAGGCTAGGCATGTGATCAGTTCATAATAAATGCTTGTTGACTAGAATCAAAATACTTCTTTTAGGGAGCAGGCAGAAGAATTTAAACTGCTATGTTCTTTAAAACAAAGCAAAACACACACATCGGAACAAAACGCATTGCATAATCAAGTACGTGACGCTAAGTTCCCAGTCTCTGTGGATTAGTCTTGGCTGGTTTTGCTCTTTCCAGTTTTCTTCTCTCCAATGCTTCTTTCCAGCTTTGGGAGCAGGTTTCTTTTATTCTAGTCACAGCTCAGTAGGGTTGGCCAACTTTCTCTTTTTCTCCCAGGTTCAACTATTTCATCCAAAATTTCCATTTTTGATCCTTCTTTCAAAAAGTCCGTGCAGTTTGGGCCTATAAATAATTTCCACATTGTGCTCTTTCTTTATTTTCCAACATGGATAGAAATAATGATAACAAAAGTGATGACAAAAACTCTTAATTTTATAATGTGCAATTCTAAGTGATGTGTACATTTAATAAGCCACAGATTTCTAATTTTTAACCTTATCCTTATGGTGTGGTTGGTGGTGACATTGATGTCATTTTGATTGGGTACAATGGTGGGCTTCGGGGAGGACCCAGCACTCCTTGTGGGAAGGAGGGAATTTGCCAGGAGTGGTGGAAAAAGCAGAGGAAAAGGAGTATCCTCCAGCAGAAGCCCTTATGTCACCGGGGAGATAATTTCAGGGCTTCCTTCTTCCTTCAGGAGTGCCCATGTTGTTTCATAACGGACCACGTGATTCAAAACTACAAGCGTGCTGGCGGCATAAAAGTCTGAATGATAACCATGATGGGCCAAGAGATTCCATGCTTGGTATGTCAGTACTAGAGGTGGTTCAAACGTGGGTCAACCAGGTTAGGAAAGCTCTATTCATATCCGTTTCCCTTTGTTTGGAAATACTTTATAATGCCTCATTTTTAGATGCAGTTTTGTAGTAAAAAAATCTCAGTACTAAGTTACATAAGTAATTGCATTTGGCTGTTATTATTATTATTATTATTACTAGTTGATTTATGCCAACCAGCATAACTCCTGTGGGGCCAGTTAGTTACACAACATCTGTAGCAAGCAGGCACCTGGATCTCTTGCCTTAAGTTTCATGTACTTTTGCTAACTTTTTTTGGCTGAAATTCTCAGGTCACTGCACCCTAGTCCCAGGCAGCAAAGCTCTTCTTTAGAAGCAGGACTGCCAAATATCTCTTCATACGTGCACCTATTTCTTGTGTATTCCATCCCCACTCCTTCCTGAAAAATGACAGTCCCCCTCTCACCCTTTGAACCAAGATATAGGATTTAGGTCAAGTTGGAGGGCTCTACCTCATCCACGTCGGTTTCTTCTTCAACCTCTAGAGTAGTAATAACTCCTATGGGTTGAGTGTGAAGGTCTCAGGCAGCCTGCTGAGTGCTCAACATTATTAACTCGTGCCATTCTCATAGTGGTCTTTGTAACAGGGCCCCTGGGTCAGACCCAACCTGCTGTCTGGTTTTGTATGGCCACAGGCTGGGAATAGGTTCCATATTTTTAAATGGTTGGAAGAAAAAAAGAAAAGATGATATTTTGTGCCATATGAGGAGTACATGAAATTCAGATTTCCATGTTTTATTGGAACACGTCATGCCATTTGTTTACATCTTGTCTGAGGTTGCTTTCACGCTACAACAACGGAGGGGAGTAGTTGAGATAGCGACCTTGAGGCCTGCAAAGTGAAAAATATTTACTGTCTTACCCCTTATAGAGAAATTTTGCAGATCCCTACTTTAGGTGGCTGGTTGAAGAAATGAAGAAATGTAAGCTGAGAGTTTTAAGTTTGTCTGTAGCCATTTGTCCAAATGGTGAACTTGAGATTAAACATGTTGGATATCAAAGTGCCTGTTGGAGCTTCTCTTGAGCAGCATAGGCAGTCGGAGAATTCCAAGAACAAGTATTTGTGAGAGAGCTTCTCAGCACTCCAGTATCCTCTAACAGAGTTCTTAGAGTGTGACTTCATTCTGTGCACGTGTGTGTGTATGTGGGCATGCCTGTGTGTATGATTAAGGCATAAGAGAGAGCTATAACAGGAGGAGGATGAATTAAATAAATTTTTTTAAAAATCCCTGCTTTAGAAGTAGAGGAGATGCGGTACCAGTAACATCTTGGAGGCTGCTGCTTGTCATTTCAGTAAAAGAGGGATGGAGGGATTATCCCTGCTGTTGATGATGATAGTTAACAGTTGTTGCTGAATGATAATAATCACTTCCAACTAGAAGAGAGCAGTCGTTAAGAGAGCAGTTCTCTGTGGCTGGCTTATTTGATCATATCCCAAGAGTTATAGCTCGGTAAATGAGTGAGTGAGTAATGCTTTGCCCTTTTGGCGCTGTGTCGTTTTGCACATGCGCAGAAAGAGTGTGTGCTCCTGAGCTGTTTCATCACGGAGCGCCGCTCATCAGCATCCCTGTGAGGGCTGCTGCCCGACGGAGAGGTGGGGTGTGGTCCTCAGCTCTCACTCTAAAAGCCCTGGAAGGAGCTGGGAGGGACAGTGTTCATTTGGTTGGGAATAAAAAGTTGTCAGTGGTTCTGAACAGGCCAGGAACCCCTGACGCCTAATTGGAGTCCTTTTGAATGTAAGCCTCTTATTTGTGGGGTGTTAGGGGTCCTTTCTGCAACCAAACCCTTTGAAATATTTCTCCAGAGTCTGAAAGAGTCTGACAATTGGTCACATTTTTTTTTTTTTTTTTTTTTTGCCTAATAGAGTCCCAGAGGAGGGAGTCATAAGAGAGACATATTCCAGGTGTGGGTATTGCCCTAACATCTGCCTGCCAGAGCCACGGGCTCTATGCCTTAACTACTGTTTGAAGGAGTTTGTGAAAATTTTTCATAGCTGTCAACCAGAATGTGTATGAGAAAGATCATGAGTTTATGTGTATATTCCCAAAGTTATGTTTTTTGTTTTTCTATTGTTCTTTACGGTGATTGGAGGAAGACCACTGCATTTTAAGGAAAGCTGCTAAGGGATGTTTCACTAGAATAAAACAAACAAACAAAAAAATGCGATTTGTTTTTACAAACGTTTGAGGATGGTTTTTGGTTAAAAATAGAAAGTCATTTTTTTCATTTTCATTTTAGGGAGCCTGCTCACCTAATCGTTTCCTATCCCCATCCCCATTTCTGGGCAAGGTTTCAAAGTGGAGATGAGGAAGTCTGTCTCTGCTTTATAAACGGCTGTTCCTCTCCCCGTGTTCTCAATGTTAACAAACCACCCAAATGATAATACCCTGAGATCTGCTGATGCAAAAAGGGGCCCCTAAGCTGCCCTGTGGTGACACTTGGCCTCCCCAGCCCTCGTCTGGCAGGTGACAGAGGGCTGTGAGAGAGGAGCCCTGCCGTTTTCAGTGCAAATACATGCTCCTGGCAATTTAAAGTGGAGTTTTGCATTTTTTCCCTTCTCTGCTCCTCAGCGGTTTTCTCATTGTTAGCACTTACATGGCTGAGTAAATGCTTTTCAGCTGTTGACTTAAGTACAATTCAGTCTTCTCCATCTCTTCCCTCCCATTTCCAACCTCCCCTTTCCTTCTCTTCTTCTAGTAGGAGTGTTTACCTAAACGTGAGCTTTTGTTTGTTGGGATATTGTGCCATGTGCATGTACCAAGAGCCCACTGGATCTGTCCGAACACCTCTGGGGAGGTCGACGTGAACCCCGGTGCTGTTCCCTCTTCCAAAGCAGGAAACAGAGAAGTTAAGTGTCTTGCTCAAGGTCACTGTCTGAAGTCCCTTTTGAAGTTTGGGCACTCATACCCTGGGGGATTTGGGGTTCCCACCACCCCATGTGCTTCTATCACTGATGCCAAAGCCTTAGTACTACAGGAGAAATGAACTATGGTGTTGCCCCCCGTGGGGTGACCATGCTTCCCAATCTAGTAAAGCCACACAGTGGCTCTTCATGACGACACAGTCGGGGAAGGGCCCTGAGCAGAGTGTGGGCTTTATTGCCTGCGTGTTACCTCCGTGCCAGGTGTTTCCTGCTCTGCAGATAGCTCCTTCATCAGACATTTCCAACTCTGATTCTGCGCCAAACGTTTGGCACAGGTAAGAGGCATCCTTTGCTTCCTTCCTCTTTCCCTGTAGCTGAAGAATAAAAAACATGGAAGCTGGAATGGCAGAGACACTGAGCTGCTAGGAGAAGGGGTAGGCTCGTCTCCAAAAGGGGATTTCGACCTTAGACTCATACGGGGGAGCACATGCCGGCTATCACCTGGAGCCTGGGAAAGCTCCTTTTCCAGCATTTACACGGATGGTGTTTTGACCCCAAACCACTGCCAACACACATGGGGGGGTTGTTTAATGATTAAAATTTTTAAATAGTTGTATTTCTCCCCTTGTTTAGTTTTCTAGAAGGTAGTAAAGAGAATTGCACTTACATTTGTGGATTTGATTGCGTGGAGATGAGAAAAAGGGAATGGGTGGGTGTGGTCTTCCCTCACCCCTGAAATCCTTTATTCTCCGCCATAGCATTTATGACCTTCAATATCCTATATATTTTGCTTATTTATTTTGATTTTATACCTGTTTACCCCACTAGAATGTGTCCTCCATGAAGACAGAATTGCTTGTATTTATATCTAAACCTGGGCCTGATACCTAGTAGGTACTCAAAATTTTTGTTGATTGAATTAATTAATCCTTCCACTAGACGTAGCTATTCGAACCAACTCCAGAGTCCCTGAATTTGTTCCAGATGTTGAAGGGCAGAGGCTGAATTGTAGGACCTGAGATTTTCAAAATATAAATCCTAGAAATTGCTATAGTGATTCAGACGGTAGACCTTCTAGACTAGTATTTTGACGGGATGAATGTGATGGCAACGCCTGGCTGTTCGCCTTGACATCTGCCTCAGAGGTTGGGCATCATCATTCATTCATTCAACCAGACAGGCAGAGAGTCGATCTTTTATCAATAATTAGCTCTGGGGATAGAAAGCTGAACAAGACATATAGGCCCATTCCCTCATAAATCTTGTCATCTATAACTAGATCAACATTTTGGGGGGAAATTATTTATCTTTTCAGCCTCTTCCAACCCTGTGAAGAAGCATTCCTTAGTGTCAGTGATGCTGGATCAATATAAGACAACAGTAGGGGTATATATGATGGTGGAAGAAAATGGGTAGAAAATTTCAGACTTGAAAAGTGCCGCCTCCTGATTTTTCTGCTACCTGCTCGCATTCTTTCTCTGATAAGGGGTCTAGTGGTGAGCATATCACTAGTACCTTGTATTAGTTTCTTCCATGATCACATCCTAGCAAATGGCAAGATGCTTAGTGACTTTTTTTCTGTGTGGCTTAGCAACAGCATATATGAAAAGAATTCCAGCTGTTGGTCTTTTGTAGATTCAGAGCGAGTCAACACTGAGATGAGGCTGTGGAGGGTGAGCAACAATTATGTCCAAAGCGAGGCTGGTGATGGTCCCCTCACCTGAGCAGCTCTGGCGACCCCTGGAGCCCTGTGCTTGAGGAAACACAGAGGAGGGAAGAATACACCCAGGGTGAGGGCACTCAGAACTGTTTCATATGAGGAACAGCTAAAAGAACTGGGGATGTTTATTTTAGAGAAGACTCAGAAGAACCGTAAGCTCTGTCTTCGAATGGTGGAAGGGCTCTCCATGTGGGAGAAGCATTAGATCATTCTGGAGCCTCAGGTCTTGGAACAAGGATGGCTGGGTGATAGGACTTCCTACAGTCAGGGTATTCAAAGGTGGCTGCCTGGGGAGCCACCTCTGAGCCTCACTGCTTGATCCCTTAGGAGGAATGCAAGTCCTATTTGTATCCTATCCGATGAGCCCAGATTCCTATTGAAGCCAGCCTAGGACATGGCAAGCAGATATGCTGACCAGGTAGAAGAGAAAATGACAGCTCTCGTTTGGGTCTGCCTTCTGTGATCCTCCTTTCCTCTGTTTGCCTTCTGTCAGCTGATTTTATTCCCCAAAATTCAAATATTGGGAGTCTCCATTAAAATATATATATTTAATAATATATGAAATGGTTAATGATACATGGAATAAAAATACATGCATTTAATGATATATATAATATACATTATTATTATATATAATATATATATATTATATACGTTATAGAATTGCTTGTATTGTAATGTGGGAACAACCTGAATGATGATTAAAAAAGAATAGTTGAGTAAATTCTAATGTATCATATGAACTGTTATGCAGTTATTATAGACAATGAGTTAGATCTGTATCTACTGCTCTAGATGGATGGGCAGGCTAGAGAGTTAAATGAGAAAAGCAAGACAAACATATTCAATACATAGTATGATCTTGTTTTGTGAGAATAAATTATATTTTAAATATTATGTATGTAATCATGTTGGCATATAGTTTGTGTGAGGATGGCAAAAGTGGGGAAGCATAGAGATGAAGTGGTTGTTAACAGTGGTTGGAGAGTTTTGGGTGGGGTGGGGACTTGAGGAACAGAAGGAGCAGGAATGGAGACAAAGTGAAGGAAAGTGAGAGGGGACGGCTCATGCATCTGTCTGTCTAACAGTATCCATCTATCTACCTGTCTATCATCTATCTATCATCTGTCTATCTAGCTTCATTGGTTGTGCTTAAACATGTCTTAATTTTGAGGACTTTAATAAAAGAAAGAAGAAAGAAAGAAAGAAGGGAGAAAAAGTCTTTATCTTTTATGCTATTTTCTTTTTTTTTTTTTACTCTGTTGCTCTTATAAAAACTGTCTCAACATTTCTATTAAGGACACTCCAGAGGTTTTATAATAAAAAAAAACCTATTAGTTTTTATTCTTTTGAGATGATGATTTAAACAAGTTGAAAGAAATCTGGGGAATGTATAAGGATAAAATATTTTGAATCAAAATTGAGTTTCTAGATATCGTGAAAGATGAATGACTTAAGAATCATTTGTATTTTTCTTCATTGTTTCTTTGCTGTATAAGAGGAGTTCGTTTTCTCCTAGTGCTCCAGAAAAATGTTCCCTTTCTTAAATCTAGGGAACACAGGGTCAGGTTAGGAGCGCCCAACTCAGTTAAGAAATTTGCTAGTTTCTGGTGGGGAAGTGGAGCATTGAGCGGAGGGTTCTGACATCGGTGTGTGTGTGTGTGTGTGTGTGTGTGTATATTTTTAATCAGTTTTTCTCTGCTGAAATATCCAGCAAGATGCTGCTATGTTTTTCTGGGATTTGGATACTTTCTTTCAAACTATTTTAAATAATTGTTTTCCATATTAAATTATCCTCTTATACATTCATTTTTGATGCCGATAGTTCTTTCTACATAAAGAATTTGTCTACATACAGAATAGTCCCAGATGTTGTAGAATTGGCTGGTGATTTAACCCCTGCTGATTATGAAAGAAGATTTGAGACAGAATAGGGTGCTGTTTGATATTCACATTTGGATGTAGTCTCAGAGCTGATCCCAAGCAGCCATACTGATACAGAGACAAATAATGAGTGGGTATGTCAGATCCATAGAAATAATAATACTAACCATCGTATTTCTTCGATTTTAACATGCTCGTTTTATATACTAACTGAAATCTGAATGCATTTTACTGCACTTGTGTGCGTTTATTATGTTAATATCACAAGTCAACAGTGGTCTTATAATTAAAAGAAATCCTATAGAATCCCCTTGGCTGGCTATTGAGTTCTGGAAGTTTTAATGCACTTAGAACATTCCAGAATCAATGAACCTCAACCAGAATTTCAGGCTGCATAGTGCTATCCTGATTTAGACAAAGCAGGAAGTTATAAAAGTGTTTCTTTTCATGCAATCAACTGCCTCATTGATAGATAACACTAAAATAATCCTAAAATTATACAAAGTAGGATCTGTGCATGGAGACTCCATTTTTTAAATCCTGATTTTAGGTCAACGGCGCCATCACTTTGGGAAAACTAGTCATGTGCAGTGACATTTTTCCACCTCACAGGCCAAAAAAATATTTCACTAGGCCAAAAACCTGAGTGGTACTTACGAACAATTTATCTGTCAGAAGAGAATGGGAAGAATGGAAGAGAAAATGTTATTTGAATCTGTGACCTGGAGAGAAGGAAAGAGCCATGACATGGAAAGCTGTGCTGACTGACTAGGTTGCCTGTATCCTGAGTTTGCTTTAGGTGTCTTGTCAAGCATTTCCATTGAGTTTTGTTGTCACTGTTGCTTCGTTTTCTTGGGCATAATATCTGTTCTTTCAGAAAATCCCCCTGCCCCTCCCCCCAGGCTAGGCTGGAAGGCTTCCTGGCTGACTTTCCTGTGTGTGTTTGAGTCCATGGTCTTTTGCTGCTTTTCTCATGCTTTTTCTTTATGACGTTTCAGCTCATCCACCATACACCATGTGCTTTAGAGTGAAATTCTACCCACACGAACCCTTGAAGATTAAAGAAGAGCTCACCAGGTATTTTTTTGTTTGTTTGTATGTTTAACGTGCCCCTTGAACCAGCCAGGGCCTCTGAGTTTTACTCTTGTCTAGAGCGGAGTGTCTCCAGCAAGCAGGCGCTCAGCTCAGCATTTGGCTTGGAATGTTTCTCTTACACTTAATTGTCTTGGGACTTTTCAAACCGTTGTCATTGGGAGTGTAATTAACTGCACAAAAAAGCAGTGGGTTTAAGGAGGAGGTGCTCTCTGAAAGCACCTGACAGTGGGATGCTAAAAATAAATAGAAGATCACTGCGTTTAGGATATGGGCAAATTCATAGCTAGTGCAGCCCCTGGGACCTGTCTTTTGGATCTAAGCTTTTCTGAAGGGAAAAGATCCCTTGACAGAATGATGGACTGTTTTGTCATCCCGCCTTCCGCTTGCTAAATGACCGACTGCGGAGCCGGCTTCCCTCTCCTTGTAGACTCTTCTCAGCCCAACTCTGCATTTTCTGGTTCTCAGGCCAGGGCCACGTGGCAAATAGTCCACCTTCTGGGGGTTTGGCTTCCGTGAACAGCCTTGGCCAATGCCACTGAGCAGGGTCCCGAGAGGGCCAACTCGGTGGATGGAGAAGAGCCCATGTGTGCTTAGCTCTTAATGAGGCTCTGATCTGGTGACCGAAAAAAGCCATTGTGTCTAGTCATCTCTCAGAATAATCTGCGTGGGTCCGAATGCAGCAGAGAAGCAAAGGCAGTTGACATTGATCACCATGTGCAGAGTCACGTGCTGGGTTCTAGGGTATTGTGCTCTCTCATTATCCACGAGGGTGTGGTAAAGCTCCACCATAGTGACACAAGGTGATGTTGGGAGGGAGCCGTTCTCTGTTAGTAATTTGTGCACAGCCATTGGTGGAGGTTTGTGCTTGGGGACGGGGCAGGGTAAGCGTGGGAAAGGAGATGATGGACATTGTAAGTAGTGGTTGGTGTTTTGCAATCTGACCTGCTTTTTCTTTTTTTTTAAATAAGGTAAAATTCACGTAACATAAATTTTTTTCACCGTTTCAGTAGCATGAAGTACATTCACAATGTAAGGCAACCATCACCATTATCTAGTTCCAGAACATTTCTTATCACCCCAAAAAGAAAGCCTGTACCCATTAGCAGTCACTACCTACTCTCCCATCCCCCAGACCCTGGAAACCACTCATCTGCTTTCTGTCTCTATGGAATTACCTGTTTTGGACATTTCATATAAATGGAATCAAATGGTATGTGGCTTCGGCCTGCTTTTGTCTTGAAAAATGTATTCATTTATTTGTTAAGTACTTCCTCAGTTCCTGCTGTCTGCAAGGACTATATAAGCCACCTAAATAAATAAATAAAGATATTTGTCCTACCCTCTGGGTGCTAACAGTGTAATTAGGAAGATCAAATCAAATACTAATGCCAGGCATTATTTCATCAGAGGCCAAAATGGCTCACTTTTGTCACTTGTTTTCTTTAAAATCTTGTCCAGAGGATAAAAATTGAATATGTGTCACAATATAAATTAAGGATGGGTCTTTGGTTGGTGATGTTGAGAAAAGTCCCATTTAAAAGTAAAAGAGTACAAAGTTTTAGTTAAATCCCTCTCAATTGAATTTGCTAGCACTTCCCTGAATTTGTCTGAATAACTGAGGTATGAATTGTGCGACATTGCGAACATTTTTATGTCTCCAAAGGAAATTTAGACGATACAGGTAGAAATGGGCTTTTCTGAGTCCACACAGTCCTTAGAATTCAAAAGGAATCTACAAACTGTGGAATGACTGAGGTACTTATGATTTAAACCCTATCTTGAAAGAATTTAGTTTTTATTGTTTGATAAGTTATTTTATCATAAGATTAATCTAAAATTTAAGAATTTAATAAATGAGAAGCTAAGATCACATTCATGACCAGGCTTAGGGGTAAAGAAACAATGAGAAAAAAGCAGTTTTAAAAGAGCAAAACAACAAAAATACTCACCAAAAAGGATATTTGAAATCATTTTTTTAATCCTTCTTTTATCTCTCCATTTACACAGTCACCTTACAATCCTTTAGATTTCTGAGGCATTTGTAAATGCTATATACAATTGACTGTAATAAAAGCATGTTGGTTTTAAATTTTTTAGTAAGAACCACCTTTAAATTCGTGTTAGATAGAGAAGCATATCATTAACGGTGGCGTAATAATGTATGCCCCAGATCCTCTTGTGTTTTTGTTGCTTAATTCTTTCATGCAGGGAGGGGTGAGACTGAAGGAAAATGCATTATTATTATTATTATTATTTTGGTGGCTATTATATTAAAAAATGAGTATCTGAACCTGAAGCCATTCGTAAGGCTCAGTGGATAATGTGGAATCCATAATAATCCATGATTATCTCTAGAGTTCACTAATATGAGCAAGGACCCAAACTCAGCTGTTGTGAAAGCGGATTTTCTTTTCTCAGGAAGCTTTTGTCAAGCTCAGTTTCTGAGTTATGGGATCAGAACCCAAATGTCTCATTCATCAGTAAATATTTATTTGAAACTATTTTCCACTACCAAACTCACCAAAACGTGGAAAGGAATGCTTTTTGTTCAATGCATACGTGCAGCACGCAGAAAAGAAACTTGGTGGCATTTAGCCAGGTAGTTTACATTCTTTAAGAAAGGAAAGATTTCATCATCTCAAGTATTTGTGTGACCTTGGCATTGTGAACGATCTAGGGCCGTGGTCCTCAAAGTCACGTCCCTGGATTAGTGCAAGAGCATCACTCGGGAACTTGGCCCCTGCCCCAGACCTGGGTTGGGGCTCTGCAATCTGTATTTTCACAAGCCCTCCAGGTAATTTTAAAGCATGTCAAAATTTAAGAACCATTATTCTAAGGCAATTGGATTTTCGAAAGTATTAGTTTCTTTAGGCAGATATTAGAGTGTACAATTCAGTGGGTTTAGTATGTTCATAAAGTTGTGCCACCATCACTGTGATTTCCTTCTAGAACATTTTTATCACTGCAGTAGGAAACCTAGTATTCAAGCAGTCTTTCCCCATGCCCCACTCCCCCCAGCCCCTGGCAGCTACTAAGCTCTGTTTTTGTCTCTGTAGGTTTGTCTATTCGGAAATTTTATAGAAATGGAATCATATAATATGTGGCCTTTTATATCTGACTTTTCACTTAGCTTAATCTTTTCAAGGTTCTTCCATGTTGTAGCGTGCATCAGTAGGTACTTCATTCCTTTTATGGCTGAATAATATTCCATTGTATGGATATATCACTTTCTTTTATCCTTTCATCAGTTGATGAGCATTTGGTTTAGCTATTATGAAGAATGCTGCTATGAGCATTCATCTACACATTTTTGTGAGGACCTAGATTCTGATTTAATTGGGTCTAGGGTAGGGTCCACGTTGGTATTGATTAAAAGCTCCCCCAGGTGATTCTAACATGCAGTCCCTCTGAGAACCTCTGGTTTAGAGCCTTATTACTCAAGTGTGGTCCACGGGCCTGCAGCTCAGCGTCACTGGGGAGCTTATTAGAAATATGGACTCTTGGGCCCCACCCAGACCTACTGAACCAGAACCCACATTCTAACAGCATCTCTGGGTAATTCACGAGCTTACTAAAGTGTGAGAGGGACCAGTTTAGGGAGATACTCTGGGTCCTTGATGGCCAGTGTAATACTGTTCCCTTGACAAAATGTACACTAACTCCAGATAAGAAATTTATTAGGGACTACCTTTATGTCCTGCACACAATTCCATACAAAGTTGGGGACAGAGAGTGTCATTTGAACCTCCATCGTGTGCCCGGTGCCTAGCACTGTCATGGCATAAAGCGGGTGTGAGATAAAGATTCATCAAGTGGAAGCACCAGGGAGCCACTGAACCCTTCAATGCATCTGTGTGTCCGGGGATGGCGAGCTCCAGCACTTGGGGAGGCGGGGGTCGGGGGGCTGCCAGCACCTGAGTGATCTGAGTACCTCAGTCACACGTTCTGAGCGGGGTTGTGCATGAGGCTACTCACAGGCTGAGTAAAGATCAGATTATTTGAGCCCTGGAGGTAGTGACTGGGACCGATTGGGTGGTACTCCCCACCTGGCCTCAAGAACCTGGAAAGAAGAAAAAAAGGTTGGTCTCTGCGACTTAAACTCCAAAATAAACAGAAAGAATCTGCACACACCTATAAAGTTAGTCAGAAACAATAGACCCCAGGCCTGAGCCTTCAATGAAAGAATCAATCTGGCTAAGACATAGGAGGAGATCTGAAGAGAGCGTGGTCAGCGTAGAGGAACAGAAGGGGCAGTGACAAGATGAGCCTGAGCCAGGGGTGGTGACCTGGCACCGCGCCCCCCGCCATCCCCAGCTGAATCAGGCCCATGCGTATTTTTCGTTTGGCACTCCAGAGTTTTCAAAAATAGAGTTTGCTGCAACATTTAAAATTCAAAGGATTTCACTTCTAAACCCGTCGCCGTGGCGCTGGAGCTGCTGCACAGCGGCTGACCCCTTCGCGGGAGCCAGCACCCTCTGTTCTGCTTCCCGAGCCCCGAGCCCCAGCCTGTTTCACTCAGTATCAGGTTTGTCTGGCCCTGAGGCCGTCTGTTTGCCATCCCTGGAGAAGCGGAGAGGACACTAAACAGATGACCGCTCGTGCTGTGAATAAGTTGGCTTTCTGGCCTCCTAACCAAGTCTTTTTGAGATTGATGAACATGAGTCTGTCTGCCCCCGGGACTAGTCTCTGTAGACTGAGTCCGATTCCTGACTCCTCATTCCACGGAGAGCTCGGGCAGCCTGTACCTGAGGTGCTGGTGGTGGTGACAGTGGCTGCGGTTGTCCTTGTGTGGGACTTTCTGCCAGGGACGGTGGCTGCTAGGCCCTGTGGCTCTCCTGCATCCTTCCTGTATCTCTTTGGAAAGGGCCAGCCACGCAGCTCTGGGAGCTGCCGCAGACACTTCAGGTTTTCTGGACTCTGGGCGCTCCTCCCAGTTTTCCTCTGCTTGCCCTCTGGGGGGCTTGGGTAGGGCTCCGGTGACCCAGGTGGATGAAGCATGAGCATCCTTCCACTTCTTCCAGGCCTCGGCCAAAACTTAGGGCGACTCTTTCTCCTTTTGCATTGCAGGTATCTTTTGTACCTGCAAATTAAAAGAGATATTTTCCACGGTCGACTGCTCTGCTCCTTTTCAGATGCTGCCTACCTGGGTGCCTGTATCGTCCAAGGTAAGTGTGGCCACGGCTGCCCGTCCCCACCATTGTACTGGACAGTAGAGCTTTGGCTGTTCAGAGACTCCCTCCTGCCCAGCCTGTGCCCATCCAGCCCGTGTCATGGTTTGAGGCCAGGCAGGGCTGGGTACTTAGCAATGGACCCCCGCCTCCCCTTCCCTCCCAAGCCTCTGGGGTCCTGGTGGAAGGCTGGGCTGCGGTGGTCACAGGGGCCTCTGCAAGAACGAAGGTCCTCAAGGCCCCGAGGTAGAGCTCAGACTCTCTGTTTCAAAGGGGCTGGAATGTGTGACTTTATAAGAAGCTCTGCAGGGATATGGGGTGTTCTGTGCTCTGAGCTCCGACCACCAGGTGTGGGGCGTGATGGGAATATTGAGCGGGGAATCTATGTCCAGGAAGGTAGGTGTCAAAGAGGTGTCCTTTCAAACCTTTGAAGTGAAATATCAAAGCATTTATACATATGTATTCACATGAGTACTATGTGTATATATGTGCACTGTATCTAATGCTTCAGCTTTTCT
Source organism: Balaenoptera physalus (assembly GCF_965194825.1). NCBI lineage: Eukaryota > Metazoa > Chordata > Mammalia > Artiodactyla > Balaenopteridae > Balaenoptera > Balaenoptera physalus. Next base: position 82,119,512 of record NC_138886.1, on the reverse strand, counting down.
AGTCACGGGATATGGTGAGGAGAGTACCAGGCTCACAGCCTGTCATTCTGCAGTTTGAACCTGAATTCCCATTTCCTGGTTATTTCACCATAGACAAATGATTTAAACTCTTTAAGCTTCGGTGTCTTCATATATTGAATGAGGTGGTCATACTTGTGTGACAATTTCATGAGACTTATTCTCAGGGTTGAGCAAGCCCCAGAGGCTGCGGCATTGGGAAGCAGAAAGCATATAGGACCCAGGGTAAGCTTCTGGATGTTTCGACCTGTAAGAAAAAAGTGTTTGAGAGAAAGCTGTCTCCAGAGCCCAAGGCAGAGCATCGTCATGGGGACGGGCCCAGGACCCAAGTGAAGGATGACTCAGATGTTCTGTTCCCCTGGGTCAGCTGGGAGGCAGCTGGCAGCAGGGCCTGCTTGGAGGGACTCAGGTGTTCCAGCCATTTGTAGCATGGATGCTGATGACATGTTTATGAGAGAAGGGGAGGGTGGAGAGGGGAACTAGGAGAAGAGAGGAGGGATGGAGGGGAGAAGGAAGGAAGCAGGTGAGGACAAGGGGAGAGAGAGAGATTACCAAGTGAGCATGTCACCCTTATAAAGGATCTGAAATAATGAAGAAGCTTATGATGGGGTCATAAGCGGATCATGACAATCGTCTGTCTGATCACAATTCCAACCTTCATTCGCAGCTTAAGAGAGACACCCGTCATTCTCCTGGGGGTTTCACTGTCACTCACCACTGTCCCCATGGGATGCTGTGTGCTGTGAAATAGTTCCTAGGACCCTGTTTCCAGGTGTGTGTGCTCTCTGAGAATTCTGAAGTCTATCTGTGTTGTTTTTCCCCATCCTCTGGGAGCAACCTAGTGCCGCGCAGCAGATTTTGGCAGTGGTGTTAAAACCCTTGGAGATACTCAAGTTTAAAGTTACAATGACAGTGATAGCCTGATGGGAAATAGTCCTTCCATCTGCCCCAAAGTAGAGTGTGTGCTTCTGAAAGCTGCCTCTCTTATATAGAGCTAAGGAATGTTCAAACCCCATAGTTCTTCTTCCCTGTGAAGACTGCAAGTGCCTAGTTAGGGTGCACAGTCTTCCATGAGGGAAAAGCAAATCGATACTAATCCAAGCAACAGACTGGCGTATGAGGATTTCAGGATGCATTTAGGCATTAGTGAATCATGGTCAGTTGTCCAAGGACAAGCTCAATATGGATCTGTAATGGGAAAACTCTCCATCCTGTTTTATGTTTGAAATAAAGCCACAAAGCCTCCATCCAGATGATCAGGGCCCTATTTTATCCCTCGTTGATGTTATCACTGACCATACTCACAGATGCTGTCGAGAGAGTAGAGTTGGAAGTGAACTGACAGACCTCAAGAAAACCTTTCAGCTCTAAAACGCAGCAGGGTCCATGGACCATTTGTAGCAAATCCAGTAAAAGCTGGATTCATCAAGTTCTCTGATGCTCGGGGTGGTATTACAGCAGCTCTAGAGATCATTACGAATGCAGATAAAGATCTGCTTTGTCAGAACTGCTTATGCTTACAGAGAGTGATAGGGAATGTGGAGTAAATGATTAGAAAGCAGAGGACATGTGACTTTTTACTGGCCTCTTGTTTGCTAACACTCTTTGAAGGAGCATGTTTTAAGCTTCAGAATATTCTGAGTGTATAAAACAGGCAGCCACCCAGAGTTTTGCCACCTGTACACACTGAATACAATGAGCATATTCAATACATGCTTTGCATTGTCTTCATAATACCAATTGCAAAACAAACACACGAAGCCCTAGGAATCTATTTATGTTCTTTCTTGATACAAATATCTTTCCTGTTCCTTCTACAAAACACAATATGGCAAGATTACTGTTCTTATCTCCTCTGCCTGGTGTGTCCAATCCCTGCGGGTCTGTGGCTCCGTCTTGATATTCAGAACTCCGTTCAGATGTCACTTCCTCTGAGAAGTCTTCCTAGACTACTAAAGTAGCCTCTCTCTGCACATCATTCTTTCTCATGTCCCTGTTCTGTTGTCTTTTAAGCACTTATATTTGAAATTATCTTGTTGAATTGTTTGGGGGCTTATTATGCATTACCCCTTATGTAGAATCTAAATTTCATGGAAGTGGAACTCTGGGGGTCTTTTTCACCGCAGTACCCCCGTGTCTGGCACACAGTAAGTTCTCCACTAAATATGTTAAGTGGACCAGGCACTTGCCTAAATTGCACCAATGTATGCTTTATTTCTATACTTGAGAAAGTGGTTGTTTCACTACCTCATCCATGTATTTGTCATGTGTTCTCTCAACATTTATTGAAGAGCTCCTAGGTGGCAGGCCACTGCAATGTGAAGTCCCTGTGAGGGGAAGGGGACAGACAAGTAAACAGGAAGCTGTGATGATGTGTTAATGTCTAAACAGAGGGACACACAGGGTCCCTGCTCTGACCCCAGGAGGGCCCCCCACTCAGCAAGGGTAGTCAGGGAAGGCTCCCAAAGAGTTGACCCTGGGGCTGTAACATCCTGTATCTCAAGTTCTTTTGGAATGAGTCCTCTCCAAACCAGGGGAAGTGCCACTGTCATGCTTGCCCTTTGTACTTACCATCAGCCGATCACACTCATCCTTTTGCTTCAACTCTTTGGATTTTGCTGACAATTAAATTCTCTTTAATTTTAATTTAATTTAATCTTAATTTAAATTCTCGCAAGCCATCCCATGTACTGTATGTTACTTGTTGTAACTTTACCCTCATCGTCACATGTGGGAGAGAGAACCACGGGCTCCTTACCCAACTCCTCTATGGAAAACAAAATTTGAAGTTAGAAGTCCTTAATCATTTACAAACGGCCTTTTGCTTCAGGTGAAGTCAGAGTTAAAGACAAGCTTTAAGGAACAAGAAAGCTGGGCATGTGATGGGGGAGACGTTGACATTTACCTTGTCAGCAACCCTGTGCAGTTTCCATGGCATTTCTTCTCTAGTTTGCTGGCATTTGCCAGGCTACTTATTTGCTGTGTTTAGCAGTACAAGGCCATTGTACTTCACAAGTGTTCCTGGAAAGAGAAATGCCCACCCAAAACAATACAAGCACAAACAACGCCACCCGTCAACTGTGCAAGGTGACATTGCATTGGACATGGCCTAGTTTAATATCAGTGGTCCGTTCCCTGCGGAAAAGCAGGCACTGGGTTATACCATCCCCTAAATTTTGGGGTCCATAGCCAGCTCACAGGGGCATGTGTATGTGTGTGTGTTTGCGTGTATGTGTAGGTGTGTTATGTGTGTTTCTTTTGAAACTTAGATTGAGTTAATCACCAGTTCGTGGCTCACTTTTCATCACTGGTCCCATCTATTGATTGATTGATTTCCCTTTTTTCATTATTCTCCATTTCTGTTCCTAAAGGCAACAACTGGGTTCACGTGTATCTTTGACTTGGCATACATCCTTATAAAATGATTAGTATTGTCTTGTGTGTATATACTCTCAAGTTTCATAAAATAAATGGGGCTATAGAACTCATTTAATCCTTCCTTTTTATGCTCAGGACACTGAAGAATCTATTCATATTTCTGGGTATACATCTATTTTGTTGCTTTTAGTTGCTACAGAGTATCCAGTAGGGTGCATTGCCCATGTGCTATTTACTGCTCCCATCAATAATGAACACCCTAGTTGCCCCATATCTTTTTTCACACCTGGAGTTTTTTAGAATATACACCCAGAAATGGGATTGCTGGGTAATAATATTAGACTAAATACTCCTAGCTTCCTCTCTAGAAGAGCTACGTGCACCAAGAATCTTCGGACATGTACAAGTACTTCTATTTCTTCATGTCCCTGCCAACACATAGAATCATCCGACTTCCTAAACTTTTTGTTAATCTCATAGGTGTAAAGTGACATCTTCTAGTTTTGGTTTGCACAGCTCTCATTACTGGTGAGTTTGGGCAGCTCTCCATACATGAGGCCTTTGGGTTTCCCCTTCTATGAATTGGCTGTTGATATTCCTTGACCATTTTCCTATTGGAATTCCTGCTCATGTACTTATAGATTTGTAGGGGTTCTTTCTTTATTCTAGATATTAGCCTTTGTCAGATTTAGATTTTGCAAATATGTTATTTCAACTTATCTATTATTTTGACTATGATGTCCTTTAATGAACAGAAATATTTTTATTTTGATATGATCAAATTAATCAGTTTCCCCTCTATGGCTGATGGCATTTTGGGTCTTATTTTACTTAAAATAAGTCCTTCCTCCTGTGGTATACATTTTAAGTTGTTTTCAGAACTCTGTAATTTGAGCTCTATTAAGAAGCTTTAAAGAGCTTTGCTTTCCTCCCAGTTTTATCCTTTTACAGTCATTAGATGATTCAACAATGAAGGGACAGTAGATACAAATTACTGAGTTGGATGTGATTTTGCAGATGTGCTTAAGGCATATTGATTTCTATCTACTTCAAAGTCATGTTGGTGATCAAGTTCCTCAGTACCATTTTCCCACCATCTTTAATCTACTTTCCTGGGCCATTTCTGCCTGAGATACTTGCCCCTTCTGGCTCATTTCCCTTAGCAAGCTTGTGGAATCAGTACAAAGTATTCCCGCTGCAAGAACATCACCTTTGCTGCTTCAGGCTCTGCTCGATGCATATCCTAGGTCCATCTTCTCATAGACCCTCTGGGTGCTCAGAGATGTGCAGGCATTTCTTTTTACCCTTAAAGACCCTCTGGACGTACCCTATATTAGAACCCGGCAACAACCTTAATCTGGGATGCTCAGCCGTACTTTGATACACACTCTTTAATTTGAAGAGCAATCCATTTATTTTAAAGCACAATCCTCTTGGGTACCTTTATGTTGTGATTTTTCATTGATTGAGCCACACCTGCACAAATCTCAGAGCGAGCAGCTCTAGCCAGGGAATTCCTTGACTCAGAGAAAATTAACTGTGAAAGGAAACTTGAGGAACACCCAGTGGTTTCCAGCTAGAGGTGGTAACACCTCCTATTGTGGGGAGCATTTGGAAACATTGGGAGGCATTTTTGGTGGTCATAATATCTGGGTGTGCCACCAGCACTTAGTACCTGAAGGGTAGGGGTGCTAAATGTCTTACCATGCCTTGGAAGGTCTGAAACAATAAAGAATTGTTTATTTCCCCAAATGCCAATAGTGCCTCTTTGAGAAACAATGATTTTAAACTCCTTTATTGTATAGATGAAGAAAATGAGACCCAGAGAGTTCGGCAAGTGCCCAAGCACACACAGCTAAATCTGAACTAGAATATGACCTTCTAGACACTCAGGCTGTGGTCTTTCCATGGATACAAACACATTTCGTTGGGTGAGCTTGTTCCATGATCTTCTTTGGGGTGGTGGGAGCCATTCTGTGTACACCCTGCTCTTTTTGTTTTGTTTTGTTTTTTTGGGGTTTTTTTTGTTTTGTATTTTTGTTTTGTTTTTGTTTGTTTTTGTTTTTGTTTTTTTTAACATCTTTAATGGAGTATAATTGCTTTACAATGTTGTGTTAGTTTCTGCTGTATAACAAAGTGAATCTGCTATACGTATACATATATCCCCATATCCCCTCCCTCTTGCATCTCCCTCCCACCCTCCCTATCCCACCCCTCTAGGTGGTCACAAAGCACCAAGCTGATCTCCCTGTGTTATGCAGCTGCTTCCCACTAGCTATCTATTTTACATTTGGTAGTGTATATATGTCAGTGATACTCCCTCACTTCGTCCCAGCTTACCCTTCCCCATCCCTGTGTCCTCAAGTCCATTCTCTACATCTGCATCTTTATTCTTGTCCTGCCTCTAGATTCTTCAGAACCCTTTTTTTTTTTTAGATTCCATATATATGTGTTAGCATACGGTATTTGTTTTTCTCTTTCTGACTTACTTCACTCTGTATGACAGACTCAAGATCCATCCACCTCACTACAAATAACTCAATTTTGTTTCTTTTTATAGCTCAGTAATATTCCATTGTATATATGTGCCACATCTTCTTTATCCATTCATCTGTCGATGGACACGTAGGTTGCTTCCATGTCCTGGCTATTGTAAATAGTGCTGCAATAAACATTGTGGTCCATGACTCTTTTGAATTATGGTTTTCTCAGGGTATATGCCCAGTAGTGGGATTGCTGGGTTGTATGGTAGTTCTATTTTTAGTTTTTTGAGGAACCTCCACACTGTTCTCCATAGTGGCTGTATCAGTTTACATTCCCAACAACAGTGCAAGAGGGTTCCCTTTCTCCACACCCTCTCCAGCATTTACTGTTTGTAGATTTTTTGATGATCACCATTCTGACGGGTGTGAGATGATACCTCATTGTAGTTTTGATTTACATTTCACTAATGATTAGTGATATTGAACATCTTTTCATGTGTTTGTTGACAATCTGTATATCTTCTTTGGAGAAATCTCTAATTAAGTCTTTTGCCCATTTTTGGATTGGTTTGTTTGCTTTTTTGATATTGAGCTGCATGAGCTGCTTATATATTTTGGAGATTAATCCTTTGTCAGTTGCTTCATTTGCAAATATTTTCTCCCATTCTGAGGGTTGTCTTTTCGTCTTGTTTATTGTTTCCTTTGCTGTGCAAAAGCTTTTAAGTTTCATTAGGTCCCATTTGTTTAGTTTTGTTTTTATTTCCATTTCTGTAGGAGGTGGGTCAAGAAGGATCTTGCTGTAATTTATGTCAAAGAGTCTTCTGCCTATGTTTTTCTCTAAGAGTTTTTTTTTTTTTGAATTTTTGAATTTTATTTCACTTATTTTTTTATACAGCAGGTTCTTATTAGTCATCAATTTTATACACATCAGTGTATACCTCTAAGAGTTTTATAGTGTCTGGCCTTACATTTAGGTCTTTAATCCATTTTGAGCTTATTTTTGTGTATGGTGTTAGGAAGTGTTCTAATTTCATTCTTTTACATGTAGCTGTCCAGTTTTCCCAGCACCACTTATTGAAGAGGCTGTCTTTTCTCCATTGTATATTCTTGTCTCCTTTGTCAAAGATAAGGTGACCACCTGTGCTTAGGTTTATCTCTGGGCTTTCTATCCTGTTCCATTGATCTATATTTCTGTTTTTGTGCCAGTACCATACTGTCTTGATTACTGTAACTTTGTAGTATAGTCTGTATTCAAGGAGTCTGATTCCTCCAGCTCCATTTTTTCCCCTCAAGATTGCTTTGGCTATTTGGGGTCTTTTGTGTTTCCATACAAATTGTGAAAATTTTTTTTCTAGTTCTGTGAAAAATGCCATTGGTAGTTTGATAGGGATTGCACTGAATCTGCAGATTGCTTTGGGTAGTATAGTCATTTTCACAATGTTGATTCTTCCAATCCAAGAACATGGTATATCTCTCCATCTGTTTGTATCATCTTTAATTTCTTTCATTAGTGTCTTATAGTTTTCTGCATACAGGTCTTTTGTCTCCTTAGGTAGGTTTGTTCCTAGGTATTTTATTCTTTTTGTTGCAGTGGTGAATGGGACTGTCTCCTTAATTTCTCTTTCTGATCTTTCATTGTTAGTGTATAGGAATGCAAGAGATTTCTGTGCATTAATTTTGTATCCTGCTCCTTTACCAAATTAGCTCTAGTAGTTTTCTGGTAGCATCTTTAGGATTCTCTATGTATAGTATCATGTCATCTGCAAACAGTGACAGTTTTAATTCTTCTTTTCTGATTTGGATTCCTTTTATTTCTTTTCTACTCTGATTGCTGTGACTAAAACTTCCAAAACTATGTTGAATAATAGTGGTGAGAGTGGGCAACCTTCTCTTGTTCCTGATCTTAGTGGAAATGGTTTCAGTTTCACCATTGAGAACAATGTTGGCTGTGGGTTTATTACATATGGCCTTTATTATGTTGAGGTAAGTTCCCTCTGTGCCTACTTTCTGGAGAGTTTTTATCATAAATGGGTGTTGAATTCTGTCAAAAGCTTTTTCTGCATCTATTGAGATTATCATGTGGTTTTTATCCTTCAACTTGTTAATATGGTGTATCACATTGATCGATTTGCGTATATTGAAGAATCCTTGCATTCCTGGAATAAACCCCACTTGATCATGGTGTATGATCCTTTTAATTTGCTGTTGGATTCTGTTTGCTAGTATTTTGTTGAGGATTTTTGCATCTGTGTTCATCAGTGATATTGGCCTGTAGTTTTCTTTCTTTGTGACATCTTTGTCAGGTTTTGGTGTCAGGGTGATGGTGGCCTCGTAGAATGAGTTTGGGAGTGTTCCTCCCTCTGCTATATTTTGGAACAGTTTGAGAAGGATAGGTGTTAGCTCTTCTCTAAATGTTTGATAGAATATTCCTGTGAAGCTATCTGTTCCTGGGCTTTTGTCTGTTGGAAGGTTTTTAATCACAGTTTCAATTTCAGTGCTTGTGATTGGTCTGTTTATATTTTCTATTTCTTCCTGGTTCAGTCTCAGAAGGTTGTGCTTTTCAAAGTATTTGTCCATTTCTTACAGGTTGTCCATTTTATTGGCATATAGTTTCTTGTAGTAATCTCTCATGATCCTTTGTAGTTCTGCAGTGTCAGTTGTTACTTCTCCTTTTTCATTTCTAATTCTGTTGATTTGAGTCTTCTCCCTTTTTTCTTGATGGGTCTGGTTGATGGTTTATCAATTTTGTTTATCTTCTCAAAGAACCAGCTCTTAGTTTTATTGATCTTTGCTATTGTTTCCTTCATTTCTTTTTCAATTATTTCTGATCTGATGTTTATGTTTTCTTTCCTTCTGCTAACTTTGGGGTTTTTTTTTTTTGTTCTTCTTTCTCTAATTGCTTTAGGTTTGAGGTTAGGTTGTTTATTTGAGATGTTTCTTGAGGTAGGATTGTATTGCTATAAACTTCCCTCTTAGAAATGCTTTTGCTGCATCCCATAGGTTTTGGGCCATTGTGTTTTCATTGTCATTTGTTTCTAGGTATTTTTTCATTTCCTCTTTGACTTCTTCAGTGATTTCTTGGTTATTTTGTAGTGTATTGTTTACCCTCCATGTGTTTGTATTTTTACAGTTTTTTTTCCTGTAATTGATATCTAGTCTCATAGCGTTGTGGTCGGAAAAGATACTTGATAACGATTTCAATTTTCTTAAATTTACCAAGGCTTGATTTGTGACCCAAGATATGATCTATCCTGGAGAATGTTCCATGAGCACTTGAGAAGAAAGTGTATTCTGTTGTTTTTGGATGGAATGTCCTATAAATATCAATTAAGTCCATCTTGTTTAATGTATCATTTAAAGCTTGTGTTTACTTATTTATTTTCATTTTGGATGATCTGTTCATTGCTGAAACCGGGGTGTTAAAGTCCCCTACTATTATTGTGTTACTGTCAATTTCCCCTTTTATGGCTGTTAGCATTTGCCTTATGTATTGAGGTGCTCCTATGTTGGGTGCATAAATATTTACAATTGTTATATCTTCTTCTTGGATTGATCCCTTGATCATTATGTAGTGTCCTTCTTTGTCACGTGTAATAGTCTTTATTTTAAAGTCTGTTTTGTCTGATATGAGAATTGCTACTCCAGCTTTCTTTTGATTTCCATTTGCATGGAATATCTTTTTCCATCCCCTCACTTTCAGTCTTTATGTGTCCCTAGGTCTGAAGTGGGTCTCTTGTAGACAGCATATGTACGGGTCTTGTTTTTGTATCCATTCAGCCAGACACAGGTCTTTTGGTTGAAGCATTTAATCCATTTATATTTAAGGTAATTATCAATATGTATGTTCCTATTACCATTTTCTTAATTGTTTTTGGTTTGTTATTGTAGGTCTTTTCCTTCTCTTGTGTTTCCTGCCTAGAGAAATTCCTTTAGCATTTGTTGTAAAGCTGTTTTGGTAGTGCTGAATTCTCTTAGCTTTTGCTTGTCTGTAAAGGTTTTAATTTCTCTGTTGAATCTGAATGAGATCCTTGCTGGGTAGAGTAATCTTGGTTGTAGGTTTTTCCCTTTCATCACTTTCTATATGTCCTACCACTCCCTTCTGGCTTGCAGAGTTTTTGCTGAAAGATCAGTTGTTAACCTTATGGGGATTCCGTTGTATGTTATTTGTTGTTTTTCCCTTTTAGTATTTTTATATTAAAATATTATATAATTTATATTATATAAATTATATAATATATAATAATATATAAATATTATAAAAGCTGCTTTTAATATTTTTTCTTTGTATTTAATTTTGGCTAGTTTGATTAATATGTGTCTTGGCATGTTTCTCCTTGGATTTATCCTGTATGGGACTCTCTGTGCTTCCTGGACTTGATTGACTATTTCCTTTCCCATATTAGGGAAGTTTTCAACTATAATCTCTTCAAGTACTTTCTCAGTCGCTTTGTTTTTCTCTTCTTCTTCTGGGACCCCTATAATTCAAATGTTGGTGCGTTTAATATTGTCCCAGAGGTCTCTGAGACTGTCCTCAATTCTTTTCATTCTTTTCTGTTTATTCTGCTCTGTGGTAGTTATTTCCACTATTTTATTTTCCAGATCACTTATCCATTCTTCTGCCTCAGTTATTCTGCTGTTGATTCCTTCTAGACAATTTTTAATTTCATCTATTGTGCTGTTCATCATTGTTTGTTCTTTAGTTCTTCTAGATCCTTGTTAAACATTTCTTGTATTTTGTCTATTCTATTTCCAAGATTTTGGATCATCTTTACTATCATTACTCTGAATACTATCATTACTCTTTTTCAGGTAGACTGCCTATTTCCTCTTCATTTGTTTGGTCTGGTGGGTTTTTACTTTGCTCCTTCATCTGATGTGTATTTCTCTGTCTTCTCTTGCTTAACTTACTGTGCTTGGGGTCTCCTTTTCACAGGTGAAGGTTTGTAGTTCCCGTTGTTTTTGGTGTGTGCCCCCAGTGGGTAAGTTTGGTTCTGTGGGTTGTGTAGGCTTCCTGGTGGAGGGGACTAGTGCTTCTGTTCTGGTGGATGCAGCTGGATCTTGTCTTTCTGGTGGGCAGGACTATGTCCGGTGGTGTGTTTTGGGGTGTCTGTGAACTTAGTATGATTTTAGGCAGCCTCTCTGCTAATGGGTGGGGTTGTGTTCCTATCTTGCTAGTTGTTTGGCATGGGGTGTCCAGCACTGGAGCTTGCTGGTTGTGAGTGGAGCTGGGACTTAGCGTTGAGATGGAGGTCTCTGGGAGAGCTCTTGCCAATTGATGTTACATGGGGCTGGGAGGTCTCTGGTGGACCAATGTCCTGAACTCGGCTCTCCCACCTCAGAGGCTCAGGCCTGACACCAGGCCAGAGCACGAAGACCCTGTTAGCCACACAGCCAAAGCAACCCAAACGTTTATCTTTCTGGCTTGACAGAAGTTGCCGTATTGCTGCTAGTGTTGGAAAGTCTCCTGAAGAGGGGGGGAGGGGGCACTGTGGCTCAGTGCGGGGACAAGGACACTGATCTTGTTGTTTTTAACCTTTCTTTTTCTCTTTATTTTTTTTGGTTGCAGCTGAGCTCGGTGACTATGATCCTGACGAGCATCCTGAGAATTACATCAGTGAGTTTGAGATTTTCCCCAAGCAGTCACAGAAGCTGGAAAGAAAAATAGTGGAAATTCATAAAAATGAACTCAGGTAATAGAGGTAGACATTTGTAGAAATGATAGAGGTGAGAAAGTGTTCTTATTGCCGGGAATGTGGAAATCGTGTTGTGAAGAATATTTGTAATGTATGGGTAGACTCTTTCAGGTGGCAGGTCAGTATTTCTGGGTGCTATCAAGGTCCTCCATCAATGACAATCTCAATAATGTGGGGTCCCCTGTGTGGCTGTTTATGAACCATCAGCAGTTATTAGAGCCATATACTTTCTTCTGGGTTTTAACAACCCTGAGTTTCTGAACATGAAATCTAGGATAAATAAGTAATCCTTTCTATTTTGAATTTTGCATTGCCTCTTCCCCCCCTGTGGCCATTGCTGAAAGCTTTGACTCCAAGTAGAGTAGAATCCATTGACAAGGTTTCCTTTCCTGATCTGCTTTCAAGATGACAGATTCAGCATCTGCTTCTCTTTTCCTTGTCTGTGATGCTCCAGGACGATTGATAACTATAGAGGAGTAGGAGTAGCAAAATCACATACAGTATTTATTCACTGTGGACCAGACACTGTTCTCAGTACTTGTGCATATTGACTCATTTAATCTTCGCAACAACTTAGGAGATAGGTGCCATGGTTGTTCCCATTTTACAGATGAGGGAACTGAGGCACAGAGTGATTAAGCATTTTACCCAGGATCACACAGCTAGGAAGTGACAGAGGCTGGATTTGAATCCAGGCAGCCTGGCTCCAGAGTCTGTGCTCTGGAGCATTGTGATGCTTCTGTTCTGCATAGGCTACCAGGAAGGAAATGAAGCATGAATAGGAATCATCACCAATTTGGAATCCAGGTAACTCAGGTATTCTAATCTGTAACTAGAATATAGATCCCTGCAAGTCACAGAAAATTCATTTTGATAATCATAGCAAGCCTGGGCTCTGCTATAACAAGTATGGATGAAGAACTGTGTGTGTTGAGATGCTCCCATCTTCTGCGCTTCTGGTAATCATAAAAAAAAAACACACAAAAAACCATAGTATCACTGGATTATGAATCCTGGAACAAATAACTGTCCCCTTGAGAGGGAGTGCTGAGATCCCTGCTTTGTGCAGGCACTCCCCCTGCTGGTAATTCTGAGAAGAGTGTACATGTGGGCATTAAAGGTGGCAGCATAGTTCAGCTCTAAAAAGATGACCTTTGTCCTTAAGAGGTAAAGATGATTAGACATCAAAAATTGTACAGATTTCAGAAAGCAACATACCATCTCTATGGGTAATTTTAGGGTATTGTCTCCCAATGAAAGCTTTGTTGAAAATATGACAGTCTGCCTACTCTTTTTACGATTTGGGAACAAGCATGCTAGAGGTAAAAGTAAAGTTCCAGTGCTTCAGTTGAGGGCTTGTGGACCAGCAGTGTCTGAGCAGCACAGGGTGAGACCCTCAGGATGAAGCAGTCACATCCACTGTGCAGACTGGTAGGGGAAGGGGATTGAACGGTCTGCTGTGACCAGAATTTGCAGGGTCTCAAATGCTCAGAACATATGATAATAAACATTTTTTTAATATATAAATTTATTTATTCATTTATTTAATTTTTGGCTGCATTGGGTCTTTGTTGCTATGCGCAGGCTTTCTCTAGTTGTGGCGAGCGGGGGCTACTCTTTGTTGCGGGGTACGGGCTTCTCATTGAGGTGACTTCTTTCGTTGCAGAGCACAGGCTCTAGGTGCGCAGGCTTCAGTAGTTGTGGCACACGGGCTTCAGTAGTTGCAGCTCGCGGGCTCTAGAGCACAGGCTCAGTAGTTGTGGCACACGGGCTTAGTTGCTCCGCGGCATGTGGGATCTTCCCGGACCAGGGCTTGAACCCGTGTCCCTTGCATTGGCAGGTGGATTCTTAACCACTGTGCCACCAGAGAAGCCCAATAATAAATGTTTATTGAGCTCTTACTGGATGCCAAACACTGTGCTAAGAGCCTTACATGCATCGCCCCACTCAATCCTCCCAAACTCTACGAGGTTGGTGCTATTGTTGTTCCCTGTCTGCAGTGAAGAAAGCACAGCCTGGAGTGGCTGAAGGACTTGCACTGTTAGTAGCAGAGTCAGGACTCGAACCTTGCTCTTACCTGACACTCATACCCATGCTCTTATCCCCTGTGCTGAGCAGCCATAAGGCAACCTGGTAGTCACATTGATGTTCCACAGTGATCATGATGGCGATGACCCAGAGGGTGGAGACTGTGGCAGGAGGATCAGTTAGAGCTGTCATCCAGGCAAGACATGCTGGGGACCTGAACAAGAATTGGAGTAGAGAAAACTGAAAGAAGAGGATTTCGAGAGACGTTGCAGGAAGACTTGGTGACTCACTGGATTTCATGAGCAGATGAGTGGATCCAAGAGGATTCCAGATTGTTTTTTATAACAAGAAAGCTGTAGATTGGACCTTGTGCCAGCATCTGAATTTGCTGACAACCCTGAAAGTAGTCTTCATGCATCTAGAGAATAGACAGGGTCAACAGTCAGCTATGGTTTGTAGACCTTGGAAGTAAACTCCATGGCTTGGCCAAAGCTGCTTTCCTTTGGCCCAACACATTTGTAACACCCAGAAAGCCCTTGTGAAGAAGTCAAAGTTGTATGTCTGGAGGATGAAACAGCCAGATATCCTGTGATATTGAAAAGAGACATTCAGAGGGTATTTTCCTATGTGTTTTTGCTCCTTTTTCTCCTTACGTAGTCATGTGTTTCCTTCTGCGTCAATGCTGCAGAGAGAGAGTTCAGGTTTGGATGGAAAGATAAGAAGAGCAGGCAAGCTGACAATGCAGAAGAGAAGGGGCTTTCTATCAATAGAATTGGTTGGAAACCTGCTACAGAGACTGAGGTTGCCCTGGGGGATAAGCGAGCCCTTTGCACACAGGTCATGAAAGTATCAATCTTCTTGTGTAGGAGTTGGACCTCTGGTTGGATTGCTCTGCAAACCTGACAGTTCCAGGAAGGAGTCATAGATGGAAGAGACCCCTATGAGGCTGCACCAAGGTGTTACCATCTTACTCTCCAAGGTTATCACAGCACTCATGACCCTCCCACACAGCAAAGGGATAATGCGTGATCAATGATCTGTTGTTATGGAAACTTCCTGAATGGTTTCCAGTTGGCCTTTGTTGGGGTTTGAGCCCGCTCCCCCCCCCCAAATAATCTCTTGCTCCCTACCCGGTTTCTGACCCAGTCAAGAAAGAAAACAAAAGAGATGCCAATAGAGACACTCAGACATTAGCAGAAATGACCATGATTTGCCTGATAAGCAGGATTAGCTCTGTGGGTTCACAATCTTCTCCAGCCTTTTTACTTGATTAGAATCCTTCTTCTCCTGTGCTCTCTGTGGAAGGTACTAAAGCTGTGATTCTTGGGAGAAAATGAATCAAGGCGGAAGAACTTTCTTCCTTAGGAGGCTACACAGTGCTTGAAGGTGGACCCAAGATGGATTGATAGACAGGCATTAATAAGGGAGTTATTTAGGGGGAAAAGAGAGAGAGCGAGAGGGAGAGAGACTCTGGAATTTTGAGGTGCTTGAAAATATAAGGCCAAGGTTTTAGTAAGAGTTTGCATGGACTAAGTGCTTAGACTCCTTTAAATGTTGAAGAGATTTGTGAGTGAAGATTGAAGTTTGTGGCTAGGTAAGGTTTGCTTCTTCAGATGTGCCACATCATTGACTGAGGCAGGGGAGAAGACATAGTTTTGCAAATATAATATCATAGTTATTGATCATCTCTGTACCAGTCAAGGTAACTAGATTTTCCTGAGGAAACAACTCCAAAAGCTCAGTGGGTTAGAACAAGAAATGTTTGTTTGTTTGTTCATTTATTTATTTACTTCTTGCTCTGCTGTATACCCACCAGAGGTCAGCTGGGGGCTGTACTAGTCATTCTCACTCGGGTCAGTCACAAACTTGAGTTTGCCAGGGAAAAGAGAGCTGTGAAAGGTCCTGCTTCAGCTTGGAAGTGATACATATCACTTCTGCTTTACCACTGTGGCCAGAACTAGCCACATGGTCCCACCCAACAGCAAGGAAGTGCAGTTCTATCAGGTGTCCAGAAGGTGCAGACTGGAAACAGCTGGCAAACAGCTCTTAATGGCCTTCACAATCTCATTGACTAATAGAGTTTTTGTTTTAATAGACTTTATTTCTTAGAAGAGTTTTAGGTTCACACCAGAATTGAGTGGAAGGTATACAGATTTCCCCTAAATTCTCTGCCCCAACACATGTACAACCTTCCCCATATCATCATCCATCCCCCACCAGAGTGGAACATTTATTATAATTGATGAACCTACATTGATACCTTAGGGTTCGCTCTTGATGTTGTATATTCTATGGGTTTAGACAATAGTATAATGACGTATATCCACCATTATAGTATCATACAGAATACTTTCACTGCCCTAAACACCTTCTGTGCTCTGCCTTATTCATCCCTCCCTCCTCCCTAACACCTGGCAACTGCTGATCTGTTAACTGTCTCCATAGTTTTGCCTTTTCCAGAATGTCATATAGTTGGGACCATACAGTATGTAGCCTTTTCAAATTAGCTTTTTTCACTAAGCAATATGCATTTAAGATTCCTGCTCGTCTTTTATTGATAGCTCATTTCTTCATATTGCTGAATAATATATTCCGTTGTATGTACCACAGTTTATTTATCCATTCACCTACCGAAGGATATATGGTTGCTTTCAAGTCTTGGCAATTATGAATAAAATTGTTATAATCATCCATGGGCAGGCTTTTGTGTGGACATAAATTTTCATCTCCCTTGGGTAAATATCAAGGAACATCATTGCTGGATTGTATGGTAAGAGTATATTCAGTTTTGTAAGAAACTGCCAAACTGTCTTCCAAATTGGCTGTACTATTTTGCATTCCCACCAGCAATGAATGAGAGTTCCTGTTGTTCCACATCTTTACCAGCATTTGGTGTTTTCAGTGTTCTGGATTCTGGCCATTCCAATAGGTATATAGCTAATAGAATTTTATTTAGAAAGATTTTATAAAGGCATCTTTGGGCCTCTTAATAACCTGTGAACTGGAGAATGTAGATATGTATCAATATGATTCACATTTTTGAATATATGTTTATGCTAAAACTCACTGAGGCTGAATAATTCTTCTAGATCAGGTATAGTTAATAAATTTGTTTGGCTTTCTGGGCTGTATGGTCTCTATTGCAGCCACTCAGCTCTGCTTTTGTAGAGTGACATAGACAATACATAAATGAGTGGGCTGTGATTCACTAAAACTTTATTGACAAAACAGATGGTGGACTGGATTTGATCCATGGGTTCTAGTTTGCTGACCTTTGTTTTAAACATCTAGTAGAGCAGGTCTAGAATCAATTTCTGCTTCACTATCCTGACTCTACAGATAATTTTAAGACAAAAGATCCATATTTGTTTTTAAAACTATGTATAAGAAATAATCTCTTAATTTATAGATTTTATTTGAGTTTGGTATGCAGAGGTGAGATCCTAGCAATGGGACTGCTTAGAAATAGGTTATTCCTCCTTCTAGAGCCCTCTGGTGGCTGGAGGAAGCCATTGCAACAATCCCTGGGGACGTGACAGTTGTTATTTTTGACTCTTGGTTTCTGTTTTCCACAGCTTTAATCATGACCATCTGGGTTAAGAGGGAATAGCCATACCATTAGTCCTGAGGGTCCTCAGAGGGGGTTGATGATCAAGAATAAGATTGATTTCACTATCAGGAACCATGATAGGTTTCTCTGGAGGTTTTCCTGGAGTTTCTACTCAGCTAGTTCATCAGGTTTCTCTTTAGAAGCAAAGACCTTTGCATTAGCTTCAGTAACAGGTCATCAGCTTTTAAATATTCAGAAAGCTCAATTGGCAGTGAAGCGGTTTGATGAAGTATATTCCTTGCCCTTAAAGAGCAGAAAAATTATCGGATTAGCCACCCCCATAATGATCTAATGCAGTGAGGTTTGTGCTGGAAGTAATAATGACACTGAGTGTATTTTAAACAGAGTCAGTATCTCTTTTTATTTCTCAAAGCTCACAATCTCTGTAAATCATGTGCCATGGCTTCCTGGCAAGGATTTATAGTTTCAAAAATGTCTAGCTTTCTAGGACTTCCCTGGTGGTGCAGAGGTTAAGAACCCGCCTGCCAGTGCAGGGGACACAGGTTCGACCCTGGTCTGGAAGATCCCACATGCCGCAGAGCAACTGAGCCCATGTGCCACAACTACTGAGCCTGCACTCTAGAGCCCGCGAGCCACAACTACTGAGCCCGCGAGCCACAATTACTAAGCCTGCACACCTAGAGCCCGTGCTCCACAACAAGAGAAGCCACTGCAATGAGAGGCCCGCGCACCACAACAAACAGTAGCCCCTGCTCACCACAACTAGAGAAAGCCTGCATGCAGCAGTGAAGACCCAACGCCGCCAAAAATAAATAAATAAAAATAAATTAATTAATTAAAAAAAATAACAGTCCTTGGACTACACTCTCACCCAGATGTATGTTCTTTGGCCAAATAATAGTTTTGGAAAAATGGAATCAGCTCCCATAAAGTTCTAGCTTTACTTGCAACTGGGGGATTTGGTAACATGCCTGTCACCTACATGACAGCAGCAGCACTCTTTAAAAGAATCATTTGTTCTCTGAGTCACCACCATCCCTGCTCAGTCAGTTCACCTCAGTCCGCCATTGGATTGTTTGAAACCACCTTCTTTTACCAATAAGGAAACTGAGGCCTGAGAAATTAATTTATTCAAGGCTACACAGTTGTGAAGCAATAGAACTTGACCTGAAACCTAAGTGTTCCTGTAAAGCACTCTGATGTCTTTCTAAGTGGCTGTTCTTCTATGTGTCTTGCCCCTGTCCCAGAGCATCACCATATGTCTCCCCCATATCATGGCAGTCACCCAAATTTGTAGTGTTCTACCTAATGCTCTGCACAGATGCAGTCCCTAATGTTCCCCAAGGAGCTTAGGAGAGATAATGTCCCTAAGTAAAGAGTTAGAAGTGACAGACTAGGGACTCTCACTTCCAGTGAGGATGTGGAAAGCACGAGAGAGGGATCTCCCCCTAACACCAAGACAGCACCAACAAGCTAGATGAACTACAAAGTCATATTTTTAAAACCCATCTGAGAGCTAAGGATGCAAAGAAACCTAAAGGTACTAAAATCCAGAATGCCCTTCCTGGGACAGCAGAGATGTGCTGTTGCTTTTACCTCTGGTGGTGGTGGGAGGAGGAGGAATATGCCAGAGGTGGGGGGCAAGGGGAACGAGCCAAACCTTTGACAAGCCTTTAGTGACCACGAGTGGGCTGACCTGACTGATTGGGGCCCCAAAGACTCCAGCTACAGATTGAGTTGCACTTTCCCACCACCACTGGACCCCAGGCCTTCACTGAGTGAAGAGGGGCAGTATGCCAACGTCAGACAGGGCAGGAGAGCTGAGTGAAACCCCTCAGAGGCACTGCAGACCTTCAGCCAGGGCAGGACATCCCTTGCCAAGGGCGGGGGACATGACCACAGGAAGGAAAATGGTCATCTGAGGTGCAGAGAGCCGTGGGTGGGACTGGAGAGCAGAGGAGATTTCCTGCAGCTCAGAAAGTTGGCAGCCAAGCCATAAAGCATAGAGAACTCTCCAGAGTCTCGTGGATGCTAAGATCCCAAGCCCTGCTGAAAGGCAAGTTCTGAGCACACTTGCAAACTTTGGAGCCAGTGGTAAACAAACTCTAAAGTTGCAACCAAGTTGCAGCAAAACCTAACCTAACTCAAGTTGAGAATTCTACTTTGTGGTAGCAGACCATTCTATTGGTCTTTTACCCAAGAGTTTAATTCTGGAGCTCACAGACCCAAATGGTTCAGGTGGAGCCAAATCCACCCCTTTCCCTGTCCAGCTGTGCTCCAAGCAGCCCAAGTCATTGCTGTCAAGACCCACACCTCACTCCACAATTAACGTCCACTAATAATTTGCATTCATTCTTGGGATGCTGTACGTCTTTGTACTCTATGTAATGGTATGCTGAAGGAGGATCAATAAGAGAGAGAGTGTTTCTCTTGGCAAAAAAAGTTTTCAAGACAGCCAGAAGGGAGATACATAGCTAAGTACATAATTACTTGACCTCACCTAGTTTATTAGAAAAGTATATCTTTAGAGAATTGTTAGTTCTTGAAAAAGAATTCAACTAAACACTGGTCTTTGTCTCTAAATGACTCATGAGAGACACTATTAATCTTAGCAGAACAATTCCTGGTGCCAGATTTAAAGGATAGAAAATCATTATTTTCCATTACCAAACAAAGTTTTGGCCAGAAACAAATGTCCAGTGGGAGATTTGAAAGGAAAACAAATTTCTATTTAATTGATCTTAATGTCTTCCTGAAAACCTGACTATTAAATGGTTTCCTCCTCAGTGAGTCAGGGGGACTCGGGAGTTTCTTAGTGCTATCAGGGTCTCTACCTTTTCTCCATTGGTTTTGAACCCTTTTCCTTCTTTGAACATTTGTAGCTTTTCTCTGTGTATGAATTTTTAGATTAAGTCTTTGAAATGCTTAGGCATTGGAGATCTGAGTCAAACCCAACGCAAATGATACCAGTTCGAGGACTTTTATTTTGAAGAGAGGCCTTTGCTGTACTGTAAATATCTTGGCATGCTTCCTGACACTTCCAATCAAGTCATATTTCTGATTTCAGTCACATGCAGGGCTAGGAAGGGAACAAATGCTATTCTGAGGGCGAGGAGAGAGCATGCTCTGTGCCAGACACTAGTCTAATGGCTTTACATCTGTTAACTGCTTATTCTTTACACCAAATCTTGGAGATAGGTACTATTTTTAATCACCATTGTATGGAATCAAACAGACAGCTTCAGTTGTTTTCTAGTCCTGTGTTCAGTTCCTAGATCAGGGTTCAGCAAACTTTTCCTATCCTAGGCCATTTAGTGAATATCTTAGGCTTTGCACAACATATGGTCTCTGTCACAACCTCTCATTTTTGTCATCGTAGCATGACAATGTCCACAGATGGTACCCAAACAAATGGCTGTGTCTTTGTTCCAATAAAACTTTATTTATGGAGACTGAAATTTGAATGTCATGTAATTTTCACAGGGCATGAAATATTATTCTTTGATTGTTTCAAGCCATTTAAAAATGGAAAAAACATTTCTAGCTCCAGGGCTGTACAAAACCAAGCGGTGATCCGGATTTAGCCCGCAGGCTCTAGTCTGGGGATCTCTGACCTAGATTGAAAGAAGATATCACTGCTCTCTAATCAGATCTAAATATCTGTCATCTGGGATGGAGTGCCTCAACACTGATAACATGAAATGTTTAGAATTTGAAAAATGCTTTCTAGAAGAACCAATAGAAACCATGTCATTTGGAAATGCTCAGCCTGGCATCCAGGAGAGCAGGCACACGGCCCTGGACCATATCATGTTGGTCGTGATGGTAGCGCAGGTCCCGAGAAGCCCTTTGGAATCAGGCTGCCTTGGGTTTGCATTCACTCCTCCACTTAATACTTGAGTAACCTTGAGCAAGTTACTTTTCCTCTTTGAGTGTCAAAATCCTCATCTATAAAATGAGCATAAGAATTCCTCCTTGATGAATATTAAGTGAAAAATATATATATACTGCTTCACAATATAAACAGTTATATATTGCTCAGAACAGGAGAGTTTGGTAAAAGGTTGCTCTGCATGGATATCTCTTATATTCCTGACTATTCTGTTTAGTTCAATGGTGCTTTTAGATTGCATAATACTTCACCCAATAATTCTTTTACTAAAAAGGCAGGAATTGTTTCTCTTTTAATCATTGTATATGTACAATATATAAAAGAGATATTCAATATATGTATAATTTAAAGAGTAGTTGAAAAACCACCCATGACCCCCTAACTCTGCTTATGAATTAGAACATCACCAGATGATCTCAAGTCTCCTAACCTGACCCTTCCAGACTACCTCCCTCCCTTCTCTATGCTATTCTGAATTTTAGGTTATTCATTCTCTTATTTTGCTTTCATAAATGTACTCCATACATCAACAAGTAATGTATGCTTAGTTTTTTCCTACTTTTGACTTTCATACAAATGGAATCATACTCTATTTGTGTATCTCACTTTCCCCCTGCCAACATGATGTATTTGAGGTTGTTCGCATTGATCCATACAGCCATAGGTCTTTGTTTTTGCTTCTGTGTAATTAATTTTCTATCATATGAACATGTCACATTTTATGTATCCATTTTCCTGTTGACATTGGGGTTGTTTCTAGGTTTTTGCTATTACAAAGTTATTATGGCTTCTTGAATACTTCTCATAGGGGTGTATGTAAAAGAGTCCCTAAGTGTAGGCACAACCCTAGGTGTAGAAACCAGGTACAAGCTTGTGCCATAGAGTTTGCACAACTTCAGCTTTTCTAGGAGATTGTGGCTTGTTTGCTGAAGAGGTTGCTCCATTCACACCAGTAATTTATGAGGGTTCCCAGTGCTTCACAACTTTTTTCTTTCTTTTCCTTTTTTCTTAAACTCTTAAAAATGGAAGCATAACACAAATTCAGAAAAGCCAACAAAACATAGATGTCAAGCTCAATGAATTATTACAAAGCGAGTATGTATGTAACCACCACCCAGGTCAAAGTGAGAATTTGTGACATCTCAGAAGCCCCTGTTATACCCCTTCCCAATATTTATCTTCTCCCTTCCCCCCACCAAAGGTAATCACATGTCTGACTTTAAATAGTTTTGTTTTGCTCATTTAAAAAAGCCATATAAATGGAATTCATTCAATGTGTATTCATTTATATCTGGCCTGTTTTGTTCAGTTTTATTTTTGTAATAGTCACCCATCTTGTTGTGTGTGGCTGGAATTCATTTATTTTCACAGCTGTATAGTGTTCTGTTGTATATCCATTCTACTGTTAGTAGACATTTGTTTCCTATTTTTTGCTATTACAAATGGTACTACTGTGAAAATTCTATATATTTCTTGATGCAGCAGGCACTCATCCCTGTTGTATGTATGACTATGAATGGAATTGCTGTGTTATAGGGTAAACATGTTTAACTTCAGTAGATAACGTCAGTTTTCCAGATAGTTCTACTAAATTAGTCTTCCACCAACAGTATATGAGAGTTGCTTTTGCTGCACATGCTCATGAGTGCTTGGTATTTTTTTAAAATTTTGGCTGTCAGATGGATGTGTAAGTGACTTCTTAGAGTTTTTCATTTTCCTGATCTTAGAGAGGTTAAGCACATTGTCATGTGGTTGTTGGCTATTTGGATATCTTATTTTGTGAAGTGTCTATTCAAGTCTTTTGCCACGTTTCCTTCTGAGTTATCTTTAAAAATTATTTTATTGTTGTTTATTGATTTATTGGAGGTTTTTTAAAAAATATTCTACATAGGAGTCCTTTTTTGATTGTACATGTTGCCAAAATCTTTTCCCAGACAGGGACTTACCTTTTCACACCTGGATGATAGCTCCTGATGAACAGAGGTCTTTGAGTTTAATGGTGTGTCCTCTGGAGCTGTGTAGCGCTGCACCCTGCTGCCATCTGGGGTTGAGTGTTTGCAATTAGATGCTCATCAGATTTACAAAGGACAGGGAAGTGGTCAGAAAGAGACCACCTAGGCAAGCAAAAAGTCCTCACTTTCCACTATGAACTTCCAAACTATAGCCTTTCAAAATTAACTTGTTCCCAGACTGAATGGAAAAGAAGGGTGTGCTGGAAAACCAAAGTCGAATTTCAAGAATAAACAGTCTGTAGCTGTTTTGACAAAGAGGTTGACGGTTTGCCACAAAGGGGAACGCCAGCTCTCTAGAGGCAGAGTGAGGGCCTTTCACGTGAAGTGGCAGGATTATCCTGGAGCAGAGCTGGTGGCCTGTGCCGTGGGAGGTGCTGGGCTGCTTTAGCTCTAGTCCTGCTTCTCTTTGGCCTCAATCTGGGTCATTAGGCTGAAGTTTTGCCTGAGGACCACCAGAGTGGGGTACTGCTTAGCAACATGCTGGGCAACTCAGCTTTGTGCTTTGTCCCCAGCCAGCGGGGTTAGGGAGTGTACGAATGAGTGAGTGAGAGAGAAAAGAGAGAGTGTGTATGTGGGGGCAGGAAGCCCCCAATATTCAGATTCAATAATTATCTTTATTTTCTGTTGAAAGGTAAGCTTTTACTTCAGGAACTTATGAGAGAGCTATGAAGGCAGAAATACCTGTATGTATTGCAAAAACTTGCAGAAAGTCCCCTTTTCCCTTCCCCATCAAAATACTTGGTGATTTTCTCGAATCTCTTGTTCCTTTATCAAAAAGAGAAACAATTATAATGACTACGGCTTCAAAAAAAAAAAAGAATCAAAGAAATGGTCAAAGAAAGATAGGATTTGTTAGATTGAAAGAGTCATAAAGTGCTGATCAGGGTGAATAAATAAGGAGGCTCCCTTTATGTATGTCCCAGTGAAACTTCAGAACATCAAAACTAAAGAGGAAATTCGGAAAGGCTTTAGAAAGACTTTACTTTCCTAAAGAAGGTGTTTGAGTTAATCCCTCAGGAATATATTGTGTAAAGGATGGATTTAAAAATTACCTCTTCTTTTAAAAGAAAAAGGTAGCATATGTGGCTCCCTTCCCTTCCCTCTCCAAGTCCCTGTGGATAATAGAAAATGTATTAGAAAGCAGATGCAAGAAAAATACCATCTTTGGATCAGAAGTCCTGCGGTATCTCTGGAAGATAGGAAATAGATGGAAGGAATCCAGGTCAAAGACATAGAATAGGAATGGTTCTGGGTGCTTCAGGCAACAGATAACAGGGCAGCCATCATGGTGGTTGGGCAACTGCATCTGGAACAGCTGGGCAGCTTTGACCTCTTCCTCTGGTTCCCTTATGCTGAGTCATGGGCAGCAGCAGGCTTGAGCTGGAGGTACCTTATGTGGACAACGTCCAGAAGGAACTACAACCTTCAGCCTGAAATCAAGTTACTAACTCACACTCTTCCCATGTGGCCTGTCTTGCCCTTCCCTACAACCTCTGGAGGCCACTGTAGTAAACAAATAACATAAAATACAAAGATGAGCATCCAACCAAGAATCACCAAACACTTAAGGAAACATCAATTCATTGAATAAGACACTCTGATTCAGCAAACCAAAGGGCTGTCACCAAGAAAACAGCAGTAATGGAGTAACAGGGATTGGACTTTAAAAGAAACAAAGTGGATATCCTCAGAGGAGTAAGAAGAGTTTATTCCATAAAATAAGGACAGGCATCTGTTTCAAGAGCCAAATAGACATTACATTAGAAATGAAATATTTAATTGATATTTTAAAACAACTCATCAGTGGGATGGAAAGCAGGATGCACACAGCTGGAGAAGAAATTAATGAGCTGGAGGTTTGAATAAAGAAATAATTCAGGGGCTTCCCTGGTGGCGCAGTGGTTGAGAGTCTGCCTGCCAATGCAGGGGACACGGGTTCGAGCCCTGGTTTGGGAAGATCCCACATGCCGCGGAGCAACTGGGCCCGTGAGTCACAACTACTGAGCCTGCGCGTCTGGAGCCTGTGCTCCGCAACAAGAGAGGCCGCGATAGTGAGAGGCCCGCGCACCGCGATGAAGGGTGGCCCCCGCTCGCCGCAACTAGAGAAAGCCCTCGCACAGAAACGAAGACCCAACACAGCCATAAATAAACTAATTAATTAATTAATTTAAAAAATAGTGAAAAAAACCAACGTGTTTAAAAAAAAAAATTCAGAATGTAATACAAAAAGCCTTAGATTTAAAAGAATGAAACAAAGGTTAAAAAGACATGGAGGATAGACCTAGGAGTTTCAAAATCCATTTGCTAGGGTCTCTCAAAGGAGAGAAGAGAGAGAGAGTGGTTGAGGTGAGGAAGAGGCGGGAAGGGAAGAAAAGAATCGAAGAAATGGTCAGAAATGAGCTGTTGGATTACAAGGGTCCCCACAGTGCTGATCTTGATGAATAAATAAAGATGCTCCTTAGACATATCAGAGTGAACATTCAGGGTAAGGAGAAGATCTTGAAAGGCTTTACAGAGAAGGAAGATGGGATACTGTTTTCATTAGAGGCATGAGGACTCTTCGCTGTCTTGAGGGGGTGGGGAGGGAATCCATCTTTGAGGAGAGGCTTGGGTGGAAATAGAGTTAATATTGCAATATAGTTTTACGTTGTGAACATAAAACTGCATTCCTGTTGTTAGCAAACTCTTCTTGGTTGCTCAGGTTACATATTATCCTTGGAGAATGGTTCGGATTCTCTAAGATACATGTGAAATACTGTTAGTCAAAGCAGAGTCTCTGAAATGCTGCACAATCCTGGTTTGGAAGTTAGCCCTGAAAGGGCTTCATAGCCATCTGTATTTGCAGCCCCCTTTTTCTGCCTGGGGCCAAGACCTTGTTTACCACCCTGGAGGACACAGCTAGGACTAGAAGTGGCTGAGATTTCCTTTCAAAATCCAAGGCTTTCCAATGGAATGGTTGACAGCTCTTCTTACCCGGATGGCTCTGTTTAGGCTGCTGATGGGGTAACAGGCTTGCCCACTTGTACCCTGAGCAAAAAGAAATGCCATTTATCCTGGATAATCTTTTAAAGTAAGTAGGAAAGAACAGATGCTGTTTTAGCTCATATTAAGATTGAATTTGCGAGGGCCTGCTTATTGGTAACTTGATAACCTTGATAAACTGTCCAGGTCACTGGAGCCCTCACAGTACGTGTGGGTTTATAATGGAACAGTTAGCCCTGGAACATGGGCTCAGATTTCTTAGCAAAGGGCTCCTCGTGGGGAGGAAGAATGACCAGTCTTACTATTTATGGGATTTCTCTCTTTATTTAGTTAAGAAGAGCACATTTTATTGAATGAAAGAACTCCATGTTTCTATTATTTTTCATATTAACTCCCTAAACTTTTCTTGTGTGATCTTAGAGGCCAGAGCCCACCAGTTGCTGAATTTAACTTACTCCTGAAAGCTCACACTTTGGAAACCTATGGGGTGGATCCCCACCCATGCAAGGTAACTGCCCCTCCCTGCAGGTCGACATATAATGATTGTTTTGCCCAAAAAAGAGTTAATTGGTATGCAGGTCTGGAGGCTCCCTTCTAGGATATTTCCACAGCCTGACCCATCGCCCCTAATCATAAGGGACAACAGTGGGCTGCAGTCACATGTTTGGGTAGTAGATTTTCTCTATTGGCCTCTCCTAATTGCTTGCTAATTCATTCATCCATCAAATGGATGGTTTTACTCCTGAGAAGTTATAGGATCCTAACAGGTTTATTTTCAAAGGCCATTGCCAGCAAGAATGCAGTCTTTAAAAATGGGTAAGTGGAAGGAAAAAAGAAAGGTTTAAAATTCACATTAGGAGTACGTATTTGTTTTTCTTTTTTCCTTTTTCTCGAATTAATACTTGACAGCATTTCTCTCAAGTGGGAAACCCAGACCACCTGTATCAGAATCACCTGGGCCCCACCCCAGGGCCACTGAATCAGAATCACTGGGGGTGCAGCTGGGGAATCTGCCTTTTAAACAAGCTCCCAAGGTGAGGCTCAAGCACATGTTTTCCAGAAATGTTTTATGAAAACAGTGTTCTTTCCATATCCTAAACTATACGTCAATCAGACTCTAACCTGAATTCTAAACTAAGAGTTTATATCAGCCAGGCTCTTAAAGGTATGTTTTTGAGTCATACTAGAACATTTTTTTACCCAGATGGGACCAGCTAATAGTATTTGGTGAAGTCCTCATGCTAGAGATGTAGCTCCGGCTGCTTATTAGAAGGACCTGGGAAGCTTCATAATCTCCTGTTGCCCAGTGCCATCAGGATCTGTGAGGGTGCAGCCCGGGCAGAGAACCAGTGGGGCCTGTTTACAGTGGCATGTGCATCTTCTGGCTCTGCCCGCAGAGTTATTTTAGAATATTTGCCAGATGTCTCTTCCTGCTAATGGTATAAATCAGATTATTCCATTTAGTGAATTAGATTTTATCCACAAATTTGAGCCTCTCTGTCTGTTTTATTTATTACTTGGAGACTGACTTGATTTTTGTTGTTGTTATTGTTCCTTTGCCTTCCCTTATCAATGCTTAGTTTTCCTTGTGGAGGCTGGAATCAAAGTAGGCATTTCCAGACATGTCTTTATATTTACATTGCCAGAAATCCTGTGTGGGATTGAGTCCAGTTAGATTAGACACTCAGGGATTTGGTTTCAGGGCTAATGACAACCAAGAACAGTTTGCCCACGTTGTAGGGCAGATTTGAGAACTCAGGCAGCCCCAGAACGCACTTGGAAGTAGACTAGTGGTTTGGGACTAATCTGTATTTTCCCAGGAGGTTCCTGGTGAGGCAGAAGGCCCATTCCTCAGACGGGAAAGCTATACATTCCTGGCCCTCGCCCAAATTTTAGGCGTACTACGGTTGGAAGTCCCATCTCAGAAGCTTAGTTTATTTCTACAGTCATTGTAATTAACCTGAAATTAACCCAGGGTGAGGATGAATAAGCATATCATTTATCCTTTATTTTATATTCCTTAATCCAAATATGTTTTAATTAATTAATTTATTTATTTATTTTTCAGGATTCAACAGGCACAACAACATTTTTAGGATTCACTGCTGCAGGCTTTGTGGTATTTCAGGGAAATAAGAGAATCCATTTGATAAAATGGTGAGTAGTGAGTACTTCTTCGGAAAAAATTGTTTAATCTTGTTTTTTTTATTAATCTCATTTTTCTTTCCCAGCCTTTGACTTTTTGCTTGGAAATGTCAGGTAGAAAGCCTAGGGTCCATTTCTCTGCCCTGGAACTTCTTATAAAGAGATTATTCATCTAAAAATGGAACCCAATCTCAGTTGTCTTAGACCTCGGGAGACCTGGGGTGTGTCCTGGGCTCGGGGGGCTCTGCTTTCGAAGAAAAGGTGTCCAGGATTCCTGGTGAGGAAACACTGGCCAGAGGGGTGACCACGGGGTGGGTCAGGGCAGGATACATGTGCAAGTTCCCTCGAATAACTCAGGACCCCCTCTCTCCCACTCACTTCATTCCATTCTCTTCTGTTGAATCCTCGCTATAGACTCCCCCTTTGTAATCCAGTGTATCAGTGACGATGCTTTTGGCTCAAAGGAACAGGAATGTCTGCTCACAGTGGCTTACAAATGAGAGGACTGATTATCTCAAACAGCAAAAGTTCCAGGGGTCGGGCAGCCCCATGGTCCTTTAACTTAACTGCCTGACAACACCGTGAAGGACTTGGACCCCTCCATTCTCTTCTCTGCCTTCCCAGGGTGGTGGGTTTTATCCCCAGGCTTGTGCTCATAAAATGGCCATGTGTGCAACTCTGGCCCTTACATCTTCACACAGCAACACTCCCTGAAGGAGCAGCCCCTTCCATGTGTCTCATATTAAAACAAGGATAACTTTTTCAGAAGCTCTGTAGGAGACTTCCTGTGTATCTAATTGGGCAGGATAGGGTCATTTGCGCCTCCTTAAACTAATCCTTCCAAGAAGAAGAATTCCATGATGAGGTTGGTCAAATCAAGGTCCATCATTTTGGGGCTGGGAAGAGCATCATCTGCATGAACAGTTCATCTAGAGGAAGAATAAAGTCTGGGTTGTGTCCGGAAGGACATGGGAGGATGGACCGGCAGTGCCCACTATGTCCAATCAAGGAACAAAGTAGCTTTAGTAAAGACTGAAGAAGGCTGAACATTTTATATGCGTTGGAATATTGTAAGGGCTTAGTCTTGTTCATAGCTTCAGCTTGATTTGGTTCCCTCCCTGATGGTCCCTGACAGATTTGTCACCCAGTGTCTCACTGAGTCGTGGGCTCACTCTTTTGGCCTGAGCCCTTGGGTCTGAAGTTCTTGATGGGCCAGTGGGCATCCATCCTCAGTCCTGGGTTATTTCAAAGTGCTCTTTTGCACTTACCTGAACCTCTGTTTCATGGTTCTGTTAGCGTCAGGATTTCTTTCAGCACTCTTTATCAAATCCCCCCCACCACCGATTCTTGGCACTCTCCTCTTAGCACCTGCCTTCCCTTCAACCCTTCTCTACTAGATTAGCATCAGTCAGCTCACGTCCACTTTGCTCCCTACAGCTTCTGCTCTTTTTTATCAGCCCTCTCTTTCTAAGAATGCTAATTTATCTAAGTATCTTCTCTTCCCACTCTATCACTGCCTTTATTCATGTCATACTTTCAGTTCCCATCTGTGCCCACTTATTCTCTTCCTCCACAATTATCATTCTCAAACTCTCATGTGCCTCTAATAAATCACTTAGCTCTCTGTGTCTCAATGTACTCATCCATAAAATGGGCATCAGCTATATCCGACTGCTTTACAGGAAAGAAAGGAGATGGGGGAGAAACAGGTAAAATAGTGTGTGTGTGAGTGATTTGATTTGTGAACAAGGATGTTTTATGAATGTATAACATGGTGGAGTTACCAATTTTCTTCCCTGTATTTTCGGTACCTGTAAAGAAGCTCCAATGTTAACCACACTTCAGTCCATTCCAGAATAAGTTCCCTAGCAATTTCTGCTGACTTTGGGGAGCATGGGTAATGCGGGCAGGGACTTCCCCCATCCTCTCCTAGGACTACAAAAGGCTTGAGGATCCTGAGGGTGTTTGATTCTCAGGTACTGGTCAACTTTGGAGTAGCTGGGTTAGAACCTGACATGTCTCGCATGCAGATTAATTGCAAGTCTCTCCCGTTTGGGGCTTTAGTTTCTTCTTGGGTACACTGAAGAGTTGAGATGGACAATGGCCAGACCATTTGTTTCTGGATCCTACATCTTGGTGTTCCTGGTGGGGTGCTGCTGTCATCCCCATCCCTTCCAGCCACGGCTTAGGCACATATTTGTAACAGCCGTGTACATGTTACTAAAATAAATTTCCTTCCCACGTTAAACCTAGTTTTGTTTTGTTTTGGTTTTGACATCCACTGAGCTTTGTCACTCTTGCAAATCCTCTCCACAGCTTAATATGACCTCACAATTCCTTTTCCCCCAGGAAAAGCACAGGGGCACACATCACTGTCCTAGGAATTAGATCAAAGGAATAAAAATAGAATTCCCTCCTCTCTTTACACGTGTCTCCTCACCAAGGAGGTGACCTTAGGTCTACATTTCAGTCAGATTTTAACTGAGCAGCTCCTTAAGATGAAGCCTCAAGTCTTTTGACTACAGTTCATCAAGTTGTCCTTAACAATTTTGAGCATCTCAATATCTAATACAGTTATTCATTTATCAACAGGGAGAGCAGAAATGAAAATTTTGCATTGTGGTGTGTGTTTCTTGGAGATGGATGTGAAAGGTTACAGATACTGTGAATCCATATTGTTTCATTAACCGAATATGAAATAACTACATTCTTCCTATCTCGCAAAATGGGCTGACCAATTAACATTGTTCTGATCATTAATGTTCATGAAACCCCTAGAGCTCCTTGGAGGAAAGGTGCAGCTTAACGGTAAAAAAATGGAATAAATAATTCTGAGCTGCCTACGGAGCCTCTCTTGGGAAGAAAATTGCTGTATCATTCACTTGGGGACTCTTCGCTGTTCATTAGACCTTCAGCCATGATAAGATAATATCTCGTTTCATTGCAGTCTGCTTGGCATTTGTGAGTCAGGCAGATTCCTATGGGAAAGCCAGGTACCTTGGTTAGCTGCTACTTTTTTTCTTCTCACCCAAAGAGATTTTCTTTTCTTAGGTCGGATGTCTGCAAATTGAAGTTTGAAGGGAAGACATTTTATGTGATTGGCGCCCAGAAGGAGGTCAGAAACTGTTTTTCTAGCTGTCTGTTGTTGTGTGTGCAGGTGTGTATGTGCAGGAGAAAGAGTCAAGTGTAAAATGTGCCTTTAATCATGTAGCCCCCAAAAGACCACGATGTTAAAGTTTGTGATGATACTGGAAGTTTGGAGTTAAATAAACACCGGCTTTGCACATTTAAGAATAAATTCAGTGGGCAATGCTGTCCATATACCCCTGTGTAAAAATTAGACTGTGATAGACTTGAGAAATAGAAAATTGAACTTCCCGCTACCTCTGTAATTTGCCAGAATGATGAAACAAATGAATAATACTTAAAGATAGCTATCAGCCAGTGCTGGTTAGAGTTTTATAAACAGAGTCTGTAAGTCCAGGGAATCTTAAAATGTAGGTTGGCTTCATCATTTGGGAGGAGGCCATTACCGAAACTTTGAGCCTCAGAGCTAGGTCTGGAAGTTTCTGGATTTTCTTGACCCTAGTTTTTGGTTTAAGCACTAGATACTCAAGAATGGCAAATAAGTTTTTAAAGTCATCCAACTCTGATTGAGAGTTAGACAATGCTTGGAGTGTTGAGAAGGATTGTGAAGCTGTTATTTATCCGAAACAGGGCCTGGATGGGTTAGTAATATCTGCAAAGGGTGAGGAAGGGGGGAATACCATTTCAGGAACACTTCTAAGAACACAGTAATGCATCAGTTACTTCAGATCTGTTTGGTAAGCGGCAGGATGCAAATAGGTAAATTCTTGAAGGAAAAACATGAAAAACATATACTGTGTTTAACATGCCCTTTCTTGTTTTGTTATTTTTTTATTAGAAAAAAGCCATGTTGGCATTCCATACTTCAACACCAGCTGCCTGCAAACATCTTTGGAAGTGTGGGGTGGAGAACCAGGCCTTTTATAAGTAAGTAGCTTTTATTCATTTAATCATAGGTTTTAAAAGCACCCCTGGAACCCTTTATGTTTTGCAAACAGCTGCATATTCATTTCTTTTAATATCGTCCTTTTTAGTACATTTAAGTGAATTATAAATTTGGTGCATTGTTCAGGGTGACTCCCAACCACTGTTGGCCTGATCAAGTCCTGAACTTTATTTTATGTTGGGTGTTTCCCATAGAATTGCTGTGGGCTTTTTTTTTTTTTTCTTTTGATATTGCTATTTCCATCCAGCCTGTCATAGGATCTATTTTCAGTTCGTGTCTCCTCAGAAGCAGACCTTGAGAAGAGTTTTGTGCAAGTAGTTTTTCTTTGGGATGTGATTACTGAACATACCAATAGGGGAGTGGAGGAGGGAGAAATAAGCAATTTAGGACACGTTACTGAGCAGTCACTACTCTGGGCAGCTGGGTTCAGCTCTGCTGGGGAACTCTGGCAGACTGTAGAACATGCCTCAAAGTTCTCCCACTGACCACCAAGGAGGTTGGGCTGTTTATGTACTAATTCCCCATTCATTTTGGCTTAGAGACACTTACGAGGGCAGAGCTAATACTCTCTGGCCCCTCTGGCTTACTCTGAGCATGGGTTGAATGTGCTGTCAACACTAGAAAAAGAAACCTTGGGCAGGGAGTCACACATGTTCATAGTAAAAAGGCTTCAGTATATAGAGATGAGAGCCAAAGGTTTGTGGGTGGAATGCCATCAGAGTCTAGGACTGTAGAAAGTCAGTGCTGGACAGGATTTCAGAAACCATCCATAAAGCTCTCAGCTTTCAAAAGAGGTTAAAATTTAGGATTGTTCCATGAGTTCTAGCTTCTCCTCTTTGAGACACTTGCTGGCTGGAAGAGCAGTGGTGATGGATGCGGTCAGGAACCTAGCCAGCCCCGCCTGGGGTATCAGCACCGCTCACCCCTGGAGCTCATCCAGGCGGCTTTTGCTCTATTCCCCGACCCCCTCCCCACTGAAATACTGTCTTTCTTATTAGACTTACCTGAAAATGCTGAATCTCTGAATGTCCTGGGCTTTGGCTGACAAGGACCATCAAGAGAGTGAAGGCTGGAACAGTGTTTTTCAAACCCCTTTTCAGCCACAGAACTCTTTCCCTTAAATAGAAAGTGTAGGCAAAGCCTAATACGTAAAAAAGATAAAAATAGAGAAGCTGTGTTGTTGGTGGGGACCAGAGTTGGGATTGGGGACTGGAGACCCTTCACTCGTTGCTCACTGCTCCCCAGGAGGTTGGGTGACCAGTTGTGTGAGTTTGCCCGGGACTTTCCCAGGTTTAGAATGAGAGTCCAGTGTCCCAGGAAACCCCTACATCCTGGGCAAATCCTGTCAGGAGCATGAGATGATTCACAAAATGCTGTGCTTCTTGGAAGGATGATACGTATCAATGAGACCTCAAGGCATCTGTGGGTCCCCTGCAGTGTTTGAGAACTGGTGAACAAAGAACACCTGATGGCCTCTGAAAAATCAGCATGTCTAGACCTCTCCATCCACATGAGAGTGGACAAAAGGAAGGGCAGACTGTCTGGTGCTCTTAGTCTTTACTTGGAGCCTGCACATATTTTTGTTTTTGTTTTTGTTTTTAATCATTTTAAAAATTTAGATAATACTCATATACCATAAAATTAACCCTTTAAAGTATATATTCAGTGGTTTTTAGTATAATTCACAAAGTTATGCGTCCATCACCACTATCTAATTACTTAGGACATTGAGTAGGTGTTTTTTTTTGCACACATATTGTTTGTTTTTTTTTTTAATTTTTAATTTATTATTTATTTATTATTTTTATTTTTGGCTATGTTGGGTCTTCGTTTCTGTGTGTGGGCTTTCTCCAGTTGTGGCGAGTGGGGGCCACTCTTCATCGCGGTGCACGGGCCTCTCACTATCGCGGCCTCTCTTGTTGCGGAGCAGAGGCTCCAGACGCTCAGGCTCAGTAATTGTGGCTCACGGGCCCGGTTGCTCCGCAGCATGTGGGACCTTCCCAGACCAGGGCTCGAACCCGTGTCCCCTGCACTGGCAGGCAGACTCTCAACCACTGCACCATCAGGGAAGCCCCACACATATTGTTTTATCACGTGTGAGCAAGTCAGTTGGTATATTTAGTCAAATAAAGGTAAAAACAGAATTGAAAAGAGGGGGAAGAAGGGGAAAAAAACCCACAATCGAAGGAATCCGTTTTGGACATTTTGGGATACACTCATTATCTGGCAGCTAACAAAGTGGTCTGATAATTCTGTCATTGAATGGGCCAACTAGGCATATGAAAGAAACCACTTCCAATCATCTGTAGATGCTTCAGAAGACCCAGGGAGTGCAGCTGTGAGCACAGGTGGCACCCTATAGAGTTGGCCGAGTCCTTGCTTCAACACCTCTGCTTTGGTTGGGACAGGCTACCCCATCTCTCCCATTAGGACTTCTAATCACTAATATTTGTACTGATCTGAGTTTTGCCCAAACCTTGTGTTCCTCCATTGTCCCATAACCATCCCCGTTCCTTAGGAAAGAGGAAAGATATAGCTCGTCCTGACCCAGCTGTGTGACCTTGGGCCAGTGCCCGGCCACAACCTTCTCATCTGTAGAATGGAGGGAACTGGGACTCAGGCATAGTTTGCTTGCATCACTGTGGCCTAGTGTCAAGGACTGTGGGCTTTAGAAGCCAACAGGCTTGGGTTAGAATCTTGACTCTGTCGCTTACTAGCCGTGTGGCCTGGAACAAAACACTGAACGCTTTGAGCCTCATCTTTATTTTTCATCTGTAAAATGTGATTGGCAATCCCTGCCCTGCAGTGTTTAGTTCTGCCAGGCACATTGACCATCAATAAGCGGTAGCTGCTGCTATGACCACGACAACTACCCCCTCCACTAACGGTGGTGAAAGTCTTTCGAGTGCCAGTTGGTTGCTGAGCCCAGTCACTTCTGAAGGGCTCTGATTCTGTGACACTGAGGAGTGGGCCCCTACTTCCTCCCCTGCTCCATCCCTTTCCCAGGCAGTGCTTTTGGCCCTGCTTCCAGCTGACCGGCACTGTGCCTTCATGGTTTCGGCTGGCAGAGCAAGGGCCCTGATCTTGTTTTCTGGGTTGGGGGTGGTTTGCTCCCTCCTTTTCACTTCACCTGCCATGAGAACAGGGAGGCCCAGTGGCCAAGAATTCCCTAGTGTGCTTTTAACACATGACTATGGTGCTAGTTGTCAGCTGGCCTGGGGCCACTGACCAGGTTTGAAAGCCCTGACTCTGAGATTTGCTGCCTGGGAACAGAGCCCAGAAGCAGAAACTCTGATTTTCCCTCCTGCTCTGAACCCCAGAGGATCCCCAACACAGACTTAGATAGTTACCATCTCAGAGCTTCCTCTATGCCATGTGTTTTTAGGTGCTACCACCTAAAATGAGCCCTGGAACATGCCATTTCTGGGCGCTGATTCCCTGAAAGCACACTGGATTCCCTGAAGGGTTCAGTGGCTCCCTGGTGCTTCCACTTGATGAATCTTTATCTCACACTAGCTTTATGCCATGTCAGTGCCAGGCACTGGGGACACAGTGGAGGCTCAAATGAAACTCTCTGTTCCCAACTTTGTATGGAATTGTGTGCAGGACATAAAGGCAGTCCCTAATAAATTCCTTATCTGGAGTTAGTGTACATTTTGTCAAAGGAACAGTATTATACTTGGTTGTCAAGGACCCAGAGTATCTCCCTAAACTGACACCTCTCACACTTTAGTGAGCACGTGAATTACCCAGAGATGCTGTTAGAATGTGGATTCTGGTTCAGTAGGTCTGGGTGGGGCCCAAGAGTCCATATTTCTTTTTTGTTGTTTGTTTGTTTGTTTGTTTATACAGCAGGTTCTTATTAGTCATCAATTTTATACACATCAGTGTATACATGTCAATCCCAATCACGCAGTTCATCACACCACCATCCCTACCCCACTGCGGTTTTCCCCCCTTGGTGTCCATACGTTTGTTCTCTACATCTGTGTCTCAACTTCTGCCCTGCGAACCGGCTCATCTGTACCATTTTTCTAGGTTCCACATACATGCGTTAATATACGATATTTGTTTTTCTCTTTCTGGCCCAAGAGTCCATATTTCTAAAAAGCTCCCCAGTGATGCTGAGCTGCAGGCCCATGGACCACACTTGAGTAATAAGGTTCTAAACCAGAGGTTCTCAGCTTGACTGCATGTTAGAAGCAGCTGGGGGAGCTTTTAAACAATACCAGCGTGGACCCTACCCCTGACCCAATTAAATTGGAATCTGGGTCCTCACAAAAATGTGTACATGAGTGTTCATAGCAGCATTCTTCATAATAGCTAAACCAAATGCCCATCAACTGATAAAAGGATAAAGGAAAGTGGTATATCCATACAGTGGAATATTATTCAGCCATAAAAGGAAGGAAGTACCTACTGATTCCTGCTACAACATGGATGAAACTTGGAAACATGATACTAAGGAGTAGAGGAGATAAGGAGTGGAAGAAGGAAGGGACTGCCAGTGGGTACAGGGGGCTTCCTTTTGGGGTGATGAAAATGTTTTTTTGATGAATTTTTAACTTCGTGCATTATACTGAAAACCACTGAAACATAAAATCTAAAAGGGTGTTATGTGAATTCTATTTCAATAAAGCTGTTATTTTAGAAATTCAGAATCTGGGATGAGGGGACTAGATGTTGGTAGTAATACACCTTTCCCAGGAAGTGTGAACCTGCAGCCTAGGGTTCAATGCTCTAATCCAGTGATTCTCAAAGTTAGGGTCCCTGGACCAGCTTCAGCATCCCCTGGGAACTTGTTAGAAAGGCAGATTCTTGGGCTCCAGCCCAGACTTACTGACTCAGAACCTTGTGTTTTCAAAAGCCTGCCAGGTGATCCTGATGCTTTCTGAAGTCTAAGAACCTGCATGGCTAAAGCATTATTTTAAAAATACAGACAAGCCTGGGTTTGCAGCCTGCTTCCTCCAGCTTCTATGATGTGACCATTGTTAAGTGACTTCACCGTTCTCTACCTCAGTTTCCTCATGTAAAAATGTGGATTGCTTCCTCCTAGGAGAGAGCTGTGAGGATGAAATGAATTAGTGTATTTAAGATGCTTTGGATGGTGAATGGCCCCTAGTAGGGGCTCAATAATAACATATGTTGTTATTGCTCTGATTACTCCAGAAGCTGTAAACCATGGGAAAAAGGGAAGTTGTATTGTTAGTTCTAGAGGTGGCCTTTAGAGCACCACCCAGTGTGCTGACCTCCATCCCCAGCCCCTGTAGTAGCAGGTACCAGAGGAGAGAAGCTAGAGGCAGGGGTGAGTGGAGGCGTGGTCCTGCAGAGCTGTGCTGTGTGTGCAGCGGATGATACTGACACTCAGAGACACTTTGCCTGTTCCAGGCACTGTCCGCATGTGTGCACACGTCACATATATTACCCCATTTAAAACACACCTTCAATGTCAGGAGTGGGCACAACTCCCTAGTGCCATGGAAGGGTACAGTGGTCTCTGGGTACAGTGGCTCTGCCCTGGCAGTTCTGGGGTGGGGGTGGTGGAGAGCTGTGACAGCAGAAAGGAAAGCAGTGATGAAGCCACCATGTGAATACACAGGTGTTGCCAAGTCATGTGCTGGTCAACTGGGGACTGGATTTCTCTGTGAGGTCAGATGTTTGAGGATAGTCAATGCTTCTGTGCTGGAATTTTGATGGGGAGTTGGAGGTGGAAGTGGGGAGAGGGCAGGCCTGGAAGAAGGTCGGAGGAGAGAGAATTGCTATTTTTCACTAGGTTGTGCCTTGATTGCCTTCGTTGGGAGGAAGACTTTTGCTCTGGGCTCGTTGATGGGAGAGCCTGGGAACAGAGAGCTGGAACAGGTCAGCTAGAGCTAGAGCATGAAGGCTCTTTTATTGGCCTTCAGAGTGTTTGACACGGTTCCTGGGATTGGTCATGGCTTAGAGGATTGGCTTTGGTAGCTCAATAGTGAGAAGGCAATACAGAGGTCTGGATAGTGATAATGGGGGTGGGGGAAAGGGAGAGAGGGAGGGAAAGTATTATATAATGAGCAGGTAGTACTCTAGGTGTTTTCAAATCATTTAATCTCATTTAACCCTCCTCAGAATACTATGAATTAGGTATTATAATACCCTTACCCTTTAAAACATTTATAGAGAAACTAAGGCTCAGAGAAGCTACATGACTTGACCAAGGTCACAGGATCAAAAGCAGGAAAGATCCTGGACCCTTGTTTCTTCAGGTAAAATGCCACCTGGGAGTCATTCAAGGAGAATATGGGGACTCAGAGTTTCTCCAGTGCAAGTAGGCTGCCTTGGAATGACCTTGGAGTGTCTGATAAAAATACAAACTCCCAGACCCCTCTCCAGACCTGCTTTATGAGAATCTGTAGTGATGCAGCCTGAGAGCTGGTATTCTTAACCCCTACTCCAGGGGCAGCTGACACACAGCCAGGTTTGGAAGGACGACTAGGTGCATCTCCTGTGACCCAGTCACCTTTCTCTTGCCCCCGTGCATTTCCTTCCATCCTACTCTCTGTTTCTCAATTCCCAGGGGGTTTGTGGGGTTCAAGCTCTCAGAATAAATTCCCCTGTTAAAATTCCATTAAATATCTCAGCCCAAACATTATCGGGCATCTCCCTGGACATTTGGGAAGGTGTGGGTTTGGTGGTAATGCTCTCGGTAGAGTGTCTATGAGCAAATGAAATCATGCAAATAATCATCAAGGGCACTCAGCTGCCAGGAAGAAGCCAACGCTTTTTTTCAGTCCTCTCATCCTGAGCAGACAGCTATTCACTTTCTCTGCACAACGTGCCTTCTGACCTGTTTTTGTTGAGGCACTCTGGGTTTGTGTGAATGCAGTGGAGCACTGAGGCCACCCACCAAGGGGCTGTTCTGGGTGTAAGGAGAAGACAGTGGCCTCCACATGGGACTTGGAGGGGCAGGAGCTGAGGCTGAACCGGTGAGAGACAGAGCTGCCCACTGCTGCCCAGAAGAGCCCCCTGTCACTGGAATTGCTGTGCTGTCCACACCCCTTTGAGCTTCTGGCATCTTGCATAAAATGGGCACAGAGTTGAGTCTGAATTTCAAAAACTGTAATTAAGGGCTTCCCTGGTGGCGCAGTGGTTGAGAATCTGCCTGCCAGTTCAGGGGACACGGGTTTGAGCCCTGGTCTGGGAAGATCCCACATGCCGCGGGGCAGCTGGGCCCGTGAGCCACAACTACTGAGCCTGCGCATCTGGAGCCTGTGCTCCGCAGCAAGAGAGGCCGCGATAGTGAGAGGCCCGCGCACCGCGATGAAGAGTGGCCCCCGCTTGCCGCAACTAGAGAAAGCCCTCGCGCAGAAACGAAGACCCAACACAGCCAAAAATAAATAAATAAATTTAAAAGTCTTTAAAAAAAAACTGTAATTAAGACTCTTGTGGTGTGATGAATTGGGAGATTGGGATTGACATGTATACACTGATGTGTATAAAATGGATGACTAATAAGAAAAAAAATAAATAAAAAAGATAACAACAACAAAAACAAACAAAGAAACAAAAAGACTCTTAGTAATCTTTTTAGCAGACTTCCTTGCCCCGAGGGCCCTTAGGAACCTAGAACAATAACAGCAAAACAATAAAAAAAGCAGAAGCTGCTTTAAAATGTTTCTCCACCCTCCATCTGTGAGTACGTGGGAGCAACAACCCTGCTGAGAAGATGCGGAG
The DNA here is from genome assembly GCF_965194825.1 of Balaenoptera physalus. NCBI lineage: Eukaryota > Metazoa > Chordata > Mammalia > Artiodactyla > Balaenopteridae > Balaenoptera > Balaenoptera physalus. Next base: position 82,079,570 of record NC_138886.1, on the reverse strand, counting down.
AGGCATCCGGTGGTGGCAAATGTGTCAGGCCCACGGCTGTCTAGGGCTAAGGCTGGAGGTGTGGGGAGCAGACAGGCCCAGGGCAGGCACATCCTCAGAGGACCGGGCACAGTGGATGCTGCCCCACGTTAGTCAGGCTTGCTGGGCCATCTTCTCCTCTTGACTGGGTGTGGTCTGTAACCTGGCTTTGGCCAGCAGCCTGTCCTAGGTGTCCAGACCCCCTGCGGGGTGTGGATCTCGTGCTCTGCTTGTGCTTAGGGCTCCCACATTGGCTTCTCTGGGCCCTGCCTTGACAGGAATCCCCTTCCCTGGGCTTGCGCCCTCCTTCCCCTGCCCATCTTGCTCTCTAGATTTATCCTTTGTAGCCAGGGCCCTTCTCTGTGGGTTCAGACTGTTTACAAGAGTGTTTCTGTGGCTTTCCATTGTTCTGAGGACAAAGACCAAATCTTTAACAAGGTCAAGTCCTGCTAAATTAGGGGGGAAAACATGTGAGCCAATGTGTGTAAAACAACCATAATAACAACACCGGGAAATGCATGTCAGATCATCTTCTTAGTTCTTCCAGGGCTCAGGCTCAGAGCTTTTGCCTGCTGGGCTTTCTGCCTAGAACACTGCCATCACCCGCCCTGTTAACACCTTCCCTCCCCTGGATCTCAGCTCAAAGGTCCCTTCCTCAGGGCACCTTCTGTGGCCCCCAGACCAGATCGGCACCACTTTCACCCCAACACTTTCGTTGCATCTTTTCCTTCATACGTGCACCACAGCATGTAATTTACATCTGTTCACTAATTTATGGGGGTTTCTAGATGAATATCTAGGCCCTCTGGGCCTTACATTCCACAAATGCAAAGTCTGTGTCTTCCTGAGCTTAGCACAGGAATTAAGTGCCCTGTGCGGCTTCTGGGCAGCCCATGTTCTAGATTTTTTTTTCAGAGTGTTTTTGTTTTGTTCTTATTTACGGGAAGGGCTCAGAGGTGCTGAATCAGTGCTTGGCTGGGCATCTGTTCCTCGTGTATCTTAGTCATCGACCAACACGGGTTCTTTTTCTTTTTGGCCGCGTGGCACAGCATACAGGATCTAGTTCCCTGACCAGGGATCAAACCCACGCCCCCTGCAGTGGAAGCATGGAGTCTTAACCACTGGACCACCAGGGAAGTCCCAGCGAGGGTTCTTTTAAAGGGCACTAGGTCGTGGTGACTTAACCCTTCTTAGTACTCAGAAGCCAGTGATCGTTTCCATGGTGACATGGGCCCCTGATGCCATCTCCTAGAAAATACACAGTAGGTGGGTTCTATGTGACACGGTGAGTGACCTGCGTCACCAGGAAGCTGTTTTCTGCTGCAGCGCTGGTACAGGTACAGGCAAGAAGGTCCGTCCAGCAAGGAATTTAATGATGCCCTGTGACCCAGCCCACCCTCTCCGTATCGCTCAAGGAGAAACTGGGAAAGAATTCCTCTGATCATCAGTGTTACCTGGTCCTTTTTGCAGGTTGTGTCTCAGTAGTAGATTATGAGACCAAATGTGTGGGTCATCCGCAGCATATAAAAGAATGAAAAAAGATTGCATAGAAAAAATCAGATTGCAATACACATGGTGAAAGTAACTTTTCTTTCAGGTGTGTGTGTGTGTGTGTGTGTGTGTGTGTGTGTGCGTGCGCTGAGTTATACAGTAAAATGTATTTCTTTCTTGGTGGTCAAAAATATCCGATTACCACACTCTATGGCATGTTCTGCTTGGACTTTCCAGGGTCACTGCCACCTCGCCTCTGCTTTCTCTTACAGGTATGCAAAATCCAGTCAGATCAAGACTGTGTCAAGCAGCAAGATATTTTTTAAAGGAAGTAGATTTCGATATAGGTGGGTACCCATGCTTCCATTTCGATGATGGGGTTGGGTTGGGACAGCCATTTGCGTTGGAATATGGTACTCATAAATCAGTGCACTTTGGCCTGTACCCGTTTTGGTCCTCCCTTTCCACTCCACTCATTTCTTATACCCACAGGGCCCCTTAAACTCTATAGTAATGTCCCCTCGTAGAGGAGAAGGCACGAATTCCTAGAGCTGGGTCAGACCACTGTGAAGTTAAAAAAAAAAAAAAAAAGTGTGCACACCCCTCCCCTTCCACTCTGAGTGTCTGTGCACAGACACTGTGTTCCTGTCTTTTGCAGCGGTAAAGTTGCCAAAGAGGTGGTGGAGGCGAGCTCCAAAATCCAGAGGGAGCCTCCAGAGGTGCACAGGTGAGTGGGGTGGTCCCCAGGGTGCCGGGAGATTTCTGGGATGGACAGAAGGATTTAAAGGCTGGCTTCGCCAAATCCACTCTAACAAGAAAGAAAGTAAGGACACCAGCTGCCTGGCCCTATGCCGTTTTCAGGCCCTGATTCCTGGCATGGCACTCTCACCATCCCCCATATCTCACTCAGACAGATTTGGCTGGGCTCCATTCTGAGTTACTTGCTGTGTGTGGAGCCACTGCCCTGATTCAGCCTGGAGGGTCACGTGAACAAGCAGGAAGTGTGTGAGGCACGGGTGGCTGGGTTATCTCCTGGCTGAGTCCATTGTCGTGTCCTCTTAGAACTGCTCTCTCTTCCGGCCTCTGTTCATCAGACGTGGCCAGTTCCCATTGGCCCAACTCCTTCTAGGCTATTTCACACGAGGGAGTGGGGTACTCATCTCTCATTGGACCCTTTAGTCCCAAAAGCCACTTAGAGGAAGGACGAACTTAGTCATTAGTGGGTCAAGGGTATGCTTCTACATTAACATGGCAATATATGTAATTCTTAGGAATTAAATATTCTCTTGATCGTGTTGTACTTCTTACCACCACAGTTTACACAAATCATTGTACATCTTAAACTTCAAACATGCTAAATATCTAAAGCAGAACATTCTTATCCTGATGTTCCCCCTTCTGAAGGCAAGATCATCATAAGATATATTCTTTAGGAAGTTCCCACACAGTGGTGGGCACCGGCCCTTCCTTCCCCATCTTTGAGCTTGGAGTCTTCCTATGCTCAGATTTGCCCAGTCTCCTCTATCTCCAAGGTGACCCAGTGAACTGGGTACCTCTCACCTTGTCCTTGGGGCTGTCAGGCAGGAGGAGTCCGTGGCCTCTCAGAAGTGTAGCTAAGCCAGCCAGTGTGGGCATCGAGACAGTGGAGCAGCCCGGCGTGGGCTCCCACACAGGGGAACAGGACCGCAGTCAGCATGCAATCTTGTGCAGATGTGTACAGAGAATAATTCATCCCTGGTTTTGGGTGACCCAGTGGGAAGCTGTCACATACAAGTCTGCAAAGCAGTCTCTCCTGCTTTGAGAAGCAGGAGAAAACTGTGGGCAAGGGAATTTGGAGCGCCTTGGCTGGGACACCTTGGTGCAATACCTGTGAAAGTCTTAGAGCTTACTACCTGTTGATGACAGTAGTCATTTTTTAATAGTCTTTTTATAACCCCTCCTCTGCCTCAAATTGTGGTCACTCAGTGCAGCAGAAACGAAAAAGAAGACATAATTGAACATATCATTTAAATGTTTCCAGAATCTTTGGTCTAGAATGACCTCAGGGATCACTCAGTTTAATGATTCTATTTTACAGATAAGGGAACTTGAGTCTCAGAGAAGTTAAATGATTTATCTGAGGGCATAAATATTTTGGTGGCAGAACTAAACCTAGAACTCCAGTGTCCTGCTCCTGAGTCCTATCCTCTTTTCTCTGTTGTGTCTGCCACCCTGAAAGCCTCTGCATTCTCCTAGAAGCTGGGGGGCAGACCTACCCCAGGGGCTCAGCTGGGGGGCAGACCTACCCCAGGGGCTCAGCTTGGTTTTATTCTTCCAGCTTGAAGCTTGAGTGTTTGATCTTAAAATAAAAAGAAATACTCGATTCTGGAGAGTCCCCTTGATGGCACAAAGTAGGAAAGTGTTTTTAACAATATACTTTCAGAGAGACATATTCCAAATACACAGAGCTTTCCAAAAGCCCATAGTTACCATCGATGGATGATGGTTAATGAGATCAGAGAAGAATTTTTAAAAATACTTCTCTTTTAAATTTATGTTGCACAATTTATGGGAATTAAGGCTTCCTAGGTCAAGGCTTCTCAAACTGTAGCTTGAACAGGGATCACCTGGGGATCCTGTTAAAATCAGATTCGGATTCATGAATCTGGCATTTCTAATGCTCTCCCAGATGATGGCCATGTGGCTAGTTCATGGTTTGCACCTTGAATAGCCAGGCTCTAGATAACTGCTGGGGGAGGGGGTGAAGGGAGCAGATTGGCCCTAGTGAAAAGCTTTTCCTGGAGTGGACTGAACCACCAGAGCGGATGGGAAATGAAGCATCCATCAATTTATAGATTTTCTTTTCTGGAATTTTCTAAAATATCCCAGGATATTACTGCAAACAAGGCTCTATAGGCCCGTTCGACACCGGTTCACATGTTCTTTCTTGCTCTTCCACTACCCGCTTTTACCTGTTTGTGAAAGCCTATTGAGTTCACATCCTCTGGATGCCTCTCTGGTCCTCAGTTCTTTGGCAGTATCTCTCAAATCTCTGACATTACGAGGAAGAATTTGTTTAAAGTAATAATACAGAGTAAGCTCTGGGAGGACAAAGCTTGTGCCTATCTTGGTTATCTCCATCTTACCCATCACTTAACACAGTGCTTGGCTATAGTAGGAGGTCAGTAGATATTTGCTGAGTGAATGTATGCACTAGGAGTGTGAGATGACAGCTTCACATCTGTAATTTTCTGAGACTTGAGATCTGTCCGTGGTGCTGCCCTGGGGACCTCACCCTCCCAAGAGGCAGCACTGTGGTCAGAGCCACGGTGATGTGTGCCACTTTCAGTAGCAACTTCTTGTTCCTTCCCAGTAGCTGGTGGCATGATAGGAAATGTTTCTCTTAAACAATTATTGTATTTTCGAATTGTTTTGACTTCCTTGATGTGGCTGTCAAAAGTGAGAGTATAGTAATGAGCTCTCTTTATCTGGCAGTGCTCAGAGAGGCCTGCTAGTCTAGAATGGTGATGGTAAGGCTTCAGTCATCTTTCCTCTCACTTGAGATTCTCCTCGTCAAAGAATAGCCAGTTCCTGGACTCCTAATCCTGCTGAGATGTGTGTGACACAGAGAAACACACACAAAGACTAAGAACACTGTCTTGGGGTTTTTCTTTTTTTCAAAAAGAGAAGAAGCTCACTCTCATTTTAGCTCACTGAACTTTGCAGATGACAGGATCCCCAAGTGAAACCCTATCGGCTGGCTACTTGGTGAGAATCACCTGCCCATTGCAAGGCCCAGTGAGGCGGAGGGCTGTAGCTCTGAGAGTTCAGGGTCGGCTCTTTAAGCCTCCTGGGCATAGAGCCACCACCAAGGGATACCCAGAAACAGCACTTGTACCTGAAATGAGCACCTATCTAGGAGTCCTGAATGGGTCTGATCTCGGCTGTGTTGCTGTGTCGTGCATAAGTCACTTAACTTCTCGGATCATCAGTTTGTTCATTTATAAAATGAGATTCTTATATCTTTCCCCGACTTCTAGGTTTTGTTATGGGCATTAAAATAAAGGCTATTAAAATTATAAAGTACCATAAAAATGTGAGGTGGTGATATTATTATTATTATCTCTCATCCAAAAATGGGAAGCTAGAATCTGACAGACATGTTCACGCTGAAGTCTCTTCAGATGGAGTTTTTACTCACAGGCCAGCAGCACTTCCTTTCATTCCAAGGAGCGGTTGCAGTAACTCCACTAGCCTCGTATTTGTTGCTCGATTTTATGCCACCATTTCTTGAAGCCAGTCTTAGAATATGCCTGCAGTTGCCGAAGGAAACCTTTCTACTCAGTAGAATCCTTAACGGCAGTTTCACTCAGAAACTGTTCTATGCCAGGAGTGCACGTGAGTGGGCTGCAAAGCAGGTCAGGCATTTTGGCCGAGTCGGCTGTTGCGTGCGCTCCGAGAGTGGGGGGAACACAGCACGGACCCTCACCTGACAGGCAGCAAAAGAGCCTCCATAAAGGCTCGCTGAGGGTCCCTCCCTGTTGTGATATACACAGTAATTTCTGGGGGAGGGGAACTGCTACCAGTTCAGCTGGCATGGATGGTCAGAGATGGGTGATTCAGAGCTGGTTTGTGCAAGAATGGAAAATGAGCTTTTCAGAGGTCAGAAAACTACATAGTCCACACAAACATGGCAACATGTGCTTTGCAGAGCTAGGATCACAGTCATGAAGGCCACAGGGCTAATGGAAATCCCATGAAAAGCTCAAAAAAATGAGAAGCCTTCACAATAAAAGAAGTCATTGCTCATGGTGAATTTTAATCTCCCCTTGTTATTCCTTCCTTCCTTTCTTCCCCCTGCAAGGAATCCCCACCTCCACTTCTTTCCCTGTAAACCCACCACCCCTGCCAGGACTTACCGCTGACATCACCCCTTCCCTGGGAGGTCTTTCCTGGCTCTCCCCTCACTCACGGCAGGATCACGTGCCCCTCTCTGGTGCTCCCCTGGGGCCTCGGCCGTCAGTCAGTCTCTTCCATGAGACGTGTGCTTTTCCAGCTGTGGCTGTAGCACATTAATGAGTCATGAAGTGAAAATAGTGGTCAAGACCAGCACTTTAAATGAAATTAAATAGAATGGAAAGTAAAACATAGTGGCTCACACATAGCAAGAGTTACTAATGTTGCATGAAACATTCTCTTTAGCTGTGTGTGCACTTGCGGGTGTGTGTGTGTGTGTACAGAGATATGATATCAAATGTAGTTTTTAATGTGAGTCTTGGTCAAAAAAGTTTGAAAGTCATGGTTCTAGAGAGTAAGTTATTTAAGGTGAGGACCATGATTTCCCAGAAGAATACATACATACCAGCTGCAAGATAAATGGTTGTAGAATGAAATAATGAAGAAAAGAACTCCATGGTTAAGCAGGTCCTTATAGATTTCCTTCCCAGTCAGTGGCAGCTTGGCGGGGGGTGGGGGGTGGCTTTTAACTCTAGATGCTAACAGCTTCTTCCCTGTGCAGCTCCTATGCCCAACAGAAATGCCTGGGCTGTAAGGCAGTCCCATCAACTGGCCTGGAGACCACCTGTGACAGTCTGAAATGGCAGCTTAATGCCAAGTTTACTTCAGTTTCAAACTGAACACCCCTTAACAAGATGCCAAGGGAGGTGCTATAAGGCACATGAGAATGGATAGGTCAGTCTCTGCCCTTAAGTTGCTTTATCAAGGTGGGGCTGATTAGTACCCCGATAATTACAGGGCGACAAAGGTGACAAATGTGACGAGTTGTGAAAGAAGGGACAGTAGTGTGAGAAGGAAGGGGGAGAGGGAGTTCGTTGTGAAGGCAATCCAGGAGGGCTTCAAGAAGAAGGAAACATTTGACATCATCTTTGAAGGATGGGTTGGTTTGGGTTTTGACAGGAGACATGGGGATGGGAAGGGTGCTGAAACACCCACCAGAGGTACCCCACATCCTTGTCTGTCAGGGCAGACAGTGTAAATGGGCTTCCTGGCTATCAGCCAGTAGTCTTGACGAGACACCTTTCCTCGCCATCTGCTGCCCATTGAGCTACTGACATACATGTGCTCCTTTCAAAAGGAGAAAGTGGAGCTGGGTTCTGTGGTTGGTTCATGAGTGGGGTGTGAATTTGAATGGGAATATTAAGCATCGATATTAAATGTTGGACATACAGCTCATGGCTATAGAAAGCCTGTGCCATCTGCCTGGCAGAGTTTTTTTGTTTTTGTGTTTGTTTGGTGGTTGTTAAATTACTTTGAGCCATGCCCTTCATTCACTTTTCTGCATATGTAGTTCAGTGATACCTGCCTCTTGTGTACCTTTGTTGCCCATGTCTTTTTTCAGTGCCTTGTCTTGTCACATAGCATGTCCAAGTCTGATGACATGTGGGGAAATACGTTTTCTTTCACTGTGTTGCATTAGAACACATGGACATTATACCATGTATCAAGACCTTAAGGATAATAAGGGCTGTGTGTCTTAAGTGCTATGTCATCTCTACCACTGGCCTAATGCCCTGTGTGAGTCTAGGGGCAGTTCCCAGCTCGGGTAGCCAACTGAGATGGAAGGGCCGCTGTTCCCAGTGGAAACCAGTTCCCCCTGGCTTGTGTCTGTTTTCAGAACCAGCATCACTCAGAGCCGCAGCTCCCACTCCTTGAACAAACAACTCATCATCAACATGGAGCCCCTGCAGCCCCTGAGGCCGTCTCCCAGCGAGCAGGAAGAGGAACTTCCAGTGGGTGAGGGTGAGTACGCTTCCTTCTGGAGCCTGGCGTTGCAGGCTTACCCGGGGGGAATGAGGGAGGCACCAACCCTGGGTACCTTGGGTAATGGGTTGGGGTAGGGGTCAGAGTGAGTCATAAACTGTGTTTTTAGTAAATAAACTCTTCACAGCTGGAAGACTGCATTATATTGAGAGTTCTATCAGTTTCTCCTGGAGAGAGTTCACTGGTACAAGGCGTTCCTAAAATTACAAGTTAAAGAAGTAGTGGTGTTAGACCCATACTATCCAATATGGTAGCCATTAGCCATGTGTAGCTATTTAAAATTAATTTTAAGTGAATTAAAATTAAAAATTCAGCTCCTCAGCCACATCAGCTAGACTTCCAATGCGCAGCAGCCACGTGTGGCTATTGGCTACCGTGTTGGACGGCTCAGACCAAGAGCATTCCCATCATTACAGAAAATTCTATTAGATGGTGATGTTGTTGACTATAATCACAATTAAATTAGTGGTTGTAACGAATTCTTCACAAATATCTCTACACTGGTCATCCCCTTTCTGCCTCTCTATTTCTATGTCCCTTAATAAGAATTCCCTTTTCCACAGGGCCTCGTCTGACAGTTTTGGTACAAGCTAAAGTATATACGGTCCATTTCAGCCCCAAAGTTGTTATATTTGTAAAGGCTATGATATGTGTGCTTCTAGGCTTCTTTTTTGGCTTTGAAGGGCTTTACTTCAGGGAAGAATCTTACCACACTGCTTACTGCAGACACCTGGTGAGGCAAATATCACTCTCATTAATTTCAAAGTAAATTTTTAAAAATGCACGTAAAATAAAATGATTGGAACCTTGAACCCAAACATAACATGCTTTCCTTAAATTTATGTGATTTTGGTTTCATCATTTAAAATCTGGATACTGGGCAGTTTCAAGAAGGCGGGTCACTGTGTCCCTGAGAGATCACCTTTACCTGCAGCTTTAAGTCAAGAATCCCTTCCATAGGGGAAAACGCTTCAGCCCATGATAAGAATATGGCTTAGGATGCAGATATCCTTGGGAGAGGTCGCAGCAGCTGATTCACACTGAAGCATAAGGGGTTTTAGTAAATCTTTCCCTGAAAGGAAACTTTAATGGTTGGAAGGAGGACTGGGCCACGGGATGCCATGAATTTCATGGGTGGAAGGAAAATGTGCAAGATACAAAGGATGGGGTCTCAGGAGACACCTTGATCCCCAGCTCAGCCACAGGATGACGATAACCAGAACAATCTTGTTATAATCTCCTTTATGCTCTGTCTCGACAACCAACTCCGTAAGCTCCACGCTAAATTAAATTTCTTAGCCCAGGGGTCCCTGGGTCCATGTTGCTTGTCTACATTTTTCAGCACCTTCTCTGTTTTTGTATGTTCCTCAAAGTGCAATGAAAGCAGCTTTTGTTTCTGATCACTAGTGATTTTCTGGGCTTCCTCCCATATGTCTGGAAGTTGGTTTGAGTGGAAATCATTTTTTCTGGAGGTCAGGATTAACCCAAGTTTGAATGAAGGAGGATATGGCTAATGGAGAAGAGGAGGGGAAAATAGATAACCCAAGCTTAGGATTGTGACTTTGCCTTGTCTGCAGAGATGGAAGCCTAGATGGGAATGAAGCTCGGAAGACCAGTTACCATGGGGAATATGGAAACCAGGCCACTGATGCCTTGTGAGAACCCTAGATGTGAAGGGGAGCCTGGACAAGCTTTCCCCGGACCCTTCATTCCATTCAATTAATAGAAACTTCTGTTTTGCTCCATTTTCTATAATGAGGTTCCATTTCTAAATACTAACCTTGTCATTAACATGACCACTGTGTGGACAAGAGACTTATGCATTATAATTAACTGCAATAAAAATTAAAATTTCCATAATATATGATAGGAATCCATGAGCTACATTTTCAATTTTTCCAGTTATTTTAAGTATGAATCTTTAATTCTTTCACCAGCTGTAAAGTCAAACTGATAGGTTTCTCTGCTTAAATGTCCAAAATAGCTCTATAACTATCTAATAAAATTCTCTTTTCTAGGAGAACTGTCCCCTTATGGAACATCTTTGTGGGTTTTGAAACTCAGGCAAATCATAGCAACTTGCAGGGTATAGTATCAATTTAAAAGGAAGAGAAGTAGAAACAACAGTATTGTTAAATGCCCGGTATATAGAAAGAACTTCCCAGTCTAGAGAAGAGAGCAAAATCTTCTTAGGTACCATGAAATTCAAAGTTATGATTCCCACAGTCAACATAGCTATGTTCTTGATACCCTTATATCTCAGTTACTAGTTTAGAGTCAAATTCTGCTTCATGTGTCTTGTCTTTGAGTATCAGGTAATGGGATTTAAACATTCTATAGGGATAAATAGATTATTTAATAGATCTATATGTCTCTGATATATGAAGAGAAGAGAGGCAGAGAATACAGCTTTCAACAAAGATGTCTCCACTTTTGTGGATGGGCAGATGCAGTGTGATGAATTTAGTTTCACCCTTGTATTTTGATATTGCAACTTTTTATGTCTGAGAAAGAGCCAAATTGAAGAAATTAGAATTTCACTCCTTCCTTAATACAACAGCTCTGGCAAAGACGTGGTATACAACTAAGTAGACCATACTTAGCTGTGAAAGTTGCTGTGGCCCCATGAAGATGAAGATACTCTCTTTTCCCTGGAGGCTCACAGCCTGTTGGGGAGACAGCAGTGGGATCACAGAGGTGAAGAGTAGGTTCTACCTCTGCTGATTGGGTTGCATGCTCACTTTTCTGTGTGCCTCACAAGATATTAGTGCCTCAAGCTGCCTGGAGAGCCTCTTGTTCCCTTTCAGTCTTATCAGGGTATATGGTGTAAAGTTGGGGCACAGGAATGAATGGATGAGACTGACAGGCAGAGGGAGTTGTGGGTGGTCTAGTCAGCTTGCATTGGATGCTTGTGTGGCTTCCAGGGAGGAGGGGTCAGGGGAAGAATGAAAGGTGAGGCAGAAAGTTAGAGAAGGACCAGATTGTGATGGGACTCACCCAAATTGCTGGAGAGTTTAGACTTTAACCCAAGGGCAGTTGGGAGGCACTGGAGGATTTCAAGCATGGACCTGATTGGAATTGTGTTTTGTATCTCTTGTGTGTGTGTAGAGGACAGATTACAGATGGGTACGGCTAGAGCAGTTTTTCAATCTCAGCACTATTGACTATTGAGCTGGATAATTCTTTGTCGGGGGCTGGCTTGTGCTTTGTAGGATGTTTAGCAGTATCCCTGGCTTCTATCGAGTAGTACCCCACCAGTCTGGACAACCAAAAATGTCTCCAGGTATTGCCAGATGCCCTTGGGAACAAAACAACTGCCTGAGAATTACTGTGTTGGAAGCACAGAGACCCCACAAGAGCCACTGCAATAGCCCAGAGACTAGATTAAACGAGGGTTGAGCTGAGGCAGAAGGTGGGATGGGGAGGAGGCAGTGGGCTCTAGCTAGTAAGCAGCAGAGTTGCTGACACACGTAAGATGCCTGTGGGTTCCTGTCCAGGTGCTGCCCTTGTCTCCAAGAACTTGAGAGGGAAAAGACCTTAACCTCTTTGGAAATGAGACTGTTCTGAGACACAGGAAGGTTCAAGTGACATGTCAACATCAGAGAGGCAATGGCAAAAATGATTTCATTTAGATATGGAGCCTTTGGAAGAGTTAGGTACTTCACTGAGCTTCAGACACAGAGTGGAGGAGACTCAGACATCTCTGCTTACCTTTGATGTCATTATTCCTCCTCTCTATGTAGTGGCTCCTATTCTTGTTTGGGGGATTCAAATCACACATTTTGAAATTGGATCCATAAACAGGTGAAGGTTGGCAGTCTGAGCCCTGTTAAAAGAGTTGTCTGATTAGGAATTATTAAAAAATCAGATTGGGAGAATAAAGAAGGACCTTAACCCTGACCCTTGGAGGCACCATCTCCTGGAGGTCATGGGAAGGGCCTGGTGCCTTGTCTCGCATGGGTGCCATGGTGGTGACATCTCTGCTGCCGTCATGACTCTCAGTGGTCCCGACCACCCATTTGTCTGACAGTCTCTTTCTATTCTTCCTGGAACTTCAAGATCCTCAAAGACAGCTGGGGAGAGCATGATTGCCCAGATGAACTCAGGGGCGTTCTGGGAGAGAACGCGTAACCCCGTTCACCCAAACGACAGCTGAAGGATTATCTCTGAGGTTGGCTGTGTCTGTAGAGAAAAAACAAAATCAGTTCCTAGGCACCAGTAAACAATGAGAAAGTTTTCAATGTTACCCCAAAGTTGCTCAGCTACAGGATCTGAGTAGGTTAGTGCTGTGGAAAGCTTTAGATGAGAATAGCAAACCATTTGAAAAGTACCACTTAGAGTTAATGAAAATTTCCGGAGAAGAAAAAATTGAGAGTGGGGATTGTTCTGGGTGAAAATGACATTTTCAGGAGTGATTAATCTGAATAAATTCACATGCAAAATGGAGTAGGGTTCCCACAGTGTATACAGCAAAATGCTTGCATGTTTTATTAGTAGAGTGTATTTTTCGTTAAGGAAAAAAGATTATGGTAGAGAAGGGGAATGGAATGAATCACGTGAGACTTGGTAGCTGGCAATTACCAATGCCCAGTGAAGGTCACTCTTGTCCACCAGAGTGATGGTATGAGCTGGCATGATTAAACAGGCAGGAAACCATGCTTTCTTCTCCTTGGTAGACACAACTAAATAAGAGTTGAAAATGTTTGACACCCTCCTGCTGGCAAAACAAAAGCACAATGGAGACACCAAAATTTCCATAAAAGAATGTCTTGGGGATGGCAATGTGATTGGTTTAAGGGTGGCTTAAAGCTGCATTTGCATACGATTGAGAAAATGTCTATATCGATGAATAGATGGGAATTAAGTAGGGCAGTAAAACTAACTCTCCCGAGCCACACTTTCGCACTGTCCCTGTAAGTGTGTATGTGTGTGTGTGCGTGCATGTGTATGCGAGTGCATGTGTGTGTTCTGGATGTGGCTCTGTGTGGGGTGGGTAGGGGGCAGTGGGGGTGTTTTAAGGGTCATTTACAGTGTCTGGCTCTAACCATAGGTGACTTGAGTTGGTGTCATTGAAATTATAGAAAATCTGTATGTGAACCTATGAAGGCATTTTGAGCATATAAAAAGCATATAGTTGTCACCCATCAAGCAGGCCATACTTGTGACCCCACCCTGCTCCACCCTAACACTTAACAGGTGACCCGCGGGGCCAACTGTGGTCTCCATGTGCAGGTTTTTCTGTACCATACCAGGCAGAGCCTTTCATACCCTACACAGTTGTTCCGATCCCGTCACTGTTGGAATCTCTAACAGCCCACGGCTGCCATGGTTACACTGACTCCAGTGAGTCTGGTCTCCTCCCTGGTTATCTGATATGAAAATTTTTCTCCCTCTTTTCTCCCTTTATAGAGTTCCATGGCCAGGGCTCAAACAGATTTACCCTCTTCTCAGGGTGTCAGAGTCTCTCTTCCATGCCATTTTCCCCCATGTGCCAAGTAATTTCTTCCTTTTGGCTTAAGATATGTCAGAACATGCATTGGGAGTGATGCACTGGTCTTTTTGAAATTTCTTTTATGTTATGTTTCATTAAACAGTAGGAGCTGTTTCTAAATCCTGTGGGACCACCTTTCTCCTGTGGTTACCGCTACCTGGTGACAGCAGACCGTTAGCACCAGCTCTAATGACTCTTGTCCCTGCCATTGGGTTTGGGGTGGCTATTTGTTTGTATTTTCTCATTGTAAAACTAATTTATCATCTTCTAGAAAATCTAGAAAGAATAAAATAGCATAAACAAGGAGAAAAAGACCACCTTCCAGATTGTCCTACCTGCTGGAGCCAGTCGATGTTAATGTGTTAATAATTTTTGTCCCTATGTGCTTTAAGGCCATTTCCGTCATCCTGAGTGTAAAATTTTTTAAATTCCTGCTTTGTTTGCTTAATGTTGAAAACGTGAGTGCATGAAAACATATGATAAATTGAACTGTAGGTCAAACCATGAATTGGGAGCATATTTAATGCGAATGTGGACACATGGGTTAATATCCTGAATTAGAAAGAACTCACACAAAGTGCTGTTTTAAGCATCTTTTTGGCATTGCTCGGGTTTGGGCTCTCCCAAATTTTCCATTTAATGGCACCCTCAGTCTCCCACTGCTGACAGGCATACAGCAGCCGAAGCTGCTTCCACAGGAGCGAGGAGCCTCCGCAGAGCAGAGGCCAGCTTCTGGTTTTATTTATAACTGCAGTATCGGATTAGCAGAGACAAAATTCAGAATTCTTTATCACTTTTATTGAATTCGGGAAGTTTGGGTCGGCAGCTCCTCTAGGGTAGGAGATGCCAAGAGCAACTTAGGGAAAGAGATAAAGGCCTCCTGAGTGAGCTCTGCAAATTCATGTTTGCAAGCTCTTCAAAGCTTTCACCTTCCCCTTTGGTGCTTTTCTTTGGAGTTGGTGTCATCTTTGGAACTTTGGTTTCTGGTATTTACTGATGACTTAACATACTTGAAAGAGAGCTTTGTAAGTTGAAGCATTTACACTGCTGGAAGGAAGCTAAATGCTTTGTTCCTGATGCAATTTAAGTGTTTTTATCTTACAAGGATTTTGTATTTTACATCATACGATGCCAACATGTGTATCATTTCAGTTCTGTAGCTGGCTAAATGCCATAAATTGTTCATTTTAAGAAATATCGTATCCCTCAGCATAAACACAGCAGTGCTTTGGGTAGCTGCTCTGTTTCTGCATTAATGCCTTGCACCAGTGGGGAAGCACAAACTCTGGTCTCAGCTCATCCACCTTTGGGAGCCTCGTATTCCTCGTCTCTGAGACAAGGAGATAGGACTTGAGCACCACTCAAACGCTTTCTAGGTCTAAATTCTTCAGTTCTTTTGCTTAATGTCAAGGTCAAATTCCAGGACTATGGTTTGAGGTCTTTCACAATAAGTATGCGAACCTGGGGACAGGAATATTTTTCATAGCTTTTGGGGGTTAGAGGGAATGTTAAGGATGTTCTAGCACAAGGGTTGGCAAACTGGCCAGTGGCCCGCTGCCTCTTTTTTTTTTTCTGGCCCAAGAGCTAATGGTTACATTTTAAATGATTATATAAGTACCTACATAGTATCCTTGATTTTACCTCTTGGCCCACAAAGCCTCAAATGTACTATCTGGGCCTTTAGAGAGAACGTTTGCTGATCCGTGATGTAGCACACCCCCTCGGGATTCTACAAATGAGAAAGCTCAAAGAGGGCAGACCGTTTGCCCAGAGTCACGGAGCTGGGTGAGTACTGGGGTTGGGATCTGGTCCTGTTTGTCAAATTCCTGGCCCAGGTATCTTAGATGACATCAAATACATCTAAAACAGTTCCACTTCTTCTCGCGAAAACAGAACCATTAACTACGGAACTACATTTAGTTTTCAGTGATAACAAATGAATTATCAAAAAAGACATCTTATCCTGTATAAACGTGGGGAACCTCTGTGATTCAGTGAGAAGAGCTGCAGCATGTTCGGGGCAGGGTTTGAGCGTCTGGCCTTCAGTCACAGCCTGTCACGGCCCTGTGACTCCTCAGAGACGTCCAGCCCCCCAGGACCATCACCTTCCCTGGGCACCAGCGGTGGGGAGGCTGTGGACGCGTGTGCCACACCAAACAGAATTCCTCGTAGACCCGGGTTGCAGGGCAAACAGCCTTCATGCAGGAAGGCTCTCTCCCCTCTGGGAATCATGTTCTGATTTTAAAGCTGAATTTGTTAAATAAGGAATGGCTCACTCCGGGCCTAGTTCTAATTACTCATAGTCTGTGTTGAGATTCTTTGTCTTATTAGTGAGAACAATTCAGTTCTGAGCTTCCCAAATCACTGCTCCTGCTCAGGTTGGCACTTGGCTGCCACACCTGAGTATTAATAATCAATTGCTTTAAAGGATTCAGCTGGGGTAAAAAATATATATATATATATATATATGTCAGTCAAATGTCCCATGAAGTAATCTGGTCACGGTCCTTGAGGGTTAGGATGTGAGCCAGGCGAGAGCGTCAGCATGAGCAGCTGTGACAGCCGGAGTGTGGTCTGTGACAGGGAAGACATTCTGCTTTGGCCCTTGGACAAGAACACATTCCCACCACAGCCCTAAGAAACCGCAGGAGAGGAAAAGCGAAGATATTGCTAAACCATTGTCATTAGAAAGCAGAGGCTATCATTTTCTGGATTCCACAGTCAGCATGGGGTTCTATTTTCTACTGTTTCTGTTAGTGGGTTGGTACTGAGTGTTAAGTAAATGTTCTTTGTGATACCCAGGCTTACATTGAGGCAGGAGCTCACAGAATCTCCCATCCTCCCACCTCTTTGGTTAAGACCCTGTGCCAATTATGTGAAAGAAAGTGTTGGGCAGTGTAGGCTAGTTCCACTCTTTTAGGGAGGTGTCTCAGGCAGTATGGGCAGGGTTCAGAAAAGAGGCTCTGGTCAGTTGGCACAAGGCTGGATGTTGGGCGTGTCCACTGGGGTGCACGTCCAATGCCATCTGCAGAGTGGTGCAGCTTTTCTCTTGGTTTGGCTGATGGAGAATTGGAGGCCCTAGAGCCATGGCTTCCAGACCCTGGATTTATACAATGGCCCACTGGGGTGGAGGAAATAAGTATTCAGACTTCTATTGGGATTTTACTTTTATCACCTCCTCAAAAAATTTCTATTGCATAGGTTTTATAATGGATATAATATATCAAGAGAACTGTACATGTATCCAATTTATAAATAAACACTCATTTTTTTCATAAGTATGAACAAACGTATTTCCCCCCAAAAAAGGTTTGGATATAGCTGCTCTAGATCTTAGCAATGAATCTACCAAGAAGAAAAGGCAGGGCATGTTTTTGAAACTCTCAAATCCCTGTTCATGCCAAAACTCCAGATTCCTAAAATAGATGCGAGATCTATCTGCTCCAGTTACGGTGGTGACATGCCATTCTACATGCTTTTGGTCTTCATGCTGGTGAACCAGGATGAGTCATCCAAGCACAGTCTAGACCTTTGCCAAGCTGTTTGGTAGGTGCTGTGTCACTCTCACTGAAGTGTTCTGTGGTGGCCCTGAGTCCCCGATTTACATGAATGCTGGACTCTCTTTTTGTTGTTGTTGTCGTTATTGTTTCAAAAATCCTTCAAATTCTTTTTTTAAATTTATTTTATTGAAGTATAGTTGATTGACAATGTTGTTAATTTCTGCTGTACAGCAAGTTGATTCAGTTATACACATACATACATTCTTTTTCATATTCCTTTCCATTATGGTTTATCACAGGATATTGAGTATAGTTCCCAGTGCTATACAATAGGACCTTGTTGTTTATCCATCCTATATATAATAGTTTGCATCTGCTAATCCCAAACTCCCAGGCCATCTCTCCCCCACCCGACTCCCCCTTGGCAACCACAAGTCTGTTTTCTATGTCTGTGAGTCTGTTTCTATTTTGTAGATAAATTCGTTTGTGTCATAGTTTAGATTCCACATATAAGTGATATCATATGGTATTTGTTTTTCTTTGACTTACTTCACTTAGTATATTAATCTCTAGGTCCATCCATGTTGCTGCAAATGGCCTTATTTCATTCTTTTTTTTATGGCTGAGTAGTATTCCATCATATATATGTACCACATCTTCTTTATCCATTCATCTGTCGGTGGACGTTTAGGTTGTTTCCATGTCTTGGCAATTGTGAATAGTGCTGCTATGAACACAGGGGTGCGTGCATCTTTTCAAATTATAGTTTTGTTTGGATATATGCCCAAGAGTGAGATGGACTCTACTTTCTGAGTGTACACAGGACACAACCTTAGTGGGGATCCTCTGGTGGTGGGAAGAGCATTGGGTAGAGACTGAGAGGGCTGGGGTTCATTCATTCACTTGATAAACAGTTACTTCTTCTCTGGTACATGCTGGACACTGGCAGTACCTGGATCTTATTTCCTCTTTTATAAAACAAGGTGAGATGGTTTCTAAGTTTCCTCCACACTCTGACTGTCCTTTAGTAATTCTTCCCCATATTCCTGCTGTTCTTAATTACGTGCTTTTGGATCACTCATCATTACCTCCAAAGACAAAAGGTATAAACATCTTCTTTTTAAATGTGGTTAATGAAACAGTAAGCATGTGACACAATGATCTATAAAAGCAGGGTTACATTTTTTCCTTTATTTTTTGTAAGTTGCAAACTTCCAGCATAAAATTGAAAATTAATAGCAGCTAGCTTAAAAGAGAATATAAAATGAACACTTCCTCACTTAAAAGAGCCCTCACCTCCTTTAATGTCTCCTCTTAGAAGAGAAGTCCAATTTGGGAGCTTTTTAGTCCCCCCCAATCTCCACTTCAGCATAAAAAAAAAAAAGGGAAAATGGTCAGATGGTCTGGCTGAAAGAGAAATAAATAGGGTTTTCAGGATGACCCACGTGATAATCTGAACGCAGACTGGATTTTGCCATTAAAGGAAGAAGTATCCATACTGGAAAAAAGAGAGCAGCCCTTGTGATCTATGGCTTGTCAGTCTCTGCCTGAGCCCCTCTGCTGCAACTGCACCATTTGGCCCCTAAATAGAGGCTTAGCCCCACCCCCGACTCCAGGGCCAATCCTACCTTGCTCTGGGAGGGAATGAATAAGCCGAAGCCCAGCCTCTTGGCTCAGGCTGTGAGTACTGCTCTCTCTATTGCTCTGCCCGGTCTTCTCCTGGTCCACATGCCAGCCTTGCTCCCTTCCTGAGTCTCTGCCCTGGTGGTGCCCCTGGTACTCTACTCCTCCAGGACCTTGAAGGCCCCTCTCCCTGGGACTAGGCCATACTCTGCTGGTTGACAGCCTGCATGGTGCTCCCTTCCTGTCTTGTGTTTCTCAGGGCCATGTTCTGTTCCTTCTCAGAGCAAACTCTTTCCCAGCACCGGCCCCATCTTGAGTAGAGGGGTCTGATTTTAAATGCCCATCTTCTCCGGTTAAACTTCTCTCACTGCCCAGTGGTGTCATGAAATACAAAATTGTCAAATCCATCAGCAAAATCCTATTCACTTTAACCTTTCAAATATACCCCAGAATCATTGCCACTGCACCACTCCAGCTGCAGCCACTCTTGTCTCCCTCAAGAGACAACAGTATCTCTGCTTCTACACTGCCCACCTCCCCCGACCCCTGTTTTCCACACAGCAGCCAGGGTGATCTTTTATAAGTGGAACTTGGATCTAGTTAGGTTCAAATCTAAGCTCCTCACTCTGGCCTATGAGGCCCTGCGAGCTTGACCCCCACCCACCCTTAGACCATTTCCTACTGCTTTCCTCTTGAATCTCTGTGTTCCTACCACATTGGTCTTCTGACCTTGTTGCCACCACAGGGCCTTTGCACAGCTGATTTATCTACCTAGAAGGGCCTTTCCTCTGATCTGTGCATGACTGGCTGTTTCTTTCTTTTTTTTTTTTTTTTTAACATCTTTATTGGAGTATAATTGCTTTTGGCTGTTTCTTTAAGTCTTAGCTCAAATTTCAGCTCCCTGGAAACCCTGAGTACCCAATTCTGAGTAATTCTCCAAACCTAGCCATTTGTTCTCTCTTGTGCCACCACCCTGTTTGATTTTTGTCAGAGTGTTTAGCACTATCCAGCACTTTCTAATTTACTTAGTTGTCCTCTTGTTTGTTGACTGTCTCCCTCGACTAAAATGTCAGCTCCACGACAGCAAAAACTTTGCCTGCCCCACCCCGACATTGTCCCTACCACTTAGAGATGTTCTGACACACAGTAGGAGCTAAATTAATGCTTGTCAAATTAGTGAACAAATGAATGAATGAGTTCTAAATGCAGCCAGGACAGCCTTTGTTTATGTAAAAGAAAGCATATAAGAAGAATATTCTCCTGGGATTAGGGTTTGCCAGAAGCCAAACTTGTTCTGTTTTATTTTGTTTTTGTTTTTAATCTGAAATCAAAAGCTATAATAGACATAGTCATTGTAGAAAATTTGGAAAATACAGAAACCACAAATCCAGAATTTTAAAAGCACCTGCAATCCCCTGTGTTCAAACTGTGGTATGAATGTGTATAATCCATTCTATATATTTTTAACAAATATTGGACTACACTAGAGATACTATTTTGTACTCCGCTTTTTCACTTATTAATATAACATGAACATTTGTCTATGCATTAAATATTCCTCCACTATTTTAATTTTAACGGACATACATTATTCCATCACATAAATAGACAAAAATATCTTTCACCCCCTCCATCTCCTACCTAAACTATATGTATATGTATATGAATGTCTCTTATGTAGCTACAAAACTGAGTATAACCGTTTTTTAAAATCTTTGATAATTTGAAAGGCAAAACTTAGAGTGGTTGGACATTTTTCTTGCATTTCTTGCCATTTGTGTTTCTCTTTTGAGCATACAACTAGAATGTGAGAGAGAGAGAGGCCCTTGGCTGGTGTGCTGGGTGAAGGATTGGGTCCCGCTGCCTCTAGTTTCTTGGTTACCTAGCAGCAACACAGGAGCCCATAGTTCCAGAAGAGCCTGTTTTTTTCAACAGGGAGACACAGATGCCTGTTTCTTAATACCATCTGCAGAGCTGTTGGGAAATATGGAAAAAAATTGGAGCTCCATTTATTGATGCAGCCCAATTCAATTTCCTTTACTCAGAGAAAAATGGTTCATCTGTAATGGCGACTTGTGCCTGGAGGGAGTGAAATAATACAGCAGAAGTGATGAGAAAACAAATTCATCCTGTACAGAGACAAAGGAAATAGATTCTTGGCTGAGAGTTCTAAACAGACGAAAAGAGGCTGTTCTAACTGGAACCAGTAAGGACAGCGTTGTCACCCATTATTCTTCCAGGAAAACCTCTGGGCACTGACATCTGACAACACTGCACTGTGAATAGATTACCTTGATATATCTAAGTTATGGAACATCAGGCAAATTTCAAGTCCTAGGTTTGACCAGGATAGAGGAAAAACTCTTTGTTTACATGGAAGGAATAATCTGAGTTATAGGTCATCTTAGTCAGAGAGAGATGGCTTAAATTCTTCTCCAAGGAAATTCCTCATGCATGTTTTTGAAGAATGCAATATAGCTGTGAAATTCCTGGTCCCTGTCCAACATCTGTGGGAGATTTTCACCTGGTTTCATGTATGGACAGCTGTGGAAGGTTTCCCTTCATGTTACCATCACCCTTATAGAGGGGTATCTATAGGTATTCAGGCCTTATCTTTATTCACAGGGTTTTAAGAGCACCATGCGCCAGTGAATAAGAGTGTCTCCTATAGTAGATAAATCAGAGAGGGAATGGACAGTTCTGCATCTGCACAGTCTATGGGTGGCTTGTTGGGTGTTGACTCCCATAAGGCTCCTTGGTGCTGTCAATGGTTGGTACCTGATCCTTGGAGACTGCGGTCTCTTATTTTACACTCTCCTCTACTTGTAACCCCTTCAATTTTCCTTTTATTCAGAATTCTGTTGTGCAGTCTGCAGGTTGAGGAGGTCTTTCTGTCTTGGAGAATGGTTTGTGAGATTAATGGCTAAGTATTTGTGGTCGTTGTTTTATTGTTGGGTAGGTTAGGTTTGCTCTCTGGGCTGAGGATCAAGAAAAGGCTTCCAGGACTTTTGTGAGCATGGGTGAATCAGTCAATTAACATTTTAAAACATTGCCTTACCACGGTTGGAAGACAGTAAAGCTTGCTCTTCATTGGTGTTTGGAAATGGAGAGACCACTGAACTTGGAATAAGGAGACAGGATTCTAGGTGTGGTGTTTTCACTGACGAGGGTGACCTTGACCTCCTCTCTGTTTCTCTTGGATTAGCGTCTTTGCATTAGAGCTCAGCCTCACGCTGCCACCCTATACTCTCAGCTGCTTATTGGCCGCCTCCACTTGGACGCCACACAGCAGCTCACAGCTCACACATCAGACTTAATGGGTTTACGACTACACTCGTGTCCTCATCCTTCCCCAAATCCCAGTCTCCAAACTGCTCCTGCTCTGACTTGGTTAATGACAGTACCATCCTTGAAGTTACCCCAACCAGAGAGACCTGGAGGCCATCCTTGCCTTGATACCCCTCCCATGCTCCACATCCACTCGGCCACCACCGTCAAGTCCATCCCAGAGGTAACTCTGACATCTGCCCCGGCTCTTCAGCCTGCTGCTACAGCTTCATTTCAGGTCCCCTCTTCTCTTTCTGGGGACACTGCAGTATCTTCCTTATTGATCTCCCTGTAACCCATCCTGTAAACTCCTGCTAGAGCAATCACCCTTATTTGAAGTAGTTTCTAGAACCTCCTCATTGACTGTGGAGCAGAGTCCAGCCCCGAAAGGTGTTCACGGCTCCTCACAATCTGGTCCACGCTCACCTCTCCAGCCTTATTTCCCTCCTTTGGTCCTGCCCAACCCTCTCATCATTCTGTGAATGCAGCTCCCCCCACGCTGTCCCAGTACCACAGGCCCACGTGGGCTCCTCTCTGCTGGTTCCTTTACTGGGGCTGCTCTTCCAACTTCCCTCTGCTCCATCTGCTAGATCCATACCGTTTTGTCAAGTGGCTCCTCCTCTATGAAATGTCCCTGGCTTAAAGACAGAACTAATAGCTTTCTTCGCTTTCATTCTTACATTGATTCTTCTTTTTAGCTTTATTGAGATATAATTACATATAACATTGTGTAAGTTTAAGGTGTACAATGTATTGATTTGATACATTTATATGGTGCAAAATGATCACCACCATAGAGTTAGCTGACACTTCCATCCCATCACATAATTATCATTTCTTTCTTATGGTGAGAACATAAGATCTACTCTCTTAGCAACATATAAGTATATAATACTGCGTTATTAGCTACAATCACCATGCTGTACATTAGACCCCCAGATATTGTTAATCTAATAACTGGAAGCTTGTACCCTTTGACAAATATCTCCACCACCACCCCGCCCCGCCTGCCCCTGGTAACCACCACTCTGCTCTCCATTTCCCTGGAGGCACCACTTACATTTGATTCTTAAAACTCCTCTGTCTAACCGTTAGTTTACATGTCTGGTCTAACTGGGTGCCCCTCCCTGCACAGCGCCTGGTATCTGTTCATTAACCGGTGGATGGTTGAATGGAAGGTGAGCCATTCTAGCCAGCTTTTCTGTTCCTGACCCTAAGCCCTGAGATTAAATATAAGCCATACTATGGAATAAAACAGAAAAAAATTCAGAGTTCTCACCTGCTTCCACTGAGAACTCGTAAGTACAATGCGTATTTGTAATACATTAGGCTTTTTATATTATTTAAAAATGACTAGTGAGGTTTTTTTTATATTCTTTGCTCTAACTTTATTTTTTAAGGATTTAAACATTTCCCTATTGGAACAGAGTATGCTCATTTTAAACATCTTGGAAGAAATCTTGTAGTCAATTTTTGGGGGCAGGGGCTAAATTCATTCTTTGGAAGATAGAGGCAGTGGCCCAGCAATACCTTTATCTTAAGTCACAAACATGTTTTTTAACTTTTGTTTCTTACCCAAAGCTGACTGCTTGGAATGATATGCTCTTTCTTGTTTGGAAATAAGATGGAGTGTCAGGAAAATATGAGGAAGTGTGGGAGGTTCTTAGGTTGTCAGCAGGCCTCTTGATTCTTAGTCTCCGGCGGGTCCTTTCATGGCTTTTTCTGCTTGGCAGAAGAGATTTGGAAATAGAGACTGAGATGCCCATTTCATTGCAGCTAGAGCATCTCATGCTACTTCTAAGGCTTTCGTAGAGTTAGACTTGTCCTGCCCCTCACCCCACTGTGGGTTTCCTTTCTCTTTGATTTGATTGATAGAATCTGGATTACCAGAAAATGAAAAGAAAAAAAAAAATCCTAAAAGACAAAACATTAAGCAAATTCACTTGAGAAGTTACTGAATACCTTTTCTCCTAAAGCTCTAGAGAAGTTTCCAGCATTATACTCTGGGACCTAATTGGGAAGGTTATTTAAGCAAATGTCATTCTTCATCTTTAGATTTTCCACTAAGTGTATGGAATCTATCTCTATTTGTTAAGATTCTGTGGCCATGAGAAATTATCACTAAGCTTTTGTTCTAAATTTATGAGCTAAAAGTTCTAAGAAAATCCCTACTGGGTATGTTTGAAAGAAGCTCTCTGACAGTTTGAAGTGAGTGAAGTGAACAGATGTGTGTTTTTTAAAACTTGCTTTGTATCTAGATGCTCTGAGATGAATGTGTCAGAGGGTGAGAGGGCAGATGCATCAGATGCCAGTGAGGTGGCTGAGACTGGGAAGTGGGTGGGGAAGAAGGATTAGGAGGTGGAATTGGCAGGTGGGTGATTGTCTAGATAAAGGGTGAGGGAGAAGGAAGGTTCAGTGATGCTGTGTGTTTGGGGGAAGGTATGATGTTCCTGGAAGGCACTCCTTTATTTTCACAGGACTCCTAATCTTTAGGAGTGGCTCCTAATCTTTAAGCCTCTGTTTCCTTATCTGTAAAATTTAGAGATAATAACCCTAGTTAATATGGTAGTCATAAGTATTAATTGACCCATAGCAACAGGATATATATATATATGTATATATATATATATTTTTTTTTAACTATGAAAAGGACAAGGGTACTCTCAAAAATACGATCAGCATCCCTGAGAGAATGTATATGAAGGGCTTAGAGCAAAGCCTGGTGCATATCAAGTAAGGGTGACCTATCATTACTCTAAAGCAAAAGTAATGAAGACTCTGATTCAGGTGCCAGAAAGAAAGCCCCCAAACAGACTTCCATATGCCAGATAAGCATTCAGTATATGATAAGGTATCCTTGCATAACTGGGATCCTTCTGTCTCCTCTTAAGATGTAGGGTAAACTGTCACCCTAAGATGGTCTTTCCCCAACGGCTCCGTCTGAAGCTTCACCCCCAAAACCACTCCTGCCAAGTTATTGATGATGATAACATCCTTTTCTTCCCTTCATAGCACTCATGCTGTCTTGTCTATTTGTTGGTTTACCTGTTGCACAACTATATCGCCCTCCAGGATGGGGCCGAGACCGTGATCAGGCTCGCACTCAGTGTGCTTAGCCCACTGAAGGTGCTCAGGGAGTATCTGTTGGGTGAATGAATGACGAGCCGTCCAGTTCGTGAACTGGCTCACCTGGGTGCAGGCTTGTCTGTCCTTTTGGAGCATCTTCTAAAGCAGCCTTTCATGGACACTCTGTCAGAGAAGGAAGGAGGTGGAGAGCAGGCAAACTGAGGCTTGCTCAGATCTTGGTAAATAGCACTCAGAAAGTCAGACCCTGAAGAAAAAATTCAGTTTTAAAATTTTTAGCTCAAAATATCACACAGAATGATATACAGCACAACACATCGGTATTTTAGGCTTTGAGGTTAAAATTTCATACTCAGTTATGGCTTCTCTAGACCTCACCAACTTGCAAATATTTTAACTATATTTGCAACCCTTTTGAACTTAAAGCTCCTGCAGGTCTGGTAGGAAATAGAGCAAATTTCAGCAGCAGTTTTCTCTGGGCTGTCGCTTTTGAGGGACGGTTGGGATCTCCACCCATTCCCAAACTTCTGGTAGTTCTCCACTTTCCTACACTGTGCAGATAGTGCTTTTTTTAAATAATAATAATAATAATGACAACCACCTAAGTTTCTGTTTCAAAGATATTGACACTGAAAGGTTGGGGGGGAAAGTGAGGGACAGGACACAGGGAGGCAGGAAGGGAGAGCAGGGCAGTGTCTGATGGAGCATTCTGTCTGTATTTTCTGCCCATCTAGAAATCATCACCAGTGGCCCGAGCAGATGGAGAGAGGGCCCTGTGACACTCTGCCTGCCTTCCCACCTCTCTGTCTCTCTCTGTGTCTCTGACTCTCTCTCATTGTCTGTCTCGGTGCGCATAAGCTGCCTGTCTAGAGATACCACAGTTGTTGTCAGTGTATGGGATGGTCAGGGCAACAGATGCATGAGCCCTTATGCTAGAATCCTCTACAGCCATGAAGTTCCTGTGAAGAGCATTCTCCTTCCCCACAATGATGCTGAGGAGAGCCCAGCTGTGCTGTTGAATTTCTATTCTATTCTGTCTGCAACTGTAATTCTCCAGAGGGGTTTATTGGCCTCTTTCCCACCACTGCATGGTGATGCCTGGCCCCGCCGAGCAGTGCTCTCATTTTACAGGCAGGAAGCACTCAGTGAATGCTTCATCTAATAAGGGGGATAATAAAAGGAGAGCATTTGATATGCCAAAGCACCTTATACATTTTCAGAGCTTTCTTCACGTGAGTTATCATAATTTGAGCCTCATGACCATTTCCTTGACATGGATAGAACAGATAATGTTGCCTCACTTTACGAAGGAGGAAATTGAATTATGCAGATGATTGACTACCTGACCAAACAGCCCTGTCACTTAGTGGTGCTGGGAACTGCTTCCATTTCTCTTATTATACACCCAAGAATATACCCATTGTATCACAAATATAGCATTAAAATGTTTTATATCATTATTATATTTTATTATATGATAAATATAATCTGTGATAGTGCCCAGGACTCTTAATAATTGGTACTTAATGTCTAAATTTATTACAAAGAACATTTAACGTATGTAATAGCTTTTTATTATCTTTCTAATTGGAGTTAGCAGTTAGCTAAAATTTCAGTGAATCTCCATAACTCTTTTAACTGATGGCCAAATCCACTACACCTGTGAAATCTGTGAGTTTTCAAAACAGCTACTAAGGTACATGATATTTATTGTGCCTGCTACATATCAGGCACTCAGTTACATAAGTGCCAACATCAGTACTATTCTACAGGCAGAAAACTACAGTTCAACAAGCTTATGTAGCTTTCCCAAGGTTACAGGGCTGGTCAGGTAAACTTAACAACCTGCAATGCTGCTTCCCTACTATTTGGGGAGAAGTAACTAGAAATGTTAGAGACAGATGGTTGATAGAAGGAAGAAAATCCAGATGATTTAAAATCCTGTCTTCCCCTTGAGTAAAGGAGAGAAAGGAATGAGCATGTGTTAAAAAAAAAAATCACTAATTTTTCTTGAGTGACCTGTGCCGGGCACTGATCTGAGCATGCCACGTGGATTACCTATTAATCCTCACAACAGCCCTGGGAGGTAGGTCCTGTGCTCATTTTATAGGCATGGAAACTGAGGTCAGAGATGAATGGTACAGCCGGTATTAGAACCCAGAGCTTGTGCTTTAAACCTTGCTTTCTGTAACTCCTTAGTAAGTTCTGATTCACCAACCAGGAACCAGCACTACACAAGGCAGTTGATATACATGATCTCATTTCCTTGCCCTAACATCCACGGGAGAAGTACTGTCTCCATTTTCAAATGCACCAGGGTTCCAAGTCGTCCAGTAGCTCCCAGTCACCCACAAAGCAGAGACAAGCTTGCTCCCTTGCCTCAAATCTGTGTCAGGAAGTTTGTCACAAAAGTAGACATGCAATCCAGGCTCGTGAACTGCTCTTACCATTGAACTCTCTTCCTCTGCTGTGGCTTCTGCCTGATTTATCAGTGTTTCTGGCATCTCACTGTGGAAAATCGATTCCCCTCTTCACACATATCCGCTGCTTTCTTTAGCCTCTTGTCACGCCCAGACATGTATTCCTGATTCTTCAAACAAACAGACAAATCTAAACAGGAAAGATATTCAAGGGCACCCAAATGTTGTGCTGTTGATATCAGTCTGTGAGCACAGTGCCTCAAATGAAAACAAGCCTCCTGTGCAGTTCCTCCCAGAATCCTTGGGTTGGCTCCGCATCCCTGCCTTCCTTTGCTTCTTCCTCTTGAAATGTAGCCACACCTTTGGGTAAAGTAGAGCAAGGTAGAGAGAAATAGCTGGGACAATATGGGATGCTGGTCCTTCTAGGTTCCCTCTCTCTAAATAAAAGCTGAAGGTCCCCAGAAGAAAGAGGGTGAAAGAATCTTCTTAAGATCTCTAAAAGTAGCACAAAGAGTGGGAACAAGCTAAAAAAAGGGAAAAATTTTACATGCACGAAGTGCAAAATATTATGACTAGTTGTAGTTAATAAAAGGAAAGAAGGAGACACTTCAAAACTATAGTGAGATTTGAAGCTTGAGAATTAATGGAGAATAACTCTCCTGGTGGAAAAGAACAGAAATAAAGTATGGTGGTGGTTTTGTTTCAGGTTTTTAATTTGCTTTCTTGGGTTTTTTTTGTTGTCTGTTTTTGTTTTGTTTCGTTTTTTTGGAAGGGCTGTTTGTTTAGAGTGGGCTGTCAGGTTCACATCATGTTGTTTTTATAATTTATAACGATAAACACACAGATTCATCTGTATTCCCTCCAAACAGGCAAAGGGAGATTTTCTCAATATCTGAGCCCTGGTCTACTGCTATGCAAATGAGCCCACATTAATCTTTGAAATCTTTTATCTGTGTTACTGCACAGCATTGATTCATCTGGGATGGGGATTTTCTGATCTGTTTTCCAGTATCCTAAAGATTTTCAGTAGTTCTTCAAGAACCACTGTTGGTGGCTAGTGAGGCAAGACCTAGCAGGTACTACCCCAGGGCCCCACTCTGTGCAGTCTGTTTTATATATGGGGATTCTGCTCAGAATTATATCACAAGGGGAGTTGCAAAGGCATGAAGATTTTGTGAATTTTTAAGGGTATTTAACTTTCAAGTGTCGGGTTTGGAAATTGACTAATGGCCCTGAGAGTAGGAACTGCCCTACTATACCTGGAACTGACAACCCGTGGGCAGGGTGAGGGAGCCCCCTGGGAGGTCTCTAGCGGCGACCTCAGCCCACAGTGCACAACGGGCTACCACCCTTCTCCCCTTTCAAGATTTATAATCTGGTCCATAATGTACATTTTTTACATAGTTGAGGTCATACTGCTTATTATATAAACTGCTTTTTCCACTAATCAATACATTGCAAGCTTTCCCTCACATCATTAAACTCCTAAACATACATTTTAATGGATGTACAATATTCCATCACATGTATTTAGTCATTTTCCCACTGGAAATTTAGATTTATTTTTTTCTTTTTGCTATAATAAATGATACTCTGATGAAAATCTTTGTCCAAAAATTTTTGTCAACGTTTCTCATTATTTCCTCAGGCTAAATTCCTAAAAGTAGAATTTCTGAGTCAACAAATATCACTCCTATAAAACTCAATATATTTTTCTAAACTTCTTTCCAGAAATGCTAAATCAATTTATATTCCCACAGTGAAGTATAACAATGCAGAATTTCAGCTGACTGCCCTGCATATAATGGTTTGTTTTGTCAGGAGAGGGAATAAAAAGAATATTTTTATTAGAAAATTATCTTTTGCCCTCAGTAGCTATTTAAAGTAGAAAAATGCATGCATGCATAATTAAATAGTGGGAGGAAAATTTTTTTTCTTCTAAAAATGAGAGTGGGAAAATTATACCAGCCAAGAAATAGAACTGAAGGATAGTGTGTGGGGGCACAGTTGTTAATCAGTTGAAATTTTTTCAAATATAGGAATTTTTCAATATTCTGAAAACATTTTGCTCCCTGAGCACTTACTCTGGGATGCAAGCACATTTCATGCCTCAGAGGTACAAGTGCAAGACTTTCAAAAGTCCTGAGACAGAGAATGTAACATTTAGATCCTGCATTGAAAACACAGTGGGGGCAGTAACAGCTCTCTTCCTGGGGGACTGTCCTCTTAGTCAACTGATGTTAATTGGATGCTTAGGTTCAAATCATGGCTTTGCCACTTACTAACTCTATAAATTTGGTCAGGGCAGTTACTTTCTCCAGGATGTTGTTTCCTGCTCTATAAAATGAAGAAAATTTTAGCATCCCTGTGAGAACAGAGATAATGATGTGAGGAGCTCAGCAATTTGTCCAGAGCTGTGCTGTCTAACATGGCAGCACCCTGTGGCTGCTGAGCACTGGCAATGCGGCTG
Source organism: Balaenoptera physalus (assembly GCF_965194825.1). Classification (NCBI taxonomy): domain Eukaryota; kingdom Metazoa; phylum Chordata; class Mammalia; order Artiodactyla; family Balaenopteridae; genus Balaenoptera; species Balaenoptera physalus. Next base: position 82,049,387 of record NC_138886.1, on the reverse strand, counting down.
GTCTGAATGGAGACATGCTGTAAGTGTGCAAATGCACACCAATTTCAAAGACTTAGTACCAAAAGAGTATCTAAACTATTTTATTATTTTGATATTGTTATATAGTGAAGGATACTATTTTGGATATCTTGGCTTCAAATAAAGAGCATTATTGGGGCTTCCCTGGTGGCACTGTGGTTAAGAATCCACCTGCCAATTCAGGGGACACAGGTTCTAGCCCTGGTCCAGGAAGATCCCACATGCGGCGGAGCAGCTAAGCCCGTGCGCCGCAACTACTGAGCCTGTGCTCTAGAGCCCGTGAGCCACAACTGCTGAAGCCTGCGTGCCACAACTACTGAAGCCCGTGCACCTACTGAGCCTGTGCTGTAGAGCCCATGAGCCACAACTACTGAAGCTTGCGTGCCACAACTACTGAAGCCCGTGCACCTAGGGCCCGTGCTCCACAACAAGAGAAGCCACCGCAGTGAGAAGCCCGTGCACCGCAACGAAGAGTATCCCCCGCTCGCTGCAACTAGAGAAAGCCCACGCACAGCAACAGACCCAATACAGCCAAAAATAATAAATAAATTAATAAATAAATTTAAAAAAATTTTTTAAGCATTATTAAAATTAATTTTAATTTATTTCTTTTACTTTTCATATGCTTTCTTCTTTAATGTGGCTTGCGTTGTATTTTTATTGGACAGCGCTGCTCTAGAACGTAATAAAGATTCAAATTTTTTTTAAAAGAAATCAAGGGGGGGGTTCTCCATTGCAGAGTTGTCCAGTTGTCGTTTTTATCTTTGGGGGGACATTCAATTCTTAGGACACTGTAGGGCATTTGGCTGGGGTCCTCTGGCCTGGATGGTTTAGGACAGGCTGGGGTAGGCATGATGCATATTATTTCATTGTCTGTTAGGGGAGTGAGTGGAGAGTTTAAAAATAGCAGCCCCCTCCCTCCTCCGGCCCCATGCTGATCCCTCCTGAGTTATTTCTGTTGGCTGCATTAGGAGCCTGACATTTGATTCATTCAGTGCGCCCTGCCTCGGTCCTTTAAAACAGAGTGGACAGTTAGTGAAAGGTCAAAGCCACTATGGCTGCCGGTAGCTGCCCTGGGCCATGACGGGCGGAGGAGACTGAGGGAACTGAAGAACCAGTAATGGCAAAATGCTTGGTCAAGATCCAGACTCGGAGGGGTCTCCGCCTGCAGTTGGTGAACCACTGCAGCAGCAACGTGTTTGTCCGTCTGCTGAGACACAGTCCCAAGATCACAGCCAGAAACACGGGTACGTGCCCTGCGCTGGGCTCTCCTCCGCGCCTGAGAAGAGTGCGGGCTTTCCAGCTGCCGGCTCACCGCGGGCCGGCGGCTGGGAGAGAAGCCTAGGCGAACCCAGTGTCAGAGGTTTGTGATAAGGATGAGAAAGAGAGGGAGGAAGAAAAGCAGAGAGGCAGGCGGGAAGGAGAGAGTGAGCAAGCGAGCGCTGAGGGAAAATGGGAGGGCTTGAAAGGGGGGTCCTGGCCCTCCTATTAAGTGAAATGGTATGAAGCCGTCCTAAAGGCTAACAAATTACATGCCAGTAGTAGCCCGGTTAGGAAGGAGGCAGCAGTGGGGTGTCCAATCCAGATGGCCCAGGAATGACTGAAGATCATAGAGAGGACAGACTGGATGATCAAAAGATGCTCCTCCTTCCTTTCATTGTTCAAAGTTTAAGATCTTCATGTGTGCTTGCGTGGATGAGGCAAAACTCCCCTTTATCTTCAAAGTAGAGCTGTCCTGAAATACAATAGCAGTTAAAGAACTGGGATCAAACTGATGTTCTGCTAATTTCCTTTTCATTGAAAATGTATTTTGTGTGTTATTTTGTGGTCCTTGGGGGAAAATAGGAATTGAAATAGGAATTTTAAAAAATCAGAGCCTACAGCAGGAAAGGAGCTGCTGTTATATATGTATATGTGGTTTTCACCAAATGATTAAAATTTTTAAAATCCGGGGAAATGTCTGGAATTGGCCATACCACATGCACATGTGTGGAACTGACTTCTGAGTGAATTGAAATGAAATTAATTGTATTTGTATAATGACATAGATAAATAGATGATGTGTTCTTATTATAAAAGATTTTTAAAGTACAATTTTATAGAATGTTTTCCTTGACCCTAATACTGCTGATAGCCAGTCTATGCACATTGACATGTAGAATGGATATAGGATTTTATTTTTACATAAATGGGATTGTTCTATATGTATTATTTTACAATTCTTTTTTTTTCACTTTATCATATGGCTTGAAGGACTTTCCATATCAATACATATTAATCTGTATCCTTTTAAAAATTGGCCGAATAATATCATTTAGTGTAGAGATGTCATAATTTATTTAATCACCAAATTATTGTTGGAAAACTGATATTTCCTATTTATTAGCTGTAACAGTGCTGCAATGAATGTGCATATACAAGTATTTCTCTATGACAGATTCTTAAAAGTTGAAGGATATACACATTTTAAATTTTGATGGAAATGGGCAAATAAATTATCCTCTGAAAGACTAACACTCACTAACAAGGTGAGTACGAGAATGGCTGCTTCCCCACATAAGCACTAACCCTGATGTGACCAACTTCTAAGATTGAAAAAAAAAAATGAGATTTTATTGTTTTAATTTGCCTGTTCCTTTTTATTAGTGAGGGTGAGCATCTTTTCAAAGGATAATTGTCCATGTGCATTTCTCCTAGGAATTACTGGTTTACTTTGTGAATTTCTGTTTTGTTTTTGTCCTTCCCTTATAGATTGTGGGAATTCTTTTATAATCTGCATATTAATCCTTTGCCTTTTACAAGTATTAACTTCTTTCCTCATAATTTGTTCTTGGCTTTTAACTTATTTTAATGTTAACTTTGTAGCACAGGCACTTTTCATATGCACAGACAGCTTCTGCATGTGCAGACTACTTAATGTTTTTATGTTCTAAGTTTTATTATTTTATGTCAGTTTCCCTCATTCCAAGATTACAAACATGTTTTCTGTGTTTTCATCCTCATAATTTATGCATTCGCTTGAACTATGTGAAATTGCTGATACTCAACTGCTTTTGACCTACAAAAATGGTGATTTCATGTGGTTTGATCTAATATTTGTTTTTATTTGACCTGTTAACTTCTTTGGAATTTTTATGTGTGTTTGACAAGAAGAAGGGGTATACTTTTTCCCTCTCCCAATTGGTTAGTGATTTTTCTCAAAGTTATTTATCATAACCTTTCATTATTTTCAAAGGTATATTTCTGAATTGCATATTTTAGTATTCCTGCTCCATTATTAACTATAGTATAGTTTTGACATCAGACAGGTCAAGTTCCCCCTCATGGATCTTTTTTTATCCAGAGTTTCCTGATTAATCATGTACACTTTCTCCATTTGTCATTTCTGAAAATGTGTTGAGATTTGTATTGAAATTGCAGTGAATTTTAGTTTAATTAGAGGAGATCTAGATCTTCAAAATAACTGACTTCTCCTATTCAGGAACACTGCTATATTCCTTCATTTTTTTCAGATTTTCTTTTAGGTTATTCAGCTATGTCTTAATGTCGTCCTCATGCAAGTTTTGCATATTTCTTATGGATATCCTGGATATTACGTGGCTATTCTAATTTGTGTGTTTAGCTATTTTGAATGGGATTTTCCATTATCATATTTTTTATGGTCTTTGCTTGTGTGTAGTAAATCACCTGCTTTGAATCTGAACACCTTACCGACTTCTGATGAACTCCCCTAGCTTATTAGAATCTTTGCCTTTTCTTGTAGATGATACTATCACCTGGAAATAGTGACAGTTTTGTGCCTTCCTTTCCAATATTTACACTTCTTATTTGTTGTCTTTATCATATTGCATTATTGAGGTCCACCAGGATGATCCTGAAGTTCAGTGAGGATTTTTTGTCATGTTCCTGACTTTGGTGTGATGATTGATTGTGATGACAGAGAGACCCATGAGATGGTGACAGCTGCATCAGTTAGCATGACATTAGCAGCAAGGAACTCTAACAAACACTGGTTTAAATAATAAAGTGATTTATTATCCAAGACAACACCAAGTCCAGAGTCAGGGATGATTCCAGGATTGAGAAGCCAGGTTCATTTTATCTCTCTGCACTGCTCTTCTCAGTTGGCCAGAACTCCCCCTCAGACCATTTGCCATCAGCATCATAGGATGGCTGCCAGAATTCCTGGTGTCTCTTTCACATACAATGTCAAGAGAAAGTCTGTATCTGTCCAGTATGTTCTTAGAAGCAAGAAACCTTTGTCAGAATTTCCCCCTCTACCTCTCTCCCCCTGGCGACTCTTCCCTTCATTTTTCATTTTCAGGGTTGGCTCACATACCCACTTCCAAACCAGAGACCGCCAAGAGAATGGAATTACCATCATTGGCTGAGACTAATCATCTGGGAGAGAAATGAATGAGTCAACCATGGAAACTGTGAGATAAGCATCTAGGAGATGCTAGAAGCATGTAGGAGAGCCTTCCGAGAGGAGGTGACAGATGAGGTCTTAGAGAACGAGTAGGAGCCATCTGAGTGCAGAAGGACATTCCAGGGAGAGGCAACAGTCTGTGCAAAGGCACAGAGGCATGATACAGCGTAACACATTGGGGCACCTCTAAATAGATAGGAACAGTGGAAATGTGTGGGGTAGAGGTGTGCTTTTTATACTGGAGTTTAAATTTTATCCTGAAAGCCATGAAAAACCTTTTAAGAAGAGGATTTGTTACCGACCAGGGTTCATGGCCTTCCCTAGTCAATAGAAATTGACTAGAGGCAAGACAAGAAATTCAGGCAAGGCTTTATTGGGGCCCCTGCTGCAGCAGGGGGGAGCGAGAACAAACAACAGGTTCCCTTGCTTGCTGGCTCCCTGAGGGGGGCAAGCTTGTTCCTTCTATGGGGTGAGGGTAGGGGTGTGTCCAGGGATCAAGCCAGAGGGGTGGCTTAGGTGTTTTGCTCACCCCTCTGGTGGTGTTGTGTGCAGGAGGTATTCTCAGTACCCTGCTTTTGCTCCTGACACCCTGTTTTTGCTCCAGGCTCTTCAAAAGTGGCAGTTGGGTTTTTTGATCTCTGTATCTTTTGGCTCCAGTATTTGCCCCAACTGCACATGCACACAGTTATTTTTAGTCCCATACAGTTTCTTTGTATTTTGTTGCTGGAGGAGAGGTGTGTCCAGGTGCAAGCACTGCAGCAAAGGGTCCCAGGTCCCAGCCTGACTCAGATTCATATGACTAATTAGGCATTTAAAAATGATTGTTCTGGCAACAATTCAGAAGGAGCCAGACTGAGGTCAGTGAAACCAGTGAGGAGGCCATTGCTGTCCTGCAGTTGAGAAGTGGTAAGCATGGGGGGGATGGAGAGGCAGGGACCGCTTTGAAAGTGAATATGGTGGCAGAGTTTGTAGAAGCTGGTGACAGATATGGGGTGAGCAGTGAGTGAGAAGTCACGGCCAACCCTTAGATTGCTGGCGTGGGTAGAAGGTGATGCCATTTACTATATAGTAACTGGTAGAGGAGGGAAAGTCTGGGGTGGGAGATACAGACTGGATGTAGAATACGAGCTTACATCCAGGTGTGTGGTGAGTCTGCAGCTCATTGGACGGTTTTGAGTTGAGATGGGTCAGAGATTCAGTAACATGTGTTTCTCAAACTAAACTAAGTCATGTTCAAACTTATCTGGTCAAATAAATTTGGGAAATATTGAGTTAAATAAAGCAAAACTGGTTTCTTCTCTTTGGGACCTCTCAGACATTTTAATATGTAAATAGTAATGTTACTGAGTGTTTACTGTGAGCCAACCACTTCCCCCACGTTAATTCATGACTCCTCTGTGCACAGTATCCCCACGCGGTATGGCCTGAATTTTTCCATTTTATAGATTTCACTGAACAGAGTGATTAAGTAACTTGTTCAAGGTCACATGACAATACAAGGCCAGGATTCAGACACAGAAAGATAATTTAAGAGCTTGTATTCTTTTTAATTTCAGCTTTATTGAGGTATAATGGACAAATAAAATTGAAAGATATTTAAAGTATATATTGTGGCAATTTGATGTACATTGTGAAAAGATTCCCCGTACTTAACTGATTAGCACATTCATTACCTCACATATTTATCAGTTTTTTGTTTTTTTTTTTTTTGGTGAGAACATTTAAGTTCTACTCTCTTGCAAATTTCAGTTGTATAAAACAGTGTTATCAACTATAATGACCATGTTTTACATTAGAACATCAAACCTTATTCATCTTACAGCTGAAAGTTTGCACCCTTTCCCTGTTTCTCCCACCCCTTAGCCCATGGCGACCACTTTTCTACTTTCTGTTTCTATGAGTTTGACTTTTCTTTGTTGTTGTGTTTTTTTGTTGTTGTTTATTTTAGATTCCACATATAAGTGATACCTTGGAGAATTTGTCTTTCTCTGACTTATTTCACCTACATAATGCCCTCAAGGCCCATCCATGTTGTCACAAATGGCAGGATTTTCTTCTTTCTTATGGTTGAATAATATTCCATTGTATACATATACCACATCTTATATCTTCTTTATCCATTCATCCATTGATGGCCATTTAGGTTGTTTCCATATCTTGGCTATTGTGAATAATGCTGCAATGAACATGGGAGTGCAGATATCTCTTCAAGATCCTATTTTCATTTCCTTTGGATATATACTCAGAAGTGGGGATTGTTAGATCATATGGTAGTTCTATTTTTAATTTTGGGGGGACCCTCCATACTGTTTTCCATAGTGGCTGCACCAGCAGTGCACAGAAGTTCCCTTTTCCCTACATCCTCACCAGCACATGTAATCACTTGTCTTTTTGATGATAGCCATGACTTTTTTGAAGTATAGTTTTTGTACAATATTATATAAGTTAGAGGTATACAATACAGTGATTCACAATTTTTAAAGGTTATACTCCATTTATAGTTATTATAAAATATATCTGAAGAAAACCATTTTTTGAAAAGATATGTGCACCCCAATGTTCATTGCAGCACTATTTACAGTAGCCAAGATATGGAAGCAACCTAAGTGTCCATTGACAGATGAATGGATAAAGAAGATGTGGTATATATACACAATGGAACATTACTCAGCCATAAAAAAGAATGAAATAATGCCATTTGCCGCAACATGGCTGGACCTAGAGATTATCATACTGAGTAAAGTAAGCCAGACAGAGAAAGACAAATATCATATGATATCGCTTATATGTGGAATCTAAAAAATGATACAAATGAGCTTATTTACAAAACAGAAATAGACTCACAGATATAGAAAACGAATTTATGGTTACCAGTGGGGAAAGGGGGTGATAAATTAGGAGTTTAGGATTAAAATATACACACCACTATATATAAAATATATTACCAACAAACACCTACTGTATAGTACGGGAAACTATACTCAATATCTTGTAATAACCTATAATGGAAGAGAATTTTAAAAAGAATATATATGTGTATATATATATATAACTGAATCACTTTGCTGTACATCTGAGACTAACACAACATTGTAAATCAACTATATTTCAAGAAAATTTTTTTAAAAAGAAAATATAAAAATAAAATATTGGCTATATTCCTGGTGTTGTACAATATATCCTTGTTGCTTATTTTATACCTAATAGTTTATACCTTTCAATCCCCTACTCCTGTATTTCCCCTTCCTCTTCACTCCCCCAACTGGTAACCAATAGTTTTTTTCTCTGTGAGTTTGCTTTTTTGTTATATTCGCTAGTTTGTTGTGTTTTTTAGATTCCACATATAAGTGATATTATACAGTATTTGTCTTTCTCTGTCTGACTTATTTCACTTAGCATAATGCCCTCCAAGTCCATCCATGTTGCTGCAATGGCAAAATTTCCTTCTTTATGGCTAAGTAGTATTCCACTGTATATATACACAACATCTTCTTTATCCATTCATCTGTTAGTAGACACTTAGGTTGCTTCTGTATCTCGGCAATTGTAAATAATGTTGCTGTGAACATTGGGCTGCATATATCTTTTTGAATTAGTGTTTTTGGTTTTTTTCTGATATATACCCAGGAGTGGAATTGCTGGGTCATATGGTAGTTCTAGTTTTAGTTTTTTGAGGAATCTCCGTATCGTTTTCCACAGTGATAGCCATAATTTTTGATGAGAGCTTGTACTCTTAACCTTAATAGTAATGTCCAAAAGGTGATAGTGTGCACAGTTTCCCAAACTAATTTCAAGGAACAATGGGCAAGGACACAAGTGACCTGCAGAGCTGTGTTGAGTAATGCTGCAGTAGCATGGTGGAGCCATGCATATGGTTGAGACTCTAAGGGGGAGGGTACAGAGTGACAAGAGCAGAGAGCTGAGGCTACCACAAATAGAGGTGAAAAGACTGTGGAAAAGACAGAGGTAGCTTAGAATCATGAGATGGAAACCAAGAGAGTGTGAAGTCACAGAGGTAGAGTGGTCTGTAGGAGGACAGAAGAGAACACACATTGTCTTTAGCAACATGGTGATCATTGGATATCTTGGTGAGAGCCATTTCAGTGGTCTGGAAGGGGCAGTTGACTGCTGCAATATGAGGACAAGGATTGACTGAATTCTCTTGAATTCTAGATATTGAAATCAAAAAAAATGGTAAGACAAAGGTTTCAAAATGTTCAGCTACTCTAGAGGCATGACCAGGAGGTTGGTAGATGAAGACCACAAGGAGAAGTGAGATTGATGTTCCTGTCTAGGAAGAACATTAGGATTTGCTGTGAAGTGTGTGTGAGTGTGTGTGTCTAAGTTTCCATTCGTCTATACTTTCCTCAGTCACTGGGATGACTCTTATGGGTTTTAAATAGAATGAGCAGGCAGCTTCCCAAGGATATTCAGAGGCATCAGGAACATTTCTAGTGTGAGATATTTTGCAGTGTCTATGCCTGAAAGTGAAAACTCTCATCTGAAAAAGTACATGTCATTCTCAGGATCTTTTCTTTAAACCCATAAGACATGAGCTTCACTTGAAGGATTAGACTTTATCCCCAGCAAAGGGAAGATAAAGGAATCACACAGGAGTTTAATGGCATACCATCTTACTACAGTTGGAAGTCTGCATGCTGCTTAATGTGGATAGAAAACATTTGGGGCACCGATAGCACATGCATAATACAGTGAACTTGAAAGCTTATTTCTAACCTAAACCATTAATCCCCACAACAGCAAGTGATTTTTTTTTTTTTTGGCTTCCAGGATACACGTAATTAGGTGACCATAAAATCTATTAGGCAAACCTTTTGAGAGTGAAAGGGGCACTGTAATAATGCTGCTAGGAAACAGGCATACCGTGGGACTGTACCAGGCAAATAGGGACAAGTGATCACCTTACATATAATGATACTGTGGTTTCAGCAAATGAAGTTGACCAATACACACAAGACTCTTCCTCTTTAGTTAAGAAGTGAGGGTCTCTCTGGGCCTCTCAGATCCCCTTCTCTTCAGGAAAACATGGTGGTTTGGAACAAGCTTTGGAGTCAGGCAGGCTTGGGTACAAACTCCTGCTCTGTTGTGTCCTGGCATCATGACCTTGTGCAGGTTACTTAACGTCTCTGAGCCTCAGTTTCCTCATTCCTCTTATGAATATCACATGATCATGTGCTTAAAATATCTATCGCTGTAAAAATTTATTAAAAATTTTAGTGCTCTTTTCCCCTCTCCCACAATGTTTCTCAATAGATACAGGAGAAATAGCTCCGCTTCGTATATGCAGGTGATTGGTGCTTTCAGGGAAAGTATATGTATAGTGTCAAGTGGGACTTTTTTTGAGAGACCTAGACTGGAAGGGATCTGGTCCATTTTTCAGGTAAAAAGTCTAAGACTCATAGAACTGAAGTGGCATGTCGAAGGACACACAGAGAGTTCTGTGGAACTGAATCTAGGTCCCCAGAATTCCAGGCCACTGTTCTTTCCACGCCATCATATTTCCTAGAAGTGGAGTGATGACCTCTTCCTTCTCTCCCACTCTTCCTTCACTCTTCTTGTCCCTATCCTCAATTCAAGAGTAGAGCACACCTCCCAGAGACAGGATGGCTACACCGATCAACATAAGTAGATCAATCAGAAGTTAGCCCACCTCAGCAAGGACGGTTCTGGTTAATAGGCAACAAATACGTGACCTCCATAGAGACCTGACAATTTTGTGTGTTCTTGAGCAGTGGTTGTCAATCCTTTCATATTCAGTGTGCCCTTCAGATTCAGTAACAAAGATCTTAATGTTCTCTCTACCATCCTGAAATGCAACTCAGAGAAAACACAGTCTACTTACACATAACTTTAAAAGTCAAAATGATGCTCTAAGTGTAATGACAGGAAAACTTAGAAGTAAGTCATTATAAAATAGTTAAGTCTTTCCAAAGGTTTTTCTTAAGCATGATTCACCAGGAGGCAGAATGAAGGCATGGGATGCTGGCTCCTCTGTGATTGTATTGGGGGGACATGGGCATCACTCAACAGATGCAAGAACGTGTGCTACTATGTAGGCATCTTGGACACCTTAGCCATTTTGGACAGCAGTGATGTGATGTTCTGAACAGGTAAACAGCTCTTGGCAGGATACTTCCTTCAATTTACCCAGTGGTTGTATGCCTGAAAAATTCAAAATATGTTAAAATCATATCTAAATGCTTTAGGTTTAAATGTAAAACACAGGTAGATTCTAGATTCAAATCATTCTAAATAGGCTTCTCACCAACATGGATAATATTTAATAGGACATCTAAGAGTTATGTGGGATGCAAAATAATTCTTTATTTTGTGGGACCATCCTATGCATTTTTTTGATGTCTGGCATCCTTGACGCCCACCCACTAAATGATGCTGACCTTGCCAATCATTGTGACCGCCAAAAAAGCCTCTACAATTTTCTAAAATACCCTCCTCCCTGCCAGGTGGTGGTACCGCTTTCTTTGTGTCCCTGCTCTGCAAGTTTAGGGGGCATTCCATAGTTGGGTACCAGCACAGAGTGACTTGGGGTGCCACAGAGGGAACCTGAATGGTGATGACCAGTGATGCCATTTGCCAAAGCCTGGAATGAGCAGTGCACAAGCTGCTTGACTGTACACAGCAGGCACATAGCCTGTCCATCATCAGTGGCCAGTCTTTTCCTTCAGCATCTTTTGATTCTCGCTATTTTACTTCATGAAGTATTTCTTCAAGTTGAATAATGATAATAATGGTATAAAAATAGTTATATTTACTAAAATATAAGTTAACATTATTGTTTCCTATGTGTCAGAAACTTTCAGCTATTATATAATTTTAATTGGGCTGCATAATTATAGAAATTTGAAAGCTATTTCCTTTTCCTTAAGCATTGTCATATCACTTCTAAAAAACGTTTTTAGTCATTGAGCTTTGTGAATACATTTAGGAGGCTTCTCATGTACTGACGAAGTAAAATAAATTCAATGAAACAGTGTAGATTGTCTCACTAATTTAACATTTCTGGTCTCTGGACATTCTTGTCCAGTTCATCAGAAAAGGCATGTAGGAAACTTTAAGCATCTATCCCATAAAGAAAATTAAGAAAATATGGGTAACCAACTATAATATAATTTCCCTTGTACTCTGTAATAGTGGACTTGTTAGAAAACTAATCTGTGTTGATAAAATGATATTGCTTGTCAATAGATTGTATGTACATATTGCTTAGAAATAGGCCAATGTAGCCTAATTTTCTTTGGTAAGATAGTAACATATAATTCCTATAGCTTTTTTTGATACAGGCAGCACTTATGCATCCATAATTTTGTTTAACCCTCACCCCAGCCTTATGAGGTAGGTGTTAACTCCTGTGTTGTTGTTAAGCAAGCTGAGCTCCAAGAATATTTTCTTAATTTTTATTTTATATCAGGGTATAGTTGATTTACATGTTGTGTTAGTTTCAGGTGTATAGCAAAGTGATTCGGTTATACATATATCTATTCTTTTTCAGATTCTTTTCCCTTATAGGTTATTATAGAATATTAAGCAGAGTTTCCTGTGCTGTACAGTAGGTCCTTGTTGTTTATCTGTTTTATGTATAGTAGTTTGTATCTGCTAATCCCAAACTCCTAATTTATCCCTCCCCGCCACCTTCCCCCTCTGGTAACCATAAGTTTATTTTTGAAGTCTGTGAGTCTGTTTCTCTTTTGTAAATAAGTTCATTTGTATCATTTTTTTTTTAGATTCCACATATAAGCCATATCATATGATATTTGTCTTTCTCTGTCTGCCTTACCTCACTTAGTAAGATAATCTCTAGGTCCATCCATGTTGCTACAAATGGCGTTATGGCTGAGTAATATTCTTTTATATGGCTGAGTAATATTCCATTGTATATACGTACCGCATCTTCTTTATTCATAAATTGGTCGATGGAAGTTACTTAAGAACTAAAGTCTCATAAGTAAGTGGCAGAACTGGGTTGTCCAACCTTTGTCTGGTCTACTTTCCACTCTATCCCACTAAAAATTTGAGCCTAGAGATGATGGGAAAAGTATTATGAAACTCCCACACATCTAATGCTAGTGGTTATAAAAACTATGACAGGGAAGAAAGCATTTATTTCCCTGCCTAACTCCTCTTTTCCAGAAACATAAGAGAATACTTCTGTTGTTGAGATCAAAGTACTGGAATACTTGGGCGACTTTGAAACATCAGTAATCTAGCTGATTTTATCACAGCATTTATCTAGCAGCATTTGTAGACTAGCAGCCTATAGGCCTAAAAATACCCACAGGCTCTTTTTGTATGGACTGCACAGATTTTTTTTTTAATTTGAATTTTAAAGCTTTCAGATGGAGCTCAATATGGTCAATTTTCCCCGGTCACCACCACTCCCTACTGTCCCATACCTGGCCTGCACTCATTCACATCAGGCACCTGCCTGGCCTGTAGAGGCACTCGCTTTTGTGACCCTGGATTAATGACCATGATTATGTCTCTCCCAGAAGCCACTATTTCACCTTGCTAGTGCTCTATTTTTCCTTCTTAGATCCTGGATTTCTCAGAAGAAAAATAAATTTGGGAAGGGGGACAGGGAGTGCTGGGGAGATGGGCTGAAATTTTACATAATGTAACTGAGAAGGTGACATTTGTTTAACAACCTGCAAAGAGGGACAGAGTGTGAACCCGTCTGAAGGCAGAGTGCTCCAAGCAGAGAGAACAGCAAGAGAGAGCTTAACTGGCATGTTTGAGGGACAGCTAGGCTTCTGTGGCTGGAGTGGCATGAACAAGGGGGAGGGTCCTAGCAGAACAAGGTCAGAGAGGTTAGGAGAGGAGGGGAGGGCTCACTGAGTAGAGCCCTAGACATCCCTGCAAGGACTTGGTTTATACTCTGAGGAAGATGAAAAACCACTAGAGGACATTGAACAGATGAGTGGCATGATCAATGTTATGTTTTCAAAGGATGAGTCCAGCTGCCGTGTTGACAATGACCCTTACATAGGCAAGGGCTAAAGCAGGGGGACCAGATGAGATGCTGCTGCAGTAATGTAAGTGAGAAAGATGGAGGCTTAGACCAGGTTGGTAGCGGTGGACACAGTAGGAAGTGGTCCGATTCTGGGTGTGTTTTGAAGGTAGAGACATAGAAGTTGCTGATGGGTCCATTGTGAGAGTGAACAGAGGAAAGTCAAGGTTTTTGGTCTGAGCAACTGGAAGAATGGAGTTGCCGTCAACAAAATACTGCAGTCCGGAAACCTGAGGTTTCCCTTTACCTCTTGTTATAGGAGAAGGATATGGAAAACAGAAGGCAGAGGGAGAATAGGTTGCGTATTAGGAAAAGGAGACTTAAGGAGGAAAGGCCATTTACAAGAGAAAATGCTGTTAGGTAAGAACACAGAGCATGGAAGATCTTTGTGACCACAGGACGGTGAAAATAGCCAAAGGGGCTGGGAGTGGTCTTTCTAGAGCAGTTATGCCACTCATATACAATATGTTGCTTTCACTGCTTTCCCAAAGAGGAGAGTAAAATGACCTTTCTTCTGGGGATATGGAATACCAGATATGTAAAGATGTAGTATTCCAGAAAGTCATAACTCTTGTCATCTTTCCTTACACTGTGAACATTTTCTCCCTTCAGGTTTCATGGAGTATTATATGATGGTAGAAAAATTACAGCTTGCATTTATTTTTTTTTAATTTTTATTGAAGTTCATAACATAAAATCAACCATTTTAACATGAAAAATATAGTACCATTTAGTACATTCACAGCTTTGCAACTAACACCTCTCTCTAGTTCCAAAACATTTTCATCACCCTAAAAGGAAACCTGGTACCCATTAAGCAGACACTCCCCATTCATTTCCTCCCTCAGACCCTGGCAACCACCAGTATGCTTCCTGTCTCTATGAATTTACCTGTTCTGGATATTTCATATGGAGATAAATGGAATCATATGTTATGTAAGCTTCTGTGTCTGTCCACTTTCACTCAGCATGTTTTTGACATTCATCCATGTTGTATCATGTCTATAATGATTGAATAATATTATTATATGGATAAACCACATTTCATCTATTCATCCGTTTATGGACGTTTGGGTTGTTTCCAGCTTTTTACTATTGGACTACTGCTGCTTTGAACATTTTTGTACAAGTATTTGTTTGAGTACTTGTTTTTAATTCTTTGGAGTATATACCTTGGAGTAGAAGTGCTGGATCATATGGTAATTCTGTTTGACTTGAGGAACTGCCAAACTGTTTTCTATAGCAGCTGAGCCATTTTAAAAATCCCATCAGCAATGTTCAAGGGTTCCAGTTTCTCCTCACCCTTAACCAACACTTGTTATTTTCAGGTTTTAAAAAATTATAGCTGTGGTTTATGTCAAAAAGTGTTTTCCTATGTTTTCCTCTAAGAGTTTTATAGTGTCTGGTCTTACATTTAGGTCTTTAATACATTTGGAGTTTATTTTTGTGTATGGTGTTAGGAAGTGTTCTAATTTCATTCTTTTACATGTAGCTGTCCAGTTTTCCCAGCACCACTTATTGAAAAGGCTGTCGTTTCTCCATTGTACGTTCTTCCTTCCTTATGGAATCTTAAAAACAAAAACAAAAACAAAACCATGGTACTGATGAACCTAGTTGCAGGGCAGGAATAAAGATGTAGACATAGAGAATGGACTTGAGGACATGGGGTGGGAGGGCGAAGCTGGGGCAGAGTGAGAGTGACATCGACATATATACACTACCAAATGTGAAATAGTTGGCTGGTGGGAAGCAGCAGCATAGCACAGGGAGATCAGCTCTGTGCTTTGCGATGACCTAGAGGGGTGGGATAAGGAGGGTGGGAGGGAGGCTCGAGGGAGGGGACACGGGGACATGTGTATGCATATAGCTGATTCGCTTTGTTGTGCAACAGAAACTAACACAGTATTGTGAAGCAATTATACTCCAATAAAGATCTATTAAAAAAAATTATAGCCATTCTAGTGGGTGTGAAGTGCTATCTTATTGTGGTAACAACTAATGATGTGGAGCTTCTTTTCATGTGGTTGTTGGCCCTTTGTATTTTGCTTGCATGTTTTATGGTATCTTTCATTTAGGCTGCTCAGGACTGTCATACCAGAGCTATTAGGAAATATCTGTTGATATTTAAAAGATAAAACCAGTAATTCAGTCCTGCACATCATTTTCCCCCAGTTTTATTGAGATATAATAGACATACAGCACTGTATAAGTTTTAGGTATACAGCATAATGGCTTGACTTACAAGTGTTGTGAAATGATTACTGCACTACCTTCAGTTAGCATCCATTATCTCATATAAATGTAACAAAAAGAAAAAAATTTTTCCTTGTGATAAGGACTCTTGGGATCTACTCTCTTAACAACTTTCATATATATCATAGAGCAGTATTAACTATAGTTATCATGTTGTACATTATATTCCTTATACCTATTTATAACTGGAAGTTTGTACCTTTTAACTCCCTTCCTCTAATTCTCCCTCTTGCCACTCCCTGTCTCTGGTAACTACAAATCTGATTCCTTTTTCTATGAGTTTTTAAAAAGAATTAGATTCCACATATAAGTGAGATCATACAGTGTTCGTCGTTCTCTACCTGACTTATATCATTTAGCATAATGCCTTCCACGTCCATCCATGTTGTCGCAAATGGCAGGATTTTCTCATTTTTTGGTGGCTGAATAATATTCTGTTGTATGTGTGTGGGGGTGTGTGTGTGTGTGTGTATCACAAGTTCTTTGTGTATATATATATATATTCACAGATGAATGGACATTGAGGCTGTTTCCATGTCTTGACTATTGTAAATAATGCTGCTATGAACACGGGGGTGCAGATATCGTTTCAAGTTAGTGTTTTTGTTTCCTTTCGATACATTCTCAGAAGGGGAACTTCTGGATCATATGGTAGTGCAAAATTTTTAACTTTTGCACTTTTAACTTTTTGAGGAACCTCCATACTGTTTTCTATAGTGCCTGTACCAGTTTATAATCCTGCCAACAGTGCACCAGGGTTCCCTTTTCTCCACATCCTTACCAGCATTTATCTCTTTTTTTTTTTTAACATCTTTATTGGAGTATAATTGCTTTACAATGGTATGTTAGTTTCTGCTTTATAACAAAGTGAATCAGTTACACATATACATATGTCCCCACATCTCTTCCCTCTTGCATCTCCCTCCCTCCCACCCTCCTATCCCACCCCTCTAGGTGCTCACAAAGCACCGAGCTGACCTCCCTGTGCTATGCGGCTGCTTCCCACTAGCTAGCTATTTTACGTTTGGTAGTATATATATGTCCATGCCACTCTCTCACTTTGTCCCAGCTTACCCTTCCCCCTCCCCGTATCCTCAAGTCCATTCTCTAGTAGGTCTGTGTCTTTATTCCCGTCTTGCCCCTAGGTTCTTCATGACATTTTTTTTTTTTTTAGATTCCATATATATGTGTTAGCATACGGTATTTGTTTTTCTCTTTCTGACTTACTTCACTCTGTATGACAGACTCTAGGTCCATCCACCTCACTACAAATAACTCAATTTTGTTTCTTTTTATGGCTGAGTAATGTTCCATTGTATATATGTGCCACATCTTCTTTATCCATTCATCTGATGATGGACACTTAGGTTGCTTCCATGTCCTGGCTATTGTAAATAGAGCTGCAGTGAACACTGTGGTACATGACTCTTTTTGAATTATGGTTTTCTCAGGGTATATGCCCAGTAGTGGGATGGCTGGGTCACATGGTAGTTCTATTTTTAGTTTTTTAAGGAACCTCCATACTGTTCTCCATAGTGGTTGTATCAATTTACATTCCCACAAACAGTGCAAGAGGGTTCCCTTTTCTCCACACTCTCTCCAGCATTTATTGTTTGTAGATTTTTTGATGATGGCCATTCTGACTGGTGTGAGATGATATCTCACTGTAGTTTTGATTTGTATTTCTCTAATGATTAATGATGTTGAGCATTCTTTCATGTGTTTGTTGGCAATCTGTATATCTTCTTTGGAGAAATGTCTATTTAGGTCTTCTGCCCATTTTTGGATTGGGTTGTTTGTTTTTTTCATATTGAGCTGCATAAGCTGCTGGTAAATTTTGGAGATTAATCCTTTGTCAGTTGCTTCATTTGCATATATTTTCTTCCATTCTGAGGGTTTTCTTTTCGTCTTGTTTATGGTTTCCTTTGCTGTGCAAAAGCTTTTAAGTTTCCTTAGGTCCCATTTGTTTATTTTTGTTTTTATTTCCATTACTCTAGGAGGTGGGTCAAATAGGATCTTGCTGTGATTTATGTCATAGAGTGTTCTGCCTATGTTTTCCTCTAAGAGTTTGACAGTGTCTGGGCTTACATTTAGGTCTTTAATCCATTTTGAGTTTATTTTTGTATATGGTGTTAGGGAGTGTTCTAATTTCATTCTTTTACATGTGGCTGTCTCTTTTTGTTTATTTATTTGTTTTGTCTTTTTGATGATGACCATTCTAAAAGGCATGAAATGATATGTCATTGTGGTTTTGATTTGCATTTCTCTAATGACTAGTGATGTTTAGCCTAGTTTCGTGTACCTGTTGGCCTTTCATTTATCCTGTTTAGAAAAATGTCTATTCAGGCCTTTTTCCCATTTTAAAATTGAATTATTTGGAGTTTTTATTTTGCTATTGAGTTGTATGAGTTCTTTATATATTTTGGATATTAACCCCTACTCAGATATGGCTTGGAAATTTTTTTCCCATTCCATAGGTTTTCACTTTGTTGTTTGCTTCTTTTGCTTGCAGGAGCTTTTTAGTTTAATGTAGTCCCACTTGTTTTTGATTTGGTTGCTTGTGCTTTAGGGATCATATCCAGAAAATCATTGCCAAGACCTATGTCAAGGAGCTTTTTTTCCTATGTTTTCTTCTAGGAGTTTCACGGTTTCAGGTTTTACATTTAAGTCTTTAATCCACTGCAAGTTAATTTTTGTGAGTAGTGGAAGTTTGGGGTCTAGTTTCATTCTTTCACATGTGAATATCCTCCTGCTTTGTTCTTCTTTCTCAGAATTGATTTGGCTATTTAGGGTCTTCTGTGGTTCCATATAAATTTTAGGATTTATTTTCTACTTCTGTAAAAAATTTCGTTGGAATCTTGATAGGGATGGCATTGAATCTATAAATCGCTTTTGGTAGTATTGACATTTTAACAATATTAATTCTTCTAATCATGAACATGGGATACCTTTCATTTGTGTCTTCTTCAATTTCTTTCACCAGTGTCTTGTAATTTTCAGTGTAGAGATCTTTCACCTCCTTGGCTAAGTTCATCCCTAAATATTTTATTGTTTTTGATGCTGTTGTTGTAAAAGAGATCTTTTTTTTTTCAGATAATTTATTGCTACTGTATAGAAACACTACTGATTTTTCTATGTTAAAATTGTATCCTGCAACTTCACTGAATTTGGCAATTAGCTCCAACAGTCTTTTGGTGGAGTCTTTAGGATTTTCCATGTATAAAAATATGTCACCTGCAAATAGAGGTAATTTTACTTCTTCCTTTCCAATTCGGATGCCTTTTATTTATCTTTCTTGCCTGATTGCTCTGGCCAGGACTTCCAGAACTATGTTGACTAGGAGTGGTGAGAGTGAGCACCCTTGTCTTGTTCCTGATCTTAGAGGAAAAGCTTTCAGTCTTTCACCGTTGAGTATGATGTGAGCCATGGGCTTATCATATATGGCTTTTATCATGTTGAGGTACATTCCTTCTATAGCTAATTTGTTGAGTTTTTATCAGATGGGTGTTGAATTTTGTCAAAAGCTTTTTCTGCATCTATTAAGATGATCATATGATTTTTTTCTTTCATTCTGTTAATTTGATATATCACATTAATTTGTGTATGTTGAACCATCCTTGCATGCCAGCTCTAAATCCCACTTGATCACAGTAAATGATTCTTTTAATGTGCTGCTGGATTCAGTTTTCTAGTATGAAGAATTTCTGCATCTATATTCATCAGGCATGTTGGTCTGTAGTTGTTTTCTAGCAGTGTCCTTTCGGGCTTTGGTGTCAGGGTAATGCTGGCCTCACAAAATAAGACTGGGAGTGTTCCCTCCACTTTGATATTTTTGGAAGAGTTGAAAAGGATTGGTGTTAATTCTTTAAAATTCACCAGTGAAGCCATCTGGTCCTTGGCTTTCCTTCACTGGGAGATTTTTGATTACCAATTAAATCTCCTTACTAGTAATTAGTTGATTCAGACTTTCTATTTCTTCTTGTTTTAGTCTTGGTGGTTTGTATGTTTCTGAGAATTTCTCCATTTTCTCTAGGTTGTCCAGTTTGTTGGTGTATATTTGCTGATAGTAGCCTTTTATGACCCTTTGTATTTCTGTGGTATCAGTTGTAATGTTTCCTTTTTCATTTATAATTTTGTTAATTTGGGTCCTCTCTTTTTTCCTTGGTTAGTCTAGCTAAAAGTTTGTCAATTCTGTATCTTTTCAAAGAACCAACTCTTAGTTTGGTTAATCTTTCCTATTTTCCTGTTCTCTATTTTATTTCTGTTCTAATCTTTAGTTTTTCCTTTCTTCTGCTAACTTTGGGCTCAGTTTGACCACCATTTTCTAGTTCCTTAAGGCATAGAGTTAGGGTTTTTTTTATCTTTCTTGCTTCTAATGTGGGCATTTATTGCTATGAAGTTCCCTCTTAGAACTGCTTTTGCTGCATCCCATAAGTTTTGGTATGTTGTATCTCCATTTTTGTTTCTCTCAAGATACTTTATTTATTTCCTTGTTAATTTCTTCTTTAATCCATTGGTTGTTCAGGAGATTGTTTAATTTCCATTATTCATGAACTTTCCAGTTTTTCTCTTATTGATTTCTAGTTTCACACCATTGTGGTCAGAGAAGGTACTCGGTATGATTTCAATCTTCTTGAATTTGCCAAGATTTATTTTATGGCCTAACATATGGTCTTTCCTAGAAAATGTTCCATGTGCACTTGAGAAGAATGTGTATTTTGCTGTTGTCAGATAGACAGAATGTTCTCTATATGTCTGTTAGGTCCATTTGGTCTATAGTGTTGCTCAAATCTGCTGTTTCCTTATTGATTCTCTGTCTGGATGATCTGTTCATTGTTGTGAGTGGAGTATTAAAGTCCCCACTGTTATTGTATTGCTATTTATGTCTCCTTTTAGCTGTGTTAGATTTTGATTTATGTATTTGGGTGCACCAATGTTGGGCACATAAATATTTACAATTGTTATATCTTTTTGATGTATTGACTCCTTTATCATTACCTTCTTTGTATATTTTTACCATTTTTAGTTTACAGTCTTTTTCTTTTTAACATCTTTAGTGGAGTATAATTGCTTTACAATGGTGTGTTAGTTTCTGCTTTATAACAAAGTGAATCAGCTATGCATATACATATATCCCCATATCTCTTCCCTCTTGTGTCTCCCTCCCTCCCACCCTCCCTATCCCACCCCTCTACGTGGTCACAAAGCACTGAGCTGATCTCCCTGTGCTATGCGGCTGCTTCCCACTAGCTAGCTATTTTACGTTTGGTAGTGTATATATGTCCATGCCACTCTCTCACTTTGTCCCAGCTTACCCTTCCCCCTCCCCGTATCCTCAAGTCCATTCTCTATTTTGTCTGATGTAAGTATTGCTACCTCTGCTTTTTTGTTGTTGTTGTTGTTGCCATTTGCTTGAAATATCTTTTTCCATCCCTTCATTCTCAGTCTATGTGTGTCTTTATGTCTAAAGTGAGTTTCTTGTAGGCAGCATATCATTGGATCTTGTTTTTAAATTTATTCAGCCATTCTATGTCTTTTGATTGGAGAATGTAATCCATTTATGTTTAAATTATTGATTTAAAAAAAGGGCTTACAATTGCCATTTTGTTACTTACTGTCTGGCTGTTTTGTAGATCCATTGTTCCTTGTTTCTTACCCTGCTATCTGTTTCTTATTTTGATGTTTTGTGGTATCAGTATGCTTTGACTTCTTTATCATGTTCCTTTTGTAATTACTAAAGGTTTTTCCCTTGTGGTTACCGTGAAGCTTACATAAAAATATCTTAAAATTGTAACATTCCAGTTTAAGCTAACAACAACTTAACTCCAATACAATCCCTAAGCTTTACACTTTTACTTCTCCTCCCCCTCACGTTTCAGGTTATTGATATTACAATTTGCTTTTGTTATTGTATAACTAATAACAGATTATTGTAAGTATGGTTATTTTTACATTTGTTTTTTAACTTGTAAACTAGATTTGTAAGTGAATTGTGCACCAGCATTACCGTACAGAATCTAACTTTGACTATATTACCAGTGAGTTTTACACTGCCTTCTTACTTTTTATGATGTTAATTAGTGTCCTTTCCACTTAACAGACTCCCTTTAGCATTTCTTGTAAGGTAGGTCTAAGGGTGATGAATTCCTTCAGTTTTTGTTTGTTTGGGAAAGTCTTTATCCCTCCATTTCTGAAGGACAGCTTCACCAGGTATGGTATTCTTGGTTGACAGTTTCTTTCTTTCAATATTTTGAATATGTCATGCCATTAGCTTCTGGCCTGAAAAGTTTCTGTTGAGAAATCTGCCAGTAGCCTTATGGCACCCTTACATTAACTTCTCTCTTTTCTCTTGCTGGTTTTAAAATTCTTTTGTCTTTGACTCTTGACAATTTATATTTATGTCTCAGTAGAGCCCTTTTTGAGTTCAACCTATTTGGGATCCTTTGGGCCTCTTGGATCTTGATGTCTATTTATTTCTCTTCCCAGGTTTGGGAAGTTTTCAGCCATTACTGTCTTTAATATATTTTCTGTCCTTTTTCTCTTCTCTTTTTGGAATTCCTTTAATACAAATATTGTTTCTTTTCATTGTGTCCTGTAAGTCCTATGGGCTGGGGCTGGCTTCACTTTTTTCATTCTTTTTTCTTTTTGCTTCTCTGACTGGATAATTTCAAATATCCTATCTTCCAGGTCACTGATTCTTTCTTCTGCCTGGTTGAGTCTTCTTTTGAAGATCTGTATTGATTTCTTCATTTCAGTTATTATATTTTTCAGCTTTAGGATTTCTGTTTGGTTTTTGTTTTTGTTTTTTTTTTTTTTTTTTAGTTTAACAAAATTAGGTTGGTTTATTAACTTGCTGCAGCCAGGGAGACAACACCCAGAGGAACCAAACAAAGGAAGAAACAGGGTTATCATAGGATTAGGGGGCAGGGTGGAATTTAGGTGAAAATGAAATGAAGCAGTGTTGATAGGCTCGAAGCAAACCTCACTGTGTGGAGAGGGGTTAACATTTGACTTGGGCTGAGAAGCGAACTCGTGGTCTTGTTTCCTTGGACACCACAAAGTTAAGATCAATATAGAACTACTGTGTCCAGAAGCCCCTTATCTGAAGCTCTGCGCCTGGGCTGGTAATCCAGGCTGCTTCTCTGTGTCAAATCTGGCTCCAACCCACCAGACAAGAGGGGAATGTTCTGTTCTCCCTGACATGATTTCAAAGAGTGTCTGACAGTCTCTGGTTTTAGGGAATGAGGTTTCTCAGCACTGTGTCTTTGGTATTAATTGACAAAAGAAGGTTTGACAGCTTCACGTTCCACAGGAGTCCCTTGATGCCTCAATCACTTGGATGTGAGGGCCATCGAGTGCTCCAGGGTTCCCATGGCAGTGTGACCCCAGCTCCCTGGGCCCCATACTACTCTGGGCCTTCATTAGAACAATGAGCCAAGTCTCCTTCCATGCTTCCCGTCCAGACTGGAATCTCGGGGGTCCGGCCCAAGTTGGGGTCATTCTCCTCTGCCCATTCCTGGCACAGAATACCAGTAGGTGCTCAGTCCATGTCCATTGAATCTAACTGTTGATAGGTTTTCTTTCTTTTTAAAAATTTTTAAAAAATTGTAGTATAGTTGATTTACAATATCGTGTTAATTTCAGGTGTACAGCACAGCAATTCATTTATACATATATATGTATATATCTACTCTTTTTCATATTCTTTTCCCTTTAGGTTATTATAAAATATTGAGTATAGTTCCCTGTGCTATACAGTAGGTCCTTGTTGATTATCTACTTTATGTATAGTAGTGGGTATATGTTCATCCCAACCTCCTAATTTATCCTTCCCCCCACCTCCCTTTCCCCTTTGGTAACCATAAGTTTGTTTTCTATGTCTGTGTGATAGATTTTCTTTTTTTTTTTTTTTTTTCCTAGAGCTCCAGTGAGTGTGTATTTTTTTTTTCCACACACACACACTGTATTTTATTTTTACAAGAGATAAATAGACTGTCAGCAAGCATTGTACATGGATGACCACAACAAAAGCAACAATGATTGCAATTACCAAACATGAAACACACTCATACTATGTCATAATATTGACATTCAGTCCAGTAATCCTCCACTGTAACAGCTCCTTTACTTTGCAGTGAAAATTGATTTGTATATTCTTTGCCTCTGAGTCCTTGTGGGATTTTTTTTTTTTAATTCAGACAGAAAGTCACAAAAATTATACTCGTCCTCATCAGTTCACTCAGTCCCATGTAATGAATTGTTGTTTTTCATCTTGATCTTTTGTTAGCACTTTTATGAGTTCATCAGTTTTTCATCAGAGTTCTGAAAATGCTTATTCATTCAGTTCAGCAGTATAGTCAGTTACCAGAAACCTGTACTTGTCAGAGTCTTTTCCATGAATTTCTTGTAGATGAAACCCTTGTATAGGAACATATTTGCAAAATCATCAGAGTACACCCAGAACTGTCTGTAAATGACAAAAGACTTAAAAATGACCACGGTAAAAGATTTGATGAAAGTTCATAATAATGCAGTTGACAAGAAAATTAGTTATTTCTGAGATATACATTTTAAAGTAATAACTAGGATTGTTACTTATAACATTATACCAGAACATGTAAGATTTTTAGAAATTTCATGTAATGTCTGAAACATTTATATTAACATATTTCCATACATATTTCCATACAAATACAAGATTTTTAGAAATTTCATGTAACGTCTGAAACATTTATATTAACATATTTCCATACAAATAACCCAATGAAAGTTTAGTATTAGTTGTTTTGTTTGCTTTTTTATACTGCAGGTTCTTATTAGGCATCGATTTTATACACATCAGTGTATACATGCCAATCCCAATCGCCCAATTCAGCTCACCACCATCCCCACCTCACCGCAGTTTTCCCCCCTTGGTGTCCATATGTCCATTCTCTACATCTGTGTCTCAACTTCTGCCCTGCAAACTGGCTCATCTGTACCATTTTTCTAGGTTCCGCATACATGCATTAATATACGATATTTGTTTTTCTCTTTCTGACTTACTTCACTCTGTATGACAGTCTCTAGATCCATCCACGTCTCAACAAATGACTCAATTTCGTTCCTTTTTATGGCTGAGTAATATTCCATTGTATATATGTACCACATCTTCTTTATCCATTCGTCTGTTGATGGGCATTTAGGTTGCTTCCATGACCTGGCTATTGTAAATAGTGCTGCAATGAACATTCGGGTGCATGTGTCTTTTTGAATTACGGTTTTCTCTGGGTATATGCCCAGTAGTGGGATTGCTGGGTCATATGGTAATTCTATTTTTAGTTTTTTAAGGAACCTCCATATTGTTCTCCATAGTGGCTGTATCAATTTACATTCCCACCAACAGTGCAAGAGGGCTCGCTTTTCTCCACACCCTCTCCAGCATTTGTTGTTTGTAGATTTTCTGATGATGCCCATTCTAACAGGAGTGAGGTGATACCTCATTGTAGTTTTGATTTGCATTTCTCTAATAATTAGTGATGTTGAGCATCTTTTCATGTGCTTCGTGGCCGTCTGTATGTCTTCTTTGGAGAAATGTCTATTTAGGTCTTCTGCCCATTTTTGGATTGGGGTGTTTGTTTCTTTGATGTTGAGCTGAATGAGCTGTTTATATATTTTGGAGATTAATCCTTTGTCCGTTGATTCATTTGCAAATACTTTCTCCCATTCTGAGGGTTGTCTTTTCGTCTTGTTTATGGTTTCCTTTGCTGTGCAAAAGCTTTGAAGTTTCATTAGGTCCCACTTGTTTATTTTTGTTTTTATTTCCATTACTCTAGGAGGTGGATCAAAAAAGATCTTGCTGTGATTTATGTCAAAGAGTGTTCTTCCTATGTTTTCCTCTAAGAGTTTTATAGTGTCCAGTCTTATATTTAGGTCTCTAATCCATTTTGAGTTTATTTTTGTGTATGGTGTTAGGGAGTATTCTAATTTCATTCTTTTACATGTAGCTGTCCAGTTTTCCCAGCACCACTTATTGAAGAGACTGTCTTTTCTCCATTGTATATCTTTGCCTCCTTTGTCATAGATTAGTTGACCATAGGTGCATGGGTTAATCTCTGGGCTTTCTATCTTGTTCCATTGATCTATGTTTCTGTTTTTGTGCCAGTACCATATTGTCTTGATTACTGTAGCTTTGTAGTATAGTCTGAAGTCAGGGAGTCTGATTCCTCCAGCTCCATTTTTTTGCCTCAAGACTGCTTTGGCTATTCGGGGTCTTTTGTGTCTCCATACAAATTTTAAGATGATTTGTTCTAGCTCCGTAAAAAATGCCATTGGTAATTTGATAGGGATTGCATTGAATCTGTAGATTGCTTTGGGTAGTATACTCATTTTCACAATGTTGATTCTTCCAATCCAAGAACATGGTATATCTCTCCATCTGTTGGTATCATCTTTAATTTCTTTCATCAGTGTCTTATAGTTTTCTGCATACAGGTCTTTTGTCTCCCTAGGTAGGTTTATTCCTAGGTATTTTATTCTTTTTGTTGCAATGGTAAATGGGAGTGTTTCCATAATTTCTCTTTCAGATTTTTCATCATTAGTGTATAGGAATGCAAGAGATTTCTGTGCATTAATTTTGTATCCTGCAACTTTACCATATTCATTAATTAGCTCTAGCAGTTTTCTGGTGGCAGTTTTAGGATTCTCTATGTATAGTATCATGTCATCCGCAAACAGTGACAGTTTTACTTCCTCTTTTCCAATTTGTATTCCTTTTATTTCTTTTTCTTCTCTGATTGCCGTGGCTAGGACTTCCAGAACTATGTTGAATAATAGTGGTGAGAGTGGACATCCTTGTCTCGTTCCTGATCTTAGAGGAAATGCTTTCAGTTTTTCACCATTGAGAATGATGTTTGCTGTGGGTTTGTCATATATGGCCTTTATTATGTTGAGGTAGGTTCCCTCTATGCCCACTTTCTGGAGAGTTTTTATCATAAATGGGTGTTGAATTTTGTCAAAAGCTTTTTCTGCATCTATTGAGATGATCATATGGTTTTTATTCTTCAGTTTGTTAATATGGTGTATCACATTGATTGATTTGCGTATATTGAAGAATCCTTGCATCCCTGGGATAAATCCCACTTGATCGTGGTGTATGATCCTTTTAATGTGTTGTTGGATTCTGTTTGCTAGTATTTTGTTGAGGATTTTTGCATCTATATTCATCAGTGATATTGGTCTGTAATTTTCTTTTTTTGTAGTGTCTTTGTCTGGTTTTGGTATCAGGGTGATGGTGGCCTCATAGAATGAGTTTGGGAGTGTTCCTTCCTCTGCAATTTTTTGGAAGAGTTTGAGAAGGATGGGTGTTAGCTCTTCTCTAAATGTTTGATAGAATTCACCTGTGAAGCCATCTGGTCCTGGACTTTTGTTTGTTGGAAGATTTTTAATCACAGTTTCAATTTCATTACTTGTGATTGGTCTGTTCATATTTTCTGTTTCTTCCTGATTCAGTCTTGGAAGGTTATACCTTTCTAAGAATTTGTCCATTTCTTCCAGGTTGTCCATTTTATTGGCATAAAGTTGCTTATAGTAGTCTCTTAGGATGTTTTGTATTTCTGTGGTGTCTGTTGTAACTTCTCCTTTTTCATTTCTGATTTTATTGATTTGAGTCCTCTCCCTCTTTTTCTTGATGAGTCTGGCTAATGGTTTATCAATTTTGTTTATCTTCTCAAAGAACCAACTTTTAGTTTTATTGATCTTTGCTATTGTTTTCTTTGTTTCTATTTCATTTATCTCTGCTCTGATCTTTATGATTTCTTTCCTTCTGCTAACTTTGGGTTTTGTTTGTTCTTCTTTCTCTAGTTTCTTTAGGTGTAAGGTTAGATTGTTTACTTGAGATTTTTCTTGTTTCTTTAGGTAGGTTTGTATAGCTATAAACTTCCCTCTTAGAACCGCTTTTGCTGCGTCCCATAGGTTTTGGGTCGTTGTGTTTTCATTGTCATTTGTCTCTAGGTATTTTTTTATTTCCTCTTTGATTTCTTCAGTGATCTCTTGGTTATTTAGTAACGTATTGTTTAGCCTCCATGTGTTTGTCTTTTTTACGTTTTTTTCCCTGTAATTCATTTCTAATCTCATAGCGTTGTGGTCAGAAAAGATACTTTGTATGATTTCAATTTTCTTAAATTTACTGAGGCTTGATTTGTGACCCAAGATGTGATCTATCCTGGAGAATGTCCCGTGCGCACTTGAGAAGAACGTGTAATCTGCTGTTTTTGGATGGAATGTCCTATAAATAACAATTAAATCTATCTGGTCTATTGTGTCATTTAAAGCTTGTGTTTCCTTATTTATTTTCATTTTGGATGATCTGTCCATTGGTGTAAGTGAAGTGTTAAAGTCCCCCACTATTATTGTGTTACTGTCGATTTCCTCTTTTATAGCTGTTAGCAGTTGCCTTATGTATTGAGGTGCTCCTATGTTGGGTGCATATATATTTATAATTGTTATATCTTCTTCTTGGATTGATCCCTGGATCATTATGTAGTGTCCTTCCTTGTCTCTTGTAACATTCTTTATTTTAAAGTCTATTTTATCTGATATGAGTATAGCTACTCCAGCTTTCTTTTGATTTCCATTTGCATGGAATATCTTTTTCCATCCCCTCACTTTCAGTCTGTATGTGTCCCTAGGTCTAAAGTGGGTCTCTTGTAGACAGCATATATATGGGTCTAGTTTTTGTATCCATTCAGCCAGTCTATGTCTTTTGGTTGGGGCGTTTAATCCATTCACGTTTAAGGTAATTATTGATATGTATGTTCCTATGACCATTTTCTTAATTGTTTTGGGTTTGTTTTTGTAGGTCCTTTTCTTCTCTTGTGTTTCCCACTTAGAGAAGTTCCTTTAGCATTTGTTGTAGAGCTGGTTTGGTGGTGCTGAATTCTCTTAGCTTTTGCTTGTCTGTAAAGCTTTTGATTTCTCCATCAAATCTAAATGTGATCCTTGCCGGGTGGAGTAATCTTGGTTGTAGGTTCTTCCCTTTCATCACTTTAAGTATATCATGCCACTCCCTTCTGGCTTGCAGAGTTTCTGCTGAGAAATCAGCTGTTAACCTTATGGGAGTTCCCTTGTATGTTATTTGTCGTTTTTCCCTTGCTGCTTTCAATAATTTTTCTTTGTCTTTAATTTTTGCCACTTTGATTACTATGTGTCTCGGCGTGTTTCTCCTTGGGTTTATTCTGTATGGGACTCTCTGCGCTTCCTGGACTTGGGTGGCTATTTCCTTTCCCATGTTAGGGAAGTTTTCGACTATAATCTCTTCAAATATTTTCTCTGGTCCTTTCTCTCTCTCTTCTCCTTCTGGGACCCCTATAATGCGAATGTTGTTGCGTTTAATGTTGTCCCAGAGGTCTCTTAGGCTGTCTTCATTTCTTTTCATTCTTTTTTCTTTAGTCTGTTCCGCAGCAGTGAATTCCACCATTCTGTCTTCCAGGTCACTTATCCGTTCTTCTGCCTCAGTTATTCTGCTATTGATTCCTTCTAGTGTAGTTTTCATTTCAGTTATTGTATTGGTCATCTCTGTTTGTTTGTTCTTTAATTCTTCTAGGTCTTTGTTAATCATTTCTTGCATCTTCTCAATCTTTGCCTCCATTCTTATTCCGAGGTCCTGGATCATCTTCACTATCATTATTCTGAATTCTTTTTCTGGAAGGTTGCCTATCTCCACTTCATTTAGTTGTTTTTCTGGGGTTTTTTCTTGTTCCTTCATCTGGTACATAGCCCTCTGCCTTTTCATCTTCTCTATCTTTCTGTAACTGTGGTTTTTGGTCCACCGGCTGCAGGATTGTAGTTTTTCTTGCTTCTGTTGTCTGCCCTCTGGTGGTTGAGGCTATCTAAGAGGCTTGATGGGAGGCTATGGTGGTGGGTAGAGCTGACTGTTGCTGTGGCGGTCAGAGCTCAGTAAAACCTTAATCCACTTGACTGTTGATGGGTGGGGCTGGGTTCCCTCCCTGTTGCTGTGGTGATCAGAGCTCAGTAAAACCTTAATCCACTTGACTGTTGATGGGTGGGGCTGGGTTCCCTCCCTGTTGGTTGTTTTGCCTGAGGCAACCCAACACTGGAGCCTACCCGTGCTCTTTGGTGGGGTTAATGGCAGACTCTGGGAGGGCTCACGCCAAGGAGAACTTCCCAGAACCTCGGCTGCCAGTGTCCTTATCCCCACGGTGAAACAGAGCCACCACTCGCCTCTGCAGGAGACCCCCCAACACCAGCAGGTAGGTCTGGTTCAGTCTCCCCCAGGGTCACTGCTCCTTCCCCTGGGTCCCGATGCACACATTACTTTGTGTGTGCCCTCCAAGAGTGGGGTCTCTGTTTTCCCCAGTCCTGTCAAAGTCCTGCAATCAATTCCCACTAGGCTTCAAAGTCTGATTCTCTAGGAATTCCTCCTCCCGTAGCCGGACCCCCAGGTTGGGAAGCCTGACGTGGGGCTCAGAACCTTCACTCCAGTGGGTGGACTTCTGTGGTATAAGTGTTCGCCAGTCTGTGAGTCACCCACCCAGCAGTTATGGGATTTGATTTTACTCTGATTGCGCCCCTCCTACCGTCTCACTGTGGCTTCTCCTCTGTCCTTGGACGTGGGGTATCCTCCTTGGTGAAGTCCAGGGTCTTCCTGTCAATGATTGTCCAGCAGCCAGTTTTGATTCTGGTGCTCTCGCAAGAGGGAGTGAGAGCACGTCCTTCTACTCCGCCATCTTGGTTAATCCTCTCTGTTTGGTTTTTAAAAATGGTTTCTATTTCTTTGTTGAGCTTCTCATTTTGCTCATTCATTGCTTTCCTAATTTTGTTTAGTTGTCATGTGTTCTTGTAGTTCACTAAACTTCTTTAAGAGGATTATTCTGAATTCTTTGACAGCTCATAGATCACCATTTCTTTAGGGTTATTAGTGCTTTTTTAGTTTCCTTTAGTGTTGTCATATTTACCTGATTTTTCATGGTCCTTGATTCCTTACGCTGGTATTTGTGCATTTGAGTAAGTGGGCTCCTCTTCCAGACTTTGCAGGTTTGCTTTGGATTCATCAGCCAGCTCAGTTTGGGTTTCTGGTGTCTGCTGTTGGCATCCTTGGGCAGGTGAGACCTGCTATTAGAGTCTATTTTGGGGCAAGGCAACTGTTTAAGCTCTGAGATTGTGGATGGGGGTGTGTGCCACTGGCTGAGAACAGCTGGATAGGACTGAGGGCTTCATTCCATGCCCAACTGAGGTTATAGTATAGGCTCTTTTGTCTGGATTTTCTGGTCAGGCTTACTAGATGGTCGGGACTAGGAACTATAATCAGCAGTAAATGGGGCTATGAATTAACTTCCCTACCCTGGTAGGGCAGCAGGATGGGACCCAGGGCCTGCCTGGCTCATTGTTTGGGGACCCAAGTCAGGCAAGAGTGTTTACTGGATATCTGGTCAGGTGAGACTACCAGCTTTGCTCTGCAGACAGGGAAAGCCATGGGCTATACTTTTGGTTCAAATGCCACTGTTAAGCAGGGCTGTTGGATGGGCTACAAAGCTTTCTGTGTGCTCTGGTAAGGTTCCCTGGTCAGATAAACTGAAGGCTGTATTCAGCAATGAGTCGGGCTATGACTTAGTTTCCCTATGTAAACTAATTTAGGCACAGTGGGAGAAGCAGCTCCTAGGCCACTCTGTTTGTGGTCTTCAATCAGTCTGATCCAGGCCCCAAGTTCTATGGCCAAACTGGACCACTTGCTTTGCTCTAAAAGCAATCAGCTCTGCCTGCCCACTTCTCAGCTCCAGTGTGGCTGGATAATGCAGCTTCCAGGTGTTCTTACCAGCCCTTCCTGTCAGATGGAGCTATGACTCAGCCCTCCTGCCTGGGTAGGACTGGGAGAGCCCACTTCAGGTAACTCCCAAATTTTCCCAAACAGGCTTTCTGGTTGGAAGGGACAGGGATCTAGGATCCACAGTGGGTGGGGTTATGACTCAGTTCTTCTGCCTGGGTGTGAGTAGACCAGGCTCCAGGCCTGTCAAAACTCCTCCTCTGAGGATCTGAATCTGGCAGTCCTTTCCCTGGTTAGATGCACCACCAACTAGGTTCTGCATATGAGCACAGCCACTGGTTGGGACTAGTACTTGGCTCTGCAGGTAGGAACTCAGTCTGCCAAGATCTGAGTGCTGACTGTTGGAAGCCCCCCCGCCTTCTCCATCATGAATTCCCAGTGGTTGAGCCCCACAGATTCCCCTGTGATACTGGGGGGTGAAATACAGAGTAAGGGCTCCCATAAAGTGACCCACAATGCTAGGCGGGGAGCTGGATGTCACCCCTGGCTCTCTTTTCCCACTGAAGGAACTGGAGGCTCTGAGGAGATCTCTCAGTGTGATCAGCATAGCCATTCCTCTTACCCTCCCAATGCAGTCTGTCTTGGTCTCTGTGGTACAGGAGGGTACTTCAGCCTCACTTGCATGTTTTAGGATTTTCTCAGTGGTGTCTTCTCCGTGAATGGTTGTTAGTTGTTCTTCCTGTGAGGGGGAGAGAAGTCAGAACAACCGATGTTGGCATCTTGGTGACATCACTTCCTGTACATCTTGAAGAGAGAGAAATACTGAAATGCATTCATTAAAAGCAGGGTTACAGTTACCTAATGTACTTGGCTACCAATTTGGTATTATACTGTAGATCCCTCCTGGGGAACATTTCTTTGATTCTACCTTTCCCACTAAGAACCCAAGACTCAAAATAAGGAGAACTGGCCTTAGGCCTGATATTTGAAGGGTTTTCCATCTATAAAATGAAGGGTTGAGAAATACCTCTCCCCCAATAAAGGTTAAGAAATAATGTTCATACCTTTTGACCAAGCAATTTTTCTTTCAGACATCTATCAAATGAGCTGAAACAAGAGGTGATAAAGGCTGTATATGTAAAGATGTCTCATAGCATTCTTTTTTCACAACTGTAAAGCAATCTAAATGTTTGCCAATAGGCAACTATTATTGTATTAACTAAGTAGAAAATTTGGCAACCATTATAAATGCCAGTGGGAGTTTTATGTCAACAGAGAAAATGTCTAAGTTAAAATGTTAAAGGAACAAGATGTAAATTTGTTCATACAGATATGACTGCAGTTATATGAAACGAGAAACCACAAAACTGTGCCTAGAATGAAGACTAGAAAAAATATATAACATAATAAAATATCCCATTAGATAGTAGACTCTCTAATTTTACTACAATACTTTATTGGATGACAGTGTTGACTTCCAAAAGACATTACTCAAAATTATAATAGTGATTTCTTGTAATTTTGTTCTTGTAAACATAACCAAAGTTGGGGGTTTTCAGACCATAATTGCACATGTAAATATTGTAAACACTGCCAACCATTTGAGGTATTTTGGTTATCTTGGGTTTAACATGTTGACCTTAGAACTTATGGTATAGGATCTATTACTAAAAATGACTTTGTTAAAAGTCAGGATTCCACAGAACAATTTCATGGATTCCCTAACTTCCATTCGTTAGTTAGTTTTGGTTTATTTCCATTTACAGATTTTTGTGGAAGAAGAAAACTTGAAATTTAAAATTAAGAAAAATATGTCTCTTTACAGGTGTTCCATTGCCCAAAGAAGATGACATTTCTGCCCCCTTGACCTCCAGCTCACCAGTAAAGGAATCCCATGAGTATGAAGAGCCCTCAAGTGAAGAGGAAGATAAAATAAAAGAAGAGCCCTTGACCATCTCTGAACTGGCATACAACCCAAGTGCCAGCCTGCTCCCTACCCCCGTTGATGATGATGAGATTGACATGCTCTTTGACTGTCCATCTAGGCTGGAGTTGGAAAAAGAAGACACAGATTCGTTTGAGGAACTAGAAGCAGATGAAAATGCCTTTTTAATGGCCGAAGAAGAAGAGCTGAAGGAGGCTCACCAAGCTTTGTCATGGAGCTATGACATTCTGAGTGGCCATATTCGGGTGAACCCACTGGTCAAGAGTTTTTCCCGGCTCCTTGTGGTGGGCCTGGGCCTGCTGCTTTTTGTATTCCCCCTGCTCCTCCTCCTTTTGGAGTCAGGTATTGATCTCTCCTTCTTATGTGAAATCCGCCAGACGCCAGAATTTGAGCAGTTTCACTATGAATACTACTGTCCTCTCAAGGAGTGGGTGGCTGGCAAAGTCAACCTCGTTCTTTACATGCTGGGTTGCTCATAAAGCTCATATCTCATATGACTAAGGGCTATATTCAATACTAGTGATTTTTTTTTTTCAGCAAAGGCCTTGTTCTGAATGGTCACAGGACCGTCAACAGGTGTTCCTTACTCATAACTAATTATTCAGACCTTTAAGTTAGCTTTCCATAATTCACTGCAAGTAAATAAGTTTAAATCAAATACAGTTATTTTAGTTACAGGTCAGGAAGATGGCCTCTAAATAACCAAAAATATGTTTATTTTTTATTATAATACAGACATACTCTTTATCTATTATAATAAATTGAGCTGAATTAGATTTCCTCCTTTTTTAATAGTTAACACCATTATAAGCTATAAGGTTCAGAATCAAAGTTTTAGTAAAAACCCAAGAGAAACTTTTTTGAATATAATCCTTAGTGAAAACAATGTTCTCTAACCAATGCCTATACAACTAAATTTATGCTGGGCTTTTGTTTTTGTTTTTTTAAAAATATTTTTATGTGTTCAAAATATTTTGGTAAATTTTTAGCAAAAAAAAAAAAAAGAAGCCTCCTGGAGTTATTTAAGTGTACAGATTGTAAGACTAACGCACAAAGGGTATGTCAGGAATTTTTTAATGTTTGTTTTGGCACTGGTTTGTTTTTTAAAATATTTTTGGCTGAACATAATTTGTTGTTACCTGCATATGAGATAGAAAATAGGTAGAAAAACACTGTAGAAAGTAAACTTCTGAAACGGATGATGGAACTGGAGGAAGTAGAAATTGAGAGCATCAAGTGGACACAGGGTCCATTTTTCAAAGTATTTGGACAAGATGACTTGTTACTTTCATTTGCATCCTGTCCATATATTTTGTCTCTGGAAATACAATGTTTTTAAAAGAAAGTGAAACTTTAAAGGAAAAAAGTTAAAGGAGATGCTAGTTAATTGCATATTATTGTACATTAACCCAAGAGTGGAAGCAGATGGGAATTGGACAACTGGTAAGTTGCAAAACAAGAGCTCTGGTGAGGCTGGTAGGCAAGTGATGGTAGACAAATGATCTATTTTATGAAAGTGATGGTGATGCAAGGTATTGGATGATGTAAAGAACAGTATACTCACTGTCCAAGTTGACATGAATATGTTTAAGTGGATCTAAATAAAAGTGGAGAAACTTGAAGGCACATTTTTTGGTCCCTCATGCCATTCATTGAGATTCTGTGGAAGAAACTTTAAAAGAAGTGTGTGTGTGTGTGTGAGAAGGAGTGTGA
The DNA here is from genome assembly GCF_965194825.1 of Balaenoptera physalus. NCBI lineage: Eukaryota > Metazoa > Chordata > Mammalia > Artiodactyla > Balaenopteridae > Balaenoptera > Balaenoptera physalus. Next base: position 82,014,223 of record NC_138886.1, on the reverse strand, counting down.
AGAGAATGGATTTTGGCTTTTTGATAAATGCCTATGATCTTTCTTTGTGGCGGTCATTATACTCTTTTCCTTTCCTGGTTTCCTTAAGATTTTAACTCATTCATAATTGGGGCTCTCATTAAGAAAGTGGAGGGGACTCAACTCATTAGATAATATACCATTTCAACTTGGGTGAAGTAGTGAAATGACTCCCTAACTAGACAGTAGATGGGACAAATGCCCTAGTACCTTCCTTCATACCATTAAATCCATGACAGAAAGGCTCTGATGCTTTCCATGCACAGTACTTACCAATACTGTGAAAGAAAAGAGTATGGAGCTTAGGGCATAGAGCATAGGGATTTCTCCATAGATTGTAAATGAAGGCATGGAATATTTTCAAAGGGATTGGGATGCCTATAATCTCTCCCTAACTCCAACTCTATCATTAACATAATCTCCAAATTGGCCATTCCAGTCCTACTCATTCATGGAGCTCTAAGTGCTTTATTAGACATTTAATTTTGTAAATAAGTTTTAAAAGTCAGCTCATGAAGCCTTCAGTTGAGCAAACTATAGTATAATTTGCTATTAAGTTTATAGGGTGTTCTTTCTCATGTGCATTGAGTGATTGATTTTGCTTTTTAATAAAGAATATTTGATACCTGAAATTTGATACCAAGGTAGAAATATATTTTCTATAGGTTATTTGGAAAGTTTGCAAATGGCCTCCTTTGAAGCTGAAGATTTTTCCCCCCTTGTTTATGACTTAAAGTCATACTTTCTTACATAAGGGTACTCCAGTGTAGTCTGCACAAAATTAGTTCCCTCTTCTAATCATGCTTCAAATCATTTTCTTTGAAGTTCTAACCATAACAAATCATCTAGCCCTTGCCCTTTTACACTAATATTAAATAATATTTTTTAAACTAGGGAATTAATATATTAGCCATCATAAAACATTGAAAAATACTGACAGAATAAGTATCACACATAGTCCAGCCAAGCAGATCTATAGTAAGGAATAATAAATATATAATTTTAACATTTCTAGCTAACATCTCTTTTCTCTTAGGCAAAAACTTCAGTGTTGAATAGAAATGTTTTTAAGTGAAGGAGTTGACAGGATAGGGTCTGCAGAATTTAAACAATTTCTACCAAAAGTAAAACTTGGATCCTGAAATGCCATTTTGTCGGGATAGAATCAGAGTCTTTTGAAATATCTGCTTAAGTTTTCTTAGAAGACAGTCACCAGTTGCCTGAATCAAATGAGGAAAAGACTGCTTCCAAAGATGGAGAATATATAATACAGTAAGATACAGAATTCAAAGCAAGTGTGTGAGTATATGTATATTCCATATTATTGGTATATGTGTTTATATATGAATCTGTATATATGTGTGTATTTGTATACACACAACCGATATGCCCTTCATACATAGTTGTTTTTATTTTTCCCCAGTTGAGGAATTTGTGACATGTTATTCCTTTTCCCTCTCAGATATCATAGTGGATAAAACCCACAGTCTCAAAGGTTTCAATTTTCCATGAAAACTACCATTTGTGTACATTTGTGGTTTTATACACACACACATATGGCAAATACATATACACACACAATCTTGTCTTAGTGCTAATGCAAGTTGGATCATGAAAAAAACGTAGGTGAAGTATCGTGTATTTCTGTCCGTGCTTGGAACATATTGTAAAATGTTATGTATCTGGAATATATTTTGTGGTTTGTCTACTATTTATAAAAGACAACTCTGGGAAGAAGTCAAAATGAATTGATTTCATTGAAATACTAGAGAGTTGGGGGCCATGTTACCTGTGATTGGAGCCTTATCTTTGTATAGTGAAATTTGCATTTCTGTGTCAACAGCCAGATTGTTTTATATGTTAATATGGTGGCAGGAATCCCTAATAAAAAATACTCTGGGGAAAAATGTTTCTGCAATCATTTAGTTTTATTCAAAGTAAAGTTGTATAAATAGCCCATTGGAAACTACAGAAAGGTGCCATCTGCTACCATGAAATGAGGTCACCCTTGAATGGTGATAGTATGGGAAAAAAAAAAAAAATCACAGGTAATGGATGGGATTAACCCTTCCTTTGCAGAAGTCACCCAGGCTCAAAGGAAAACTATTGAGTGCACTAGAAATGCACCCAAATATAAAAGACAGCTGTAGTTTAATGAGTGGCATCAAGATAGAGAGAAATAGAAAAGCACAGAAAAAAAACCAGAAAAGGGGTGTTCTGTATGACAGGCAGGAGGAAGGATTTCAGAGTGCAGCAGTTAGTATGTTCTCACTTCCTGTGCCAAAGAGAGCTACCTCAGACTCAGCTCTGCAACTTTGCCATTCAACTTCTATCTGTTCACAGGCCCTGGAAGAATCTTGCTATTCTACTCCTGTCATCCCCTCCATGCATGGCCTAAAAGGACCTCCGCTTTGCTTTGGCACAAAGCTAACAACTCCACACCTGACAGTTAAATCAGAAGGTGTTAGTTACTCTGAATGGAATAAAAGGGACTCTCTTTACTACAGGAACACCATAGGTGTCCAGCTGAATTGTACCCTAGCTGCGGTGGCCTAGTCAAGTTTTGTTTTGTTTTGTTTTTTCAGTTTTATCAAGATATAATTGACATATACCAGTATATCATTTTTAGGTATACAACATAATGATTTGATATACATATATATTGCAAAATGATTACCATAATAAGTTTAGTCAATGTCCATCACCTCACGTAGTTAGATTTTTTTTTTTCTTGTGATGATAACTTTTAAGATTGCTGACTCTTAGTAACTTGCAGACATACGATACAGAACCATTAACAGAGTCACCAAGCTGTGTACTACATCCCCAGGACTTATGCATCTTAAAACTGGGAATCTGTACCTTTTGATCTCCTTCATCCATTTCACCCATCCGGGGGTTGGGGGGTGGGCGAAGTCTGTCAAGTTCTTCCTCAGCAGTCCTCAGGGGTCTGAGCTCCAGAGCACAGGAAAGAAAAGGAAGTCAGTGGCCAGTGTTCAGGTGTGAGGTATCAGGAGTCAGTCCCGAGCCAGCACCTGTTTGTGTTAGTGGCCGCACACTGGGAGGCTCACACACAATGGCCCTTGGCCACTTGTTCACTGAGCAGCCCAGGCTCCGAACCCAGCCTCACCTCGTGGGAGAAACCCTTTTCCTTATTCATACACTCCTTGCTCAGCCGATTAGGGTAAAGATCTCCTAACTACATTTCAGCTTGGAAGGAAAGGACTGGGGAGAAGCTTCCACCTGGGTGACCTCGGGATGGTTGTGGTTGACGAACTTGAGACTCTTGGGGCCGCCTTTCTCTACTGGGTGGAGATAATGTGCTAAAGGACCCTGCTTACTTGTCCTCCTGCTTCTCTCTCTCTCTCTCTCTTTCTCTTGGACCTGCTTTTGGGCTTCCAGTCTCCATGCCGTAAACAGACCCAGCAGGACCTGCCCGTGGTGGGCCCACCCAGGACTCAGCTCTCCACGTTCCAGCCTCGGTCTGTGGCAGGGTGGGTAAGTTTGGTGAGCCCCACCCACTGCCCTCAGCTGTCACCACTTCAGAGAGGATGAAAGAAACCTCGCTTGGGCCTCAGATCCCAGCTGTGCTCTTCAATTCATCAATAAAGCCGATTTTAATCCTCTTCTGGCCATGTGTCTATTGTCTATGGGGAAGTGGGGTGTGAGATGGGGAGTGGTGCAGGATTCACACTAAGTACACGCAAGACTGTTTAGGATCTGTCACTTCCAGTGTTGCAAGCGAGGAAGGAGTCGGGGAGGCTGCTCCCGGCTGAACCTCAGGCATCAGAGGACGTCTGCCACTGACATGGGCCCTGACAGCCCTTGTAGATGGGTGAGGGAACTTGGGACATAATATTAGAAAAGAACAGAGGATTGCTTGGAACCACACATCCTTCTTCTTTACCTGTAGCTGATGCTGACCCCAAATATCTCTTTGGAAAGAGAACCAAAGCCGCTTTCCTGGTTGCAAAGGAAAACCCTTAGTAGGACACAGGATATGCTTTGTGTGGATAGCAAGTATTGAAACCTGTCTTGCAAATTACTGTAGTTCCTCCAGCTAACATGGCTCACCTTGATCTCCTCATCCACAAGAATTATGATTTTGATAATTCCAAGGGTTTTGAGCTTTCCAAGGAGACTACACTTCAAGGAAGGGAACATACTGACAAACCAACATTGGTTTCCACTCTGGCAGTTATATTCTTCGTAATAAGTTAAAAACACAGCATTCTGGTTTAGGGAGCAGTCTCCTGTCATTTCCTTGATGTGAATTGGCTCGCTCCCATGCTCAATCAGCCTCAGTGTCCTGATAACCCTGAGCTTGCAAACCAGACCCTGCACAGTGGTGGCCACAGAGAGGTACTACTCCCTGGTTCTAAGGGTTTATGCATAATTTATTGTCCAAACCAGGACCCTTTTTGAGAGTGAAAGGGGGTGTTTTTAATGACTATGTCACAGCAATGGGTGTTAACTAGGACTTTTCCAGACACTCTATCTGTAGGGCTTTGCCTCATCCGCTAGGTGCCCTCTTTCAACAATTCTTCCAGCTTGTTTCCTCTAAAATATTGACAAGGTGAAATAGGGAAGGATTATTGCCCTATAGTCACAGATCTACTACTTGCCATAAAAAATCAGATTAAAAGGCACCAAAAGTAATTGTATCATGGGTTTTGGTGTGAGACTATAAATTACACAAATTATTTTAAATGAGCCTTCTGGCACTGAATATTTAATGCTACACACTCAATTTGTTTACCATTTGTAATGTTGATTTCTTGTTTAATGTGAAGCAGGTAGAGAGTTAGAATAATCTCAAGGTTGCTTTTACCTCCATAGTCATGAGTTTGACATTTCTGATCAGCACATACACAGCGATGATGATCAGCTTGACTATGAGCAACAGGGTCACACTAAGCACACCCAAGACTGATTTATGCCAAAACCAACTTGCTAACTTATAATGAGAAGTGTCAGTCAGCTTTGCACTTATTTGATGCTGGATACTCCATGCATGATCTTCCTAGAACACAAGCTGTAAAGTGAACCAAACACTATTAACAAGTCCAAGGAATCATAGCTAGAAAGCTGCCTCTCAGGGAAGTCTGCCCCAAGAGACCATGCCTGTCTCAGAAGGGCTAGGGATGCATTAGACACATTTTACTCTAAATCTCCCATTTTTGCAAATTTCTTGTGGCAGAGGCTGGCAGGGGATCTCCAAAACCATTTCTTCTTTACGCTGTGCACAGAATTAGACTACATTTCCCAGCCCTCATGTACGTAGGTATGGTCGTATTCCTGAATTCTGGCCATTGGAATTTGAATGGGAAGCGATCTGTATCACTTCTAAGCCCTGGACTAAGTGTGAGCCTTTATGTGCCACTGGATGTCAACACCTGCCAGCAACTTAGATCCTTGAATGACTGTGATGCAGAGCACACTACGCCTCACCCTAAACCTGACCCACCTGAGACTGTTACTTGAGCAACAAAGTCTTACCTGGCAATTTCCGTGTCCGTTGTTGTCACCACGCCGTCTCCCATCACTCAAGTTGTCCAGCTCTCTTGAGGAAGGAAAGTACAGCTGAGAGCAGCTATAGGAACTGCCCAGGACTGGAGTGTCCCAAAGGGTTCCACTGGACAATCCCTGTGCTTGAGAGTGCAAAAAGAAGGGTTAGGGCCTACTTTTGGTGCTAATATATCTTGTCACTCTTGCTTTCAGGGGCTCAATTGGAATCTCACGTAATTAGAGCCCAAAGTAGCCCACCCTGATAGGCAAAATGACCCCTGATTGAGAACTACTGGATTCAGGAGTGGTTTCATGGACACATGTGTGACCTGTGAACTTGTACAAGGCCCTGCTCTCAAAGGTTTTGTTTAGTGCTCTGCTCTCACATCTTGAAATTCTTAATAATAATATCTTAGAACCTGTGTTATGTAAGTGTAGTCCAATGGGACAACAAAATGTGCAGGAGATCAGTCAGGCAACAGTGGGCACCATGCATGCTGAGCATTTGGTCTGAGCACGAGGCATACACAAACACACACACACACACTGGGCAGTCTGAGACCCCAGGGGTCCCTGAGGGGGCTCTGTGCACCAGTGGAAGCTGGCCCTGGGAGAAAGGAGGTGCTCCCTAGGGACAGCGTTGTAACCTGTGATGGGGGGCCTGCTTGCCAATCAGTCCCTGGAGCCCATCTCTGAAGTATCTGCACAGATATTTTTTTTTCTAAGCACTTTACAGTTACTTATTTAATCCTCACAATAATCCTATGAGGTAGGAACTATTATTTTTTTTTAAGATTTTTTTTTTTAAATTTTAAAGTCCTTGTTGAATTTGTTACAATATTGCTTCTGTTTTATGTTTCGGTTTTTTGGCCACAAGGCATGTGGGATCTTAGCTCCCTGACCAAGGATCGAACCCACACCCCCTGCATTGGAAGGCGAAGTCTTAACCACTGGACCACCAGGGAAGTCCCAGGAACTACTATTATTATCTCCTTTTTTTAATTAAATTTTTTAAACTGATGTATAATTGACATACAACATTATGTTTGTTTCAGGTGTACGAAATAATGATTTGATATTTGTACATACTGCAAAAGGATCACCACAATAATTCTGGTTAACATCTGTCACCATACATAATTTTTTTTCTTGCATCAGTGCAGATATTAACTCTGTGGTCTGAGCGCTGGGACAAGATCTGCCACCACTTAGGCAGTACACTTTGTCATTAACTAATTACAACATGAAGTGTACACATGGATATTGCAGTAAACTATATCAGAGACTAATTAGGATTCTTCAAAGAATTTAGAATCTCTGGTTTTGAAAATCACTGCGACATTGCACAATAAATATCCAAAGGCTTGGAAAGAGAAATTAAATTTAAAGAGCCTCACATTTCACAGAAAAAGGCACTATTTTCATATAAAAACTTGCATGGACCAATTATTAACAAATGGACGACTGTAACATTATTTTTCCCTGTGATTGAAGATACAGTGTTAGAAATCATCAACAGGCACTTTAAATTCCATACAAATCATGAAACCACTTTCAGCTTCTTGTACAACCTCCACAAGTTACAGGAAATGTCAGCGGAAACAGTAAAATGCTATTATATTTATTAACATTTAAACCTAAATTCAAAATTACAGAAAACTGATTTGTAAGAAGAGTTAAAACATTTTAGAAAAAATTTCCTACAAGAAGCATCAGCTCTAAGATATATTCGAATTTATATTTCAAAATAATTGATCATAACTTTATTCTAATGTTGTTACAGCCTATGAAATACTCTTAAAATTACCAATAACAGTTGCATCAACAGAGATGCTTTTCAAAATTTAAAATTATCAAAAATTATTTGTTAAGAGTGACTGATGTTACTTTCAATTATATCAATTGAAAATGAAGTTGCTAAAATAAGTTTTAATAGCCTAATAAATGAATTTGCAGAAAAGTAAAACCTAAAATATTATGTTACGATCCATCAAGATATATCTATATTGATATATAGATATAATAGAGTATCATTATTTATTGTATTATACAAAATTATGGCACCAAACTATTGTTTTTTGCAATTTGTGACATTACTTGTTGTAATATAAATGTTATTACTCATCTATCACTATTACTCTTTCATGTTTTATACTAAAATATTTTCAAAAGAAAAACCTTTATATTTTGTACCTTTAACTGCACTTTCCCCCTGTATTTTGAAAAAGGGGCTCCACTTATAATTTTTACACTGGGCCCTGCAAATTATGTCACTGACTTTGACTGTGTTAAAAGAATGGAGGGAGGGAACATTGGAAGAGAATCCTTTAATGACTAGAACTGAAGATTTAAGTGTAAAAGTCAAATGCATATGGCTAATTTTTCCTTCTTTGAAGAATTTAAAACCATTTAACTGATAAAGAGTCTATCTTACAGAAAAGAATTCCTCTTTCTTTATAAAGATAAGAAGTGAGGGAGCTATCTTTTTGTTAATATTTTTATTTTCTCGAACTTTGGTGATTAGACTGGGTTAAATAAGGTGGCTCTAACTGAAAGAGAATGGGTAAAAATTAAAACTCAGCATCTAGGATTTGGTAAAGCTTTTACTTGTACATTTCTGTGTAACTGAGAAAGTAAATGATCCAAATGACAGTGTGACAAATCCTTTTGCAGGTCAGATCATTACCAATTATTTCCTTTAAATAAAATTGAAATCATAGCTAGTTGAATCAATGAAACCAAAAGCTGATTCTTTGAAAAGAATCAATAAAATTGGTAAGCTTCTAGCCAGGCTAACTAAAAAAAAAGCGGGAGAGAGAAGACACAAATTACTAATATCAGAAATGGAAAGGGGACATCATCACAGATCTCATGGACACTGAAAAGATAATGAAGGAATACTATGAACAACACTGTGCCCACAAATTAAAGTAGATGAAACAGACAAATTTCTTGAAAGACACAATCTGCTAAAAGTCACAAAAGAAGAAATGTAATAGATAATCTGAGTAGGCCTATGTCTATTAAAGAAATCAAATATGTAAAATCACCTTTCAAAAGAGAAAGCACCTGGCCCAGACAGGTTCACTGGTGAATTCTACCAAAAATGTAATGAAGAAATTGTACCAATTCTCTACAATCTCTCTCAGAGTTTAGAAGCAAAGGGAATACCTCCCAAATCATTTTATGAGGTCAGCAACACCCTGAGACTAAAACCAAAGACATTGTAAGAAAACTACGCACCAATATCTCTCACGAGCACAGATATAAAAATCATCAACAAAATATTAGCAAACTTAATGCAACAATGTATAAAAAGAATTATATACCATGACCAAGGGGGATTTATCCCCAGTATGCAAAGTTGGTTCAACATCCAAAATCAGTTAATGTAATCTATCACATCAATAGACAAAAAAAGAAAAATTACATAATCATATTAATAGATTGAGAAAAAATTTTGACAAAATTCAACACTCATTAATGATAGAAATAGAGGGGAACTTCCTCAACTTGATAAAGAATATCTATAAAGAATCTATAACTAACATTATATGTAATGGTGAGAAATTTGAAGCTTTCCCACTAAGAACAGGTACTAGGCAAGATTATCCCCTCTCAGCACTCCTTTTCAACATCAAACTGGCAGTTCTAGCTATTGCAATAAGACATGGAAAGGAAAAAAAAGGTATAGAGATTGGGGAGGAAGACATAAAATTGTCTTTGTTCTCAGATGACATGACTGTCTGCATAAAAATCCTAAAGAATGACAAAAACACCTCTTGGAAGTAATAGGCAAATAGAGCAAGAAAATAGGATACAAGGTTAATATACAAGTTGATTGCTTTCCTATATACCAGCAATGGACAAGTGGAATTTGAAATTAAAAATATAATACCATTTACATTAGCACTCCCCCAAATAAAATACTTAGGTATAAATATAACAAAATATGTACAAGATCTATATGAGGAAAACTACAAATTCTGATGAATGGAATCAAAGAACAACTTAAATAAATGGAGAGATATTCCATGTTTATGGATAGGAACACTCAATATTGTCAAGGTGTCAATTCTTCCCAACTTGATCTATAGATTCAATGCAATAGCAATGAAAATCCCAGCAAGTTATTTTATGTTATTGACAAACTGATTCTGAAATTTATATGGAGAGAAAAAAGACCCAGAATAGGCAATACAATACTGAAGGAAAAGAACAAAGTTGGCTGACTGATACTACCTGAGTTCAAGTCTTACTCTAAAGCTATCGTAATCAAGACTGTGTGGTATTGGTGAAAGAATACACAAACTGATTAATGGAACAGAACAGAGAGCCCCAAAATAGACCCAAATAAATTTAGTCAAACTTATCTTTGACAAAGGTGCTAAGGCAACACAATAGAGCAAAGATAGTCTTTTCAACAAATAGTGCTGAAACAACAGGACATCATCCACTTGTAAAAAAAAAAAAGAATTGAGGCAGATAATTTAAACTCTTTACAAAAATTAACTCAAAATACAAATCAACTATACTTCAATAAAATAAATTTTTAAAAATTGGGAATTCCCTGGTGGTCCAGGGGTTAGGACTCCGCACTTTCACTGCTGAGGGCCAAGGTTCAATCCCTGGTCAAGGAACTAAGATCCCACAAGCTGCACAGTGCAGCCAAATAAATAAATTAAGTAAGTAATTAATTAACTCAAAATGGACCACAGACCTAAATATAAAACACCAAACTATAAGACTCCTAGAAGATAACATAGGAGAAAACCTAAATGAAATTGGGTATGGGGATGACTTTTTAGATATAACACCAAAAGCACAATCCAGGAAAAAAAATAATTGATAAGCTATATTATATTTCATTAAAGTTAAGAACTTCTGCTGAGAAAGACATTGTAAAGAGAATAAAAGGCCACAAACTGGGAGAAAATATTTGAAAAAGACACATCTGATAAGGAACTATTATCCAAAATATACAAAAAACTCTTAAATCTCGGCAATAAGAAAATAAACAACCTGTTTAAAAAATGGGTCAAAGACCTTAAGAGACACCTAACCAAAGAATATACACAGATTACAAATAATCATAAAAAGATGCCTCACATCATAAATCATGAGTGAAATGCATATTAAAACAATGAGATATCAATGCACACCTATCTGAATGGCCAAAATCCAGAATACTGACAAAACCAATTGCTGACAAAGATTTGTAGCAACAGGGACTCTCAATCATTGCTGGTGGAAATGCAAAATGGTACAGCCACTTTGGAAGACAGTTTTTCAGTGTCTAACAAAACCAAACATGCCCTTACCATATAATTCAGCAATCTGGTTCCTTGGTATTTACCCAAGGTTGTTAAAAACTTATGTCCACACAAAAACCTGCACATATATGTTTACAGCAGATTTATTCATAATTGCCAAAACTTGGTAGCAACCATGATGTCCTTAGGTTAATGGATAAATAAACTGTGGTACATCCTGACAATGGAATATTATTCAACACTAAAAAAAAATGGTCTAACAAGCCATGAAAATACATGTAGAAAACTGAAATGCTTATTCCTAAGTGAAAGAAGTCAGTCTAAAAAGGCTATGTACTGTATGATTATTATATGATATTCTAAAAAAGGCCAAACTATTGAGACAGTAAAAAAGATCAGTGGTTGCGAGGGTTTGGGAGGGTGTGATGAATAAGTGGAGTAGAGAAAAATTTTAGAGCAGTGAAAATACTCTGTATGATACCACAATAATGGATACATGTCATTATACTATTATCCAAACCCATAGAATGTGCACCACAAAGAGTGGACCATAACATAAACTATGGACTTTGGGTGATTATGATGTGTCAATGTAGGCTCATCAATTGTAACAAAAGTACTACACTGGTGCAGACTGTTGATAATGGGTGAGGTTATGCAGGAAGTATATGGGAAATCTCTGTACCTTCTTAATTTTGCTGTGAACCTTAAACTACTCTAAAAAAATAAAAACAATGCTATGGAATAAACAAGGATGCAAAAAAGGACTATTGCATAAAGCAATAATTATAAAACTGGGGTTTTATGGGGCTTATCATATATAAAGATGTATAAAAGAGGCGGAGGTACATTGGAGCAGTTTTTGTACACTGTTGATATTATGTTGGTATTAACTGAAACTAGACTTTTAAGGATAATATGTTAATTTTAATCCCCAAATCAACTTTAAGAAAATAAACCCAAAAGTATAATAATAAAAATAATAAGAAGTTAAAATTGGTACCCTAGAAAATATCTAATTACAATAACAGAAGGCAGTAATTTAAGAAGGGAAACACAAAAGATGAAAGACATATAGAAAACAAAGAGCAGAAAGTGATGCCAGGGGCAGAGACAAGATGGCCAAGTAGAAGGACTTGAGCTCACCGCCTCCCACGAAAACACCAAAATCACACCTAACTACTGAACAACCATCAACAAAATCACTGGAACCTACCAAGAAGATATCCTATATCCAAAGACAAAGAAGAAGCCACAATAAGATGGTAGGAGGGGCACAATCAAGATAAAATCAAATCCCATACCCATTGGGTGGGCAATGCAAAAACTGGTAAATAATTAGATTGCAGAGATTCTCCCACAGGAATGAAAGTTCTGAGCCCCAGGTCAGCCTCGCCTGGGGGTCTGGCATCAGGAGAAGGAGCCCCCAGAGCATCTGGCTTAGAAGGCTACAGGGCCTGATTGCAGGAATTCCACAGGACAGCGGGAAACAGAAACTGCACTCTTGGAAACTGCACACAGGTTCTTGTGCACACCAGGACCTAGGAGAAAAAGCAGTGACATCACAGGAGCCTGGGCATGAGCTATCTGCTGGTATTGGAGGGTCTCTGTGGAGGCAGGGGGCGGCTGTGGCTCATTGTGGGGACAAAGACACTGGTATCGGCAGTTCTGAGGAGTACTCATTGGTGTGAGCCAGCCTGGAAGCCGCCATTTTCTCACCAAGACCTGGCCCCACCCAACAGACTGTAGGCTCCAGTCTAGACTAGTCTGTAGACTGCTAGGATGCCTCAGGCCAAACAACCAACAGGGCAGGAACACAGCCCCACCCATCAGCAGACAGGCTGCTTAAAGTTTTCTGGTGCAGCTTCCCACTAAACAAACCACTGGACATAGCCTTGCCCACCAGAGGGACAAGACACAGCGCCACCCACCAGTGGGAAGGAACCAGTCCCTCCCACCAGGAAGCCTACACAAGGGTCTTAGACTAGCCTCATCCACCAGGGGGCAGACAGCAGAAGCAAGAAGAAATACAACTTGCAGAACGGAAACCATAATCACAGAAAGGTAGGCAAAATGAGACAGCAGAAGAATATATCCCAGACAAAGGAACAAGATAAAACACCAAAAGAACAACTAAGTGAAGTGGAGATAGAGCCTATCTACCCAAAAAAGAATTCAGAGTAATGATAGTAAAGATGATCCAAGATCTCAGAAAAAGAATGGAGGCACAGACCAAGAAGACACAAGAAATGTTTAACAAAGACCTAGAAAATATAAAGAACAAAACAAAACAACAACAACAAAAAAAAAACAAAGACAAAAGATGAACAATACAATAACTGAAAAGAAAAATACACTAGAAAGAATCAATAGCAGAACAAATGAGGCAAAAAACAGACAGGTGAGCTGGAAGACAGAATGGTGAAAATTTCTGCCTCAGAACAAAATAAAGAAAAAAGAATGAAAAGAAATGAAGACAGTCTAAGAGACCTCTGGGACAACATTAAATGCACCAACACTCATATTATAGGGGTCCCAGAAGAAGAAAAGAGAGAGAAAGGGCCTGAGAAAATATTTGAAGGGATAATAGCTGAAGATTTCCCTAACATGAGAAAGGAAACAGTCACCCAAGTCCAGGAAGCACAGAGAGTTCCATACAGGATGAACCCAAGGAGGAACATGCCAAGAAAAACAGTAATCAAATTGGCAAAAATTAAAGACAAAGAGAAAATATTAAAAGCAACAAGTGACAAACAAAAATAACATACAAGGAAATTCCCATAAAGTTATCAGCTGATTTTTCAACAGAAACTCTGCAGGCCAGAAGGGAGTGGCATAATATACTTAAAGTGATGAAAGGGAAAAACTTACAACCAAGAATACTCTACCCAGCAAGGCTCTTGTTCAGACTCAATGGAGAATTCAAAAGCTTTACAGACAAGCAAAAGAATTTAGCACCACCAAACCAGCTTTACAACAAATGCTAAAGGAACTTCTCTAGGTGAAAAAGAAAAGGCCACAACTAGAAACAAGAAAATTACAAATGGCAAAGCTCATCAGTAAAGGCAAACATACAGGAAATGTAGGAAATCATCTACACACAAATATGATATCAAAACCAGCAATCCTGAGGAGAGTACAAATGCAGGATATTGGAAAAGCATTTGAAATTAAGAGACCGGCAACTTAAAACAATCTTGTTTATATATAGACGGCTATATCAAAACCTTATGGTAACCACAAACAAAATATCTACAATAGATACACACACAAAAAGAAAAAGGAATCCAAACACAACACTAAGGATAGTCATCAAATCACAAGAGAAGAGAACAAAAGAGAAAGTGAAGAAAAAAGACCTACCAAAACAAATCCAAAACATTTTTTAAAATGGCAATAAGGACATACATATAGGTAATTACCTTAAATGTAAATAGATTAAATGCTCCAACCAAAAGACATATACTGGCTGAATGGATACAAACACAAGACACATATATATGCTGTCTATAAGAGACCCACTTCAGATCTAGGGGCACATACAGACTGACAGTGAGGGGATGGAAAAGAGTATTCCATGCAAATGGAAACCAAAAGAAAGCTGGAGTAGTAATATTCATATCAGACAAAATAGACTTTAAAATAAAGACTGTTACAAGAGACAAGAAGGACACTACATAATGATCAAGGGATCAATCTAAGAAGAAAATATAACAATTGTAAATATTTATGCACCCAACATAGGAGCACCTCAATATATGAGACCAATGCTAACAGCCATAAAGGAGAAACTGAGAGTAACACAATAATAGAGGAAACTGTAAAACCCCAATTTTATCAATGGATAGATCATCCAGGATGAAAATCAATAAAAACATTACACCTTAAATAACACATTAGATCAGATGGACTTCATTGATATCTATAGAGCATTCCATCCTAAAGCAGAAGAATACACAATCTTTTCAAGTGTACGTATAGATCACATGTGGTGCCATAAAGTAAGCCTCAGTAAATCTGAAGAAAATTGAAATCATATCAAGCATCTTTTCCAAACAACACTATGAGATTAGAAAGCAACCACAAGAAAAAAAAACTGTAGGGGCTTCCCTGGTGGCGCAGTGGTTGAGAATCTGCCTGCCAATGCAGGGGACACGGGTTCGAGCCCTGGTCTGGGAAGATCCCACATGCCACGGAGCAATTAGGCCCGTGAGCCACAACGACTGAGCCTGCACATCTGGAGCCTGTGCTCCTCAACAAGAGAGGCCGCAATAGTGAGAGGCCCGCACACCACGATGAAGAGTGGCCCCCGCTTGCCGCAACTAGAGAAAGCTCTCACACAGAAACGAAGACCCAACACAGCCAAAAATAAAATAAATAAATAAATAAATAATGATAATAAAAATAAAGGAATTCCTTTAAAAAAAAAACTGTAAAAAACACAAACTCGTGGAGGCTAAACAACAGACGCCTAACAACCAATGGATCACTGAAGAAATCAAAGAGGAAATAAAAAAATACCTAGAGACAAATGAAAATGGAAACATGATGATCCAAAACCTGTGGGATGCAGCAAAAGCAGTTCCAAGAGGGAAGTTTATAGCAATACAATCCTACCTCAAGAAATAAGAAAAATCTCAAAGAAACAACCTAACCTTACAACTAAAGCAACTAGAGAAAAAAGAACAAACAAAAGTCAAAGTTAGTAGAAGGAAAAAAGTCATAAAGGTCAGAGCAGAAATAAATGAAATAGAGAAAAAGAACAGACCAGTCACAAGTACTGAAATTGAAACTGTGATTTAAACACTTCCAACAAACAAAAGTCCAGGACCAGATGGCTTCACAGGCAAATTCTATCAAACATTTAGAGAAGAGTTAACACCTATCCTTCTGAAAGTATTCTAAACAATTGCAGAGGAAGGAATACTCCCAAACTCATTCTATGAGGCCACCATCACCCTGTTACCAAAACCTGACAAAGATACCACAAAAAAAGAAAATTACAGGCCAATATCACTGATGAACATAGATGCAAAAATCCTCAACTAGCAAATACTAGCAAACCGAAACCAACAATACCTTAAAAGGATCACATATGACGATCAAGTGGGATTTATCCCAATGATGCAAGGATTTTTCAATATCCGCAAATCAATCAGTGTGATACACCACATTAACAAATTAAAGAATAAAAACCATGTCATCACCTCAGTAGATGCAGAAAAAGCTTTTGACAAAATTCAACACCCATTTATGATGCAAAGTCTCCAGAAAGCAGGCATAGAGGTCACATACCTCGACATAATAAAGGCCACATATGACAAACCTACAGCTAACATCATACTCAATGGTAAAAAGCTGGAAACCTTTCCTCCAAGATCAGGAACAAGAAAAGGTTGTCCACTCTCACCACTTTCATTCAACATAGTTTTGGAAGTCCCAGCCATGGCAATCAGAGAAGAAAAAGAAATAGAAGGAATCCAAATTGGAAAAGAAGAAGTAAAACTGTCACCGTTTGCAGATGACATGATACTATACATAGAAAATCCTAAAGATGCTACCAGAAAACTAGTAGAACTCATCAATGAATCTGGTAAAGTTGCAGGATACAAAATACACAGAAATCCATTGCACTTCTGTACACAAACAATGAAAAATCAGAAAGAGAAATTAAAGAAACAATCCCATTTACCATTGCATCAAAAAGAATAAAATACCTAGAGATAAACCTACCTGAGGAGGTAAAAGACCTGTACTCCGAAAACTATAAGATGCCGATGAAAGAAATCGAAGGTGACACAAACAGATTGAAAGATATACCATGTTCCTGGATTGCAAGAATCAATATTGTCAAAATTGACTATACTACCTAAGGCAACCTACAGATTCAATGCAATCCCTATCAAATTACCAATGACATTTTTCACAGAAGTAGAACAAAATATTTTTTAATTTGTATGGAAACACAAAAGACCCCGAATAGCCAAAGCAATCCTGAGTTTGGGGGGGAGGGCAGGAAACAGAGCTGGAGGAATCAGGCTCCCTGACTTCAGACTATACTACAAAGCTACAGTAATCAAAACAGTATGGTACTGGCACAAAAATAAAATATAGATCAACGGAACAGGATAGAAAGCCCAGAGATAAACCCACGCACATATGGTCAATTAATCTACAACAAAGGAGGCAAGAAAATACAATGGAGAAAAGACAGTCTCTTCAATAAGTTGTTCTGGGAAAACTGGACAGCTACATGTAAAAGAATGAAATTAGAACATTCTCTAACACCATATACAAAAATAAACTCAAAATGTATTAAAGACCTAAATGTAAGGCCAGATTCTATAAAACTCTTAGAGGAAAACAGAGGCAGAACACTCTTTCACATAAATCGCAACAATATCTTTTTGGGTTCACCTCCTAGAGTAATGAAAATAAAAACAAAAATTTTTAAAGTGGGACCTAATTAATCTTAAAAGCTTTTGCACAGCAAAGGAAACCATAAACAAAATGAAAATACAACCCACAGAATGGGAGAAAATATTTGCAAATGAAGTGACCAAGAAGGGATTAATCTCCAAAATATACAAACAGCTCATGCAGTTCAATATCAAAATAACAAACAACCCAATCAAAATAGGTGGAAGATCTAAATAGACATTTCTCCAGAGAAAACATATGGATGGCCAAGAGGCATGTGAAAAGATGCTCAGCATCGCTAATTATTAAAGAAATGCAAATCAAAACTACTGATACAATGAGGTATCACCTCACACTGGTCATAATTGGCCATCATCAAAAAATCTACAAACAATAAATGCTAGAGAGGGCGTGAAGAAAAGGGAACCCTCCTACACTGTTGGTGGGAATGTAAATGGGTACAACCACTATGGAGAACAGTATGGAGTTTCCTTACAAAACTAAAAATAGAACTACCATATGATCCAGCAATCCCACTCCTGGGCATATATCCAGAGAAAACCATAATCTGAAAAGCTACATGCACCCCAATGTTTATTGAAGCACTATATATAATAGCCAGGACATGGAAGCAACCTAAATGTCTATCAACAGATGAATGGATTAAGAAGATGTGGTACATATATACAATGGAATATTACTTAGCCATAAAAAATAATGAAATAATGCCATTTTCAGCAAGACAGATGGACTTAGAGATTATCATACTAAGTGAAGTACTGATAAGTCAGACAGAGAAAGACAAATATCATATGATATCACTTACATGTGTATCTTAAAAAATGATACAAATGAACTAATTTACAAAACAAAAACAGACTCACAGACTTCAAAAACAAATTTATGGTTACCAAAGGGGAAAGACGGTGGGGGGGGGGCAATAAATTAGGAGTTTGAGATTAACATATACACACTACTATATATAAAATAGATAATCAACAAGGACCTACTGTATAGCACTAGGAACTCTACTCAGTACTCTGTAATAACCTATATGGGGAAAGAATCTGAAAAAGAATAGATATATGTATATGTATAATTGAATCACTTTGCTGTACACCTGAAACTAACACAACATTGTAAATCAACTATACTCCAATATAAAATAAACAAAAAATAAATAAATAAACGTGACACAAGAAAGAAAACTTTATTCTAAAAAAATAGAATGTTAGGTCTAGGTCACATGTTGGACATACATTTAACTTTTTAAGAAACTGTTGAATTTTTTTCCAAAGAGGTTGTGTCATTTTACATTTCCATTAGCAGTGTATAAGAGTTCCAATTCCTCCATATCCCTGACAACACTTGATATAGTTAGTCCTTTTTTCTTTTTAACATATTTATTGGAGTATAACTGCTTTACAATGGTGTGTTAGTTTCTGCTTTATAACAAAGTGAATCAGCTATATATATACATATATCCCCATATCTCCTCCCTCTTGCATCTCCCTCCCACCCTCCCTATCCCACTCCTCTAGGTGGTCACAAAGTTAGTCCTTTTAATTTTAGTCATTCTAATAGTTTATAGTGGTATCTCATTGTGGTTTCATTTTTCATTTTCCTAATGACTAACTTTGTTGAGGATACTGCCATTCGTATATATTCTTTGGTTTAGCATGCATTCAAATCTTTCACCCATTTTTTTTTTTACTAGGTTGCTTGTTTCCTTATTATTGAGTTTTGAGAGTTCTTTATATATCCTGGGTATTACTTTATCACATATACACTTTGGAAATATTTTATCCCAGTCTGTGGTTTTTCTTTTTGTTTTCTTAACAGTATCTTTTGAAGAGCGGACGTTTTAAATTTTGATGAAGCACATTTTATTGATTTTTTTTTCTTTTATGGATCGTACTGCAGTATTGTATCAAAGGGATCTTCATCTAACCCAAGGACATAAAGACTTGCTTGTATGTTTCCTTCTAGATATTTTATACTTTGAGGTTTAACACTCAGCTCTAAGGTCCATTTTTCTTGTCTTTCCCTTCCTTTTTTGTGGGGACTCCAATTACAAGTATAGTAGGCACTGATGCTCTTTTCATTTATTTAAATACTTTTTCTCTTTGTGTCTCATTTTGGACAGTTTCTATTGTATGTCTTTAAATTCACTGATTTTTGCTTCTGCAAAGTCTGACATGTAGTTAATTCAACCGTGTGTGTGTGTGTTTGTGTATAATCTCATACAATGTAGTTTTCATCTCCAGAAATTTGATTTTTTTAAAAAAAATTATCTTCCATGTCTCTACTTAATCCTTTGAGCAAATAGAATACCTTTAATGTCCTTGACTGCTAATTATAACATCTGTGCCAGTTCTAGGTTTGTTTTGATTCTTCTTGTTATGTGTCATATTTTTCTGCTACTTTGTATACATGGTAATTTTTTAGTGGTAATCTTTAATTGAATGCCAAACATTGTGAATTTTACTTTATTTGGTGCTGGATACTTTTCTACTATAAATATTCTTTTGCTTTCTTCTGAGATGCAGCAAGGTTTCTTACAAATAGTTTGAACTTTGGGTCTTGCTTTTAAGATTTGTTAGGAGAGAGTGGAGCAGAATTTGTCACAGGGCTAATAATTCCCCACCTCTGAGGCAATAATCTTCTGTGTATTTTATGAAAGCCCCATGAGTTACAAGTTTTTCAGTCTTGCTTATGGGAACAGGCACTATTCCCTGCCCTGTGCGAGTGCCAGACACTATTTCTTCTAATCTCTTTGGTGGTTCTTTCCCAGTTATGAAGTAACTTCCTCATGCACATGTGTTGATCATTACTCTGCTGCATCCTTTAGGGAGATGCTGCAGATCTGATTTCTCTCTTTGTGCCACTCTCTCCTTTCTGTTATTCTGGTTTGTGTTATTAACAAAGAAACTGACACTCACAAATTTCTCAAATACCACACCCAGGCTCACATAGTTAGGAAGTGATAGGGCTAATATTTGGAGTCAGATCTTCCTTAGTACATGGCAGAACCCAGGCCTAGCAGCGGGGGTTGGGGAGAATAACTGGTTTCATTTTCATGGTCACCTGAGTAATTAATAATGAGAAGTACGAGTAGAGGGCAGTCAGCTCTCAAATAGCGAGCAGAAGAAGGCCTCAAATGTTGGCTTTTGATGGTGGACAGGAGGTAATTCTTTTTCAAAAGATATACGTTCAGGTAAAATTGGGAAATTCATTTTGCTAGAAGCTCAGCTGCAAATAAAGGAAAACCTTAGTCAAGCAAAGAGGCAGAGCTCAAAGGAAGCTCAGTCCACTTATGTAGAAAGGAATGTCTGAGAGAACAGAGGATGTACCTTCCTCTTGTCCTTGGAGCAGATGATGGCACTATTTATGGAATTCTCCCCTCGAAGAACACAGACTCTTTCCTTCAAGCTAGAATTGGCATGTCTGCAAAAGGATTTACCCAAGGTTAGAGATTTACTTTGCGGGAAGGAGCAGGGGCACACCATGAGGATTCCAGTGAATGGGGCAGTTTGCACCCAATTTAAATTTGATCTAGATATTACAGGCCAAACTTTTGGAATCTTAATCCTCTGGCAGGACCTGTGGGCTGGAGGCCAGAGATCTGATAGCCATGCTGGTTAGAGAAGCCAAAAACCAACACAGTTGAAAAGAGAACTGACTTTTAATGTTGTCAGGCCAGAGCAATGGACCATGCCAAGTGGCCTCTGGGATGGGCAACAACTGGTCAGGGACAGAACTGCAAGGCTGAGTATCAGAATAATTGGATGCTTGGAGCCAACAAAGAGGCATGAAAAAGTAGAAGGGAGAGAAGTCATGCAGCCAGGGAACATAGGATGCCCCCAAAATGAGACCCCAGTGCTGCCAGGAAGAAGTTAGGGGGTGGTCAGATGATGAAGGCAGAAAGCTTAGGATAAAGGTTGATGGATATATTTTTATTGAGAGAAACCATAAAGCAGAACACTCTGAGAAACCCCCTTTGCCCCACAACGAAGGATTTAGCATTATTCCGATTTTGAAAAATAAAAATCCAAAGTTAACATTGGTTATTCTTGTGCAGTAGGATTACGGGTAAGTTTTATTTTGTTCTTTGTAACTTTCTTTTTTAAGCTTTCTTCCATGGGTTTGGATTCTTTTCATAATAATTATGATGAAAACCAGCAGCCTGGAAGCCACAGGAGGGCAAAACAGGGTTGGAGCTCCTTCCAAGCCTCATTATCAGCGAACTGTCATTATTTGACCCAACTAGTGCTTCCCTGGAAGACTCTACTTGCAGTGCTGTCTTGATTTGACCTGACTTAGGGCTTGCCCTGACTGAGAAAAGCTTTTTCCCCAGGGACACTTGTAAAACACATTTAGAGTCAACTGTTTAAAGGCTGCCTGAAGCAGTGAATAACAGTTGTGGCGAACAACAGGCTTATTAAAAATCTGAAAAGAAAAGAAAAAAGAAAATCTGGGGAATGAGATGCCCATTGGGCCTTTGAAAAGCTCTGATATATTTCTAGGAATCTAGAAAGCCATGAGCATACAGCATACATACATCTGTGAACATGTCCTAGAGAGAACTGAGAAGGCTCTAAGTTCTCACCTGAGGCTCTTGGCAAGCAAGAAGTGAAAGTTAAGGCAGAGTTGTCAACTGCCTGGCAGTTGTGTTGAAGACACACATTCACACACACACACACATTGCCCATTAGCAAAAACTGGGAGACTTATTGGTTCCCAACATTTACAGAAATCTCTGTCTGATCACTAGCTGAGAACTAACCTGAGCAAGCAGAGACTTCAGTAGCTGACAAAGAATACACACTTGACATAATTAGTTCAGAAGAGTCACTAAATAAACAACAAACAGCAATAACAACAGACCGTGAAGAGAGGGAAATTCTGAATTCTTAAACTTCCACAATATATTATTGAAAATGGACATTTTTCAACAAAAAATTATGAGACACACAAAGAGAGAAGAAAATATGGCCCATAAACAAGGGGATAAAAGGAACAAATAAAAACTAACCCTGAGGGAGGCCAGATGTTGGACTTAATAGACAAAGGCTTTAAATCAGCTATTTCAAATATGTCTGAATCATGTCTAAAGAACTAAATAAAAGTATGAGATTAATGTCTTTCCAAATAAACATCAATAGAGACAGAAATTATAAAATGAACCAAATAGAAATTTTGGATTTGAAAAATACAATAACTGAAATGAAAAAAATCACTAGACGGGCTCAGCAGCAGATCTGAACTAGCAGAAAGAATGAGCAAATTTGAAAATAGGTTGATTGAGATTATCCAGTCTGAGGAAGAGAAATAAAAAGGATAAAAAAATTTGAACAAATCCTAAGAGATCTGTAAGACACCATCAAGTGTACTAACATAATCATAATGGGATTCCCAGAAGGAAAGGAGAGAGAAAAAGAGGCAGAAAGAATATTTGAAGAAATGGCTGAAAACATCCCAAATTTGATGAAAAACAGTACACTTCCAAAAAGCTCCACCAACTCCAAGTAGGATAAACTCAAAGAGATCCACAATTAGACATATAATCAAACACCTGAAGACAAACACAAAGAGACAATCTTGAAAGCAGCATCAAGTAAGAGATCCTTAGAAAGGCTAACACTTGATTTCTCATTAGAAAACGTGGAGGCCAGAATGAACGGGGATGACATATTTCAAGTACTAAAAGAAAAAGACTATCAACCAAGAATTCTATATCCAGCAAAACTACCCTCAAAAATGAAGAAGGGATTAAGATATTCGCAGATAAACAGAAAATCTGTCACCAAGAAACCTGCCCTACAAGAAATATTAAAAAGTCCTTCAAACTGAAATGAAAAAACACTAGATGGTAACTCCAACGCACATGAAGAAACTGATAGAGCTAAATCAATAGGTAAATATTAAATATAAATATGAATAGTTTTTGTTTGTAACTCTTTTTCTTCTCTATTATTTAAACAGGCAACTGTATAAAGTGATAATCGTAAATCTATGTTGATGGCCGTACAATGTACAAGGATGTAATGTGTATCACAATAACAACATGAAGGTTGGCACAGAGACACAAAGCTGTATAGGAGCAAAGTATATCATTGAAATACAGCTGGTATTAATATGAACCAGATTGCTATAAACTAACATGTTAACTGTAATCCCCTGGGCAACCACTAAGAAAATGACTCAAGTCACATAGGAAAATAAATGACAGGGAAATTAAAATGGTACACTAGAGAATAAATATTTAGTACAAAAGATGGCAGTAATGGAAGAAGAGAGAAATGAAAGATATAAGACGTATAGAATACAAATAGAAAAATGGCAGATGCAAGTATTATCAGTAATTATATTGTTAGTGGACTAAACACTCCAGTTAAAAGATATTGACAGCATTGCCCAACTATATGCCGTTTATAGTATACCACAATTAGAGATCAATAACTGAAGGAAATATGAAAAATTCACAGATATGTGGAAATTAAACACACTTTTAAACAAACAGTGGATCAAAGAAGAAGTCACAAGGGAAATTAGAAAATACATTGGGATGAATGAAAACAAAAACACAACATATCAAAACTTATGGGATGCAATAAAAGCAGTGATCAGAGAAAAATTTATAGTTGTAAATGCCTATGTTAAAAAGAAGAGGTCTCAAATAAATAACCTAACCTTCCACCTTCATAACTAGAAAAAATAGAGCAAACTAAACCCAAAGCAGGCAGAATTGAGGAGAGAATAAATATTAGAGCAGAAATAAATTAGAGAATAGATAATTGATAGAGAAAATTAATAAAACCAAAAGTTGGTTCTTTGAAAAGATAAACAAAACTGACAATTTTTTAGCTAGACTGACAAGAAAATAAAAAAGATACTCAAATTACTAAAATCAGAAATGAAAGATACTATCTCTGACCTTACAAACATAAAAAGGATTATAAGGGAATAATATTAACTATTGTATGCCAACAGATTAGATAATGTAGATGAAATGGATAAATTTCTGGAAAGACACAAACTACCAAAACTGAATCAAGAAGAAATAGAATATCTGAATAGGCTTATAACAAATAAAGAGATTGAACTGGTAATCAAAAACGTCCCACAAAGAAAAGCCCAGGCTCCGATGGCCTCACTGGTTCATTCTACCAAACATCTAAAGAAGAGTTAAGGAACTCCTGTAAAAAATATAAGGGACACTTCGCAAATCATTACCATGATACCAAAACAAATAAAGAAATCACAAGAAAACTACAGACCAATATCACTTATGAATATAGATGCAAAGATCCTCAATAAAATGTAAGCAAACAGACTCCAGCAACATATAAAAAGGGTAATACACTATGACCGAGTGGGATTTATTCCAGGAATGCAATGTTGATTCAATATATGAAAAGCAATCAATGTAATACACTATATTAATAAAATAAAGAACAAAAAATTATAATCATTTCAATAGATATGGAGAAAGTACAGGCATGCCTCATTTTATTATGCTTCACTTTATCGCACTTGACAGAGAGTTTTTGTTTTTTTTTTTTTTTACAAGCTTAGGGTTTGTGGCAACCCTGTGTTGAGCAAGTCTATCGGCACCACTCTTCCAACAGCATTTGCTCACTTCATGTCTCTGTGGCACATTTTGGCAATTCTTACAATATTTCAGACTTTTTCATCATTATGATATTGGTTATGGTGATCTGTGGTCAGTGATCTTTGATGTTACTATTGTATTAATAATTGCTTTGGGGTGTCACAGACCACAACCATATAAGACAGCGAACTTAGATAAATGTGTGCGTTCTGACTGCTCCACTGACCAGCTGTTTCCCATCTCTCTCCCTCTCCTTGGGCCTCCCTATTTCTTGAGACACAACAATATTGAAATTAGGCCAATTAACAACCCTACAATTGGCCTCTAATTATTCAAGTGAAAGGAAGAGTCACATGTCTCTCACTTTAAATCAAAAGCTAGAAATGATTAAGCTTAAGGAGGAAGGCATGTCTAGAGCTGAGAAAGGCCCCAAGCTAGGCCTCTTGAGTCAAATAGCCAAGTTGTGAATACAAAGGAAAAGTTCTTGAAGGAAATTAAAAGGGCTATTCCAGTGAACACACAAATGATAAGAAAGCTGAACAGCCTTATTGCTGATGTGGAGAAAGTTTTGGCAGCCTGGATAGAAGATCTAACCAGCCACAACATTCTCTTAAGCCAAAACCTTATCCAGAGCAAGGCTCTAACTCACTTCAATTCTATGAAGGCTGAGAGAAGTGAGGAAGCTGCAGAAGAAATGTTAGAACCTGCAGAGGTTGGTTGATGAGGTTTGAGGAAAAAAGCCATCTCCATAACAGAATAGTGCAAGGTGAAGTAGAAAGTGCTGATGTAGAAGCTGCAGTAAGTTGTCCAGAAGATCCTAGCTGAGAAAATATATGAAAGTGGCTAAATAATAGCTTTCCAATGTAGACAAAACAGCCTTCTATTGGAAGAAGATGCCATCTAGGACGTTCATAGCTAGAAAGAAGAAGTCAGTCTGACTTTAAACCTTCAAAGGACAGGCTGACTCTCTTGTTAGGGGCTAATGCAGCTGGTGACTTTAAGTTGAAGCCAGTACTCATTTACCATTCCAAAAATCTTAGGGCCCTTAATAGTTATGCTTAATCTACTCTGCTTGTGCTCTATCAATGCAACAACAAAGCCTGGATGGCAGCACACTTGCTTACAACATGGTTTACTGAATATTTTCAGTCCACTGTTGAGATCTATTGCTCAGAAAAAAAGATTCCTTTCAAAATTTTACTGCTCAGGGGCTTCCCTGGCGGTGCAGTGGTTAAGAATCTGCCTGCCAATGCAGGGGACACGGGTTCGAGCCCTGGTCTGGGAAGATCCCACATGCCGCGGAGCAACTAGGCCCGTGAGCCACAACTACTGAGCCTGCACGTCTGGAGCCTGTGCTCCGCAACGGGAGAGGCCACGACGGTGAGAGGCCTGCGCACCGCGATGAAGAGTGGCCCCCGCTAGCCGCAACTGGAGAAAGCCCTCGCAAAGAAATGAAGACCCAACACAGCCAAAAATAAATATAAATAAATAAATTTTAAAAAAATTTTACTGCTCATTGACAATGCACCTGGTCACCCAAGAATTCTGATGGAGATGTACAGTGGGATCAATGTTGTTTTCATGCCTGCTAACAAAACATCCATTCTGCAGCCAGTGGATCAAGAAGTAATTTTGATTTTCAAGTCTTATTTAAGAAATACATTTCATAAGGCTATACCTGCCATAGATAGTGTGATTCCTCTGATGGATCTGGGCAAAGTAAATTGAAAACCCTCTGAAAAAGATTCACCATTATAGATGCCATCAGGGACATTCGTGATCTGTAGGAAGAGGTCAAAATATCAACATTAACAGGAGTTTGGAAGAAGCTGATTCCAGCCCTCATGGATGACTTTGAGGGGTTCAAGACTTCAGTGAAGGAAGTAACTGCAGATGTGGCGGAAATAGCAAGAGAACTAGAATTAGAAGTGGAGCCTGAAGACGTGCCTGAATTGCTTCAATCTCATGATAAAACTTTAATGGATGAGGAGGTGCTTCTAATGAACGAGCAAAGAAAGTGGTTTCTTGAGATGGAATTTACTCCTGGTGAAGATGCTATGAGGACTGTTGAAATGACAACAAAGTATTTAGAATAGTACATAAACTTAGTTGATAAAGTAACGGGAGAGTTTAAGATTCACTCCAGTTTTGAAAGAAGTGGGTAAAATGCTATCAAACAGCATTACATGCTACAGAGAGATTGTTTGTGAAGAGTCAATAGATGTGCAAACTTCATTGTTGTCTTATTTTAAGAAATTGCCACAGACACCCCAACCTTCTGCAACCACCATCCTGATCAGTCAGCAGCCATCAACACTGGGGCAAGACCCTCCACCAGCAAAAAGATTACAACTAGCTAAAGGCTCAGATGATGGTTAGCATTTTTAGCAATAAAGTATTTTTTAATTAAGGTAGGTACATTTTTTAGACATAATGCTATCACACTTAATAGACTACACTATAGTGTAAACATAACTTTTATACGCTCTGGGAAACCCCAAAATTCATGACTCACTTTATGGCAATATTCGCTTTATTGTGGTTGTCTGGAACTGAACCTGCAATATCTCTGAGGTATGCCTGTATTTGACAAAATCCAACATCTTTTCATGATAGAAACAGCCAACAAACTAGGAAAATATAGAAACTTCTTCAGCTTTGTCAAGGGCATCTTGTCAAGAAAAACCTACGGTTATCATCATGCTTAATGGGCAAAAACTGAAAACTTTCCCCCAAAGATCAGGAAAATGTCTTCTCTTACCATTCCTTTTCAACATTGCATTGGAGGTTTTACCCTGGGCAATTAAACATGGAAATAAAATAATAAGCATACAAATTGGAAAGTAAGAATTAAAACTATCTCTATTCTCAGATGACATGATCTTGTAAAATCTACAGATTACACAAATGATTAGAGCTAACAAATGAGTTCAACAAGGTTGCAGGATACAAAATCAATACACAAAAATCAATTGTATTTCTATAATCTAGCAATGAACAATCAAAAAATGAAATTAAGGAAATAATTCTATTTACAATAGCATCACAAACAATAAAATACTCAGTGATTAATTTAACAAAATAAGTGTAAGACTTGTACACCGTAACAACAAAATATCATTGAAAGAAATTAAAGAAGACCTAACTATATGGAAATACGTCCCATATTCATGGATTAGAAGATTCAGTAATATTAAGATGGCAATACTCACCCAACTGATTTCCAGATTGGAGGCAATCCTTATCGAAATCCCAGCTGTCTGTTTTGCAGAAATTGGCAAGTTGGTCCTAAAATTTCATATGAAAATGCAAGGCACCCAGAATAGCCAAAACAATCTCAAAAAAGAAGAACAAAGTTGGAGGACTCACACTTCTGGATTTCAAAAATTAATACATAGCTACAGTACTCAAGGCAGTATGGAACTGGCATAAGGATAGATAGGTTGATCCATGAAATATAATTGAGACTCCAGAGATAAACCCATACGTTTATGGACAATTGATTTTTGACAAGAGTACCAAGACAATTAAAAGGGGAAAGAACAGCCTTTACGCCAAAAGGACAACTGGATAGCCACACAGAAAATAATGAAGTTGTACCTATTCCTCACACCAAATTAAAAAATTAACTCAAAATGGATCAAAGGTCTAAATGTAAGAGCTCTTAAAAGAAAACATAGGAATAAAATTCAGTAATCTTAAATTAGGCAATGGTTTTAAAATATGACAATGAAAGCACTATCAAAATAAAAAATGGAGTTCATCAAAATTAAACACTTTTGTGCTTCAAAGGACCCCATAAAGAAAGTGAAAAAGACAACCCAGAGAATGGGAGAAAATATTTTTAAATCATACATCTGTTAAGAGTCTAGTATCTAAAATAAAGAAATGTTACAATTCAGTAAAAACAAAAATAACCCAGTTTTAAAATGAGTAACCGATATGAATAGATATTTCTCCAAAGAAGACATACAAATGTCCACTAAGCACATGAAAGGATGCTTCACATCATTAGTCTTTAGGGAAATGCAAATCAAAAGCTCAATGAAATACCACTTCATACATGCTAGGATGGCTAAAAAAGAAAAGATGGTGAGGATATGGAGAAATTGAAACTCTCATGCATTGCTGAAGTACAGCTGCTCTGAAAAATAGTCAGGCAGTTCCTTAAAAAGTTAAACACAGAATTACCATATAACCCAGCAATTCCACTCCTAGGTATATACCCAAGAAAATTGAAAACATATGTTCACATGAAAATATTTGAACTTGAATGTTTGTGACATTATCCAAAATAGCACAAAACGTGGAAACTACCCAAATGTTCATCAACTAATGAATGGATAAATAAAATGTGGTATAGGCGTAGAATGTAATATCATTCAGCCATGGAAAAAATGAGGTACTGATGAGACAGGCTGGGACCTGGGGCGCTTTGCTGCAAGTGTTTGCACCTGGACAAACATCTCCTTGAGCAACAGAATACAAAGAAACTATAAGAGACTAAAAATAAATGCTTGCACACACAGTTGGGGTGAATTATGAACAAGATACAAAAAGACCAAAAACCCAACTGCCACTTCTGAGGTGTCAGGAGCAGAAGCAGGGTACTGCGCATGCCCCCTGCAGACACCACCCCCAAAGGGGTGGGCAAACCACCCCTCTGGCCTGACCCCTGGACCCGCCCTTACCCTCACCCCATATAAGGGACCAACTCGCCTCCACTCAGGGAGTGAGCAAGGGAACCTGTTACTTGTTTTTGTTCTCTCCTGCTGCAGCACGAGTCCCAGTAAGGCCTTGCCTGAATTTAAAGAGTCCAAAAACCCGGGTCAGTTACACGGATGCATGCTACAACATGAAGGAATCCTGAGAACATAATGCCAGGTGAAAGAAAAACCAGACACAAAAGGCCACAATGTTGTATGACTCCATTTTTATGAAATGCCCCAAATTGGCAAATTCACAGAGACAGAAAGTAGGTTAGTCACTTCCAGGGACGTGGGGGATGGGAGAATGGGTGGGGAGTGACTCCTAATTGGTACAGAGCTTGACTGGGGATAATGAGAATGTTCTGGAATTATATAATGCTAATGGTTGCACAACTCTGAATAGATTAAAACCACTGAATTATATATTGTAAATGGGTGAATTTAGTGGTAAATGAATTACATCCCAATATTTTAAAAAGTAAGTCAGGGACTTCCCTGGTGGCGCAGTGGTTAAGAATCCGCCTGCCAATGCAGGAGACACGGGTTCGAGCCCTGGTCCAGGAAGAGCCCACATGCCACGGAGCAACTAAGCCCATGCGCCACAGTTACTGAGCCAGCGCTCTAGAGCCCGTGGGCCACAACTACTGAGCATGTGCGCCCAGAACCCATGCTCTGCAACAAGAAAAGCCACCGCAATGAGAGGCCCGCACACCGCAATGAAGAGTAGCCCCTGCTCACCGCAACTAGAGAAAGCCCACGCGCAGCAACGAAGACCCAACGCAGCCAAAAATAAATAAATACATTTAAAAAAAAAAAAAAAAGTAAGTCAGATCACACCATTCTTCTCAAAATGCTCCAACAAGTTCCTATCTCAGAGAAAAAGTCAAAGGAATACAAGACTCTGTAGAGCCACTGCTCTGACCACTGCTTCTCTGAACTCATCTCCCATCACTCTCCCACCTGACAGTCCCCTCCAGTCACACTGCCTCCTTTCTGTTCTTTAAACACGTAATCATGCTCCCACCTCAGGGCCTTTGCATTTGCTTTCCCCTCAGCCCTGGATTCAATCCTCCACATACCTGCACAATTAACTTCTGCACCTCTGAGGTCTTTGCTTGAATGTCCCCCTTTCAGTGAGGTCTACCCTAACTACATGCCCCAGTACTTCTTTTCCCCATCCCCACCTGTTTCTTCTCTTTTGCATTTATCCCTGTCTAAAATACAACACGCTTCTCTTATTTCTTTCTTACTTCGTATTTATTGTGTTTCCTCCCACTAGAATTTAAGGTCCGTGATAGCCAGAATTTTTGTCTGCTTGTTCACTACTATATGTTTCACACTCTACTGGGCAGACAGTAGGTGCTTACTAAATATCTGTTGGTCACTACAGAATAAATGAATGCCTACAGGCATAAACGGATCTGGAGGACCTGTTCTGAGAATGAAAGCATTTCCAGGTTCAAACAACAGACATACAAACGACTTTGGGGATAAACTTTTTTGAAGGTTGGATACTGCCCTTTATCAAACACTTATTCAAGCCTAAGAGCTGTCAGATGTTTTCTGACACCTGCTAGTTAATCATCGTGACCACACATGAAAGTGGCAGGCCCCAGGCCCTTTTCTTTCAGCAGCCAAGTGTGTGAGCTTTGCTCAGCTTCTCATCTTTGATGCTCACATTTTGCTTGTACTTCTTCCTCGATTTCACACAGTGACATGAACTGCTGGGGAACTCTCTCTGTCTCTCTGTCTCAGGACATTTGTGCTTTGAGTCTGTCTAACTCTGGACCAGCTCTGCACACTAAAGACACTCTGGATGTGCCTATTGATAGGAGAAGGAGTCCTCCAGCAGGAACTCCACGCCACCTGACCTCGCAGCCTCCTGAGCTCCAGCCTCCTGAGCTCCAGAAAGCATCTTTGTGGTGCTTCCACGTGCGCCCAGCAGGAGCACACATGATTAAATGTACAAACATTTAAGAGCAGGCGCAGTGCACAGACGTTTGTATTATTGTTTTTAACTTTTGATTCATTCACTCTAGGGATTCAGCCTTTCCTTGATGGAGACCTAAAACATGAGAGAAAGAAATTTTTTTGGCTTCTAAAAAATCATAGTGCTTTCAGGAATTTGAGTCTTAGCATGAAGAAATCCCATCTGCTGCTGCCATCTCCACTTTCTATTTTGCGGATAAAATAGCTCTTGCTTTGTGTCTGTGTGTAGAGCGTGGCAAAAAAATGTCAAAGGACCATTTCTGTCATATTCAAAATCTCTTTCTCCTCTGGTATCCTGAGATGTCCTCTTGAGTCGCAAAAATGTTTTCTCTGCAGCAGCTGACCCTACCTGTGCTAATGATTTCAAGTAGCACCTGTAATCCAAATTAGTATAATCCAGAATCTAGCCCCAACACACCTGTTTTTGGTCCGCCTAAATATCCCACAGGTCCTTCAGGTTCTTTCTATCCAAGACTAACTTATTATCTTTCCACCAAAACATTTTTTTTAATTTTAATTAAAATTAAATTTATTTATTTATTACATTAAAATTTATAAAATTAATAAGAAATAAGAACCCCTGGTTCTCCTTCTGTTGTCAAGCCTGACTAATAGCATTACTTTCTCCCCCTCAAGGAAACCAGGAAATTCAAAATCAAGCTTGGCTCTCTGCTCTGGCTCCATGCAGATTCTGTCAGTCACTAAACGACTGCTTTGACCTTATTTTAATGAACTTCCTAAATTTTCCTGACCATATATCTTTTGAAGAAGGATTACCCTCCTGCTCACACTCAAAAGCCAACAGTGGGGGCTTTCTTCTGCTTACTGCTTGAAAGCTGACTGCCCTCTACTCCCACCTTGCAACACTGATTACTCAGGTGACCGAGGAAATGAAACCAGTTGTTCTCCCCAGCCCTTGCTGGCTGCCCTGGTGCTGGGCCTGGGTTCTGCCTTGTGCTAAGGAAGATCTGGCTCTGTTACCGAACCAAACTTGGGTCCACTCGCCCAACACACAACTACGCCAAATCTACCGACACTGGGCTGTGGTGAAGGAAAGTACAGTGGTTACTGCAAGGGACCCAAGACGGGGCCAAGCAAGGAGAACAGGCAGCTCATATGCTCAAAAGACCCAAACTCCCTGATGGCCTTCAAGGAAGGGTTTTTTAAAACTGTATGAGGGAGAGGGTCACAGTGTCTATCATCAGCTTCTGCACAGTTCTGATTGGTTGATGGGGAGGTAACAAGGTGCTATTTCGGGAATCTCAACCATCAACCCTCTGGCTCCAATCAGTCTGGGATCTAAGGGCTGTGTGGTCAGCACGCAGTTAACTTCTTCCACCGGGTGGGGGTTTTAAGTATCTGCAAAACAACTCAAGGATAGGACTCAGGACATTAACTATAGCCCTTGAGGAGGAACTAAAGGTCCTTGGCTTTGTTTTATGCCTAAACTATTATTATTTTGGACTGTTTCCTTTGTTTTTGCATTATCTCATTTCTCTGATTAAATTTGCTCTTGGAACTCAGGAAAGGCCAAAGAGGCTAAAGCTTTTCTACAAACAAGATGCCGGGACACAGGGCGTCTGTACCCAGGAAGGCCCCGCAGGGTCCTGCTCAGTTTCAGCCCTATCACTTCCAGCCTATGTGAGCTTGGATGTGATATTATATGCCATGCATGCAATAACACAGAAATCAGACCTATAAACATAGGTTATCGTAAGAAAGCATGGTAAACGCATAAGGTATTAGAGATCCATAGGTTATCCCAGTTTACTGGGCTGAGCCTCCCTAGATTTCTAAGGAAGGCTGTGCAAATTTTGCAGCTTCCATTTTTACTTTCAGGGAGGACTATACTATGGGAATCCCCACTACATCAGAAGCTGAGTCCCTCTCCCGTTTCACCACCATGCTGCCTCCTGAAAGTGGGCAAATGAGGCCCCTGGTTCCCAGGGGTCCAGGCCTAACTCTAAAGCCCGGCTGGGGCTGTCTAAATCAATCCTGAGGTCCCATCCAATTGTCCAATAAAGGATAAGGCCCAGAGGGCTGAGAAATCTGTTGCCTTGTGCACATGCATTATTCTCAATGAGAACATTATTTCTTTACAAACACAGATTCATTGTTCTGAATCCTAAGTGTGAACCAGGAATTGGAGCTAATAGAATCTTACACTTAGAGCCCTAGGCTCAGCTACTGTCCCACTCCTCCTAAGGAGACATATCTCTCTGCACCCAAGACCCGCTTTCTAAAAGAGCTTATATTAAGGAGACTGAAGCCGGAATTAACTGAACTATACACCGTGGGCCACTGCTTTGCCAAATGAACAGGAGCGAAGGACGAGGCTGCCCCCAAGTGGGAAACCCGCAAAAAACAGCGACGCTTCCAATCAGTTTGCAGTTCAGTTCAAGAAATTGAACGAGCTCTGCATTTCCAGCTCGCAGGAATTCCCCTCCTAGAAAGCTGCTAGGGAGGAAATTAGGGTGCAGATTCTTTTACTATTACCGGAGGGTGGGGGGCTGAGAAAACAGAATAGGCGAACCCATTGTCTCCCAACCTCCCGACCCTATAAAGCACCTGGTTAAATGCAGACTCCGGATCCTCACCGCGGAGATTTTGATTTGCTAAGCCAGCAGCACTGGGAACCTGGGGTCTAGGTTTCTAACCACGTGATACTGATCATCCGGCAAATTTGGAGATTCT
Organism: Balaenoptera physalus; assembly: GCF_965194825.1. NCBI lineage: Eukaryota > Metazoa > Chordata > Mammalia > Artiodactyla > Balaenopteridae > Balaenoptera > Balaenoptera physalus. The sequence goes on along the minus strand of NC_138886.1, from coordinate 81,979,997 downwards.
GGGATGGGAAGCAACTTTCTGTTTTCCTTCCCGGGTCTCGAGCAGGGGCCGACCTCTTGTGGGCCATGAGAACCCACAAGTTGCTGTCTTCTTGAGCTTTTTCGCAGCCCCCAGCCGCCACTCTGGCGTCTCCCCAGCAGCCACTACGGAACCCCGCCCACCAGCCCCGGGTCGGCCCCGGGTACGCCCAACCACCGTGGTTTCCATGGCGACCCGGGCTGCGCCGCGTGCAGCTTCCCTAGCGCAGTGTAAGGTTGCGTCTCTGCCCCAGCGTCCACCGCCTGACCGAGAAGGGGCTTCTGGTCCAGGACAGTCAAGCTAAGAAGTAACTTTTATTATTATTATTGATTTGAGTATTTCTTGTGCCCATTTCTTATTTAAAATAAGCTGTAAGAGTTTTGTTTTTGCTGGGGGGTGGGGACGTAGGGGGAGAGGAATTCGTGTGACGTGTCTTTCTAGTACTTTTATGTAACATCTCACCTGCGTATTCAAATGCTTGGGATAGCATTTGGCTGAAAGAGTTCATCATTTCTACTTGCCTTAGCGGTTTACCTTTCTTTGCACAGTCCTTCCGCGGTGCACGCACGAGGACGCTCAGGTGTGTGGCTTATGCATGTGGGTAGTAACCGCCCACACCGAGGTGATTCCCAGACCGTGGGCTTCCTGTTCCTTACTTTACTATCCTGTCCTGCCCTTCCTTCCAAGGGCTGCTGCCTCTGCTGAACCAGATGGAGGACGTCAGGTTCTCAGGAGGCCCAGGTGGGAACGCAAGGACTGTGCTCTCAGAAGGTCTGGGCTGAGCTTGGCACTCAAAGTACTTGTTATTCTAATCAAGGGGCCCCAGCTCATTCTAATCAACTTCCTTTAGGAGAGGGCCACAGCTTCTGGAAGGGCTGGGTTTTCTGGTTGTCAACCCTTGGGCCTGGGCATACTCTCAAAAGGTGCCATAAGAAGCATGGTCCTACCCCAGGGGGCCAGTCGGCTTTTCTTTTTTGTCATCCAGGAGGACCAATGAGTTTGGGTGCTTCCTTGGGGCAGTTTGGCTGTTCAGGATGGCCAGAGGCTAAGTGGAAACCTAGGCACCTCAGGAATCCTGCTGATGTGTGGAGTAAATGCTGGGGAGAAATGGGGAGCTCTAGGGAGGGGTGTTGCTTTTACTTTTCTTAGTAACCCAATGGGGAACTATTATTATCTCAACTTTACAGAAGAAGAAAGGGGAGAACAGAAAACTTCAGAAACTTGCCCAGTGGTGGAGTCCAGAATTAAACCACGCAGGGTCTGGCTTCCAAGCTCAGTACCTGAACTTAGCTTCATTTTCTTTTTTATTTTATTTATTTATTTATTTTTGGCTGCGTTGGGTCTTCGTTGCTGCGCACGGGCTTCCTCTGGTTGCGGTGCGCGGGGGCTACTCTTCGTTGTGGTGTGCGGGCTTCTCAGTGTGGTGGCTTCTCTTGTTGAGGAGCATGGGCTCTAGGCACGCGGGCTTCAGTAGTTGTGGCGCATGGGCTCAGTAGTTGTGGCTCGTGTGCTCTAGAGCGCAGGCTCAGTAGTTGTGGCGCACGGGCTTAGTTGCTCCGTGGCATGTGGGATCTTCCCGGACCAGGGCACGAACCTGTGTCCCCTGCGTTGGCAGGTGGATTCTTAACCACTGTGCCACCAGAGAAGCCCCCATTTTCTTTTGACATAATGGAGCTTTTATTCAAGCCTCACCCCTCATTAATCTTTTAAAAATTTTTATTGGAGTATAGTTGATTTAAAACTCCTTATTAATTCAAGCAAATTCTTTCACTCATTTAACAGCTGTTTCATCTCCCCCTTCCCCGACCCCCTCCAACTGTAGTTCCATGGGGACAGAGACAACCACATCAATTTCATTGTGTTCAGGAATGTTTGCTCCCAGGAAAGTTTGATGAATGAATAAAGAGCAAAGAGAATAAGTGCTTCAGAGTTTTTTTGCATTTATCATATAAATTAAAAGAAGGAGACATAACAGATTTATAATTACCTTTTCCGGGCCAGGCATCTAAGATATTTTACCCCTATTTATTCCTGAAGCATGAGATAGGGATGGAGTGTAAGTTTCACTTGTTTCCCCTCTTTTTTTTTTTTTGATGAGGAAACAGGTTAAGACACACTGATCGCTTGTGGTGGAGCTGGGATTTAGACTCAGCATTGTTTGCCTGAGTCCCGACCCTACACTTTTCCCACATAACCACACTGCCTGCTGGAGCATCGATCATGACATCATAGGGATCAAGGGGAAGGTAGAATTTTTTTTCTAAGTGACAAAATGGCAAGTGAAAGTTTGATTGTAGGTGTGTTATTCTTTGGCCAGACAACAAGCGCATGCAGGAGAGGAGAGAGCAAATATGTGAGTAATAGCAAAGTGCAGAGGCTGGGAGAAAGTTCCCCATGTCCAGAGGACTGTTCTTTGGCTTAGATCCTGGCTTAGGAAATCCCTAAGGTTCCACATTAAAACACAGGCATTCCCGCCTGTAAAACTAGATGATTACTTACCAGCTCCTTCCATCATAGGCTTGCCTGAGATGAAATTGCAGGGTTTTTTTGTTTTTTTTTAACTAAGAAGGTGTTGTGTAAGCACCAGAAACAGAACAATGTTGGATTTGGGGGGGAGAAAGTTTGCTGTAGAATATGTATTTCTTAAAGCCTGTGTTGTGTGTCCTGGTTTATCTTCCTAGAAGAGTCTCTTTTGGGCTCTAATCGTTTATCAGAGGGCATGTGGTTTGGTTTTAGGTAAAAGCTAACCTCTGTTTCCAACGTCTAACTGATACACTCTCCTAGTTTTCCCAGCCCTTAATTTGTTAACACTTATGTTTTCTTTTCTCTCATTTGGTTGCCATTTTCCTTTATATCTCCCCTGTTGTCCCTCTCAGTGTCGCGAGTTTTTGTATTAACCATGCCCCTTGCCTTTGCCTTGACTTCTGCTCCGCCTGCCAGGGTTTTTAGGGATGATAGTTAAGCAATCCTTGTGGCTACCTTGGAGAAAACCAACGTCTTGTTATGCCTGTAGGTGGCATGTGCAGACTGCAGTCTGGGGTTGGGGGCCAGGGGGCAAGGCTTAATTCTTGGAAGATTTCAGAGGATTGCAAGAAACAGTATTGAAACAATGAAGTACTGAGGTCTTAAAAAAATCTTGGCATTCAGCAAGGAGTGAGGTACAGACTTATTAAGCAAACATCTGTTTATCTGCATATACTGACACCACCAGTTCTCCACTATGCTCTCAAGTAATTGCAAACCATAATTTTAAAACAGCTTTTTTCTTTTTCTGTTTAGCTTCCGATGTTTTCTTTTCCACAGGCAGGCCATTCTGTCTGTGTTTGAATTAATCACCTGTCCATTGGAATCTAAAAGCACAACTTGACTGTGTATTGGTTATGTCAATGCAGAGCCAACTGAGTAATTGAAAGTAGTATAAATTAAACGTAGTAGTAATTAAAAGAGAAGTAGTAATTAAAAAAGAAGTAATTAAAAGAGAAGCCACCGCAATGAGAAGCCGGCGCACTGCAACGAAGAGTGGCCCCCACTCGCTGCAACTAGAGAAAGCCCGCGCACAGCAACAAAGACCCAACGCAGCCAAAAATTAATTAATTAATTAATTTTTAAAATAACAATAATAAAAATAAAAGTAGTAGTAACTAAAAGTAGTATATCCAAGAGTTAAAAGCCAGAACTCTGGAACCAGTAGGCTTGGCCTGGAATTCTAGCTGTCCCACCTATGAGCTGTGTGACCTTGGGCAAGTTATTTAGCCTCTCTGTGCCTCAGTTTTCAAAATATTAAGTGCTACGTGTTAGCAATAATTGTTATTTCACAGTTGTCCATAGATCCCACTGGGCCATTTGATAGAGATAGAGATAGAGATATATACACTTTGCTGGAGTGTAAACACCAGCTTCTTTGGGAGTTTTCACTGTTGTTGAGGACAACCAGTTCAATATCCCAGTGGAATCATGGCTACCTTTACCTGCTGGCTGACTTCATATTGGTTGAGCAGTTATTTATGGAGCATCTTCTACAAGAAGAAAACTGTTCTTGGTGCCCTAGAGCATAGTATCACAGCCCATAATATGTGCCCTAGGAACTCTGACCCTAATTAGAGAGAGTAGCTATGGCTACCTTAAAACATCACTGAAGTCAAGGAGAGACTGAGGAACTGTTCCAGGCTGAAGGAGACCAAAGAGATATGACAACTAAATGCAACATGTAAATCAGAACTGAATTCTTTTGTTGGAAAGGACATTATTGGGGCAATTGCTGAACACTGAATGGGGTCTAAGGATAAGATAGCCATAATGTATCAGTGTTACTTTCCTGATTTAGATGATTATATTGTGAAGGAGAATGTTCTTGCTTGTAGAAAATCTACAGGAAAGTATTCAGAGGTGATGGAGTCTCAAGTTGGCAACTTACTCTCAGAGGAAAAACGTTCTTTGAACTTATGGTAACCAACCACCCTGGTGTGTCTGGGACAGTCCCAGTTTTAGCATTGACAGTCGTGTGTTTGGGAAACACCTCAGTCCCAGGCAAACGAGGATGGTTGGTCACCCTATTTTTACTGTACCTGCAACTATTCTGTAAGTTTGAGTTGTTTCAAAATAAATATTTTGGTTAAAAAAACTAGATGATTCAAGTAATAATAATACAAATAATCAATATAAGTGATCAATAAAGAAGCAATACATGATTAGTTTCCAAGCAATGGTACAGCCAGAAAATGGTGTAGTTGGCAGAAGTGATCATGGTGAGCTGGAATGGTCAGAGGTGGGTGATGTTATCAATGAGGGGATATGACAGGCGTGCTGCACACGAAGTCCTCACAGGACCCAACACCCACCATTGTGGTGCAGTGAACCCTGGCCCTACCAGTCTCAATCTAGCTGACCTTGAACAAGTTACTTAATCATTCCATGCCTCAGTCTCCTCATCTGCAAAATAAGAATGTTGTGTAGTGGATATCCAATGTTTTTATCCGCAAGGGAACCCTTATCCTTAAAGGTAATCTCATGGTTTAAGATGTCATGAAACTGCTCTAGTTGAAGTGCATGAAGAGTTTCTAGTCTTGCCACCCCCTTGGCCTCTCCCAGGCCCTCTGCCCTGCACTCTGATCCTCCTTGCAACCCTGGACCTCTGTAGAATGCAGAGTGAAAGACAATGAGCTGGAAAATATTTGTTATTTATACTCACCTTTTTTTTTTCACTTCACATAGTTATCATTAATTTTGTATGTGGTAAGAATACTTAAGTTCTACTTTCTTAGCAAATTTCAAGTGTATAATACAGTATTATTACCTATAGTAACCATGCCGTACATTAGATCCCCAGAACTTATACATCTTATAATTGGAAGTTTGTACTCTTTGACCAACATTTCCCCACATCCTAGCCCCTGGCAACGATCATTTTACTCTCTGTTTCTGTGAGTTTGATTTTTAAAAAATTCCACATATAATCATCTGGTATTTGTCTTTCTGTGTCTGGCTTATTTCCCTAAACATCATGTCCTCCAGGTTTATCCATGTTGTTGCAAATGGCAGGATTTCCTTTTTTTAAGGGCTGAATAATACATATATATTTTTATACATATTTTATATGGCTGAATAATATATGTAATAATTATATATATGAAGAAAAGAAAGTATGAGATATATGTGTATGTGTGTGTATATATATATCTCTCTCTCACATTTTCTTATCCATTCATCTCTTAACACTTAGGTTGTTTCCATAACTTGGCTATTGTGAACAATACTGCAATGAATGTAGGAGTGCAGATATCTTTTTGAGATAATGATTTCATTTCCTTTGGTTATATACCCAGAAGTGGGACTGCTGGAAAATATGGTAGTTCTATTTTAATTTTTTGAGAGGAAACAATCAACACAATGAAAAGGCAACTTATGGAATAGGAGAAAATATTTTCAGACCATATTTCTGATAAGGGATTAATATCCGAAATATGTGAGGAATTCATACAAGTCAATAGCAAAAAACCCCACCAAAAAAACCCATTAAAAATGGGCAAAGGGGGGGGACCTTCAAGATGGCAAAGGAGTAAGACATGGAGATCACCTTCCTCCCCACAAACATCAAAAATACATCTACATGTGGAACAACTCCTACAGAACATCTACTGAACGCTGGCAGAAGACCTCAGACTTCCCAAAAGGCAAGAAACTCCCCACGTACCTGGGTAGGGCAAAAGAAAAAAGAAAAAACAGATAAAAGAATAAGAACAGGACCTGCACCTCTGGGAGGGAGCTGTGAAGGAAGAAAAGTTTCCACACACTAGGAAGCCCCTTCACTGGCGGAGGCAGGGGGTGGGTGGGCAGGAAGCTTCGGAGTCACCAAGGAGAGTGCAGCAACAGGGGTGCAGAGGGCAAAACGGAGAGATTCCCACACAGAGGATCGGTGCCAACTAGCACTCAACAGCCTGAGAGGCTTGTCTGCTCACCCGCTGGGGTGGGTGGGAGCTGGGAGCTGAGGCTTGGGCTTCAGAGTTCAGGTCCCAGGGAGAGGACTGGGGTTGGCTGCGTGAACACAGCCTGAAGGGGGCTAGTGTGCCACAGCTAGCCAGGAGGGGGTTCGGGAAAAAGTCTGGAGCTGTCGAAGAGACAAGAGACTTTTTCTTGCCCCTTTGTTTCCTGGTGCGCAAGGAGAAGGGATTAAGAGCGCCACTTAAAGGAGCTCCACAGACGGGCGCGAGCCGCGGCTATCAGCACGGACCCCAGAGATGGGCATGAGAGGCTAAGGCTGCTGCTGCAGCCACCAAGAAGCCTGTGTGCGAGCACAGGTCACTATCCACACCTCCCCTCCCAGGAGCCTGTGCAGCCCACCACTGCCAGGGTCCCGTGATCCAGGGACAGCTTCCCTGGGAGAACACACAGCGTGCCTCAGGCTGTTGCAATGTCACGCCAGCCTCTGCCACCGCAGGCTCGCCCCACACTCCGTACCCCTCCCACCCCCCGGCCTGAGTGAGCCAGAGCCCCCTAATCAGCTGCTAGTTTAACCCCGTCCTGACTGGGTGGGGAACAGATGCCCTCAGGCGACCTACACAGAGGCGGGGCCAAATCCAAAGCTGAACCCCAGGAGCTGTACGAACAAAGAAGAGAAAGGGAAATCTTTCCCAGCAGCCTCAGGAGCAGCAGATTAAATCTCCACAATCAACCTGATGTACCCTGCATCTGTGGAATACCTGAATAGACAACAAATCATCCCAAAATTGAGACAGTGGACTTTGGGAGCAACTGTAGACTTGGGGTTTGCTTTCTGTATCTAATTTGTTTCTGCCTTTATGTTTATCTTAGTTTAGTATTTAGAGCTTATTAACATTGGTAGATTTGTTTATTTATTTGATTGCTCTCATCCTTTTTTAATTTTATTTTATATATATATATATTTTCCTTTTTCTCTTTTTGTGACTGTTATGTATATGCTTCTTTTGTGATTTTGTCTGTATAGCTTTGCTTTTACCACTTGTCCTAGCGTTCTGTCTGTCCGTTTTGTTTTGTTTTGTTTTTCTTTTTCAGTATACATTTTAGTGCTTGTTATCATTGGTGGATTTGTTTTTTTGGTTTGGTTGCTGTCTTTTTTCTTTTTTTACTTTTTTATTTATTTAAATAATTTTTTAATTTTAATAACTTTATTTTATTTTATTTATTTATTTATTTATCTCTCTTTTCTTCTGAGCTGTGTGGCTGACAGGGTCTTGATGTTCTGTCCGGGTGTCAGCTCCACTCAATGACCAGCAAGCTACAGTGCTGGACACCCTATGCCAAACAACTAGCAAGACAGGAACACAACCCCACCCATTAGCAGAGAGGCTGCCTAAAATCATAATAAGTTCACAGACACCCCAAAACACACCACCAGACGTGGTACTGCCCACCAGAAAGACAAGATCCAGCCTCATCCACCAGAACACAGGCACCAGTCCCTTCCACCAGGAAGCCTACACAACCCACTGAACCAACCTTACCCACTGGGGGCACACACCAAAAACAACGGGAACTATGAACCTGCAGCCTGCGAAAAGGAGACCCCAAACACAGTAAGTTAAGCAGAATGAGAAGACATAAAAGGGGAAATTGACAGTAACACAATCATAGTAGGGGACTTTGACACCCCACTTTCACCAATGGACAGATCATCCGAAATGAAAATAAATAAGGAAACACAAGCTTTAAATGATACATTAAACAAGATGGACTTAATTGATATTTCTAGGACGTTCCATCCAAAAACAACAGAATACACTTTCTTCTCAAGTGCTCCTGGAACATTCTCCAGGATAGATCATATCTTGGATCACAAATCAAGCCTTGGTAAATTTAAGAAAATTGAAACCTTATCAAGTATCTTTTCTGACCACAGCACTATGAGACTAGATATCCATTACAGGAAAAAAACTGTAAAAAATACAAACACATGGAGGCTAAACAATACACTACTGAATAACCAGAGATCACTGCATAAATCAAAAAATACCTAGAAACAAATTACAATGAAAACATGACGACCCAAAACCTATGGGATGCAGCAAAAGCAGTTCTAAGAGGGAAGTTTATAGCAATACAATCCTACCTGAAGTAACAAGAAACATCTCAAATAAACAACCTAACCTTACACCTAAAACAGTTAGAGAAAGAAGAACCAAAAGACCCCAAGGTTAATAGAAGGAAAGAAATTATAAAGATCAGATCAGAAATAAGTGAAAAAGAAATGAAGGAAATGATAGCAAAGATCAGTAAAACTAAAAGCTGGTTCTTTGAGAAGATAAACAAAATTCATAAACCATTAGCCAGACTCATCAAGAAAAAAAGGGAGAAGACTCAATTAGAGATGGAAAAGGAGAAGTAACAAGTGACACTGCAGAAATACAAAGGATCATGAGAGATTACTACAAGCAACTCTATGCCAATAAAATGGACAACCTAGAAGAAATGGACAGATTCTTAGAAAAGCACAACCTTCTGAGACTGAACCAGGAAGAAATATAAAATATAAACAGACCAATCACAAGCACTAAAATTGAAACTGTGATTAAAAATTTTCCAGCAAACAAAAGCCCAGGACCAGATGGCTTCACAGGCAAATTCTATCAAACATTTAGAGAAGGGCTAACACCTATCCTTCTCAAAGTCTTCCAAAATATAGCAGAGGGAGGAACACTCCCAAACTCATTCTACAAGGCCACCATCACCATGATACCAAAACCAGACAAAGAAGTCAACAACAAAAAAAAAACTACAGGCCAATATCACTAATGAACATAGATGCAAAAATCCTCAAAAAAATACTAGCAAACAGAATCCAGCAGCACATTAAAAGGATAATACACCATCATCAAGTGGAGTTTATCCCAGGAATGCAAGGATTCTTCAATATATGTAAATCAATCAATGTGATAAACCATATTAACAAATTGAAGGAGAAAAACCATATGATCATCTCAATAGATGCAGAAAAAGCTTTCGACACAATTCAACACCCATTTATGATAAAAACTCTCCAGAAAGTAGTAGAGGGAACTTTCCTCAACATAATAAAGGCCATATATGACAAACCCACAGCCAACATCGTCCTCAGTGGTGAAAAAGTGAAACCATTTCCACTAAGATCAGGAACAAGGCAAGGTTGCCCACTCTCACCACTATTATTCAACATAGTTTTGGAAGTTTTAGCCACAGCAATCAAAGAAGAAAAAGAAATAAAAGGAATCCATATTGGAAAAGAAGAAGTAAAACTGTCACTGTTCGCAGATGACACGATACTATACATAGAGAATCCTAAAGATGCTACCAGAAAACTACTAGAGCTAATCAATGAATTTGGTAAAAGAGCAGGATACAAAATTAATGCACAGAAATCTCTGGCATTCCTATACACTAACGATGAAAAATCTGAAAGAGAAATTAAGGAAACAATCCCATTCACCACTGCAACAAAAAGAATAAAATACCTAGGAATAAACCTACCTAAGTAGACAAAAGACCTATATACGGAAAACTATAAGACACTGATGAAAGAAATTAAAGATGATGCAAACAGATGGAGAGATATACCATGTTCTTGGATTGGAAGAATCAACATTGTGAAAATGACTATACTACCCTAGTGCAATCCCTATCAAACTACCAATGTCATTTTTCACAGAACTACAACAAAAAATTTCACAATTTGTATGGAAACACAAAAGACCCTGAATAGCCAAAGCAATCTTGAGAAAGAAAAATGGAGCTGGAGGAATCAGACTCCCTGAATACAGACTATACTACAAAGTTACAGTAATCAAGACAGTATGGTACTGGCACAAAAACAGAAATATAGATCAATGGAACAGGATAGAAAGCCCAGAGATTAGCCCACCTTATATGGTCACCTTATCTTTGATAAAGGAGGCAAGAATATACAACAGAGAAAAGACAGCCTCTTCAATAAGTGGTGCTGGGAGAACTGCACGGCTACATGTAAAAGAATGAAATTAGAACACTCCCTAACACCACACACAAAAATAAACTCAAAATGGATTAACGACCTAAATGTAAGGCCAGACACTATCAAACTCTTAGAGGAAAACATAGGCAGAACACTCTATGACATAAATCACAGCAAGATTCTTTTTGACTCACCTCCTAGAGTAATGGAAATAAAAACAAAAATAAACAAATGGGACCTAATTAAACTTTAAAGCTTTTGCACAGCAAAGGAAACCATAAACAAGACCAGAAGACAACCCTCAGAATGGGAGAAAATATTTGCAAATGAAGCAACTGACAAAGGATTAACCTCCAAAATTTACAAGCAGCTCATGCAACTCAATATCATAAAAAACAAACAACCCAATCCAAAAATGGTCAGAAGACCTAAATAGATATTTCTCTAAAGAAGATACACAGATTGCCAACAAACAATGAAAGGATGCTCAACATCACTAATCATTAGAGAAATGCAAATCAGAACTACAGTGAGGTATCACCTCGCACCAGTCAGGATGGTCATCATCAGAAAATCTACAAACAGTAAATGCTGGAGAGGGTGTGGAGAAAAGGGAACCTTCTTGCAGTGTTGGTGGGAATGTAAATTGATACAGCCACTGTGGAGAACAGTATGGAGATTCCTTAAAAAACTAAAAATAGAAGTACCATACGACCCAGCAATCCCACTACTGGGCATATACCCTGAGAAAACCATAATTCAAAAAGAGTCATGTACCACAATGTTCATTGCAGCTCTGTTTACAATAGCCAGGACATGGAAACAACCTAAGTGTCCATCGACAGATGAATGGATAAAGAAGATGTGGCACGTATATACAATGGAATATTACTCAGCCATTGAAAGAAATGAAATTGAGTTATTTGTAGTGAGGTGGATGGACCTAGAGAGTGTCGTACGGAGTGAAGTGAGTCAGAAAGATAAAAACGAATACTGTATGCTAACACATATATATGGAATCTAAAAAAAAAAAAAAATTTTTCTGAAGAACCTAGGGGCAGGACAGGAATAAAGACGCAGACATAGAGAATGGACTTGAGGACACGGGGAGGAGTAAGGGTAAGCCTGGACGAAGTGAGAGAGTGGCATGGACAGATATACACTGCCAAATGTAAAACAGATAGCTAGTGGGAAGCAGCCGCATAGCACAGAGAGATCAGCTCGGTGCTTTGTGTCCACCTAGAGGGGTGGGATAGGGAGGGTGGGAGGGAGACGCAAGAGGGGGGAGATATGGGGATATATGTATACATATAGCTGATTCACTTTGTTATAGCAGAAACTAACACGACATTGTAAAGCAATTATATTCCAATAAAGATGTTAAAAAAAAGGGGGGGGGGTGCAAAGGACCTGAATAAGCATTTCTCCTAAGTAGATGTACAGTGGTCAACAGGTATTTGAAAAGGTGCTCAACATTACTAAACATTGGGGAAATATAAATCAAGACCACAGTGAGATAATACCTCACATCTCTTAGGATGGCTATTACTTAAAAAACAAAAGATAAGTTGTGATGAGAATGTGGAGAAGAGGGAACACTTGGGCACTGTTGGTAGGAATGTAATTGGTGCAGCCAAGGTGGAAAACAGTGTGGAGATTCCCTCGCTTTCTATGATGGTTAGCTCCCTTTCCCTTAGAAAATTTCATGATGCAAATATCTGTTAGTTCCAGAACAGACATGGTGTCTTCAGAAGTTATTTGTCAAAGTGCATAAATACATGTTTAAGACAAAGTATCCATTTAGTATTATTTAATGTCAGCTTTATTAGTATAGTTTTATAATTTACTGTTTAGTAACACCTAGGAGTGCACTTATTTATGAGATTGGTTTCCTATTGAGCATAGTTAAGTGCAGCCTGAAGACACTAAAGAGGGATCAGAGCAGGGGAGGGTAGAGGTTCAGTCTAGGTCACTGGAACATGACTTTTTGAACATAAGGCCCTGCTTTCAACCTGAAAATTTTTCTCCAAAAACAACATGACAGTCATTATACTTTTGGTATAATGATTAAGAAAATACACAGTGTCAAAATACTTCTCTGAGTTCAGAAGTTATTTTTATGTGTATATGTATTTTATGAATTGCAGTGTCCTTTGTTTACTGTTCAGGCAATTCTCACATAAGCTCACATAAAGATTCTTCAGTTGTGTGCGGTAACTGTGACTCACCCCATCCCCAAGGGTCTGCAGCAATCTGCCTGGGCCAAGATTCTTCTGGCTAAATTCTATCTTATCTGGAAACCTCCACACATGCTGTTCCTCTACCTGAGACATTCTTCCCTCCCTTCTTTTGGCTGGGTTAACTTGGTACAGCCTTCAGTTCTCAGCTGAGGTATCGTCTCTCCAGAAGTCTGTTGATAAGTCCCTCCAGTAATGGCACCCCCAGCATCCTGAGCTCCTATGATCACACACTTCACACTGAAAATTTAGCTTATTTAATAGGAAGAATGTTTAGTAATACTCTTCTCCCCTCAGTGGTTCCTGTAAATAGACTGGCTTTCAGTAACTGGAGGGACCTCTAGGCATGTAGCTGGAAGGACCTGGAACAGAACCTGATTTACCTACATAGAAGAGATTTGAGAAGCTGGAGTGGTTTTCTGAGAGGGGAATAGTAGAGAGGTAAGGAGAAATCCCTGTTGATTAGAATCAGAGGTACTTCACGTTGAATGGAGGTTTATGAAGTTTTGCACTCTGGGTTATACAGTCTACCATGTCTGGGAAATCAGAAAGGCTAATACAAAATTATGAGAACTTGATGTGCTTAGATTATTTATAGAAGAAGAAAAAAGGAACCAAGTTCAATGTATTGTCTGACATGGGGCCAAACTATAACCACCTGGCATGTTCAGGAAACTAGCCAAACATCGGGGATCTGTTTGCTCATGTGTCCCCTGCTCTAGACTCCAAATGTTTAAGCTCCTCAGTAAAAGTCAGCTGAATTAGCAACCTTGGTTCTAGACCAGAGCATGGCGTGGATACCAAATGTTTCAAGTATCCCTTTTGAAATTGAGACCGTTCTGACAAGGCCAAATAGGCACTTGAAAAAAATCAAGTGAAATTTGGGACACTCTCTCCTCAATTCAGTCATGTCTGGCCTAGAGACAGAGATGGTAAATTCAGAGATGTCTCTTTCACATAGTCCTTGGTGGTAATAATTATAATAATAATGATAATGGTAATAGTAATAAATAAAAGCAATGATTTTTTTTAACATCAAGAGCCCCTTCAAAATGTCCTGGTTCTCATGGACCCCTTGAGGGAAGGGCAGTCTTACCCGCAGAGTGGGGAGTTCTTCACCACTGAGCACCTTGGGTGAGACCAGAAGTCACATTTCAGTAATTGTGGTTCACAGTGAAGTAGGAGAAAGAGTCTGGATTTGGGACCAGAAGATCTGACTTCTGATCTCAGCTCACCAGGTGTAATTCTGTGTCTGCACAATTGCTGACGCCCTTGGAACCTCATTTACAGCATCTGAAACTCTCTCAGGATCACTGCAGAGATCAAAGGCGAGAAAACATTAAGTGACCAAACATACAGACTGTAAATCTCTAAGTTATTAGTATCAGACATGCTTGTATTCATTATTTTTTTTAACTTTTATTTTTTATTGAAGTATAGTTGATTTACAATGTTTCAGGTGTAGAGCAAAGTGATTCAGTTATAGATAGATATTCTTTTTCAAGTTTGTTTCTATTATAAGTTATTACAAGATATTGAATATAGTTCCCTGTGCTATACAGTAGGTCCTTGTTGTTTATTTTATATATAGTAGTGTGTATCTGGTAATCCCAAATTCCAAATTTATCCCTCCCCCTGACCTCTCCCCTTTGATAACCATAAGTTTATTTCCTATGTCTGTGAGTCTATTTCTGTTTTTTAAATAAGCTCATTTGTATCATTTTTTAGATTCCACATATAAGTGATGTCATATGATATTTGTCTTTGTCTGACTTCACTTAGTATAATAATCCCTAGGTCCAACCATTTTGCTGCAAATGGCATTATTTCGTTCTTTTTATGGCTGAGTAATATTCCATTATGTATATATACCACATCTTCTTTTTCCATTCCTCTGTCGATGGACATTTAGGTTGCTTTCATGTCTTGGCTATTGTAAATAGTGCTGCAATGAACATTGGGATGCATGTATCTTTTTGAATTATGGTTTTCTCCAGATACATGCCCAGGAGTGGGATTGCTGGATCATATGGTAGTTCTTCTATATTTAATTTTTAAGGAACCTCCATGATCTCCATAATGGTTGTACCTATTTACATTCCCACCAACAGCGTAGGAGGGTTCCCTTTTCTCCACACCCTCTCCAGCATTTATTGTTTGTAGACTTTTTGATGATGGCCATTCTGACTGGTGTGAGGTGATACCTCATTGTGGTTTTGATTTGCATTTCTCTAATAATTAGTGATGTTGAGCATCTTTCCATGAGCTTTTTGGCCATCTGTAAGTCTTCTTTGGAGAAATGTCTATTTAGATCTTCTGCCCATTTTTTGATTGGGTTGTTTGTTTGTTTTTTGATTTTGAGCTGCATGAGGTACTTGTATATCTTGGAGATTAATCCCTTGTCAGTCGCTTCATTTGCAAATATGTTCTCCCATTCTGTGGGTTGTCTTTTCGTTTTGTTTTGGTTTCCTTTGCTGTGCAAAAGCTTTTAAGTTTAATTAGGTCCCACTTGTTTATTTTTGTATTTATTTTCATCACTCTAGGAGATGGATCCAAAAAGATTTTGCTGCGATTTATGTCAAAGAATGCCCCACATATGTTTTCCTCTAGGAGTTTTATAGTATCTGGTCTTACATTTAGGCCTTTAACCCATTTTGACTTTATTTTTCTATATGGTGTTACAGAATGTTCTAATTTCATTCTTTTACATGTAGCTGTCCAGTTTTTATTGAAACTTATTGAAGAGACTGTCTTTTCTCCATTGTTTATTCTTGCCTCCTTTGTCATAGGTTAACTGACCGTAGGTGCATGGGTTTATTTCTGGGCTTTCTGTGCTGTTCCATTGATCTATATTTCTGTTTTTGTGCCAGTCCCATACCATTTTGATTACTGTAGCATTGTAGTATAGTTCAAAGTCTGGGATCCTGATTCCTCCAGCTCCATTATTCTTTCTCAAGATGGCTTTCACTATTTGGGGTCTTTTGTGTTTCCATACAAATTAAAAATTTTTTTGTTCTAGTTCTGTGAAAAATGCCATTTTTAATTTGATAGGGATTGCATTGAATCTGTAGATTGCCTTGGGTAGTATGGTCATTTTAACAATATTGATTCTTCCAATTCAAGAACACAGTATATCTTTCCATCTGTTTGTGTTGTCTTCAATTTCTTTCATCAGTGTTATATAATTTTCAGAGTACAGGTCTTTTGCCTCCTTAGGTAGGTTTATTCCTAGGTATTTTATTCTTTTTGATGCAATGGTAAATGGGATTGTTTCCTTAATTTCTCTTTCTGATATTTTGTGGTTAGTGTATAGAAATACAACAGATTTCTGTGTATTAATTTTGTATCCTGCAACTTTACTGAATTCACTGATGAGCTCTAGTAGTTTTCTGGTAGTGTCTTTAGGATTTTCTATGTATTGTATTATGTCATCTGCAAACAGTGACAGTTTTACTTCTTTCCAATTTGGATTCCCTTTACGTCTTTTTCTTTTGATTGCTGTGGCTAGGACTTCCAATACTGTGTTGAATAAAAGTGACAAGAGTGGGCATTCTTCTCTTGTTCCTGATCTTAGAGGAAATGTTTTCAGCTTTTCACCATTAAGTATGCTGTTAGCTGTAGGCTTATTATATATGGCCCTTATTATGTTGAGGTATGTTCCCTCTATACTCACTTTCTGGAGAGTTTTTATCGTAAAGTGGTATTGAATTTTATCAAAATCTTTTTCTGCATCTATTGAGATGATCATATGGTTTTTATTCTTCAATTTGTTAATGTTCTGTATCACCCTGATTGATTTGTGGATATTGAAAAATCCTTGCACTCCTGGGATAAATCCCACTTGATCATTGTGTATGATCCTTCTAATATGTTGTTGGATTCGGTTTGCTAGTACTGTGTTGAAGACTTTTGCATCTATGTTCATCAATGATATTGGCCTGTAATTTTCTTTTTTGTGATATCTTTGATTTTGGTATCAGGGTGATGGTGGCCTCATAGAATGTGTTTGAAAGTATTCCTTTCTCTGCAATATTTTGGAATAATTTGAGAAGGGTAGGTGTTAACTCTTCTTTAAATGTTTGGTAGAAGTGGGACTTCCCTGGTGGTTCAGTGGTTAAGAATCTGCCTGCTAATGCAGGGGACATGGGTTCGAGCTCTGGTCTGGTAAGATCCAACAATGCCACGGAGCAAGTAAGCCCGTTCGCCACAACTACTGAGCCTGCGCTCTAGACCCCACGAGCCACAACTACTGAGCCTGTATGCCACAACTACTCAAGCCCACACACCTAGAGCCTGTGCTCCACAACATGGGAAGCCACCACAATGACAAGCACTCACACTGCAATGAAGAGTAGCCCCTGCTCGCTGCAACTAGAGAAAGCCCGTGTGTAGCAACGAAGACCCAACGCAGCCAAAAATAAATAAATTTATTTTAAAAAATAATAATAACATTAAAAAAATAAAAAATAAATAAATGTTTGGTAGAAGTAGCCTATGAAGCCATCTGGTCCTGGACTTTTGTTTGTTGGGAGTTTTAAAATTACTGATTCAATTCCAGTACTAGTAATTGGTCTGTTCATATTTTCTATTTCTTCCTGGTTCAGTTTTGGGAGATTGGTACCTTTCTAAGAATTTGTCCATTTCTTCTAGGTTGTCCATTTTGTTTTCATTATTTTATTCATTTATTCAGAAATTTCCAGGGGCTGACCATGTATGGCAAAGATATGTTGAAGAACTCTGTGCATAGAGGATTGGTTTTTTGAAGGGTATTTTTTATATCAGTAATTTTCAAATTAGTGGGGGTGCCTTAAGGGAAACTTGGGTGAATTATGCAGAGAAGGGAGGAGAAAGGAGAAGTTTTGTTTTATGAAACCCACCTTACATTAGGAATAAAGGGCTCTAATGATCTAACTTTTTTAAGTGCGGGTTTATCAGGGGTTTAGTTTAAGTGAGTAGCATATTCGATTCACGGGGGCCCTAAAGTCACTTGCTGGCTTTTTTTGCTTGATCTGGAGACTTTCTGTCCATCTTCACCATCCTGTCTCTCGCTGACCTGGCCTGGGTTGGCAGGGTACCTAGGAGGGATAAATTTGTATGAGATGGTTGTACTGAGTGGGTCTTAATAAATTTTCTTTTCCTGTTTTGTCCTCGTCCTCCTTCCTTCTCCTTTTAGGCATTTTTCCTTTTATTCTTTTTAAATTCCTATTCCTTCTTTGTCTCTTGTCATTTATAAAAGTCAAAGTAATTTATATACATGGTTAAAAAAATTAAACAATAGAAAAATCTTCAAATAAACCAGGCTACCTTTATTTAAATGTCTTCTATTTTATATTCATTTAATTGGCATTTATTCCCTACAAAAGACAAAATTAACCTTTCTTATTCAGTGAACTAAGACCCATAGCATGACTGAACGTGATAAAACACTAATGATGAAATTTTTCTTAGTTTCTTTTAATACATTAGTTGCCTTGCTCTTGTAGTTGCAAAACTGCCATCAAGTTCTTATAAAAATGTTCATTGAATTGTAGGATGTTAGTGAATATAGTAGGGCCACACTGTAAATAGAAGAATCATCAATTTTTTAAAATATCTCTACCTTTTTATTTGCAGATGGATCCATTACCACACACACACACATTACCCCACAAATGTCCACTGACCGGACATTTTCTACAGATTGAGGCAGACACTCCCCGGACCCATGACCTAAAGGACTTACGTGCCAAGCGTATGGCTTACTATGAAAGCATTGGGGTCATCAAGAGTGATGCTTCCAGAAATGGCAGCCAACAGGTGTCGACAGCTTCCCAAAACATCAAAGTTAATCCTTCAGAAAACCAAACCCTCAGGCTGAGAGGCCCTCAGATGTCTCCGTGTTATTTAGCAATTGGATAGAAACCTCTGCTCCGGGAAGAGTTCACAGAGGCTTCTGGAGAAGCAGAGCAGTGTCAGGACCACAGGGCCCAGGAGGAGCCCTGGAGAAAGAACCACCCACGAGAACTGGATCTCCAACTGTTGGCTGATGCCTTGGTCCCCGAGACACAGAAGCTGCGACATGTTATAAATTGGTCCCAGAAGTTCTTGTCCAACCCTCCAGAAGAGCATGGGTCAAAGAGTCCCACAACTTCTCTAAGACTCCTTCACTCTAACCTTTATCACAGTTCAAAAGCTCTAGGAAGTAAGAGAAATGCCCATCTGAGGTCATCTGATTCTCCACCCCTGCTCAGAGAAGACCAGTCCAGCACACAAACAGACATTCACAGCTGCTCTTCAAGCCTCCAGAATAACTCGTCAGAAACAGGCTTGTTTTCCGAATTTCCAAGTTCCTTCCTGGAGGACGGTTTTCCTGGCAGTCACTCTTGTGGGTGGCAAGAAACTACAGTTAGGAGTGAGGGAGAGGCACAACTGCCGGGTGCCCTCCTGACAGGTGGAAGATCCTGCTCAACAGGGGTGTGACAGAGCAGGAAATAGTCACATTCAGACCCCCAACGAGGATGAGGTATTTCCTGAGAGGCTGGGAGCTCAGCCACGACTCAAACATACTTTTGGAGAAAGTAAAGTTTTAGAGGAAATTGGACAGAGCCCACCCAGAAATGGTTACTTCTGGACCCCATTGACAGACAGCTCAGAGGAGGAACATTTAGATGAACCTGGGGAAAGTAAAGGGACACCTAGAAGGGATGTTCTGGGCAGGAAGTATAGAAGGTTTTCAGGAATTGCCTTATCCCCTCCAAGTGATATGATAGCACCATGTGGTGTTTCCTCCTGTGGGGAGACTCCCCTGGAGGCTGAAGTCAGGCAGGAGTGCAGAGGGGCCGGGGAGTCCCCTGTGGGGACCCCCAAGGATGTCAGAGCAGAATTCAAAGCTGACAGCTCCAGAGGTGAAGACCTCATCCAGAGACTTCCTGGGAGTCAAAGTATGCTCCCCTCTAGCAGCTCCAATGGAAGGAGAAAGGAATCAGACAATGTGGGGTTCAGTTTGGGGTCCCCCCAAACTGACATTAAGCATAAAAATGGATGGAAACATGCCATCACAGAGAGCGCAGGGAAGACTATTACGGGGAGAATGCCAAGAGGCTGAACAGAAGTGTGCCGAGTCCTGCCAAAAGCAGCCAGCCTGTGATAACTCAGAAGCAATTTGACCTAACACGTCCCAAAAGTTAAGTGGCCCCTCAGATGGCCAGCCTCTCGCTGAATGTGTCAGAGGGCCCCTGGGAGAACCCTGCGCTTCATGTACATCCACGGACCCACTGCAGAGGCACACGGTGTGCTCGGCAGGGCTTGGTTTGACCAATTGCCACCACCTGGGGTGGACAGGAGATCAGTACAGACACCCCAAGTGGTCACCAGGCAAACAACTCATGAGCAACAGGAAAACATACCGCCTTCAAGTCACCCCATTTCCAGAGAGATCTCCAAAGCCGACTTGAAGGGATCCTTCCCACTCCAGGATGTTGGTGACAGCCTCTCCTGGAGGGGTGAGCCACCATGTAAGCCAGAGCGAGGGGCCAGTGTACTGGAGACATATTTCTAATAATTTTCTGCATATGCCGAACAAGATCGGGGTCTTTCTTCAGAAGAGAGCAACTCCTCTTGGCCTTTCCAGGTGCCTAGACTGTCCAAATCAGAATTGGTAGTCACATCTCCAGAAGGGAGAGGCAAGTCTAAAGGTGCCAGCCTGGCCAGGGAGGCCAGGGAGTGGAGAGATGGGAGTGAGAGCCGTGAAGCTGCGGAAGGCGATGGGGGGCACCCATCCCCCAGGACAAGGCTATGCAGCAGAGGCAGCTCTGGAAGAGAGTAGCTTTTGGAAACCTCAGGGCAACTATGGTATGAAACCAAAGCTGGAGAAGACAGTCTCATGATTGGCACCTGTATCACATGCCACGTGGCCACTAGGTTTGAGACACAAGCTCCTTCATATATTACCCCTTAGTTTCATTTTCCATAAATATGAAATGGGCATTGTCTTAGTCTCTTTGGGCTGCTGTAAGAAAAATACCATACACTGGGTGGCTTAAAGAACAGATATTTATTTCTCACAGTTCTGGAGGCTGGAAAGTCCAAGATCAAGGTGCCAGCAGATCCAGTGTCTAGTGAGGGACTGCTCCCTGGTTCATAGATAGCTGTCTTCTTGCTGTGTTCTCACATGGCAAAAGCAGAGAGGGGAAGCAAGCTCTTCTGTGACTCTTTCGAGGGTACTAATCCCATTCATGAGGGCTCCACCCTCATGACCTCATCTAATTCTAATCCCCTCCCAAAGGCCCCACCTCCTCATACCATCTCATTAGGGGGTAGAGTTTCCACATATGAATTCTGTTGGGGGGAACAATTCATAAGAGGGATAATTATCAGAGTAAAGTATAAACTGTGAGATACTATGCAAATACATTTTTTGTGTGTGTGTGGCAGAACAAAAGCCATTAGCTAATTAAAAGTAATCTTAGCAAATAGTTATTTTGAAAGGTAAATGCTACAGCATTCTTCTGGTTGAATAGATATCTCTCTCGGGTGCCTACATTTTTCATGAGTGTGATGATTCTATTCATTTTGCTGTGTAGTAGTTTGTGTGGGAATAAGTATTATATGTGTTTCATCTAAATTACATTTTAACAACCAAGCAAATAAAATCTGCCTCTCCAATTTGAGTGCTATGTAGGTAGAAAATGATTAATGCATTTTTATTTCATAGAATAAGCTCAGATTAGGAATTTAAAATACCTTGCTAGATCTTTATGCAAAAAAATTTCTTATTTGAATTCATTCTCTTTCCTTGTTTTTGGAACTGAATTACATGATTTGTTATAAACGATAGTAAAATATAACATTCCAAAGCTATTTTGAGATACAGATAAAATGGTAGAATATTATTAAAGTATGCTTATAATATTTTTATAAGATTTGGGAAGCTGAGTGACATGCCTTGCATCAACAGAGATAACAAAATACATCTGGAAAATAAAATCTATATGAAGCACGACGGATTTGTAACTTTGTATTTTACACTTCTAGGGAAGTTATGTTCTGCTACCCGCAAAATGACCCCAGAATGACCAGCTGTGGGGGACACTGGGAAATGTCCAGTACTGCATGTTCATCTCATAAACTTAAAGATGTGAAGCCAAGGTTTGACTTCTTTTTTGTTTTGTCACATAATAACATTTTAAATAACTAAGTATTAGCATTGGCAATCTTCTGAAAAATTAATTAACATTCTGGTTTATACACTGTGATAAAAATCAATTATGTACTGAAGGTCTACCATGTGCAAGATGCTGTACAGGATGCTATAACAGACACAGAAAGGAAGAAGAGACAGTTACTCCAGAGTGTGGAGTTCTATAAGAGAAGCGCAACAGTGCTTGGGGAGCAAAAGAAGTTATGGTACTGGTGGAATCAGGAGAGGCCTTATTTGTCAGATAGTAAGAAAGGCGGCTTTGAAGGATAGATAGTAGTTGAACAGATTAAAAAAAGGAATACCAGTTGGTGGAAATAGCATGAGTACAGTCATAGAGGTAAGATGCTTGGATTTTGTTGAAGGAGTAATGAGTTGCCTAATGTCAGGATTATTAGTCAGGATTGGTTTGGTTTCAAGTGATGGAAGCACTACTAAAACTGGTGGGGCATCAGGAAAAAATGAATTGGTTTGATTATTTGAAAATGTTTTGGGGTTTCATCTAGCAACTCAACACAATAACATGAGCTTTCAGTCTCTCTCCATCGCTTGGCTTTGCTTCCAACATGGCAGGCACTCTCATCCATCTTTCATATTGTATTTGGCAACTTTCTATAGAGGTGTCTTCTAAGACAGACTTCTCCAAAGAGTTCCTCAACTTTGTTTTCTCTTTGTTCTGGGATCCTTAACCAGTGCCGGAATATAGAAGCTGAAGTTAAAAGACTTGGGTATGAATCATGGCCCTGCCACTTATTAACTGAGGGGCTTTGAATGAGTTACTTAAACTCTCCAAGATTCAGTTTCATCATCTTCAAAGTGGGCACAGTACTTACTCTTCTACTTTGAAGGAGTTTTGTGAAGATTAAGTGAATAACGTCCATGGAAATACTTTGAAAATTATTAAGTGCTGTATACATGTAGGATTTGATGAGTGAAAGTAATATTAATAGTATGTCTATTTGGTACATCCAAACTTATCCTAGAACTCTGTGACCTTTTTGGTGGGTGTTTATACCCCTTTCAGAAAACAGTCCATGTCATCGTCATTATCATCGTCATCAAAACAGTGAATGTTTTTTAAGTACCTACTCTGTACGTGTCAAACATGTTGCATGCAGTGTCTCATATATTCCTCCCAGCAGTCCATTTTACAGAAGAGGTCACTGATCTTAGGTGAGGATCTTGTCCAAGGTCAACTAATTAGTAAGTGGTAGAGCCAGTGTCCAAACCCATTTGACATGAGAACCCTTGCTTTGAACCCCTCCGTTCTGTTTCCTCTCCAGCCTCCTATTCTTCAGTCCTGTGGGTTATTAACACCACATTTCTTAACCAATTCATGCCTATGCCACCACTGCTTTAAACTCTTTCATATACTGCATAGATCTGTTCAGATTTCTGGTTATCCTGAATGCCATCCCTAGAATGTGACTGTGAACTTTTGGTTGAATAGATTTCGCTGTGAAGATATCTGTATGTTGTACGATGTTGATGTGTCCCTGTATTGAATTATAGCCACTGTGCACTGTTAGATTACATGTTTATGTGCCCTTTTTGAGCTTTATGACATAGAATCCATTTTTCTTGTTTCAGCCAATGTCTTTGGAAAGTGTAAGTGGTTTAATTCTCTGGAACCAAATTTATCAAAAGCACTTTTCCCTTGGGAACCTTTGGTTCCTTCCCAGTAATGAGTTTAACATTAAGATCTGTTGTCCCCCTAAGTTCATAGGATCCATACCCAGTGGACGTGCAGGGCTTGAAGCTTACATCTTGTACCCAGAACTGGCCTCTGGACTCCAGACGCATACATACACCTTCTTGATTGATGTGGCCATTTGAATGTCTCAGTGGAGCTCCACACTTGGCAGGTCCCAAACTATATTCATGGGTCCCCGCTCTCCATCCCATAATACCACTGTTCCTCCGTAGTGTCCTCCACTGTGCACCTAACTGCCCAGGCTAGATCCCTGAGGTCATCCCTGCCTCTCCTTTTCCCACCTCCATATTTGGTCCTTTCCAAATCCTGTCAATTTTTACCTCCTAAATATTTTTTTGAATCCAGCCCCTCCTCTTCATGCTCGCCCCCTTACCATCCGCTCTCCCTGGATGACTGCAAGAGCCTCCTACCTTGTCCCCCTTAACCACTCTGACTCTCACTCTGATCTCCACACCACCATCAAAGGGAGTTTTTCAAATGTCATAGAAGGTCACCCTGCAATGGATTGCTGTTGCCCTTGGAATAAAGATGGACCACATTAACGTGTCCCTCTGGGCTCAGGCTGTTTCCACCTCTGCCTCTTGCCCCCCCTTCACACCAGCCGCAGGGCCCTCTTCAGTTCCCCTGTGGTGGTGCACGCTCTCCACCCCACCAGCAGCCCCTTGCTTACTTAAGTGATAATCACTTCAGATCCAAGCCCAAAGCCCCATGAGAGCTTCCCACCCACCACCTTCAGACTAGGTCTGGTCTACTTGTTTACTTGCTCCCAGAGTGCCCTGTTTTCCTCTTTCAAGGAAACGAAATGTAAAATGGAATGAAGTAGAATGTAAGGAGGGTCTTCAAGGTCAAGAACAAGTCTGTGCAGCTCACTGGGAACTAGCACAGTGCTTAGATCTTAATAAGAGCTCAACACTTACCAAATAAATGAATAAATGCAGAAATAACTGTAACGTTTGTGGGAAGCCACTCATTTTTAGTGGATTGCCATGTGTCTATCAATCAGCTATAATCTATGTATTATTATATATATATGGAATATATGTTTGTATATTGTATATTCCACATATATAATAATTTCCATTTTGTTAGCTTTAAGAGTTGAGTTGGGTCCTTTTAAGGAATAATTCAGAACATGTTTCTTTTTTAAACACTCCTTTCTTTTAAAGCCATTTCTGGTTTAAATTTTTCTAGAATACATTAGAAATCTTTCTGCCATTTCAGTATACACCAGTCATAGTTAAATATTGTCTTGACAATTGATGTTTGTTATGAATATTCACTATCTGTATTCTTATTTTATTATTCTTTTATTATTATCATCTATCTCATCTCTGAGTCATTGCAGCTGCCTGACTATGACATCTTTTTCCTAGCCTTATTTTCCTTCCACTCTGCTTTAGATTTAGAAATTAATTAAGCATACTTGTTAAGCTTGTCTGTTAAATAATAGCTAATAAAGCTTTAATGAAAACATAAGAAGCAAAGTGCATTCATTGTTCTTTGATACAGTGTTACTTTAGCTCTTTTCACCTATGTCCTGGACTGGCTTCTAGATGCTTGAAATAGTGACACGTTTGATAATCTGGGAAGAGCAATATTACTGTAGATATTCATGCATTTAAGAATGACGGCATTTAAAATAGAATGCAAACCACTTGATAAATAAAACTGAAGAGAACACAAACCAAGCATGAAATTGCATCAAGTGATTTCCCCTGTGTACATACTAAGTAGATACCTCTTCAGGAGGTAACTAATTTGTAGTTAGGAATGGAGAAGTAGAAAAAAAAAATCCCATTAATATCTACAGTTAGCCCAACTTCTGTATATTGGTCCACATGACAACAAATATTTTATTCCAAAAGTGTTTCTCACAATTCTGTTTTTTTAAGTTGTGAACTAGGGATAGATTGCTTAAGGAGTTGCCCCAAGAATTCAATCAGTATTTGGAGGTGTCTCCATTAGACTTCTGCAAAGAGAATCTCCAGGCTCTGCCATTCTCTACTTCAAAGGCACAACTCAAAATTATTTCAGCAAAATATGATGATAGGAAGACACTCCCCTCCCTGCTAAGAGTTCTGGCTGGGCTGTTCCTTGTATTCTGCTGCATCTTTGGGGGTGCCGAGTTTGGGGCTGAGTGAAGTGGGCTGTGTAGAGGACTTCATTCCAGGCAGGGGCATGAGGGCGGCCTGGCTGACACAGTTGTCCTCCCGTCAGCAGCCGGCTGGTCTGCTGGTTTGACCTGCCGGGCAGGCGTCCTTCTTCCCCAGCTTTGCAAGAGTCTCTCAAACCTGTGCTGTTGGCTGAAGTGAATGACTTTTCTAGGAGAAGAGGGCCATCTTTCCGTCAAAAGTCTATGAATAGCTGCATTCCCCTGTTAGAACTTTGCAGCAGAGTCATTCCAGATAGCGAAAGCTTATAAGTACAAAGTCCCAACAGAAGGGAGATGCCCTGGATTCCTGGGACCCACTTCTGGAGGGAAGTCGCCTGGGGGCAGAGCAGCGGCTTCATCTCAGTCTCATTGCCTTGGTAACCTTAAGTAACTTCTAGCTCTTTCTACCCTTCAGAACAACAACAGAAGACTTGTCTTAACTAATTTATGTAACCAACTTTTGGAGACCCTATTATGAACAGATGCTGCCTTAGGCACTGGGGACACAGTAGGGAACAAAACAGACAAAACGTCCCTCCCTTCCTGGCACTTACATTCCAGTGGAGCGAGACAGAAGGTAAAACACACACGTAAATAAGTAACCCACAGGGACTCCCCTGGTGGTCCAGTGGTTAAGAGCCCTGCACTCCCAATGCAGGGAGCATGGGTTCAATCCCTGGGCGGGGAAATAAGATGCCACAGTATGGCCTAAAATTAAGAAAAAAAGACTGACCCATGAAATGTGGCAGATGGCAATAGGTGTTTCGGAGGAAAATAAAGCAGCAAATCGGGGTGGAGAGTGCTGGAGGGGTTGCAATTTTACATGTGGTGGCCAGGGGTGTCTTACTGAGATGTTAACTGTAAGAAACTGAGGAGAGGCTTCCGAGAAGGATCTGACCCTGACTGGGGGCCACAGCAAGTGCAAGAGCCCTAACTGCAAGGCTTGTTGTTGTTATTGTTGGTGTGTTTCTTTGGGAAGAATTTTATATGTGTCTGGGGATGTGTCTCTGCTGGTGCGCGTCCTTAACAAATGCACACAAATGCCATCACTCAAGAGCATACTGTCTGCTAGTTTCTTACATCAGCATGTCTTAGAGGCCTTTCCACACCCGTTTGTGTGTTCTCCTTTGCTGTCACCCATATCAGCCACACAGCTGTATCTCGGCCCCTCTCGTGCCAACATCTGTGCCTTCCTTGCTCTTTTCCGTCCTTCTCATCCTCAGTTCAGGAAAAGACCTGACCGTGCTCGTTCCGGAGTCCTCAATACAAGTGTCACTCTTGCTGACAGATGTCCTGTCCGTGCCCCGTTTGGTCACTGATTCAGATGTGGAAGGAAACTCTGCGTAAGAGGATTCAGAAGTGCATTGTGCTGGCATGTCACCGACGGGCATGGTGTCACTCCCTGACGTCATTGTGTTTCATTTCTTCCGAAGTCTGTGTTCATCTGGAATCTGAATGGGCCTCAGCAGCACTGAACAGGCGGCTTCATTCTGCCCTCTAGTGGATGATGCTGTTTCAGCATGCAGGCTGGCCGCATTGGTTAGCATTCCCCGCTGCTCACAGACGCCGAGTGTGAGCAGCTCTATAGCTGCAGGCATGTGTCCTTTTGTTACAAATATGTAACTCCCTGCAGCAGATCCCTAACAGGAAAGTAAAACTGACTTCTGACTTTGTCTTCATATCTTTTCAAAAGTCAAGTGTGGCATAAACTCTACCTGTATAGTGAAAAGCAAGTGGAAGAAAATAAAATTCTCATTTTCAACCCAGAAAAAAAAAAAAAAAAAAAGTCAAGCGCTTTTTTTTTTTTTCTTGGTCTCTCCAAGTGACTCCAAAATCTATTGGGGAAAAATGATAATTTCTCAGCCTGTAACCTCCAGATGGGTAAACCCAGTTTGTTTCCTGACCTAACAATCTGCCAGACTTCAGAAGAGCATTGTATCTTTTTTCCCTTGTGGAAGGCCTTGGAAATATTTGGGTAATTAATAACCAAAGTAATTTGAGATGAAAGCATTCCAGTGCTTAGAACAGCATTTGTAACCTTTGGTATAGTTCTTTGTATGCAGAGGTGGCTTTTGTGGCAATCCTCTTTGCCTCTTTCTTTGTCTAAATACTGAAGGTTTTCATTTCTCTCTGTAGTAAAATATTTTTTCTAATTTGTCCATTTCCCCATTTATTTATAACTTTTTAAGTTGTATGGGAACAGAAAGCTACTACTTCTGCCTTTTCTCATCCTTTTGGGCTTTGTTTTCTTTGCTTTCTCCATCCCTGCTGGCTCCGAAGGCTACAATGCCCTGTGCACGTGTTACTGAAGCATGCTCTGTGAGTGGCACGTGGAGAGGGAAACTCACTTCATTTTCCAAGCCCATTAAACGGGCTCATTCTGCGTGAGACATTGGGCTGAGGTGAATGGTGGGCAGTAAGTGCAGGGAGGAACCTGAGATCAAGTCATTGGCTTCCTTACCTCCGTGTGATGCCGCATTAGTCAGCCCAGTGGGTTAACACAATGGGGCTGCTCTCTGGGGTCTGCCACTGGGGCAGCTGGCCTGGGGGGTCCATCCACATGTAAGAACATGCAGAGAGTGGAAGTGAAAGGCAGTGAATTATGCATAAGGAAAGAGGTTTCCTTATACACAGTAAAAGGGCAAAACCGTTGATGTTGCATTTTTTTAGATGATAGAAGAGGTGAAGCCTGTTGAGTTGTTTTTACCTAAATTGTGTGTTAGGTTGTCTGTGTCCTTTGAACACAGATGTCAGGTGGCTTCTTATTTCCAAATTATGTGTCTTTGGGTAATTTAGCAGAGAACACATTACTTGGGGAGTCCTTAAGTTGCATATTAAAGGAATGCTGAACTGTAGTCACTTAACTCTAATAAATAAAATGGTCCAAGAAGTCACTTTGTTCTGGGGGCATCTCTTAGACCAGAGAGAGATTTTGTGAGTTGGATGTGATTGCGATGATGTTGAGATGTACACATGAACTTCCAAAAGACTATTCTCTCTGTTATGCAAGAACCAAGTGGTCCTGTCATCAAGCAAGTAAATTGTTTCCCTGTGCTTTTAGATCTCAAAGCATTTCAAGACCATTTCAAGCATTTCCTCGGCTGAAGCAGAGGAGAGAAGCTCCAGCAGGATTCATCCCGGTGCTTATGCTGTTGGTAGGTGGCCAAGTCGTTAATATGCAAAGTGGTCAGATCTGTCAGATGGATGCAGGTGAAGAGAGAATACTCACATATGCCAGACCCAATTAAATGTGAAAGCCAGGAGGAACTGATAAGCAGGGGTGAAGGAAGGGAACCTAGAGCCACGCCTCTCAAACTGCTAGAGTGTTGGCATCATTTTCAGAGAAGCATTCATAAGATCTGTGGTCTCAAGAATAAGTTTTACAACTTTCCTCCAAAAGTTCCTTATTAGAGAATCATCACTGAATGCCACCAGCATCACTTCTTTTTTTAAAATTTATTAATTTATTAATTTATTTTTGTCTGCGTTGGGTCTCTGTTGCTGCGCGCGGGCTCTCTCTAGTTGCAGCGAGTGGGGGCTACTCTTCGTTGTGGTGCGCGGGCTCCTCATTGCGGTGGCTTCTCGTGTTGCAGAGCACGGGCTCTAGGCGTGTGGGCTCAGTAGTTGTGGCGCAAGGGCTTAGTTGCTCCACAGCATGTGGGATCTTTCTGGACCAAGGCTTGAACCCGTGTCCCCTGCATTGGCAGGTGGATTCTTTTTTTTCTTTTTTAACATCTTTATTGGAGTATAATTGCTTTATAATGGTGTGTTAGTTTCTGCTGTATAACGAAGTGAATCTGCTCTATGTATACATATATCCCCATATCTCTTCCCTCTTGCGTCTCCCTCCGACCCTACGTATCGCACCCCTCTAGGTGGACACAAAGCACCGAGCTGATCTACCTGTGCTATGCAGGGCAGGCGGATTCTTAACCCTGCGCCACCAGGGAAGTCCCCAGCATCACTTCTCTTCCTCTTGACACCGCTCAAGGAGGAAGTATCAGGCTGAATCCCAGCAGCTCTGTGTGAAGACGGACCAATATGCCCATCAGAACCTCAGCAAGGACCACTCTCCACATTGGTTTTTCTGTGGTTCCCGTGGGCTGCATTTATGCAGTCACGTAGGACGTGCTTCTTGAAGACGGAAAGCTACTCCTGTGACCAGTCACGGCTCTGCCCCTCAGGAGTGCACAGCCCTTCAGAGATAGAGTGGGTCCATTTTGTTGAGAGTTTTCAGTGCCACACATCACAGAAGACCAGCTTGCCCTTCCTGTGTAGAGAACTGTCCATTCGTCATTAAAGGAGCAGCGCTAGAGAATTTTCATCAATCCACGGGCTGTGTAAAGACTTACGTGATCAGACAGGGTTGGATTTTCATCTCTACCATCAGCTTCCCACCCTCTGAATTACTATAAAGACTGACTTGCACATATCACCACCTGAAGGAAACTCCTACCAGGATGTCAGAGATTCAGGGAGGCAATAATTAACACTTCCTCCCTTCCCAATTATGGGGAGACAGGAGTCAGACAGAGAGATTAAAATATCAGCTTTATTATGCTGCAGCATGGCTGTAGTTATGGGTTCAAGTTGGCCTCAGACGCACAAGACATGATAGGTTTTAATCTCATATTACATTTAGGGGGCTTTATAGAAAGATACAAAGCGTGACGTGCAGTAGGCACAGTATCTTCATGCTATCCAGAGGCACGCGGGCTCACGTGGACGCACAGAAGCCATAACTCTTCTTCCTTGTTAACGTCATACATCATTCTAGACATGCAGGCCCGAGGCCTACATGCCAACTCACCACTCCCCCAACCCCGGTGCAGAGTCGCTCAGTCGAGTGGAAAAGACACTCCCCATTTAGCTTTGCTCTTTCTAAGGTAGTTCTGAGGGGGGCCCACCATCGCTAATTTAACACGTCTCCAGTCAACACCTGATCCTCTCCACCCCACCTGCCCCTCCTACCGCCTTCCCATCTCAGTCACGTCTGACGCCACCTGGCAGTTGTGCAGACCGAGCACCTTGGAGGAATCCCCGGCTCCTTTGCTCTTCCCTGTGCCACACCTACTGCCACCGCCTGGCCCAGGCCGCTGTCATCCCCGGCCTGGCTGGTCCTCCTGCTTTGGCCCTTTGCCTTCCCACACCCATGACTCCCGTCAACAGATGATTTTACACAGGGTGGTCAGAGTGAGCCCTCGAGAAAGGAAAAGAAAAACTTTCTTCCTCTGCTCAAAGCCATCCGCTGACCTCCCCTCTCACGCGGTCTCTGTCCTCTGCTCCTGTACTTATTCCCTTCCCTCTTTGCTAACTCTCTAGCCACCGGCCCTGCCTCTTTAGAGCACTGACAGCCCCCTGGCCTTTACACATTGATTTTTGCTGTTGTCTTTATTCCCCTGCAAGTATGTTTGCTCCATGCGGGCAGGAACTCTGTTTTTGATTTGTTTTCCCACTGCTGTATCACCAGTGCCTAGAACAGAGCCTGGCATGTGTAGGAGGCAAATAAGTGTTTGCTAACTAAGGAACCAAAAAATGCATGAATGGTTGACTGACTGACATGGCTTAGCAGTGTGGCCGCAGTGGGCCTCCTCATCCTGTGCCCCTAAGTGAGGCCGACTTTCCATCCAGTCGTCAGCTTACTAGACAACCCCACAGGGCCTCCTGACAGGGTCAGACAGCTGACCGCTGCCCCTGCTGCGGTCGGGCACATTGGAGAGAGAGAGCCCTGAGGGGGTTGAGCTGACTCAGTTCTCTCTTTCAAAACCACTGAGCAGCCAATTCACTGTACCTTCCCTGGGGTGAGTGATGGGTGAGAGAGAGGGCAGGAAAATTACTCAAACTGAAGCTCCACCACAGAAAAGCATGAAGCTCGTGACACACAACAACCATAGTTCAGTAAGAAGATGCTGGTGGACTGAACACGTGCCCTAGAGCAGGCCTCCAGAGGAGGGCCGAGCCTGTCAGTTGCAGCATGATCTCAAAGTGCAAAAGCCTATGGCAAAACCCCCAGTGCACAGATCTTGCTTTCTAGTACCATTTGCTCATAAAAGGAAGCTGTTCTCCTTGGAGAAATGGTTGATTCTAGGGCTGGTACAGGGAGTATACAAGATGAACCGAGACTACCTTGTAGTATCAGAAATGAAGGTATTGCTCAAAAAGCAAAAGGAATGGGGCAGGTCAAAGGGATGCAGGAGCCATCCTGGAAGAGCTGACCAAAGCTGGAATAATTTAAGCAATAAAATAAATAACCTGGTATTGGATTATAACTGAAAGTATAAAATATCCATGAGTCCATGCTGATATATAACTGAATGTATGAATAAGGATGTAAGTGAGGGAGAAGAGATGAATCTTTCTTACTGAAGGATTCCAAGTAATTTATTTACTATTAATTTATATAATAAGGCAGTGGAGCTTAAGCCTCCCCTGACTATTACAGTATGGGCTATACTTAGTGACTTATTAGAGTATGGAAGCGGGAAAAAAGTAACCTTACAGTGGAGAAACCTGGCCAGCACTACCTTGGCCCGGTGGTCAAGGTCAACATCATCAGTGGTAAGTCATGTTGCTAGAATGTGGCCCATGATGTGTAAGAAGACTGCTATGCCTCTGTAGTCTTCTTTCCCCAAACCCATAAACCTAGTCTCACCAGGAGAAAAACATCAGACGATCCCAAATCACGGAACAGTCTATAAAATACCTGACCAGTACTCCTCAAAACCATCAAGGTCTTAAGAAACAAGGAAAGTCTGAGAAACTATCACAGGTAAGAGGAGCCTAAGGAGACATGATGACTAAACGTAATGAGTTACCCTGGATGGGATCCTGGAAGAGAAGAAGGATGTTAGTGGAAAAACTATTATTAAAATATGAATAGGGCTTCCCTGGTGGCGCAGTGGTTGAGAATCTGCCTGCCAATGCAGGGGACGCGGGTTCGAGCCCTGGTCTGGGAGGATCCCACATGCCGCGGAGAACTAGGCCCGTGAGCCACAACTGCTGAGTCTGCAAGTCTGGAGCCTGTGCTCCGCAACAAGAGAGGCTGCGATAGTGAGAGGCCCGCGCACCGTGATGAGGAATGGCCCCCGCTTGCCACAACTAGAGAAAGCCCTTGCATAGAAACGAAGACCCAACACAGCCAAAAATTAATTAATTAATTAATTAATTAAATAAATATATATATGAATAAACTGTGGAGTTTGTTTAATAGTAATTTGCCCATGTTGGTTTCTTAGTAGTAACAAATATACCATGGTAATGTAAGATGTTAACAGGCAAATTGGAGTGAAGGGTATACAGGAACTCTGTATTACCTCTGCAGCTTTTCTGTGTGTCTAAAACTATTCTAAAATAAAAGGTTTTTTTTTTAAAAAAGTGATGCAGAATTAGTAAGTACTTCCACTTACAGCCCACCTGAGCCCCTGCAGCCAAGAGCTTCAGCGGCTTACCCTCCTTGATTCTTGGAGGAGCTTTGTTGGATGTGGACTGAACAGGCCTTAAATATAAAATGCCTTTTATGGCATCAGGCTTCAGTATACTTGTTTCATCTGTTTATGCAAATGCTATATCCCTTCACCACTGCTGGTGGGTCTTCAGCCATTTACTGCCTAATTTACACTCTCTATCTTTATTTTTTTTAGACATATATGATTCTCCTTGTCTCAGATGTCACATTCACTACCGTAAGAAAACATTTATTTAAATTTTTAATATATAACTCCATAGGTATGAGGCCATATGGAGGGAGGAAGCTACCATTTATTGGGTACCTCCTACATTGCAAGCACTGTGTTCGGTGTGGTTTCATTCAATCCAAATAGTGCAGGAGGGTTTGAATTTCGCCTAGCCCAGGAATGGATTCTCTCTCTAGAGCTCATTGAAATGCTTAGAATTACCAGCATACCAGTCTTGTGCATAAAATTCCATTCATCCTAGTGAGGGTGGAGAAAAGATATTCTGTAGGTTGAGTGTCCTCAGTTCTTAAATTTTCTTTTCTCTGATCTTGCATAAATTGTAGGTAGTTATATCTTAGACAGGAGAGTAAACCCCCTCTTTGTTCTCTCTCATCTTTCACAACAGGGATGGTTTGTGTATTGCCCTCCTACAGGTCTGTCTGTTGAGTATAATGCTGGTTGAGGTGTATTGGGGCAGGCAGGGCAGGGGTCTGGGGCCAGAGCTGTCCACCAGGAGCGTGAGAGCACAGTGTGATGGACAAGCGCATGGTTTTTGTGGTTCTTTTCTATCCCACTTTCTGGCATTGTCTGTTACTCCTACTGCACTTGGATCACAGAAGCAGAGAACACCGGCAGCTTTGCACAACAAACGCATTCCTTATTCTGTACCTGAAACCTCAAAAAGGCCTAGCATAAGGGTGGGTGTATTCATTTAACTTCTGGAGCTTATAACCTGTTCCTCACTAGAATTCTAGGCACATTGTCCAGCGCACCTTCTTATGGTTTTTTCCACAGTAAAGGCATCTTTATAAGAAAGAGGAATAAAACAGTTTGCATTTCAGCATGACGCTCCCATTTTCTCTTTCTCTGTGATTAAACTGCACTCTTCATTGCTTCAGTTAACCTGGAGCTATTTGTTTTACTTGCTGCTGATGCAGTCTTTATCACTGTTGTCATTATCTAACGATTTTTTTTTAAAACTTTTTATTTTGGAATAATTTTAGATTTACCAAAAAGTTGCAAAGATAGCACAGAGAGTTCACATAGCATTCATCCAGCTTTCCCTAATGTTAAAATCTCTAAATAATGTTTTAATCCAAGTCATTGCAAAACAAAACATTTTTTGTCAGGGGTAAGGGTGAGGGAGGTGGGAGGAGGGGGGCAGGAGTTTGATCCTTTGAAGTCAGCAAATCGTCGGAAGAAAATAATGATCAAGCTTAAGGCTTTTTAAATTTTTATTTTATTTATTTATTTATTTGGCTGCGTCGGGTCTTAGTTGCGGCATGCGGGATCTTTATTTGCGGCACGCAAACCCTTAGTTGCGGCATGTGGGATCTAGTTCCCTAACCAGGGATCGAACCCAGGACCCCTGCATTGGGGGCACGGTGTCTTAGCCACTTGACCACCAGGGAAGTCCCCACCAGGGAAGCCCACATCATGGGCTTGTGTTTTCTCCAAGGGACCGTGTGTACTGGCCTGATATAATCACAAACCACATGTGGTTTTTTCCCCATAGATTCCAAGTGTTTAAAGAACGATAGCTAAAAATTGTGACCAAGCTGTGCCTTAAAATTGTTCAGATGAAATGAGTGAATCACCCGGTGGCTTTCCTGTTTGCATCACCTGATATTCTTTCATTTTCAGTCTGTCAAGGAATAAAGGGATAGCTGTGAGGTGGAAGGTGCTATTTCTGCAGGGAATTATAATTGGTGCCTGCCAGTTCATCACTCT
Source organism: Balaenoptera physalus (assembly GCF_965194825.1). NCBI lineage: Eukaryota > Metazoa > Chordata > Mammalia > Artiodactyla > Balaenopteridae > Balaenoptera > Balaenoptera physalus. The sequence goes on along the minus strand of NC_138886.1, from coordinate 81,944,859 downwards.
GTAATAGAACAATATAATCAAACTAAGGTGCCCTCTGTGTGCAGAAGGGCGATCATCTTTTCTGGAGCCTTTGTTAGTGAGTTGGGTTTCCTGGTGATTGAAAGTTCAAAACCCACAGACTTGTCACAGCTTCCAGGCTAGGCTTTCCTTTCTCTGAATTAAGTGTGGTTGCTTGCAGCCTCCTTGAGGCTGCAGGGGTATTTGTTCATTACACTAGAGGGATGTGTTGCTGTTTGGTTTCCTCTGATGTGTCTCATGAGCTATATTTCTTTTTTCTTCTAGAATCTGTTGAAAAATTCCTTGGCAAGAATGTGCCTCAAGATGTGGAGAAAGAAAATGAGGTACCCAGGCCATGCACTGTGTGAATAATCAACCTGCTAGTCTCAGTGTTTTTTAAATTTTGAAGAATCCCAGTGTTTCCAAATGGGAAAAACCTTGCTTGAGTAAGAAAGTCATTTGGTGATCAGATGGGCATGGAATTTGGTGGATGGGAGAAGCTGATGAGTCCCTGAATTATGGTTTTTCCTAAAACCAGGTGAGGATTTCAGAGTTTTTCCCAACGATCACTGCTTTAGCAGAGTTGTGGCATTTGGAGTGAAAATGCCTTTAAAGTGGATCATGGGTAATTATGTGTATTAACAAATGATTTAATGCAGGTGGGAAACTTAGCAAACAGCCATGCCTTCTCCAGGTGTTCCTGTTCTCTTATTTTGGCACATTGTTCCTCTAATATGCAAAGTTGCTATCATTAAGCACCAAGATAAAAAGTGCAGCTTCACAGAATAAAAATATTGAGTGTTGTGAAATCCATAATCCTAAGTTAGATGAAAGGCTGAGAGGGTAATAACACAGTGTATTTTTCACACTGTTTTAAAGAGCGTGTTTCCCATGGGGCTTATATTGTTCATATAGTTCAGATGCAAATACTTCATGTAGCGGGGACAACAAACTGTAAGTACAGGACTATTTACAGCCTCTCTGGCTTCTTGCATCCTAGAAATTTGTGTCGATGATTAGAATATTGTGGGAAAAGTGCTGCAGAATTGGAGGAAGCCAAATAGGCCACTAAGATTTTATACCAGAAGGAATAAAACTAATAAAAGGTGGAGGTAATGAATTCATAAAGGCAGGGGGGTGGGAGTTAACTGGATGGGGAGGACAGTTTTGGGGGAGCTTAGGGAAAGAAGTACAGTCCCGAGGGCAATCTAGAGTGTGAGAAGTTTGAAAGAGAAATAAACAGGAAAGCAGGAGTTGAAGACATTTTATGGGAATTGGTCTCCTTTGATATTTTTAGAAAGACTCCAGTAAATATTTGAATTGCTGCTTAAAGTTTTTTTTTTTTTTTTTTTTTTTGCTTAAAGTATTTTTGATGGTTAAATTGATGTTTCTTTGAATGAGACACACAGGGACAGGCTGTAGAAGAGACGTGTTACATTTTTGCTACATTGACATATAGGATTCTAGATTGGAGGTGAGTGTCTCAGATTTATTCAAGAATTGAGACAAGAGTACAAACTTATCATGTCTGCCTTATCCATGGAATATATTAGGTTATAGAGTGAGCAACCATAAGACATGAAATATGATCATTCTTAGAGTTAGGCTGAAAGCCAGAAGGGTACTGGGTTGAAACTGGGATTACAACTTTCCAGAGAACACATAGTTTGGGAATAGATCTTCCAGATGGAGACCCAGTCTTGTGGGATATTACGAGAGATCTCCAAGGTGAGGAAGTCTGAAACCTTCCTAATAAAATGTCATCTGGGAGTTAGATTTTTATCCAACCTCAATAGTAACACAACTTCTCAAGAAACTGGAGTCATCCATGGAAGAGGATGGAAGGCTGGTGACAGACCCTTTCATCAGTTCAAGGCTCCTTTCCAGCACCAGCGGCTGAGGCTGCACCCCCTGATGTGGGCTGGGCCATAGCTGTGGGGTTGCAGTCAAACAGGGAACCACAGAACCGTGGCCAGGGCTCCTCCCTGCCAGCCACCAGTGATATTTGTGGACAGCTCCATGCCAGAGACCAGATAGAAGACCCTGCGCTGTGGTTAGCCAATGCCGATGAGACCCTGCATGGCAGTGAACCTAGAGGGGTTAAAAAGTCTGGGGATTTCCCTGGCGGTCCAGTCGTTAAGACTCCATGCTTCCATTGCAGGGGGCACAGGTTTGATCCCTGGTCGGGGAACTAAGATCCCGCGTGTGGCAAGGCCAAATAAATAAGTCTTCTGTTGGGTTTCTCTATTGATGGTTTCCATTTTGGTTTCCAAACTTTGGGATCTGGGCTCTGTGTTGTGCATCGATGAGCTAGGCTGAGATAGGTAGAAGGAAAGAAAAGAGAAGAGATACTTGGTCTCCGTGCAGTATATGTGCTGTGTGCAAATGCCATGCATTTAATTTCTTTTGTTTTGAAGATGTATGACCTTCCCTCTCTGTGCTAACCTTTTAGTCACCCATTGTCTCCTGTTCCATTCCAGGAGCACAAAAGAGATAGTGATTTCTCACAGTGGCTACTACTGCCTGAGGAAATATGGATTTGTATATTTTCCCTTCTGTCTGTCGCACAAGGAGCTTGCTCGGGTTGCACAAGTGTGTCGCCACTTCCACCGGCTTGCAAGTGATGAAAGCCTCGGTAAGCAGACAAAGCAATATTTCAAATGAATGGGCCATAACTGGGAAGAAAATGTACATTTGACTTCATCAGGTTTGCTTTCTAATTTTTCTGTTGTGTAAGGGAAGTCCTTCGGAAAGTGCATTACACCTTTCTGGCCATTGTCATGTTGACTGGTCTGTACAATACTGTCATTTATTAATTTGTTCATCCATTCATTCAACCTATAAAATAGGTGATGTGGTGATAAAGAGGAGAGTGAGACATTGGCTCCACCCTAAAAGTACTTTTGTGCTAGGGAGACAGATCTATAGCCAGTTAACTGAGATGCAACAATAATGGCAATAATAGATAATTACAATCATTTACTGAGTACTTTCTATGTGTCAGGCATTATGCTGTTTCATGTACTTCATCTCATTGATTTCTCCCAACAAGAATATGACTCAGAACTTTCTCCATCCCCATCTTGCAGATGAAGGAAGTTAGTCTTGGAGAGGTTAAATAATGTGCCTGCATTCTCACGGCTAGTAGACAGCAAGGCCTGTTGCTGAACTCCAGTACTGCTATTATGCGATGAAAAGCAAAGTATTGGGTAGCTGTGGAAGAAAGGAGTAATCCAGGAGGAGATAGCATTTGTTCCAAATATTGAAGAATGAGTAGTATTTTGAAAGGTGGAGAAATGGAAGGTAGAGCAAAGAAGGTCATTCTGAAGAGGGTGAATAGCAAGATTAAAGCAAAGAGTCATTGCATCAGGAATTACTTTTGGCTGCTGGTTTCAGAGACATGAAGTAACAGTGGATTAAACTAGAAAGGGTTTTATTTTTTTCTCACATAACATGTAACTTATAGATAAGTTGCCCAGGACTGATTTAATAGTTCAGTGATATCACTGAGCCAGGTTCCTTCTCTATTTTTGTTCTGCTATCCTTAGGTCATGGCTTCTATCTTCAAGGTTACTTGATGGCCACAAGATGGCTGCTGGAGCTCCAACCATTGTATCAGATTTCTAGAAAGAAAAAAAAAGTAGGGAAGGGTAGAAAGGCAACTATCATCTGCATAAACCCCATTTAAAGATTTCTTTTCTTAAAACTGCTTCAATGACATTTTACATCTCATTGGTCACCTCTTCTTATTAGATAGAGAAGGAAATTCAGGTCTTTTTATGTGGGTACATCGTCTTACCCAATGTTACAGGGCTTCTGTTAGGAAGAAGAGGAACATGGATATTGGAGAGGTAATTAGCTGTACTTGCTATAGACGAGAAGAGTGAGCACACGGCTTGTGGAAAGTGGAGTCGAGAATATTGTGGAGAAGGAGGCTGGGGTCAAGCTGTGGAGGGAGTTCCTTAAATGTTATATACTAAGCTTATATTTTATCCTCTAGATAACAGGGAACATCTGAGGGTTTGAGCAGGGAGTGACAGTTTCCGAAAGATCAATCTGGAAGCAATGAGAAACATGCATCAGACAGAGAAAACGCTGTAGATAGGAAGAAAACCCAATAAATTGAAGTCTGCAATGTATCTCAGGCAGAAGAAGATGTCAGGGTGCCAATAGTGGGCACAGAGAGGAGGGGATGCATGCCCAAACTCTCTGCCACTAGAATCAAGAGGGTGGGGTAGCTGGTGATTGGTGGGGGATTGGTATCCACAGCAGCTGAGGTTTCTGGCCTGATGGACAGGGAAAATGCAGTGGCTTCCCTAACTGTATTATCGTGGCTTCATTCCATCATTAGAGAAACAGTGCCCAATAATATATTGAGAACAAATCCCAGCAGCCTAGCTCTGTTATTTCAAAGGCAGGGCTGAGTTTTTAACAAGGCACTGGGGGATTAGTGAAGGAGTTTCCTAATTTGGGTCACTTGGCTTTTTTGGATAACTTACCCCTGGGTGTTTGTGGTAACCTTTCCCCTAGGCAGCAGAAAGATCAAAGGATTCCAAAACCAGAGGTTGTAAACTTTGGCCAGAGGAGCCAAATTTGGAAGCCACCTCTTTTTATAAATAAAAAAAAATTTTGGAATGCAGCCATGCCCATTCGTTGACATGCCTATGGCTGCTTTCTTGTTACAGTGGCAGAGTTGAGTACTTTGACAAAGACCATATGGCCTACAAAGCCTACTGTATTTACTATTTAAAGTTTCTTTAAAACTTTTACAGAAAAAAGTTTACTGGCTTCTGCCTAAAACATTAGACTACCCAATTCCTCTTTTTCCAGGGTAATTTCTATGGAGGGAGAATTCTGTGGATCCTTTTGCTCCTAATTGTGAGATTGGGGGCTTAATTAGTACTTTTTATAATGTTTAAGCTTTCTTGAAAAACAAAATTTAAAAACTAAACAATATCAAATAAAACAAAAATAAAATTTTGTTCTATTTGCCTGTTCTCCCGGGTGTTTATATAAATTATGTGGCCATAGAAACATATTAGAAATCAACCGCAAGCCCCTGACAGGGCTTTCTTTATGTTTCACATTTAATACATACTTGTTATTGCCATCTCAAGTGTATACACCGAGTCCTCAACTTTAAATTTTCCTCTAGTGGAGCAAATAAGAAAAGCAGACCTCTTAATTATTTGTGGCTAACCTTAATTAAAGGTCATTTTAAGATTAAGATTTTAGACATCATGCGTTTCAACACTGGGACAAATGTTTGGAGGAGAGTGGAAACAAAGAGAATAACTCTCGTGTGGAGTGAGAGAAGGATTCTTTCAGGAGACCTTTACTCTGCAAACGGTTGCTAAGGCAGCCCCTCTAATTTACACTACACGGTAGCTTCACATTCACTAAACTGAGAGGGGTAAAAGTCAGGAATAAATAAGACAGCCCCTGAGCTTTGGGGCCACGTGGCTGTGCATAGGTCAGGAGTCCCGTGGAGGGAAAGCGGCTGAGGCCTCTGGTTCATCTGTTCTAGGCGCCCTGCAGTCTCTCCCTGGTTTAAGTTCAGACCTTCAAGAGCTGCTAGTCTCCCTGCTTTGCAGTGTCCCTTCAGTGGAACTTCATCTGGCCTGTGGCCATTTTCAGTTGCAATTGAGAAACAGCCCCTGGAGACTCATTGTGCTTTCTGGAAGTTTGTTGAGAACATCACACTCTACATTACACAGCCTCTCCCTGTGGCACCTGTGGGTAGGTCTCACCACCCGAGATAGTTGTACTTCTCCTAAGTGATTCTTTTCTTTCGTCTCATGACACTGAATTGTGTAATTGTGCTGTCTTAGTTCTCTAATATGTATAAAGGACTTTGGGGGTATTTATTGTTGACCCGAAACAAACAGACCACCAGGTATTTCTCCAGCAAAGATGAGTTTATTTGGAATCAGCAGAGACTGGCAATCCAGGGTCAGCAATCATGGTGAGCCGTGTGTAAGTTCTCACGCAGCAAGGGAGGGGGACTGCGTTACAGAGGGGAAAGGAGGCTGGGAGGGCTGTAGTAAACAAAGAGTCCGTGGCTTTTCATTGGCTGAGCCCTTGCCAGGAAAGAAGAGGAGTCTTTCTTCTTTTTGTTGGGCGCTGCAGTTCCGGCAAGGTGTGAGAGCTCCCCCTTCTGGTCTCTTGACTCTATTTAATTGAGATTTCTGTTAATTTTTCACATTATTTTGTTGACCAAGCATATTCCTGGCTCTGGTAAGTTCTCCTATCCTTGTCTTCTCTTTACATCATTTATTTGTTCCTATATAAAATATTTTTATAATTTAAAATTATACACTGTATTGTCTACAAGCCCTTATAAGCTGCCTGAATTTGTTTGGGGTTTCAGGCTTGTAAAAAGCAGTGGTATTTAAACTTGATCATGGGTCCGCCTCACCTGGAAGCCTTGTCAAACCACAGATGACTGCCCTCCCCCAGTCTGTGATTTCGTGGGTCTGGGTGGGGCCTGAGACTGGGCTTTTCTAGCACATTCCAGGAGACGTTGATGCTGCCGCTCCAGGAACTACACTTTGAGTACCGCTGTCATAAAGAAAACAATAAAACAACTGTTTTTGGTTATGATATTCGCAATCTGCCAATCAAGTAGTGAGGTTTTTTTTTTAAAAAAATCTTATTAGGTACCTGGTGTTGAACTGGGCGTTGTGTGGTGATGGTTCTTGTCTTGAGGGAATTTTTTTTTTTAATATTTATTTATTTATTTGGCGGCGTTGGGTCTTAGTTGCGGCATGCAGAATCTTCGTTGGGGGATGTGGGATCTTTCGTTGTGGTGCCCACGCTTCTCTAGTTGCGACATGCAGGCTTCTCTCTAGTTGTGGCGCACGGACTCTAGAGTGCAGGCTCAGTAGTTGCTCAGTAGTTGTGGCACACGGGCTTAGTTGTCCTGCGGCATGTGGGATCTTAGTTCCCCGACCAGGGATCAAACCCGCATCCCCTGCATTGGAAGCCGGATTCTTAACCACTGGACCACCAGGGAAGTCCGTTGAGGGAGTTTTCTGATTGGCTGCACAGATGAGAAATACATACAAATCAGAGAAAAGGACAGTGTCTAGCTAAGTGTTGATCAGGTCTGGGGCAATTCAATGTGAATTTGGGTCTTTAAGAAGGAACACAGGATGATGTAGGGCTTGAGCTGGTCTTTGAAGTGAGAATGGGGTTTGAATGGTGGAATAAAGGATGGTGAGGAGGGAGCTTGTGGTTAGAGGATTTGCCTGGGCAGAGGGCTAGTGCTGGGGGGGGGGAAAGAGCCCATTAAAGCCATGGCCTGCTGCACCACGCAGAACACAGAACTTCTAACTCTGGAGAGCCGTGTGCCCTCCTTGGCCACGGAGGAGAGCGTCCCCCTAAGTTGGCGCCACCCTCCAATCTCCCCGCTGTTTTCCATCTGATCAGATTCCTCATTGTTCCCTGACAACTTTCTCTATTTTCCAAGGCCTTTTCTGAGCCTTTGCCCCTGATATCTCCTTCACCTGACCTACACTTTTCTCCTTTCTCTACTGTCCCATATATGGTACAGCTCAAATGCTACCAAGGACTTCATGAAAACACTCTGGTTCCTCCCTAAAGCCTCCTTGAGTGATTAGTGAGCAGCTTAACACTGACGAGGATATCATTCCTTCCCGCATTTACTTGTGTCCAAGTTGTACTCATCATCAATAAATTGTAGGATCCCTCTTCTTCCTCTGTGAAAACCCCTGTTCTCAAAGTGTCGTCCAGAAACCAGCGATATCAATCAGCCTTACCTGGGGACTTGCTGGAAATGCTAATACTCCTCAGACCGCACCCCAGAACTGAATGGGAAACTCTGGGGTGGGGCCCAGCAATATAAGGCTTCACAAACCCTCCAGGTGATTCTGAAAAATGGAGGAAAGCTAATTATTGACAAGTGGCCCATGAATTCCTCCCAGAGGGCTGCCTCCCCCAAGATGAAATCCCTGCTCTCTAATTACTAACAGTCCTTTTTTAAAAAATATTTATTTATTTTTGGCTGCGTTGGGTCTTCGTTGCTGTGCGCGGGCTTTCTCTAGTTGCAGCGAGTGGGGGCTACTCTTGTGGTGCACAGGCTTCTCATTGCTGTGGCTTCTCTTGTTGCGGAGCACGGGCTCTAGGCTTGCAGGCTTTAGTGGTTGTGGCACGTGGGCTCAGTAGTTGTGGCTCCTGGGCTCTAGAGTGCAGGCTCAGTAGTTGTGGCTCACGGGCTAAGTAGCTGTGGCTGGCAGGCTCTAAAGCGCAGGCTCAGTAGTTGCGGCGCACGGGCTTTGTTGCTCTGTGGCATGTGAGATCTTCCCGGACCAGGGCTCGAACCTGTGTCCCCTGCATTGGCAGGCGATTCTTAACCACTGCACCACCAGGGAAGTCCCTAACAGTCCATTTTAATAGTTGAGAGTTTGCGTTTCTTAGAAGATGAACAGTTTTAATTTCTTCAACAGTTTGCTTTAAAAACAAAGTGAGGCTGTTTTCTGTAAGTTTAACATTTCACTGACTTTATTATGTAGTACAAATGCCCTGACCACTTTTTTAAATGATTATAATTCAACCATAGATAATGAATGCTTTGGAGTGCTGTAACAAATTGGATAATAACAATGATTTAATCAAAGTCAAGCTAGATAACAGTTGGAAGAAAAGCTCTGCTGATTAAATTCATTTTAAAAAAATGTCCATTTAAAGTAAACTATTTCCATATCGAAAATCTTCTAATGCCTTAATTTTTGTCTAGTGTATGTATACTTTCTCACAGGAAGAATTGAAAAAATAATGCGGAATTCAGTGCAAAGCTGCAGCGTTCAAGGATTTGCAATGTACTGCTTATTGTCCAGGGAGCTGTTAACTGCTTGACCATGTACGCAGAGTATGTAAGAATGCTTTTTCTACACAAACACAAAATTGTGTATATATACATAATTTGATGAGTTTTAATGGTTACACTCATGAAACCACCATCACAATCAAGATATAGAACACTTCTGTTTCCTTCCAAAATTTCTTTGTGTACCCTTGCATTCTACCCAACCCTGCACCCCTGGTCTCAGGCAACATGTTATTACTATGGATAAATTAACATTCTATAAAAATAGACCCATACAGTATGTGCTCTTTTGTGTCTGGCTTCTTGAACTCTGCATGATGATTTTGCAATTCATCCATGTTGCAAATAGTAGTTATTCATTCCTTTTCATAGCTGAGTCATATTCCGTGATATGGAGGTACCACATATTGTTGATCCATTCACTTGTTGATGGACATTTTGAATTTTTGGCAATGGCAAATAATGCTGCAATGAACATTCATGCACAAGCCTTTATGTGGACATGTTTTCATTTATCTTGGGTAAATGTCTAGCGAATGCTGGGTCATATGCTACACATAAAAATGTTAACATTTTTTTTAAAACAGCCAAACAGTTTTCAAAAGAGTTGTATGATTTTACGTTTCCACCATCACGTGTAAGACTTCTGGTTGTTCTACACTTGGTGTCATCAATCTTTTTATTTTTGATCATTCTGATGTGCTGTGTAGTGATATCTCATTGTGTATTTAATATGCATTTCCCTGATGACTAGTGATATTGAGCAGCTTTTTACATGCTTATTGGCCTTTTGTATATCTTCTTTTGTAAATTGTTCAAATAGTTTACCCCCGTTTTTTTCTTTGAGTTGTTTTTCTTATTAAACTGTAAGAGTTCTTTATATATTCTGTATATAAGTCCTTTATCAGATACATGTATCACAAATACTTTCTCCCACTTTGTGGCTTGTCTTTTTGTTTTCTTAATCATGTCTTTCAGGCAGCAAAGCTTTTTTCATTTTGATAAAGTCCATCTTAATTTTTTTCTGTAGTGTATGCTTTTTATATCCTATCTAAAAAAAAATCATGGCCTACCACTAGGTCACAAAAATTATCTCCTATGTTTTTTTATAGAATTTTTATTGGTTTAACTCTTTTTTTTAATTTTATTTATTTATTTTTGACTGCCTTGGGTCTTCATTGCTGTGCACGGGCTTTCTCTAGTTGCAGCGAGCGGGGGCTACTCTTCGTTGTGGTGCGCAGGCTTCCCGTTGCAGTGGCTTCTCTTGTTGCGGAGCATGGGCTCTAGGCGTGCAGGCTTCAGTAGTTGTGGCTCGCAGGCTCTAGAGTGCAGGCTCAGTAGTTGTGGCGCACAGGCTTAGTTGCTCTGCGGCATGTGGGATCTTCCCGGACCAGGGCTCAAACCCGTGTCCCCTGCATTGGCAGGTGGATTCTTACCCACTACGCTACCAGGGAAGTCCCTATCGGTTTAGCTTTTACATTTAGGTTGTTTATTCATTTTGAGTTAATTTTTGAGTGATGTTCATTTTATTTCCATAATGATATCCAGTTCTTCCAGCACCATTTGTAGAAAAGACTGCCCTTTCCCCTGTATATAGCCTCATTATCTTTATCAAAAATCAACTGACCACGTTAAGTGTGGATCTATTTCTATACTCTCTATTCTGTTTCATTAATCTCTATGTTTATCCTAATGCTAATACTGTACTATCTTCCAACTCATTAACATGGTCTATTTCTCCATTTATTTCACTTTTAAAAATAATATTTCTTAGCTATGTTTTAGACATTTTATTATAGAGGTTTGCATATCTTTTGTTAAATTTATTCCTAAATATTTTATGAGTTTCGATGCTACCATAAATGAAATTGTTTTTGTACATTTTATTTTTCTAACACCTGCTGTTAGTAAAAAATATATATAATTTTTTTATAGCGACATTGTATCCTGCTACCTTTCTAAGTTCACTTTTATATATATATAATATTTGTTTTTAGATTTCTGAGGTTATAAATAATGATGTTACCTGAATGTAGAGACAGTTTTACATCTTCCTTTTCGATATTTTTGCCTTTTATCTTTGATGCAATGGGTAGGACCTTCAGGACAGCATTGAATAGAAATGGTGAGAGTGTTCATTCTTGCTTTTTTCCCAATCTTAGGGGGAAATAGCTTAATATTCTACCATTAAGTATGATGTTGGTTATTGGTTTTTAATAAATGACATTTATCAGATTGAGGAGGTCTTCCGCTCCTAGTTTATTGAGGGTTTTATCATAATTGATATTGCATTTTATCAAATGTTTTTTATGATTCTAGTGAAATGACACAATTTTCCCCTTAATTTTGTTGATATGATGAATTACATTGATTTTAGAATATTAAACCAATTCTTCATTTGAATATTAAACTTAAGCACATCATGGTACATGATCCGATCCATTGAGTTCTTTTTTTTTTAATTTAGATATAATTGACCTACAATACTATGATAGTTTCAGTTGTACTACATAGTGATTTGCATAGGTTATGAACCAATCCCCACAATAACTCTAGTAACCATCTGTCCCCATATAAAGTTATTGCAATATTATTGACCATATTCCTTATGCTGTATATTTATTTTATAAAGAAGCCTGTGGCTTATTTATTTCATAACTGGAGGTTCATACTTCTCAATCCCCTCCATTTCACTCACCCCCTCACCCTGTCCATTGAGTTCTTAATATTTTTTCTTCTTATCTTTCAGTTCTAGAATTTGTTTCTTTATCAAATCTGCTATATCACTTTTAGAGTTTCTGGATTCATTCCAAGATTTTATTTTCTGGAATATAGTGACCATACTTGTTTCGTAGCCTGTGTCTGATAATACGTAGCTCTTAGAGTCTCTTTCTGTTGTCTCTTATTTGTACAGGGTTTTGTTCATGTTATCTTATTTCCTTATAAGGTTTGTTTTCTTTGAGTATATGTGGAATATTGTTTTTGTAAGGTTATCTGTGGGAAAATTTGAGGCCAGTTACTTTATTTGATTCTGCTTGGCCTCTGGGCTCACTACTAACACAGTATCAACTTTATCCAATTTTAGTGCTTGAGATTTTCTGGGCCACCTGGAAAAGTCCAAGCCCCAAGACTGGTTTACTTACAGTCACCCTTACTCTTAGAATTCAGATTAAACCCATGAGTGGTTGCCTTGGGAATTTGTCCTGTCCTGGTCCTTGCAGGGCTGGGTTCTTTCTTATGATTCCCTCTATCTCCAAGAGACTGAGAAAATCACTGCTTGGCCTCTCAGCTGCCTTTGCTGGGTAAGCATATGCCTTAGGGAAGACAGAGTTTCAAACGCTAGTCTCACCACACTGAGTTATAGCTTTTCCAGGATTTTAGCAGGTAGCTTCTCACCATTTATTTAGCTTTTTAGCACTTTCAATGACTTTTAAAAAATGCTTTTTACTTAGATTTTTCAGTTGTCTTCAGTGGGAGATTTGGTTTGAATTATCCAAAGCTGATGCCCTGATGTTGCCTCCTTGATCCCTTTAAAACCAACCACTAGATGATAATCACACTATGGATTCTGTATCTGTTCCCCAGATCATATATTGGATTGGCCAAAAAGTTCATTCGGGTTTTCCTGTAAGATGTCATGAAGAACCTAGTGGCAAGACGGGAATAAAGACACAGACCTACTAGAGAATGGACTTGAGGATATGGGGAGAGGGAGGGGTAAGATGTGACAGTGTGAGAGAGTGGCATGGACATATATACACTACCAAATGTAAAACCGATAGCTAGTGGGAAGCAGCCGCATAGCACAGGGAGATCAGGTCGGTGCTTTATGACCACCTAGAGGAGTGGGATAGGGAGGGTGGGAGGGAGGGAGACGCAAGAGGGAAGAGATATGGGAACATATGTATATGTATAACTGATTCACTTTGTTATAAAGCAGAAACTAACACACCATTGTAAAGCAATTATACTCCAATAAAGATGTTAAAAAAAAAAAAAAAGATGTTATGGAAAAACCCAAACCTGCTCTTTTTGTTATGGAAAACCCCGACCTGCTCTTTGGAAGAGAGGGGTTATTTCCCATATTTCTCTGGTTTGCTTGCACATTTGCTTCAGCCTGTCTCTCCCTTTTGGGCTTTCTTTTATTTAGGGTTGAGTTGAGTCAGTACCAGTCCATCCTGTCGTACACGCTCCAGGAAGCGCATACCAAGCTCCTTGAGAAGTCTTCTTAAAGTACCTCTCTCGAGGCTTGAGAGGAGGACTAAGTATGTGGCTGTTACCCACAGTACATCAACAATTCTTTCTAAAGAAATTCTTTCAACTCCAACTTCTAGCCTCTTCAACTCCAACCCTTTGATCCTCTCAAAGTAGATGAGTGGCCAAGTGTTGCAAAACTGGTTTTCAGAAACTCCCTTAATAAAACATTTAGAATCCGGGTAATTGGCACATGTTGCCTTGGTTGCTGAAGTTGAAATATTTCAGCATCCTATTATGTATTTCACAAATGTTTTCCCAGTTTGTTATGTGCCTTTTGATTTTCTATGGTGTTGTTTAGATGTAGCAATGTTAAATTTTAATAAAATGAAATCTTTTTATGGTTTCTGACTCTTTAAAAAAAAACACATTTTATACTTTTGAGTTTTTTAAAATATTTACCTATATTTTCTTCTGCTACTTTTATGAATTCCTTTTCTACATATTTAATCCACCTGGCATTTAGCAAGTTAGGGAATCTAACTTTTTTTTCCCAAATGGTAAGTCACCCAAATACTTATATGTATTTTTTTCTGAGTTCTTATATTCTTTTTCCATCGGTCTATCTGACCATTCTGCTAATGATAATGTAATTGATTAATTCAAACCAAAATATGGATGCATTTGTCTAAGTGTTTACACTAATCCGATGATGTAATTCTTTGTTAAACAATTGCTTTTTAATTAAATAGCCTTATTGAAGATGTTTCCACGAAATTATACTTAAAAATTAAATCACAGAGTCCTTTTGATTCACAGTATATTTTTGGTCATCCAGTGACCGTCAGTGATGATATATGTGTAGGAAACTGCCAGTTTTCGAGATCCAGTCAAAGAAAGTTTTAAGGCTGTAAACAGAACACGTTTGAGGTGGTGCCAATGTTCGGTGACTAGTTTGAATTTCACCTGCTAATAGTCAAAGATTCTGGCTTCTGTGACATTCTCACGGTGAAATTCAAAGCTAATAATTAACTGGCTGTGTTAACAAGACTGAATGGCTGGAAGCAGCAAATTCTTGTATCTCAGACACAATGCATTAGTGTTTTAGACATCAGGCACATTGTTGTGAGCTGAACTCCCGGGCTAGGATCCTGAAAATGAGGCAAAATGCTTTGAGCAGTTGCATGCTCAGGACACCCAAGGGGACTGTGTGGTCATCTTCGAGCCACACCAGAATCTCCTTCATCTGAAATGGAATTCAACTTGACGTGAATAAGAGTAGATACTCACTTTGGGGTTTGATCTGAGCTGGTTATGTTTCCGTGTTTCCAGGAGTGGATAAATATACAGAAAGGAGTTTGTACAATATTACCATGAATTTTCATTTTTGTTTACTAAATTATGTAAGAAGGTAGTTTTGTAAATACTTAAGAATATTTTTATTATGTTATTATTTATTTATTCCCTACTTTTTTCCTAAAATGATTTGAGATATTTATAAAAATGTAAGAAATATAAGTTTCATTTTGTAAGATAATGATATCAGGGCAAAAGAAAAATATGGGTCAGGTAGAAAAAGGCAAGGGGGAATAAATACATAGAAATTTATGCTCTTTTTATCCTTTCGTAATCGTAAAGTCACTGCACCACGGACTGAATTTTATCGGGCCTAGAGAAAGAGGTAAACATGCTGTATCACAAACTTCTCATTGTTCAGAAAAGAAAAACAGGCCAGTTACTCAGAGAAATGGCTTTTCATATTCTTTGTTTGGGAGACACTTCTGCAGTGTTTTGTTCGTTTGTTTGATTGATTGATTTTAGGGCAGTGATATTACTGTCTATGTTACTTTTTTTGATGCTGTTTAGGTTTTGTGTTTTATAAACAAATTTTATCTTATATGTGATGAATACATCCATCAGTCAATTTCATAGACACTGTCTCTAGCCCATATATGTTAATCAATTATTTAATAAGTGCCTCCTCTATGTGCACAGTATTGCTTGGTGCTAAGAGATATAAAGGTAAAGAACACCAGTTATCACATTGCCTTTTGAAATAAACCTGAGTAGGCGAATAATGATACTGATGATGACGATGGTGGTTATTATGGCAAAATCATGAATGTAGTGCTCAGATGACTGAAGTTGGAGAACATGGGTGTAGATGATAGTGGTGCTAATGAAAAGGTTTTGGTAAGGGATTAAATAATCAGATTTGTGGTTTAGAAAGATCACTTTGGTTGCCATGTGGAGAATAGATTGGCAGTGGGGAAAGATGGAAGATTAGCAAACAGTAAAGGCTTGAATTAAGGCAAAGACATTATGGAAAAAGGCCAGCTCTCAGGACAATTTAATATGAATTGAGAAGGGAGGAGGACCTGAGGAAAGCTCCCAGATTCCTGGCTTAGGTGACTAGATACTTGGATATAACTAACCAGAATATGGAGTATAAGAAGAAAGACCAACAAGCTTTGGAGAAAAAGAGAAGTTCAATCTTAGATGTATTTATTGTTATTTTTGAGGTGTCTGTGAGTCATAACAAAAATGTCCAGTAGGCAGTTGGATTCATGGTGCTGGAGTTCAATGGGAGTAATTGAGGCATGAGATATACAGAAAACAAAATATTTATATGAGATATAGATACAAGATATATAGAAAACAAAATGTGAATGGATTAAACAATCCAATAAAAAGGCAGAGAGATGTGTCAGACTGGATTAAAAAAATAGATCCAACTATATGTTACTATAAGACACACTATACATCAAAGATACGACATAAGGGGATGAAAAAGATATACAAACCACAGCCAGAAGAAAGCAGGGGTGGCTTTGCTAATATCAGACAAAAAAGATATTGAAATTGAAAAATTACTAGAGAAGAAAAGGGATATTTTATAATGATAAAAGGGTCAACCCATCAGGAAGATATAACAATCATAAACATACACACACAACAGAGCCCCAGATACATAAAGCGAAACCCGAAAGAATCAAAGTGAGAAATAGACAATTTAACACTAAGAATTGGAGACTTTAAAACTCCACTTTCAATAATAGGTAGAATTACTAGGAAGAATATCAACAGGGAAATAGAAAAATTGAACAACACTTACACAAACTAGATTTCTATAAAGCAGTCTACTCAACAAAGGCTGAATACACATTCTTCTCAAGTGCACATATAAAATTCTCCAAGATACACCAGATACTAGGCCAATAACCAAGCCTGAGTACATTAAAAGAATTCGGATGGTACAAAATATGTTCTTTAACCACAATGAAATTAAGTGAATATAGACACAAAACCTGCAACAAAATACTAGAAAACCAAATCCAGTAACATATAACAAGGATTTTACACCATGACCAAGTAGGATTTACCAGGAATGCTAAGTTGGTTAACATTAGAAAAAAAATCAGTTATCTACTATATCAGTAGAATGATGACAATAGCCACATGATCATCACAATAGATGCAGAAAAGCAATTGACAAAATCTAACACCCCTCATGATAAAAATACTAAACAAACTAGGAATAGAAGAGAACATCCTCAATTTGAAAAAGAAAAAAAGGTGTCTATGAAAAACCCACAGTTAACATAAAACTTAGTGGTGGAAAACTGAATGGTTTTCTCTAAGATAAGGAACAAGCCAAGGGTGTCTGTTCTCACCACTTCTATTCTAACAGCCAGAGCAATTAGGAAATAAAAAGAAAAAATAGGCATCCAGATTGGAAGGGAAAAACAAAATCTCTATTCACAGGTGACATGCTTTTGCACTTAGAAAATCCTAAGGAATTCACTTAAAAACTAATTAGTTCTATTAATAGAACTAATAAATGAGTTTACTAATGTGATAGGATACAAGATCAATCTGCAAAATTCTGTTGTATTTCTATAAACCTGCACTGAATAATCTGAAAATGAAATTAAGAAAACAATTCCATTTACAAAAGCATCAAAATAATAAGACATTTGGGAATAAATTCAACAAAAAAGTGCAAAACTTAGACTATTACAACTCTAGAACATTGTTGAAAGAAATTAAAAAAGATCTAAGTCAGTGGAAAGACATCCCATGTTCATGTATCAGAAGACTTAACATTGTTAAGATAGCAGTACTCTCCAAATTGATCTACAGATTCAGTGTAATCCTTTTCAAAATCCTGGCTAGTTTCTTTGCAGAAATTAAGAAACTGATCCTAAAATTCACATGGAAAATCAAGGAATACAGAATAGCCAAAACACTCTTGAAAAGCAACAAAGTTGGAGAACTCATACTTCCTGATTTAAAAGCAGGTGTCTGATTAAAAACCAAGATGGTGTGATACTGACATGAAGGCAGACTTATAGATCAATGAAATAGATTTGAGAATCCAGAAATAAACTGTCACATTTATATCAATTTATGTTTGACAAGAGTGTCAAAACAATTCCATGGAGAAAGAATAGCCTTTTCGGTAAATGGTACTGTGACAACTGGATATCCATCTGCAAAAGAATGAAGTTGGATTCCTTCACACCATATACAAAAAGTAACTCAAAATGGATCAAAGATGTAATGTAAGAACTATAACTCAGAAGAAAACATAGGGGCAAATCTTCATGACCTTGGACTAGGTAATGGTTTCTTCGATATGTCACCGAAAGCACAAACAACAAAGAAAAAATAGATTAATTTGACTTCATAAAAATTAAAAATTGTTTTGCTTCAAAGAATACCATTAAGAAAGTGCAAAGACAACTTATCAAATATTTTCAAGTCATGTATCTAATACAGGATTTGTGTCTAGAATATCTAAAGAACTCCAGTCACTCGAAGATATAAAGACAAATTACCCAATTAAAAATGGGCAAGGGATCTGAATGGAGATTTCTCCAAAGAGGATATGCAAATGACCAATAAGCACATGAAAAGATGCTCATCATTAGCCATCAGGGTACTACAAATCAAAACCACAGTGAAATACCATTTCACACCCACTAGAATGGCTATAATAAAAAAGCCATAAGTGTTGACAGAGATGTGGAGAAATTGAAACCCTCCATCACTGCTGGTGGGAAAGTCGGTACAAGGCTCTTTGGAAAACATTTTGGCAGTTCCTCAAAGAGTTAAACATAGAATTAACCATATGACCCATCAAGTCCACTTCTACATATATGCCCAAGAGAACTGAAAACACATGCCCACACAAAAACTTGTACATGAATGTTCATAGCAGCATTAGTCATGATAGCCAAAATAGAAACAACCCAAGTGCTCATCAACTGATGAGTGGATAATAAAATGTGGTGTATCTATATAACAAAACATTATGCAGCAATATAAAGTATTGATCCAACATGGATGAACCTTGCAAACATTATCCTCCATCAAAGAACCCCATCACAGGGAACTCTCTAGCAGCCCAGTGGTTAGGATTCCACACTTTCACTGCCAAGGGCGTGGGTTCAGTCCCTGGTCAGGGAACTAAGATCCCACAAGCCATGTGGTGTGGCCAAAAAAAATAACCCCATCACCAAAGACCATACACTCTATGATTCCATTTGCATGAAATGTCCGGAATAGGTAAATTTAGAGACAGAAAGTAGAGTAGTGGCTGCCTAGCTCTGAGGGGAATGTGAGGAATGGGGAGTGACTGCTACAGAATATGGGTTTTCTATTTGGGGATGTTAAAAACATTCTAAAATTGATTTTGGTGATGACTGTGCACAACTCTGCGAAGTTAATAAAAACCTCTGAATTGTACACATTAAATGGATGAGTTGTAAATGAACTATATGGCAATAATGCTGTTAAAAGAGGAAAGAAATATAGGCGGTGTATCCCCAACATTAATAGAACACTTGTTTACAAAGTGTTGCTGTCTCCAGCATCTCATGGGCTTTCATCGCCATCCTAGAACGAGATTGCTTATTGCCAAACTAAGTTGCAAAAAATAAGGCATAAAGACTTTCAGTGATTTACCTAAGATATTGGCTGGTTTGTGGTAGAGCCAGGAGATGCCAGCCCTCACTCCTAAGGCCAAGTGCAGTGTAAATTTCACTATGCTATTTTTTTCCCCAGGGTTATCTGCTCACTCATTTACTTTGCCTCAACTAGCTTATTTAGGGAATCATAAATAAGCCTGCTTTGTGCCAAGTACTTTCTAAGTCCTTCAAGTATATTAACTACAGTTGTCCCTAGGTATCCATGGGGAATTGGTTCCAGGACCCCTGAGGATACCAAAATCCATGGAAGTTCATGCCCCTTGTATAAAATGGTGTAATATTTGCACTACACACATCCTCCTGTATCTCTAGATTGCTTATAATATGTAATACAATGTAAATGCTATGTAAATAGTTGTAAATACAATGTAAATGCTATGTAAATAGCTGGCAGTGCATGGCAAATTCAAGTTTTGCTCTTTGGAAATTTCTAGAATTCTTTTTCTGAATATTATTGGTCCATGGTTGGTTGAATCCATGGATGCAAAACCTGTGGATACAGAGAGTCAATTGTAATTAAATTCTTATAACAACCCTCTGAATGAGGTGCTACTTTGACCCCATTTGCAGATTAGGAAATGGAAGCATGGAGATGAACTTTTCCAGCTCACACAGCTAGTCAGTGGCAAAGTCAGGATTCGAACCCAGGAGTCGAGTTTGGCTCCAGCCTGGATTGCTCTTAAACCTCGATACTCTGAAGATACCTGCTCCTCCTTGACTGCTTGTATCTTGGATCTCAACCTTAATTGTAAAAAGAGATGAAGAGAGCCACTCTCTCTGTGCAGCTGTACTGAGCTCTGACACCGGAGCCCTACCTGAGTGTGCCGGGGTGGCACTGGGTTCCCCAACACTAGAGTCAAAGGTGAGTGGTACCACGGAATTAATGACTTCCAGGCCCAGAGCTCAGCCCAGAGCTCAGCCCAGAGCAGTGTTTGCTTTGCAGTAACTAAGCAAATCCTTCATCTATCAGGTGATCTGGCTGGGGTAGGGGTGAGGTAGGCAGGGGAGAGGAGGAGCCCACAGAGTTTATAAGTGTGTACTCAGTCTTAGGAAAACCACACCTGGAAACACACCACCACTGAAGAAGGAGCCTGGACAACAGCTATGAGACTCAAGAAATCTCCCTCACTGCGTGCACTTGCGCGCACACACACGCGCGCGCGCACACACACACTTCTGATGGCAATAACACAGTCCTTACAGTGTCTAAGTGCTGACGCAGCCACAGACTTGCATATTATTTTACACTCTGGCTCCTGGGATCCTGCGTCAATGGGCAGCCCACAGCTAGTTCCTGGACTTGGCTTTCTGGTTGGTTGTTTAGAAAAGGCTTACAGGTATAATAGTACTTTTCCTGTGACCTTCAGTCTCGATTAGCAACTCTGTGTGTCAAATGTAATTAAGAATTCTTACCAGGTCACGCAGGCTGCACCCGGCTATCTCAGGAGAGGCCCAGCCACTCTTGTGTTTGCTCTGTGGACAAGAGCCAATTTGTTTCTTTCACAACATGTTGGGACACTCAAACAGTTAAATGTGCAGATCCAGGCTTGGCGTGGAGGAAATGTGCCGTTTCCTGGCGCTGACTTGGGAGAGCAGAGCTGCATTCACCTACCCTGGGAGCTGTCACACTTGCTGCCCAGGTGGTGATTAAATCCAGGACTGTGCTCTTTTTTATTCAGGGGACAGTGTGTAGCCTCGGTGAGGGTTAGTAATGGCTGGGCCTTTAAGAGTATCCTTTTAGAGACAAGCCTTTGTTTATAATCTGGAGTTTCTGCAACTTATCCTCCCCTTAATATACCTGATTGTATCATCTCCTTGATGTCCTGTTTACTCTTTATGTTGAATACAACTTAAATCTGAACTGTGATTTTATTTTAGCAGAAAACTTTTATACATGCTTCTGTACTGAAAGTTGAAGAGTAGCTTAGAAATGTCGGTAGGATAAAAGGACGATTCAGTTTTATGCTACTTCTAGTGTATTTTGGTTTCTACTGTTTAGTGATTGCAGCTTCCACCATCCCCTGAACCTTTCTCTGTCTTTCATTTAGCTCTTGGCTAAGAGGAAGAGTAATAAAAGATAAAGTGACGGGTAATAGAGCCAGTTTGTAAAGGTTTTATGATGCCATTGTGAGAGGTGTAGCTTTTAATTCAGAAGGAGATGAGAAGACCTTGGAGATTATTGAGCAGACATTTTTAAAAACCTAATTGCAATGCCATTATCATACCCCACAAAATTAATAGTAAGCCATTAATATCATCACACATCCAACCAATATTCATACTTCTAATTATTCTATAAATGTCATACTTTGAGTTGTTTTTAAAAATCAGTATCCAAATAAGGGACACACATTGCAATTAGTGGATATGTCTGTTAGTCCTTTTTCATCTGTGGGTTCCCTCTCTCTCTCTCTCTTATTTTAGTTTTAGTTTATTAGTGGAAAAATATCCAGATTGCTGTTGCTGGAGCTGTAGAGATTCCACATCCTGGACTTGTGATAGCATCTTCTGGTGTACTCTAACATGTCTCTCTTTCCCCTGTATTTCCTATCAATTGTTAATTAGACTTAGAGGTGTATCAGATTCAGGTTTGATTTTTTTTCAGATAGCTTTTTAGACGGTTGTGTTCTTCCACCAAGAAGTACAGTAAGTCCCCTACATACGAATGAGTTCTGTTCCGAGAGCGCGTTTGTAAGTCCAGCAAAGTTAGCCTAGGTACCCAACTAACACAATCGGCTATGTACCGCTGATTTACACTTGCTTCCAGACATCCTGGGCTTGAAATAAAGATACTGTACTACTGTACTCTATACAGTACTGTACAGAATGAAGTACCCAAAAGCACAACCACTTGTAGAGGATGCACGCACGTGACAGTGTACACCAGACACGTGAACTGATTTACCTAATTGGACATGCAAATGCACGTTCACATCTTTGAAAGTTCGCAGCTTGAAGGTTCGTATGTAGGGGACTTACTGTAGTTCTTTTTTACTTTGTTGGATTAAATTCATTAATATTTCATTGAAGATTCTTAAATCTGTGTTCATGAGAGAGATTGGTGTGTGGTTTTCTTGTCTTGTAATGTCTTTGTCTGATTTTGGTATTAGGCTAATGCTGTCCTCATAGAATGAGATAAGTATTCCCTCTGCTTTGTTCTTCTGAAAGAGATTATAGAAGAATGCGATAATTTCTTTCTTAAATGTTTGGAAGAATTCACCAGTGAACCCATCTGTGCCTCATGCTCTCTGTTTTAGAGGGCAATTGATTATATTTGTATTGACATTTAGTTGATTTACACTGTTACGTTAGTTTCTGCTGTACAGCAAAGTGTTATACATATGTATACAATCTTTTTTTATATTCTTTTCCATTATGGTTTATCACAGGATATTGAATATACTTCCCTGTGCTGTGCAGTAGGACCTTGCTGTTTATCCATCCTATACATAATAGTTTGCATCTGCTAATCCCAGACTCCCACTCCACTCGTCCCCCACCACCACCCCCCACTCCCAGCAACCACAGTCGGTTCTCTGTGTCTGCGAATCTGTTTCTGTTTTGTTGTAGATAGGTTCATTTGTGTCATATTTTAGATCCCACATATAAGTGATGTCATATGGTATTTGTCTTTCTCTTTCTGACTTACTTCACTTACTTTGATAATCTCTAAGCCCATCCATGTTGCTGCAAATGGCATTATTTTATTCTTTTTTATTGCATAGTATTCCATTGTATATACGTATCACATCTTCTTTATCCATTCATCTGTCGGTGGACATTTAGGTTGTTTCTATGTCTTGGCTATTGTAAATAATGCTGCTATGAACATTGGGGTGCATGTATCTTTTTGAATTATAGTTTTGTCTGGATATATGCCCAGAAGTGGGATTGCTGGATCATATGGAGCTCTATTTTTAGTTTTTTGAGGAACCTCCATACTGTTTTCCATAGTGGCTGCACCAACTTACAGTCCCACCAACAGTGTAGGAGGTTTCTCTTTCTCCACATCCTCTCCAGCATTTGTTATTTGTAGATTTTTTAATGATGGCCATACTGACTGATGTGAGGTGGTACCTCATTGTAATTTTGATTTGCATTTCTCTAACAGTTAGCGATGTTGAGCATATTTTCATGTGCCTGTTGGCCATCTGTATGTTAGAAAGCAATTAATTATTGATTCAATTTCTTTAATAAATATAGGCCTATTCATTCATATGGTTTATTTTCTCTTCTGTGAGATTTGGCAGATTGTGTCTTTCAAGAAATTGGTCCATTTTGGGCTTCCCTGTTGGTGCAGTGGTTAAGAATCTGCCTGCCAATGCAGGGGACACGGGTTTGAGCCCTGGTCCAGGAAGATCCCACATGTTGTGGAGCAACTAAGCCCATGCGCCACAACTACTGAGCCTGTGCTCTAGAGCCTGTGGGCCACAACTACTGAGCCCGTGTGCCACAATTACCGAGCCTGTGTGCCACAGCTACTGAAGCCGGTGTGCCTAGAGCCCGTGCTCCACAACAAGAGAAGCCACCGCAATGAGAAGCTCATGCACTGCAACAAAGAGTAGCCCCTGCTCACCACAACTAGAGAAAGCCAGCACACAGCAAGAAAGACTCAACGCAGCCAAAAAATAAAAATAAAAATAAAAATTAATTAATTAATTAAAAAAAAGAAATTGGTCCATTTTATCTAAATTATAAAATTTGTGGGCATAGAGTTGTTCATAGTATTCCTTTATTATCCTTTTAATGTCCATGGTATCTGTAATAATGTCTTCTCTTATTATTCTGATATTAGTAATTCATGTACTTGTTCTTTTTTCTTAGTTAGCCTGGCTAGAGGCACACACACATACACACACACACACACACACACACACACACACACACACACACACAATCAAGTACATTGTTGCTCTTATTTTGAACAAACTGTAATGCATTAGGTCAGTTAAGAATAAGAAAAACAAAAGTTTTTATTTTACTTTTTCTCTGATCCTCTTCCTTTCTTTATATAGATCTAAGTTTCTGACCTGTATCATTTTTCTTCTGGCTAAATAACTTCTTTTAACATTTCTTACAAGGCAAGTCTAAGTCTATTGACAACAAATTTTCTGTTTTTGTTTGTCTGAGAAAGTGGTTGTATTTTATGGTTACGAATGTGAAACTGACACTTTCAAATGATTTTTCCTCTGTAGACCATCATATTTTTATTCTATACGCTATGCTTTTTATAGGTGCCTATATACCGAGTAAGCTCACAGTAAATCCTGCTAAGTGAATGATAGTCTCATTTCCAATTTTTCTCTGTTGAAATTTGTAAATATAGCAGCCATAATGTTTTCATGAATTTTGTGTCTTTTAACAGATATTTTTTCAAGATGAAACTCATTTAGTAAGTGGTCTATGACTATTGTGAACGTTTTTCCAAAGAAAACCAACATAAATTTGTATATTTTCTCAATTTGATTCCATTTCAATTTAAAACATATAGTTATCCAATTAAAAATAGGAGCTCTGGACTTCCCTGGTGGCACAGTGGTTAAGAATACACCTGCCGATGCAAGGGACATGGGTTCGAGCCCTGGTCTGGGAAGATCCCATATGCTGTGGAGCAACTAAGCCCGTGCGCCACAACTACTGAGCCTGTGCTCTAGAACCCACGAGCCACAACTACTAAAGCCCAAGTGCCTAGAGCCCGTGCTCCACAGCAAGAGAAGCCACCACAATGAGAAGCCTGCGCACCTCAAGGAGGTGCCCCGCTCACCGAAACTAGAGAAAGCCCGCATGCAGCAACAAAGACCCAATGCAGCCAAAAAGAAATAAATAAATTTATAAAAAGAAAAAAAAGAAAGCGCACGGGCAGCAACGAAGACCCAACACAGCCAAAAATAAACAAATTAATTAATTAAAAAAAATAGGGACTCCATCAAAAGAGTATTTTTGTAAATCAAGATATCTAAAAACACAATTAGAAAATTTCAAAGCTAAATACTGTTTACTGTGTGACTCAGATTAATTTTTCAGTTCCTCTCTTGCTTTTATAGGAATACATTTCAGTAAATTTCTGCTTTTAGGCTTTGTTTTTATAACTGGGACTTTTTAAAGCAAATAGCAAAAGCTAAAACTTTTGGTATTCCATTCATTGAATATTTGACTAAAAATTTCCAAATGGTGCTGAACAAAAGGTAAATTTAGAAAATTTATTTATTTTATTTACTCTTTTTTAAGTTTATTTATTTTTGGCTGCGTTGGGTCTTTGTTGCTGCACATGGGCTTTCTCTAGTTAGGCGAGCGGGGTCTACTCTTCATTGCAGTGCACGGGCTTCTCATTGCGGTGGCTTCTCTTGTTGCGGAGTACGGGCTCTAGGCACACGGGCTTCAGTGGTTGTGGCTCACTGGCTTAGTTGCTGCGTGGCATGTGGGATCTTCCCGGACCAGGGCTCAAACCTGTGTCCCCTGCATTGGCAGGCAAATTCTTAACCACTGCGCCACCAGGGAAGTCCCAGAGAATTTATTTATAAAATGGTCAATACAATGTAGAACATTAGGTTAATTTACAAAGTATTTTTAAAGGCTCACGCTTTCCTAAAATTTGATTGATGGTGCAAAAATAATTTTATCTTCAATATTAACTTTCTATATTAATTCACAATGACACTGGCAAAATGTCAGATGTTTCACTTTAGGCACAATACTCCCAGAAGCTTTATTTATTTATTTATTTATTTATTTTAACATCTTTATTGGAGTATAATTGCTTTACAATGGTGTGTTAGTTTCTGCTTTATAACAAAGTGAATCAGTTATACATATACATATGTCCCCATATCTCTTCCCTCTTGCATCTCCCTCCCTCCCACCCTCCCTATCCCACCCCTCTAGGTGGTCACAAAGCACCGAGCTGATCTCCCTGTGCTATGCGGCTGCTTCCCACTAGCTATCTATTTTACACTTGGTAGTGTATATATGTCCATGCCACTCTCTCACTTTGTCCCAGCTTACCCTTCCCGCTCCCCGTATCCTCAAGTCCATTCTCTAGTAGGTCTGTGTCTTTATTGCCGTCTTGCCCCTAGGTTCTTCATGACCTTTTTTTTAGATTCCATATATATGTGTTAGCATGCGGTATTTGTTTTTCTCTTTCTGACTTACTTCACTCTGTATGACAGACTCTAGGTCCATCCAACTCACTACAAATAACTCAATTTTGTTTCTTTTTATGGCTGAGTGATATTCCATTGTATATATGTGCCACATCTTCTTTATCCATTCATCTGTCGATGGACACTTAGGTTGCTTCCATGTCTTGGCTATTGTAAATAGAGCTGCAATGAACATTTTGGTACATGACTCTTTTTGAATTATGGTTTTCTCAGGGTATATGCCCAGGAGTGGGATTGCTGGGTCGTATGGTAGTTCTATTTTTAGTTTTTTTAAGGAACCTCCATACTGTTCTCCATAGTGGCTGTATCAATTTACATTCCCACCAACACTGCAAGAGGGTTCCCTTTTCTCCACACCCTCTCCAGCATTTATTGTTTGTAGATTTTTTGATGATGGCCATTCTGACCGGTGTGAGATGATATCTCATTGTAGTTTTGATTTGCATTTCTCTAATGATTAATGATGTTGAGCATTCTTTCATGTGTTTGTTGGCAACCAGAAGCTTTGCTTTGATCCCATTAGTTAGATTAAAAAATCTAAGCCTTATTGAAATTACTTTAAATGATTGTCTACTTTTGGTATATGATCATATTGAGATAAAACTGGCATCATTAACTTATCAATTCAGTTTTCTTACATGAATGAGAAAACTTGAAATGAAAAATCAACTAAATTAATTTTGAAGAGCAGTTATTTAATCGATATGAAATTACATTTAAATGTACCTGTTGTAGTTGCACTTGCTGAATCATCTCTGGGCATCACTTTCTTGCAATCACTATCAAGGCAACTTTGAATTATGTGCTGAAGCTTCTTTAGTAGATTTGTGTCTGGTTTTCATATGGTCACTGATATCACTACAGCCCCATGGTGGATGCTAAGTGTCAACATTTTGTGTAAGTTACACTTTATCTTTTCTTTTAGGCAGGTAAATTCAGTACTTAATTTTTCATTAAACATGCACTTTTATTACTTTTTTAGCTCACTGCTGAAAAGATTTATTGCAAAAATAAAAACTATATTATCAAACAAAATAAATAAGTAGTTGTAGATTTATACCCTGCAGTAAATGACAAGACCTCTGTAACAAGGTCTACTAATCTAAGACTAATTTACTCAGAGACCTGTGCTCAGTCTCTATTTCCTGCATATTTTTGATGTTCACCTGACTTATGTTTCCCGTGTTTCCTATTGACCTCACTCACTGACTAGCTGCTTGTATCTTCATGCATCTTGCAGGCCATGTGGTGTCTATGGCAAAACTGGCTGGTACACCAAGTGGCCAGCTGCAGCAATAGCTTCCAGTACTTTTCCTACCACTACCCTATACCAGGAGTTAGCCATCTCCTCTATCCAACACATTTTTTTTTAACAAGCAAGTATCCTGCATGTTGAAAGGGAAACACTAGTTATATTTCATCTGGAAAGGGTTTGGAAGAAAGAGATGAATTACACGTTTTAAAGTAAAAACTCTGTTTACTGCCTACGCATCTTCCACATTACTAGACAAGACCATGGCAGGAGGAGCTGGAAGTACAAAGTGGAGATCTTGCAAACCCGTCCAGGCTTATTGTAATTAAAATGATATTGATACTACTTCATTAAAAATGAAAAATCCAGGGCACATGCTAGATCAAATGTGATGCTGCTGGGACCATAACCACAATCCAAGATTGTCCTATGCAAACCAAGAAGGTTCTGGAGAAACGGATGCATGATTACCCCAGTATTAGATAGTCAAGCAGAGATAGTCATGTAGTCAGTTAGATAAAAGAGCCTGGAGTTCCTGGGAGGCAACTGTTCTGGAACACATTTGGGAATCTCTGCGTTTGGGAATCATCAATATGTACATCATATTTTGAGCCATATATTGGATGGGGTCACCTATGGGAATAAGTGTAATCAGGGAAAAGGAGAGGCCCAAGGACTACGAGCTGGGCATACTCCATCATGGGGAAGGGGGCGAAGATGAGGAACCAACAACAGAGACTGAAAATTGAAACAATTGCAGAATGTCACTTATCAGATTGCAAAGAGTACTTGAATTTCAGAGAGCCAGAATATTCACTGAGTGCTTGCTATCTGCTTGGAGCCTTCATACCCTTGCAGGGTTGCTGAAGAAGAGGTTCAACTCAAATGGGGAGGGGGAAGGGAAAGCTGTGACAAAATGAGAGAGTGGCATGGACATATATACACTACCAAATGTAAAATAGCTAGCTAGTGGGAAGCAGCTGCATAGCACAGGGAGATCAGCTCGGTGCTTTGTGACCACCTAGAGGGGTGGGATAGGGAGGGTGGGAGGGAGGGAGATGCAAGAGGGAAGAGATATGGGAACATATGTATATGTATAACTGATTCACTTTGTTATAAAGCAGAAACTAACACACCATTGTAAAGCAATTATACTCCAATAAAGATGTTAAAAAAAAAGAAAAAAGAAATATATATACCTATAGGCCTGGGCAAAGAACACAAACCCCTGATGCAGGTCAGTATAAAAGCAGAGGGAGGAATGAAGGGTGTGCCAAACAGGAGAAGGCAAGCTTCTTCTAAAGTAATGTATAAAACACTTTTCACAGTTCTGTGAACCATGGAAATTATGTCTGTGGACCAGATATGGCCCACGGGCCCTAAGTTTGTTACACCTGCTACATGTTAAAACTTTTCAAAAGATATTCACATGTTTCCATGAAGGGTCAGTTCATCCCAGGGCCACATAAATATTAAGCAGCAGATCCTGGGATGGAAACAAGTCAGTGGACTGCAAAGCTGGCATTCTTTTCACTGCACCAAACTGCTATCCTGGAATTTCGGAAACCAAACCTCGCTGGAAATTGACTGATAAATCTAAGCATCGAGCTGGCTATGTCTGTGTGTCTGTTGAGGTGAAGGTAGAAAGTGGAGAAAATTATATTTTATTTGTTCCAGAATATTCTCACTGGTAGTTTTAAATATTTCCCTTCCTACTGCATCCAAGTACTAGAAAATGGAGACACTTTTTTGTATTTTTTACTAGAAGAAGTCCCATGTCTTTGAAGTCTGAAGGAAAGGTATGGAACCCAGGGCCACAGATGTAAGAAGAGGATCACAGAAGCATCCAGGAATTTTAAGGGCCCTACACAGTATTAATGGCTCTTAACATGACTCTGAAAGGTTGAATGACCCCAAAATGCTGCCCATTGTTCTTGGAGCCAATGACGTTTTTCTTTATTTCCTTTCTGGTTTACCTCTGGATTCAGGCTGTCTGTTTATAATAGATGGCATAAGTGTTCCCTCTTGGCTGTGCCTCTTGTTTTTCCTATGGAACCCACAAGGGGTAGTGGTTAGAGTCAGCAGGCTGGTGTATTGGGCCAGGCTTGGCCACGTACTAGCAATGTGGCCTTCAGGCAAGTCACCCAGTCTTTCTGGGCCTTGTTTTTTTCTTTTTTAAATTCTAAAATACCTTTCCCCATTATTTCCATAGGTGGTTGAGAACCTACAATAGAATGTTTGTGATTTCGTCTATTTGAGAACACGTTATTAACTCTCTGAGTGTAAGGATTCTTATTTTAAAAGCAAGTAGGGGGAAAGAAGTATGCTGGTGTAGAGAGAGGAGATTTGCAAGCAAGGGAAGAAAGAGAGATGGCCAACTTATATTAAAAAACCCATAGGGAGTTAACTCCAAACTTTCTGTGCTTTAAAAGTTCATGAATTTTTAGTGTTTCAAAGGTAATCATGTGTACCCAGGGAATGAGAACAAGATGTCAGGGCAGAGAAAGGGAGGAGATCGGCTTTCTGCCCAGCTGTGAGTTTTCTCACTGTGACTCTAAAGCAGACAGAGATCCAGTGTTCTGGAGTTCCTGGTCCTTCTGAAATTACATGACTGAAAATATGACTGCGGATGGTACTTTCAGTGCTGGGGAAAAAGAGTTCTAGATAGGTTTGAACTTTTAAATGAGATCATTTTTTCTCTTTTTTAAAATTGAAGTGTAGTTGATTTACAATGTTATGTTAACTTCTGCCGTACAGCAGACTGATTCAGTTATATATATATATATATATATATATATATATGTTCTTTTCCATTATGGTTTATCACAGGATATTGAATATAGTTCTCTGTGCTATACAGTAGGACCTTGTTTTTTATCCACTCTATATATTGATATAATAGCTTGCATCTGCTAATCCCAAACTCCCAGTCCATCCCTCCCCCATCTCCCTCCCCCTTGGCAACCACAAGTCTGTTCTTTATGTCTGTGACTCTGTTTCTGTTTTGTAGGTAAGTTCATTTGTGTCATATTTTAGATTCCACATAAGAGAATCTTATACGCAAATGGATAAGGCAAGGAGGCCCAAGGAGGCTGTCACTCAAATCAATTTGCACAGTACTGTTGTTCACAGGACTTTCCACATCCCATCTCTTCTTTCCTCATAACAGCAACACTATGCAAACAGGGCAGATATTATTGTCCTTGTTTTACAGCTAAGCCAGCTCAGGCCATATTGACTGAGAGCCGGTAAATGGCAGAATGTAGACAAGAATGTGGGTCTGCTGTCTTACTCTGCTCTTTACCTACCAAGCCATCCAGGGTCCATATTTGTTGACGCCTAGAGAGGTTAAGTGACTTTTGAAAGGTCACACAGCAATAAATAGCAGAGCCAGGACTTTATTCCAGGCATTCAGACTCTATATCCCATGTACTTTCCACTATTCCACTCAGCTTCCCTAAGGGGCAGTAGAAAGGTTACCTGACAACAGCTGGGCACTCAGCAGGTGCCAGGGCAACACCCCAGCCTCACTGAGATGGCATTCACCGGCACTGGGTGATACACCTGGGCCTACCACACCTGCCTGGAAACGTGCCACACAACCTTCACTACGTGGTTAGGTGCTGCTTTTGAAGTTTTATCTTTTTATGTCCCTTCTTAAGGACCCTCCTACTGAGGACTAGAAGAGAATATCAAAAGAAGAAAAATCAAACAGTCTCATACAGTGGGTCTGGTATGAGAACACAGTGGCATGGGGTAGAATTCAAGAGTTTTTGACAAACAGCTGAATTACTAGGTTGGAGGAGAAAGGCCTCTGTCACGCCAGGAGAACTATAGAAGGCAGCTCAGGGTCCCCATGACAGAGAAACAAAGCAGAGGGGGCCCTGGTAACTTGCAATGGGTATAGACCCTCTCTGAGGTTTTGACAGCATAGAGATGGGGACAATTTTGTAGTGCCTTGGAAATTTTAAAGTAATTAGTGTGTTCCCTCGAATGAGCAGGGAACAATAAATTTCTTACACACAATAACATATTCAAATAAACAGGAAATGTCTTTTTTTTTTTAACTTTGTGTTTATTTATTTATTTATTTATTTATTTATGGCTGTGTTGGGTCTTCGTTTCTGTGCGAGGGCTTTCTCTATTTGTGGCAAGTGGGAGCCACTCTTCATCGCGGTGCGCGGGCCTCTCATTATCGCGGCCTCTCTTGTTGCAGAGCACAGGCTCCAGACACGCAGGCTCAGCAATTGTGGCTCACGGGCCCAGTTGCTCCGCGGCATGTGGGATCTTCCCAGACCAGGGCTCGAACCCGTGTCCCCTGCATTGGCAGGCAGATTCTCAACCACTGTGCCACCAGGGAAGCCCAGGAAATGTCTTTAATGAGGTAGAGATCATTTAATAAATGCTTTGCCATGGGGAGAGCAGTAGGTCTGAAGTAGAGAGAGAGAGGGGTGGGGGATAGTAAGGGAATGTCTAGGGTATGTCAGGGGAAGTGGTGATGTTATCGATAATATCTCACTGTAGGGAAGAGAACTGATTGAATTCATAGCAGGTGAGTTAGAATTGATCAAACTTGCTTTTAATTTCCACTGTATTTTATATTGCAAAACAAGTTTTCTGGAGCTGTTTTTTGTGGGAAGATTAAGCAGCACAGAGTATTCTATTAGGCCAGAGGATAAAACATTGGTCTGTCCAATTCTCCAATGGTCTGTTGTATTTTGTTCTGAATGCAGCTTCACTAACTGCCATGGAAGGGGTGCATGTGTCTAGCAAGGTTTAGTCTTGTCGACAGTGCTGCAGTTTTCTTTTTCGTCTCTTTGTTACAGCTAACACTATCAATACTGCCCAAGGGATTGGAAAAATTGATGGGAAATAAATAAGCAGGGTTTCTGAGTTAGGCTTTAGTTACAGTTTCTTTTGTATGTGTGTACATACATATTCAGAGAATCAAGCGGCCTTCACTGATAATTTTTAGTTTGCTAGAACATGAAAGTGGAATTCCCAGGAATGAACCATAATGACACTTTTAAAGAGAGAATATTTGGGGGAAAAAACCCCTATAAAACATTTTCAATTTAGTTCTACACATGAAGAAAGACAAGGAACCTATAGCATGAACAGTGGCCTGGGAGGGAGAAGATGTGTGTTCGAATCCTGACTCACCTTTACTGAAGTATAGGCTTGTTTCCAACCTGGACTTCCTTAGAACAAGAGGTGTAAAGAAGAGAGATGGTGTGTAAGGCCCCTTCCAGCTCTGATTTTTGAACCTGTGATTCATTCTGATGAATGGAGAGCAAAATGTTAATTATTCTGGAACTGTTCATCCTTTCTGAAGAATTTTAGAGCTGAAAGAAGCCTTTTGGGCCAATCTCAGATGAGTCACATTATTTGTTTGAGGCTATGCATTTAGTTTTTCCTGGTGCTGGGTCCAGAGCCAGGAAATTGATTCCTAGCCTAGTGTTCTGTCTAGTCCATCTGATTTCCCATCATTTTGCAATTATTGAGCACCTACCACATGTGAGACCCTGCATCTAGGCACTGGGGATATTAGAAAATCCAGTCCTGTTCTCAAGGAGGTCATGGTCTAACTGGGGAGAAAATACACCTGCCTGGGGAGGGAGCCATAAACACAGCACCGGTGGCCTCTCTCTTGTCTTGATTTTAGTGATACTCTCCTGGCTTTCTTCTACATCCCTGGCAGCCTTCCTGAAACCATGTTTAAAATTTTTTTTTCTAGAGAAAAGAAAGTCTGCATTGCTCCCTTCACACCATCTACCCTTTAGGTCTAAATTCCAGCTGTCCCAGAGACTGACGACATCTGTAGGCAGTTCTTCTGTGGCATGGCAGAGTGACAAGCCCTGTGTTTCTTTTCAGCATCTCCAAAGGATGTTCCTAAAATGCAGTTTGGCTGAGTTACTGCACATGATAAGCCAGAAATTAACCCTGGCTCTTCTCCTAACTTGCTTTTGGAAAAGTGATGGAACCAGTCAGTGCCTTGGTTTTCCAGTTGCAAACTGGAAATAATACTTGCCAATGGATCCTTTTCTAAATGTGAGAGTTCATCAAGGTTGAGAACTATTATACAAAGCCCTCTCCGCAGGCAATTACATCCATTCTTGTGGCATCAGTCCCCCTCTGCATAGCAATGAGTCCACCATCCCGCTGGGTGCCCCATCCGGAATACTGGGAGCTAGCACACTGTTCTTCCTGCCACCACCTGCATATCCATCTAGTCACCGAGTCCTAACACCTAACACCTACATTTCTCTCAAATCCACTTTCCCTAGTTACGCCTCTGTTTTCTCTCCATGGGCTTCCCTCCCAGCGCCCTCCTCCAAATCCCTGGCTCTCCTTCAGCACATTCTCCACACCAGCAGTGTCCCGAGGGCCGGGTGGAAGGAAAGATCTGCCCACGTGCAGTCAGTAAGGGGATGCACTGACTGTAAAGAATCAGTCTGTTTTTTTATTATCACCATGCACTGGAAATGCTAAATAATTTTGGCAATAAATTACTAATCCTTGAAAAAAATCTTTTGATGGTTTTACTTCTATACATTTGCTGTAGCTGCTGCTGAATTTTAATAATGAATATACAAGCTTTAAATTAGTCATTTTAATACTAAAATTAAAATGGAAATTGGGGGGGGTTGGGATGAATTGGGAGATTGGGATTGACATATATACACTAATATGTATAAAATATATAACTAATAAGGACCTGCTGTATAGCACAGGGAACTCCACTTCATTTCACTGTACAGTAGAAACTAACACAACATTGTAAAACAACTATACCCCAATAAAAACAAAACCACATAAATACCAAGAAGTGCAAAGCCATAGTTACATTTCTTCTTTTTTTTCAGCTTCATTGAGGCATAATTGACTAATAAAATTATAATATATTTTTAAAAAAAGAAAATTTTAAATTACAAATGTGGCTTATATTACATGCTTATTGTATTATTTTATTGTGTTAAACTATTTTATCATATGCAATTTATTATATAGTATAGTGTGTTGGTCTAGAGACTTCAATTTTGAGCAGATAGATGGGGGTGGGGAGAGATAGATATAGATATATTGGTTCTAAAAGATGAAAACTTCAAAACCCCAAATTTTGAAGCCTTATATATATGCAAAAATTAATATTGTCTGTGTAAAACTGGAAAAAAAAAAAGGAAATTACCTCAGAGAGCTCCCAGTTATACAGTGGGCTCCTGAACATAGCAGGTACTTCAAACCAACCTGCATTGGTTTGAAAGTTAAGTTCATGATGGTTCAGGATCAGAGGTTGTGGATTAGTTCTAGTTCGTGTCTCCAATCCTTATGTAACTACACATTCAAGCACTTAACCAGTAGATCTAAAGTAAACAATAGCACAGCGATTATAAAGATAAGGAAACAGAACTTGAGTTACTTCAATTTTATTATTCTATGCGACCTCATGGAGACTTCATATGTTTAACACTTAAAACAGCAAACTTTGGTACATTTACTTTTTTGTTCATACATGAAGTTATTTACTACATTTAAATAATGTCTTTAAAATAGAAAGAACTTTTTCAAAGCGATTGCCCTAAAGCTAAACAAGTCCAGAAAATAATAATTGTTATAGAAAATAATTTTGCCCTACAGAGGAGGGGGGTGGTTAAAAATGATTTACCTCACCTCCACGAGGTAGCCACAGTGATCTTTTTTTAAAGTTCAAGTCTGATCCTTGCTTAATACCACTGGGTTCAACCCTCATTGTGCCCTGCAAGGCCACACACAGTGTGACCCCTGCCTGTCTTGCTGCCTCATCTGGGTCTCTCCTCCTCACTGTCTAAATGCTAGTCACACCAGCCTTTATTCATTTCCTCTGTGCCAAGTTCCTCTGGCCTCAGAGCCTCTCCCACCTGCCACCCTCTCCCTTTACCATGTGAATTCCCACCCTCCTTCACATCTGAGTGTAAATGTCTCTTCCTGGGGAACCCTTCTCTAACTCTCCAGTGTCACCCTGTGATATTGTGATTTATGAGAAATATATATTTGGTCATTCAAATGGAAAAAATATATTTTTTATATGTTTTTGGTTTTCATCCATGGTTCCTGGCTCCCAAAACCCTTGGAATTTCCTGAGCGATAAGAGCAATGGGAGCATCTTCTGTTATAATATTTGGTCTCTTGTCTTCAGTTCCTGAAAATGTTTCAGAGCCATAAAGGTGGAACAGGTGTCTTGTTATTCAGAACTTTTACATCACAAATGGTTTATGTTAATGTGTGACTTGTGGAGAGCATCTATGGATAGGGGCTGGTTGCCAGGGGAACCAACCATGGAACTTGGGACTTCCACCTGCCCTCCAGAAAGGAAAGAAGGGCTGGAGTCTGAATCAATCACCAATAGCCAATGATTTAATCAATCATGCCCATGTACACTTTGCTGTACACCTGAAACTAACACAACATTGTAAACCAACTATACTCCGATAAAACTTAAAAAAAAAACAATCATCCCATGTAATGAAGACTTCATAAAAATCTAAAAGTTTTTCTCAGAGAGCTTGCAGGTTGGGGAACCAGAACTCTCCCAAGTGCCACCTGCTGGGCCTCAAACCGCCTGAGGACAGAGCTCCTTTGTTCAGGACTTCACCCTATGTATCACTTCATCTGGCTGTTGATTCGTATCTGTTGATATTCTTTGTAATAAACTGGTAATCTAGTGAGTAAACTGGTTTTCTGAGTTTTGTGAGCCACTCTAGAAAATTAATTGAACCTAAGGAGGGGGTCATGGGAACCTCTGATTTATAGCCAGCCCATCAGAGGCACAGGTAACCCCCTGGGCTTGCAGTTATCATTTGAAGTGGGGGGCGCAGTCTTGTGGGGCTGAGCCCTTAACCTGTGGGATCTGACGCTGTCTCCAGAGTTGAATTGTAGGACACCCAGCTGGTGTTGGAGAATTGCTTTGGTGGTTTGGGAACCCCTTCCAAACACATTGCAATTGGGTACAGAACCCTGACACCCCTAATATAGTGGCCCAGCGTCTTGTACTTTAGCGTTTATCAGGGTTGCTAATTCAGTTTCACAAGTGACTACCTGATTGATGTCGGCCTCCCCAGCTAGCCCCAGGGCTGGCACCATATCTGTGTGGTTCCACCTCGCCATTGCCTGAGTTCCTGGCACATGTTGGTGCTCAGGAACCTTTGTGGCATACCAGAGAACACCCTGGAACAGCCCTTTCCTGAAGGTGTTGTTGAAGAGGAAGGCTTTAAGCTCCCCGGTTTTATTTATTATTATTTTTTAACTCCCCCAGGGAAGCAGGTCCGGATCACAGACTGCTGTGTCCTAGAGGATGACGGGCTGGTGGCTCTGGCTTGCCGCCAGCCCCGCTCTCTCACTCTGCACCGCTGCCGCCACGCCAGCCGGGGCTGTGATGGACCAGGGCCTGAAACGACTTTTCCAGCACTGCGGGGCTGTTCTTCAGGTATCAGCACTGGCCCCCTTGTAGAATAATTTTTGCCCTGCAGGTAATTGTATGGATTGGATTCTAATGGCTTTCTACCCACTTTCCCCCCTTCACTCCCCATAAAACAGTATCTCTTTTGCATGGAGTTATATAAAAAATTTAATATACTGAATGAGCCACTACATTCACTTGCCTTAAAAAATGAACATGGTATAAAAAGATATCCTTTGAGAAGTTTCACTCTCACCCACGTTGTATTAGTTTGCTTAGGGCTGTCTTAACAAAGGACTGTAATCCGAGTGGCTTAATCCACAGAAATTTATTGTTGCACAGTTCTGGAGGCTAAAAGTCTGAGATCAAGGTGTCAGCAGGGTTGGTTCCTTATGAGGCTGCGAGGGAGAATCTGTTGCAGGCCTCTCTTCTAAGTTCTGGTCGTTTGCTAACCATCTTTGGTGTTCCTTGGCTTGTAAAGCATCACCCCAATCTCTTTCTTCATCTTCACATGGCATTCTCCCTGTGTGCATATCTATGTCCAGATTTCCCCCTTTTTATAAGGAAGCCAGTGATATTGGGTTAGGGGCCCACCCTACTCCATTTTGACCTCATCTAAACCTAACTAATTACATCTGTAATGAACCTATCCCCAAATAAGGTCACATTCTGAGGCACTGGGGATAGCACTTCAAAATATGAAATTCCAGGAATCATACTTCAACTCATAACATATATTCTACGTGATATTTTAATTTCTGATTGGACATCTGTGCAGGTGAAAAACCACTTTATAATTTTCTGAGCATAGAATGTAACACTGTTTTATGTATACACTCAAAGTAATTTTTGCACAGTTTTAATATGCACTAAATTTCTCAGAAATGCAGCTACAGATTTATTGAAGAATGAGTGTGCTTATTTTATTTGGAAATTTACCAAGAGTTGTTCATGTCTTCAGAAAATCATGTCCTTAAAAGCAACACTGTGCATAGTATTTGGGTCACCAAGACAGCACACCTAAAGCACTTTTCATTTAGAGAAAAATATCAGGCTCCTGCAGTTGTGAAAACAATGTGGAATGTGCTTTTTTGTTACATAGTTTTTCTTCTTTCTGAGGTGGAAAGAATGGATTGCAAAATGTTCTAAGCCAGATTTATAGATATTTCCTCCCAGAATATTATGGGAAACACACACACACGTGCATACACACACACACACACACACACACACACACACACACACACACACACACGTATATTGTTGGGGAGGAAGAAATTTTCCTCTACCTTTCTAGATTCTTCTGGCTGCTCTAAGAATTAAATTGACATGAGGCAGATTGACAGGAGAAAATCACACAAAATTATAATAACATGTATACATGAGAGAGACCCAGAAAAACTGAGTAACTCACCAAAATGACTGAAACCCTCAACTTAAATACCATCTTCAGCTAAAGATAAAATAGGCCATTGCGGGTAGTGGTTTGGGACTTCAAAGGAGAGGAAGACAAGTTCCATGAAGATGGAAAAGCAAACGTTTATAAACAAATGTTTGCTGGGCCATGCAGAGACAATGAGACACAGACTGAACTCTGATCTCCAAGAGTTTCTCCCACCACACCTAGCCCATATTCATTGCAGATATCTCTGGTGATGGCTCTATACCTGTCATAGACCAGGCCCTCTTTCTAAATTCTTCAGGCAGTTAGGGAGGAAAGGTCAAAGTTTCTTCCTGAGTTTTTTGGGCCTTGATTGTTTTCAACTTGAAATAATCCACAAGCCAAAGAGAAATATTGGGGTGGTAAATTTTGCTTCCCTACAATATAAACACCCATACATACATACATATACATATACACATATATATGGTACATATGAGATATATGTATAAAGTTACATATTTGCGTCATCTGGGAAGTACTGAGCATAA
Organism: Balaenoptera physalus; assembly: GCF_965194825.1. Taxonomy (NCBI): domain Eukaryota; kingdom Metazoa; phylum Chordata; class Mammalia; order Artiodactyla; family Balaenopteridae; genus Balaenoptera; species Balaenoptera physalus. Next base: position 81,906,047 of record NC_138886.1, on the reverse strand, counting down.
TGACATTGTAAAATACCTTGAAGATTCTATTACCTTTTAAAATTCCTCTTAAGATCATTAAATTTTTGTTAGTCTCCCTTCCTTTATTTTCATCCAGTTGCTGGGGACTCTGTCTTTTCTGCACAATTTTGTCCCCAAGTTTTCAAAAGCCCAACACATTTTAGTTGTGTCTTCAGTTAAGGGTTTTTAATAGTGGAGAAGATACCTGGGAGTTTGAACACGATGACACTTTAAAACAGTGGGGTCTTCAGTGCCTTGTTTATTAGCATGTGTACATATTAGTTTGAAAATTTGTCTGACAGAAGCTGTCAACAAAGAGTTTTGAATATTCAATGAGAGTTTCCAACCTTCATCTGAGTTCAGCGATGAAAAATTTAGAAGGACAGAGGGTGTCCACCCTCTGTTGACATTCATGGATCAGTGCGTGTGCAAATATTAGATTCTTTCTGGCTATAATAACAGGCAAACAACAGCAAATCTCTCCAGAATAGCAAAATCATGAAATACTCACTCAGAGGGGAATGTGTGTCTTCGTGTGTGTGTGTGTGTGTGTGTTTAGAATTAATTTGATCCAGGAAACAGCACATAGTAGGAGCTCAGTAAGAATTTAATCAAGAATTACAAACATTTTTTCAGAGCTAGAAAGACCTTTAGAGATTATCTAGGTTATTCCACCTGCCTGTCGTCCCCCACCTTTTCAGAATGATGATCCTGAGGCCCAAAGAGAATAACTTGAGTCGCTAGTGATTGTTCATATGCTTGGTCTATTTTGCGGGATCGTATAAAAAACAGTTGTGTTGCATTTTTATACTGATGTCTTTGAGGACTCAACTTGTGAACCGTCATATGGCTCCCCAGGGAGTGTCACCTTCAAGAACACTTCGCTCTTCACTTTTTTAGCGCTTTATTTGCTCTTCACTTTTTTAGCGCTTTATTTGTCCACTTCAAATTTCATGGACTGTTAAACTTTAAGGCAAAACATTCTTTACCGCTACGTTATAAATTGTCCTCTTTATGAGGACCTATGAAATAAATTTCTCAAAAAACTCAGACTGAGGGATCTTTGTCATTCTTCCGCATAACTCGTTTGTGTTGACTTTATGGAATAAAGCACAATTATGCTTTCTTCTTCAACTTTGCTGCTAGGAAATCCAGGCTCAGATTTATGAAATTAAACATCTTAATAAGACATAGCATGTTATGACTTATATTTTGTAAACTAACCTAAAACTTTGTCCTTATTTTATTTTTTCTGCCTTTTTTTTCCCGTTTATTCTTATTTTCTCCCTTCCTTATTTTTATCTTCTTGAACTGTGGGTAGTTTGAAGTTATATGCGATCCTTTTCGATGTTATGCTTAACGAGCTTCTTCCGTCTATTATTTATTGCACATCAAAGTATGTGAGGCGTTGTCAATAGACTCACTTTAGAATTTGTGGTGAGACAGGCTTAAAAGATAGAGAATCCAAATAAGCTGTCTTTTTAGTATTGAAAAAAATTGGGGGCCCTAATAGGTAGGAAGAATACGAAAAGAAGAAAGGATTCTTTCAAGTTCTAAGGGGAGCTAAATGGGAAAATAAATTATTGTATTAAACACATATTTAAAAATACAGTATATCTTAAAAATATACAGTTGACTACGGAACAATGCGGATTGGTAAGGCAAGAAGCTGAAACACGGGACCTCTCCCTGGAAGGGTTCATTACCCCCTTTGCTATTTTCCCCCTACTTTGACTAAGCTGTGTTGTGTGCTGATTGTGTGCAATAAACCGAGTGATTCAAGGAAAAATAAAAGAAGAAGCTGAAACAGTTCAGATAGAATCGGGACTGAAACCCTAGTTCTTTTGATTCCACATATTGTGATTTCTAATCAAACATAGACTCTCCCCCTTTTAGTTAAAAATCTGTAAAATGAAAATACAAGTGCAGTATTTATTGAAAAAAAATCCTCGTGTAAGTGGACCCATGCAGTTCAAACCTGTGCGATTCAAGGGTCAACTATAATCTGTTAAGCGTGAAAGTAACCCAGAATTCTCTCAAGTGGTATAGTAACCCTGGATGGCAGTTATAGGCTCAAATCTGACTTGAAAATTACACTATGGTATGACTCAACCCCAGAGATGTGTAATGTTTGATTATCTCCTTCTATAAATTTTATAGTCCTTGTTAAAGACATAAATAGAGCTCTGTCTCATCTACTTTTTGAACAAGAATTTTTGAACTGCCTGCATTTCAGCCGGTCATTCCAGTTGTTAGGGATTTTTAGCAAACTGAGGATGCAGCCCCAAAGATTGCTTGGAAGAGTAGCCTCAAAATTGTTTGGGGTAATTTAAATTGTTTTCTTTATGAGTTAATAGATTTTAATCCTAGAAATTAAGACTAGAAATGTTGATGAGAATCAAGCCCATGACATTTTGTGCAAAAATCTGTACATATTTATGCTATAAGTATTTATAACATTTAAGAGGAATTGGCTTATTAAAATAACAGATGATGCTTATGATTCTAACTTAAAGTGTATAACTGAACACATGTTTCATTCATATAAGATAGGATTTACATCCTTACGGCTCTGAGGCCTGTTTTTTCTCTTCCTCCATGCAAATACTGTAAGAAAATGATTGATTAGTGTAACTCAGTTACTCACCAGTGAACAGGTTAATGCTTAATTTCTGGGTGCTGTTTCCTCTTGTGTACCAGCTGTCTCATTTTCCCTGAAGGTACTGTGTACTTTCACACCTATGTGTGTTTCTCAGGCTGTTCCAGACACCCATTGTCCTATTTCTGCTTGGAAAGACTTAACCCATCCTTTTAAGGCACAGTGGAAAAGTCCCCTTGGCTGACATCTTCCCCCTGCTCCTCTATAAGCAGGGTTTTCTACATGCTCTGTGTGTTCTGCTTTCCCTGCCTTGAAATAAGTACGTATGGCTGTCAATGGTGTGATCATGCATCCATAAAGGCATTGTGTCCGGTCCATAATAATCACTTAATACATATTAAATTGAGCTAACCTAATGAATTAGATTGGCATAAGTTAAATATGCTGACCAGCTAGATAACAGACCATTCATTACTCAGCCATCTCTTATTTAGGATCTCATAGAATCAGAGTTATTTGACAGATAATCTAGTTATAGCTCACATTTTGTGTTCTATGGAGAATTTAATTTGAAGGAAGGCTTCTGTGGCATACAACAGTGTGAAAGCCACTTATTCTGGACAAACTCTTTATTTTCCGATGAGTAAACTGACGATTGTTTAATATAAAATCTAGATAGTATGATTTCTTTTGAAAAATTAAAAGACCGAGCAGCATGGTTTCAGTTTCTCATTGTTGGAAAGTGTCAATCTTCTGGAACCTTCTCCAGTTTGCCACAGTCCTCACCACTCCCTGATGCAGAAGCTAACTATCAGAGCAGCACTAAACCCCCAAAATGATGACTCTGGCATACCGAGGAAATACACCTGGCCTTCTCCCTTCACTTGTGTTACTTGACTATCACTGAAGACAATTGAACTTGAGGCTTCAGATTTGCAATAGATGTGTTTCTATGAAGTATTGGGGGGGAAATATTGTTTATAAATTAAACTCCACCTGAAATGCAGATAGCATGCTATTCAGAGGACTCAACTGTAACTGTAAACTAACTCTTTTGTACATCAAATGGGCACACTTGATTATATTTCTATTGCTTTGACAAGAGCTACATCTTAGTTTGGCATATAATTCTGAGAGCTCAATTTGTCCTATTAAAATTCTATGAAAATTTCTTCCTTTTATTTTTATGACATTGACTTTTGCACAGGGGAAGCTTGGGTTCAGCATGATCGTTCTTCCTTTGCAAGTGATCTCTTTGTGTGGCTTTCTTCTTCTGCATGGATAAGATCAGGGTTCTTATACAGTTTTTGGCATGAAAATAAAACTGTTGCCAAGACAAGTTGAAGACTGAGCAACAATAACTTTTGCCAGGGGCATGATGAGCTCATTAGAGTTGTAAATTTAGGCTTTTTTTTTTACCCTAGCAAGTTTTCCTTTTTGCCTATAGTTTCAAAACAGTTTTATTGATGTATCAATTTCATATAAAATTTACACATGCTAAGTGGTAAACGGTTTAATGATTTTTGGTTTCAGAACATTTTCATCATCCCCAAAAGTCCCTTTGTCCTCATTTGCAGCTAATCCCTGCTCCCCTCCCCACCCCCCAGTCCTAGCAAAGCCTGAGCCAGGAATATACTTGCCCCAGTCATGACCTCAACCTTGGGCAGGTACTGGCCCTCCTTATTCACTCATCACTGAGGTCATCACTTCCACCAACAATGCCATTGGACATGGGTGTTGCGATCACTCCAAGTGGAGTGAACTCCCTTCCACCGAAGCTCAGCCTGTCCCCTGCCCTGGCAGAATCCCTGTGCCTGCTGAGCTGGAAGGGCTACAGGCAAGAATGCTTCAGACTCCCACTGTTCCTACTTCAAGTTCAGCTGGTTTTTAAGCACAAATGTTTCACAGATTGTTGTTCGCAGTTGTTTTGGGGAAAAGGATTTGTTGACTTCCTCATTCAGCCATTAGCCAGAAGGCTCACTTTTATATGTTTTTTTCTTCAGTGATATCAATGGCCAGCTGATTGGAACTCTGTAATCTATTGCTATCTCTTTTTATCTTACCGTCTTCAACTGTTTCCTCTGCTCTGTACCGCCTTCAAGATGGGTGTTAATTAGCTATCGCAATATTAGATTTATTTACATTTATATTGTTTCCTTGCTATCTACCTTTTTATATCAACCTGGTATCTCAGTTCTGTTTTTATTGGGGTTTTTTCTTAATTTTATGAAGTTACTTTCCTTCTGTGTTTTTGAAACTAGATGTGCTTTTAAAATTTTTGTCTGACTTCATAGTATTAATAATTTTTCTCTGTATTTTTGGAGCAAGAATATTCTTCTTTGATTTTCAAATGCTGCATGTTATATAATTTTACTAATTACTCAATTTGAATAAAGAAGATAGATCCTGGTCTAATATTTGCCTGCTGATAGGACCCATATTCTGTTTGGATTCTCTTACCATCTACCAATGTACCATCAGAATTCTTTTTCAGGAAAAAAGCTAGAGGCCAAGTAGAGGCACACATCCCTAGCATTTAAGTTTTTAATGTCTAGAAGACATTTATCCTGTTCAACATTACTTTATTGAGGGAGGCATGACTACTTTGCTTCCTATTACCTGGTTTTCTAACTATGAGCTAGTGTATTTATTACTGAAAACTTTGAATTAGCATGTAGCTCTTGCTTTGTTGGAAGTAGACCATGGGTAATCCGGTCTCCAAAGTGGATTGCTTCCTCTTTCTGCCCCCCACCTACTCATGCCTTGACACCACAGGGTACAATATTGATTGGCCCTTGAGCTCATGGCCAAGTTCAATTACTGGGTGTTATAAGACTCCAAAGTGAATCTAGCAATGAAGCACTGAAAAATCCTCAGGGAAGAATTCCTTTAGGGAGGAAGAGTCCCCTCAGGAACTAGGTCTCTAACGTAAGAGTTAATTTTTATGTTTGTATTGCTGTCTTTCAGAGACCCTTGTATGACCTCACTGGCCATCATTTCTCAGTATGACCCATCTACGTTACAGTTAGGACTAATTCCTCCCAATGATTAAAAAAAAATCCTTGATACCATTGATTTAGTTTCTACTGCTATTGTATTTTCCTACCACATTGATCAAAGGGGGAAATTAGCAACCTGATACTATATACTAAAAATTTCCAAATATTGGCTAAACTAATGAAATGTTTTCATGTTCAGAGGGAATTTTTTTTCTATGACCCTTAATATTTTTAGCTTAAGTCCCTAAAAAATACAATTCCTGCTCTACTTTAAGTACAAAGAAATATCTTGGAGGGGCGTGTACTACAGCAGCGAATCTGAAATTTTAATATACAGTGCTTCTGAAACTTTAACGTGTGCACAAGTCCCCTGGGGATGCTGTTAAAATGCAGACTCTGCAATTCTCACAAGCTCCCTGGTTACATGGCTACTGCTGTTAAGAGCAGTAAGGTGCTGGAAGAGCTAGCATGATTTGGAGCCAGCTCGGGATTGGATTACCATTCAGGAAGATACAAAGAGGGAAAATTCTGCAACATCTCCATTTCCAGACTCACCGAGGACCTAGTGTTCTGTGACCCGTGCGCCCAAAGCGGAGACTGTCACCAAATGATTACTCTGTCAATAATTGTGTGCCATTTCACATTCAACGACTCATGGCCTTTTTTTATCTGGGAGGAGAATGTTAGAGGAAGGAGGTGGCAGCCACAGATAAGACTTATCATTTTCATGATACCAATCATATGTTTTTATTTATTTATTTATTAAAAGCTTCTAAGAGTTTGAGTTTGTTGTATAGCAGGTGACGTTGTAAAAATTCAGACAGTCCTTTGAGGCCATAGATACAGGAGCGAGAGATTCCGTAGCTCCGCAAAAGTATTTCTGAAAAGAATGCAGTTTTCCTAGGAAAATAGCCAAGGGTGTGTTTGGAGCTATGGGAAAAGAAGCAGCAGGTTGACTCTGCTGTAGAACTGAGTTGCGGATGTTTCAACATTCAGTAAAAATAAATACCCTTATTGATTTGGAAGATTTAACAATCAATAAAATAAATGCCCCTATTGATTCGGATAATATGTTATAGAAGTCCCCTCAAAATAGATTCCATTGTAGTCTTTTGTTTGGCAATTTGGGCATTTTCATGGTGTCAAACTTAAGTCAGAGTTAATTTTCAGGGTAAGACTGCTTTGATCCCTCTGCCTGCTTGTCATCCACTATTTTCTAGAACTCTTGCCCAGCATAATTACTTCCTTATTCTAATATTTTCTTTAGAGAATCTTCTTCATGACTGATAGTTTCAGTTTATGGGTTATGTTGTGGCTAAGAATTGCAAGGCAGTTATCTGGAAATGCCTAAAAAGTGTGTCTGGCTTCTTTCTTTCTTTTTTTTTAAATTGGTATAGTTGATTGACAATGTTGTGTTAGTTTCAGGTGTACAGCAAAGTGGCTTCTTTCACTTAGCATAATGTTTTTAAAGTTCATCCATGTTGTAGCATGAATCAGTATTTCATTCTTTTTTTATGGATGAATCATTCCTTTGTTAATTGATAATACCACATTTTGTTTATCCATTCATCAATTAATTGATGGCCATTTGGATTGTTTCCGCTTTTTGTCTCCTATGGACAATGTTGCTATGAGCACTTACTTACAAGTTTTTGTGTGGATGTATGTTTGTTTTCAGTTCTCTTGGCTATGTACCTGGGAGTTTAATTGCTGAGTCATATGAGAACTCTATATTTGACTTTCCGGGGAACTGCTAGACTCTTTTCCAAAGCAGCTACATCATTTTACAATCGCATTGCAGTTGGCTTTTACGTTCTTCTTTCATTTAATTATTCTTCTATAATGGGCATATATTATTTCAATAATTAGGAAAAAAAGTGATTTTTAAAAAATCTGTGAGCCCCAATCTGTGGGCCACAGGCCTGTTGTGATGGGCTTTTAATCCGTTTGGGTGCCAGTTTTGTCTTTAAACTGAGCAAAGACCCCCTTATGCTATATATAAAAGCTATTGTGATCAAAAAGGAACAAATTCTTTGTTGGAGGAAAGAATCTGCTCCTAGTCAGTTTGTCCAAAACGATAGACATGTTGCAAAGAGGTGTGGACTAAATGTTCTTCACAGGATTTCTCTATGTGAGTTATTGAGTTCCTATCCTGAGTGTTCTCTGTTACATGTACCTGTGAAAGTACAGTAAAACCACCTCTGCTGATCAGGTGACCGAAAATAGGGAAGGGGAGAAGAGGGATGGGAAAACCTGTGAGTGGAAAAAAATCCATTTCAGAACATTTGGGATATGTTGCTATGTCTATACAACTATTTATCTATATATGTCTATCTCTATACCCATATCTATGTCAGTAACTATATCTGTTGAAGTTGGCCATCAGAATTTTGACTCATTCAGAGTCCTGAAGTGATTTGCTTAAATAAATAATATAACCTATATGTAAAAGAATGTTTCTTAGTAGCATGGGGGAACCTAAAACAACGTAAGCATCTATTTCTTGTCTGTCACAATTATGTGTGATAAATTGGTGGAGCTCAATTTTTGTGACTTTTAAGGCTCATTAACAGTGCTATGCTGAGGTATATTGGAACCAGAGGCAAAAGGAAAAATAAGTAATACTGATCCTGATTTTGTTGAAAGTTTTGACATTTTGTTCATCATAGATTTTGTTTGCATTAATTTTGATTTTTTAAAATATTGCACTAAATATTACATATCTTGATAACTGAGATTTTGGTACTCTCTTAAATTGTGTGCCCAAGGGGAGTGCCTCATTGGCTTCACCTTAGTCCCAGCTCTGACATTGACTATATTTAGAGTTCCTTAGGTAAAGGAGCTAGAAAACTGAGTGGCAGTTTATTCATGGAGAAACTGAGACATGCATTAGATCATATGATGTAGTCATATAGTGACTAATGGGGAATCAGAAGAGTAACCCCTCACTGCTATTCTTATATCAAACTATGGGTGATATGCCCCTGTTATATATTTACTGAGGTTTGATCCCTTCACCTTAATTCCAATTTCAAATATTTGATTAAAAAAATGAAATATTTCTAACTCTTTCAATATTGTCTCTCTAATTTTTTTAATACTTACAAAGTAGGTAAAAATTTTCTCAATCACTAGCAATTTAATCCTCATTCCTGACCTTTCAGAGTTTTCTATACAGAAGTACTCTATTTTAAAGCCAAGAAGGAAATTAGTATGACATTGGAGTGGAATTTGGAGTTTTCTGCATAGATCCTTCATTCCTCTCAAAGAGATTAGGGGAAAAAATCTCTGTATTTCTCTTTTTAGCCAACTTCTTAGAGCTTTTCAGTTTGAAAGTAAGATATAAGAGCCAGATGGTTATGAAAATTTAGTGCATCGAAATGTTTGTCAAACCCATTGGAAGAACATCACATCCTGGATCTATTATTGGCACAGCAAATAGTGAGTGACATTCAGAGTTTATGCTGTTTGCTCTCTGATACTGCTGGAATGAGTTTACGTCACACACAGGAGTTACCAAGTGGTGACTCTTTCTGGGCTGGCCAATAACTGTTTGTTTTTCAGTTTATTATCACTGAAGTAAAATCTTCATTTTCTATAGTTCAGATCACTGAGGAAGAGCGAAACCGAGCAATGGGAAGAGAGCGTCATTTTAGCTCAGCATTTCCCAAAGTTATCCCTTGAGGGTAGTTATAAAAATGGTTTCCTGGAGAAATGAATTGGAAAATACTGCATACAAATACCGGTCTTGGAGGTTGTACATGCTCATTAGCATAGGAAGGCTGTGAGAAATCCTGCAGGGGAAGACAAAAACCTATAGAGTTTGGTTTAACCCAGTTTTGACCAATTTTTGTTATGGAAATTTGTGAAACAAATTGCCCCCAAACTTCGAGGCTTAAAACAATAATCATTTCATTATTTTTTATGGTTTCTGTGGGTCAGGATTTTTCGAAGGACTCACCTGGGTGGTTGTGGCTTGGGATCTTTCATGTAGTCCAGTCAGGTGATGGTTGTTGCTAGGACAGCAGGTAGGAGCAGCTGGGGACTGGCTGGGCATCTCTCTTCATGTCACATTAGGCCTTCTCCTGTGGTGTCTCCATGTAGGCTACACTGGGCTTCCTCGCAGCATGGCTGCCTCAGGGCAGTAGGACTGTTCCATGGAAGCTCAGAGTTCCAGTGAAAGTATTTCAACTCGCAAGGTGAACGCCACAGTGACTTCTATGATATAACCTTGGAATTTATGCAGCATTACTTTCACTGCATTCTGTTACTTACAAGTGAGTCACAAGACCACAAGAGCAGGGGAATTCAATTCCACATCTTGTTGAGAAAGTGGCAAGATTCCATAAGAGCCTGTAGATGGGAGATACTATTGCTACTCTCTTTGGAAAATATAGAACCCTCTTTTTCTATGTATCTATTCACCATGAAATACTTTGTGAATTTTGCTTTAGGCAAATATCACCAGAGCTGCTTCTAAGTAGAAAGACAGACTGGTCAAAAAAGATCTGTCTTCACAAATTCTGGAGATATCCAGATGTGCAATTCACAAAGAGATTATTTGGCATGACTATACTAAAAGGTACCATTATTTAAAATCCTAAGTGGGTATACCCACTTAGGTGTTTAGATTTTATGACTCAGAAAGAGTTAGTACTCTAACCTTCTTCATCAGGGCCAGTGACTGAAGCAGGTTGTGTGGAATCTCTTGGTACTTATATATCTAGACTGGAGTAGGTTCAGAAGTGATCTACTATAATTCATAATTGCCCTGGAAAATATTCTCCAAGTAAGATGGGCCCTTAACAAACTGAATGGCTTCCTGGCAGTATAGCCAAGTTTCTAAAGACATTACCAATAAGCTACTGGTGTTTCCTGAACCTCCTAACACTCAAATTCTTGTCCGAGGGTCTATTTCTGGGGCAACCCAAATTAAGACATGAATTGTTAGGAGTGGAAAAGTACTTAAATATTTGAAATACTATGTATGGCATTGCATCAATGCCAAGAGCATAGAGAAAATGAGTTGAATTTTGCATACAGATGGGGGAGAAAGATTATGAGATGCATTGTTAGAGAAAAGGAAGGGCCTTGTTGGATTGATAGGCAATCATTTACCCAAAAGAGCTAGCTTGAGGACAGTGTCACCCAGCAGGAGGTTACTCCCAAAACACTGTGTAGTAGATTTTCAACATTTGAAAGCTGGGGGATTAGATGAAAGCTAGCTCATGACACTGAAACCATCCCCTCAGAAGTGGAGAGCTTGGTGATGTGTCTTTCAAAACTTGGCTACCCTGCCTCATAGATATTTTTTTCCCATCCCGGATGCTCTTCGTACATGCTCACTTTCAGGCTAAGCCTGGTCTAAGGAAGAGCCACACATTCTGAAAATAATGAACAAGCTTCCATTTAATATCTCACTCGTGTGAATTGTAGGCTTAAATGAGAAAAGGGCACCTCTTTTAGGAATAAATCCTCTAGAATTATAGCAATGTTTGAACTTAAAGCAATAGCTGTTAAATTTTAATTGACTTTAAGTCAAGGTACTTAAAATTCATTCCCACACTAGTGATGAATTTTTATTGGTTTTATCCAGAAACATCTTGGCCCCAAAGGCACTATTTGAAAGTCATCTGACGAGAGTTAAGAGTATGTAGTCTGTGACATAAACGATAACTCGGTTTTTCTCTTTGTTTTTATCTAAAGGTAACTGACCTATGTAGGGATAAAACCCATTGATTTTGCTGAAATTGTGATTAACAAATTACTAGGGTATGGGTTTAAAAGAATAAAATAATATGGAATAAAAACTATTATATTGAAGCTGTCATCATTATTTTTAAAGAGTTTCAGAATTACTAAGATGCTTCATAATGAAAATATTTTGTCTTTATATAAATTACAGAGCATAGAAGTAGAAGCGTTGGATATAATTCTATTAGTTTTCGCAAAAAAATCCCCTTTGTAGTAGTAGGCACACTATTTTTTTAGGCTGTTCCTTGAGTTTCGGATCAATGAATAGGAGCAAATAGCAACTCATCTAAGAAATATGGGAAATACTGTCCACCACAACCAGGTTTGGTTCTGGATGAAATGTACAAAAAATTAGGGAAATCATCCCTAAATTTGTCTCTTTGAGTCAGTGGCTCCCGCAGGCTTTGTGGTATGCATCTCAGTAGACTTGCCAGGTTTCCCACATCCTTGCTGTTAGTATCCTGTTTCAGGGCTGCTCGCAGACAAAGGATCACCTGTAAAAGTGGTCACACCCCCGGATCAGGACACCCTGTAACTAACCCTCACCAGTGGTGCCTCGAAAATGAAGCTTTATTTTTTGTTCCAACCTCTCATTTCACTTTTGTTCCTGCCTTTTCTTTCTCCACTCTTACTGCCAGCACATTCACTACACTTTTATTCACATTGCTAGAATTGTTCTACTCTGGCACTCAGTCTCTCAATCTCATTATTCTCTCTCCGAGACTTTTTCTCCCCCTGCCCCTGCTTTTCCTTTCCCAGCTTGCTCTAACAGAAGAATAGATAAAGTCTCAACTAGGGGGCTCTTAACCTGGGGCCCCTGGATAGAATTGAAGGGGTTTTTGAACTTGGATGGGGAAAAAAAAATCATGTTTATTTTCATTTCTATCCTACAGTAATTTAGCATCTCCTTCTACCATGACTCTAAGTAACTAATCATGTATTAGCAATACCTGTGACTTGGTCACCAATAGAAATCATACTTATTTTGATTTCACATTAAAGTTGTTGCAGAATCTTGGGGCTTCCCTGGTGGTGCAGTGGTTAAGAATCTGCCTGCCAATGCAGGGGACACGGGTTCAAGCCCTGGTCCAGGAAGATCCCACATGCCGCGGAGCAACTAATCCCATGTGCCACAACTACTGAGCCTGCACTCTAGAGCCCGTGAGCCACAACTACTGAGCCCGTGTGCCACAACTACTGAGCCCGTGTGCCACAACTACTGAAGCCCACGTGCCTAGAGCCCATGCTCTGCAACAAGAGAAGCCACTGCAGTGAGAAGCCCGCGCACCGCAACGAAGAGTAGCCCCTGCTCGCTGCAACTAGAGAAAGACCGTGCGCAGCAACGAAGACCCAACACAGCCAAAAATAAAATAAAATAAATTTTTTAAAAATAATAAAAGTAAAATTTCCCAATGCCATCAACCTGGGAAAGACTAACTGGATAGTACATTAGATGTGATGATATGTTAAAATCATGGCGCATGATGACTCCAATGTAAATTGGGAGTCTGATGTACAGTATTCTCAAGACTCTTTGTGAAACACCCTCACTTTGATCAATTCTCTTCCTTATTATTTTATAAATCATGAAGCATAAAAATCAGTTTATATTGTATTTTTGGAAGGAGTATCTGCGAGACTCTCGATATTTGCTTAAGCCTGTGGTTATTTTGATGCCTTAGACTTTCTACTTTATAAGCAGAACAAGTATTCTACTAAACTGATCTAAGTAATTGGCCAACTTGTTATGAGGAGGAACTATTAGACACATTATAATTGGTTTACAGATTACGTATCCTGCTACCTATTGATATAGTACCTCATTTTTTCCTCTCAAATTCTTACTATTCTTTGAAGCCTTCTTTGAGTAGTAAGTGAAAAAAAGTAGAAATCATATAGACCTGTTCATTAGTTCTGTGAATTTGGGAAAGTTATATACTTTCTGAGCCCTAGATACCTTCTTTATAAAATGTGGGTCATAATAATCATCAGGGAGAGCTGTTGTGAAAATTAAAAGAAATAATGTACATAAAACCCTTAGTCACTAGTACTTAGTATGTGCTCAATAAATGTCACTTTAATTATTTTATTCCAGCCTACATTGATTATCCCCCTCTCTGAATGCCTATAGCACACACTGGGTGTTCCCTACTATTTCTATAATTATAACCTTGTCTCCTTAACCAATTTTTTTTTTTTTTTTTTTTTTTTTTTAATTTATGGCTGTGTTGGGTCTTCGTTTCTGTGCGAGGGCTTTCTCTAGTTGCGGCAAGTGGGGGCCACTCTTCATCGCGGTGTGCGAGCCTCTCACCATCGCGGCCTCTCGTTGCGGAGCACAGGCTCCAGACGTGCAGGCTCAGTAATTGTGGCTCACGGGCCCAGTTGCTCGGCGGCATGTGGGATCCTCCCAGACCAGGGCTCGAACCCGTGTCCCCTGCATTGGCAGGCAGATTCCCAACCACTGCGCCACTAGGGAAGCCCTTCTTAACCAATTTTTAAAGCAAGAATACCTTTTACACCTGCAGGATCTGGCACAATGCAGGAAATAGTTTGGGGAAACACCATGAATCCTCCCAAGGTCAACAGCATGTGAATTGTGTAATAGCTTATTTGATAGAAAAACACACCAAGGAGCATGAGCCCTGTGATTAAAAAAAAAAAGGCTGGAGCTGGCCAATAAAAACCTCATCAAATTGAATTCTGATTGGCAAAGTATACAAGTCAATTAAGAAGGCCAACATTTCTTACATGAATCGGCATCAGCTTGTGGTTTCTCTGCATTATCTCAAGTCTTTTGAATCCTAGTCCTTGAACAATTTTGACATAGTCAACATTAAATGGAAAGATAAAACTAGAAATAAAGTCTTGGCAGGGAATTCCAAAATGGTCCCTGTTGCCAGTTTCAAATCTCACCATCACTCACTTTGGAATATTAATACCAATGCTTTGCTTCAGAAAAGTTCCAGTGTACTTTTCTTGTTTCTTTGTTAAAACTATCACCATTTGGATATTTGCTTCTAATTGTTTCTAATGCATAGGCTATTTTTCTTTTAATAGTTTTACCTTTTTTTGGTCTTTAGCATTTTAGCAAATATTTTCCTGCATTATTGAAAACTTACCATTAGCATTATTTGAACATTTGAAAAAGGTATTAGACATCTCTTAAGTCTTGAATGGTTAGGATGTTTCTAATATTTTAAAGTAAAAGCTGCCCCAATGATACATTTTTTTTTGCATGGAGATTCCCAGCTCCCATTCAATGACTATTTAGGCTAGATTCTCCAAAGTGGGATTCCTGGGCGTAATCACATGAAAAAAAACCTTAAAAATCTTGACTTACATTTCCAAATGTTCTCGAGGATTGAACTAACTTATACTCCATCAACAGTGGAAGAGAATGCGTTCATCATACCATTGCCAGTCGCTGTTCTTTGGGGTGGGGATGGGGACTTGACGGGCAGGGACAAAGTGAACTTCACTGATTTGAGAGGGGAAAAACGGAAGTTGCACTCTTGCAAGATTGCTTTATTACTCTTGTCTTTTTTTTTTTTTTTTTTTTTTTTCCTTAGAAAATTTTTATTGAGCCTCAATTTTCATCAATTAGATGTTGAAAAAGTTAAGTACATTAAGTGGTGTCTCCAGATGCTAACCACTAAGCACTCAGCTCCATTTACTTATTTTTTTTTTTTTAACATCTTTATTGAAGTATAATTGCCTTACAATGGTGTGTTAGCTTCTGCTTTATAACAAAGTGAATCAGTAATACATATACAATATGTTCCCATTTCTCTTCCCTCTTGCATCTCCCTCCCTCCCACCCTCCCCATCCCATCCCTCTAGGTGGTCACAAAGCACCGAGCTGATCTCCCTGTGCTATGCGGCTGCTTCCCACTAGTTATCTATTTTACATTTGGTAGTGTATATATGTCCATGACACTCTCTTACCCTGTCACATCTCACCCCACCCCCTCCCCATATCCTCAAGTCCATTCTCTAGTAGGTCTGTGTCTTTATTCCCGTCTTGCCACTAGGTTCTTCATGGCCTTTTTATTTTTTTTTTTCCCTTAGATTCCGTATATATGTGTTAGCATACTGTATTTGTTTTTCTCTTTCTGACTTACTTCACTCTGTATGACAGACTCTAACTCCATCCACCTCATTACAAATACCTCCATTTCATTTCTTTTTATGGCTGAGTAATATTCCATTGTATATATGTGCCACATCTTCTTTATCCATTCATCTGTCGATGGACATTTAGATTGCTTCCATGTCCTGGCTATTGTAAATAGAGCTGCAATGAACATTTTGGTACATGACTCTTTTTGACCTATGGTTTTCTCAGGGTATATGCCCAGTAGTGGGATTGCTGGGTCGTATGGTAGTTCTATTTGTAGTTTTTTAAGGAACCTCCATACTGTTCTCCATAGTGGCTGTATCAATTTACATTCCCACCAACAGTGCAAGAGTGTTCCCTTTCCTCCACACCCTCTCCAGCATTTATTGTTTCTAGATTTTTTGATGATGGCCATTCTGACCGGTGTGAGATGATATCTCATTGTAGTTTTGATTTGCATTTCTCTAATGATTAATGATGTTGAGCATTCTTTCATGTGTCTGTAGGCCATCTGTATATCTTCTTTGGAGAAATGTCTATTTAGGTCTTCGGCCCATTTTTGGATTGGGTTGTTCGTTTTTTTGTTATTGAGCTGCATGAGCTGCTTGTAAATCTTGGAGATTAATCCTTTGTCAGTTGCTTCATTTGCAAATATTTTCTCCCATTCTGATGGTTGTCTTTTGGTCTTGTTTATGGTTTCCTTTGCTGTGCAAAAGCTTTTAAGTTTCATTAGGTCCCATTTGTTTATTTGTGTTCTTATTTCCATTTCTCTGGGAGCTGGGTCAAAAAGAATCTTGCTGTGTTGTATGTCATAGAGTGTTCTGCCTATGTTTTCCTCTAAGAGTTTGATAGTGTCTGCCCTTACACTTAGGTCTTTAATCCATTTTGAGTTTATTTTTGTGCATGGTGTCAGGGAGTGTTCTATTTTCATACTTTTACATGTACCTGTCCAATTTTCCCAGCACCACTTATTGAAGAGGCTGTCTTTTCTCCACTGTATATGCTTGCCTCCTTTATCAAAAATAAGGTGCCCATATGTGTGTGGGTTTATCTCTGGGCTTTCTATCCTGTTCCATTGATCTATATTTCTGTTTTTGTGCCAGTACCAAACTGTCTTGATTACTGAAGCTTTGTAATATAGTCTGAAGTCAGGGAGCCTGATTCCCCCAGCTCCATTTTTCGTTCTCAAGATTGCTTTGGCTATTCGGGGTCTTTTGTGTTTCCATACAAATTGTGAAATTTTTTGTTCTAGTTCTGTGAAAAATGCCAGTGGTAGTTTGATAGGGATTGCATTGAATCTGTAGATTGCTTTGGGTAGTAGAGTCATTTTCACAATGTTGATTCTTCCAATCCAGGAACATGGTATATCTCTCCATCTATTTGTATCATCTTTAATTTCTTTCATCAGTGTCTTATAATTTTCTGCATACAGGTCTTTTGTCTCCTTAGGTAGGTTTATTCCTAGATATTTTATTCTTTTTGTTGCAATGGTAAATGGGAGTGTTTTCTTAATTTCACTTTCAGATTTTTCGTCATTAGTGTATAGAAATGCAAGAGATTTCTGTGCATTAATTTTGTATCCTGCTACTTTACCAAATTCATTGATTAGCTCTAGGAGTTTTCTGGTAGCATCTTTAGGATTCTCTATGTATAGTATCATGTCATCTGCAAATAGTGACAGCTTTACTTCTTCTTTTCCGATTTGGATTCCTTTTATTTCTTTGTCTTCTCTGATTGCTGTGGCTAACACTTCCAAAACTATGTTGAATAATAGTGGTGAGAGTGGGCAACCTTGTCTTGTTCCTGATCTTAGTGGAAATGGTTTCAGTTTTTCACCATTGAGGACAATGTTGGCTGTG
The DNA here is from genome assembly GCF_965194825.1 of Balaenoptera physalus. Taxonomy (NCBI): domain Eukaryota; kingdom Metazoa; phylum Chordata; class Mammalia; order Artiodactyla; family Balaenopteridae; genus Balaenoptera; species Balaenoptera physalus. The sequence goes on along the minus strand of NC_138886.1, from coordinate 81,888,719 downwards.
GGTTTGTCATATATGGCCTTTATTATGTTGAGGAAAGTTCCCTCTATGCCTACTTTCTGCAGGGCTTTTATCATAAATGGGTGTTGAATTTTGTCGAAAGCTTTCTCTGCATCTATTGAGATGATCATATGATTTTTCTCCTTCAGTTTGTTAATATGATGTATCACATTGATTGATTTGCGTATATTGAAGAATCCTTGCATTCCTGGGATAAACCCCACTTGATCATGGTGTATGATCCTTTTAATGTGCTGTTGGATTCTGTTTGCTAGTATTTTGTTGAGGATTTTTGCATCTATGTTCATCAGTGATATTGGCCTGTAGTTTTCTTTCTTTGTGACATCTTTGTCTGGTTTTGGTATCAGGGTGATGGTGGCCTCGTAGAATGAGTTTGGGAGTGTTCCTCCCTCTGCAATATTTTGGAAGAGTTTGAGAAGGATAGGTGTTAGCTCTTCTCTAAATGTTTGATAGAATTCACCTGTGAAGCCATCTGGTCCTGGGCTTTTGTTTGTTGGAAGGTTTTTAATCACAGTTTCAATTTCAGTGCTTGTGATTGGTCTGTTCATATTTTCTATTTCTTCCTGGTTCAGTCTCGGCAGTTTGTGCATTTCTAAGAATCTGTCCATTTCTTCCAGGTTGTCCATTTTATTGGCATAGAGTTGCTTGTAGTAATCTCTCATGATCTTTTGTATTTCTGCAGTGTCAGTGGTTACTTCTCCTTTTTCATTTCTAATTCTATTGATCTGAGTCTTCTCCCTTTTTCTCTTGATGAGTCTGGCTAATGGTTTATCAATTTTGTTTATCTTCTCAAAGAACCAGCTTTTAGTTTCATTGATTTTTGCTATTGTTTCCTTCATTTCTTTTTCATTTATTTCTGACCTGATCTTTATAATTTCTTTCCTTCTGCTGGCTTTGGGGTTTTTTTGTTCTTCTTTCTCTAATTGCTTTAGGTGCAAGGTTAGGTTGTTTATTCGAGATGTTTCCTGTTTCTTGAGGTAGGCTTGTATTGCTATAAACTTCCCTCTTAGCACTGCTTTTGCTGCGTCCCATAGGTTTTGGGTCGTCGTATCTCCATTGTCATTTGTTTCTAGGTATTTTTTGATTTCCCCTTTGATTTCTTCAGTGATCACTTCGTTATTAAGTAATGTATTGTGTAGCCTCCATGTGTTTGTATTTTTTACAGATCTTTTCCTGTAATTGATATCTAGTCTCATAGCGTTGTGGTCGGAAAAGATACTTGATACGATTTCAATTTTCTTAAATTTACCAAGGCTTGATTTGTGACCCAAGATATGATCTATCCTGGAGAATGTTCCATGAGCACTTGAGAAAAATGTGTATTCTGTTGTTTTTGGATGGAATGTCCTATAAATATCAATTAAGTCCATCTTGTTTAATGTATCATTTAAAGCTTGTGTTTCCTTATTTATTTTCATTTTGGATGATCTGTCCATTGGTGAAAGTGGGGTGTTAAAGTCCCCTACTATGATTGTGTTGCTGTCGATTTCCCCTTTTATGGCTGTTAGTATTTGCCTTATGTATTGAGGTGCTCCTATGTTGGGTGCCTAAATATTTACAATTGTTATACCTTCCTCTTGGATCGATCCCTTGATCATTATATAGTGTCCTTCTTTGTCTCTTGTAATAGTCTTTATTTTAAAGTCTATTTTGTCTGATATGAGAATTGCTACTCCAGCTTTCTTTTGATTTCCATTTGCATGGAATATCTTTTTCCATCCCCTCACTTTCAGTCTATATGTGTCTCTAGGTCTGAAGTGGGTCTCTTGTAGACAGCATATATATGGGTCTTGTTTTTGTATCCATTCAGCCAGCCTGTGTCTTTTGGTGGGAGCATTTAATCCATTTACATTCAAGGTAATTATCGATATGTATGTTCCTATTCCCATTTTCTTAAATGTTTTGGGTTTGTTATTGTAGGTGTTTTCCTTCTCTTGTGTTTCTTGCCTAGAAAAGTTCCTTTAGCATTTGTTGTAAAGCTGGTTTGGTGGTGCTGAACTCTCTCAGCTTTTGCTTGTCTGTAAAGGTTTTAATTTCTCCATCGAATCTGAATGAGATCCTTGCTGGGTAGTGTAATCTTGGTTGTAGGTTTTTCTCCTTCATCACTTTAAGTATATCCTGCCACTCCCTTCTGGCTTGCAGAGTTTCTGCTGAAAGATCAGATGTTAACCTTATGGGGATTCCCTTGTGTGTTATTTGTTTTTTTTCCCTTGCTGCCTTTAATATGTTTTCCTTATATTTAATTTTTGACAGTTTGATTAATATGTGTCTTGGTGTGTTTCTCCTTGGGTTTATCCTGTATGGGACTCTCTGTGCTTCCAGGACTTGATTAACTATTTCCTTTCCCATATTAGGGAAGTTTTCAACTATAATCTCTTCAAATATCTTTTCAGTCCCTTTCTTTTTCTCTTCTTCTTCTGGGACCCCTATAATTCGAATGTTGGCGCGTTTAATGTTGTCCCAGAGGTCTCTGAGACTGTCCTCAGTTCTTTTCATTCTTTTTTCTTTATCCTGCTCTGCAGTAGTTATTTCCACCATTTTATCTTCCAGGTCACTTATCCTTTCTTCTGCCTCAGTTATTCTGCTATTGATCCCATCTAGAGTATTTTTAATTTCATTTATTGTGGTTTTCATCATTGCTTGGTTCCTCTTTAGTTCTTCTACGTCCTTGTTAAATGTTTCTTGCATTTTGTCTATTCTATTTCCAAGATTTTGGATCATCCTTACTATCATTATTCTGAATTCTTTTTCAGGTAGACTACCTATTTCCTCTTCATTTGTTAAGTCTGGTATGTTCTGACCCTGCTCCTTCATCTGCTGTGTGTTTTTCTGTCGTCTCATTTTGCTTATCTTACTGTGTTTGGGGTCTCCTTTTCACAGGCTGCAGGTTCGTAGTTCCTGTTGTTTTTGGTATCTGTCCCCAGTGGCTAAGGTTGGTTCAGTGGGTTGTGTAGGCTTCCTGGTGGAGGGAACTAGTGCCTGAGCTCTGGTGGATGAGGTTGGATCTTGTCTTTCTGGTGGGCACGTCCACGTCTGGTGGTGTATTTTGGGGTGTCTGTGGCCTTATTATGATTTTAGGCAGCCTCTCTGCTAATGGATGGGGCTGTGTTCCTGTCTTGCTAGTTGTTTGGCATAGGGTGTCCAGCACTGTAGCTTGCTGGTCGTTGAGTGAAGCTGGGTCTTGATGTTGAGATGGAGATCTCTGAGAGATTTTTGCCGTTTGGTATTACGTGGAGCTGGGAGGTCTCTTGTGGACCAGTGTCCTGAAGTTGGCTCTCCCACCTCAGAGGCACGGCCCTGATGCCTGGCCGGAGCACCAAGAGCCTTTCGTCCACACGGCTCAGAGTAAAAGGGAGAAAAAATAGAAAGAAAGAAAGAAAGAAAGAGGCTATAATATAGTGAAGTAAAATAAAGCTATTGTAAAGCAAAGCTATACAGACAAAATCGCACCCAGAAGCATATACATATACACTCACAAATAACAGGAAAAGGGGAAAAATTAATATATCCTGCTCCCAAAGTCCACCTCCTGAATTTGGGATGATTCGTTGTCTATTCAGGTATTCAACAGAAGCAGGCACATCAAGTTGTTTGTGGAGTTTTAATCCGCTGCTTCTAAGGCTGCTGGGAGAGAGTTCCCCTTATTTTCCCTGTTCGCACATCTCCTGGGGTTCAGCTTTGGATTTGGACCCGCCTCTGCGTGTAGGTCGCCTGAGGGCGTCTATTCCCCGCCCAGACAGGACGGGGTTAAAGGCGCAGCTGCTTCGGGGGCTCTGGCTCACTCAGGCCGCGGGGAGGGAGGTGTACAGAGGAGGCGTGGGTGAGCCTGTGGCGGCCGAGGCCGGCGTGACGTTGCACCAGCCTGAGGCGGGCAGTGAGTTCTCCCGGGGAACTTGTCCCCGGATCACGGGACCCTGGCAGTGGCGGGCTGCACAGGCTCCCGGGAGGGGCGATGTGGAGAGTGACCTGTGCTCACACACAGGCTTTTTGGAGGCGGCAGCAGCAGCCCCAGCGTCTCACGCCCGTCTCTGGGGTCCGTGCTGATCGCCGCGGCTCGCGCCTTTCTCTGGAGTTCGTTTAGGCGGCACTCTGAATCCCCTCTCCTTGCGCTCAGCGAAACAAAGAGGCAAGAAAAAAGTCTCTTGCCTCTTCGGCAGCTGCAGACCTTTTCCCGGTCTCCCTCCCAGCCAGCTGTGGTGCGCTAACCCCTTCAGGCTGTGTTCACGCCGCCAGCCCCAGTCCTCTCCCTGCGATCCAACCGAAACCCGAGCCTCAGCTTCCAGCCCCGCCCGCCGAGCAGCCAAGCCTCTCGGGCTGGTGAGTGCTGCTCCGCGCCGAGCCTCTGTGCGGGAGTCTCTCCGTTTTTTTTCTCTGCGCCCCTGTTGCTGTGGGGTCTGCGGTGATCGCCGCGGCTCGTGCCCTTCTCTGGAGTTCGTTTAGGCAGCGCTCTGAATCCCCTCTCCTTGCGCGCCGCGAAACAAAGAGGCAAGAAAAAGTCCCTTGCCTCTTCGGCAGCTGCAGACTTTTTCCCGGTCTCCCTCCCAGCCAGCTGTTGTGCGCTAATCCCTTCAGGCTGTGTTCACGCTGCCAGCCTCAGTCCTCTCCCTGCGATCCAACCGAAGCCGAGCCTCAGCTCCCAGCCCCGCCCGCCCCGGCGGGGGAGCAGACAAGCCTCTCGGGCTGGAGAGTGCTGCTCGGCGCCGATCCTCTGTGCAGGAATCTCTCCGTTTTTCCCTCTGCGCCCCTGTTGCTGTGGGGTCCGCGCTGTTCGCCGCGGCTCGCGCCCGTCTCTGGAGTTTGTTTAGGCGGCGCTCTGAATCCCCTCTCCTCGCGCACCAGGAAACAAAGAGGGAAGAAAAAGTCTCTTGCCTCTTCGGCAGCTGCAGACTTTTTCCCGGACTCCCTCTCGGCTAGCTGTGGTGCGCTAACCCCTTCAGGCTGTGTTCACGCGGCCAACCCCAGTCCTCTCCCTGCGATCCGACCGAAGCCCGAGCCTCAGCTCCCAGCCCCGCCCGCCCCGGCGGGTGAGCAGACAAGCCTCTCGGGCTGGAGAGTGCTGCTCGGCGCCGAGCCTCCGTGCGGGAACCTCTCCGCTTTGCCCTCCGCACCCCTGTGGCTGCGCTCTCCTCCGTGGCTCCGAAGCTTCCCCCCTCTGCCACCCGCAGTCTCTGCCCACGAAGGGGCTTCCTAGTGCGTGGAAATCTTTCCTCCTTCACGGCTCCCTCCCACTAGTGCAGGTGCCGTCCCTATTCTTTTGTCTCTGTTATTTCTTTTTTCTTTTGCCCTACCCAAGTACGGGGGAAGTTTCTTGCCTTTTTGGAGGTCGGACGTTTTCTGCCAGCGTTCAGTAGGTGTTCTGTCATTACTCTTGTCTTTGATTACTTGGTTTTATCTTTATCTGTATGTTTGCTATTTGCATTTCTTCAATTGTAAATTTCCTATTCAAGTCCTGTTGAAGGCATAGTGGTTTTTGTAACAAAGAAATTGCATTTATTACTTTTAAGAAGCACGGTTCTTTTCTATCTAGATATCGGATTATTATATCCATATTTTATTTTACTTCTTATATATTTGTTGAAAACTGACTCTTAAATCCATAGGGATTTTTACATACAATGCTTATTTTTAAAAACATAAAAACAACGTTTTTAAAAAATATAGAACATACAGAATTAGATAAAGAAGGAAATAGGGACTTCCCTGGTGGTCCAGTGGTAAAGAATCCACCTTACAATGCAGGGGACACGGGTTTGATCCTTGGTCAGGGAAGTAAGATCCCACATGCCACGGGGCAACTAAGCCTGCATGCCACGACTACTGAGCTCACGTGCCTCAACTAGAGCCCACGGGCCTCAAACTACAGAGCCCGCGTGCTCTGGAACTCACGTGCCACAACTGCAGAGCCCACGCACCCTGGAGCCTGCATGCCACAGCTAGAGAAGAGAAAAACCCGCACACCACAACTAGAGAGAAGCCCACGCACCGCAACAAAAGAGCCCGCAAGCCGCAACGAAAGATCCCGCCTGCCGCAACTAAGTCCCTATGCAGCCAAAAATAAATTAATCATTTTTTTAAAAAAAGGAAGGAAATAAAAATTGTCCTTAATTTTAATACTCAGTGATGAGCACTGTTTATATCTTCTGTACTTCCTTTCAGTCTTTATTCTATATGTGGAAAAAATTTTTTTAAACAAAAACATAATCACAAGGATAGTTTTGTAGGATTTATTTTCATTAAATACATGGAGAGAGTATTTTCAATTCATTAAATATCCTTTGAAACTATAGTTTTTAATGGTTGCATAAAACGAACGTACAACTTCACTAACAGATATTTGGATAATTACTAAATGTTTGTTATTATGTGTAGTATGATAAAAACTTTAGGATAGAATCTTAGAGGTGGAATTACTGGATTAAAGGGCAAGAATACAAATACTGCAAAATAGCTTTCTAGGAAGAGGTGACAATATGCATTCCAACAGAATGTGAACATGTAATCTAACCTCATTTTGCTGGCACTGAGCACTATTATAATTTTAAATTTAAAAAATCTGCTTCTTTGATAGATTGGAGTTATATATTATCATTTTGCTTTGCTGCTGTTTGATAGCAAAGTTGAACATTTATTAGAACATTTGTTTATCATAGTTATTGTTTCTTTGCCTCTGTTCTCCTGTGGAATATGTTTGTATTCTTTTCACACTTTAATATTTATTATTTTGCAATATATTATTCTGGATATTCTTTGGAAACTAAAAATGTACATCAATATAAATATATGTATTCTTAACACCCCAAATTATCTGCTATTAATATTTAAATTTTTTTCAGTCTTCCTTTTCCTTATCTTTTCAAGGAAAAAGTCATCTACTTATGATTTATATGCTCATTATTTTATTTTCTTCATATTTGGAGGATTGCTGAGAATTCTCAGCATTTTATTGACAGCATAAATCTGGATGAGTGGGTGGGGTAGGACCTAAGTCATACTAATCCTTCTCTGATCCAGAATCTGTTTCTTTTCTTTAAAAAGTTTTTGAAATTTATTGCATTCAATGACCCTTGTCTTTCTTGGTTGCTCTTGAAGAGTTTTAGATGTTTTCACTTTTTTCATGTTTTTCTTGTTCATTTCACTGGCTATTGGGGAAAAGAGATTCAATGTTATAGATACAACCCAGAAAGTCTCTTCTCACTCTTATTTTTGTCACCAGGGTAAGGTGAGGATTTGGCGTAAGTTCTGTGAGATGAGCCAATTTTCTACTTCTACCTGCTAAATAGTTTTAGAAATGTTTCTAAATAGTACCCTATTGGTTTGAAATGCTTTCTTTAACCTGTGGTAAATTTTCCTCCTCATCAGAAAATATTTAATTCTATTACATTGTCTGTCAATTCTTGTGCTAATATCCCATTTTTCTATTATATTTTTATTAAATATTCTGAAATACAAAAGGAGAATCTCCTAACTTCATTTGTAAACATTTTACTCTTCATTCATCCCTGTTTGATTTTCTAGGCAATATTTAGAATTGTTTTCTCAATTTCCTTCAAAAATTCTCTTAATTTTTTTATTAAACTTCTTGTAGAACTTTAAGTTATTTTGGAAGCACTGTCAGCATTTATAAACATTTGCATTCTGTGTATTGTCTTCAGATCTTTAATTAATTCTTCCATTGCATGAGATTTTCCATTTAACCCATCAACTTTTTAAAATTTTAATTATTACATTTTCATTCTTAGAAGTTTTCTTTTTTTTCATATCTGCCTAAACAATTTTGACAGTTTCTTGTTATTTGCTCATACTTTCTATACTATTATTTCTTTAGTGATATTATGCATTCTTATTTTATATTCTGCACCCCAAAACTCCAATATCTGCAGGATTTTCATGTCTGACTTTGCTACTTGTTTCTGGTAATTCTTGCTCATGGTGCCTTGTTTCCTTATGTGGTTTACGATTTTTTTTAATCTCAGCTCATGTTTCAAATTCCCCTGGAACCCCTAGAGGATTGAGTGAACATACATTTCTCCAGTAAGGATTTGCTTTTTCTTCTTCCGGGTTCCTGGAATACTACTAACCCAGAATCACTTTAAAAGAAATTCTGGACTTAGGGCTTTTCAGACCAAACATGAGGTATAAATTTAGGCCACAAAGCACTGTGAGAGCCAACTTATGATTGTCATAAATACTCAGGGGAGTTGGGCAGTTTCTGTGATGTCTCCTTTTGGGGCAAGCTTAATTTATTTTTTCACTGAAAGTGGGGACATTTAAGATCCTGACTCTGTGGGCATATTTCTCTTCTGACTTCCCTCTTTGTACACACCCTAGGCTTTAGATCTCATCTTCTGTGGTGCCCTTAAAATATAAGATTTGAGACAAGTACCTCCATCTTCATTCCAAATCAAGATGCTAGGCCACCCATATAGGACATGCGAAGAGAGTATAATATTAGTTTTGCAGGATGTCAAACAGCTACCCTCACTGTGTGGGTAGTGAAGGCTGAAGAGTTGGGGGAGGGATTTTGCAGGGAATGAGTCATTGGTGTATCCTTATGGGGGAGGGAAGTGCCCCTTGGCCTCACGTCAAGAGGGGAGGGTTGGTGAGAACCACTAGGAGAGTTTGACCCATGTCCCCTGTGGTTTAGGAGCCACAGGGCCTAGTGTCTGCTTTGTGTTCTTTGAGTCCATTCTGGCTCCTAAATATGGTTGTTCTGAGAGTCGTCCTCTGTCCACACCGAGATGACCACTTTCCATAGGCTGATGTGTGCCAATTGCTCTGAGGCCTTAAGAATGCCAACTACTAGAAAGGAATACAAACATTTCATTTTCTTTAAAAATAGCATTAATAAAATGATTTTTTGATAAACATGAGTTCAGTGTCCCTACAGATCTGTGGATTCTTATCAGCTTGATACAAAAAGTAGCAAATGTGGACAGAACATGTTCCCTCCACTTTGGAAGCTGATTCATTGGAATTAGAGAGGTTTAGCCTCTCAATGAACCCATAAAACGTTTTTATTGTTACAGAAAAAGCATTCAATCTCATTGAAAGGAGAATATATAACATCGCATCTGGGAAGAAAATTAGATGTGCTAAAGCTTGTATGGTGATGGAAATGATAATTTTTTATTAACAAATTGTCAGCATGGGGCACATTCCTTCAATTTTCAGCAATTTGAAATCCCAGCATTAATCAGCTTTCGTTAAATGCCACCCACTGTTCGTACAGCAGCGAGGAAGGCAGTAATGAAAAATTGAAAAACTAGCATTAGATCAGAGATCATGCCAGCTACAGAATCTTTATTTTATGTGAAGACCTTTTTTTATTATTCTGGAATTGGGCAAAACATGCCATGTCCTCATCAAATGACTTCTGTGAGTGCTTTCTTTCAGAACAATAAATGGTGCTAATAAGTTGGCCGGCCTCCCACCAACTAGACCTTTGATATATGTTGTGTGAGCACATTAATAACAAATTAGAATAAGAGAAACATAGGGAGTGTTCCCCACTCATAATTGTCTTTTTCTGTAACACAAAATAAATCAAACTATCACGTTGCTTCCAGGAAGCCTAAACCATTTATAAAACAACAACTTTGTTTTTTGTAAATTGGTTTAATTTATCCATTTTTAATTGCTTATTAGGTTCCTACAGTGTGCAAGGTGCTACAGGGACTAAACAGATGCATAAAAATGGCCCTGCTGTGAAAGAGCTCACAGTATCCACATACACTTCATTGTTTGGTCCACAAGTTTTACTTCCTCTGTATTCTTGTTCTATATACTTCCTCTATATTTTTGGTCTATTGAATAAACGTGCCAATATTCTTCAGATGTGAATGTGACACTGCTTACTCTTCTGTCTGTAAGATGTTGCTTTGTGCTTTTTTTCTAGAATTAAGGCTAAGGACTGCCAGTTCATCACTTCTGGTGTTCTCCGTCTCCCTTGGTACCAAACTATATACATTTTCAGAAAGACTTCTCAAGGCTAAATAGTATATAGACTGTCACCTAGAGGGAGAACAAAGTAGATTGATAAGTACCCAGTACTGTGACCTGGACCACTTTGTTATTGGCTATTACCATGAGTAGTTCCAAGGAGCAAACAAGAATGTGAAATGGAAGTTCAATCATTTGTGATTCAAAGAAAAGAGAGCCAACCTGTGGACTGTTCTCAGTAGAGTGGTTTAGTAATTTGTGATGAAAACCTCAAACAGGAAGTCTTAAGTTGGAGTTCATGGCTGCTTCAGAGAATCTATGAACTTCCTGAAACTATAAATAACATTTTATATTTAAGAAGCTGTGTGTTTTGTTGAGATAATCCATAGCTTTCACTGGATTCTTCAAGACAGTCATGAATCCCTAAAATAGTTATGAACTATTAGTCTAGGTCAGGGGTTGGTGAATTTTTTCTGAAAAGTAAGAGATAATAAATATTTTAGGCTTTGAAGAACATACAGTCTCCATAAATAAGTGAGTGTGGCTGTATTCCAATGCAACTTTATTTTCAAAAACAAGATGGCCCAGGGGCCATAGTTCTCCCACCTCTGGTTTAGGCTATGATTTGGTAAGACAGAACTTTCAAACTACTGTGCTGAAGTACATCCAAGTTTTCCTTTTTATATAAATCATATTTAACATGTGAATTTTATTTATTTAATTTCATTTTTTCTTTCTTATCGAAGTATAATTTACATGGGATAAAAAGAACAAATCTTAAGCCAACTCAATGAATTTTTGCATGTGTTTACACCCATGTAACCACCACCCACATCAAGATATAGACTATTTCCATCACTCCAGAGGATCCCTCATGTTCAGCTTTAGTCATAATCTTCTCCCTCCCCCAGAAGTAACCACTCTTCTATCATCATAGCTTAATTTTACCTTTCCTTGAACTTCATTTAAATGAGACTGTGGGGCTTCCCTGGTGGCGCAGTGGTTAAGAGTCTGCCTGCCACTGCAGGGGACACGGGTTTGAGCCCTGGTCTGGGAAGATCCCACATGCCGCGGAGCAACAAAGCCCGTGTGCCGCAACTACTGAGTCTGTGCTCTAGAGCCCGTGAGCCACAACTACTGAAGCCCGCGCCTAGAGCCCGTGCTCCACAGCAAGAGAAGCCACCGCAATGAGAAGCCCACGCACCGCAACGAAGAGTAGCCCCAGCTCGCCGCAACTAGAGAAAAGCCCGCGCACAGCAACGAAGACCCAAGGCAGCCAAAAATAAATAAACAAAATAAAATAGATTTAAAAAAAAAAAAAAAAAATGAGACTGTGGAGCAGTGTGCAGTTTTTTGTGTGTGCTTGGCTACTTTCACTCAACATAATGTTTTGAGATTCATCTGTGTTTTTGAGCACACAGATTTTTAATATAGATATCCTGGTTGATTTATAATATTGTTGTTCCTAAAGACCCTTCTTTATTAACTAGCAAGAATTTCTTGGTCCTTTTGGTGTTTGTAGTGCCAGACTAGTGGCCACAAGAAGATGCAGAATTCCTGTTTCCACCTTCCCACCACTTGAAGTGAATCCACAAACACAGAAATTGCAATTCAGGAACTCCTAGTTCCAAATAACATCAACAAATTGAAGCATGAGCTCTGAGTACTGTTTCTCATTGGAGAAAGTAAAGGTCTAAACCTTTCATGAGTTTAATGAGTGAGGGCTCTCTTTACCCTCAGGTCAGTAGTATAAATTTAAAACCAATTGGTTTTATACTATCATTGGCCCATAGAATCATGAGGAAGTTTCTAATGTCCTTTAATCCAGTGCTTCTCAGACTTTTATGTGCATACAAATCCCTGGGGGTTTTGTTAAAATGCAGATTATGACTCAGTTGGTCTGGGATGTGGCCTGAGAATCATCCCGCAGAGCCCTGATGTTGCTTGCTTGTAAAACATGCTTTGAGTAGCAGGACTCTCATCTAGTAATCATTACTGATGTGGTTTAGACCAGAGACGATGGTATTCAAGGGCGGTGACAGTGCAAACTCAGAGAGAAATGAGATATTTATGAATGGAAATGGCTAGGAGTTGCTGAGAAACTGAAATAGTACATGAGGAACAGAAGATTCCAAATTAGATAAATGATGGTAGCTCTGGATATCTATCCAGATTATTATCCAGCTCTGGATTGCTTCTGGGCCTGAGTCTTTTGCAGCCATGGAAACTTAAGAATTTTGTTTCCTGCTGGAGCAACATATATTTTCCACCATCCTTATGTCTAAACTTTCAAGGTCTGAACACTCTTTGTCTTCCTCTATTGGGTTTATTGTGGATTTTTTCCTCAAGAAAGGCCTGCACTCTCTGTATCATAATAGTTAACTAGTTAGTTCTCATGATGTTACCTAACCACCTCTACTTTTTTTTTTTTTAATTGGGGTATAGTTGTTTTACAGTGTTGTGTTAGTTTCTACTGTACAGTGAAGTGGAGTTCCCTATGTTATACAGCAGGTTCTCATTAGTTATCTGTTTAATACATATTAGTGTACACATGTCAATCCCAATCTCCCAATTCATCCCACCCCTCTCCAGGTTCCTCAAAAAACTAAAAATAGAATTACCATATGATCTACTTTTTTTTCATTGAAGTATAGTTGATTTACAGTGTTGTGTTAGTTTCTGCTGTACAGCAAAGTGATTCAGTTATACAAATATATACATATTCTTTTTCTTATTCTTTTCCATTATGGTTTATTACAGGATATTGAAGATAGTTCCCTGTATTATACAGTAGGTTGTTTATCTATTTTGTATATAGTAGCTTGTATCTGCTAATCCCAAACTCCTAATTTATCCCTCCCCCAGCCCCTTTTCCCTTTGGTAACCATAAGTTTGTTTTCTATGTCTGTGAGTCTGTTTATGTTTCATGAATCAGTTCATTTGTGTCATATTTTAGATTCCACATATAAGTAATATCATATGGTATTTGTCTTTCTCTTTCTGACTTACTTCAGTTAATATGATAATTTCTAGGTCCATCCATGTTGCTGCAAATGGCATTATTTCATTCTTTTTTATGGCTGAGTAGTATTCCATTGTAACCACCTCTACTTTCATGTAGTAAATATTGGCATAACATTTGCTTTTAGATTGTTAACACATTTTTAGGGCTTATGATCTTCAAATGGACCCACATCTATCACATCCTCCACTACTGTTTTGTTAAGTAGATATTGCTTCATTGCAACATGACCCTCCTGCAATAGGCAGATCTTTTTACAAAAACATGTGATTTCGTTGATTTTCATCTCTTGCTTCAGGTTGCCCACAATCATCTCCAGGAGCTATTGTTCACAACAGCTCATGTTCATGCATGGGTTACCTCTTCACTGAGCCCAAACACACACACATATTACTTATTTAGAAACCTCATTTACACAATGATTATGATTACTCATCCCACATTTTATAACAAGCCCCTGCTAGTAGTAACAGGTTGTACAGCACTTTTGTCTATGATAGCCTTCCTCCCCCTCTCTATAATTCCAAAGCCCTGTTTTCAGATGTTTACATAAATAATATATCCAGCACAAAGTCTTTCTTAGTTCTGTCTTTTAAAAAATTGTGTGTATTTGAAAAATTCCCTGCATATTGAATGATATTTGTAACATACAGACAATTTAAAAGATAATTGTAAAGTAAAAAGACTAATCGGAAATCACTCATCTATCTACCAACTATCCTAAGAAATAGAATATCATCCATTGCATATAAATCCTCTGTGCACATCACCCTGCCTCTGTAATAGAGACCATCAATTGCCTGGCATTTATGAGAATTATTGTCCTGTTTTTACTTATAGTGTTACCATATATGCATGCAGCCTTAAAAATAGCTTCATTCTGCCTCTTTAAAAATTTTTGTAACTGGAATCATTCTGTACATATTATTTTGTGATTTGATCCTTTTGTTTAATATTGTTTGTGAGATGCATTGATGTTAGAGCATATGGTTATGGTGCCTTCATTTTAATTAATATATAGTATCCCATTGCATTAATACATGACAGTTTTTGTATTTATCAGGTCTATTATTGATGGACATTTAGGTTGTCCAATTTTGGCTTATTGCAAATAATGCTTCTACGAACAAATAGAGAAAACTTGGAAATGAATGTTATTTGGGGAGGAAACATTTGAGTGTGTTCTTGGCTATACAGTTTGAAGTGCTTTGGGATATATAAGTGGAGATGTTGAGTATGTATAACGATATAGGACTCTGGAGCTCAGAGCAGGATCTGCCTGGAGATGGAAGCTGGAGAAGCTATGGCCATGGTTGACATCCAGAGAGAGATTATAGTATGAGGGGAGAAGAGGCTCTTGCCTTTAACCTTGACAAGCACCAGTAGTCAATGATAAGATAGAGGAAGCCGAGTCTGAAAAAAAGAATGAGAAGGAATAGCCAAAGTGATATGAGGAAAACCAGAAGAATGTCGGTTGTTTTAAGAAATAAAAAAAAAATTTTAAGAAACAGGCCGTGGTTAACAGTGTCCAGTGCTGCTTAAAGTACACATAAAATGGGGATTTTAGCATGTTTGTTGGATTTAGCTACTAACAATCATTAGTGACCTTCATGAGAATTGTTTTGGGGGAGTGACAGAGTAAAAACCCACATTGGCATAAAATGATAAATGAATGGAAAATAAGAAAATGGAGATAGAAAATAGAAATTTTTGTCTAGAAGGGCAGGAAAGAAAGATAAAGTGATCACTGGATAGGAACATGAGGTCAAAGGAGGCTTTCGGTTTTTCATCAATGAGACTTTTTTTTATATATAAATTTATTTATTTATTTTTGGCTGCGTTGGGTCTTCGTTGCTGCGCGTGGGCTTTCTCTAGTTGCGGCGAGCGGGGGCTATTCTTCGTTGCGGTGCGTGGGCTTCTCATTGCAGTGGCTTCTCTTGTTGCAGAGCATGGGCTCTAGGCACACAGGCTTCAGTAGTTGTGGCATGCAGGCTTGGTAGTTGTGGCTCACAGGCTCTAGAGCGCAGGCTCAGTAGTTGTGGCGCATGGGCTTAGTTGCTCTGCGGCATGTGGGATCTTCCCAGACCAGGGGTTGAACCCGTGTCCCCTGCATTGGCAGGCGGATTCTTAACCATTGCACCACCAGGGAAGTTCCACATCAATGAGACTTGAACATGTTCAAATTCTGGTGAGAAGGATCCAGTTAAGACAGAATAATTGGATATATAAGATAGAAAATGTATAGGTGACAGCATATGGTTCTGGAAAAGACTGGAGTTGATGGGATCCAAAGATGTATAATTGGCTTTTTTTTTTTTAACATCTTTATTGGAGTATAATTGCTTTACAGTGGTGTGTTAGTTTCTGCGTTATAACAAAGTGAATCAGCTATACATATACATATATCCCCATATGTCTTCCCTCTTGCGTCTCCCTCCCTCCCACCCTCCCTATCCCACCCCTCTAGGTGGTCACAAAGCACCTAGTTGATCTCCCTGTGCTATGCGGCTGCTTCCACTAGCTATCGGTTTTACATTTGGTAGTGTATATATGTCCATGCCACTCTTACTCAGCCATAAAAAGAAACGAAATTGAGTTATTTGTAGTGAGGTGGATGGATCTAGAGTCTGTCATACAGAGTGAAGTAAGTCAGAAAAAGGAAAACAAATACCGTATGCTAACACGTATATATGGAATCTTAAAAATAAAAAATGGTCATGAAGAACCTAGGGGCAGGACAGGAATAAAGACGCAGACCTACTAGAGAATGGACTTGAGGACATGGGGAGGGGGAAGGATAAGCTGTGACAAAGTGTAACTGGCTTTTGAAAGGAAGAGAAATGCTAAACCAATGAAGGAGGAGTGGAGAAAGATGAAAAAATACATGAAAGGACATGGTAGTGGAGTGTTGAGCATGAGGTAGGAGGTAAGATCATTGGCTATGAGGAAAAGGGAAGCTGGAGCTATAAGGACATGTCTAGAGAAGAATGACATGGGTTTGAAAGCCATTCCAAAGAGTGTAGTGTGTTGGCCAGACAAATGTTAACAGGTTGCTGATCATTTGTTTAAAGTGTCAGTATATCGTGTGCCTTGTTCCAGTGCAAGGCCAGAGAATGTGGGTAACAATTTATGTGGATTCTGAGTATGACAGACAAGTGAGATAGGATTTTGGGATACTGGCTAGATTACCAGTGAAATGGTAGATCGTGGGATTTAAGCAATAAGAGAATAAAGTGAGTCTTTTGTGTATATATAGATACTTGCATGATATGCTGCAGTCAACACTGATTCCCCAAAAGGTCTTGCTGCTGTCAGGAGTTATGCACTACATCCATCATAACTGTACTAAACATATTTCATATGTAAATAAATATGGGACATCTGGCCCTTGGGTAAAAAACATGAATAAAATGAAGAAATTAGAAGACTGGTGGTAGGAGTGAAAGCAAGACAGGTATGTGGAGGCCCTGATGAGACGGAAGAATGGTCATGGTGGGAGTAATTAGAAAAGTAGTTATAAGATGGGAGGAAAAGAAGTTGGGGTCTAAATGAGGGATGCCCTAGTTAGTAATTTCAGGGTATGACAAGGTCCAAGGCCGTCCTATTGGAGTAGGTGGCTAATGGGGTGCAGAGGAGAAGATCATAAGTTATAAGGAGAAGATCATAAGTTATAAGGTCAAGAACCCAAGGTCAAGGTGTTAGAGGGGTCACTGACTGGGCTACTGAAGTCACCCAGGATATTGTCAGGACTTAGGGTGAAGAAGAAGACTGTGATTGTGTACTAAGTCTTTCATGAATGGTGGTGAATGAGGGACAAGGAAAGTTAATGTGTAACAGCAAGGGTGGTAAATGATAACTAAGAGGAAGGGGAGAGGCTGTCATGCATGATGTGAGGGGAGGTGATAATTGTTGGCAAGCGATGATGGGGAGCACAGAGGACAAAAAAATCTCTGTCCTGATTTTGAGCTACATGTCAGTGAGAGAATGAACAGTCTGCACTTATGAGGGGTGTAGGAAAATATTTGCAGCCAGGGTTGGGGGAGGTCTCCCTTAAGGCAAGGCAGAGGGATTAAGCAAAGAACATATACATTCATAGAGGATTTAGTGTTTGGAGCAGTATTTCCATAGAGCTCAGCTCAGGGGTTTAGATGGGGTAGGGCAGGAGTGGGCTGAGTCCAGGGCCCAGAAGTACCAAGCAGAAGGGATGAGGGTGGAGGAGAGAATGGATGGCCAGAGATGCATTCTCTGGGTATTCCTGGTGAAAATGCAAGGTGGGTTTTCAGTTAATCTCTTTGAAATGAGGGGGCAATCGGAGATGGACTTCTAAGAGAAGTCATGTCCAGATGACTTCTCTTAGATGATGTTGGTCTAAGAAGCTGCAGTTTCTGCACTCACTTGGCCTTCAGTGGTGTTCTTCTAGGCTGCAATCCTGCAGCCAGCATGGGATGCTGTAAAACCCTTACTGTTATTCAGCCTTATAATCAAAATTCCTGGTTATGATTGGTTTCAGCTTTTATATCGTATATCTGACTTACTTGTCATAAGTTGGCTGGGATCTATTGATATAATAATGCAGCCATATACTTCCATAGTGTTTACAGACTTTAGAACAATTTTAAGGTACTTTCAGTCAAGCACATAATCCCATATAATGCCATGCATTTTACTTTTATAAAAACAAAGTTTTCTCTTATGGTTTCTTCACAATTAAAACTAGGAGAATTTTTTTTTTTAGTTTTTTTGATGTGGACCATTTTTAAAGTCTTTATTGAATTTGTTACAATATTGCTTCTGTTTTATGTTTTGGTTTTCTTGGCCGTGGGGCATGTGGGATCTTAGCTCCCCGACCAGAGATCAAACCCGCACCCCCTGCGTTGGAAGGCGAAGTCTTGTCCCAACTCTAAGACAATTTTATTGTGGGTTAATAATTTTTGTAAGATCAATTGGTTTATCAAGTGGAAACAAAAAACACATTGAGGGGATTTAAGATGTGAAAAATAAGCTTGGGGAGTGAGAGGCAAGGTGTACCCTTTGTCAGTTTTCAGTGATCCTGAATGGGTGAAGTTGAAACTAATTTTAGCAGGTGGTTCTTCATGCTTCATTTTTCATGCTTCATTCTCTAGACTTGATGATGGCTTCCCTCCATTCTTTATTTTTCCACTTTTAACATAGTGTTCCTCAGTGCAAGAGTCTATATTCTCCCATTTAGCTTTGTGACTTTTCGAGATTAGGTGGAAGTGGCAGATATTGTGAACAGTTGGCTGGTTTGGCCTTGGAAGTAGCAAAGGAGGTAGAAATAGCATGAAGTGTTGAAACTTAGCGTCTTGCAGATGCTCAAGCTTGAGTGAGCTACGTAACAGCTCCTGAACCCCATTTTCCTCCCTGTTAACAATGAAAGTTATAATATTCATTTACTTGGAACAAGATAGGCATTCAATAAGTGTGAGGCTTTCATTTCTTTTCTTCCTCTTAGCTGAACAATAGTTTACACTTGGCCCTCAAGTGAAGTTTGAAAGTATAGGAAGGATATAAAGAGGTCTTTTGTCCAAGGCAAACTAACCTTGGTAGTGGGCAAGTCTTAAAGAATGTGATGTGTTTTATTTTACACTTTCTGGATATCTGATACTAGTTTGGGCAGATAAATGTTTTTAGAGAGCTAACAACATTTTAATATCATTGTAAGTATATTGAAGTACACAAAATTAAATAAGGGGTTTGAAAGTTGATGCCATATACCAAGAGATTAATCGTTTGAGAAATGCAGAATTCTTTGGCCAGATGAAGCAAAAAATTTTTCAGAATTTGTCACTGAGATGTTCTTTTTATGGGAAGAAAAAGGACATAATTCTTTGTAGTTTTAATGGAATGATACCACCAAGTATATTTGTGTAGATGCATCCTCTCTCCTTTCCTTTAGCAGACACACTGATTATCAAGTGCTCTGTTGCTGTATATTAAGTAGAGTGTCTTTAAACAGCATTTTGATGAAAGGATCTTTAATATTGTTCATCTCCTTTTATCGCACAGACTAACTCAATATTTCTTGCAGTCCCTTTCAGAGGCTTTACAGATGGTGTGAAAAAAAGACTCAGAATTGCTTCTTTTTAAATTTCCTCTGTTGATTGTTTTATAGTTATGGAGTTATGGTTCACAGTTTGTTTTTTAAAGGATTCTTATTTCTTTAAACAAGAATGATGAATTTGGGGAAAGAGTTTTCTCAAGCAAAAAGTTGGTCACTTTATGGAAACTTTAAGGAAATACTTACATAAATTTAATACTTAGAATGTGCGTAAAGAGAAATCCATTGATACCATTAAAATCAATATATTTCCTTTTCCTTCTGTTGATAAGTTTTATAGGAATTTTCACACCAAGATTTCTAAGTGATGTGTTTGAAGGATTGTTTCATCAATTCAGTAGAGAAATGTCATCTTGCCCTTGTTTCTGAATGACATTTTAACCTCACTAATTAAGCAACCTCCATCACTATTCAGTGAAGCTCTCTTGAGAGTAAAGGGCCTTTGATTAGGGAAACTCTCTAATTGGATAGGACCTCTCATCATAAAACAGTCAAAACATATTGATTATAGTTTTACCATTAGGACTTCCATTGCTTAAAACAAATGGCTTATAACAAGAATTAGATTGACCTAAGTCAATTTTAGCCTGGAGATATTAGGAACCATTAAAAAAAAGATCAAGTAATCTTAGCATTCCAAGAGTCTATGGAAAGAGGGTGGGCTTTTGATTCATGATAGCAAAAATAAATGTTGTACAGTCGATTTTAGGTTTTAACATAATAGCAATCCTCCAATGATTACTAATGTCTAATACTCCTTTTCTTTATGTCTCTCAACTTACATTTAAACATTTTTATTATGAAAATATTTATGCACGAAAGAATACACAAAAGAAGAACTGTATAATGAATTCCCATGTATGTCACCCAGCTTCAATAATTACCAATATTTTTTCAATCTTATGTCATCAATCTTCTCCCCTTTTTGTTTGTTTGCTGGAATAATTTAAAGCAAATCCCCCATATATCATTTCACCCATAAACACTTTAGTATTCACCTCTGTCAATCTGTTTTTATGCTGTTAGAATAACTGTAAATGCTAAAACTTACATAGTGCTTTATAGTTCTAGACTGCTTTATACCATTAGGTTATCACAAAAATTTGATAGGTGTTATCACCACTATTTAGCAGATTTTTAAAAAGAGGTTTTGAGTGGTTAAATGACATTATCAGGGGCTACTAAATAGTGACAATGTGTTTCAATCCTGGGTCTCATAAATATATGTCAGTTTTATACTCTGTAGCAGATATGACCATACCAAGTAAAAGTCTATTCCTTGGATATTTGACTTCAACTGCTCTGGGCAGAGGCTCCCTTCGTTTGGTCTTATGATACCTGTGGACCAACTAAAGAGTGAGCATAGCCAGAGGGAAGTGGCCATTAGAGATGTGTGTCAAGCATGTCTTTTTATTCTGTTGTTTTGACATCTGGGGCTTTGCTGACCCTGGAGAGACTGCCCTTCTGAGGGCTCCAATTCCTAGAGATAGTAAAGGACTCACTTGCAAGTGTGACTTGCATATGCAAACCAACCAATGCAATGCCCATATTCCCCAACCATCTCCTTTACCTAGCTCTTACACTCCAGGCCACTATCTGCAAATCCTAACCACCCCAAGGCCAGGTACCCAACTAGGGACAGCCCCTGTGCCCTAGAGCCCACCAAAATTATTCACTCCAGCCCATCCTAAACCTGCTTACTCTGTCTCACCCATTCCTTCCAGTGGAAACCACAATAAAAGCTCTTGTCCACATTTTCCCCTCACTCCTTTGCCTTCGTGACCCTGGTGCCAGTGTGGTGTGGCATGACCCCTCCTCTTGGGAATGTAACAAACTCTGTTTTCAGTGGCAGTCATCTCCTGATCTGTTGGCCTTGCCATATCTGGATAATAATAAAATCTACATTTTAAAACAAGATGGTAAAGGCTGAGTAAACATTCTGGGACTTAATATCAAGGCTTACTGCTGGAAGATCTGACAAGCTTAGTTGGAAGAGGTGACAGTCCTAGGTCGGGTAATTGGGTTGGAGATCAAACTCTAAAAGAATAGCAGAAGGGGATGGCAGTGAGGTCAACAGCACGTGAAAGGCATCATAATTGAATGGCAATAGGCAATTATTCAGTTATCTTGCTAGCTTCCCAAGATGGGCTGAATTCCAGGGGGAATTATATTTTTTCTTAGGTATGCATATCATCTCAGGTTGAATACATTCCCCTAGGACTGTAGGAAGGCAGTGTTCCCTCACACCCTGATGTTGATACCTCCCCAATAGTTCTTCCCTTAGGCCCCCATTCCTGCATATCCCATCCAGTCTTGCAATAGTCAACAGTGAATGTTTATATCTGAGGTTTTCAGTACCTGACTCTACCTCAAGTGTTTCCTCTTCTATGAGACTCTAGTTCTCAAGCTAACTCTGGCATTTCCAGCTCAGTTTCCATCTTGAGTAGAATTTTAGATCAGACACCAAAGATCCTTATAAATCCAACATCCTTATTTTACATATGAGGAAACTGAGCTTCAGAGCGGTAAAGGACTGGTCCTAAGAACATAGGCTGCAAAAAGGTAAAGGCCTTTTGACACTAAGGTACACATTCTTTTACTATGTTGACAACTTTTGGTAAAATTTGACTTCTATTCAATATAGACCCTATTTCACAATAACAAGTTCTGGTCGACTATCAGTTACTGGGCTGTAGCACAATCAATATAACAAATATTTATTTAAATAATCAAGAAATTAGTTACTTCCTTATGAAAAAATGTTCTTATAATGGTTTGTGTCATATTTCAGTATAATACTTAAACTCTGTAATATGCTAGGTTTTTCTTTATGATTTTTTCTTACATACACACAAATGTAGTCACAAACACCCACAAACACACAACATACACACATCCTACACCTGAAGACTCACTCTCCTATTGCCTAAAAAAAAAAAAACCTCCTTAACTTAACCTATCTAGATGGATGGGGCAATAAATTAATAGTTCATGTGTTAAAATACTTAGCAATAACTCATTCATTTTAATATGAATTGATTTTGAAATAATGTCCTAAAAGTATGCTGTCAGTTTAAAGAGGTGTTTTATTATTTTGTACTGGTTCTGGGAAATATATGATTAAAGCTTCATTATTCAGTAGTGAATTCAGTTTTCCAAGATGTAATCATGGACTCAGGACCCATGTGCCTGTGTCAACTAATAAAGCAATCTGGGCATGATAAGGGAGATTCCTGAGGTCAGTGATTCTCAAACTAAAGAGGCATGGGAGTCACCTGGGGGGCTGTTAAAGCACGGATCACTGGGCCCTACCTTCAGAAGTGCTAGGGTGGGCTCCAGGCATTTGTATTTCTAACAAGTTACTGCTGGTTCAGGAACCACATTTGGAAAGCTGCTACCTTAGGTAATCATTCAACTGAAAAGCATACAAAAAGAGGGGCTGGTGGGAGTTTCCTGGTTCCTTCAGAAGCAACTCATGGGCTTGCAGTCTTATACCAAGTAGACAATGTTATTACTTACTATCTTGCCTGTGACCTTACTATGACCTGAAATTTTCTAGGTCACAGTAGTAACTCAAGTCAGACAAATACGTGTGAAAAATACACCAATAGCACCAGCTGCTAGAATAGAGACACAATTACCTGCAAGCCTTCATGCTTTAAAACAATCAGACAGGTTTTATATGTTCTGTAATTTGAGGGTGACAGGTGGTTCCATATTTTTTGTACTATCAATTTGTAAGAAATGTGAAAATATTTTTGATAAACCTATAGGCTATCCTGTAATTTAGGTGTTACTAACATGATCTAAGGTAGTGCTGCTTCTACTGTAATCTGCCTTTGACCATATATACTATTGCTGATTTTAGTGTGTTGATATTGTAGATCCTCCTTATTCATGGATTCCGTATTTGAAAATATGCCAACTTGCTAAAATTTATTTGTAACCCCCAAATCAATACTGTGGTGCTTTCCTGGTCATTTATGGACATTTGCAGAGAGGTGACAAATTTGAGTTGCCCAAGGTGCATGTTCTCAGCTGGGATCCAATAGGGTGAGGTTCTGCCCTCTTGTTTCAGCTCTCCTACTATAAGGAAGTAACCTTTTCATGGTCCATTTAGTGCCGTGTTTTTCACATTTTTGTGCTGCTTATTAGTGATCTTGCTATTTAAAATGGCCTCCAAACATACTACTAAAGTGCTGTCTAGTATTCCTGAGGGCAAGAGGGCTGTGATGTGCCTTGTAAGAAAATATGTGTCAAATTAGCTTCGTTTGGGCATGAGTTGTAGTTCTGTTGGCCATGGGTTCGGTGTTAGTGAATCAATAATATATATTAAGTAAAGTGTCTTTAAACAAAAACACACATAAAACAAGGTTATGTATTAATCAGTTGACAAAAATGTTATGACCAGATGCTCGCAGGAATCTAACCCTGTATTTCCTTAAGAGCAATGACTGAGTATTTGCTAATCCAGTGTTTGCAGCAGCTTCACAGAACACAACTACCATGAATAAGGAAAATCAACATGGCTTGGATTTGCTGAGGGTACCACGCTTAGTGAATTTTGTTCATCCGTTGATTAAATTTACTAATTCATTTCATGTTATTAGCACTGTTTGTTCACTGCTCAAGTATAGTATTAAAATGCAGACTTTCCACCATAAAAAATTTAAAATGTCACTCAGGTGACTTCAGAGATCTGCTCAAGTACGTGGATCAGGGAATATAGTATGATACTTCACTGATTTTTTTTTCCTTCCTTAGTCTCCACAAAATAGAAGTATTTGGCTGCCTTGCTCTTACCGCCAGGAGTGTGGACTTCCTGGCCCTGCAATGTCCACACCTTCGGGCCCTGAATATTGGGAGAGTCCCCGAGGTTTCTGAGGCCTGCCTGGTCAGGAGCCTAGAGAACTTATGAGAAGTAACTGCACTTAATGTTGCTGGCCTCAAAATGGTGAGACTTCTTGGACTCAGACTGACTTTTTCATTGGTTTCCATGTTCCTAAGTTTTCAGAACATAAAGCCAATAATGCTTCCATGTCTTTCCCACCTCATCGTGAAGTAGTGCTCTGAAATGTGCACTTTAGGGGGGAAAGAATCCCAGAGTACCTGTGTGATAGAAAGGGTTTGGACACTGCTCCATTTCTTCTACTCAAGAGAAGAAATATTTGAAACTGTTTTCCTGAGGAAACATTGCTATTTGGTTATGGAATAGGTAGGCAATAGTTCTAAAAGTTGACCTATTAACTGGATCTTTTGCCACTTTTCTAACTGAACTAATATTTCCAATAATTCAATAAAACTGTTAAACAAATAAGAGATAATGATAACAGCTATTATTTATTGAGCCCCTTCCATGTTCCAGGAACACTTATTACACACATTATTTCATCAGCTTCCCATCTTCCCTGTGTGAGAAGTAGCATTGTCCGCAATTTACAGGTAGAGTCATTGAGGTTCTGGGAGTTGAAAGAGGAATGGTACAGGACCCAGGTTTGCTGGTTTCCCCCCCACTGTATTCACTTGGCTTCTGTCTATGTGGAAGGAGAAGGGAGTCTGTCTTCTCCCTCAGATATGACAATGGGACAGGCTGATTCTCACAAATTAAATGTTGATTGCAATTCTGTGAATTTGGAGTGGATAGTACTTCTGCTGAGAACAGATTGTTATCATGCTTTTTTTTTTAAATTAATTAATTAATTAATTTTTGGCTGTGTTGGGTCTTCGTTTCTGTGTGAGGGCTTTCTGCAGTTGCGGCGAGCGGGGGCCACTCTTCATCGCGGTGCGCGGGCCTCTCACTGTCGCGGCTTCTCGTTGCGGAGCACAGGCTCCAGACGCGCAGGCTCAGTAGTTGTGGCTCACGGGCCCAGTTGCTCCGCGGCATGTGGGATCCTCCCAGACCAGGGCTCGAACCCGTGTCCCCTGCATTAGCAGGCAGATTCTCAACCACTGCGCCACCAGGGAAGCCTGTTATCATGCTTTTTGATACTGGTTGATTAGGAGCCAGTGAAAAGATGTTCTGACATAAGCAGTTGAATTACAATTTTTATGTTCTCCGTTTTCTCTTCTACTAGGTTCATCTTGGGCTCTGAAGTGTTCTTGCCTTAAACTGAATGAATTATTGAGAGAAGAACAATACTACATTTCTTCTTTTTAATCAAAATGTCATGTCTTTGAAAGGAATTCTTCTTTAGAAGTTGACAGTCTGCTCTTAGCTTGCTTGACGAAGTGTTTAGGTATGTTTGGGGAAGTCTTTCACAAACTCAAAATTTTGGGAAGAAATCAGCTTTCATTCTTAGCCTCTTTTCACTCAGAACAGCAAACTCACACAACAGCAGTAGCTTAATCTTACTCAATTTCTAGGCATTCACTTCTAATCCATGAAGAACTCCTAAATTAGCATTATATGTACCATGTTGGATTACTCAATATCCTAAATAAGATGATGGATGCCATACAAGGGCAGAGCCTATTGCTTAAATTATTTGAGTCTAATTTAATAAATGCTGTATTACTATCGTATTTGAGTTTCCTTTGTTATTAATCTAAGCACTCTCTGATTTATATATTCAAATGGGGATTCTGTAGATTCTGGCACTAAGACAGACATGCAAGAGCACAGATTTGGAGCCCAGCCCCAAAAGGTCTTTGGGGCTCTAAGTGTTGATCATGAAGCAAAGCGCAGTTCCTGATACGTGGCCAGTGCTCTGTAAATTTTTGTTAACTTAATGATTGGGTTAAAACCAGGCTATGAAGGCTATATCACAGTAAATTATGTGTCAACTGAAAGTGTGTGAATCAATTCTCATTTTGAATGCATAGTAAGAGGTTGTTATATTTAGGAAATTTGCCTGGAATTATCTGTTAAATGAATAACTACTTCCCAATTTGCCTACTCTGTAAGTTTTACTTTTTTAAAAAACAATTATTGACTATATTCCGCACACTGTACATTTCATACCTGTGATTCATTTATTTTGCAATTGGGAGTTTGTATCTCTTAATTTCCCTCAGCTGTTTCTCTCCTCCTCCCACTCTCTCCCCTCTGGCAACCTCCTGTTCGTACTCTGTATCTATAACTCTGTTTCTGTTTTGTTATATTGTTCACTTGCTTTGTTTTTTAGATTCCACATATAAGTGAAATCATATAGTATTTGTCTTTCTCTAACTTATTTCACTTAGCATAATACCCTCTAGGTCCATCCATGTTGTCACAAATGGCAAGATTTCATTCTTTTTATAGCTGGATAATATTCTATTGTGTGTGTGTGTATATATATATATATATATATATATATATATATATATATATATACATCTTTTTTTTTTTTAAAAGGAATTCCTTTATTTTTATTATTTATTTATTTATTTTTGGCTGTGTTGGGTCTTCGTTTCTGCGCAAGGGCTTTCTCTAGTTGTGGCGAGCGGGGGCCACTCTTCATCGCGGTGCGCGGGCCTCTCACTATCGCAGCCTCTCTTGCTGCGGAGCACAGGCTCCAGACGCGCAGGCTCAGTAGCTGTGGCTCACGGGCCTAGTTGCTCTGTGGCATGTGGGATCTTCCCAGACCAGGGCTCGAACCCGTGTCCCCTGCATTAGCAGGTAGATTCTCAACCACTGCGCCACCAGGGAAGCCCTACATCTTTTTTTATCCAGCCCATCTATTGATGGGACTTAGGTTGTTCCATATCTTACTACTTTAAATAATGCAGTGAACATAAGGGTGCATATCTTTTCTAATTAGTGTTTCAGTTTCTTTGGATAAATATTCAGGAGAGAGATTGCTGGATCATATGGTAGTTCTATTTTTAATTTTTTGAGGAATCTCCATACTGTTTTCCATAGTTGCTGCACCAATTTACATTCCCACCAACAGTGCATGAGGGTTGCCTTCTCTCTACATTCTCACCAGTACTTCTTATTTGTTGTCTTTTTGATATAGCCATTCTGACAGATGTGAAGTGATATCTCTTTGTGGTTTGGATTTGCACTTCCCTGATGATTAATGGTACTGAGCATCTTTCATGGCCATCTGTATATCTTCTTTGGAAAGTGTCTATTCAGATTCTGAAAGAGTTTGACATTTTCTTCATATGAAATTTCCTTAAAGTGTGGATCACCTGAGTGAAAAAATAACTTAGTATAACATGGTATCCTGGACAGGGTCTCTCCTGTGATTTTCCATCTTTTCATGTCCTGGAAAGTCAAAGACCCTTTATGATATTCCCTGAATGTGAAGCTTTGCAATAAGTTCTTAAGAGAGTCACCGTGGAAGAAGGGCATGCTTTCTTTGCTCCTGAGAATGTAGCCTTTGTGGTCTAGATGGAGTCAAGGTTTGAAAAATGAGCTTTTGTACTCCCTTATATAGACAGTATAAGTATATATGTGCACTTAAATCAGACTATAATGGGTAAAGAGAATAAATATTACAGCTAATTATAATATATACATAGATGAATAGATGATGGAACATAGATACAGAAAATGTAATGACAGAGATAGAGATATAAGGATGGGTGAAGGATATAGAGCACTTGATTTTCCCTTCTTTGTGGGTTTGTACGTGCACATGTATATAAAGAAATAGGGCTTCCAAGATCCTGCTCTATTATAAATGGTGAAAGGAAATAATTGGGTCTGTGTTCAATGCCTAGCACCATCCTAATTAAAATTAGGTGCTTATTAATGATTTTTTTATATAATGATGAGATTAGGGAGATAAATAAAATCTTTCTGTTAATAGAGTACTATATAGTCATTAACTTGATGGTCAAAAATAAAAACTAAATGAGCAGTGGTTAAAATATGCAGAAAACTCATATAAAATCTTGGGGTTAACCATAGATTAGATTTGATTTTCCTACATTTATTAGGTTCCAGTTTGGTACATTTTGATTCTTTATAGCATATCAATTTCTTAGTGTTTCATAACTTGTTTCATTCTAATAATAATTTAAAGCTCAACCTATGAGGCCTAAACTTTTCATTCATTTTAGAATCTTACAGCTAATTCCATTTTACATCATTAGTTTATCAAGGTCTCTCTTACTTGCAGATTTTATTAATAAAGAACCTGGGCGCTTGCATCAGATGACTAACTCTTACCAGTTTACTTCTCAACTGAAAATGCTTTGGAAAAGGTATGGGCTTTGGAACCCTCACCTCTAGATTTGACTGTTACCTTCACTTTGTACATAGGGACAGCCTCAACAAGACATTACTTCCCATACCCACAATTTCCTTACTTGTAAAATGGGGATATTAACATCTATTTTGTAGGACTATGTCAAGGTTTAGAGCTAACGCATGTAAAATGCCTAGCTCAGAATCAGACACACCTTAGGCAGTCCTCAAATGAAAACTACTAATATGATGATGATGATTATAACACGGATGGAAAAAAATGAACGTTTTAATTTCTAACACCCTTGATTCATTGCCCCACCTTCTCTGTGAAAAGAGACCTGTGCTTGAAAACAAATTCTATTTGCTTCCTCCTGTAGGTGAGGGATCAGATCGTCCATCTTATCGTCACAGTGTCCTAAACTGGACAGTCTGGTCCTCAGCTCCTGCTGTCAGGTAACCGACCTGAGCTTGGTGGAAATCAGCACCCATCTACGAACCCTCAGGTACTTCCTCCTCCGTGGGATCCTAACCAGACCCCAGGAAAGTAGTTACATAACTCTTTAGGCCTGTGGCTCTGGTCTTTTGACTTTTCTTTATTTAAACCACTGGAATAACCAATACACTTGCGTCAACGGAGGAATGAATTAGAAGCCGGGATTCTGCCTGATACATTTTTGTGTCTTTGGCAGAGCAGCCAGCATCATTCTGTGGGGTGACCTGACCCATCATCACTGACTGGAATAGAATCAAACAGAAAGGAATGGAGGCATGATTTGGGGACGTGTGAGAATTCGTTTGACCAAAGATTTTTTGGAAGGACCAATTTAGGACATGATTTCAACAACAGAAATGTGACCATTCTGAATTCCTAAGGGGCCAAAATATCAATAAATAGTTCTACCACTTCTTTCTTTCACCATCAAAAATAAGCAAGAGCTGGGACAGTGTGAAGAGGTAAGGGAAGGCAGAGTGGTCTCAGAGGAAATGCACTCCATGACAGAAGCCCACGTACCCACGAGCATTCTCCAGAGAAAGACATAGCATTTGAAAGGTGGTGTTCTAATGGGTCTGAGCCACAGCACTAGTTGCTTAGTTAATTCCCATTTCATGATACTTTGCCCCAAAATTACAGAGCTTTTAATCCCAAATTATAGAACTGCAAAGACAATGGGGAAAACTTTGTATATTTATACAATCTAGTGTTATTAGCCTCTGTTTTGTTGGCTGTTGCTGCATATGAAAACCATCCTGGAATTCAGTGGTGTGAAGTAACCATTTCATTAGACAGATTGTGCGGTTTGTGAATTTGGACAGTGCATAGGAGGGATAGCTTGTCTCTGTTCCTCCATGTCTGGGGCCTCAGCTGGGAAGACTCAAAGGCTGGGTCTAGAATCATCTGGAGGTTCCTTGACTCACATGTCTGGCATCTGGACAGGGGTGACTTGAACTCTGGACTCAGCTGATAGTATCAACTGAAGAACCCACAGATGACCTTTCCTTATGGTTTGGGCTTCCTCACAACATGGAGGCCTCAGGATAGTAAAACTCCTTACATGGCAGCTCAGGTCTCCAGCATGAGTGTCCCAGGAAACAAGAAGGAAACTACATCATGCTGTATGAACTAGCTTCAGAATTCATGTAGTTTCATTTCCTCTCAACTGTATTGATTGAAGTAGTAACAAGTGTGCCCAGTTTGATAGGGGAGGGCACATAGATCTCAACTCTCAATGGGAAGAATATCAAAAACTTTTGTGGCCATTAAAAAAAAAAAAGGTCACTGCCCATTCTATAGTTGAGGCATCTAAAAGTCAGAAGGTATCAATAACTTGCCTTGTAAAGTCTAAATAAATTATAGACTTGGAATTTTTGAGCTGAAGAAAACCTTAAAGATCCCCTAATCCAAACACTTGTTTAAATAATAAGGATGTTATCAAGAACCAGAGAGATGCCATGACTTTCCCAAACTCACACAACTTTGTAACAGCAGGGCTGGGATTAGATCCCAGGTCATCTGACTAACAAGTGCTCTCCCCACCACACAGAATGAGTATCAGCAACTGGGTGACACCCACTCCAAACAAGTCTCTCACTCATGGAAGAGAACTTTGGAAAGGCAAATGACACCAGCAGTAGCATCAAAGACTGCAGAAAATAGTAACCGCCACCACTCCTGAAAACATGAGAGATAGAGTAACAGCTGGGAAATCCATCAGTATCCCACCTCTTGAATAATATTGCCTTCTATTTGATTAGCAATATATCTCTTTCACAGAGACATATGTTTAATCACAATAATAACTCTAAATGTTAAGCAGTTGTTCCCGTTTATTTTTTTCCCAAGGGAAACTGGGGATCAGAGGAATTCAGTAACTTGTCCAAATTTGCCTAATTAGTAAATGGCGTGTAGGCCTCCCTATCAAGTCATCTGGCTGCACATCCTATGCTATTTTTTCCTAAATAGGAAAACTTTTAATATTTAATGTGCAACATACATAGTTAGGGGTATCCTGGTTCTATGAAAGTTTGTATTGTAAGAGGAAAGGGGGTGAATGTCATGGAATGCATCATAGCACAAGGACACAAAGCCAGCAGTTATGACTCCAGCACCTGAGCTCATCTGGTGAACTTTCCACTTCCCAAGCATGTCCTCTTTCCTTCAGAAGAAGGGAAAAGGAGTAACAGGCAAGCAATGCCATTCCTGCTGCCAGCAGTGCACCCCGTGTTACAGGCTCCTACCCACGGCTCCCAGCCAAGCCAAGCAGAGGCTTTCAGAGATGGGTATTTGCTTCCTTCGAGAAGCAAGGCAGGTAAGGTGTGGTGCCTTCTGGAAATAAGGCCTTAGAGGAGAAGACCCTGGAGGTGATGTTTGTCTCATAAGCTTGAAGGGTTGTTAACTGACTCCACACGGTGATTTTAGAGATGGAAGGAAAAAGGGGATTAATAATATAAAATATAAATAATAGAAACAATAAAAAGTTAATAATATAGTTACTGTTATTATTATGTCTGTGTAGATGTTTATGTACAAGTTCTTCTCTATTCTGAAAGCTGAAGCTATTTTTGCTCTTGCAAAAATTTGCCAATGATTTCTCAAACAGTTTTTCGTTTAGAAAAGTCTTTATTCTATTTTTTGATTTTGATATTTAAAAATACTTAAACGAAAGCAGCAAAAACACTAGAACTTTATTTGAACTCTGATCATGGAAATCTCATTTATATTGTCTTTAGCACCTTTTTTTTTAAAGATTTTTTTGATGTGGACCATTTTTAAAGTCTCTATTGAACTTGTTACAATATTGCTTCTGTTTTATGTTTTGGTTTTTTGGCCAAGAGGCATGTGGGATCTTAGCTCCCCACCCAGGTATCAAACCCGCACCCTTTGCATTGGAAGGCAAAGTCCTAACCACTGGACCTCCAGGGAAGTCCCTTTAACACCTTTTTAAAATAACTCTCATGATCACAACATTCTGTGAAAATCTAGATAAGGCTAAACTTGTTTAAATGCTTAGAGCTCATGGTACTTAACCATGTAGATGTGGGGAGCACAGAAGACAGAGCCCTTTCTCTATTTAGGAAACTGAGACTTGGGGCAATGCACAATGTGATTTGAAGCATATGTGTCTTCTTTATAGCAGCAAATTCCATTGAAATGGCCTCTCCTCTCAGCTAGTTAGTTAAATATGAAGCTAATGTTTCTCCACATAAAAGTGCACCAACTGTTGTCCTGCTAGCTAGGAGAAGGGTAACGGAGTGTGCCAATTTGTGAAAAGCCCCGACTAAATCCTTTTAAATTAAACTCTACAGGTATCCTGATGTGAGTGGATGTCAAAAGATAACTAAGGCAGGAATCCATGCATTGGCAAGAAGCTGCCACCAGCTCAAGTATCTGGACCTAAGCTCTACAGGGATAAGCAAAAGAAGGTAGGAATTTTGCAGATTATCCTTTTTTATCCAGTTTAAGAACTTGAATCATGAGTTTATCCATTTCAGCTTATCATTTTAAGGGCACCTGTGAGTCTGTAATGTAGATTATGATATGATGGGCCAAAAGGAATCTCTATAGATGCTAAATGAAAATATGAATGGAGATTTATCCAATCAACTGAGGGGAAAGTTGTTTGCCAAGAGGGATATATAGCAATGATATATTGTATATAGTCTGGTATGAACTACTACACAAACTTGGAATTATAATATGCTAATAATTATTTACTTTTCTAATTAATTGCTCATTTAAGCAATTCCTGCTTCATTTATAGGAAATCTATTTTCTTCCTCTTTGGTCTGCCCCTTCGCTAAATTATACTGGGACCCTGGAGGCTTACACAGTCGCAAGAGGAGGGAGGGTCTATCCAGCTTCACCCAAGTGAGGAGACTAGAAACTCATGAGTCCACTACTGCCCTTGCTTCCTGCTGCCACAAAGGGAGATGCTAAAAGTCATCCTTCATGGTTCAATAGATTCCAGGGTCCCCTGATGCAGTGATACTTAGGGAACTAGATCTCCATTGAAGCCAACTGGGCTCTTTGAGGGAGAATAGTCTGAATACCTCAGTTTGATGCAGCGTGCCCCAAGACTGGGGTCTCAAGATTGTACCAATTGGTGTTTAGTTCCTTCAGTTCCCTTACACAGCTACCTCACAGGGTATTGGTTGACTGATTACAGCTGGTTCTGACACCTGTCAAATCATGGTTCCTGAACCGTCATCTTCCTTTCCCCCCAAGTCAGCATTTCTTTCTAAACTCTCAAATCATTATCTCCCTTCCCCAGGATATTGGAACTAATAGACTGATGGAGGCTTGAGTCATTTCAAAGGGCCCTACATTTACCCATCTGAGGGAGATTCTCATTTATGCTTGGGCATGGGGCTACCTCCACTAAAATGTTAAGTAAAGTCAAATGTACAATGTAAGAAACAAGCAATTGTGAGTATCATTGTCAGGGTGCATGTCATTCTTGTAAGTAATGTTTATCAGCCAGAGCCCTTGTTCAAACAGCAATGTATAATCAGGTATAATTGACCCATTTAATGTTTAGAAGTGCCAGCCCCAGATGGGAGGTAACCACTAGCCAGATTCTCCTTTTTAAATACTTTCATTACGTTTTGGTCACGTTCGCTAATTATCAGGATTCTTTAAAAAGAAATCTCAGTATTAAGGAAATATAATGACTCGCTATGTCTCTTTTATACTGTCCATACCCAACTTTAAGAGCTAAAATAAACCTGTAACTTTCTAGCGTGATAAACAAGATAAGGGTTTATAAACTGGTTTCAGATAATGACAAGATATTCCCAGGAAGGGTCTAGACAGTGCTTTCCAACAGATTTAGAAACCAATCCACATGTATAATTTTTTATTTTCTGGTAGCTGCATTAGAAAAGTAAAAAGAAATAGGCAAAAATCATTTTAATACTAATTTTATTTAAAGTTAATATATTCAAAATATTATCATATCAGCATGTAATCAATTAAAAATTTTTTTATTCTAAGTCTTCAAAATCCAGTGTGTATCTTATACTTACAGCACATTTTAATTCAGACCAGCCATATTTCAAGTGATCAAGAGGAACATATGGCTAACGCCTTTGATATTATGTGGTACAA
This sequence comes from Balaenoptera physalus, assembly GCF_965194825.1. Classification (NCBI taxonomy): domain Eukaryota; kingdom Metazoa; phylum Chordata; class Mammalia; order Artiodactyla; family Balaenopteridae; genus Balaenoptera; species Balaenoptera physalus. The sequence continues at coordinate 81,854,932 of NC_138886.1, read as the reverse complement.
ATCTAGACTATAGAATCTTAGAGAACAGGAATGACATCTCAGTGTGTTTCAATTCATCTTTAGAACATTAGTCCCACAAAGCACCTGTGGGAAAAATAGTTTATTTTTAAGTACATTCAAAAAAATGTAGCACATTATCTTCTTCATAGAGATTTATGATAGATGACTTGCATATCAAAATCAGTGAAACATTCCACAATGAGGACATTTGCTAAACATTGTTCAACCTAATGTTATACAACTTACTTGATTATGAGACTTTTTTTTGGGTAAAACATCAGTAACATTCATGGAGCTATCAACCTGTAGATATGCTTTCAAAATGCCATCTCATGCTAGAACATCTTATTACCTGGCATTTGGAGGGAAATAGTTTGCGCCACATTTGAAGATTTTCATAACTGAAGTTTTCCAAGATGCATCAGTGAAAATCGCAGAGTAGAGACCTTCAAAAATGTGCCCCTCCATCAAGACAATGAAAAAACTGGCAAAAATTGTCAGAATCAACTTTTTCAGAACTCTGACTGGAAGCAACCCTGGACACATTTATACAAAACAAAACAGCTGAATCTCTGTAGCAACAGTGAGCTTTGTAGTGTTTTAACTTACCCAAGTCCAATTCCCCCTCCCCAGCTCAGTCATCACCTTAAAAACAACAATCCACATTCCTGGTACTAGAAGAAGCAGACAGGCCCTCATTCCCAAAGAACTGTCATTATTTCACCTGTCTAGTGGTTCCCTGGAAGACCTCAGTCAAAAGGTTTGTCTTTATTTTGTCTCATTCAAACTTGGGTGCTAAAAGCTTCTCCTCAGGGAGCATTTGGTAAATATTTTAACAGCACAGCTGCTTGAGGCAGTGGAGAACAGCTGACACAAATAAGACGCTAACCAGAAAGGTCAAAAGGAAGAGCTGAGGAATGAGATGTATATGTGTAAAGCTATGTGCATACTCAGGAAATACCTGAGAAGGCCCATAATACTCACCACTGGCTGACCTTGAGGCTCTGTGAAAATATGAAGTGAAAGCTAAGGCAGAGTTGGAAACTACCTGGCTGAATGTAGAAGGCATAGGGAGTCCCTTGGAGAATGTAATGGTTCCAGACATTTAGGAAACATTCTGTCCAGTCATTGGCTAACCACTAAACTAACTGAGCAGAGACTTCGCAGCTGCATATGATAAAGAATACAGAATTTAAAGAATTAGTTCGGAGAAGTCACTAAACAACAAACACCAATAAGAAGTATAAACAGCAACAACAACAGACTCTGGGGAGGAGGAGAATTTAATTTTCAGAGTTGCCATATTATATTATTTTAAATGTCCAGTTGTTAACCAAAATTACATGACATGTAAAGAAACGAAAAAGTAAAGCCCATACAAAGGGAATTAAATCAATATGTGTATTTATAAATAGTATTAAACAATACTATAGAATCAATGGGTCAAAGAAGAAATTACAGTGGAAATTAGAAAATACTTTGGGATCAAGGAAAATGCAAACACAACATACCAAAACTTATAGAATGTCACACGGATCAGAATGGCCATCATCAAAAAATTTACAAACAATAAATGCTGGAGAGGGTGTGGAGAAAAGGGAACCCTCTTGCACTGCTGGTGGGAATGTAAATTGATACAGCCACTATGGAGAACAGTATGGAGGTTCCTTTAAAAACTAAAAATAGAGCTACCATATGACCCAGCAATCCCACTACTGGGCGTATACCCTGAGAAAACCATAATTCAGAGTCATGTACCACAATGTTCATTGCAGCACTATTTACAACAGCCAGGACATGGAAGAAACCTAAGTGTCCATCAACAGATGAATGGATAAAGAAGATGTGGCACATATAAACAATGGAATATTACTCAGCCATAAAAAGAAACGAAATTGAGTTATTTGTAGTGAGGTGGATGGACCTAGAGTCTGTCATACAGAGTGAAGTAAGTCAGAAAGAGAAAAACAAATACCATATGCTAACACATATATATGGAATCTAAAAAGAAAAAAAAAAAGGTTCTGAAGAACCTAGGGGCAGGACAGGAATAAAGATGCAGACATAGGGAATGGACTTAAGGACATGGGGAAGGGGAAGCTGGGACAAAGTGAGAGAGTGGCATGGACATATATACACTACCAAACGTAAAATAGATAGCTAGTGGGAAGCAGCCGCATAGCACAGGGAGATCAGCTCGGTGCTTTGTGACCACCTAGAGGGTTGGGATAGGGAGGGTGGGAGGGAGATGCAAGAGGGAGGGGATATGGGGATATATGTATACGTATAGCTGATTCACTTTGTGATACAGCAGAAACTAACACACCATCGTAAAGCAATTATACTCCAATAAAGATGTTAAAAAATTTAAAAATAAAAATAAAAAATATCTCAAGCAAAAAAAAAAAAATGTGTTTCTGTTCACATCTTTCATCTCAAAGGCATCAGTACATACTTCTCACTCTTCCTCCAAAACATATTCCAGATCATCTGCTTTTGTCCAAATCCTGTTTCGTCTGGCTTTGACAAATGTAAGAATCTTCTGATTGGTGACCCCTATTTCTACTTGAACCCTTCTATAAATTGTTCACTGCACAGCAGCAAAAGTGATTTTTACAAAATATAAAGAAGACTCCTTTGATGAGAAATAGTACAGGGCTTCTCATTGCATTTAGTACAAAGCAAACGAATGAATTTCTTTCCCAGCTTTATATGACCCTATAAGATACATTTCTTTGAACTCACTTAATACCAATTTTCCCTTTTCCCTCTAGTCTCTCATTTAATGATGCTTCTTAAATTTCTAAAACAAGTTAAGCCCATTCATCACCATAGGGTCTTTCCACGATCTAGTTCCACTGCCAGGAATTGGCTTTCTCAATCTTTGTATGGATGTCTTCTAAAGATTATTTAGCTTAAATGTCACCCGTTAGATAGGTCTTTCTGACCCCAAAGTCTAAAGTAGCGGGGCAGCCCTCTCACTCTTGGAGTCTTTTCCTTTTTCAGGAACTTAATGGGAGAGGAACAAATTTCCTTGATAGAACCCACCCACTTCTTGTCTCACCTCTTCTTCCTTCCCTTCAGCGATGAAGGAAAAAAGAAAAAAACATCAACTAGTGAAAAGTGCTATGCAGAAAATTTAAAAAAGGAGAGTAGGCATAACCAAATAATCATAGGAGCAAACCCAAGGCATATGTAATTACAAATGATGGCGAGTATTATGAAGGGAATTATGGAGTATTATGAAGAGTGCTATGGTGTACACATAATCTCCTCTGTGGTCCTACCTGTGACCCATGGGGCTACCCACATCTTTGCGATGATATTGAGTCAAGTGGCTTAGTGGCCTGTGAGTGGTCAGGAACAGTCTAAACCCAGGCTTTCACACAGATTTGTAAGCCATATTTGCATATTCATTAGCTTGGCACTTTGACCTATTCTTTACAGATAATAAGGTACCAGGAGCAGGTACTTTAGTACTCATTCACCTGAGCTGTGCACTAATTACAAGACTAAATGTTTGAGATTTAGAAACTGGATGTCATTAGCACTCAATAGACAAGATTGCTCCAATGTCTTGACTTGAAACTCGTTTTATTATTCCTCTATTTTATTTTATTTTTTTGTAATTACTTTAGGAAATTGTAACAAATCTATTCTGGATTCCTTTGAGAAGTAATACAATTCCTAGAAAGAGAAGTAGGTTGTGTGTCAGAAAGAGGGGAAGAAAAGCCAACACAAACATGGGCTGCACATCTACTGTGTGCTAGATTGTTAGGCACTTGTTATATGCTCCCAAACTGAACTGTAGATATCTCTTATACTCATTGCAGTTAATTTATATGATAATTTGATTAATGTCTAATTCAACAAGTAGATAATCAGTAAAATTAAAGCAGGGATTTTTTTTTCTTGAACTTACTACCTGGCACTGTGTCTAATATGTAGAAAGTGTTGGAATAAAATTTTTGAATGTAAAATATGAACATATGTTATTTCATTTGATAATCTCAGTAATCCCATCAAGAGGTAGTGTTTCACAGATAATACCACCACCCAGAGATAAAGCTAACATTTTGTTTCATGACACATATAAAAGTCTTGTGGACAAATAAAACTATGTCTACATAAAACTGTTCAACAGGGCTTCCCTGGTGGCGTAGTGGTTAAGAATCTGCCTGCCAGTGCAGGGGACATGGGTTCGAGTCATTCCTCTATTGACGGACATTTTACCATCTCTTGGAGTTTCTAGAAATATACTCTTTTTGTTTTATTTCAAATCCTTCTCACCTCTAGAAAGCCAAGAAATGGTATAACCAGAACCACTGCTCCCTGACCTTATAACTTAGGGTGTGAATAGTCTGCTCAGGCTGCTATAACAAAATACCATAGACTGGGTACCAGAAAACAATAAAATATATTTCTCGCAGTTTTAGAAGCTGGGAAGTTCAAGATCAGGGTGTCGACTTTGTTGTGTTCTGGTGAGAGCTCTCTTCCTGACTTGCAGATCGCAGCCTTTGTGCTGTAGTCTCAAAAGGGGCTTGGGGGGAGGTGGCAGGAGAGAGAGAGAGAGAGAGAGAACACCAACGCTCTGGTGTCTCTTTTTATAGGGGCACTAATCCTATCATGATGGCCTCACCTTCGTGACCTCACCTAATACTATTTACCACCCAGACACCCCATTTCCAAATACCATCTCATGGGGAGTTAGGGCTTCAACGTATGAATTTTGCAGGGACATAATTCAGTTCATAACAGAGTGACTTTTTGATTTTTGTCTTCAGTGTTCCGGCTACTCCCCCCTGTAATCTGGCTTCTATTGCAATACCCACCCCTTGATAGTCAGATATACCTACTTCTTTCTTATTGGGTTCCTGGCCCCAGGAAGATCAAGGGATGTAACAAAATACTTTCTTTAAGTGACTGCTATTCTATCGCAGTTACTCTCTATGGTTGCCAGCTTCCAAGATAGCCCCCCCAATAGTCCCCAGCACCTGTTATTCATACCCTGTGTAGTCCCTGCCAACAAGGTACTAGCCTTGCTCTGTGTGACCTGCAGAATACAGCAGAAGTGACAGTATCTCATATCTAGGATTAGATGATAAAAGATTGTTGGCTTCCATCTAGGGCAGCTCTTTCTCTGTCTTTGTATCTGTGTAATAATGTCTAGTAATGAAATAAGAAACATAAGAAACATAGAGGAGGTATTGGTTTGGAATGTATGCAGGGTCAGATGCACAATATTAATTACTGTTTGAAGTTTTTCAGCTTCTTTTTTTTTTTTTTTTTTTTTTTTTTTGATAGGTAAGAAGTGGATTTATTTAGAGAGAAATACACTCCACAGAGTGTGGGCCATCTCAGAAGGTGAGAAAGGCCTGCAGCTTCTTTTAATGAGGCTTAAATGATTTTATCTCATGAAAATTGAGATTTTATATCTGTAAATGATAGTAGTTTAGAATAACTGAATATATAGACAATCAACTCCCTATGATTATAAGAAGTCAATGGACTCCCCGGCTTCTAGGTATTATTACTATTACTATTTTTAGTTTGCAGTGAAGTGGGAGGGCATGGTGGTAGCTGTGGTTTACTGGAAGCATTTTACCTTCCTGGAAAGTTAAATGATGTTCTTGTACCTATTTGTTGTTATTGGTATATATCTTTTAAATATTTCATATAAAAGACTGCTTTGTTGTGAAGTCTTCTTTGTGGAATCACAAAAGCTGAGTATTCTAGAATAGATGCAACAGTACAGTTCCTGTTATTTCATTTAATTGATATATTTTAAATATATAATAAATTCAAAATAATTATGATGAGCTATTTATAGTGAGGGATAGAAAACAATGTCCAAGACAGGTTCTTCCCTCAAGGTACTTATCATCTAATTTGAGAAAAAAATGTCACACACACACATGCAGAAATCTAAATGGCATGCACATGCTTTGAAGAAAAAAGAGATTGCTGGAGCTTTAGGAGTGGGTTTAACCTCAGTCCTTGAAGGACTGGTAGGATTTAGGTAGGCAGAAAAAAGGAAAAGGGACTCCAGGTGAGAGCAAATTCTTCCACATTGTGATATAATATATATCACACCTGCAAGGTGCCTAGGGCAGATATTCCCACCTACTGAATAGGACATTTTAAACCAGAAAGCAACTTGAGAACTTACCAAGTTAGTTAATGTAAGACGGGGATTGGAAAATTGTAGTCAGCCGCCTGTTATTTTTTTTTTTAACATCTTTATTGGAGTATAATTGCTTTACAATGGTGTGTTTCTGCTTTATAACAAAGTGAATCAGCTATACATATACATATATCCCCATATCCCCTCCCTCTTGCATCTCCCTCCCACCCTCCCTATCCCACCCCTCTAGGTGGTCATGACTTACAAGCTAAAAATGGTTTTTACAACTTTAAATTGTTATAATTTAAATGGTTATATAAAAACCTCTATTATACCTTTGATTTTTCCTCTTAGCCTGTGATCAAATACAAACTAAATCCTGCAAAGCCTAAACTATTTACAATCCGGCCCTTTAAGAAAAAGTGTGTCGACCACTGATTTAGGATCTTCATTATCAAATAAAACATTTTGGGGTTATTATAATGAAATTAAGATATGGAATTATTACAGTACAATTAAATATGGCTCATCCTGTACATATAGTTTTGTATCTGTCTCTTTTCCATCTAAACTTATACCATGTTCTTATTATTCATCATTTTTTCAAAAACACTGTTTTGATGCTTGCTTGCTAGTCCATTATAGAAATTTGATATAATTTATTTAAATATTATCCTATTGTTGAACATATAGAACATACAGATTGCTTTTTTTTTTTTTTTTTTTAATTTATGGCTGTGTTGGGTCTTCGTTTCTATGCGAGGGCTTTCTCTAGTTGCGGCGAGCGGGGGCCACTCTTCATCGCGGTGCGCGGGCCCCTCACTATCGCGGCCTCTCCTGTTGCGGAGCACAGGCTCCAGATGCGCAGGCTCAGTAATTGTGGCTCACGGGCCCAGTCGCTCCGCGGCATGTGGGATCCTCCCAGACCAGGGCTCGAACCCGTGTCCCCTGCATTGGCAGGCAGACTCTCAACCACCGCGCCACCAGGGAAGCCCACAGATTGCTTCTAATTTCACTCATGAAAAATACAACAGTACAAAAATCCTTGCACATAAATATTTACATTTTTTAAATTTAATTTGTATAAAGCCCTAGAAGTAGAATTACTAGTTCAAAAGTTACAAAATGAACAGTTTAAAGGATTTCAAATGAATATTGCTAAATTGCCCTCAGAAAGGCTGTATACTTTATTCTTCCAATAGTAATGTATGGAAGTGCCTATTTTGCCACACCTTTGGAAACTCCAGTGCTCTCCTAAATATTTAGCCAACATTATGTAGAGGGTGTCTTATTTTAATTTGTTTTGCTGATGATTCTTGACATTATTTTTTTTTAATATTCTTAATGGCATTTTGCATTTCTTGATTTATTTTTTATTTTGTGTGTGTGTGTATGTATGGATTTTTTGCCCTTTTTACTATTCAAACATACATCTTATTTCATAGATTTGTACATATTCTTTAAAAATGTTCAGGTATTAATGCTTGGTCTTTAAAATACTTTGTGGGTGTTTGTCCAAGTATATCATTTTATGAAAAGTTTTTCAGTGAATTCTCTTGGGTTTTCTTGATATACTGAATATATTTTAAGGTAGAATATATGATTATGTACAAAATATACATGCTTTTAAATGTCACAATGATAAAAACATAAAGTTCTTAAACTTGAAAATCTCTAATTAAAGATAATATGTAAGACAATCATTCATCAATTCAGGAGAGTCACACACAAAGCTCTTTATGGAACTCATCTGCTCTAAGGAGGCGTTTAAGTTGCGACCCACTGACGTTCTAAAAGAAAGAAAGTGATTGAACTTAGTTACTTCCTGTGGAACTGTGTGTCTATTAGATACAGGGTCCAGGAATGGATCTGAATGAAAAAAAAAAAACCAAGCCATATTGAAGAGACATGAAATCAAACTACTCGGGTATTTTTCACTCATTTACCATAGATGTATTTACTGCAGATACATAGCACTATGCTTTCAGATCACCGAGCTCACGAAATTCTGTTGGGTTTACAAAACTGATATGCTGCCCCCCCTCTTTGCTACTTCACAAATGTCATCCCTCTTTCTAGTTATACTTCCATCCATGATCTCTATCATTTATGCAGCAGTTGGTAGACCGAGTAAACTTCTGAGTCCTACGAACTTTTATATGAGAAAAATTGAACAAAAATAGAAAGGAAGACATAATAAATTTACTTCATTATAGCCTTGAAGCCTATTTTAATTGAGGCCCAATTTGTTATTTATGTTTAAGCCCTATTACAGATGGAAATTCTCCCTCTCTCTCTCTCTCTCTGCCTTTCTTTTTGTCTTTCATCTGTGACTATCTGGGTAAAGATGTGGTTATGGTCCCTTTGATCAGCTTGCTATACATATAAACTTACTAAAATATAATAAAGAAAAAAGTCAATATGGGGTATTCTGGGGCTAATGATAAGTCACTGTTAGATTTTTACTACTGATTTTGTCTACGAGATAAAAGTAACTCCCTTGGGTGAATGCAGAACTGACAAAAGGGTGATTCAGTTAGAACCATAGTTTTCCTGTGTTACCGATGGTGCTGGGCTTCCATGAATGATAGACAGGTCAGGTCGATTCCCTAATTAGGAGATCATCTTCATTTCAGAAGGAGGCTGTGTCTCTAATTACACTGATATGCAACAGAGTCTCCAGAGAGAGCTTCAGAAGGATAGAAGGTTGCCAACAGGCAGAACTGAAGACACTTTTTTTTTGCATTCTGGCTTGTTTCCAAAGGCCAAGATCACACTAATTAAAGCACAGAGGAAAGAATGACCACTGACTTAAGAGCTTATTTTGTGGCATTTTCCCTTTCTTTCTTAATTTATTTATTTACTTTTATTTATTTTTGGCTGCGTTGGATCTTCGTTAGACCCAAGCGTGGGCTTTCTCTAGTTGCGGGCTTTCTCTAGTTGCGGCGAGCAGGGGCTACTCTTCGTAGCGGTGCGCGGGCTTCTCGTTTCGGTGGCTTCTCCTGTTGCGGAGCACGGGCTCTAGGTACGCGGGCTTCAGTAGTTGTGGCGCGTGGGCTTAGTTGCACCACGGCATGTGGGATCTTCCTGGACCAGGGCTCGAACCCGTGTCCTCTGCATTGGCAGGCGGATTCTTAACCACTATGACACCAGGGAAGTCCCTTGCTGCATTTGCAATTTCCTTCTGACATTGAGATTATAGGCTGTGTGTTTCCTGGTAACTATGGCAACATCCCCATTTTTTTGTTGTTGTTGTTGTTGGCTGTCCTGGTACTCTCTTAGAGGATTATCTGCTTCAGCCTTCCTCAGTATCTTCCATTTATATTTTACTCCCATGTCTTAAATAAAACATTCACTACAAACATTCGATTCAAATGTGAATTCAAAACCAGTTACATTGCATTGTTTACTGCACCCAAGCCAGTACTTCAGTAATTTAATTTATAGAGAGATGATCGAGTAGGTAAATATATGACAGGCACTCAGACATGCTGTTGTGTCATTGTTTTACTACAACTCTTGGAGCAGTGGTACCTCTTGAGCAGAGCCTGGCTAATTTTAGCAGGATTTACTCAATGATGAGAGAAAAGAATGTTCTATTCTAAAAGTAATAGTGATGGGGACTTCTAACGGTGGTTGAATAATTTGAGAGAAACATGTTACAGCATTATAAAACCTGTCCTGACATTGCATTTCTCACATCAGCGAATTTATTTTCCTAGAAGAAAACATGAAACTCCAATCTTGTGCTCATGAAAACACTCAGTAGAAATCTGTGTCTGTATCCCGTGGGGCAATCATGAAGCTTTTATTTTAACATCTAGGTTCGGCCCAGAAATGAATAAGAACAATCATACGAAAACAGAGTCATGTCTATTCATTTAATAACAGACTATTGGGAATGAGAGGCAGATTACTTTTTGTGTGAAGCAACATGATTTCTAAGTAAAATGTTTAGGAAAAGACTCATTTCATTCTTGTGCAAGTAATATGAATCATTTGATTCACTGGAGAGGCAGGATTGGTTTAGAGTATGGACTCTGGTGTCCAATTCCCTGGTCCAAACCCCAGCTCTTTTATTAGCTGTGTGACCTTCGGTAAGGCACTTAAATCTCTCTGTGCTTTAGTTTCCTCATCAGTAACATGATGATGAAAATAATCGCAGCTACCTTAGGATTGTTATAGGGATTAAGTGAGTTCACATAGGAAAAGATTTAGGGTCCTGGCACAAAGACAGTAGTCCATGTTAAGCATTATTATTTGTTTATAATAATATTAAGTTTTTCTTTACTCCAAATAATAAGTATTATTCATTGGACATAAAAGCTCATGCTACTGCTTTAAGGAAAGGTGGTTTTCTTCTTTTAAAAAGGATTTTTTTTAACATTTTTATTGGAGTATAATTGCTTTACAATGGTGTGTTAGTTTCTGCTTTATAACAAAGTGAATCAGTTATACATATACATATATCCCCATGTCTCTTCCCTCTTGCGTCTCCCTCCCTCCCACCCTCCCTATCCCACCCTTCTAGCTGGTCACAAAGCACCAAGCTGATCTCCCTGTGCTATGCGACTGCTTCCCACTAGCTATCTATTTTACATTTGGTAGTGTATATATGTCCATATATACACTACACCCTCTCACTTTGTCCCAACTTACCCTTACCCCTCCCCGTGTCCTCAAGTCCATTCTCTAGTAGGTCTGCATCTTTATTCCCGTCTTGCCCCTAGGTTCTTCATGACCTTAAAGAGGAATTTTTGAAAAGAAAGAAAAAATTTATTAGTATTACTTAGTTTGAGTAAACCCATTATGAAGAATTTTGAGTTTTCATTATTAGTACACGGAAAACTTATTTCTTCAGTAGCACCAGTTTAATCACTCACTGGAACCCAGTGAGATCCCAGAATTTCAGTATTTATGGATATTACCATGAAATTTAAGTAACTGTATGTTATTAATTTGAAATTAGAGAAAATTTGCATTTTAAAGATGACAGAAATGAGAGTTTAGTGTATGTATAATGTGTCTTAACATTGAAAGGCATAGACTTCTTACTAGATACATGTGCTCTCACCATTATGGGAACTTGGAGAATTATCTTAGAGAAAGTCTGTGGAAGCTTTTCCTTGCCGCTGTTAACATTAAGAAGCACCTTCCATGGTATGCTATGTGAAATGTTCAAAATCTCTAACCTGGGTCATCTTTGACAGTGTGCACAGACCACATATACTGTCTGGGTCTGGCTTCTGGGGAGCAAAGATGATAATACTTAGGATTTAAATTTGAAACTTACTTTGCTTTTAATGTTGGCGTGGCCATATCTCTATGGGACTAGCTTGTGTTTCTGTTTATGCTCTTCCGAGATCGATGACTACCCCGTTATACAGCAGTTCTGGGGAAGTGGAAACATGTTTGCTGCAGGCCTTCTCCTTCACTTTGTTGCTATTCTCCCCTCTCACCTGTCTTCCTACAGTCCTCCAGTTTTTGTATTGAAGCCTAGTAACTAGCCTAACAGAAGAGTTTGAAATGGACAGAAGAATTAATGCTTTTGGAAGGCATACATATAATACTGAACATGGATTTTGTTAAGTCAGAATTATTATTTTTAGGAAATCCAACCAGAAGACCAATTTTAAAATGTTTCTTAATAGAGATTTTTGACATTTCTGTCAATAGACTTATTTTCAAGAATCTGTTTCTTAGAAGTATAATTTGTTTATATTGGTGGAATCACTGAGAATGATTCTCTGGCATCAGTTTTTTTAATCATCATGTCACAGGTGAAACTAATATGCGGCCAAGCTGTGAACCATTTTTTCCAGGTCAATGGTTTTCAGATTTTTTGTGCATCAGGATCACCTGGAAGGCTTGTTCGCTTGGTGAGCACCACCCCTGGAGTTGCTGATTCATAGATCAGGGGTGAAGTTCTAACAATTTCCCAGGTGATGCTAATGCTGCTTGTCTGGGAACCGTCCTTTGAGAACTAGTGATTTAGTTTTACAGAGAGCCCTTGTTCTGGAAGAGGCTCTTTGACTCCCAAGATCTAGGTAAACATTTGCTTAAGGTTGTCAAAATTCCATGCCCACAATTTTGACGAATTCTGGGGTGGGACTTATGCTCTTGTGTTCCCTCCTGTCTTCTCTAGCCTCCCTCCCACCCTCCCTATCCCACCCCTCTCGGCGGTCACAAAGCACCGAGCTGATCTCCCTGTGCTATGCGGCTGCTATGCAGCTGCTTCCCACTAGCTATCCCAGGAGCTATGGGCTCCTGCTCCCTCTCACACGGTCAGTATTAACTCAGCCTCTGCTAGTTCATTTGTGAGCAAAATAAACTCCAGTAAAAATGTTTCAGGGGGCTTCCCTGGTGGCGCAGTGGTTGAGAGTCTGCCTGCCAGTGCAGGCGACCCGGGTTCGAGCCCTGGTCTGGGAAGATCCCACATGCCGCGGGGCAACTAGGCCCGTGGGCCACAACTACTGAGCCTGCGCGTCTGGAGCCTGTGCTCCACAACAAGAGAGGCCGCGACAGTGAAAGGCCCGCGCACCGCGATGAAGAGTGGCCCCCACTTGCCACAACTAGAGAAAGCCCACGCTCGGAAACGAAGACCCAACACAGCCAAATAAATAAATAAATAAATAAATAAAGTCAGGAGCTCTTTTTTAAAAAAAAAAAGTTTCAGGGAACCCTAGGAAGGGCTTACAACATTTTCACAAGTCCTTCCACTGGCTCTGCAGTAGCCTTCACCTCGCCGGCTCCAGCCTCTCTCCATTTTTCTGCCTTCTCTCTCTCCTCTCCACTGTCTTCCTTATTCACCTGTCAGGAAGGAGAAAAATCCATCCTTATCTATGAAAAGTGGCAGAACTATCACATTAGTTACTCCACAGATTCTTTTCTCCTGCAAGGTTTTCATGACCTCTCAAATAGCAGAAAATACATTAGTTCCTTTGTACTTCAGAATTCATAAAAAAGTTCAGAAAAAATATTTGGCAAAACTTAAATGAAATACCTTTCAGTTATTTTGGCCTCTGTCCTTGGAACATCATTTACTAGAATTATACAAGCTAAGGAAATAAAAACATTTCAGAAATTACCAGAGTTGAAGTTACCATTTCAAGTGTTCCATATTTCAAGAATTATTTTATTAGTCCTAGTGAAATCTGAGCTGTTTGAATGAAATTCAAGATTTTTGTAATAATCTTTCATGAAACGGAATCCATAAAACAAATGGGGCATACAAATACTTCTATATGGGGCCCTGGAAATTTTTAGGTTTCAAAACAAACAAAATATTGGAATAGTCTGTGGAAATTCCTTTTGCCAATTGTAAATATCTTATAAAAATTAACTAATAATTTGTTTATTACTGGAAGACATGAATTGAGAGCTTAAAAGACATAATGAAATCTACATTGTTTTTAAAAATCATCTCTAAACGCATGGCATTCTCAACAAATGTGTTGGTGGGTAAGAATTCTATCTCATTGTATGGTACAAATGTGACCTCTAACTTTTCATTTTATTCACTCATCTTCTGTAACATTAAAGACTTGCAAATTAAGGAATACATGTAATAACATTAGAAATCCTGATTCTGTATTTCCAATTGCTACATTAGTAAAAAATGAGCGTCCTAGTTCATTGCTAAGCTGAGGCTCTTGGCTCTTGGTGAAAGAGCCTTATATGAATATCGCATCCTTTGAATTCTAAATTATATAATGCTTTCCAGAAGAATAGGAATGTCTTTAGAATTTTATAGATCTCTTTCTGACTGACCTAGTTTGTCTCATTTTGTACTTCAGGGAATAGGAGCTTTAATCATTTTTTGGTCTTAAAAAAGGCATTTTACAGAATTAGGAACGACTTTCAAGCCACACAGAGATGCACATTTCTCCATTATTTTGGATGAGTATAAATGTATCTCTGATCTAACAATGCACACACTGCATTCCCTAGAGCTAAGAGTAATTTTTTTAGCTTATACTGATTTTTTAATAACTATAGAATCAAATATTTGGCTGTTAAGTTAAACTAGTCCCTGCACTCATCAGATTGCTGTTCTTTTTTTTTTTTTTCCAATTCATCCACCCTCCCCTTCCCCCTTTGTGTCCACCCGTCTGTTCTTTCTGTCTACGTCTCTATTCCTGCCCTGGAAATAGGTTCATTTGTACCATTTTTCTAGATTCCACATACATGCGTTAATATACGATATTTGTTTTTCTGGCTTACTTCACTCTGTATGACAGACTCTAGGTCCACCCACATCTCTACAAATGACCCAATTTCATTCCTTTTTATGGCTGAGTAATATTCCACTGCATATATGTACCATATCCTCTTTAACCATTCAATAGTTGATAGACACGTAGGTTGTTTCCATGTTGTGGCTATTGTAAATAGTGCTGCAATGAACATTGGGGTACATGTGTCTTTTTTTTTTTAACATCTTTATTGGAGTATAACTGCTTTACAATGTTGTGTTAGTTTCTGCTGTATAACAAAGTGAATCAGGTATATGTATACATATATCCCCATATCCCCTCCCTCTTGAGCTTCCCTCCTACCCTCCCTATCCCACCCCTCTAGGTGGTCACAAGGCACCAAGCTGATCTCCCTGTGCTATGCAGCTGCTTCCCACTAGCTATCTATTTTACATTTGGTAGTGTATATCTGTCCATGCCACTCTCTCACTTTGTCCCAGCTTCCCCTACCCCCTCCCCATGTCCTGAAGTCCATTCTCTATTTCTGTGTGTTTATTCCTGTTCTGCCACTAGGTTCATCAGAACCATTTTTTTTTTTTAGATTCCATATATATGTGTTAGCATACAGTACTTGTTTTTCTCTTTCTGACTTACTTCAATCTGTATGACAGACTCTAGGTCCATCCACCTCACTACAAATAACTCAATTTTGTTTCTTTTTGTGGCTGAGTAATATTCCATTGTATATATGTGCCACATCTTCTTTATCCATTCATCTGTCGATGAACATTTAGGTTGCTTCCGTGTCCAGGCTATTGTAAATAGTGCTGCAGTGAACATTGTGGTACATGTCTCTTTTTGAATTATGGTTTTCTCAGGGTATATGCCCAGTAGTGGGATTGCTGGGTCATATGGTAGTTCTGTTTTTAGTTTTTTAAGGAACCTCCATACCATTCTTTATAGGGGTTGTATCAGTTTACATTCCCACCAGCAGTGCGAGAGGGTTCCCTTTTCTCCACACCCTCTCCAGCATTTATTGTTTGTAGATTTTTGGTGATGGCCATTCTGACCAGTGTGAGGTGATACCTCATTGTAGTTTTGATTTGCATTTCTCTAATAATTACTGATGTTGGGCATATTTTCATGTGCCTCTTGGCCATGTGTATGTCTTCTTTGGAGAAATGTCTATTTAAGTCTTCCACCTTTTTTTTTTTTTTAAGATTTTTAGAAATTTCATATAATGTCTGAAACATTTATATTAACATATTTCCATACATATTTCCATACAAATACAAATATAAGATTTTTAGAAATTTCATGTAATGTCTGAAACATTTATATTAACATATTTCCATACAAATAACCCAATGAAAGTTTAGTATTCGTTGTTTTGTTTGTTTGTTTTTTTATACTGCAGGTTCTTATTAGGCATCAATTTTATACACATCAGTGTATACATGTCAATCCCAATCGCCCAATTCAGCACACCACCATCCCCACCCCACCGCAGTTTTCCCCCCTTGGTGTCCATATGTCCATTCTCTACATCTGTGTCTCAACTTCTGCCCTGCAAACCGGCTCATCTGTACCATTTTTCTAGGTTCCACATACATGCATTAATATACGATATTTGTTTTTCTCTTTCTGACTTACTTCACTCTGTATGACAGTCTCTAGATCCATCCACTTCTCAACAAATGACTCAATTTCGTTCCTTTTTATGGCTGAGTAATATTCCATTGTATATATGTACCACATCTTCTTTATCCATTCGTCTGTTGATGGGCATTTAGGTTGCTTCCATGACCTGGCTATTGTAAATAGTGCTGCAATGAACATTCGGGTGCATGTGTCTTTTTGAATTACAGTTTTCTCTGGGTATATGCCCAGTAGTGGGATTGCTGGGTCATATGGTAATTCTATTTTTAGTTTTTTAAGGAACCTCCATATTGTTCTCCATAGTGGCTGTATCAATTTACATTCCCACCAACAGTGCAAGAGGGTTCCCTTTTCTCCACACCCTCTCCAGCATTTGTTGTTTGTAGATTTTCTGATGATGCCCATTCTAACAGGAGTGAGGTGATACCTCATTGTAGTTTTGATTTGCATTTCTCTAATAATTAGTGATGTTGAGCATCTTTTCATGTGCTTCGTGGCCATCTGTATGCCTTCTATGGAGAAATGTCTATTTAGGTCTATTTAGGTCTTCTGCCCATTTTTGGATTGGGGTGTTAATATTGAGCTGAATGAGCTGTTTATATATTTTGGAGATTAATCCTTTGTCCATTGATTCGTTTGCAAATATTTTCTCCCATTCTGAGGGTTGTCTTTTCGTCTTGTTTATGGTTTCCTTTGCTGTGCAAAAGCTTTGAAGTTTCATTAGGTCCCATTTGTTTATTTTTGTTTTTATTTCCATTACTCTAGGCGGTTCCACCCATTTTTTGATCGGGTTTTTTTTTTTTTTTTTATCCTGGGCTGCATGAACTGTTTGTATATTCTGGAGATTAATCCTTTGTCTGTTGCTTCGTTTGCAAATAATTTCTCCCATTCTGAGGGTTGTCTTTTCATCTTCTTTATGGTTTCCTTTGCTATGCAAAAGCTTTTAACTTTAATTAGGTCCCATTTGTTTATTTTTGTTTTTATTCTCATTACTCTAGGAGGTGGGTCAAAAAAGATCTTGCTGTGATTTATGTCAAAGAGTGTTTTTCCTCTAAGAGTTTTATAGTGTCCGGTCTTACATTTAGGTCTTTAATCCATTTTGACTTTATTTTTGTGTATGGTGTTAGGGAGTGTTCTAATTTCATTCTTTTACATGTAGCTGTCCAGTTTTCCTAGCACCACTTATTGAAGAGACTGTCTTTTCTCCATTGTGTGTTCTTGCCTCCTTTGTCATAGATTAGGTGGCCATAGGTGTGTGGGTTTATCTCTGGGCTTTCTATCATGTACCATTGATCTATATTTCTGTTTTTGTGCCAATACCATACTATCTTGATTATTGTAGCTTTGTAGTATAGTCTGAAGTCAGGGAGCCTGATTCTTCCAACTCCGTTTTTCTTTCTCAAGATTGCTTTGGCTATTCGAGGTCTTTTGTGTTTCCATACAAACTGTAAAATCTTGTTCTAATTCTGTGAAGAATGCCATTGGTAATTTGATAGGGATTGTATTGAATCTGTAGATTGCTTTGGGTAGTATAGTCATTTTCACAATATTGATTCTTCCCATCCAAGAACATGGTATATCTCTCTATCTGTTTATGTCATCTTTGATTTTTTTCATCAGTGTTTTATAATTTTCTGAGTACAGATCTTTTGTCTCCTTAGGTACATTTACTCCTGGGTATTTTATTCTTTTTGTTGCGATGGTAAATGGGACTGTTCCCTTAATTTCTCTTTCTGATCATTTGTTGTTAGTGTATAAGAATGCAAGAGATTTCTGTGCATTAATTTTGTATCCTTCAACTTTACCAGATTCATTGATTAGCTCTAGTAGTTTTCTGGTGGCATCTTTAGGATTTTCTTAGTATCAGGACATCTGCAAACACTGACAGTTTTACTTCTTCTTTTCCAATTTGTATTCCATTTATATCTTTTTCTTCTCTGATTGCCATGGCTAAGACTTCCAAAACTATGTTGAATAATCGTGGCAAGAGTGGATATCCTTGTCTTGTTCCTGATCTTAGAGAAGTGCTTTCAGCTTTCACCACTGAGAATGATGTTTGCTGTGGGTTTGTCATATATGGCCTTTATTATGTTGAGGTAGATTCCCTCTATGCCCATTTTCTGGAGAGTTTTTATCATAAATGGGTGTTGACTTTGGTCAAAAGTTTTTTCTGCATCTATTGAGATGATCATATGGTTTTTATTCTTTAATTTGTTAATATTCTTTAATTTGTATCACCTTGATTGATCTGCATATATTGAAGAATCCTTCCATCCCTGGGATAAATGCCACTTGATAATGGTGTATGATCCTTTTAATGTGTTATTGGATTCTGTTTGCTAGTATTTTGTTGAGGATTTTTGCATCTATGTTCATCAGTGATATTGGTCTGTAATTTTCTTTTTTGTAATACCTTTGTCTGGTTTTGGTATCAGTGTGATGGTGGCCTCGTATAACAAGTTTGGGAGTATTCCTCCCTCTGCAGTTTTTTGGAAGAGTTTGAGAAGGATAAATGTTAGCTCTTCTCTAAATGTTTGATAGAATTTGCCTGTGAAGCCATCTGGTCCTGGGCTTTGGTTTGTTGGAAGATTAATGATTACAGTTTCAAATTCAATACTTGTGATTGGTCTGTTTATATTTTCTAATTCTTCCTGTTGTACCTTTCCAAGAATTTGTCCATTTCTTCCAGGTTGTCTGATTTATTGGCAAATAGTTGTTTGTAGTAGTCTTTTATGATCCTTTGTATTTCTGCGGTGTCAGCTGTAGTTTCTCCTTTTTCATTTCTAATTTTATGGATTTGAGTCCTCTCCCTTTTTTTCTTAATGAGTCTGGCTAAAGGTTTATAAATTTTGTTTATCTTTTCAAAGAAACAACTTTTAGTTTTATTGATCTTTGCTATTGTTTTCTTCATTTCTATTTCATTTATTTCTGCTCTGATCTTTATGATTTCTTTCCTTCTGCTAACTTTGGGGGGTTTTTGTTGTTCTTCTTCTTTCTCTAGTTGCTTTAGGTGTAAGGTTAGATTGTTTATTTGAGATTTTTCTTGTTTCTTGAGGTGAGATTGAATAGCTGTAAACTTCCCTCTTAGAACTGCTTTTGCTGCGTCCCATAGGTTTTGGGTTGTTGTGTTTTCATTGTCATTTGTTTCTATGTATCTTTTAATTTCCTCTTTGATTTCTTCAGTGATCTCTTGGTTATTCAGCAATGCACTGTTTAGCCTCCATGTGTTTGTGTTTTTTACAGTTTTTTTTTCCTGTAATTGACTTCTAATCTCATAGCGTTGTGGTTGGAAAAGATGCTTGATATGATTTCAATTTTCCTAAATTTTCCGAGGCTTGATTTATGACCCAAGATGTAACCTATCCTGGAGAATGTTCTGTGTGCACTTGAGAAGAAAGTGTATTCTGCCACTTTTGGGTGGAATGTCCCATAAATATCAATTAAATCTATCTGGTCTATTGTGTCATTTAAAGCTTATGTTTCCTTATTTATTTTCTGTCTGGATGATCTGTCCACTGGTTTAAGTAGGGTGTTAAGTCCCCCACTATTATTGTGTTACTGTCGATTTCCCCTTTTATGGCTGTTAGCATTTGCCTTATGTATTGAGGTGCTCCTATGTTGGGTGCATAAATATTTATAATTATTATATCTTCTTCTGGGATTAATCCCTTGATCATTATGTAGTGTCCTTCCTTGTCTCTTGTAACAGTCTTTATTTTAAAGTCTAGTTTATCTGATATGAGTATTGCTACTCCAGCTTTCTTTTGATTTCCATTTGCATGGAATATCTTTTTCCACCCCCTCACTTTCAGTCTGTATGTGTCCCTAGGTCTGAAGTGAGTCTCTCTTGTAGACAGCATATATATGGGTCTTGTTTTTGTATCCTTTCAGCCAGTCTCTGTCTTTTCATTGGAGCATTTCAATCATTTACATTAAAGGTAAGTATCAATATGTATGTTCCTATTACTATTTTCTTAATTGTTTTGGGTTTGTTTTTGTGGGTCTTTTTCTTCTCTTGTGTTTCCCACCTAGAGAAGTTCCTTTAGCGTTTGTTTTAAAGCTGGCTGATGGTGCTGAATTCTCTTAGCTTTTGCTTGTCTGTAAAGCTTTTTGATTTCTCCATCGAATCTGAATGAGATCCTTGTTGGGTAGAGTAATCTTGGTTGTAGGTTTTTCCCTTTCATCACTTTAAGTATGTTCTGTCACTCCCTTCTGGCCTGTAGAGTTTCTGCTGAAAGATCAGCTGCTAATCGGGAATTCCCTTGTATGTTATTTGTTGCTTTTCCCTTGCTGCTTTTAATATTTTTTCTCTGAATTTAATTTTTGTTAGTTTGATTAATATGTGTCTGGGTGTGTTTCTCCTTGGGTTTATCCTGCCTGGGACTGTCTGTGCTTTCTGGACTTGGGTGGCTATTTCCTTTCCCATGTTAGGGAAGTTTTCGACTATAATCTCTTCAAATATTTTTTCAGACCCTTTCTCTTTCTCTTCTTCTTCTGGGACCCCTATAATTCAAATGTTGGTGTGTTTAGTGTTGTCCCAGAAGTCTCTGAGACTGTCCTCAATTCTTTTCATTCTTTTTTTCTTTAGTCTGCTCCTTGGCAGTTATTTCCACCATTCTAACTTCCAGCTCACTGATTCATTCTTCTGCCTCAGTTATTCTGCTTCTGATTCCTTCTAGTGTATTTTTCATTTCAGTTATTGTGTTGTTCATCTCTGTTTGTTTGTTCTTTAATTCTTCTAGGTCTTTGTTAAACATTTCTGGTATTTTCTCAATCCATGCCTCCATTCTATTTCCAAGATTTTGGATCATCTTTACTATCATTACTCTGAATTCTTTTTCAGGTAGGTTGTCTTTTTCCTCTTCATGTATTTGGTCTTGTAGGTTTTTACCTTGCTCCTTCATCTGTAACATATTTTTTTGTCATCTCATTTTTTTTGATGGGTGGGATTATGTTCCTGTCTTACTGGTTGTTTGACCTGAGGTGTCCAGCACTGGAGTTTGCAGGCGGTTGGGTAGAGATGGGTCTTGGTGCTGAGATGAGGACCTCTGGGAGACCTCACTCCGATTAATATTCCCTGGGGTCTGAGGTTCTCTGTTAGTCCAGCGGTTTGGACTCAGCACTCCTACCACAGGACCTCAGGCCTGACTCCCAGCCTTAGGTTTTCAGACAAGTCCACATGAAAATGTGTACAGCATCAGTTCCAGTTTAGGCAGAAACTGGAGAGGAAAGTGAGCAGGCAAAGAGCCACTGTGTTTCACCCTGGCACTGCTGACCAGGCTGCACCAGGTCCTCCTGGGTTTGGAGGTTGATGTCCGTGCAGACTTAGCAGGAGCGACAAGAGTTCTTCCTGCCCTAGCCTCACCACGTCCAGCTCCTCCAGGCTTCACTTTCTCCAGCAGCCTTCCAGCCACACCTCGCCACCACGTCCCAACTCTCACTCCTCTGGTTGGGGGGTGGGGGCACCAAGCTACCGGGGCTGCACTGCTGCAGCCACTGAGAGAGGGGGCGGTACCAGGGGCAGCAGGAGGCGGGAGGGGGAGCACTGTGCCAGCAGGCTCCAGAGGCAGCAGGGTGCGGGGGTGGCCATGGCTGGAGAGCCCACACTGGGCCGGATGCACCATAAATGTAATTTTTGAGTACTTGAGATGAAATTCATAGGCTTCCCTAGGAAAAAATCCATTATGGTTCTAGAACATGATCTGCCTATTGTTAGAATACAAGTTTGGGAAAAAGTTGAGTGTGTCCTGAGCAGTTCTAAAATAATTAGTAAATTGACAACAAGGAAATGTTGACATAATTATCATTCCAATATTACCAACACTAAAATGAACATAACTGCCTAACAGTTGTTTATAATTACTTATAATTTATAAATCCTGCCTACTTTCAAAAAGGCTTTGGGACTCTTTATGGCTACACACACACACACACACACACACACACACACACACACACACACACATACAGCTGAGCAATTCAAAATTATACTAAAAATTTTTTTGATCAGAAACCAGCTAGAGAAAGAGCAGAAATGGAATTGAGGTCAAACTGAGTACCGCAATTTAACACTAAATGTAAATTGAAATCACTGTTGGGGAAGTAAGATAGAAAACATCATGAAACCATGGTCCTTCTTGCCTTCTAAAAGAAGACTTGGCAATTTGTCATTAAAGGCAAAATTAATACGTTCTAAGCAGAATTTATCATAAGATTCTTCTAAATTACTGAGGAAACAAACAACTTAACAACAGCAAAATTGTGGCTGGTCAGTATTTTCTTATTTTAAAAAGTGTTAAATAAGTTATCATTAATAGAATTTCTTCATTCTTCCTTCATCCTATCACCTTTCCCTTGTGCTGACTTTACTTCTTCCCCTGTAAGTTTTTATTGTATTTTAATATTTTATTGTATGTTTTTATTGGGTTTGAAGAATTTTTAGAGGCACTGAAGCTACCTTCAGGGTAGAAGAATGGTTTGAAAATAAGGAGTTGCTTTGCCAATGCATTACCTTCCTTCACTTCTTCATATAGAGCAGGGTTAGCAAACTTTTTCTGTAAAGCCCAAGAGAATAAATATTTTAGGCTTTGAGGGACTTCCCTGGTGGTCCAGTGGGTAAGACTCTGTGCTCCCAATGCAGGGGCCCCGGGTTCGATCCCTGGTTGGGGAACTAGATCCAGCATGCATGCCACAACTAAGAAGTCTGCATGCTGCAACTAAGACCCAGTGTAGCCTAAATAAATAAATAAATAAATATTTTTTAAAAATATATTTTAGGCTTTGAAAATCATATATGTCTGTTGCAACTACTCAGTTGTGCTCTTGTAGCGTGAAAGTGAATGGGCATGGCTGTGTACCAATAAAAGTTTATTTATGACAGTGAGTCTCTCTCACAGCAGGGCTTAACACCCTTTCCTTTGGAACACAGCTGGTCTTTTAACTTCAGACATTCCCACTACTGCCTTACTTATGTGACAGAGTTTAAAAATATATCTATTACTCTCAAGTTTGATGTTCTCTCTCTCCTTTGAAAAACATGAAGTACAAATCAAGGTTACTTTAAAGACTTTTCATGCATGTATCATGCTTAGAATCTAGGCTCAACTGTATCCACTCCACATAATCTGTGGCCTTATCTTTTCTTTTTTTTAATTGAAGATTCTCCATCTTTACAGCTGTACCATCACTTCTCACCTGTGTAAAATAAAAGAAGCTTATGGAAGAGTCAAAGTATTTCATGATATGTCTGCCCTTACCTGCTAACGTTTTTCAGGAAAACAGAATTTCTAGCAGCAAAGACTTTGAAAACACACATAGTTAAATATGCCCAGAAATTTTCCCAATTAAAATAACATATAAATTATTTTTTAATCTAGATGGAGATAGATAATCAAGGCGTAATTGCACATGAAATTTTGGCATCTTATACAAAAATAATGCATTCTTGTATGCCAAACATCTCTGCCCTCTCCACCACCCTAAATAATGATAAAGTTAAAAAGTACAAGATTTTAAATATTTGTATTTTCTTGCTTGTTTGTATTATTTGTTTGTAATGCATTTAAACTTTTACCCGAGTAAAAGTTTTACTAATTGGTACACTGCAGTCTACTTTCCTTCAGTCACTCAGTGTATTATTAGAGAAGAATAAGTTGGATAACTCTGGAAGGAATATTCTCTCTTTTATGACTCACAAATATTTAATTGTATACACCCTGGTTTTATATGTGCCACAGCAGTGTCAGATATGTTGATTTCTGCAGGACATGTGTCAGGACATTGCAGTGGCTTCTAGGTAGCTCATGTACTCCACAGGGTCCTTTCACAAACTACAGACAATGCCACACCCTTAGACTTGAGTCTCTGTAGAGAATATTTCATGCCAAGGAAGTAGTTGTGCAATGCCTTTGGCTGGGCTACCCAGACACTGAGATGAGGATTCATGTGGATGTGGAAGGTTAGGGGAGCAGGGAAGGCAGAATTGGGAAGGGAAGGAGGATAAGCTACAGTGCAACACTGACCTCACGCAACATCACCCAGAGGGTGACTGTCTCAGTCCCATTGCTGAAGATCATGCAGGTCAACTCAGAGTTGTTCTACATAGAGGTCAAGAGAACTTGAACACCATTCAGTGTTCAAGGTCTGCTTCCAGAGGAGATACAAATTACCTGGTACCTATGACTCTCTGGACACACAGACAAAGCAAACTCTAGCAGCCTGAAGGCAGTTCTCCAACAAGTGACACAGGGGCCAACTGTTGGATGGAAATGCACAGGGGATTTGAGGGGATGGGCAGAGCAAGACAGCATTTGATATATGCACCATGGAAGGAAACATGCAGCAAACTTGAATCAGGTGATCTGAGTTTGAATCCTGGTTCTACTAGCTGTGTGATTTTAGTCATATCACTCAATCTGAGATTTAGTTTTCTTGTCTCTAAAATTTGGAAACCTACCTCATGAAGGATGTTTAAAGGATTAAATATGATTGCATGGTGGCAAAATAGGGAAAGGATCCTGGGCAGAGGGAACAGCATAGAGGAAGTATGGAGTCTTAACACGAGTGCTTAAAGTTTGGGAGACAGTATAGCTGGAGGTACGGCACATGTGCAGCAGGTATGGGGATAGAAATGGGCTCCTATGGAGACACTTAAGAGGGAGGCCTAATCTCTTTTTGGAAGGTCAAGGAAATGATATCTAAGCTGAGGTCTAAAGCAGAGGGGGAGGATATCTGGTCAATATGGTAGACTGAGCTGAAATGACAAATATCCCATCCCACTTCAAACATACAGCGATGTAGAAAAAAATACCAGAAGGGTGTAATATGAAGCCAAACTCAAAGCAAGGAAGCTATGGTAGATTAAAGATGGCGACAGATTCTTTACTACTACCCATCTTGTTGAGAGGTGGTGACTATTTACTCTCCCCTTGAGCTGGGTTGCCTTGGTGACTAGCTTGACCAGTAGAAGGTGGCTGAACTAACAGTCTGGGACTTCTGAGGCTAGGTTGTAAGAAGTCTTGTAGCTTTGGCCCAAGACTCTTTGAAGACTCGTTCTTGGAGTCCTGAGGCACCGTGTAAGAAGCCCAGCTATCTTGAGGGAGAGACCATGTGAAGAAGCCCTGAGACTACATGGAAAGTGACAGTTGGATTAAAATTTGAAAATTCATCAATATAATTTACCACATTAACAGAATAAGGGAGGGGGGAAAAGCCATGATCATCTAAATAAATGCTGGAAGCATCTAACAAAATGCAAAATCCACCCATGATAAATATTCTCAGCAATGTAGGAATAGAAGAGAACTTCCTAAACCAAATAAAAGACTTCTACAAAAAAACCTATAGTTAGCATCACAATTAATGGTGAAAGACTGAATAATTTCCCTCTGTGATTAGGAAGAAAGCAGGCAATCTGTTCTTATCACTGTAATTCTATATTGTACTAGAAGTCCAAACCAGTGCAATAAAGCAAGAAAAAGAAATAAAAGACATACAGATTAGAGATGAAGAAGTAAAACTACCTTTTTTTCCCCACAGATGACATGACTGTGTATGAGAAAATCCTACGAATCACACCAAACAGTCACTAGACCTAACAAGTGAGTTTAGCAAGGTCTCAGGATATAAGTTCATCATAATACCAAAACCAATTGAATTTTTATATGTTGGCAACAAATAAACAAGAGATATATCATGTTCACTGATAGGTAGACTTAATATTAAGATAACAATTCTGCCAAAATTGATCTATAAGATTCAACACAATCATAGTGCCAGGATATATTTTTGTATAAATTGAAAAACTGATCCTAAAATTTATATGGAAATACCTAGGACCAGGAATATCCAAAACAATTTTGAAAAAGAGTAACAAAGTTGGAGGATTTATACTACAGTACTTGAGTTTGAGACTTATTTTCAAGCAATGTAGTCAAGACCATATGGTGTTGGTAAAAGGCTAGATATACAAATCAACAGGACAGAATAGAGAGTCCAGAAATAGACCGACACATATATGGTCATTTGATTTCTGACAAAGGCCATTCAATGGGAGAGGACAGTTTTTTTTTAAGTAGTGCTAGAAGAACTGGCTATCCATATAGAACAAAATAAACTTCAACTTTTAACTCACCCAATACACAAAATTCACTCAAAATGGATTATAGATGCAACAGTAAATGATAAATCTATATTTCTAAAACACATAAAGAGTATCTTTGCAACTCTGGGTAGATGAAGATGTTTTAGGTGGTCACAAAAGTATAAACCATAAAATAAAACACTGATAAGTTGGATTTCATCAAAACTAAAACCATCTGCTCTTCAAAAGACACCATTAAGAAATTGAAGAGGCAAAGGAGAGAATGGGAGAAAAATTTCAAAGTACATATACATGACAGAGGACTTGTTTCCAGAATAGATGAAGAATGCTTACAACTTAATTAGATGGCAACCCAATAAATAATGGGCACATGATTTGAATAGACATTTCCTTAAAGAAGGTACAAGAATGGCTGATAAGCATATGAAAAGTTGTACAACATCATTAGTCACCAGAGAAATGCAAATTAAAACCACAGTGGGATATGAGTACATATCCATTAGAATTGCTAAAATTAAAAAGACTGATACTACCAAAGGTTGGCAAAAATATGGAGCAACTAAGTAACTAGAACTCTCTTACATTGCTGATAGGAATGTAAAACCAATCACCTTGAAAAGCACTTAGTCAGTTGCTTGTAGGGCTAAACATATACCTACCATGTGATCCAAGAATCTCACTACTAGGAATTTACCCAAGAGAAATGGACACGTGTTCCTTCACACAGACTTGTACAAGAATAGTTATAGCAGCGTTATTCACAATAGCCAAAGTCTGGACATACACCAAAAGCCAATCAACAAAGTGATGGATAAACACACTGTGGTATATGTATATATAATGTACTCCTATTCATTACTAGAAAGGAATGAATTACTGAATATACAACAATATAAATTAATCTAAAAATTATTATGCTGAGCAAAAGAAGCCATGCATGTTAGAGTACATGCTGTATGATTCTATTTACATGAAACTCTAGAAAAGTCACAATTAATCACATTAAATCTAACCTCTCAGGTCCTAGCCATAGGGCCCTCTCACAATATGGCAGCTACTACTTCTTCAAGACCAGCAGAAGAATCGTCACTCCAGGCTGCTCAGAGTCTTACGTAACATAATGTAATCACAGGAATGATTCTCCCATCCAATTCACAAGGCTTGGTCACTTTGAAAAGGTGGGGATTATTCAGAGCATGTACACCAAGAAGTGGGAATATGGGGGATATTGAAGAATTCTGCTTACCACAGTTGGCCCTGTTCTACTGTCCAAAAGTTGAGATGGATATGTTTGCACTGGGCTCAATTTCTCTCTCTCTATTTCCTGCATATATAATATGAAATGCAAACTTTTGTCTCAACTGAGAGGTGCAAGATGTATAAGATACGTGGTTTACCAATGTGGGGAAATGACATATGAGCTTTGCTTGGTCATCACATAATGGGATCAGAAGTTTGAAATTCAACACTTCTCACTCAGTTCTAGTACTGGAGGCCGACTCTGCTCTGGTCTGTAAAATGGTGTTTGATACTGTTTGGAGCATTATAGAGATACTTAATTTTTTACAGTGAAAGATTTACCAAAGTCTGACTGCCAGCACATACATACATATAACAATGCTATCTATTGATTACAGAAACGATAGGCAATCAAAGAGTAAGTTCAACTGCATCCATAATTCTTTATTTTCTAAAAAAAAATATATATATATATATATCTGATGTGAATATGATAAAATGTTCCTATTTGTACTTTCTGGGTTCGTGGATGTTATTCTTTTTCCGTATTTACATAAAGAGTAAGTAAATCACTGTGATGTAAATTTGCTGACATATTCTTCTTTGTAAAATATTCAAAATTTTCCTATAACTTCCTTAGGAATAGTAAGCCTTGAGTAGATACTCATGAGAAGACTAAGACACAAGCTCTTGCAGGGCTGTGTTTGTTTGAGAGAGTTCCTGAACCTACTAATTGGTTCCTCAGTGGTATACCATTACTTGGATATCTAGTTCCATCTTAACAGGCTTATCAGATCCTTCTGGGTCAGAGTAACTTCAGTGTTAAGTAAGGCTCTGAGGAAGGCTCTTGTACCTGTAGGGACTCCTATAGGGTAGATTACAATAGGCTTCTGTTAAAAGCCTCTCCCATTTACTGGGTGAAGAGGAGGTTAAGGGGTGGTGCTCATTCCCAGCTATAGAAAGTTGGATCAATTTATGATGTAGTGGCAAAGGATAATTTCTCATGACTCATCATCCTAGTCATTGTCTATCACAAGATTTCCCAAAGTATGTTCTCAAGAGCACAAACTCTGTGGAAAGCCCTCAGAAACGGAAACAAAAACCAAAAACCCCAAACTAAAAGCTTCCATGGTCAAATACATTTAGGAAATATTAGATTAAACAAGTATAAACAGCTTTCTTTATCTCATCCAAGAAGAGATACAGTAGGATTCTTTTCGAAATGTATTTGTGTTTTAGAAATGTATTTGATCACATTAGTGTCTTTTCACTCTTTTGAGAAACATGCTCTAACAAGATTATCTGTGATTTTTAAAATCCTTGAGCAGCCACAAAGCAAGCTGATCTTTCTAAAAAGTCATGCTGATAACTACAAGCAAGCTCTCCTTACCTTCCAATTCACTGGCTCTCAAAGGCTGCTCTGTTATCTCCAATTCCTCGCTAGCTGTTTCTGGATGCTAAAACAGAAAAGAAATGCCTCCTATTTCTTTCTTCTCCTCTCTTTCCTCTTAATTCTTCAAAAAATTAGAGACAGATTATATAACCTTGGCCTTCCCCTGAGTATATTGCTGGAAATATTCAAAAGCACTCCTTAGTACCTTGTGAGGTACTTTAAACACTTAAAAATACAAAAGGCAACTCAATAGGACTCCTTTAGGAATCTTTTTATAAGCTCAAGATGTGAATGATTCCTCAATCGAACAGGCTAGAAAGTCCAGAAATAAGCTCCAATACGTACAGGAATTTAGTATATGCTAAAGGTGGTATTTAAATCCATGGAGAAGAGATTCTTGAATAAACGGTGTTGAGACAACTCGGTAGAAAGCCAGAAAAAAATAAAGTTGAATCTACAACTCACACCTGACCCAAAATAAATTCCAGATGAATCAGAGTTTTAACATAAAAATTAAAACCGTGAAAAAGACTAAAAAAGAAAAACATTCCTATGGCCTGAGCTGACATAATACACGCTCAGCACTGTCCTTGTGACAGGCCACAATGAAATTGAAACTTTGATAGGAAAAGCAGGATCCAACTCTTCACCTGAGGCTGGGAAATGGTTTGATTAGGCAGAAGAGAAAACAGCTAAAAGATGTTTGTCGTCATGACAATGAGAAGCTATTCAGTTAATCATGTAATCAAGTGTGGCATATCTGGGGGACAGTAGGAGCCCTGATGGAGATTAAAGGGAGAGATGTTTGGATATATAAGATGGGACCAGACTGTAGAGGATTTTGGATGCCCAGATGAAGAGTTTACCCTTGATTCTCTGGGGGTTGATGAGCTAGGGTGCAGGATTTCTCAATCTCAGGACTATTGACATTTTTGACCAGATAATTTTTTGTTATAGGTGGCTGGGCCTGTGCATCATAGGCTGTTTAGTAGCATCCTTGGCCCCTACCTACTAGATACTACTAGCATCTGCCCCTTTTCGAATTGTGACAACCAAAAATGTCTCCAGATATTGCCAGATGTTTCCTGGGGAACAAAATTACCACTGATTCAGAACGACTGAGTTCCAGAATGACAGAATAATTGATGTTTAAGAAGGACTGTCCAGCTGTGGTTGTAGAATGAACAGGAGATCGTTAAGGACAGGAGCCCAAGAGAATGTATTAGAGGCTAGGTATGGTATATTGTTATAGTAAGGGCCCCTGATAAAGTACATCTCCCTGTATCCATGACCTTGTATAATCCCCTCCCCCATTGACTTAGGGCTTGGCCATGTGACTTGCTTTGATCAATGGAATATCAACAAACATGACACAAGCTGAGGCTAGAAAAGCATTTCTGCATTGGGACTTACACTCATGAGACACTGCCACCATATGACAAAGCCGGTGCTAGCCTCCTAAAGACATATCCAGCTATCAGCCAGCACCAAATTCAGACATATGGGTTAGACGCTTAAGACCATGCAGCCACAATAAAGCTATCATGACTACATGATCCTAGACAGGCCAGCAGAAAAACCACCTACTGGAGCCCTGCCCAAGTTGATGGCAATGAAATTATGAACAAATAAAATGGTTGATGTTTTAAATCACTAGGTGTTTGTTGTGTTGTTATGTAGTGATAGATAACTGTTACAGTAGGTCTGGAGCAGATTCACATCAGTGGAAATGAGACGTGTACACAAGACATTTGGAATAATCCATGTTTCTTGACGACTCTTCAATGAAGGGGCTTACAGAAAGGACAAAGCAGGTGAAAGAATATAAGAATTTACAATTGAGTGCAAAGGTCAGAGTGAGTTAATGAAGGAAGCTGCATGAGCAGTCTTCAAAAAAAGCACTTCTGCCTAAGCAGTTAAAAATATTATTAACTCATCTATTTTGAAAAATACAGCTATTTATTAATCACTAACAGAATAATGATAATAATATTTCAGAGATTCAGTTTAATAAGTAGATTTGTAAAGCTTTAAAGGCATTACCAAGCTAGCCATTTCTTCTTTTTTTTTAATAAATTATTTTATTTATTTATTTTTGGCTGCATTGGGTCTTTGTTGCGGTGTGCAGGCTTCTCATTGTGGTGGCTTCTCGTTGCGGAGCACAGGCTCTACGCACGCGGGCTTCAGTAGCTGTGGCTCACGGGCTCTAGAGCGCAGGCTCAGTAGTTGTGGCCCACGGGCTTTGTTGCTCAGTGGCATGTGGGATCTTCCAGGACCAGGGTTTGAACCCGTGTCCCCAGCATTGGCAGGCAGATTCTTAACCGCTGCGCCACCAGGGAAGCCCCATTTCTTCTTTATATGGAAAAAATCAACCTTTAGAATAAACAGGAAAGCACATAAACTCAAAAATCAGTAACGACTTATATTGCACTGATAATAAAATTCATTTCAATGTATTAGCCATCTACTTGTATAGTACTGTATTCACTTAGCCATTAGATTGCTAAGTCCAGGGCTTCTAATAGAACGCCTCTCATAATTTACCAGTTAAATTTACAGATGGCAATTATCAGTGGTATTTACAGATGCTGTGAGTGTTGACTTTATTTATTGTACTATAAGAAGAAACAGTTCCTCAGATGTTTAGCACTTAGCTTTCTGTTTAAGAACACGAGCTTGAGGAACTGTGTCAGTCAAATACTCTATTTTTATTATATCGAAAACAAAGTAGTAAGCAATAAAGAGAATCCAGAATGAGAATAAGTGAAATACAGTCATAACTAAAAGAAATGGAAATAAATAAAATAAAATCTAAAAAGTGGAGGAAATTCACGTGAATAAAGTAAAAATAACCCAAATGCACTTTCACAGGCTATGAGAATCACCAAAGGGAACATATACATAAATCATATGACAGAGTGAGGGCCTCTTGGAAATAAGACAAGATTTTTTTAAAAGGATAAAAATGGATGAATTTTAAAGATCTTATACCCATGAAGCAGCCAATATTAAAGAAACAATAGCATTGTTGAAATAAATGTTTAAGATCAAAGGGTAACATACATCTGCATAATTTCCGTAAGATTTGTTTAAAGGGAAAAAAAAGCTACCTCAGTCCTTGTTTAAATATTGCTGCCTGCCAAGGATTTTGGTTATTAATTTTCTCTCAGGTTGAGGAGACAAGGACTGAGAAAAATTATTTGGATTTGAGGATCTGGAAGATCTATGTGATTCCTACTGTGCATTAACTAGTTGGACCTTAACGTTGGAGGGACATGCATTAAAGAAAGCCAGGAAAATCAGAGAATGGGGTATTCTGGTAAATCTCATACTTTGGTTTGTGAGAAAACTTGTATACACGGAAGTTTACCAATTTTCCGGAATCAGAAAATAATAAAATACACATAACGTTAACCAATTTGGAATCCTACCCCTAACTTCCTTTCCCCTTTCTATCCAGTTAGCCTCTCATACCAGCCCTCGATTTACCCGAGCAAACACTGTTTATGCCGAAGGGCCTGGCAACGCTTCTGCCTCACCCCCAGTTCCGGCCGGGCTCGCCAACTCCAGGAGCCCCAAACACAGGTTCCAGGGACCCGCAAGGAAAGCACAGCCGGACTCTCGAA
Organism: Balaenoptera physalus; assembly: GCF_965194825.1. Taxonomy (NCBI): domain Eukaryota; kingdom Metazoa; phylum Chordata; class Mammalia; order Artiodactyla; family Balaenopteridae; genus Balaenoptera; species Balaenoptera physalus. The sequence goes on along the minus strand of NC_138886.1, from coordinate 81,822,594 downwards.
GGCGTGGGAACCGGAGCGGGGCGCTCCTCCTCCCAGGCTGGGCGGAGCCGGGCCTCGCTGGGCAAGTGCGTGAGGCCGCGCCGGGCGCTCAATCGCGGCGGGCGCTGCTGCGTGGTGCGCGGGGCTAGAGGCGCGCTCGCACCGCTCTGGGGTTGAGCCCGGCCAGGGTCCGCGCGCGGAGCCACGTCGGAGCGCGCCGTCCCGACCCACCCAGGCGCTTCGCCCCGCCCGGACGTTCCCGCCAGTGGCCTAACCTGCTTGACTCGCCGAACTTGCCGCAGCTCCCGGCGGCAGCAGGTGGCCTCCGACTCGCCGCCGTCACCGCTGCCCGAGCGGGCCGCGCGCCCCGGAGCCCTCTCGGTCGCCCCCGACCGGCGGGATGGAGCCGGACGGGGACCTGGAGGAGCTGGCCCGGCTGCGCTCTGTCTTCGCCGCCTGCGACGCGAACCGCTCGGGGCGCCTGGAGCGCGAGGAGTTCAGCGCGCTGTGCGCGGAGCTGCGCGTGCGGCCGGCCGACGCCGAGGCCGTGTTCCAGCGGCTCGACGCCGACCGCGACGGCGCCATCACCTTCCAGGAGTTCGCGCGCGGCTTCCGCGGGGCCCACCGCGGGAGACGGCGCTGGGGCCGGGGGCCGCGGGAGCCCGTGTTCACTGCGGCCCTAGTGGGGTCCGACCCCGGGGACAGCCAGGAGGACGAGGGCGACGAGGACGCGGCGGCGGCACTGGCCGCCCACTGGGACTCGGCGAGCCCGGGCCAGGCTTGGCAGGACTTCCAGGCGCGACTCGGGGACGAGGTCAAGTTCATCCCCAGGTGCGTGTGTGGTTTGCAGAGCGGAAGGTGGTGGTGGTGTTTCTGTCCTCCCTGGGACGCTGCCATCTCTCCCTCTTACACTCGGAGTGTGCAGACCCAGTGGACACTCTCTCTCTCTGTCTCTCTCTGTCTCTCTCTCGCGCTTTCCTCCATTCACCGACGCACTTTTAACTCTTCCAAGACGGGATCCCCTAGAGTTAAGGAAAAGGAAAGCGTTCCGAGTCACAGTTCGGGGAGAAAGTTTCACTTGCTTATTTCTGAGTTTCATAAGCCAGAGTGAAATCCACAGCGTCCGGAGATTCTTCCGGGACGCTGGTTTAGGAGCGCTCCCCGAACCTCAGAGACTTGATTACATCACCTCCTACTCCTGGCCTCCAGGCTGCACCCGGAGCAGCAACGCTCGGTGACCTGGGCCGCTAGCCAATTTGCCATTCTCTATTGTAGTTTTTGTGTTTGTTGTTTTCCTGCTACTACGTAGAAAACAAGACATTGTTGCGCATTTATATTGCTGCACACAAAGATTCACCGATGCCTACTATGTGCTAGGCATTTTACAGGTTAATTCGTTTAATACTCAGAATAACCTTGGGGGTGGACGTTCTTATCTGTGATTAATGGAGAAATTTAGACCTAAGGATGTTAAGGGACTTGCCCAGTTACTAAAAGAGCAGCATTTGATCCCAGATGTTGTGAATTTTAAAACTCTCACTTTTTATACCATAGAATAAAATCATACAGTAAACTCTCTACTCTTGTGTCTGTGACAGAAATAACATAGTATCAAGTTACTTAATTCTCAGGGGGAAAGGGGATGCCTGCAGGTTCAGGGCATGGTGGGAAAGATATTCAGGTTTTATTGAGATTAATTTGCATCTATCTCTGCCTAGAGTCATGGTATGTCTTGAACTATTTTTACTTCTTCCTCAGGCGCTACAAACATCTTAATAGTATGAAATGTTTTTCTGCTCTCTGGATTTTCATTGAAATTTTATGTATCTCTGGTTGTCATTATTAGGAAGATCTGAACATTTTGGTCGGCAGTTCACATATCTGAGACATAAGACTCAGAAAAGGAAATAGCCCTGGAAGGCAGCAGCGGCCTGGCTCACCCAGTCACCGCTTAGACCTGCAGGGCTGGAAGTCCTCACTTCCTCCTCCGCCCAACTTCTCCCTCCTGTTTGGAAAGTTCAGGGAATACTGGGCATGGACGGTTACTCACTGCAGTATAAGAGGGATTGTGTAGAGAAAGTGGGCGCGATACCCATCTTTTCTGTTATTTACAGATGAGTGAAAATGCAGTGTCTCCACCAGGGAAGTAGAAAAATTTAAACTTTGCTATAACCATATACTTTGAATCATCTTTCATCTGTAACTTGGTTTGGGTCCAGCTAGTTTAAAAAGGTAACAGTATTAAGAATAAGAAAAGGTAAGACCACACCATATTTTATACACACACACATACACATACACACACGCATACACAGACACTGAACTACTTTTCAGAGTTGCTAAGTCTCAGCAGCCAATATTTGACACTTAACCTTTAAATGATGAAAATGACCTTCTTAGGATCAGCATACAACCAGGTCTTAATATTATTGGTGACATTATTATTATCACGATGCCTTTCCGACTCTTGAGATGTTATTAAATATAATGGCACCAGTGTCACCTGGTAGTCTTGTGTCCTAAGCCCCACCCCTGTCTTCTGCAAGATTAACAAGTACAATATTTGCCTTCCTGTACTCGTTCCAGTGGAAAAGAACTAAACTGAATTGCTTCACCTGATTGTTACTATGGCAGCCATTAGCTGTTTTGGTAAATTGGATTGCTTCTATTCTACTTCCTCATACATGTTCATCTTCCCTTCCTCCCATTCAAATGTGATAAAAATCTTTCGTTATTGACAATGTCATTGCCATTATTTCAGCCAAATTAATTCTGCAAACATTGTTGAGTGCCTGTTTTGTGCCACTGTCTTAGGTACTGTCCTAGGTACTTGGAGACAAAGAGAAGGAGGAGATGTGGTTCATGCCCTCAAGAAGTTCATAGTGTGGGTGAAATATTTCTCAAAAATTTCCTCAGAGAACATGTAAAGGCAGGAGAGTTATTTGCAGGAAACCCCATGTATTGTGGACATAACCCAACAGACTGCCTGCAAGCAGGAACTTTCTTTGAATTCTTGAGTTTTTACCTTAAAAAAAAGAAGTCATGTTCACTTTATAATATACTGTGGCTTGGTTTAGCATAAAATATTATATATTCTTCCAGGGGGAAAATTGTCTCTCTGGGAAGGTGTGCCATTTCATCTGGTGCCTTAGTTTCCCACCTGGCACTCCATCTTCCCCCAGGTGGCACCCTGTCCCATCCCTATCCTAGGGGGGTATTTGTGTACAGTTTAAGCAGAACAGATATCAGATATAGGAGTGTTTGGTTCCTGCAAAGGCAAAACGTGGTAGTGATTTCCATTTCAAAGATCATTCGAACTCTTAGATCAAAATATTAAACAAATTTGGGTTAAAGTCCTCAGTCATCGATAATTGTGATATTAGAGAGAAAATGATATTGCACTGTGAAAGAATAAAAATGGTCTCTGGGTGATGTGTTAAATTCTCAAGTTGGTCTTCTCTTAGAAACTGAGGGACTTCTTTCCTTAAAGGTTGGGGAGGGGAGTGTCCCCCCATGTGACACTGTTAACCTGAGCTGGGCAGGTGTAAATGGTCCAGAGGGTCAGGATGGGCCGTTACCACTAGTTCCAGTAAGCTGGAACTAGGTCAGCCAGCAGGTGAAACCAGAATGGGCAAGGCAATGTAGTTACGTAAGAGAATTCCGGAAGGAGGATTGTATCAGGCCAAGAAAAATCCATGAAGTGGGAAGAGAATGTCTGGGGAGAAACAGAGAGCAGAGTTGTAATTACCTAGTGGAGCCAGTTTCTGGTGTCAGGGGCATTATCTTGGTGAAAGGGAGGTTTGTATCCAGTAGGTACTCAATAAATGCACTCAATAAATATTTGCTGAATGTTCTTTGATTCCCTGCTTCATATACTGAGAATGCAGTTAGTTCATGCTGCATGCATTCTCTTCATTTCTTTTGTTGGTTCCCTCCCTATATTTTCACATTCTGGTGAGAGCTGATGTCTTCCGAGATTGGCAAGGAGAGAAGGATATAGGGTGTGTGTGTCTGTGTGTGTGTGCATTGAGCATTCGACTGAGGCGGGGTCATGACAGGAATTCACCTCTCTCCTCTAGTCAGAGCCGAAGCTTTTCAGAGTGTTCTCAATTCCATTTGTAGCAATTTTGAGTGTCATTTTTGGACTGATTCACTTTAACTTAGAACCCCACATTCTCACAAACAGAAACGCGAGGGTCCAGCTGGCACCAGAACCACAATGGACTTGTGAATGGGCACCAGTTTTGTCACAATAGCCAGATTAGACCCAGGGTGGGTGGGTGCCTCTGGTGTAACAGGAGTTAGCATGATTGGTGACCTGCCAGACAGGGCTGGGGTGGGATTTGTTCAGGCACCAAAATCAGACCTGTGTGGTCAAGCTGTTTCACATGGTTTGTGCCCTTTCTACACACACAACGTTGAAGAAGAGTCTTCTGTTGAATAACTTAGAAACAAGAAATTTAATTGAGAAGAACCAAAACTACCCACGTGTGAACTGTTATATGGATTGTCAAAAAGGTTTACTTCGGCACGTCCATATAACTATGAAGATGATGACTAAAATGGAGAGGAAAAGCAACAGGTGACACCAATCCCACTTAACTAGGACGTTTTAAAAAACACGAAGCTACAAGTAGGCAGAGGCATAGTTTCATTGTCAGGGACTCCTTTACATTTCCCTTTCTTGGGGTCCACTTTAGGGCTTTAGCCTGTGATCGTCTTCTTTTGTAATAGTGCAGTTGCTTCATAAGCCCACTTCACCTTCATGATATGGTGCTTGGCAGGATGGGAAAGGGAGAGGAGAGATGGACGCAAAGAGAGAGGTAAACACAGAGAGGGCTGGAGACACGGAGTGAGAGGGGGACAGGGTGAGAGGAGGCAGAAGACAAGCAGACAGAGAGACACTGCTTGATTAGATAGTGCCTCAGTTTCCCCTCTCTTCCCACTCAATGAGGGTATGGCCCTGAGACAGCTTGGTATGCGAGAGTTAAATCAGCTCTTCTCTGTTTGATCTCAGCTCTTGAGTATCTTCCACATGTGAGCATCTGGGTGCTTTGGACTGTGTTTTTAATGTTTGAAGATAAGTATATTTTTTTCACCCATGTTGCCAGTAATATCTGCTGCTCATCCAAGGAGAGAAAGATTGGTTCCAGCCTTGAGGCACCCTAGTGGGTTGGACTTCAGTCCTGGAAGAGGTTCAAAGATGCTTTTGACTGTGTGTGATGCTTACCTTTGGCACTGGCTTTGAGGCCTATCAGTGTGCTAGCCACAAGCTTTCCAGAGATTTCCTGCCTTTTCTGCATTCAGAACTGGGGATATGTATGTGTGTGTGTGTGTGTATGTATATATGTATATCTTTATATGTCTCTGTCTCTCTATATAGATTATATATATCTTTACTTTCTAACTGTTTCTGGTCTGTTGCTTTTTGTTTTTCCTCTTCAGTATATCCTCTATCACAATTATGTGTCATTACACTACTGCTGAGGGGGAGAAACCTGTCCATTTGAAGCACAGCTCTTCCTTGAACCATCCAAACCTTGCTCCTGGGCCCAGCAGGAGTCTCTGTATGGCTTATTTTTTATGAGCTCTGCTTGCTGGTGGTGGCCTCTTCTGGTTCTGATATTTGAATTTCATCTCGAGGTAGTAATTTCTTTTTGGCCTCCTGGCCCCAGAAAGGTATTCTGGCCTCGCATCCTTAGAGGACTGCCAGTTTTGGCCATACAGACAGTGGCCTGCTCTGACCCTCAGATCTTGCTGATTGTTCAGAGCTCTGCTGGCAGGTTTTGGTGAGAGATTGTTTACTCAGCCCTTACGGTATGGGTAAAAAGAAAAAGGCTTAAGATGGGGTGTCATTGGAAGACTACCCTCCAAGGACCACAGACTCTTCTCTAGCTTGTCTTTTAGCCTGAAGTTTTCATTTACTTCTCTCCGGAATCACTGTTCAAATACACGGTCACTTGGAGCTTGTAAAACCTCTTTCTTGATTTCTTCCCAGGTTACATGATTTTATTTCATTTGTAAAATGAAAGTAGCTGAATCGGGTTAATCTGCCTTGAATGGAAGCTTAGAGGCTGATGGCGGAGAAGAGAGCCTTTGATGATGGGGGAGGTTAGGATGCCGAGGTGATTCAAATGTCTGCTTTCTTCTCCTAAGAGGATATACAGTATACTTTCTTGCTTCATGTGTAGCTTGTGAAAGCTTAGTTGCACCTGACTGCAGTATATCGTTGGAGGGAAGAAATGGGAAGAGAGTATTTATCGTGGGTATTTGGGCTGCTCCTATCTGACTCTGTTAGTCTCATATCAGGTTGTAAAATGGAAAGTAAACACTGTTTCCCAGAGGAATGACACGTATGATTTCTTTGATATTAATTCCTCAAAAAAACAGTTTCACTGCTTCAACTGGTAAATATTTGGGGTCTTCCAAATTATAATTGCTTTTGTCAGAGTAATTATAAAAAGAGAAAAGTGAATTTTAACCCTTAAGGCCTTAGTCTATATGTCTTATAAAAACAAGACATATAGATGCAGTAGCTCAGACATGTTTCTTTCATTCTTTCTCTAATTCCCTCGGTATTCATGTACCTGCCAGTGTCCCAGGCACTAGAGAGGCTCCTTCGTAGACCTGACCTTCAAGGAGCTCATTGTCTCACGCTTTTAAATACCTAGGAGTTTCTGACATCTGAAGGACCTGAGATGCAGTATAATAAATGCAGAAAAATACCTCAGGGCACATCTCCAGACTATGGACATTTCACGTCAAGAGTGTTTCTCAAATTGGGGGCCCTTTGGGTCTTTATGTGTATGCTTGGCAATCTTAGAAGACTAAACATTTATGTTTTCATTTTATGTTATCATTATATGATAATATAAAACAAATTAATCTGAGCACATTTGGAATCACCTGGATGACTCTTACATGACAGATTTGGCTACACTGTTTCAAAACCTGCCTCTGTGTTTAAGATTGTATGGCATCCGTTCCTTGTCATGGGCTGATGAGGAAGGCACAACAGTGGACTTGGTGCAAATGATGTGTCCACGTAAATTGAAAGTGACCAACAGCACACAGTGTTGGGTTGTCTGTGTCCTCAATGGAAAAGTGATCAGGGAGTGGGGTTTTGATCCTGTAACTGTGGCTGGAAAGCGCAGCACACAAGCTGCCAGGACCATACTGACATTGGCTATGGGGGTGTAGTTTCAGTAGAAGTGAATGAATGTTGCTAATTCTCATTCCACTGATTTTAAATGAATGTTGCTAATTTAAATGAATGTTGCTAGTTTAAATGAATGTTGCTAATTCTCATTCCACTGATTTTGCAAATGCGTGTTGGTCACATAAATGTTTGGGAGCTATAAGTATAAGGAGCTTATATCTGGTTTATGTTTGTTTATAGTTAAGTGACATGATATAAACAATATTTACATCAACTCTGGAATCCATAGGAGATATTTTCTTTTATAAGGTCTACATGTTTATCAAGTGTGAGAAATACTGTTCTAATAGGACTTGAAATCCTCAAGAACTGTATAAGATTGAAAACATTAGTTTCTCTAGTTTTCATTGCTTATCGATCTCGTCCGTCATTTAAATCGAGGGCATAATATTGTGGAAGAAGTTCATCTTAAATTGTTCCCAGTCTTAAGGATCATTTTTGTTATTTGCCTGCAGAGGAAACTCTTCTTGCCTTTTTCCTATGTCATTCATTCACTCCTTCATTTAAAAAACTTTTTTTTTAATCCATGTGTGCCTGGGACTGCACCAGGAATGGGGTGCTTTAAAATGATATCCAGTCAAAAATCAAAAGTTTCTTAGACAGTTTCTCTCTCTCCAGAGGTGATGGCACCAGTGAGCATAATGAACGGGAAGAATCACAAGGTGGGTGGTCTGGGTCCAGCTCTCACTGGGGGTCAGAAATCAAGCAGACCAAATCGACAGATGAATGGATAAAGAAGATGTGGCACATATATACAATGGAATATTACTCAGCCATAAAAAGAAACAAAATTGAGTTATTTGTAGTGAGGTGGATGGACCTCGAGTCTATCATACAGAGTGAAGTAAATCAGAAAGAAAAACAAATACCGTATGCTAACACATATATATGGAATCGAAAAAAAAAATGGTTCTGATGAACCTAGGGGCAGGACAGGAATAAAGACGCAGACATAGGGAGTGGACTTAAGGACATGGGGGCGGGAAGGGTAAGCTGGGACAAAGTGAGAGAGTGGCATTGACATATATACACTACCAAATGTAAAATAGGTAGCTAGTGGGAAGCAGCCGCATAGCACAGGGAGATCAGCTCGGTGCTTTGTGACCACCTAGAGGGGTGGGATAGGGAGGGTGGGAGGGAGACACAAGAGGAAGGGGATATGGGGATATAAGTATACGTATAGCTGATTCACTTTGTTATACAGCAGAAACTAACACAACAATGTAAAGCAATTATACTCCAATAAAGATGTTTAAAAAATAATAATAAAGGCATTAATTTAAAAAAAAAGAAAAAGAAAAATCAAGTGGACAAACTAAATTCAGGGAGTTTCTTCCTCTCTTCAGTAGAGCAGTTATCTCCATTTATCTTGTGTGGTGGTGTCACAGTTCCAGCAAGAGAGACTCTAGGCCCTGTCAAATTATCTCCACGTTCCCTCCTCTTACCACCCCGTGGGCTGTGACTAATGTAATGGAGCGGGGCTCACAAACTCTGAAGCCTCCGGGGCCAGGCAGGTAACATAGACCTGGTGGAGTGGAATTGGGGCCCAGTAGCAGCCTCTGCTTCATATGCTGGGGGGACGGACAGATGCTGCCATGCAGGACATCGGCCCAGTGTTGCCAGCGACGCCAACTTATAAAGGATGGTGAAAAATCCAGATTTTAAGTAGGAATCTCCAGTTTTGCATATTCCATGAAGGACAAAGCACAGAGGCGGGAAAGATACTTTTTCCAGTTTGCAACCCGTTTCCCACCTGAGAATGTGCCCTAGTAAATTCAAGTGTCAGGCGTGATCTTGCTTTGAAGATTCGTATTGATGTGAACATGTGGTTCCATGGTACCCTAACTTAGAATTTTAATCATTCTACTTCTTCCCCTTCCAAGTTTGTGGGGTAGTATTTTGACCCAAAGATAGTCTGTCTTTACTCTCTTTTTTGCTCTTGGGTGTTCTTGTAGTTTCCTGAGTTACCTTGTTCAGGCTTAACAGATGTTGCTGTACAGTATTTTCTGCCTCCAGGTTTGCTGCCCTGATGGTGTGTCCTTGGAGGAGGAGGGCTGAGCTCTGAAAGCATTGAGATGTCCAGAACACCTTTTACCCTGATGTCTTTCTTTCTCTTCACTTGAAGCTGAAAGTATTTGTCACAGTTTTAAGATATGTTTAAAAAAAAAAAAAAAGAAAAGAAAAAGGAATGAAATAAAAATAAGGGAATTTAGTGATGAGAGGTTATATTTTCTGGTACCACAGTGGTATTTCCTTTCATTATTGGAATATTTTGTCCTTCAGTCAAAAAACTTTTTATGGGGATGAAAATATGCTCATCACTAATCATCAGAGAAATGCAGATCAAAACCATAATGGAATATTGCCTCATACCTGTTAGGATGGCTGTTATCAAAAACACAGAAAGTAACAAGTGCTAGTTAGAATGTGGAGAAATTGGGACCCTTGTACATTGTTAGTGGGAATGTGAATTGGTGCAGCCACTATGGAAAACGGTATGGAGGCTCCTCAAAAAATTAAAAATAGAATTATCATAGATCCAGCAATCCCACTTCTGCATGTATATCCAAACAAATGAAATCAGGATCTGGAAGAGATATCTGCACTCCTGTGATCATTGCAGCACTAGTCACAATAGCCAAGAGGTGGAAACAGCTCAAGTGTCCATTGATAGATGAATGAATGAAGAAAATGTGGTATATACATACAATGGAATATTACTCAACTATACAAAAAGAAGGAATTTCTGTAGTATGTGACAACACAGATGGACCTGAGGACATTATGCTAAGTGAAATAAGCCAGTCACAGAAGGAAAAATAATGTATAATTCCACGTATATGAGGTATCTAAAGTAGTCAACTCTTAGAAAGTTGAACGGTGGTTGCCAGGGGCTCGGGGATTGGGAAATGAAGAGCTGCAGTTCAGTGGGTTATAGAGCTTCAGTCGTTCAACATGAAAAAGCTCTAGAGATCTGCACAATAAGATGCATGTAGGCAACAATACCGTACACTTAAGAGTTTGTTAAGAATAGAGATTTCACATTATATGCTTCTTAACCACAAGAAAAGCAAACATATGGAATACAAAATTTCTTTTTTACAGAGATAAGAAATTGGGATAGCTACAAAAGCTCTGTGTCTCATATCTTTTTGGATCAGTCCCAAATACAGGCTCCGTCAAGGTTTGCCCCTTAAATGTACTCACACCTGTCGTTTTCAGGTGACCAAGCAGAAACACTCGAAACAATGACACATTCTGAGAGCTCCCTCCCACCATACACACACTGAGGGCAACCACTCTCTTCAATTTCAGCTTCTGGGGGGCATTTTATGGGCATGTTCAGCCATGATACCCCCTCGCGATCATTACAATTATGGAGCATGCTCAAGTGACCATTTTGTTATAATGGTATCTCTGACCTAGAGTGGTTTTTTTTTTTTAATGTCTGGATAGAAAACAAACAAGTGCAGATGAGTTATTCATTCTGAAATCTGGGTGCAGCGGTGGAAGTTTCACCTGCTGTGAGCCTCTTGTGGCTGCCTGGTCCCGAGGTGGAGGGGTGGTGGGAGGTTGAGGCAGCAGGCGCTGGCTTGTTGCTCATCTCCTTAGGCGTGGGGGTTGCACGGTGCATCCCCTGGCGTGACCCAGTCACCTCGTAATTCTTGCTCCTGTAGAACAGTTACAGTCCGCTCTGGCTGAGGTGGACGAATTCCTGAGGAGTCAACCAACATTTGCTTAGAAAATCCATGTTTTAGGACGTTCATATGTCATGTTTTCTAATGGACATGCCATAAACTAGTGTTCGTGTTTGTGATGCAAGTATGTTTTCTTTTCTTCCTTGGGGATCTGTTGGCAGAGCATGTACTTCAGTCTGGCAGAGATGATTAGCCTGGGGATGTCAGTGAATGAATTACAGTGCATGGATTTCTACTCTAACACAGCATGTGTATTCCAGACAAACCTAATGTTCTGCAAACACACAAAGGACCTATGGGGAAAAAAAGTAGGGATGGGGCTGATCTCTCCATATCTGTATAGCTTTGCAACCAGCATACTCAAAAAACCAGTAACAATCTGAATAAGATATTAGCACAATAAAAAAGTCACATTAGATGCTTAATAGAAACATACGACAGTCCAGGGTACCAGTACAGAAAAACTGTAAATGTTTTAATGCAAGTATGGGATTTTGCACTTTGTTTTTTAAGGTGAAGGTAACTTGGTGGATGGAGGTGCATGGGTTGTGGCTGCTGAGTTACAGGAACAAGGACAGAATGCACAAAGACAACGCACGTGTACCGTCTGTGCTGGGAGGAAGCCCCCGGGGAATGGGCATTGTGTGTCCAGACTGTGTTCACCTGCAGCCGGCTGCCTTCAGCTGGGGTAATGGGCTTGCACTTGGTGGCTGTTACTTGGGCGCAGAGCATCGACATGCTGGGAAATGCAACTTCCACTTCTGCGTCATTCACCTATTGACCTAAGGGATGGGCTAATTGATGCTATAGGAACATGCACTGTGTCCGAGCAGTCCTAGTCTTGAGTGAAAATGCATGGGAGGCTAAAGCAAGGCACAAAGCCAGAAATGAGGGTTAGATTGATTCTGTGTGTACAGGTGCGGAGGTTTTATATTGGTCTAAAAGGGATAGTGCATTGCCTGTCTCCTAAAAGATGACAGTGAATAAGCTGTCTTCAGGCTAATATCTGTCCACAAAAGTCCACAGATCTGTTGGATAGGCTGTTACAATCCTAATGAACCCTGGTGAGAATTATAATGTTACGTTGTAGGTGAGCATTTGGGCCATTAAAAAGTGACCTATTCTGTTGAATAATATTTTAAATTAAAATTCTTATTTAGCAATTTAATAAGAATTCAGTTCTTATTGAATTCAGTTTATTCAACCAAGTAAGCTGAATAATCTTATTCAACTGTTTTAAGCAGTGCTAGCATATATTCATGGTGAAGCTGGTACATTTGTTCATGTGATGAACCCCAGGGAAAGTACAATGATATAAGCCACTGTGTTAGTTAGTTAGAGAAATAGAGCCAATAAGATGTGAGCGTGTGTGTGTGTGTGTGTGTGTGTGTGTGTGTGTGTGTGTGTGTGTGTAGGCGAGGGGGCGTGGATTTATTTTAAGGAATAGGCTCACACGATTGTGGAGGCTGGCAAGTCTGTAATCTGCAGGGTGGGCCAGCAGGCTGGAGACCCAGGGAAATGCTGATACAGCAGTTTGAGCCCCAAGGCAGTGGGCTGGTAGAATTCCCTCTTCCTTAGGGGTGCTCAGTCTTCATTTAAAGGTCTTCAACTCACTGGATGAGGCCCGCCCACGTTCTGGAGGGTAATCTGCTTTACTCAAAGTCTAACCGATTGAAATGTTAATCTCACGTACAGAAGACCTTCACAGCAACATCCAGACATGTGTGACCAAATATTTGAGCACTGCAGCCTAGCCAAGCTGACACATGACATTAACCATCACAGCTACTAAAAAAAGTTTTCCAGATACTCTGTTTTTGAGATTCCCTATGTTATGCAAATCGGTTCTGGCGAGATCAGAGAGCATTTTTTATTGCTTCCAGCTTATAAAATGTGCACCAGAAATTTTTCAAATATTTATTTGAATCTGGAAAAATCCTTATACATATATTATATTCCCCTTGTGCCCCTTCCAAATGCCTAAACACTTCAAAACCACATATCAAATTTCAGGGGTGGTTTAAAGTTATTAACATTTTTCTGTCTGCCAAGAAGAGGCTTACCCTCCCTGTGTTCATGGCTCTGAGATGCCCCCTGGGAGAAGAGGGCGTCTTCACCCTGGTGTCCACCCCTCCATTCTCACCCTACAACCTCACTCATCCTCGAAATATCCATAACTCCACGCTGAGCCCCTCATGGAAGAGACATCTTGGATTTAAGCAGCCTCAGCCATCTGGCAAGTCACGCCGGCACTTTACATTGCTGCACTTTCCCAGGCAATCTAACTGCTTGCTTGCTCACTTCCTTTCTTCCTTTACCTCCTCTCCCTCCCTCCCTCCCTTCTGCAAATGCTGTGGAAAAAGCACTATGCTAAGAAGTCCAAAGGTGAAGGCTTAATGAGAAATTGTTCAAAAATCCCTAGAGTAGGAACAGGTTCTTACTTAACTGTCCCCAACTGCTAGTTTTTTGTCCCTGAGTCGGTAGAGCTAACAGGGATGCAAATTGAGAGGCACAGGGAAGCCCAAAATGTTCCACCAGATACAGGTCCTAAAACTCAGCCATAAGGAAGCCGTGAGTTCCATGCTCAGTTTCCCAGGACAGGCATTATTCAGCTCCCAGGAGCTCAGCAGACACTGGTTTTAAATCACATCTTTTCTCAGGCTCTGCAGCTCAGGGCCTTGGACCAGCAACACTGTCCACACCCGGGAGCTCTTCCAGCAGCGCAGACTGTAGGCCCCACCACAGACCTACTGAAGCATCTGCGTTTTAACAAGATCCCTGGGAGACTCATGCATGTCTTCAGCTTGGCTGAGGAAATGAGAATTGAGGGTGTGGAATGCAGCCACGTTTGGTTGGGAGCTGCTATTCAAAAGGTAGAAAAGCCCCAGAAAGAGAATATGGAACTGAGGTAGAAAAGATAAACATCACGTGCTTCAAATTTTGCCATGGGTTGCCTCTGAAATGAAATCCAAATTGTGAAGTGTTCATGATTGAATTTCCCATGAAGATAAAAAATATATACTTCCTCGAGTATATTGTGTAATATTTTGTGAATGTGTTCTTCAGAGACAAATACACCTACAGAAGAGTGCGAGGAGCTTGGTGTACAGCTTGCTGACTCTTCACAGATGGGACACTCTCATATTCGGCATCCAGATCTAGAAACAGCATGCACCTAGAAGCCCCGTGCTCCCTTCCAATCACCGTAGCCCCTCCCTGACCCCCAGGCATGATTTCTTGGGTGTTTTTTTCCTTACTACATAGGTTTGGCTTCTTGCACTCACCGTTATGCTTGTGAGCCTGTAGTTGTAGATCTGTCATTTTCTCTACTGTATTCATTGTGTGAAGATATCACAATTTATCCATTTTACTTTTCATGGCCATTTGGGTCATTTCTACTTTGTAGCTATTACACAGCGTGCCACGATGGGCAGTCCATCTTTTGGTAAGCATATGAACTCACACAGTGCCTTGCTTTTAATAACTGTTTTCAAAATAACTTCAGCTTTCCTTGCTGACTCAGGGTCATCATTATGAAGCTGAGTTTCCTCCTGGGCTGTGGTGTAGTGTATCCCCAGGCTTTGTGGGGATGGTAGTTCAGCTTGGCTTTTTGAGTTCCTGCGTGCATTTTCTGTTCTGGCTGTCAGGCTGCCAGGTGACGGTTTACTATTGTCAGTTCTTCCTTCCTTCCTGGGTACCTTCGTTTACTGAAGACGCAGAAAGCAAACTGGTCAGATGTATTAGAACTGTGTTCAGAACCCCTTTGAATGCATGTTATTCCTGTGCCAGGGAGGGGGCTCACAGGCTGCTCTTCATTCTCTCCTGACTTTGTCTGCTTTTGTATTCTTCTCAGGGCCAGATGCCTGAGCTTCAAAGGGCTGGAGTGCTGCCGTCATTTTGAAATTAATTTTTTTTTGGCAGTTTTATTCCTTTTCCATTTTTATTTATATTTTAACTCCTTGCCCCCTTTCGTTCATCTTGAAAGTTCCCCAAGATAGACACTGTAGTTCTAATTGTCTTTGTAGAAATTATCCCATGCAGAAGAGGTCCAAGAGGGAGGGGATATATGTGTACATATAGCTGATTCACTTCATTGTACAGCAGAAACTAACACAACATTGTAAAGCAATTATACTCCAATAAAAAAAAAAGAAAAGCACAAAACATGGATTTATATTATTATGAATCCATGTGAGAAGTACGCACCTAGCCAAGAGTAGGCATGGTGTTATGCTGAGATAAATCCACAGAAGTCTGGCAAGTCTTGCACCTGGGTCTTGGGCCCCAGACCAATAGTTGGTTATTGAAATTATTTTTAATGCTCTTTTCTTTGAGTCTCGGGGAAATGCTACAAAAACTGTGCATGGAGGTAAACAGATACTGCTGCTTTGTGAGGGTCTCCTTGTCCACTCAGGCCAATTATTGTAATAACCTATTACAGCTCCTTCTTTAGTACCACTTGTATTTAAAGCAACCATTCAGCTTTTATTTCCATTTTGTTTAGTAGCTTTTAGGCCAACTGTACACTCCAGAAGGGATGTTATCCACACAGGTGAGAGAGGGCAGCTCATACCTCAGGGAAGCAGAACTGGAAATGAGGGCAAAATAAAGGTTTCGGATGAAAAATGTAAACTGAAATGAATGTAAATGCACAGTTGACTGAAATTGCTTTTTCATTATCTGATGAACCAGAGAATTAAGATGATGACCCGAGAGAAGACCGGTTTCTCTTTTCTTGGCTCTCCAGAGGGACTGAGGTCAGATTCCTTCAGGAGATTGTGTTTGCAAATCTGCAGGTTGGCTGCTCTTCCAGTGGACTGTGGCTCTGGGAGCACAGAAGGGGACTAGATTTCCGGGCAGCTGATCCTGGTATAATGTGGAAAAGTCAGATTTTAATAGCTTTTTTCGGCTACCTTCTTTTTTAAATCACATTCCAGAAAATCACCCTTTGGTTCTTCAGAAAATCAAATGAAAAAGTAATTAAACTTCCCTGCAGGTTGCTAGGGAAGCAATGAAGTGCAAAGTTGATGAGCAGTGGAGTGTATCTCAGGAAACTTCTATCTTGTGGAAAATACACCCTAGGCATCGTTGAATGAGACCAAGAACCTCTCAAAGGGTTTTAACTGTTGAAATGTCAAAATTAAAGATAGCAACAACATTTTATTTTAGAGGGGAAGTGTGTTCAAGAAAATTTGTAAGAAAATCTCTACAACTAATTTTGCGTTATTTTGATATTTTTTCGTCCATCTCTGCATAAACAGAGAGACTGGAAAACCATTATTGGTTTTTGATGGTTAGGTAGCAAGGTAGGTAGGTAAAAGTCAATGATTCTTAAAAGTAGATTAAAATTTTTTCTGTGATATTTTTGTACAGTAACTAAACAAACACTACATGTATACAAATAGTTTTAAGATAGTTCAAAGATGTCATAGAAAAGAAATTCTCATTTAACTACATGATTATCAGGGCTAACTCTTATAACCTTTCAGAAAGACTTTTAAGAAGGCCAGAGCAGGTTGTGTACAATCTCCAACAGATTTCCTTGCCAGTATCATGTATACTCAAGCATAAGGTCGAGATTTAACTGTTGAAGACAATGTGACTGTAGCTTATGCACCTAACAGTTATCCTTTCATGATATCAATAATAATTTAGAGTTAAATGCCAGTCATTCAATAGTTAGTAGCTGTTATTCAATATATATTAAATACGAATTCAAGAAGTAAGTTTACTTAAAAAACTAAAAATAGAACTACCATATGACCCAGCAGTCCCGCTACTGAGCATATACCCTGAGAAAACCGTAATTCAAAAAGAGTCATATACCACAATGTTCACTGCAGCACTATTTACAATAGCCAGGACATGGAAGCAACCTAAATGTCCATCGACAGATGAATGGATAAAGAAGGTGTGGCACACGTATGCAGTGGAATATTACTCAGCCATAAAAAGAAACGAAATTGAGTTATTTGTAGTGAGGTGGATGGACCTAGAGTCTGTCATACAGAGTGAAGTAAGTCAGAAAGAGAAAAACAAATACCATATGCTAACACATATATATGGAATCTAAAAAAAAATGGTTCTGATGAACCTAGGGGCAGGACAGGAATAAAGACTCAGACGTAGAGAATGGACTTGAGGACACAGGGAGGGGGAAGGGTAAGCTGGGACGAAGTGAGAGAGTAGCATTGACAGATATACACTACTAAATGTAAAATAGATAGCTAGTAGGAAGCAGCCGCATAGCACAGGGAGATCAGCTCGGTGCTTTGTGACCACCTAGAGGGGTGGGATAGGGAGGGTGGGAGGGAGACACAAAAGGGAGGAGATCTGGGGATATATGTATACGTATAGCTGATTCACTTTGTTATATGGCAGAAACTAACACAACATTGTAAAGCAATTATACTCCAATAAAGAAGTTAAATTAAAAAAAATGTTTACTGCTGAGTGAACAGATAGAATGCACTTATATCCCAGAATATGCTAATTTTAGGAGAGAAAATGAGTTCTTTGCTGATACTCATGTTTCTGTGGTATATAGTAAGAAGTCTTTGGGAGATTTTAGAAAGACAAGCAAATCCTTATCTTCTATAGAAGCTGGTGATGGGTTATCTATGTAATGCAATATTTTAATAAGTCCATGTTGATCTTCATAAAATCATGTGATTTAATTTGTTTTTGGAACTCACATATATAATAATATTTATAAACTTAAACATTATTTTGTTTAAAATGCATCCTAATTTATTATTGAAATATATTTAGGATTCACCATACTGTTTTAGCCATTTAGCTTGGATGGAGTTCTGATTTCAGCATCCTCAACCCACAAACACACAAATCTGAAGTGGAAGAAAATGAAGGGGTCTCTGTGTATCAGAAATATTAGTTAGAAATCCCCACAGGACATTTTCTCCAGTTGACGATTTTTGACTCGCTTCAGCTTTCTTAGTGTATGTTATATAGCAAATATTGGCTGCTTCCATGTTGGAAACAATGTGAAAGGAGAAAGGGGAAAATTAAATCAAGGCAAAAGGCAGCCAGCAGGTTGAAGAGGAGTGTATGCCCTTGCATGTAGATTTTAGAGCAAATTCTGTGATAAGCTTAGGGCAGATTCTACTAAACAGAGGATATTCTCAATTTTTTTTTTTTGGTACTGACATGTATGAATATCGACTTTTGTAAATATTTCATCCCTTGATTTCACAAGTTCTGTTTTTGCCTCCCTTCAAAGTACTTTCTTTGACAAATCCTTTGACAAGTTTCTTAGCTTTTATAAGACAAGACTTGTAAAATAAATTGTCTCCATTTATGACTCTTTTGAATGTTTTCCCATACTTAGATGCTTCAAAATTGTAGGCCTTTTCAACTCCATTTTATTTTGGTACAGAATATAAATTTAAAAGATGTAGATGCTGATGCTTCTTCAGGAGATTTGTATCTTCTGTTTCATGTGGTTAATGATATCACTCTAATTCACTATAGTGGAGGATAAATGCTGACAAACTTTTTTTTTAATAAGCCTGTTTTTAAAGAATATTTTCAGGTTTACAGAAAACTTGTGAAGATAGTACAGAGAGTTCCTATATAACCTGCACCCACTTTCCCTCATTTTTAACATCTTGCATTGGTGTAGTAATTTGTTAAAATTAATGAAATGATATTGATACGTTATTAGTAATTAAATTCCATACTTTATTCAGATTTCCTCAGTTTTTCCCTAATATCCTTTTTTTGGTTCCATCATTCCATCCAGGACACCACATTATGCTTAGTTGTCATGCCTCCTGAGGCTCCTCTTGGCTGTGACAGTTAAATATTTCAAGCAAGTTACACGGTTATCACCATCGTTCTTGAGGAAAGGAAATTTGGTACTGAACTTTTTATTAAGCGTGCATCTTTGTTTGTCTTGTGGGGTCACTGCTGCTAAAAGGATTTACTGCAAAATGTAAAAGCATTACCATCCAGTAAAATAACTGGTTATACATTTAAACCACACTAAAAATGGTTAAATCACAGGAGCGAAAACATTCTAGTTACTTTCTATTGCTCTGTGGCAGGACTCTCCAACTTGTGTTTACTGTACCTATTTCCTGTACACTGTGCCTGTAATTTCCTAATTTCCCATTGATGTGGCCAAACGGCTGCCCGGCAGCACTGAGCATCTATCTGCGGGTAGCGGCACAACTGGCTTGTTTTCCAGGTGGCCCGCAGGTCAGACCCCTCCATCTTTCTCCATCGCCATCGAGACCTGTAGGAGTTATCTGTCTCCAGCTTCTCTTGTTCAAGCTTAATTTGTTTTATCAGTGAGTATTCCTGTTTCCGGCTCCTGAAAGGAAAGTCTTAGTTACATTGTGTCTAGAGAGAGTCAGGAAAGGAGAGATGGGTTTATCACTGATTGTCTTCTGATTTAGCAGCACATTAGTGAGAAGTCTTTTCACTGCACAAATGTCTCACGCTACCAGGTGAACGCTGAAGGTAAAAAGCGCACATCCACTAACTCACCCTGGCTTATTTTAATGCAGCTGTTAACTTTAATGCTTAAAAAAACCTTTAAAGTATAGTTAGTACACGGTTTAATAACAGTTACTACCTGTTAATGCAACTTTTTGATTACAGAAAAGGGGAAATTCTGGATAAATGCTCAAGGACAACAGGCTTAAATTGGAATTGTTCCTGGCAAACCTGGGAAGGTGACAGATGTCGTCTGAAGGGAAAATTTAGCATAGAAACTGATATGGCACTCTTTATTTTCTCCCCAACCCCTATCTTTCCTGCCAAAATAGAAATTTTCAGTGAAAAATAACTATAATACACATAGTTGCACTAACATTACTAGATTATGCCTACATTTAACTTGACTCAAGGTAAATTGATAAAAGAGAAATATTGAGAGAGTGAATGTGCATTATAAGATAAGAACTCTGAAATAAAGACACATATTCCCACATATACCTGCCCACTGTCTACATATATAAGCACATTGATAATGTGATGCCCATAAATGAAAATTTGATATGGACCTAGGGACAGGGTGAGAGCAAAGGCCTGTGTTCCTGGGTACAGAAGGGTTAGGTCTGCATTGCCCCATCCCCATTCCTGTGCTTAGGGCCTTATGCTAATACACTATAACAGGGATCAAGGTAAGGCCCATTTGGCCCTCTGCCTGTTTGTGTAAATAGTTTTATTGGAGCACAACCAAGCTCATTCGTTGATTGTTGTCTATGGCTGCTTTCATGCTACAATGGCAGAGTTAAGTCGTTACAACAGAGGTGGTAAATATTTTATATCTGGTGCTTTAAAGAAAAGGTTTACTGACCCCTGGACTATATAAGCTTTGCACACTGACCTCGAGCGTGACCCAACTCTCACTTTTCAGTTTCCCCTGCACTGGCCCCATAAGACAACATTTCAGTCCAAGGGGCTTCCACACCACACGGCTTTCTTCCTTTCAGCCCTTTTCCAATACACAACATAGAAGCAGACAGGAGATAACCACCTACTTCTCTCCAACTCATTTGGGTAGAGGAGTCAAGAGGAAGCGTGACAATGGCTAATGTTTATCAATTACCTACAGCATGCCTTGCAGTGTTGTCTGTGCTCCAGTTGGGTTAATCCTCATGTTTCGTGGTAGGTTCAAGTACTATACCCACTTTATAACTGAGGAAACTGGAGCTCAAGAGGGTGAGTGTTATGCCGTGGGTCACAAGGCCAGGATGTGCTGAGGAAGCATGTGAATTTAGCCAGGCCATTACACTTACCCCGTGCGCTCCTCCTTCCTGACTTCAGGAGCCCTCAGCTGTTTCGAGTGTGCCGTCCTTAAACCTTCAGCACGGTGCCTCTTGCTGGCTCTGTCTTCCTCCCCCATTGGCAAACTCCCAGTAACTAAATTTCAGTGATTTTTAAAGAGGAAGCAATTTGCAATTTGAAATGTTTCTAGACTTTGCATAAATCTAGTTAACATGCTCACCTGCCAGGAAGTTTCCATTTTAAAACCTTTTGGGAAATGTTTCCCAAATAAGTACTTAGGCAAGTAAAATATTTTTTCAGGGTGACGTGAATCCAGGAGGAATTTTACCCGCAGGAGATGTATTCGGGCTGGGGGTCCTGGAGTAGGCAACAGTGGTTGAATACCTGAACTAGATCATCCTCTGACTCAGCAGCAGCAAAACAGCTGAGAAAAGCCGAGGCCACTGGACTGGTTGTGTTTCCCAGTCTGTGGGGTAGTGGGACCAGGTTGAGTAAACCATCGTTTGTTTTCTCTAGAAGGGAGAGCCAGATCACCATTCTGTGACTGAGTTAATGAAGAGCAAAACCTGTTGTGAGAAAACAGACTGGAATCACTTCCAGTTACAGGCGGCCAGTGTGAGGCTGTTAGTGGGCAGAGGTACATCCTGTCTGGAAAGCAAGACTTGAATCGCCGAAAGAGAACTGATGCTGCCCTGTTCTAGCAGCACAGCTGGATTCTGGCTGTTGGAATTTATTTTCCAGTCAGTTGGAGTTTATTCTGAAAGTATGTGTACTATGGAATAAGAGCACATTTTGAAATCATTCATTTTCACTTACCTTGTAAGGGGGGAAGAGGCTAAGCCTTTCCCCCTCAACTGACTAAATGACAGTATGGCTTGTTCAGGGCAGCCAAAAAGATCAGTTGGTGTCACCTGAATAGGAATATACTCATTATCCTTATTCCCAAAGAGAAATGAACTATCAGATTTTAAAAAGACTTTATTTTTTTAGAGCAATTTTAAGTTCACAGCAAAATTAAGAGGAAGGTACAGAGATTTCCCATACACCCCCTGCCCCCACACATGCACAGCCTCCCCATTATCAACAACTCCCACCAGAGTGGTACATTTGTTGCAATTGATGGACCTATATTTTCACATCATCACCCCAATTCCTTACTTTACGTTAGAGTTCACTCTTGCTGTTGTACATTCTGTGGATTTGGACAAACGTACAGTGATATGTAGCCATCATTATAGTATCATACGAAGTATTTCACTGCCTTAAAAATCCTCTGTGCTCCGCCTCTTCATCCCTCCCCTCCAACCACCAGCAACCAATGATACTTTTACTGTCTCCAAGTTTTTCCCTTTCCAGAATGTAGTTGGAATCATAAAGTATGTAGTCTTTTCAGATTGGCTTCTTTTTCTTAGTAATATGCATTTAAAGTTCCTCCATGCCTTTTCATGGCTTGGTAGCGTATTTCTTTCTAGTGCTGAAAAATACTCCATTGTCTGGATGCTGAATAATATTCCATTGTCTGGATGTACCACAGTTTATTAAAATCCATTCCCCTACTAAGGGACATCTTGGTCACTTCCAAGTTTTGGCAATTATGAATAAATCTGTTATAAACATCTGTGTGGACATAAGTTTTCATCTCCTTTGGGCAAATACCAAGGAACACAATTGCTGGATCATATGGTAAAAGAATGCTTAGTTTTATTAAAATTTGCCAAACTGTCTTCAAAGTGGCTTTACTATTTTGCATGCCCAGTAGCAATGAATGAGAGTTCCTGTCGCTCCACATCCTCAATAGCATTTAGTGTTGTCAGTGATCTGGATTTTCGCCATTGTAATAGGTGTGTAGTGATAGTTTGTTGTTGTTTTAATTTGTATTTCCCTGATGACATATGATGTAGAGTATCTTTTGTCATTAATTTTTATTGGAGTATAGTTGCTTTTTTTATTAATTTTTATAGAGTATCTTTTTTATGCTTACTTGACATCTGTATATCTTCTTTGGTGAGGTGTCAGTTAAGGTCTTCGACCAATTTTGTAATCAGGTTGTTTTTCTTATTGTTAAGTTTTAAGAGTTCTTTTTATATTTTGGATAACAGTCCTTTATCAGATGTGTCTTTTGCAAATATTTTCTCCCAGTCTATGGCTTATCCTCTCATTCTCTTGACATTGTCTTTTGCAGAGCAGTTTTTAATTTTAATGAAGACTAGGTTATCGATTATGTCTTTCATGGATCACGCCTTTGGTGTTGTATCTAATATGGCATCGCCCTATCTGAGGCCATCTAGGTTTTCTCCTAGGCTTATCTTCTAGGAGTATGATAACTTTGCATTTTACATTCAGATCTGTGATCCACTTTGAGTTAGTTTTTATGAAGGGTGTAAGATCTGTGTCTAGGTTCATTATTTTGCATGTGGATGTCCAGTTGTACCAGCACCATTTGTTGAAAGACTGTCTTTGCTTCATTGTGTTGTCCTTGCTCCTTTGTCAAAGTTCAGCTGACTATATTTATGTAGGTCTATTTCTGGGCTCTCTATTCTGTTTCACTGATCTGTCTATATGATAAGATTTTAGTTGTCTATAATTTTACACATTCTATAATAAAGGAAAGTAGAAGCTAGTGAAAAGTCCTGAAGTCCCACATTTCTGGATTAAATTACAGTAGACTTAGATTTACCTTCCTATCTGCAAACCTGTTTCAAAATCCTTCGCTTAATTCTCTGCTTCAGCCAAAACTTTGAGAAGTTGAGAATGGTTAAGATGTACACTTGATCATGTTGTCTCTTCCTTTAAACCTTCCAGCACCTTACCACCCTCTCAGAATAACTGCCCCTCTCCCATGTCTTTACCGTGCTTTCAGGCTCTGTGCAGTCACCTGGCTCTTGCTAACTTCTCCCCCAATCTGATGCTGCTGGTCCCTCCCCCACTCTAAGCCCTTCAGCCTCACCAGCTTCTTCCATTTACAGGAACTGCTGCCAGCCCCTCCCCTGCCCCCAAACCCCTCAACCTATGGTTATTGGTTCCTGGAACAGGCCACCCCCACCCCACTTCTGCCTAGTTGGCATCTACTCATCTTTCAGGTCATCATACTGCAAGGCTTGGTCATGTTCACCTGCTCTATGCTATCAGAGCATCTTGTACTTAATCTGCATGGTGAGCCTAATGAGGGAAGGTACTCAGTATGTTTCTTAGCATTTTATTTCCAGGATCTAACATAGTGCCCTTTGGATTGCCTGGATATTTAATTTCCCGTGCTCAGATGTTAGGGTCATAGCGTCAGTTTTCTTCCAGCCATCCCTAGTGTAGGATGATGTAGACATTGGCATTGAATACTGTTTGTTTTTGTCCATAGAGAACCATTTAGGGTTTTAGATCTATGTAACTTACAGTTTGAATAAATTGGTTAGCTCTCTATTTCAGTGCTTAAAGCAGCAAGCCTTTGAATCTAAGGGCCAATTTTCCTACCAACCTTACTGGGTCACTGTGTTCTTTAGCCTGGAATGATGTTGTCTGCACTTGACTATTTCCCAGGGGTGTCCTGAGACCAGAGGTGTCCAGGCATTCTAAATACTGGCCTTACTACATTACAAATGCATAAACATAGATAAATATGTGCTCTTCTAAGTAAAATGTAAATCTTATGGAAGTGTGTGACATTTAAAATTTTTACCAATCTTAATTATATCTATTTTTTTCCTCCTAAATTCGGATAATTTATCTCTCAGCTTCAGTGGGAATATTTGCAATTTACAATGCTTATTTCCCAGGGATCATTTTAAAATTTTAAGTTGTGAATTTTTCATCAGCAGTTTGCCATTATCACTGTCTTTCATACAAACTGTCCTGTAATTTATTGAACAAAAAGATGAAAAGGCTCAGATCTTAAACATCTAAAACCAGTTGGTAACCCAGGGTGTGTCTTTCTCATTTCATTTGATCTCTTTCCTTAAGATATAAATTAGATTATTCTTAGCGTGAGTGGCTCTCTCCGAACAGAAGCAGAGACTGTTTTTCATCTTGGCTGACTAACGTGCATGACCTGACCCTTAATCTTTACCCAGGATTTGTCTAGTACACCTGTAAACAGGTTTGCATGGTATTTGTGAATCCAAGCATAGTTGTCTTATATGAGGCCCTGGACTTAATTAAGTCTTGTCACTACCGGGCACCCTTTTTAGCACCCAGAGGCACCACCCTGGCTGAGGGTCAGGAGAAAACAGAGCTGTGTATGCAGCATTGTGTGGTCTGCTTGTTTAACCTTTGACGTCAGGAGCAAGGACACTGGGAGAGACCCGTGACTCCTGTAGTCTCAGGAGCAGAACAAAAAGACTGTCTTGGTACCAAGTAATGGCACCCAGTCTGTTGAGCTGAAGAATCCGTAGGTGTTTAGCTGCCTGTACAGGGCACAGCATTTAAATCTTACACAGAGGGACCCCGTATTATCTTGTTAAGATAAAGTATTTTTTGTTTTTGTTTTGTTTTTTGCATCAGGTGTGAAAATCGCCAAGTGCACTGCATTGCAGTCTCTAGGCATAATCCAGATGGTTCTCTAGTTTCACAGATAAGTTTCACAGAATGAACCAAGCAGACAAAAGGAGGGGGAGAAGGGAGTGTGCCTCACTGTGTACGGTAGTGCTTTCCCCAAATAGCTTTAGGTAAGTAAGAATTGATCAGATTATCTCATCTTAATCTTAGTTGTGCCTTCATTCGTTAAAGGAGTCCCTTTGTAATGTAGATGGTGCTTGTAGCAATAATACCTATCCTCTAAAATAATTTTCAAAAAATCTTGGTACATCAAAGTTTTTTAAATGGAGACATGCACTTGGGACCCCTGAAAAGCAAATTAGCACTTACTTTTGGTATGAAGAGCTAGTTCCTCTGGAGCTAGATGGGCTGAATTGGAATCCTAGCTCCGATACCAGAATGATACTTACCTCTCTTGACCTCAGTTTCCTCTGTGGTAAAGAGGATACTAGTGATAACTTCTTCATAAGGCTGTTGTCAGGATTAAGTGAATAGTACACTTAAAAGCTGAGATCACTGCTGGGACTGCATATGTAAGGTGCTTAATAAATGTCTGCTTCACTATATGAATGCTTCAGAATAGTCTTTTATTCCCTTGAAAGAGAATGGATGGTGGCAGTAAAGACTCACCCTGGTCTTAGGAGTTTTATTATTTATTTAATATGAAGCTATCAAGGAAGGAGGTAAGAAAGTAATTTAATCTGGAAGGTGATGATTTAAAAAAACAAATTAGGAAAGTATGACGCTAACTTTTTAAGTTCAAGTTGACTTTTACAAAGAACTTCCAAGCCTTAGGCTCTACAAAATACAAACATTTCTTTCTCTCATATTGGGAAGATTGATGCGGTCAGGCATCCTTCCCGAGCAGTTTCCCTCCGTGTGGTGATCCAAACATATTTCATCGCATGGTTTCGCCATATTGGAGTTTTTCACTTCAGCCATGAGGATGAGGAAATGAGGAGGGAGGCAGAGAAGGAGAGGGCTGGGGGGAGAGGGGAGAAAGAGAGAGAGAGAAATAGATATGAGAGAGGGATAATGAGAATGCATAAGAGCTGAGGATCTTACAAAGGATTTTAGGGGCCAAACATGGAAGTGACAAAAACATCATTTCTGCTCCCATTCCATTGGCCACAACTAGTCACATGGCTCCAGCCTACCTGCCCGGGGTTCTGAGGAGTCAGTTCTCCCCTGTGTGCCCTATAAAAAGAAGCAGGCGTAGATGAGTATCCAGCTAGTCTCTGACACAACAGTTAACCATGTAACTTATTTCCTGCCAGTGGCAGACATTTTCTATAATTAATCCATTTGTACACTTCACTGTAAACTATTCCTGAAATTCTGTGTAATACCAGGACCAGCAAAGGACTCAAGAGAATTTGCAATCATTATGTTCCTTTCTTATTTTAGAAATTTTCAGAAATTCAGGGAATTTTCGGAGACATCTACTTCTGAACATTTTATTGCTGTGCAGGTAGCCAAGAAACAAGGACTCTTGGTGACAGTATCTTAATGGCCATCCTTGACAGGCAGGTCCCTATTAACGAGAAAGTTTTTATGCTTCGTATACCGCTGATGGTCAGTAAATGACAAAAGGCAAGGAAGTTAATGATCCTGTTGTACGTTGAAATTACATGGGACGATGTAAGAGTAGAGATTTTTTTTTTTTTTTTTTTTTTTTGCTCCTCTTTAATAAATATGGCTCACTACCGTAGCCAATATTTGTACTCAGCTCTGACAGGAAGGATGATGGCAACTTTCTGTGTCTTATATCACCAAATAAAGTGACTTATTCCTGCAGGTTTATTAATAATATTTCAGTTGAGCAGTTCTTTTCAATCATAATTGGCCTCTGCACACATCGAGCAGTTTATTTTTAAGATAAAAGCTGGGAGAGTTTATAGCTCCGTGGACACACCTCAGGGCCATGCCTAAATAAGCTTTGGGTTAATATATACCTTACATTTTGAAGTGTTTCATAGCTCTGTGTAATGATTTTGAATCCCATTTCTTCTGCCAACGTTCAGATGTTTAACACCACTGGGAAGCAATATAATGTAATGGTTGACCGTGTGATCTGCAGTATCAGACTGAGTTTGAATCCCAATTCTGCCACTCAGTCACTGTGTGACCTTGGAAATTTTCACTGTTTGCTATGGTTGCCTAGGTACTTCTGATAACGAATATCAGACTGGGTGGCTTAAACAACAGAGATTTATTTTCTCACAATTCTGGAGGCTGGAAGTTTGAGATCAAGGTAGTGGCAGGGCTGGAGGTGAGAGCCTCTCTTCCTGGCTTGTCAACGGCGGTCTGACTGTGTCTTCACATGGCCTTGTCTCTGTATCACTCAGAACATCAGCTCCCAAACTTGAGTCAAGGACACCACCAGCCTCACTGACTCACTCCTTTATCCCCTAGCAGAACAGCTGCCCAGTCTTACCAGGTTTTCTTTTGAAATGACTCTGAAATATTTGTCTTTTACAAATGTTAATAATAACAAGTATGAGGATTCTCACATATAAATATAATATATATGAAATAATTTTTATATATTTCTGACTATAAAATAGTCAGAAAAAAACTGACTATAAAATAATAGGTATATGTACTTTTATGATCATAAAGTCTGAAGTATGTCTTATAGGGACTGGTGGAACATATTATTAAGTAATTAGTTTGCTACCTACCTTTTTTTCTGTAAATCTATTCAACTTTCTGTGAAAGAAAAAAAACCCAGCAGTGACAAAAAAATCCTTCCCTATCAATCCTCCCCTGTGCATGTCCACTGCCCTCACTGGCCTCCATCTTCTAATATTAAATCATCACATTGTACACCTTAAAAAATCACGCTGTACGACCTAAATATGCACAATTTTTATTTGTCAGTCATATCTCAGTAAAGCTGGGGAAAAAAATGAAGTTGCTGTTCCACTGTTAAAAATATAATAATAATATGAAGAATATAGTGCGATAGCATCTCTGACTGCTATCTTCCCTCCATTCTGGTCATTCTATTGTTACATTTTTCTTCCTTGGTTCTTATGTGTCTCTTTCCTAAAAAATATTCTGAAATTTTGACTTTTTTTACTCGGTTTTATTTAATTTTTAATCTAATTTTTTTGGCAGAAAAGAGCAAGTTAGTACCTTGTATCAAAACATCAACCTCGTGGAGCCAAGACTAATTCAGCCATATGAACATGTTATAAAGAACTTTATCCGTGAGATCAAACTTCAAAGCACAGAAATGGAAAACCTGGCCATTGCGGTGAAGAGGTATTGTAGTCTTTCCTGTCTAAGTGGCAGAAGGGGTCCTTTAACTGGCTCTCTGACCAAGTGGCACAAAGACGGAACTGCATTATCATAAGGTATGGGGGGGACGACCCGAACCTGAGGAATCTGGAGCTTTCTAAACTAAGCCAGCATGAGGGAAGCTGAGTCAGACAGTACTTCGTAGGGTCAGCCAGCAATCCATCAGCAGGTCCCCATGATCCTACCATATAAACCCTTCAAGCCCTGGGATTCCACATAGAACAGTTAGTTCAAAGAGATTCGTTATCTTATATCCAGCCACTTGAAACATACAGGATACTTTTCATCCAGAGAGGCAGGCGGACTCCATTTGAAGCCTGGCCTTGTCACTGACAGAAGAGTGACTTTGGGCAGGTTACTGAATCTCCCTGAGTCTCAGCTTCTGCATCTGCAAAATGAGGCTGTAAATATTCACATCCTCGGGGTGTGGCGACCTCATGGTGAGGCTTGGGTGAAGCCCTGGGCACTGGGCCTACCACATGGTAGGTGCTCAGCAGTGTTTCTCTCCCTCTCTCTAACCCTCCTCACCAGCTTGACCTGAAAGCCTAAAAACCGTTGAACCCTTACTCTCGTACGGTTTATATAAGCCACAGCTGGCTTACATAGGACAGCTTATTGGTTTTAACAGCAACCCAGTGCCAAAAAAGAATTTATATGTGTTGCAATCCAAACATCAGCCTCTTTGTTCCCTGGAAGACCACACTCCTTTGGCATATATTGGGAGAGAGGGCATTTTGTTTGTCACAGTTCCTGGGCGTTCTGCCCCACAGATGCTCCTCACCTCCATGTGCTCTGCCACCAGCAGCTCCCAGTGTGCTGTGCACCACACTGGTCTCTGCCCAGAACTTGTAAACGGCCCCTTTCATAGGATGTCCCCCATTTGCGTGGGGGCAGGCGAAGGCTGTTCCTCTCTCTTTATTCTTTCCCTCCACATGATGATAAAACTATCTAGCTGACCCTGTGAGGTAATTAAAATATAGAAGAGAAAATGTTTTAAAACACTGATGCTAAATAGGACTGTTTTTATAGTCCTAGAATCATACAAGAGTTGAACTATTCACAGGGGCTTTTTAAGTGAACATTTTCAGTTCCTGACTCCGATCTTTTCCCTCAAGTTTGCCTGCTAGAGGCTTTCAGTGGGATCACAGGGCGGTCCTCAGATCATCAATTTCTGTAGAGCATTCTGGGGTGTGGATCAGAGCCCCAGATTTGGCCTCCTTTGAGGGGTGACCAGCAGACACACATACTGAGTTTGTAAAGAGTCCAGTGAATATCTGTGAAAACACACTAACTCCCCTGTACACACACAGGTGCGTATACACAGACCCACACACAGATACACGGGACACACACACACATACACACACACATTCACACATAACCTCTAAGTATAGTACTGTGTAAGCCCATGAGGGAAACAAGAATGGCATTCTCTTCCCTCTGCTCTCATTCCCAGCGGGGCTGCTCTCTGCTGTGGACGGAGTGCGTCACGTGATGTGGAGCTGGTGGTGCTTCTCTCCTCCCAGCTTCTGTGCTCTGTGGGTGGGATCCGAAGTCGGGCTCCATCCTAAGCCCAAGGCCTCCTAAAGGCTGCTCTCTGAGCTGGCAGAGACCTTGCCGAGGTGTTTAAGTGACTACTGTAAATATTCCCTTACATCCTTAACTAAGGACCATGCGTCCCCACCTCTGTTTTTGGTTAGGGGAGGGCCTCAGTCTTTTTGCTCAGCACTTGCACCTGAAGAAGGGGTTCCCAGTGTCCTGGTAGGAGCCCTGGACTAAGGTTAAAGTGGACATTCCCAACATGGTAGACGCTTTACTGGGAATTGGGAATTGGCTGGGGCAAACAGTGTGTCATTATAGACTACCCTGATTTACACCCCCACCAAAAATAAAAAAGAAAGAAAAAAGAGTTGTTCAGAAGTGAAAAAGGCAGAAGGAACTCATTCGGGAGAAGTCCCAGATGCCCAGATGTTTGGGACTGGATGTCTAGAAGGAATGGCTGGAAAAAAATGTTCATAACAAAAGGAGAAATGGATGTGTGGCTTAGCTATTCCCAGCCCCAGAGTTGACCACAAAACCCCGAAAGTTGCTGTGGAGATACATAATGCCTAGATTTCAAACATCAAGTGTTTGTAAACAAACTAGAACTAACTGACTGTCCAAACTTGGTTAACATAACCTCGGGCAGGCTGTAAGGTGAAGAGGAAGTACACAGGAGCAGAAAATAGTGATAAGTCACTCAGAATTTTACTGCCGCGTCTTCCCTCCACCCATCAATGCTTGTTTGGAAGCTCATGTAGAAATTAAATTAATGCATGAACAAATTGTGTTGGGAGGGAGTAAATAAGTTGAAAGCAGGTAGGATGGTATAGCAGAAGCTATCAGACTGGAAGACAGAGGCCTTCTACTGAGGTCCTGTTTCTACTTTTATTAACACCATGTCATTGGGCCAAGTAAACTGACTCTAAATCTCACGGTGGCTGCTTTCAAGTCACTTACAATCTAGTTGAGTAGGCAACACATATGCATGTGAAAATTTAGATAATTGGACACAGAGCTGAGAGAGAACAAAAAATAAATTTTTTAGGGCTTAATCTGAAGCTTCAATCATTGTAAAGTGACAGGTGTCTCCATACTAGACAACTGCTAAATAAAACTATCTGGGTATCTTCTCAACGAAATTTTCTCATTTCTAACTTTTTGGCAGATCAGTGTTCTCTGCCTCCACAGAAATATGATTTATTGATTGTATTAATAAAAGAAACAGGAATTTTCTAAAGGGCAACTATATCTACATTCTAGAACTTTAGGGAACCAATCAGAAATAATTTTTGAGATCTCTTCTTTTATTCCCTTCTAACTATAGCATTTAGCATTGTGTGTTTCGTATGCTAAAATTTCAGAATTGTATCTAACCATCTCTTTGCCATGGAGTTCTTTTCTTGTCTGGGATTGTAGCTCAGTCATCGCAGCAAAAAAGGTTTTCAGAGTTTATTGAGAGCCTCCCAGCAATATGGTATCTTTCTCTGTTCTTTGCTACAATCTAGTTTAATACCATGTAATCTACTCTATTCCACTTATTTAATATCTAGTTTTAATGTCCCTTTACACCCAACTGATCGAATTGCCAACATCATTTTATCATGTGGAAGGAACAGGGAATATTATTTTAAATGGTATGTTTCTCCTCATCTGTAAAATAGAGAGCTTGAAATAGATGAGGTCAGAGTTTTCTCTTCATGTTACAAGGCCAAGAGTATAATGAAAAGGTGTGCATCCTCTTAAATTTCAGAGCCCAGGACAAGGCAGCCATGCAGTTGAGTGAATTGGAAGAGGAAATGGATCAGAGGATTCAGGCCGCAGAACACAAGACGCGGAAAGACGTGAGTCTGTGGGATGGCCCCTCCGTGCGACGAATCCTCAGAGCACCTTTTATGGACAGGGCACCGGGCATCCTCTGGGTGCAGCAAGTCCAGACTGCCACAGGCGCTCTCAACAAGGGCATTGTTAGTGCTGGTGGTTTTGTGTGGGGGGGGGGGGGCGGGTAGAGTAAGGAGAGAGGGAGAGAGAGACAGTAAGTAAGTAATCAAATAAAGTGGCTAATTTCAGATGGCAGCGAGCACAGTAAAGAAACGGCATGTGTGATAGACAGGCTGCTTCGGGTTGGGAGGTCAGAGGCCTCTTTGAAGAGGGGACAGGAGAGCTGAGGCCTGAAGGAGAAGGCAGAGCCCGCCTTCGTAAAGGATGGTGGCTCCACCCTTAATACCACTGTCTTGCTGCCCACGTCCACCGCTACTTTAAATCTAGATTACAATGAAGTTAAAATGCTCTCTGCAAATTTTAGTGTTGTTTTACAATGGGACATACTTTTACTCATCAATATAGGAACTCTCATAGTTGAAAGTTGGGTGCTACCTTCAGTGATTTCCATAGGAGAAATAATTATCTTTTTCCCTTATGAAATATATTTGGGTGATTGATGTTTACTGAAAACAGAAAATAGACATATTTCTTTGAGTAGCTAACATCAGGTTGAACATTCCCTTTTTTTCTATTCATTTTCCCCATTAACTCTGAGAGGCAGAAAATTGAGTGAGAAGGGCCTGGGTGTTGGCATCCAATAGACCTTAGTTTGCCTCCTGGCTCTGCCCCATCTCAGTTAAGTGGCACTGGAAAAATAACATAACCTCTGAGCCTTTGTTGTTCCAACTTTAGATGGGATAATGCCACCTACCT
Source organism: Balaenoptera physalus (assembly GCF_965194825.1). Lineage (NCBI taxonomy): Eukaryota > Metazoa > Chordata > Mammalia > Artiodactyla > Balaenopteridae > Balaenoptera > Balaenoptera physalus. Next base: position 81,789,876 of record NC_138886.1, on the reverse strand, counting down.
GCTTTAAGGAGGGTCGAGCCTGGTGATCTGTATGCGTGCCTAGCGCAGTGCCTGAGGTATGGTAGGGGCACCGTGGCCATTGCTGTTCTGCTCTTTTCCGGTGCTCTGCGTACCTTGAGTCCTTTCAGATTCTTCACCTTCAATTGCTTTACCACATGTGTGCCTTTGGGTCTCTTGGTTGTCTTATCTCTTAATAACACACTTAATAACTGTTTGGAAGTCATGTTCACAGAGTGAATGGCTCAAAGTCCATGGTCCAGCTTTATTGCAATGATTATCCCATTCTTTTGTTAGCGCTTTATTTCTTCTAGTCTAGAAACAGTAACATCCTATTTTTTTCTGCCTTTTTCCCTCTCCATCCATTTAATCTGTGCATTCATTCATTCATCACACACTTATCAAGCATATGTGTTATTCTGTCATCAAATCTCTGCCTCTTCCAGCTAAGCACTTCCCAAACTGGTTGTTGGTGATGGACACCTGACGATGGCCCTACCCCTTATCACTTCATGTTTTGTTAATTATACCATCTTCCTCAGTTTCCTTGGCTCTGGTACAGGGGTGGTGAACACATGGCATCTTTCTCTGTTCCACAGTGATGGCATAAGTGGCTGGTGAGTCACTGCACAGATGTGGTCTCTGAAACCTCAGCACACTGCTGCCAATGGAGCAGCTTTGGCCCTGGGATGACACCTATGTGCCAGTCTGCCCCAGTCTCCTGGTCTCTCTGGAATAACACATCCACGCTGACTGAAGATTTTCCCTAACCCACCTCCACTAAGCGTGGCTCACCTTGGCTCCCCACACACAGTTCTTCACCCCGCAGCTCTGGCCTGGCTCATTGCCCTGCTCTCACTCCAGCTGTTTATTTTGCCTTGATAACTCCTCTCCACTTTCCTAAATTTTGCAAAGATCAGAGAAAGTCTCCCCTTCTCCCCAGTGCCCTCCCCTAGTCCTCTAGCCACGTTCACCTCTTCCTGACCTTGACTCCTCTTGCACATATAGTGTTTATCCCATTGTTTCAGTTAGGGTTTTAAAAATATATTGTAACAGCTTTATTGAGGTATAATGGGCATGCAATAAACTGTACCTACTCAAAGTGTAGAATATGATAAGATTGGAAATGTGTATATACCGAGAAACCATCACCACAATCAAGATAAAGGTACGTTCACATACTGTTGGTTTCCATGCCCCTGTGTCATGCCATCCTTCTTTGCCCCTCCTTGTCAGGCAACCATTTTACGTCTTCTTTGGTGAAGCGTCTGTTAAAATCTTTTGCTCACTTTTAAAACTAGGTTGTTTGTTTTCTTATTATTGAGTTTTGGGAGTCCTTTATATATTCTGATCTATAAATATTTCCTCCCAGGCTGTGACTTATCTTTTCATTCTCCTAACAGTGTCTTTTAAAGAGTAGAAATTTTTTATTTTTATGAAGTCCAATGCATCAGTTTTTTCTTTCATGGATATGTTTTTGATATTTAAGAAATCCCTGCGTAACCCAAGGTTGCAAAGATTTTCTCCTGTGTTTTTTCTATAAGTTTTATTGTTTTAGATTTCACATTTAGGATCTATTTTGTAAGGTATGGATCAAAGTTCATATTTTTTGCATATGCATATCTTATTGTTCCAGCCCATTTGTTGAAAATACTATCTGTTCTCTGCTGAATTGCCTTTGCACTTTGTCCAAAATCAGTCTTCTGTATTTGTGTTGGGTTTATTTCTGGGCTCTCCGTTCTGTTCCATTGATTGATTTGCCTATCTTTATGCTGGTATTACATTGTCTTGATGATTATTGCTTTATAATGTCTTGAATTAGTTCCATAATGAGTCTAGTATTAGTTCTTCAACTTTGTTCTTTTTCAAAGTTGTGTTGGCTATTTTAGGTCCTCAATTTCCATAGAATCAGCTTGTCAATTTCAAAAACCAGCAACAACAAAAACCCAAAACCTGCTGGGGGTTTGACTGGACTTCATTGCATCTATAGATCAACTGGGGGAGATTTGGCATCTTATTAATAATGAATAATCCACAAACCTGATATATTCTCCATTTATTTAGGTCTTATTACACTCAACTCCACTGGTTATAAACTTAAAACTTTATTTGAATACAGAACATAGGATATTAAATTCCATCATGTGTTAAGAGAAAAAGGAAACTGAAAGATATTTGGGCTCATGGGAGCTGCAGCCCCTGACCTCCTGGAGTGCCCTTTTGCCATTCTCTGCACCAGGGGTGACACACATGAGAAGTACCAGCCTATGGGGCAGCACTTTGCATAGAAATTTGCAGGTGATGTGGTTTGAGTTTAGATAAGGTGTAAGCTCTTGGAAAAACAGTAAACCCATCAGGCCTTCCTGAGCCCTGATGACATGATAGGATTCAGGCAAGCACTGGGGCCCTTGATTGTGCCATAGCTTTTAATTAAACACAGCAGTATTTAATTAGCTAGTTAATTGATATGCTGCAGCCTTCTATCACAGTTGAGTAGTGGTCTTAGAGGTGTCACTCCAGGTTACGTGTGTATGTAGGTTGTGGGATTCCGCAGTTCTTTCAGTCTTGTAAGTTTCCATTCCGGAAGTGCTGGGCATCTAAAGTTTGGTTACTTCTGTTTTACCTTCTTACTATCTCTGTGTAGGAGACTTGGGGTCAGCCTTAGTTTGACACAAAATGTTTCTCACCTACAGGATTCTGAAGAACCTATTTAAATCAATAAAATCTTTTTTTTTTTTCTTTCAGGAAAAACGCAAAGCTGAAGAAGCCCTCAGTGACCTCAGGCGTCAGTATGAAACAGAAGTGGGAGATCTACAAGTGACAATAAAGAAACTCAAAAAGGTAGGTATGTGGCAGCTGGACTTTGAGGGATACTTTCAGTATCTCAATGCGTCTACATTTTTAGCAACTAAAAACACGCGGAATCATATTGAAGCAGTGGATAGATCAGATTTCAGAATCAAATTGGACTCCTTTGCAAGAATTCTTTTTAAAGGCCCATAATTTCTGTTTATAAGGGCAGCCTATCTTATGCATAGATCTAATAAATATTTCTGGTCCCTTGAACAGTTGTCCATCAAACCTCAGTTTTCTTTCCTTGGTCTTTACCAAGTGCCCTCAAGTCCCACGTGTCCAGTGGACTGTCTGCTCATGACAGCAGGGACACTGTCTTTCCTGGTCATGTAGCCCTACACTCAGCTTACTGCAAGGTATATGTATTCAGTGAATATTTATTAAATGAAATGAATATTTCTCTTCTCTGTGGAAAGTTCCAGATCTAGAGGACCGCTGATCAGCAAGAAGTGGGAGAGAACCTGTTGACATGAAAGCAGAGGTGTGATTGGTTTTGGCCTCTGCTTTATTTGGTTTCTAATGATTAGGGTCCATTTCACTCAATGGTATGCTGGTAGATGTTTAACAACAGGCTCTGGAGAGGGGAGGAAGGGAGGAGGCATTTGTATCATTTGCCGATCTTCATGGTATAAATATTCCCACCATTACTGATTTCAAGCTACCAAGTTGACATCACTGAATGCAGAGTTTGGGAAGAAATGCTTAAAATAAATAGGCTCTCGCCTGCTGATACACATTGGCTCCAGCATAATACTGGATTCACTTCCTGCATGTGGATGGTCTCCATAACTAATGGAAATAACCTTAGCTAAAATGAAAATGGGTACTTAAAAAATAATTGTCCCCGAAAGTGGCATTGTGAACTTAGGCACATCACTTTGCTTCTCTGGTTGTTCATATGATAACCTTTAATGCTCCTTCCAGTGTTTATACTGAATGAGATTAAGTGACAATTAACTGCATTTGTGGGTTACTGCAACTTACACCTCTGGAATTATTAAGAATTCTCCCCAGTATCCTTCTTGGAAAAGTATTATCAATGTCAACCTTATATCTGATTTCCAAAGGTCATTAGACCATAATACTATTCTTGTATTACAGAATTTGAATGGACCAATCCTTTGCTTAATGCTACAGTCACAGATTCTCCTAGTCACTTTCCTCAGTTATTTCCGTGTCATCCAAATCTTTAAACTAAGAGAATATTTGCAAGAGGAGACACAGAATTGTTTTTTCATATAGCATATGATGAAGACCAAATAGGCACTGAACAGTAAGAGTCAGGAGTGACGAGACCTGAGTCCTTATCAAGACTGTGCCAATTTCGGACTTCCCTGGTGGTGCAGTGGTTAAGAATCCACCTGCCAATGCAGGGGACACGGGTTTGAGCCCTGGTCCGGGAAGATCCCACATGCCGCAGAGCAACTAAACCCATGCGCCACAACTACTGAGCCTGCGCTCTAGAGCCAGCGAGCCGCAACTACTGAGCCCGCATGCCACAACTACTGAAGCCCATGCACCTAGAGCCTGTGCTCCGCAACAAGAGAAGCCACCGCAATGAGAAGCCCGCACACCGCAATGAAGAGTAGCCCCCGCTCGCCGCAACTGGAGAGAAAGCCCATGTGTAGCAACAAAGACCCAACGCAGCCAAAAATAAAAAATTTTTTTAAATTTAAAAAAGACTGTGCCAATTTCTTCTGTAACACCCGGGACAATTAGCTTCATCATTCTTTTTTTTTTTTTTTAAATAAATTTATTTATTTATTTATTTATTCATTCATTTATTTTTGGCTGCATTGGGTCTTCGTTGCTGCACGCGGGGGGCTTTCTCTAGTTGTGGCGAGCGGGGGCTCTTCATTGCGGTGCACAGGCTTCTCACTGCGGTGGCTTCTCTTGTTGCAGAACATGGGCTCTAGGTGCACGGGCTTCAGTAGTTGTGGCACACGGGCTCAGTAGTTGTGGCTCACCGGCTCTAGAGCACAGGCTCAGTAGCTGTGGCACACGGGCTTGGTTGCTCCGCGGCATGTGGGATCCTCCCGGACCAGGGATTGAACCCGTATCCCCTGCATTGGCAGGCGGACTCTTAACCACTGCGCCACCAGGGAAGTCCGGCTTCATTGTTCTGATCGTTAGCTTCTCATCTGTAAGATGGGATTAATAATAAACTGTCCTGTCTAACCATAGTGACTGACATTTTATTGACTTTGTAGCTTAGTAAGCTCTTCTTCATAATTTAAAAAAATCGAATTCTTAAACTTTCTCTGAGGAAAGTGCAAATTTCCCACTTTTACAGATGAGAACACTGAGTTCCAGGTTAAATAACTTGCACAAAGTCACTCAGCTAATAAGCAATGGGTTGTCTTTCTGTCTTTACACAGTTGGTGCTTTCTCACTTATACCAGACTTCCTGCCTGCCTGATAGGGTTGTTCTGCGAGAGAGTAAGAGATGATTTATGGGAGAGCATGTTAAAAGCTGTAAAGGAATATACAGAAGCTTACAGATTTAGTATAATCACCAGCCATTACCTTATGCCAGTGGTTCTGAGAAACTCATTATTTTCCCCACAATTTTTTTTCTCAGAAATTGGCATGATCTTAAAATCAGTGGCTCTTTCAGCTTCAGCCACTTGGAAACCTTCCACTGATGCCATCTGGCAAGATGAAGAAAGTCTGTCATCAAAGTACTTAGATTTTGATGAAATATCACATTCATTTTGATCAATGCATGCATATTCTATTAATGGACACCCACAAATCCCCACATTTCCCAAGGGATGTAAGCTATGTGTAAGAAAGACATTTTTGTTGTCCATGTTAGGGATGCTTCTGAGCCAATTTAGTCTGGTAATACTCAGTAATCAACCAGGAAGTAAAGCTCATTTGTGTATTTATATAATTTTGTGTGTGTGTCTCTAACTTCATATCATACTTAAATTTTATTGACTTAAATCATTAAATAAGCATTTTTTGACATCACCATGAAGAAAACATAGTTGATTTTTGACACCAATTATGCTCTTAAAAATCTTGGACCTCTAGTAAGAGAGTTAAAACACTCATAAGTAATTATGATATAGAATAGAACGTGTTAAATGCAGATAAAGTTTAAGAGAATATAAAGGTCCAGACTCATACGCAACATAACTGAAAAAGGGAGGACTGAGTTGCTTGATAGTTGCATGGTTTCCCCAAAACGGCTTTTCCATTGTTTCAAAGAAAAATATACACACTACTATGTATAAAATAGATAACCAACACGGACCTACTGTATAGCACAGGAAACTATACTCAGTATCTTATAATAACCTATAATGGAAGAGAATATAAAAAAAGAATATATATATATGTGTGTAATTGTACATAAGTACATATGTATAATATGTACTTTACACCTGAAACTAACACACTGTAAATCAACTATATTTCAATTAAAAAAAAAGAAAAAAAAATGTACCTTGGCAAAAAAAAAGAAAATTCATGAAATAAGAAAACCCCTTTTTTAAATGTTTAAATTATTTAAAGCAAATTTTCAAGTCCTTCTGGATTATATGTAGTTTAATGATTTATAAGGTTGTATAATGTTGAAAATTGGAGACTTCTAGAATTCCCATATCTATATGCAAATATATTCCTAAACTTAACCAAATCAATTCAAAGTGAGTTTGTAAACGCCCAACCTTTATTTGCTTTTTCAGCTAGAAGAACACTCAAAACACATAAGTCAAAAGGAAGATGTGGCTGCATTAAAAAAACAAATTTATGATTTATCAATGGTAAGAATTAACTTTTCACTTACAGTAATATATTTCCTGTTAGACTACTGTTTCCTAAATAAAATCATGCTATGATTTCAATGTTCCAGGAATAAAAGCTTAAAGAGAAATTAATACTACAGTTAAAGTCTTTGAAATACCTCTGACTAAAGGTATTATATTTATGCAGGCTTTTTCCCTCAATGATACCTATTGTAAATGCTTTTTTTTTTTATTCAAAGCAATGATAGCATGGCCTTTAAATTTTAAATAGTTAACCCCTGCATTCTTATAACATCAACTTTTATCTGTTTCCCTGGCTTTTTAAGATGAGGTATTATTGCCCTGCCCTTCCTCCAACTTTTCTGTCTGTCCCTTTTCCATCTTCTGCTGACCATATCTTTAGTATTTCTGTTGCCAAAACTGATAACCTCTACATCTGTTATATTATCGTCATTTTCTTTATTTTGTTTTCAGGTTGACTCTAAAAGTTGAAAACCAATAATGAACATTTCCTTTATTGTGACTCTAAATATTCTCCCTGCAGAGCCAAGAAGTGAGCTAGAATTGCAGTTCTTTCTCTCCAGTCATTATCCTTGTGCCACTCAAAAGAGAAGGTCCCCCAGCTTTGTGGTCAGATAAATCCCCTTTATGCATTACCAGTTTCAGATTTTGCAACCTCTTAGTTGGTTTTGTGCCTGGATCACAATGTTCTCGTGAGTTGCTTACTTCTCTTGGATTCTCTGGTGGAGTTTTTGGTTTCTTGTAAAAAGAACCTGCCATCTTCATGATATTACTGATACCTTGCAACTTCTTATTTATTCTTTCCAGTACATGGAATTTGTTTTTTTCTCCTTGAAAATATTAATTTTGGAGTCCAGGAAATTTCAATTCTTATTGGACTGGCTGCTTTTTAAACTTGCTACCCAGATGTCATCTTGGAATTTCTGATCATTTTAGGTAGCTGTGGTAGGATTCCTGTACAACTAGGCAAACATCAGTTTAGCTCAAGGCCTCTCCCCTGAAAGATGGCCTTCCTCAGAGCTCTGTGTGTGCAGCTGGCTGTCAGACATAGGACCCCAATTACCAGATGCATGGGGCCTGGATGTTCAGAGAGAAGCCTTAGCTTTCCTTTTGGGAATCATTCAGTTATTTTTAAAAAGACGAGCCCCATCTTGTTGCCTTTGGAATCAACTCTGGCTTATCTGCTCTTCTTTCCTAGGGTAAGAGCAGGTAAAGGCTTGAGAGGCAGCATGTCTTAATGTACAGTTTTAATCTCTATTTCCAGCCCCCCTTCTCACTCTCTGGGGTTCTGCCTGACCAGTTGTCTCTTCTTTGTTCTACAGCATAACCTTCAACACACATCTTCTGGACCTCCTTTTCCCCTACTCTCTTCCCTTTGTCAGCACATTGCCATCCAGTTTCCTTTTTCCAGCAATATGTTTAAATCACTTGACTGCTGATGGGCCCCTCTTCCATTCTTTTAATTTTTATTGGTTTATTTCCTTTGGTATTTCATGTTAATTGGGTCTCAAAAGGGAAAGAAGACAAATTCATGTGCCCAGTCCACCATATTGAACTGGAAGCCTCCAATGATTTTTTTTCTTCTTTCTCTTTTTTTTTTTGTTTTTGTGTTTGTTTTTTTGTTTTTAAGAAAAATATAGAAATTTCCTAACCACACTGGCTTATTTTCAAGTGCAAAATTAAAAATGTTAGGTGATAGGATTTATTGTGAAAAGTAGCCAGTCTACCTGGTAACAGGTATTGTTAATTCCACAGAATATCTATCAGTAGTTCCACAGCTCTCATTAAGTAAAACAGATGTTTAAATGTTTGGTCTCCGTTGATTTGCCAATAACATGTTAAAGTACATCATGATAAACTCTTGACTGTTGTAGTTTCACACCAAAATGTCAAGTATTTTTAAAAAAGAGCTTTGAGGATTTAATTTTTGACACTTTAATACTTTATGAAAATTTCAAATTACCTTGAATTGATAATTCTTTGAACACCAAGATTTGAAGACTTGTGGAGGGGTGAGAGTGATGTGTGGAAGGTTACACTACACTTGACTTCACTTCACCCGGGTAAAAGAAACTATGAGTCTAATGACCTGCACTGTGCCTTTCCTCTAGGAAAATCAGAAAGTTAAGAAAGATCTTTTAGAAGCACAGACAAACATAGCCTTTCTTCAGAGTGAATTAGATTCTTTGAAAAGTGATTATGCTGATCAGAGTCTGAATTCTGAAAGGTATGAAACTTCACATTTTACTTTTCAGTTTGAGTGGAATGTTTATTTATGTAACCATCCATGTGAATGAAGCTCAGCTATGTAGTAATAAAGGGTTATTTATTAACTTTACTAATATGTTCTTTGCTTTCCAAAGATTTTACTTTTAGTGTCAGATTTCCTAGTGATTCTTGTGTTTTTAATTTTTTTAATTATTGGCTGCTCAGGAAAGTGCAGGGCTTAGTAATGTTTGAATTAACTGGCAGCAGAAGAATATACCTAAAGTGTCAAGAGGCAGTGCTAATTGAAGTGCTTTGACGGTAGGAATCCTGGCCCTACAACATAAAAAAAATGGAAAACGAGACATCTTAGGCAAGTCATTTTATTTTGCTGTGCTTTAGTTTTGCAGTATGGTGTTAATAACATATGACCTAACACACATGTACACACAGAGGCATGTAATTATATATAAGGAAGATACAGATGTATATTTATATAAGGGTATTTAAATATAAAATGCATCTATATGCATTAGTATATGTGTGTATCCCCTAGTACATGTATACTTGAGAAAAACACCTTGTGTTTTGTTTGTTGGTTTACAGACTTTAATCAGAATTAAGGTCCTGTAATGGAAAGCAGTGAAACATTTATTAAGTGCTTACTATATACAGGTCCCTGAGCTAGATAAGGAGTTATGAGTGTGGAATATATAAAAAAAGAAAAGACGTGGCCTCTGCTCTTTAAGAACTTCAAATTTAGTTGGGAAAAATTAAAAGTTAAAAGGGTTACGGAGTTAAACAGCATAAGAACTCAGCAATGTCAGAAACAATACCACTGCAATGTCACAGGTTGGGTTCATTGCCATGAGATGGTAGACAGAGTGTTCCTTTAGTTCAGAAAGGTGGAGACTTTATTAAAGAAGAGACACTTGAGATAAGTTTGTCAGCAAGCAACACAGGCCACACTGACAATTGCCCGGCACTGTCTTTAGTACTTTACTAGCATTAACGCATTCACGGTTTCCTATGAGATAGGGACTTTCCTTATCCCCATTTCACAGATGGGAGAAGAGTCTCAGAGATGTTCCAGGTGAGGCAGAACCCAAAGCAGGGGCAAGGACATGGGGAAGGATAAGACTGCTTTGGGGAACAGTGGTCAGCCTGGTGGACAGAAAAAGATATTTGGAATAGAAAGGCAAACGTTTAAAAAAAGATTAAAAAGTTTAAAAGCTAGTTTAAGGCTATAATGTAAGGCCCCAGTATTTTTGGCTAAGGAACTTAAATTCCTACAGACAATTGGGAAACTTTTAGCCGTATCAAGAGAGCAAATGAACAGCTTATTACAGACAAAATTTGACAGCCTGAGGGTTTTTGGAAGCTAGTGATGGGGTTCTATCTGCTTAGAAATGGGGCAGGTGTGGGGTAGGGGCTGGAGGTAAGTGGCTGATGTTCTGAGTGGACCTTTTAAGGAGGAGGCCAGGGCTTCTCCATAATAAAGCAACGGAGGAATCGCTGAGCGTGAGTTTACAGTGAACAGGGAAAGCCTGGTCCTGTGGCTTCCTCTGTGGCTTAGGGTAAGGAAGGGAGGGCAAGCAGGCCTGGGAGCACAGAGGCGAGAAGGACTCACAAGAAAGGAGAATACAGCTGGGGCTGAAGTTGCATACGGCTTGGAATGAGCAGAGAAGAGAGGTGAGAGAGTGGATTGGGCGGAAGGGACTGGTAATGCGAGTAGCTGGGGAGAGGGGACTTCGCAGAACATCAGGGGGTTCAGTCCCAGTGAAGAACAGAGCCAGGTCAGTGGGCTGGGGTGGAGGAGCTGGTGGGTGCTGGGAGGGGGGTGGGGGGAGCAGAGCCTTGCGAGAGGAAGCAGGGGCGTGGGTGTGCTTGTGGGTCACAGGAGGAAAGGAGGCTGCTGATGTCTCAGAGGAACCGAGCAGCAGCAGAGAGAGAGAAGACCACGGTCAAGGACACAGGCCTTCGGAAAAGGCAGAAAGAGGTCTGGGAGGGTAGGTATCGGTAAGGCAGGACTGAACACCTAATCCGCATTCAAACGTAAAATATAATTTTACAGGGATCTGGAAATAATCCGAGAGTACACAGAAGATCGAAATAGTCTTGAGAGGCAAATTGAAATACTCCAGTAAGTTCTCATATAAAGTCCTCATCACATTTACATTTAACTTATATTTTGTTAGTAAAACAGGTGCCACATGTAACACGGGTTGCCATATATCAAAGGCTGGGTTCGCGGCTCCACGCATGTCCCTTCTCGACACGGTGTGTTCAGCACGTCAGCTTAGCTTTCTGATGCTTCTAATCCTACATAAACTATTCAAATCCAAGGACTAGAGTATAATTCTCTAAAAGTCCTCGCAAGTCAGGTGATATGTCCGGCACGTCTTTATGATACCCTTATTTTACTGTAAAGGACAATGGCCCTGACCTCATCAGCTTTCTCTGCAGCTCAGCACACTGAGAGGTTTCAGGCGTCTCACATAGCGCATGTCACATCACTAGGCATACATGACCATTCTTTGGCAATTTATTGTGTCTGGTTAGCAGTATATTTTTCTTTTCTTTTTTTTTTTAACCTCTTGGAAATATTACACCTGCTCTGTCAAATTTGCAGCTAAGTTTTAGGAATTCCATCCTCTGAGACCTTCCCCACAAAACCTCCCCCTTTCCCACTGTCCCTTTCTCTCTTTTTCACCCAGGCAGTATTTTCTTCTGGTTTTAGTTCCCCCAAATGATGTCAGGTCAGATTTGACAATTTTTTTTCACCATTATGAATGCTTATTACATCTCACCTGTGGCAATGATAGAGTTGATATATTACAAGAATCCTGTTAATTCATTTATTCATTCATTCAGCAGGTTTTCACTCAGCACCTTTTATGGTTCAGGTATGCCAGGAGCTGAGGAGACAGTAGCAAGTAGGAGAAAAAGGTCTCTCTCCTTATGGGGCTAGTCTAGGGGAAGAGGATGGAACCTGATCAATACTTACAGATGTTAGATGCCAAAGGAGAGGCGGGGGCCAAGGGGAGCCGAGTGTCTCGTAAGGGCATCCTCCTAACCAGGAAGGTCCAGGAAGCTTCTGACTTCTGAAGGATGAATAAGCCTGAAGCAGGGAGATAGTAGCCAGTCTCTACGGCAGAGACTTCATTTGATAGAAGAGGTTGCTCAGTCTCTGATAGCTTAAATGGCTCCTGTAAGGCATATAGAAAGTAAGTGCCTGAGTTGGGGTTTGAACCCTGAGTCAACATTGGAGCCTTTAACTGGTATATAACAGTGCCTGGTGGTACAGCACCATGCCACAAGAAGGATGCAGGAGTAGCCAGGAGAAAGAAGTGTGACATAACACAGCACATCTGTGCAGGAGGGATAGAGAGTAGGTGGGGCCGGCTGGCTTCAGGCCCTTAGGGAACAGAGACCTGCACCAAACCTATCCAAATAGTGGAGCTACCTGAAGGAGGAGTGGGTTCCACAGCATAGCTGACTCGCTCCTAAAATGCCTTGAGACCTCTAAAGAGAGGCGACACATTGTTAAGTTGCACTTCTAGTAATGAATTATGATCTCAGTTTATGAGGTTTGAAGGGAAGTGGTAGAAAGGTACAAGCGGTGGTAATGCCACGTTCTGAATATCACAGCCTGAAAAGAAGTGGTGACTTTCACCCCGACTAATACTTTCCTTATCTATTTATTTACTTTGTAGAACAGCTAACAGGAAACTGCATGACAGTAACGATGGCCTAAGGAGTGCCCTTGAAAACAGTTACAGCAAGTTCAACAGATCCTTGGTATGTGATAGAATTTTATAATGCATTTCATTCTTTCTCGTGGTGGAGTATTTTGATAAAAATCATGTATTTTCTTAGAAGAGAATTTATAATAATGAGAAACTATTTCATATAATAAAAGGAGACAACATTTCCCCAACTTAAAAAATATGCCACTCCTCTGCATAAATAAAGGTCTAGATGTTAGCCAACTCTTTGTTCAATGTTCCAGAAAACCAGAGAAAGATGTATAAGGTGTGACTTGGGTCCTGGAAGAGTTTATAGTAGAGTAGGGAGTTAAGGTGTGCACAGATAGCAATAATAGAAGAAAAAGTGAGATGTCTCATGGAGGTTAAAATATGTATTGCCCAGTTGAGAGGAGAGAGAGGGTGCTTCTGGCTGAGGAGTTTATTTAGACCCATCGGTTTGTCCTTTCTGGTAGTGAGATCATCAGAGTGGAGGCCTTGGGCTTTAAACCCTCCTACAGAAACAAGCTAAGGCCCATTTGGAATTTTGAGGAACTTTCCCCAGACTACATGTGCCAGAAAGCCTCTTCCCCCACTTTTGGGGGTCACCTTCAAGGTTGGGGTTCCAGTGCCGCAGCTTTGGGTATGGATGAGTCAGTCACTAAGCCAAATGATGGTTTGAGAAGAGAGAAATCCACAGTCGGTATTGCAGGGTCCTGGCAAATCTGGGGAACCAGGATTCCCCTTTATGGCTTATATGGTAGGGTTTGGACTTAGGACATGATGAGGAGAGAGTACTATGGGCAGTTGTTGCAGTTTTTCCCTTGATTTCTGTGCTTTCGTTTTCTCATGTAGGATACCAAACTTTTAATTACATTAGTAAACTAGTGTGCTACAGTTTTTTTAAATGTACATAAAATTTTTACATGGAATAACAAAATATTATGTATTTTATGTATTACAGCGCATAAATAATATATCACCAGGGAATACAATTTCCAGAAGCAGTCCTAAATTTAATGCTCATTCTCCTCAACCTCTGGGCTATGACAGGTATGTTAACACCTACTTACTTTTTGTTTAAATTCTGGAACAGAGTTAAAAGGAAAGTACATTTCCTTACAGGTAAATTAGAATAACAGAATATATTTGGGGCACTAATATCTGTTTTCTACTATCTTACTTTAAATTTCTGAAACATGAAACATGTAAAGATTAAAGTAAAAATGTTTTAGAGAGAGTAAAGTGATTTCTTTAAGATGTTATCGTGACTTGGTTTTATGTATGCTTACCCTTACCTCATGCCTATTAAGTCTTGTTTCTTAGAAGTGCCCTCAGTAAGAGGTGTTTCAGGGAAGCCAGTGGAACTACCATATGTGATGTTGTGATACACGCAGTATATGATGTTGAGACTCTTGGCACAATCTGTAAATGTTTAATAGCTCAGTATAATATTATGCAAGCTATGTTCAAGGAAAGGCAAACTTTCAAAACAAATAGAAATGTGGCAAGTAGATGTTTATGCGCTAATGTATTAAAGGAGTCACAGAGGCTTCCCAGAAGTGAGGATTTAGCTCTATTTTTAATCAAATGAAGTGAAATATTAGCCCTGCTATAACTTGAGATCTAGCAATAAAAACTGAAAGATTACATTTGTGTACACATGTGTATACATATACATGTCCAGTGTTGCTACTTAAAAGGCTAACTTGGAGTATGTCAAAGTTTGATGGTAGACATCAGTGCATAAACTGCAGGTCTCTGGCTCTCCATTTCTGATGCCACTTTCATAATTTATGTTCCTTCCCTTTTCATTTGAGGACTTTTGGTCTAAAGAATAATGTACTTAGTATCTTGGCATTAGCAAAATGGCCATATCCCCTTTCAGGAAGGTCTGTTTCCAAGGCTTACTGGTAATCACTTTTAATAAAAATCTATCCAAGTATCAGATGTTTTTATTATTCACTGATTTGTTTAATAAAAAATTTGAATGGTGTATTTGTAGGCAACTGGCTTCTCTGTTTTTGAGAAATAGATATTACTTTTTATTTCTTTGAGTTTAAAAAGGTATTATTCTTTATTTTAAAAAATAGTGATAAAATATACATAACGTAAAACTTACCATCTTCACTATATTTAAGTGTACAGTTCAGTGGCATTAAGTACATTCACATTGTTTGTGCAACCATCACCACCACCCACCTCCAGAACGTTTTTCATTTTTCTTTCTTTTTTTTTTCCACACACATACACTGTATTTTGTTTTTACAAGAGATAAATAAACTGACACCAAGCATTGTAAATGGATGACCACAACAAAAGCAACGATTGCAATTACCAAATACGAAACACACTCATACTATGTCATAATATTGACATTCAGTCCAGTAATCCTCCACTGTAACAGCTCCATTACTCTGCAGTGAAAATTGATTTGTATATTTTTTGCCTCTGAGTCCTTGTGGGATTTTTCTTTTTATTCAAACAGAAAGTCACAAAACTTATAATCATCCTCATCAGTTCACTCAGTCCCATGTAATTAATTTTTTTTTTCATCTTGATCTTTTGTTAGCACTTTTATGAATTCATCAGTTTTCCATTAGAGTTCTGAAAATGCTTCTTCATTCAGTTCAGCAGTATAGTCAGTTACCAGAAACCTGTACTTGTCAGAGTCTTTTCCATGAATTCCTTGAAGATGAAACCCTTTTATAGAAACATTTTTGCAAAAGCATCAGAGTACACCCAGAACTGTCTGTAAATGACAAAAGACTTAAAAATGACCACGGTTAAAGATTTGATGAAAGTTCATAATAATGCAATTGACAAGGAAATTTAGTTATTTCTGAGATATACATTTTAAAGTAATAACTAGAATTCTGACTTATTATACCAGAACATATAAGATTTTTAGAAATTTCATGTAATGCCTGAAACATTTATATTAACATATTTCCATACAAATAACCCAAAGAAAGTTTAGTATTAGTTGTTTTTTTTTTGTTTGTTGGTCTTTTTGTTTTTTTATACTGCAGGTTCTCATTATCATCAATTTCTACACATCAGTGTACACATGTCAATCCCAATCGCCCAATTCAGCACACCACCATCCCCACCCCACCGCGGTTTTCCCCCCATGGTGTCCATACGTTTGTTCTCTACATCTGTGTCCTAACTTCTGCCCTGCAAACCAGTTCATCTGTACCATTTTTCTTCATTCCACATACATGCGTTAATAAACGATATTTGTTTTTCTCTTTCTGACTTACTTCACTCTGTATGACAGTCTTGAGATCCATCCACGTCTCAACAAATGACTCAATTTTGTTCCTTTTTATGGCTGAGTAATATTACATTGTACATATGTGCCACAACTTCTTTATCCATTCGTCTGTCGATCGGCATTTAGGTTGCTTCCATGACCTGGCTGTTGTAAATAGTGCTGCAATGAACATTGGGGTGCATGTGTCTTTTTGAATTATGGTCTTCTCAGGGTATATGCCCAGTAGTGAGATTGCTGGATCATATGGTAATTCTGTTTTTAGTTTTTTAAGGAACCTCCATACTGTTCTCCATAGTGGCTGTATCAATTTACATTCCCACCAACAGTGCAACAGGGTTCCCTTTTCTCCACACCCTCTCCAGCATTTGTTGTTTGTAGATTTTCTGATGATGCCCATTCTAACTGGTGTGAGGTGATACCTCATTGTAGTTTTGATTTGCATTTCTCTAATAATTAGTGATGTTGAGCAGCTTTTCATGTGCTTCTTGGCCATCTGTATGTCTTCTTTGGAGAAATGTCTGTTTAGGTCTTATGCCCATTTTTGAATTGGGGTGTTTGTTTCTTTAATATTGAGCTGCATGAGCTGTTTATATATTTTGGAGATTAATCCTTTGTCCGTTGATTCATTTGCAAATATTTTCTCCCATTCTGAGGGTTGTCTTTTCGTCTTGTTTATAGTTTCCTTTGCTGTGCAAAAGCTTTGAAGTTTCATTAGGTCCCATTTGTTTATTTTTGTTTTTATTCCATTACTCTAGGAGGTGGATCAAAAAAGATCTTGCTGTGATTTATGTCAAAGAGTGTTCTTCCAATGTTTTCCTCTAAGAGTTCTATAGTGTCCGGTCTTACATTTAGGTCTCTAATCCATTTTGAGTTTATTTTTGTGTATGGTGTTAAGGAGTGTTCTAATTTCATTCTTTTACATGTATCTGTCCAGTTTTCCCAGCACCACTTATGGAAGAGACTGTCTTTTCTCCATTGTATATCTTTGCCTCCTTTGTCATAGATTAATTGACAGTAGGTGCGTGGGTTTATCTCTGGGCTTTCTATCTTGTTCCATTGATCTATATTTCTGTTTTTGTGCCAGTACCATATTGTCTTGATTACTGTAGCTTTGTAGTATAGTCTGAAGTCAGGGAGTCTGATTCCTCCAGCTCCGTTTTTTTCCTTCAAGACTGCTTTGGCTATTCAGGGTCTTTTGTGTCTCCATACAAATTTTTAAAATATGTGGGTGTGATGCCATTTTCCTGGACTGTTACTTAAGGTCAGTTTTAATCAAATAAGAGAAAAGATAGGTAACTGAAAATTATTTCAGAAAATTCACCATGATTCGTTTTTGAAAAGAGTGCACACCATGCATAAGGCTGGTAGTACTGGACAAAGAGCTCCTTGACAGTAGGACCAAGGGACAAAGTCATCATATCCCAGTGCTTCAGAGTGACAGGAACGTAGCTCTTGTGTGCTCATAACCTTGAACAGTCACTAGAGGGCCACCGTGGTCCAGACTGATGTTCCTTTTGGGGGGACTCATTAGTCTGATATAAGAAGTTAATATTTTCTTTTCTTTTTGATGCTAATGTAAAAACTTAATAGTCTTCAGATCACAAGAGAAAAGAACAAAAGAAGGGGAAAAAAAGACCTACAAAAACAAGCCCAAAACATTTTTTTTAAATGGCAATAAGAACATACACATTGATAATTACCTTAAGTGTAAATGGACTAAATACTTCAACTAAAAGACATAGAGTGACTGAATGGATATAAAAACAAGACCCGTATATATGCTGCCTACAAGAGACTCACTTCAGATCTAGAGACACACACAGATTGAAAGTGAGGGGATGGAAAAAGGTATTCCATGCAAATGAAAATCAAAAGAAAGCTGGAATAGCAATACTTATATCAGACAAAATAGACTTTAAAATAAAGACTGTTTCAGGAGACAAAAAAGGACACTACATAATGATCAAAGGATCAATCCAAGAAGAAGATATAACAATTGTAAATATATATAAACCCAACATAGGAGCACCTAAATATATAAGGCAATTATTAATGGACATAAAAGGAGAAATCGGGCTTCCCTGGTGGCGCAGTGGTTGAGAATCTGCCTGCCAATGCAGGGAACACGGGTTCGAGCCCTGGTCTGGGAAGATCCCACATGCCACGGAGCAACTGGGCCCGTGAGCCACAATTACTGAGCCTGCGCGTCTGGAGCCTGTGCTCCGCAACAAGAGAGGCCGCGATAGTGAGAGGCCCGCGCACCGCGATGAAGAGTGGTCCCCACTTGCCGCAACTAGAGAAAGCCCTCGCACAGAAACGAAGACTCAGCACAGTCATAAATAAATAAATAAAAGAACGTGAATTTCTTTAAAAAAAAAAAAAAAAAGGAGAAATCAACAGTAAAGCAATAATAGTGGGGGACTTTAACTCACATCAATGGACAGATCATCCAGGTAGAAAATCAATAAGGAAACATAGGCCTTAAATGACACATTGGGCCAGATGGACTTAATTGATATAGCAAGAGCATTCCATCCAAAAGTAGCAGGATACACAGTCTTTTCAAGTGTACATGGAATGTTCGCCAGGATAGATCACATGCTAGGCCACAAAACAAGCCTCAGTAAATTTAAGAAAACTGAAATCATATCAAGCATCTTTCTCAACCACAACACTATGAGACTAGAAATCAACTACAAGAAAAAAACTACAAAACACACAAACACACGGGAGACTAAACAATATGCTATGAAACAACCAACGGATCACTAAGGAAATCAAAGAGGAAATCAAAAAATACCTAGAGGCAAAAGAAAACTAAAACACAATGATCCAAAACCTGTGGGACACAGCAAAAGCAGTTCTAAGAGGGATGTTTATAGCAATACAAGCTTACCTCAGGAAACAAGAAAAATCGCAAGTAAACAACCCAACCTTACACCTAAAGCAATGAGAAATAAGAACAGACAAAACCCAAAGTTAGTAGAAGGAAAGAAATCATAAAGATCAGAGCAGAAATAAATGAAATAGAGTCTAAAAAAAATATAGAAAAGGTCAATGATACTAAGAGCTGGTTCTTTGAAAAGATAAACAAAATTGATAAACCTTTAGCCAGACTCATCAAGAAAAAAAGGGAGAGGGCCCAAATCAATAAAATCAGAAAAGAGAAAGGAAAAGTTATAGCCAACATGACAGAAATACAAAGGATTATTAGAGACTACTACAAACAACTATATGCCAATAAAACGGACAACCTAGAAGAAATGGACAAATTCTTAGAAAGGTACACTCTCCCAAGAATGAACCAGGAAGAAATAGAAAATATGAACAGACCAATTACCAGTAATGAAATTGAATCAGTAATTTTAAAACTCCCAACAAAAGTCCAGGTCCAGATGGCTTCACAGGTGAATTCTACCAAACATTTAGAGAAGAGTTAACACCCATCCTTCTCAAACTAGTCCAAAAAATTGCAGAGGAAGGAACACTCCTGAACTCATTCTATGAGGTACCCATCACCCTGATACCAAAACCAGACAAAGATATCACAAAAGAAGAAAATTATAGGCCAGTACCACTTATGAATATAGATGCAAAAATCCTCAACAAAATATTAGCAAACCAAATCCAACAATACATTAAAAGGATCATACATCATGATCAAGTGGGATTTATCCCAGGGATGCAAGGATTTTTCAATATCAGTGTGATGCACCACATTAACAAACTGAAGAATAAAAACCATATGATCATCTCAGTAGATGCAGAAAAAGCTTTTGACAAAATTCAACATCCACTTATGATTCAAAAAACTCTCCAGTAAGTGGGCATAGAGGGAACATACCTCAACATAATAAAGGCCATATATGACAAACCCACAGCTAACATCATTTACTCAAAGGTGAAAAACTGAAAGCATTTCCTCTAAGATCAGGAACGAGACAAGGATGCCCACTCTTGCCACTTTTATTCAGCATAGTTTTGGAAGTCCTAGCCACATCAGTCAGAGAAGAAAAGAAACAGAAAGAATCCAAATTGGAAAGGAAAAAGTGAAACGGTCACTATTTGCAGATGGCATGATACTATATGTAGAAAATCCTAAAGATGCCACCAGAAGACTACTAGAGCTCATCAATGAATTTGGTAAAGTTGCAGGATACAAGATTAATATACAGAAATCTGTTGCATTTTTATACACTAACAGTGAACTACCAAAAAGAGAAATTAAGGAAACAGTCCCATTTGCCACCTCATCAAAAAGAATAAAATACCTAGGAATAAACCTACCTAAGGAGGTAAAAAACCTGTTCTTGGGAAACTATAAGACACTGAAGAAAGAAACTGAAGATGACACAAACATATGGAAAGATATACTGTGTTCTTGGATTGGAAGAATCAATATTGTTAAAATGACCATACTGCCCAAGGCAATCTACAGAGTCAATGCAATCCCTAACAATGTAATTGCTAACAAAATACCAAAGGCAGTTTTCTAGAACAAATAATTTTAAAATTTGTATGGAAACACACAAAGGACCCTGAATAGCCAAAATCATGTTAAGAAAGAAGAACAGAGCTGGAGGAATCATGCTCCCTGACTTCAGACTACGTTACAAAGCTACAGTCATCAAAACAGTGTGGTGCTGACACAAAAACAGACACATAGATCATTGGAACAGGATAGAGAGTCCAGAAATAAACCCACACACTTATGGTCAATAAATCTATTACAAGGAGGCAAGAATATACAATGGAGAAAAGACAGTCTCTTCAGTAGCCAGTCCTGGGAAAACTAGACAGCTACATGTAAAAGAATGAAATTAGAACATTCTCTAACACTATATGCAAAAGTAAACTTAAAATGGATTAAAGACCTAAGTGTAAGATCGGATACCATAAAACACGTAGAGGAAAATGTAGGCAGAACACTCTTTAATATAAATCATAGGAATATTTTTTGGATCCATCTCCTAAAACAAAGGAAATAAAAGCAAAAATTAACAAATGGGACCTAATTAAACTTATGAGCTTTTGCACAGCAAAGGAAATTATCAACAGATCAAAAAGACAACCCACTGAATGGCAGAAAATATTTGGAAATGTATGACCAACAAGGGGTTAATATCCAACATATATAAACAGCTTATATAACCCAACGTCAAAAAAACAAACAGCCGAATTAAAAAATGGGCAGAAGAACTGAATAGATATTTCTCTAAAGAGGTTGCTGATGGCCAACAGGCACTTGAGAAGATGCTCAACATCGCTAATCATCAGGGAAATGCCAATCAAAACCACAATAAGATATCACCTCACACCTGTCAGGTGCTATCATCAAAAAGATGATATCATCAAAAAGAACACAAATAACAAATGTTGGCGAGGATGTGGAAAAAAGGGAACCCTCGTACACCGTTAGTGGGAATGTAAATTGGTGCAGCCACTGTGGAAAACAGTATGGAGGTTTCTCAAAAAACTAAAAATGGAACTACCATATGACCCAGCAATTCCACCTCTGGATATATATCTGAAAAAAACAAAAACACTAATTCTAAAAGATGCATGCAGCCCAGTGTTCATAGCAGCATTACAGTAGCCAAGATATGGAAGCAACCTAAGTGTCCATCAACAGATGAATGGATAAAGAAGATGTAGTATATATATACAATGAAATACAACTCAGCCATAAAAAAGAATGAAATTTTGCCATTTGCAGCAACATGGATGGACTTGGAGGGCGTTATGCTAAATGAAATAAGTGAGACAGAGAAAGACAAATACTGTATGATATCTCTTATATGTGGACTCTAAAAAATACAACAAACTAGTGAATATAACAAAAAAGAAGCAGACTCACAGATACAGAGAACAAACTAGTAGTTACTAGTGGGGAGGGGAGGAAGGGGCAATATAGGGGTAGGGCAGTAAGAGGTGCAAACTATTAGGTATAAAATAAGCTACAAGGATATATTGTACAATGTGGGGAATATAACCAATATTTTATAATAACTGTAAATGGAGTATAACCTTTAAAAATTGTGAATCACTATATTGTATACCTATAATTTATATAATAGTGTACATCAACTATACTTCAATTAAAATTTTTTTTTAATTAAAAGCATCTTGTAAATTTAATTTTATTGCTTTTGTGGCCTTATTGGATTTTAAGTTGTATATTTGTTTTAGTTTTGAGTTTTTTCTAAGAACTCTAACAAAAACATAACTTGTTTTGTATTTTTACTTATTTAATTGTAATGAAAATATTCTTCAGGCAGATAAGAATAGTTTACTTTTAAAAAGGTATGTATATAAGTTGAGTTTGAGAAAGTCCGATCTATACCTATATTTTTTATTTAGATTCTGTATTTTCATGGAGGTGATTTTTCAATCAGGATTTTTTTCTCCTTCATTCCTTATCAAAAATATGAATAGGTTAAAAAAATAAAGTTCTGACTAATCATGACATGGAGCTGAATTTGTACTATATTATAATGAGAATGGTTTCTTTAGGTTCCTTACAGATTGACCTAAAATCAGTGTCAGAAGGAGAGTTTTATAAATGATTAGACAAACAGAAAAATGTACACAAAAATTCACACACAGCCAGCTAGGTAGATTGAGATGTGGTATGAAATTCCTGTCCCAGGACACTTGATAATTGAGCAACATATTTAGAGAGAGTTAGGTGATTAAATTACCTTTTTAGTTAATTTTAAACATTTGATAATGGCACCAAAATATTTTTGACTTCTTAGATTTATATGGCTTATATTTGTATTTATATTAAGATTACCCTCTCTTTTCTAAGAACATTCATCTCATTATTTCTCACATCTGGAGACCTATATACCCTGCCCATTTCCTCTTTCTGTTGACATCATGTATGCCAAGTGGCTAGGATGATGCTCAATGTGTAGTAGGAACTAAGTAAGTTGTAACCCTTGTTTTATTTCAATATAAACTTAGATACTTTTGGGAATCAAACGGAAAAGCAAAAGTAAATGAGGTAATTAACATTTATAAAATGTTGGAGTTTCCCAAGTGGAAAGATCCATAGAAGTCGGGCGTTCTAGCCTTTGTATGGGGCATCTCCCTATGAAACCTCTCCCATAGGAGTCTTTCCAGACATGTCCACACTTAGTGGCAGAAAATTCATATGCCAAACCATTCCAGGGCCACACATTTCTGATTGCCTGTCATTTTTCATCATGTTGATTAGAGATGTGACTCCCAGAAAAGTTTATCAGTTGGCCCTGAGAGAATATAGTCTTCCTGTGTCAGCTCTTCAAATATTTGAGGAGAGAAACCATTACAACTTAAGCTGAGTGCACTGAAACATTTCTCAGACTGGAGGGTTTAAAGTCTCAGGTCATAACAGAGGTATTATCCAGAAATGGACATGCTGTTCAAAATATGGTCTGACCACATTAGAATAAAAAGGTTCACATGTTCTGTGTACATTTTTCTTAACACAACTTGAGATTGCATTTACATCCTGGGCATTCTAATTCTTTTTGTATCAGGAAATAAAGAAGGTGATTTTTTTAAACAATAGCTTCCTTTATTAAATGTTTGATTTAAATGTCTTTATCTTAATTGACTGTTGCATAGAATGAACTATTGCTCTGAGCATTTTATTTCCCCTGTTGCTTAATCATGGAATACACTGCGGCTCTTGGCAAGAATGAGAGTATCGGTCTTCTTGATTCTGTTGCTGTCTGATTCCACTGCTGTGTCGTCTTGAGCATCGCCAGCCCTCGGGTACAGCGGTCCTCTCCTTTGTCACCAGGTCATCCCGCTCTTCCTACATGGATGAGGACTGTGACTCTCTGGCCCTCTGTGATCCCGTGCAGAGGATAAACTGTGACATTGACAGCCTGCCTGAGAGCTGCTTCGACAGCGGCTTGTCTACCCTGAGAGATTCCAATGAGTATGACTCGGAGGTGGAGTACAAGCACCAGAGGGGATTCCAGAGGTCACACGGCACGCAGGAGAGCTCTGGGGGTGATGCTTCAGACACAGACGTAAGCCCCAAAGTCATTTCTCTCCTAGGCCTGATCTTCCATAGAAATACGTATCTCACCCCGTTTGACCTTTATCTGTCATGGGCACTGTTTTAAAGGTTATACATGTGAAACATAGTTGGGAGAATGTTTCTCCCTATCAAGTTAGGGAAAACTCTCACAGATTTCCTTTTGCAGCCACTCTGTTCCATAATAGCACTGACTGTTGATTCAGCAGCATATTTTTCTTCTTTTTATTTCATGATGTATATGTGTAATGAGAGACTTTGTTTTTTAATGGCTGACCTTAAAAAAAAAAAAAAAAACAGGTTCCTGATATAAGGGATGAAGAGACGTATGGCTCAGAAGGCGTGGCTTCCATCCTAGACTGGAAGCCGCAGGGGTCTGCTAGTGAAGGCAGCGGCATTAGCTCCTTGAGAAAGCCCATCTCAGCACTTGCACCACAGGTAGGTGGTTTCAGAGACACTTTTATTCATGAACACTGTTCATCTTCATGCCATATAACGTACTAGGAAGAAAGCCGGCACTACCTTTGTCACTCACTGTGGCTTCCTTCCCCTAGACAGACATGGTGGATGAAAACCATAAATCTTCCAGCTCACAGAAGGCTTACAAGATTGTGCTGGCTGGGGACGCTGCAGTAGGAAAGTCAAGTTTGCTCATGAGACTTTGCAAGAATGAATTTCGAGGAAACACAAGTGCCACCCTGGGTACAGTTCCTTTTTCAGTGGATAATGGGAAAATGACCTTCTTTAGGTTGATTCTATTTTCTTTAGGGATTATATACAGACACACAGATCTCTTTCTCTCTTTCTCTCTCTCTGTATAATAAAATATGTATATAGGTAGAGGTGTGTGTGTGTGTGCACGCACACTTGCACACACACGTCCTTCTGTATAGAATAGCCCTCTGTTTTGGCTAAGGCCTAAATTTGGGAGAGGAAGACTAGCAAAGGACTGAGGTATCTGCTTACCCAGTGAGATCAACCAAAGTTTAGAGCCAGAGATGACAGATTCATTTATTCAGCAAGCATATCCTGAGTCCTGCTGTGAGCCACATACTGTTGTAGGCACTACGGATACACAATAAACAAAGGCGACTAAATCCCAGCCCACAATGAGGTAAATGGATGAAAAACACATTTTAAAAAATGAGGTTTGGAAGAGGTGCACTTTTACACAGGGTGCCCAGGGAAAGCCTTTCTGATCAGGTGTCATTTGATGTCGATAAAGTGAGTTTACCGATAGCCAGTTTGTCATTAAGGTCAAAATCATAGCTGGGTGTATGTTCCCTCCCCTCCTTCACAACGGAATACATGAGTAATACCTCTCAGAACAAGGAAAAAATAGTGTCCTCATTTCCCAAATTTGCATAGTAATCAGTAAAAGGAATTGAAGGAAGATATGCAAATTATCATTTACTTTTCTTCCTTATCTAAAGAGTTCTTACTTTGATAACCAGAAACCTTAGAACAGATTACCTTCTTCACAATGGATGTCTTTCTAAATTTATGGTTCTCTGTTATACCCTTCAAGATAACAAAGCTGAAGGTTCACTTCAATTTGATTCATAAAAAGCCTACAATATTTGGTTCGGTTCCTAGAGAGCCTGGCATATATACACATCATATACATGTACTTATATACATATACATACACACATGTATATACCTGTATATATACATATACATAGGCACATTTATGTGCATGCACACACACAGATATAACTGAGTCCATCTAATTATGTGGACACATAAAACACAGATTTTCCTTTTGTCCATAGATTAAATCCTTCCCCAAGTCAGCCAACCTGCAATAAGCATCTGCACGCACATGTGTGGTCTGACTTATAATTAGTATGTGAAGGTCACTGTCCTTGAAGGCCAGGTTCATTCCTCTCTGTCTTGCCGAACTTTGGCTTATTGGCTTTTGTCTCATCCTAAAGAGGGCTTGAAAGTAAAAACCAATGGAATTATTTACATCGTGTTCTCCATGTTCTCTTATATTCCTTTTCAGGAGTTGATTTTCAAATGAAAACTCTCATTGTAGATGGAGAGCGAACAGTACTGCAACTCTGGGATACCGCTGGCCAGGAGAGGCAAGTGCTTTCCATAATGCTTTGGATTCTGCTGAGTTGCACAGACAAGCCTTGTAGGATACTTGGTGGTTTTTGTACTCATATAATTCTGATAGAGTATGTTAGAATTTCAAGAATGCTTGTTTTTTTCCACATCCTTTCCTCCTTCGCTGATCCATCAGTCGTGTGAAGAGGATCTTTAAGCTTCCTTTGAATTGGTGAGCCACTGAGAAAAAGAGAATGCCCTATCCTAAGGAGAAAATTTCAGTGAGGCGGCATTCCTGGACATGGCAACAGTGTGAGGAGCTGCATAGCTGGGGCACCATAGAAGATGGAGAGGAGGACCTGTCAGTTGCCCGGTTCAAGGGCAGGGACACAGACCATTGATAAATAGCAGACTCGCATCTGACCACAGACAGTACCCTGTCTTTCTTTCACTGCTGATGGCCAGAGCATCAAGCATAGGTTTTAATCTTATCTAACTCTTAGGGAACAGACTGTATCCGATTGTGCAGCAAACAAGTATGGGGGTAACTGCCGACCTCTGTAACCAGGCACCATTCAGGGTGTTCAGATTCAACAGTGAACAAGTGGACACAGACACCTGCCCACATGGAGCTCATATTTTCTAGCAGCATTTGAAAAATATGTGTGGTTAACATAGCTATTTAAGATCCTGTAAAATACTGCACTCAGTTTAGGACAGATAGGGTGAGGTGTGCTCTTCCCCTGGTGAGCCCCCGACACCCTGTGTGTGTGCCCTGTGGTGGTCCACATGGTTAGTTCTTCTACCACCCACCCACAATACTCCCTACCCACCAGCCAAAAAATAATCTTTCTCTGATGTGCCTCTCCTTCCATCCTTCTGTGTGTCCCACAGCTGGGTTCTGGTAGCGTGTTGCTGAGGCTGAAATTTTTAGAAATTATGATCTCAACCTTGTCCTGGCTATGCTCTGGGGTTTGTAGACTTTCTTGGGATTATTTGGTGGAGAAAATGATTGGCTTTTCTAAATCACTAGCCCAGATTCTTATCCTGTTACCTTTCACCAGGTCATTCTAGGCCTCGGGGATGACTATTTCACAGTAATAGGTTGCCATTAGATTCTTCTCAATTGGGGCTTGTTTTAAAAGATGAGGGAAAAAAGTGAGCATAAAGGAGATGAAGAATGAGGCAGCACCAAACTGACTGACTGATTAGAACCATTACGTGCTATTCTCTTTTCCAGATTCAGAAGTATTGCCAAGTCTTATTTCAGAAGAGCAGATGGTGTTTTGCTGCTGTATGATGTTACGTGTGAGAAAAGCTTTCTTAATGTACGAGAATGGGTAGATATGATTGAGGTAAGAATTCAAAACAGAGAACCAAAAAATTACACAGGAGAGCTACAGCCTGTCTCGGGAAATGCTGTTTGTCTTCTTTGTCAAAACGAACTCAATTACAAGCCGCTGATCCAGGCTCTCAGGAAGAACTGGATGTGAGAAGCGGGGTTCCCAATGGCACTTGGCAGTACTGGTCTCCTCCTCAGTAGCTGGGCAAGTTCCCACAGAGCTAAGGACACTACTAAAGTGAGCTTCTGGGGTGGGGAAGGGGGGGAAACTCCTGGGTTTTCGTATAGATATAATCAGAACCTGACTGGCAGCAAGTGAAAATTCAGGCAACCCAAAAAGGAGAAGTAAAAAAAACAAAAAAAAAAAAAAGGAGAAGTAGCTTTCACAAACAAGGGGGTGATGGGGCTGGGTGTGTAGTGTGACTAGAGGTGTAACAGGGGCTTCCACATGTGCTAGAAGTATAGGTGAAACACCACCTGGCTGTGAGCTTGTGCCAGGTCCAATTTCTATAGGAACTGTGTTCTCAACCTTATTCTGGCGGTGATTTGGGTCTTTACACACCCCCAAAGTACTACCGAAATACCAACTGGTATTTTAAATGTGTGGTAACTATCTGTGCTTTCTTTTGGTCAAATGAGATAGTGTCTTTCATCTGAGCCACTTTCATATCCTTTGTTTCATGGTAAATAATTTTTTAAAGTAGGAAGTGATTTTGCCCACACTTAGTGTGCTACCAACAGTCATTAATCACCATAAAACTGTAGTTCAAGCCATGGTTCAGCATACTCTTGGGAAAAAAAAACAAAACAAATCTAGTGGCTAATACAGTTTTTCACGTACGTCTATGATCTATAATTTTTAACAGGCATTAAGTGCAGAGGTGGCTGAACAGAGAACATTGCTGTCTGATCTCAGGTTAGCCTCTAGTTTCTTGAGTTGGGCCTATTTCATACCCTATAAAACACCAGAATGAATGTTCTCTTTCTAACTAAAGAAGTGATGCAAGAAATGACTGATTGAAATTGGCAATAAGACTCAATGATAAATATAAATGAGCATTTTGTTCAACTGAAATATCATGACTTCAAATTATTATAAATACATCAAAAGTGTGTTGACATTTATGTAGTATTTTTATTTCACAAAGTTTTCCACATGTTGTTTTCATCTCTGTAACATATCTGAGAAAGGAAGAAATGTAATGTTATTCTCACTTTTTATGAGAAACCTGAGGCAGAGAAAGTGTATGACACTGGCTTTTAGTTATTTAGAGGTTAGGAGTGGAAGAGGAATTGGACCTCCTGATTCAACACTGGTTGCTCCTTTGATTAAGCTCCAGAGTGAGCAGCAGGTTAAGAAAAAATCCTTTGATGTCAAGAAAGAATCTCCGAGGTAGTTAGTGCATAGAGGAGAGGGATCTACTCAAGGGAACAGATGAACCTTCCTGGGATAAGCTGGTGAGTTCAGAGAAGAACAAATAATCCCAACTAACTCATACCCACAGATATTTAAGATCTACAGCAAAACCTTTTATTGTTGAAACTGTTGGACTTGGTCTTCATTTTAAGACTTTGGATTATACTCAAGAAAAGGAGGCACAAAAGGCAGGGTCATCCATAGAGTTGAAATAGCCCTTAGTGACCAGCTGTGGCCTGTGGCAGGGGCCCTACTGCCATAATTTGCTAAATGATTAAGCACCAGGCTTCCCTGGTGGCGCAGTGGTTGAGAATCTGCCTGCCAATGCAGGGGACACGGGTTCGAGCCCTGGTCTGGGAAGATCCCACATGCCGCGGAGCGACTATGCCCGTGAGCCACAGTTGCTGAGCCTGCGCGTCTGGAGCCTGTGCTCCGCAACAAGAGAGGCCGCGATAGTGAGAGGCCCGTGCACCGCGATGAAGAGCGGCCCCCACTCGCCGCAACTAGAGAAAGCCCTCGCACAGAAACGAAGACCCAACGCAGCCATAGATAAATAAATAAATAACATTAAGAAAAAAAATGTTAAATGATTAAGCACCTACATGTGGTAAGTGACCTTCTTAGCTATTCATGTTACCTTTCATAGGGTCTAAAAAGGAAGAAAACTGTATTCAAGATGAATTATTGAATTTGTTATTGGAGAAAAAATTAGATACCACTGGGCATTTGACTTTCACTTATCACAATGAACCTTCACCATGGCTCACCTTTTCTAATTTGCGGAAATTCCATGGGGGCAATTTATATGGCCACTATAATATAGGTCGAAACTAACTGTGAGATTGTTGGGATAGGCAAGAGGATTGAGAAGCAGTAGAGTGTCAGTGGTGAATGAACGCTCTGAATTAATAATACACTTCAACTGAAAACCACTGGGTTGACTGGTTCAAGGTGGTGGAGTAGAAGAACATGCACTTACTCCCTCTTGTGAGAGCACCGGAAGCACAGGAAGACACTGGAACTCACCAAAAAAGATACCCACATCGAAAGACAAAGGAGAAGCTGCAACGAGATGGTAGGAGGAGCGCAATCACAATAAAATCAAATCCCATAACTGCTGGGTGGGTGACTCACAAACTGGAGAACAGTTATACCACAGAAGTCCACCCACTGGAGTGAAGGTTCTGAGCCCCACCTCAGGCTTCCCAACCTGGGGGTCCAGCAACGAGAGGAGGAATTCCCAGAGAATCATACTTTGAAGGCTAGCGGGATTTGATTGCAGGACTTCGACAGGACTGGGGGAAAGAGAGACTCCACTCTTGGAGGGCACACACAAAGTAGTGTGTGCATCGGGACCCAGGGGAAGGAGCAGTGACCCCAGGGGAGACTGAACCAGACCTACCTGCTAGTGTTGGAGGGTCTCCTGCAGAGGCAGGGGGTGGCTGTGGCTCACTGCAGGGACAAGGACACTGGCAGCAGAAGTTCTGGGAAATACTCCTTGGCATGAGCCCTCACGGAGTCCACCATTAGCCCCACCAAAGAGCCTCTAGGCCCCAGTGCTGGGTTGCCTCAGGCCAAACAACCAACAGGGAGGGAACCCAGCCCCACCCATCAGCAGACAAGCAGATTAAAGTTTTACTGAGCTCTGCTCTCCAGAGCAACACCCAGCTCTACCCACCACCAGTCCCTCCCATCAGGAAACTTGCACAGGCCTCTTAGATAGCCTCATGCACCAGACGGCAGGCAGCAGAAGCAAGAAGAACTACAGTTCTGCAGCCTGTGGAACGAAAACCACATTCAAAGAAAGATGGACAAAATGAAAAGGCAGAGGACTATGTACCAGATGAAGGAACAAGATAAAACCCCAGAAAAACAACTAAATGAAGTGGAGATAGGCAACCTTCCAGAAAAAGAATTCAGAATAATGATAGTGAAGATGATCCAGGACCTCAGAAAAAGAATGGAGGCAAAGATCGAGAAGATGCAAGAAATGTTTAACAAAGACCTAGAAGAATTAAAGAATAAACACCTAGAAGAATTAAAGAACAAAGAAACAGAGATGAACAATACAATAACTGAAATGAAGAATACACTAGAAGGAATCAATAGCAGAATAACTGAGGCAGAAGAACGGATAAGTGACCTGGAAGACAGAATGGTGGAATTCACTGCTGCAGAACAGAATAAAGAAAACAGAATGAAAAGAAATGGAGACAGCCTAAGAGACCTCTGGGACAACATTAAATGCAACAACATTCGCATTATAGGGGTTCCAAAAGGAGAAGAGAGAGAGAAAGGACCCGAGAAATTATTTGAAGAGATTATAGTCAAAAAGTTCCCTAACATTGGAAAGGAAATAGCCACCAAAGTCCAGTAAGCGCAGACAGTCCCAGGCAGGATAGACCCATGGAGAAACACGCCGAGACACACAGTAATCAAACTGACAAAAATTAAAGACAAAGAAAAATTACTGAAACCAACAAGGGAAAAACGACAAATAACATAAAAGGGAACTCCCGTAAGGTTAACAGCTGATTTCTCAGCAGAAACTCTACAAGCCAGAAGGGAGTGACACAATATATTTAAGGTGATGAAAGGGAAGAACCTACAACCAAGATTACGCTAACTGGCAAGGATCTCATTCAGATTTGATGGAGAAATCAAAAGCTTTACAAACAAGCAAAAGCTAAGCAAATTCAGCACCACCAAACCAGCTCTACAACAAATGCTAAAGGAACTTCTCTAGGCAGGAAACACAAGAGAAGGAAAAGGCCTACAATAACAAACCCAAAACAATTAAGAAAATGGTAATAGGAACATACATATCAATAATTACCTTAAATGTAAATGGATTAAATGCTCCCACCAAAAGACACAGGCTCACTGAATGGATGCAAAAACAAGACCCATATATATCCTGTCTACAAATGACCCACTTCAGACCTAGGGACACATACAGACTGAAAGTGAGGGGATGGAAAAAGATATTCCATGCAAATGGAAATCAAAAAAAAGCTGGAGTAGCAATACTCATATCACATAAAATAGACTTTAAAATAAAGAATGTTACAAGAGACAAGGAAGGACACTACATAATGATCAAGGGATCAATCCAAGAAGAAGATATAACAATTATAAATATATATGCACCCAACCTAGGAGCACCTCAATACATAAGGCAAATGCTAACAGCTATAAAAGAGGAAATCGACAGTAACACAGTAATAGTGGGGGACTTTAACACCTTACTTACACCAATGGACATATCATCCAGACAGAAAATTAATAAGGAAACACAAGCTTTAAGTGACACGATAGATCAGATAGATTTAATTAATATTTATAGGACATTCCATCTGAAAAGAGCAGATTACAATTTCTTCTCAAGTGCACACGGAACATTCTCCAGGATAGATCACAGCTTGGGTCATAGATCAAGCCTCAGTAAATTTAAGAAAACTGAAATCATATCAAGCATCTTTTCTGACCACAATGCTATGATATTAGTAATAAATTACAGGGAAAAAACCGTAAAAAACACAAACACATGGAGGCTAAACAATACGTTACTAAATAACCAAGAGATCACTGAAGAAATCAAAGAGGATATGAAAAAATACCTGGAGACAAATGACAACGAAAACACGACGATCCAAAACCTATGGGATGCAGCAAAAGCAGTTCTAAGAGGGAAGTTTATAGCTATACAAGCCTACCTCAAGAAGCAAGAAAAATCTCAATCTAACCTTACATCTAAAGGAACTAGAGAAAGAAGAACAAACAAAACCCAAAGTTAGTAGCAGGAAACAAATCATAAGGATTGGAGCAGAAATACATGAAATAGAAACAAAGAAAACAATAGGAAAGATCAATAAAACCAAAAGCTGGTTCTTTGAGAGAATAAACAAAATTGATAAACCTTTAGCCAGACTTACCAAGAAAAAGAGGGAGCGGACTCACATCAATAAAATTAGAAATGAAAAAGGAGAAGTTACAACAGACACTGCAGAAATACAAAGCATAATAAGAGACTACTATAAGCAACCCTATGCCAATAAAATGGAAAACCTGGAAGAAATGGACAAATTCTTAGAAAGGTATAACCTTCCAAGACTGAACCAGGAAGAAATAGAAAATATGAACAGACCAATCACAAGTAATGAAGTTGAAACTGTGATTAAAAATTTCCAACAAACAAAAGTCCAGGACCAGATGGCTTCACAGGTGAATTCTATCAAACATTTAGAGAAGAGCTAACACCCATCCTTCTCAAACTCTTCCAAAAAATTGCAGAGGAAGGAACACTCCCAAACTCATTCTACGAGGCCACCATCACCCTGATACCAAAACCAGACAAAGATACTACAAAAAAAGAAAATAACAGACCAATACCACTGATGAATATAGATGCAAAATTCCTCAACAAAATACTAGCAAACAGAATCCAACAACAAATTAAAAGGATCATATACCATAATCAAGTGGGATTTATCCCAGGGATGCAAGGATTCTTCAATATACTCAAATCAATCAGTGTGATACACCATATTAACAGATTGAAGAATAAAAACCATATGATCATCTCAATAGATGCAGAAAAAGCTTTTGAGAATATTCAACACCCATTTATGATAAAAACTCTCCAGAAAGTGGGCATACCTCAAGATAATACCTCAACATAATAAAGGCCATATATGACAAACCCACAGCAAACATCATTCTCAGTGGTGAAAAACTGAAAGCATTTCCTCTAAGATCAGGATCAAGACAAGGATGTTCACTCTCACCACTATTATTCAACATAGTTTTGGAAGTCCTAGCCACAGCAATCAGAGAAGAAAAGGAAATAAAAGGAATACAAATTGGAAAAGAAGTAAAACTGTCACTGTTTGCAGATGACATGACACTTTACATAGATAATCCTAAAGATGCCACCACAAAACTACTAGAGCTAATCAGTGAATTTGGTAAAGTAGCAGGATACAAAATCAATGCACAGAAATCTCTTGCATTCCTATACACTAACAACGAAAGATCAGAAAGAGAAATTAAGGAAACAATCCCATTCACCATTGCAACAAAAAGAATAAAATACCTAGGAATAAACCTACCTAAGGAGGTAAAAGACCTGTACTCAGAAAACTATAAGACACTGATGAAAGAAATCAAAGATGACACAAACAGATGGAGAGATATACCATGTTCTTGGATGGCAAGAATCAACATTGTGAAAATGACTATACTACCCAAAGCAATCTACAGATTCAATACAATCCCTATCAAATTACCAATGGCATTTTTTACAGGACTAGAACAAAAAATCTTAAAATTTGTATGGAGACACAAAAGACCCCGAATAGTCAAAGCAGTCTTGAGGGAAAAAAACAGAGCTGGAGGAATCAGAGTCCCTGACTTCAGACTATACTACAAAGCTATAGTAATCAAGAAAATATGGTACTGGCACAAAAACAGAAATATAGCTCAATGGAAGAGGATAGAAAGCCCAGATAAACTCACCCACCTTTGGTCAACTAATATATGACAAAGGAGGCAAGGATATACAATGGAGAAAAGACGGTCTCTTCAGTAAGTGGTGCTGGGAAAACTGGACAGCTACATGTTAAAGAATGAAATTAGAACACTCCCTAACACCATACACAAAAATAAACTCAAAATGGATTAAAGACCTAAATGTAAGACCAGACAATATAAAACTCTTAAGAGGAAAACATAGGAAGAACACTCTGACATAAATCACAGCAAGATCTTTTTTGACCCACCTCTTAGAGTAATGGAAATAAAAACAAAAATAAACAAATGGGACCTAATGAAACTTAAAAGGTTTTGCACAGCAAAGGAAACTATATACAAGATGAAAAGAAAACCCTCAGAATGGGAGAAAATATTTGCAAACGAGTCAATGGACAAAGGATTAATCTCCAAAATATATAAACAGCTCATTCAGCTCAGTATTTTTTTTTAACTGACAGTTAAAAGGTATGACTTTTTTTTTAAACATCTTTATTGGAGTATAATTGCTTTACATTGGTTTGTTAATTTCTGCTTTATAACAAAGTGAATCAGTTACACATATACATATATTCCCATCTCTTCCCTCTTGCGTCTCCCTCCATCCCACCCCTATCCCACCCCTCTAGGTGGTCACAAAGCACCGAGCTGATCTCCCTGTGCTATGCGGCTGCTTCCCACTAGCTACCTATTTTACGTTTGGTAGTGTATATATGTCCATGCCACTTTCTCACTTTGTCCCAGCTTACCCTTCCCCCTCCCCATATCCTCAAGTCCATTCTCTACTAGGTCTGTGTCTTTATTCCTGTCTTGCCCCTAGGTTCTTCATGACCCTCTTTTTTTTTTTTTTTTAGATTCCATATGTATGTGTTAGCATACGGTATTTGTTTTTCTCTTTCTGACTTATGTCACTCTGTATGACAGACTCTAGGTCCATCCACCTCACTACAAATAACTCAATTCCGTTTCCTTTTATGGCTGAGTAATATTCCTTTGTATATATGTGCCACATATTCTTTATCCATTCATCTGCCGATGGGACACTTAGGTTCCTTCCATGTCCTGGCTATTGTAAATAGAGCTGCAATGAACATTTTGGTACATGACTCCTTTTGAATTATGGTTTTCTCAGGGTATATGCCCAGTAGTGGGATTGCTGGGTCGTATGGTAGTTGTATTTTTGGCTTTTTAAGGAACCTCCATACTGTTCTCTATAGTGGCTGTATCAATTTACATTCCCACCAACAGTGCAAGAGGGTTCCCTTTTCTCCACACCCTCTCCAACATTTATTATTTGTAGATTTTTTGATGATGGCCATTCTGACCAGTGTGAGATGATATCTCCTTGTAGTTTTTATTTGCATTTCTCTAATGATTAATGATGTTGAGCATTCTTTCATGTGTTTGTTGGCAATCAGTATATCTTCTTTGGAGAAATGTCTATTTAGGTCTTCTGGCCATTTTTGGATTGGGTTGTTTGTTTTTTTGATATTGAGCTGCATGAGCTGCTTGTAAATTTTGGAGATTAATCCTTTGTCAGTTGCTTCATTTGCAAATATTTTCTCCCATTCTGAGGGTTGTCTTTTCATCTTGTTTATGGTTTCCTTTGCTGTGCAAAAGCTTTGAAGTTTCATTAGGTCCCATTTGTTTATTTTTGTTTTTATTTCCATTTCTCTAGGAGGTGGGTCAAAAAGGATCTTGCTGTGATTTATGTCATAGAATGTTCTGCCTACATTTTCCTCTAAGAGTTTGATAGTGTCTGGCCTTACATTTAGGTCCTTAATCCATTTTGAGTTTATTTTTGTGTATGGTGTTAGGGAGTGTTCTAATTTCTTACTTTTACATGTACCTGTCCAGTTTTCCCAGCACCACTTACTGAAGAGGCTGTCTTTTCTCCACTGTATATTCTTGCCTCCTTTATCAAAGATAAGGTGACCATATGTGCATGGGTTTATCTCTGGGCTTTCTATCCTGTTCCATTGATCTATATTTCTGTTTTTGTGCCAGTACCATACTGTCTTGATTAGTGTAGCTCTGTAGTATAGTCTGAAGTCAGGGAGCCTGATTCCTCCAGCTCCATTTTTCTTTCTCAAGATTGCTTTGGCTATTCGGGGTCTTTTGTGTTTCCATACAAATTGTGAAATTTTCTGTTCTAGTTCTGTGAAAAATGTCAGTGGTAGTTTGATAGGGATTCCATTGAATCTGTAGATTGCTTTGGGTAGTACAGTCATTTTCACGATGTTGATTCTTCCAATCCAAGAACATGGTATATCTCTCCATCTGTTGGTATCATCTTTAATTTCTTTCATCAGCAT
This sequence comes from Balaenoptera physalus, assembly GCF_965194825.1. NCBI lineage: Eukaryota > Metazoa > Chordata > Mammalia > Artiodactyla > Balaenopteridae > Balaenoptera > Balaenoptera physalus. The sequence continues at coordinate 81,753,326 of NC_138886.1, read as the reverse complement.
CTTATAATTTTCTGCATACAGGTCTTTTGTCTCCTTAGGTAGGTTTATTCCTAGGTGTTTTATTCTTTTTGTTGCAATGGTAAATGGGAGTGTTTCCTTAATTTCTCTTTCAGATTTTTCATCATTAGTGTATAGGAATGCAAGAGATTTCTGTGCATTAATTTTGTATCCTGCTACTTTACCAAATTCATTGATTAGCTCTAGTAGTTTTCTGGTAGCATCTTTAGGATTCTCTATGTATAGTATCATGTCATCTGCAAACAGTGACAGCTTTACTTCTTCTTTTCCGATTTGGATTCTTTTCATTTCTTCTTCTTCTCTGATTGCTGTGGCTAAAACTTCCAAAACTATGTTGAATAATAGTGGTGAGAGTGGGCAACCTTGTCTTGTTCCTGATCTTAGTGGAAATGGTTTCAGGTTTTCCACCATTAAGGACAATGTTGGCTGTGGGTTTGTCATATATGGCCTTTATTATGTTGAGGTAAGTTCCCTCTGTGCCTGCTTTCTGGAGGGTTTTTATCATAAATGGGTGTTGAATTTTGTCGAAAGCTTTCTCTGCATCTATTGAGATGATCATATGATTTTTCTCCTTCAATTTGTTTATATGGTGTATCACAGTGATTGATTTGCGTATATTGAAGAATCCTTGCATTCCTGGGGTAAACCCCACTTGATCATGGTGCATGACCCTTTTAATGTGCTGTTGGATTCTGTTTGCTAGTATTTTGTTGAGGATTTTTGCATCTATGTTCATCAGTGATATTGGCCTGTAGTTTTCTTTCTTTGTGACATCTTTGTCTGGTTTTGGTATCAGGGTGATGGTGGCCTCGTAGAATGAGTTTGGGAGTGATACTCCCTCTGCTATATTTTGGAAGAGTTTGAGAAGGATAGGTGTTAGCTCTTCTCTAAATGTTTGATAGAATTCGCCTGTGAAGCCATCTGGTCCTGGGCTTTTGTTTGCTGGAAGATTTTTAATCACAGTTTCAATTTCAGATGCAGCTCAATATTAAAAAAACAAACAACCCAATCAAAAAATGGGCAGAAGACCTAAATAGACATTTCTCCAAAGAAGACATACAGATGGCCAAGAGGCACATGAAAAGCTGCTCAACATCACTATTAGAGAAATGCAAATCAAAACTACAATGAGGTATCACTTCACACCAGTTAGAATGGGCATCATCAGAAAATCTACAAACAACAAATGCTGGAGAGGGTGTGGAGAAAAGCGAGCCCTCTTGCACTGTTGGTGGGAATGTAAATTGATAACAGCCACTATGGAAAACAGTATGGCGGTTCCTTAAAAAACTAAAAACAGAATTACCATATGACCCAGCAATCGCACTACAGGGCATATACCCAGAGAAAAGCATAATTCAAGAAGACACATGCACCCCAATGTTCATTGCAGCACTATTTACAATAGCCAGCTCATGGAAGCAACCTAAATGCCCATCGACAGACGAATGGGTAAAGAAGATGTGGTACATATATACAATGGAATATTACTCAGCCATAAAAGGGAACGAAATTGGGTCATTTGTAGAGACGTGGATGGACCCAGAGACTTTCATACAGAGTGAAGTAAGTCAGAAAGAGAAAAACATCATATATTAACGCATATATGTGGAATCTAGAAAATGGTACAGATGAACCAGTTTGCAAGGCAGAAATAGAGAAACAGATGTAGAGAACAAACTTATGGACACTAAGGGGGGAAAGCGGGGGGGGGGAGGGGGTTGAATTGGGAGATTGGGATTGGCATATATACACTAATATGTATAAAATAGATAAGTAATAAGAACCTGCTGTATAAAAAATAAAATTTTTTTTAAACGTTAGATATTAATACATGACTGTATTATATCACTTCTCCCTATATTATTTGCTTGGTTTTTTTTTTTTTTTCACACACACACACTGTATTTTATTTTTACAAGAGATAAATAGACTGACACCAAGCATTGTACATGGATGACCACAACAAAAGCAACAATGATTACAATTACCAAACACGAAACACACTCATACTATGTCATAATATTGACATTCAGTCCAGTAATCCTCCACTGTAACAGCTCCTTTACTTTGCAGTGAAAATTGATTTGTATATTCTTTGCCTCTGAGTCCTTGTGGGATTTTTTTTTTTAATTCAAACAGAAAGTCACAAAAATTATACTCATCCTCATCAGTTCACTCAGTCCCATGTAATTAATTTTTTTTTCATCTTGATCTTTTGTTAGCACTTTTATGAGTTCATCAGTTTTTCATTAGAGTTCTGAAAATGCTTATTCATTCAGTTCAGCAGGATAGTCAGTTACCAGAAACCTGTACTTGTCAGTCTTTTCCATGAATTTCTTGAAGATGAAACCCTTTTATAGGAACATATTTGCAAAAGCATCAGAGTACACCCAGAACTGTCTGTAAATGACAAAAGACTTAAAAAGACCACGGTTAAAGATTTGATAAAAGTTCATAATAATGCAGTTGATAAGAAAATTAGTTATTTCTGAGATATACATTTTAAAGTAATAACTAGGATTATGACTTATAACATTATACCAGAACATATGATTTTTAGAAATTTCATGTAATGTCTGAAACATTTATATTAACATATTTCCATACAAATAACCCAATGAAAGTTTAGTATTAGTTGTTTTGTTTGTTTGTTTGTTTTATACTGCAGGTTCTTATTAGTCATCAGTTTTATACACATCAGTGTATACATGTCAATCCCAATCGCCCAATTTAGCACACCACCATCCCCGCCCCACCGCAGTTTTCCCCCCTTGGTGTCCATATGTCTGTTCTCTACATTTGTGTCTCAACTTCTGCCCTGCAAACCGGCTCATCTGTACCATTTTTCTAGGTTCCACATACATGCGTTAATATACGATATTTGTTTTTCTCTTTCTGACTTACTTCACTCTGTATGACAGTCTCTAGATCCATCCACATCTCAACAAATGACTCAATTTCGTTCCTTTTTATGGCTGAGTAATATTCCATTGTATATATGTACCACAACTTCTTTATCCATTCGTCTGTTGATGGGCATTTAGGTTGCTTCCATGACCTGGCTATTGTAACTAGTGCTGCAATGAACATTCGGGTGCATGTGTCTTTTTGAATTACGGTTTTCTCTGGGTATATGCCCAGTAGTGGGATTGCTGGGTTATATGGTAATTCTATTTTTAGTTTTTTAAGGAACCTCCATATTGTTCTCCATTGTCCTCCATGGTACAGATGAACCAGTTTGCAAGGCACAAATAGAGAAACAGATGTAGAGAACAAACTTATGGACACCAAAGGGGGAAAGCTGGGGTGGGGGGAGGGGGTTGAACTGGGAGATTGGGATTGGCATATATACACTAATATGTATAAAATAGATAAGTAATAAGAACCTGCTGTATAAAAAATAAAATTTTTAAAAAACCTTAAATAAAAAAAAGAAAACCACTGGGTTACAAAAGCTTATAAATAAAATTATGTCCATTTACCTGGCATGAATAATTTTTGATTGAATATTTTGGGTAAAAGTTTAATGGAGACACTTGAGACATGAGATGTCTTTCCGACTTTTACACATTCAAAAATATTTTGGGCATCCCTGCTTTGTGCATGTACTGTGCTAGTGCTTGTAGTATATCCATTAATAAAACGAAGAGCCCTACCCTATGGAGCTTGTACTCTAGTGGGGAAGACATAACATGCCACAGACATAAATAAATAAAATAAATAGAATGATAGGAAGTGCTAGATATAGGAACAAAACGAGGCCAGGGTAAAGGACCTTATGGTGAGGCAGTGCGCTACAGGTAGTGTAGTCAGGTTAGTCACACCAGAAGGTGATATTTGAGTCAAGACTTAAAGGAGGTGGCAGCATTTATCTGTATGACTTTAAGTCATTTAGATACTCAAGATTCTTGGCTTACCTAAGTGAATATCTGATTAATGGCTTCCATATGACGCCCCCTTGAATACCGAGCAGTACCCCACCAAACTCAATTACTTAACACATTAATGGGTAGGGCATCTAGTTTTGAGGAGGGCCTTTCATTTCCTTCTCCCCTTTGCTTTTACTTCACTCTGATGTATTTGGTTGGAGGAAAGTGGTTTGAAGAGAAAGGAAGTCAAATATAATTTCATTGTTTTTTTTTATGTACTCTTTTTAATTTTCCCATATATTTAACATTTTGGGGGCACTTCATTTTTCTTGTGGATTCAAGTTACCATCTGTGTCATTTCCTGTCCACCTGAAGGATTTCCTTTATTATTTCTTAAAAGGTAGGTCTGCTAGCAACAAATTCTCTCAGATTTTGTCTATTTGGAAACATCTTTCGTCTTCATTTTTAAAGGATGGTTTTGCTGACTCTATAATTATTTGTTGACTTTGTTATACAGCAGAAACTAACACAACATTGTAAAGCAATTATACTTCAATAAAAATGTTAAAAAAAAAAAAAAGAATCCGTACCTAGACACATCATGGTTGAATTGCCAAAAGCCAAAACAAAGAGAAAATGTTGAAAGCAGCAAGAGAAAAATCACTCATAGTGTACAGAGGAACCACAATACAATTAATGACTCATCATCAGAAACGAGTCCAAAAGGCAGTGGTGTGGCATAATTTCATTGTTTTTGAGGCTCATTTCTTGATGCTGTATCAGGTGTGGTACCAAAGTGGATGAGCACCTGGATGCTTTTAGGCACCACAAAGAGTCACTTCTCAGTGAGGGCTGCTGCTTCACTTGTTTAGGAGCTATAAACCTGTTTTTCTAGTCAGGTTGTCTTCTGTTCTCATCATAGCCTGCTCAGGGGGATGTGTCCTTACTGACCCCTTCAGATAGGGAAATGGAGGCAGATAGGGAAATGGAGGCAGAAACAGGAAGAGACTTGCCTGATTTCATGCAGCCAGCGAGCAGCCAGGTGGTGGTGGGAGGGACAGAGTCTCAAACTTAACTCTGCCTCTCACATCTTACATTCTGCCAGCCAGCTCCTCTATGAATGCCGGGACAGACAGTGCAACAGTATGCATATGATGATTTGGGAGCATTATCCTGAGAATCTGTTACTGTGAATGATTGCTCCTTGACTCTTCACAAGAAAAATGTTGACATTTAGGGCCTTCTTATTTTGCTTTTGTTGTAAGCCAGATAGCAGCGAGTGTGGAACTCTCAGACTCCATTTTTGTCCCATTATAGCTGAGGGAATATTTGTGTGTTTTGTACCTGGGATAATGAAGTTGACTTGTAATTACCACTGTTTGGAGTGAAAATTATAGAAAATTATGTGGGCACTACAGCCAAATGTAATTCTGGGGTCGCGCCTCTTGAGTTTGTATTGGTTTGTATAGTGGCAAGGGTGATGGAGTCAGTTTGGACCACCTCTGGCCCGTACAACGTCTTATTTAACCTCTCTGAATTTCAGTGTTCTGATCTGGAAATGGGAAAAGGTTTGGCTCCTTTTAGAGATATTTTGAGGTTTAAAGATACTGTCTGTACATCATGTGGCATATAAGGAGCATTCAGAAATGGTAGCTGTTGTCGTCATCAACCTCATAACTTGTCCAATGTTTCATGTATGCACAATTTTTTTCTTTTCTTCATGGTAGGATGCAGCCCATAATAGCATTCCTATCATGTTGGTAGGAAACAAGGCTGATCTTCGTAATGCTGCTGAAGCGGAAGGACAAAAATGTGTCCCAGGGTACTTTGGAGAAAAACTGGCCATGGTAAGAGTAAGAGTGGGTCCAAATTGGGAGGGATCTTTCACTTCTGTCTACATTTGCTGAAGAGGCTGTTTGACAAACTCCACTCTGTTTGATAAGTCTTCTGTCCCTATACAGGCAGAACTCCCAGTGCCCCCCATCCGTCCCATGAATGTAAATAATTACACCAAGAGTTAAATCCCTTGTGGAGGTAAAACAATCACATGATCATTTTCCCCCACTAAGTACCAATGACAAAGAGGATGCAAAATTATCCTGTCTTCCTCCTCACTCTTCCCCAGTTCCTGGAATCCTTCTCTAGTCCTGGAACCTAGGTAAAGGAAGAAGAATGGGTGTCCTGTTTTGAAAAGATGGGTTTGGTTCCAGAGGGTCACTGTGCCAAGGGGCAGCAGATGGTGCAGTGTGTCACCTGGGTAAAGTGGTGAAGAGAATTGGAAGACTCATTCTTTTCTCTAAGATTTGTAGTCATTTGGAATAGTATAAAATTATTTTTGGCTATGCATTTGTACAAAGGATGGACCTCATTTCTGTCCAGATTATTATTGTGGGCAGTGTTTATTCTCTCATTATTATCATTGTGTCAGAATGCTATGTGGCCCTCTTATGACTTGTCTTACCGAAACAAGGAACCAGATGCTCCTTAGGTCAAATATGAAGTTCTTATCATAACAGTCCGATCTGACATTGCTATCATTGTTGTCTGTCATCAGCATGAAAGGACTGCTCTGTAACATACACATGTGAACTTTAAAAAATTTCAATTTCACTATTCTAAGTTGGAATTGTTTCTTGTTTTTAATTTTAGAACTGTGAGCCAAATATGATAAACATCAAAACTAGGCAGTGAAATACAGAAGAGATCCATTCAACACATATTTAATTGTATCCACCATGTGAAAAAGCACTTCATTGTGAGCTGAGCAAAGGGTAGAGAACAAAGGAAACCATCCTTGTCCTCACATAGTTTACTGTCTGGGGGAGACAGATGTTAAACCCATGTAATCCACATATTCCCCTAGAGAGCTCATAATTTCTGGCCACATGCCAATTTTATTCCCTCCCCCACAATTTCTCAGATTTCCCAAGGTTTGCTTATTTATTATGCATCTCATGTCCTCCACCCTCCTGCATCCTCAAAGGCCATCCCTCTTTCACCCTATAACATCCTGGCTATGAAATTCAGCAGCAGCACTACCCATTTCTACTAGAAATACATTCATTTGGGGTATTTTTTAGATTTTCTGTGGATTTGGGGGCTCATGGGTAAAGGTTTCACGGTAGTCTTTCCCCATTGCTTGGTTCTTCCTTCTCTCCCTGCTCCGGAGCACCCATCATGTCCTCCCCATATCCCACACAGGACTGTGTCGCCCACACCCAGCCCCACAGCACACATAATTCTCCTTTCCTAAAGGAAACTGTCTCCAGCTGTTAGACAAAGACACACAAAAATAACCTCATCAATTACAATTGCGGCAAGTGCTATGCTGGAAAAATACATACATCAAGAGGTTTTACAGTAGGAAGACCTAATACCAACTTTTCAGAGTTAGAAAACACTTAATCTTAACTTCAAGGGAGGATTACCTAAAAATCTAGAAGGTAGGTAAAAGTCAGCCTGGGGAAAGGGGTTACTAGGGATATGGGATAACCTAGGTAGTGGTAACAGCAGGTGAAAAGGTCCTGAGGTGGGAGGGAATTTGGAGTGTTGGGGAAATAGAGGGATGGCCAGGGTAACTTGAGCACTGTGAGTGAGGGAGAGTGGTGGCAGGTAAAACTGGGAGGTTGGCTGGGGCCACGCACAAGCTAGGCCTTGTCGGCCAGGTAAGCATTTCAACATTGCTTGAGAGGGATGGGAAGCATCGAAAGGTCTGAAGCAGGAGAGTGATATGATCAGTGATTGTATGTATAACCACTGGGAGGTTAAATAATAGAATAGAAAATGTCCATTGGTTTTAGTCACACAGAGGCTGCTGAATCTTGATAGGAAAAGATGATAGGGTGAAGGGGGGTGGGCGGGATGTGTGTTAGCTGCCAGCCAAAAGGAGACATATTTTTGATGGACATCTAATTCCTAAGTGGTTACCTTAAGCTATCATTTTTCTCTCTCTCAAATTATTTGATAGAGAACATTTGGTAGTATGTGTGACACTTGGATATAAGAGCCTTAAACCATGAAATTTTGTATTGTGGGATTTTTTTCTTTTTCTGGATGCAAAATACAAATCCTCTTGACTAGGAACTGTTCCTGGAATAACTAGGCTCAAACCTGGTTTTTTTTTAAAGTCTTGAAACTCAATCCAATTTCTTAACTATTAGTTTTAGCATACTCAACAGGGTAATATTTTTATTTTATTTTATTGGTTTTAAAAGCGAACATTCCAGGAAACCTAATCAAAGCCTTCATTTAATGGTATATATATGTTTTTTACAGACCTATGGGGCATTATTTTGTGAAACAAGCGCCAAAGATGGTTCGAATATAGTGGAAGCTGTTCTCCACCTTACTCGGTAAAGTTTTGCCTTATATTTGGAAAACTGGATGTAGGACTGAATTTTCACTTAGCTGTTGTGTGTGTCAAATTTCTTGACCATAATGTGAATCTACATGGGAAAACACTGTCTTGTCTTTCAGTAGTGGCTGGAAAAACAAGCATAGTTTTTATAAAAAACTGGTATGCTGCTTGTTCACTGTGAACATTGGCAAAATACCTCTACTGCCAAACAAAGCAGGTGCATCTGAGGTGTCACTGACATTTCTGCAAAATGTCCCCACAAAGCTAATAGTTGACGTGTGTGAATCACTTCCAGGAACCAGATTTTAAACACAAGAGACTATTATGAATATAACTATCTATTATGTTATGACATTTTCCAAGGTAAAGGGAAAAGAACTCAACAAAACAAATTGTATGTCATGCCAGTTGGAAGCACTTTGTTTACATTATTACCCAGGTGATTATTAAGCTAAGGCAATGGTGTTAATAATAAATAACATTTTGGGATGTGGATTAGAATGAAAACTGCATCATTGAGGAACTTGGTTTTAACTGTATTTTAATCCTTGCAGTATTCTTAGGAAATAACAATGTTTTCTGCTGGATTTACTTCTTCTGCCTAGTTTTCTGCCACAGATGAAAAGATGATTCTTTGCTGATCTAAAGGGATTCAATACCCCCCAAAAAAATAAAGAAAAAATATAAAAATGCGCATTAACAAAATCCAGCCAATGATCCTTAATTGCTGACAAAGCAGAAACATAATTTAAGGCATGTAGAGATTTGTGAGATTTGTGAGATCCTTTGTGAGATTCTGATTTTATAAGAATCTTAACTTTAGTACAGTAAGGGGCTCCGTGCTACCCTAGCTTCAGGCAGGGAGTGCTGAATTGCTGCCTGGGCTGAGCAGGAAAGGATGCTGCAGGCCAGGCCCTCCGCACGGCTGCTGGCTTCTGCCCAGCACGTTGGAGGACTGTAGTGTCAGGAGGCTCAAAGTCCAATCTTAAATCTACCCCGAACAGCTGTGGAGTCTTGACTAAGTCCCTGTCTTCCTTTAGGCATCTCTAATCTGTACAATGAGGGAAAGGGCTAAAGAAAATGATCCCTAAGGCCCCTTCTAGTTCTGACAGTCTATGATTCCATATATAATAGCCTGGACTCTACTGAATAACATAATCACTATTTAACGCGGAATTGTCTTGTGGGGTCATGTTACAGTTAAATGACTCCAAATTGCCCCGGTCACACCCAGAGTGCAGAATCGATCCTCTTTATTATATCATAAAGATAGGAGAGCCAACGGCCTTTTCCCCTGGTGCTCCTGCTGGCGTGTTGGGTCAGCCGAGCAGCCACCCTGTCTACAGTGTAGCTTCTTTACTTAAAACACCTGTGTGCAGGAGCATTCTGGTAACAACGTCACTTCTTGTGAATCACTTATCAAGGAGCTTTTTAAATTGTTGCTATTGCATTATGGGCTGGTTTGAGGCCTCTAGGTTAGTTATGTTAACAATGTGTTAAATAGGAAAATTATAAATAAACCAAACATGTAAAGACTTTAATTTGCTTTATACTGTGTCATCAGATTGCTTGTCAAAGTACCCAAGTCTTAAATGAAAATGATATCATTTCCACAAGTAAAATTTCCACTTTAAAAAGTTTTACAGCTGTCAGAGTGTTATGAATAATAGTAACTCCCCTTCATACCATGTCATGTCATGAAACTTGAACTAGAACAGTTTATGGGTTTGCCCTGTCTGAAATAGTATTCGTTTTTGAAGGAAGGCCATAAATGTTTGGTTAACAACCAGAACTCCTCTGCTTTTTCTTGGAAAAACCTCTCTATCCCAGGAAAAGTTTCTCCTAGAAATGCAGTTTCCCCGTAGGGCTGATAGACATTCATTCCAACCATTGTCCACTGGTAAGTAAATCTGCCATCACTAGAGCCACAGGCTTTAAACATTTTTCAATAGATTCAAGTACAACAGGCATTGAACTGGTCAATGGCCTAAAATTTGAGAAAAACACAAAAAGCTCGGGCTGATGTATCAGTTCAGCGCCATTGCTGAGCCCATTGGGGATAAATCTGTCCATAAGATTGAGTCATTTGAAATGCAGTTGTTAAGCATATGGCAGTTTGGGGTGAGGTAATTTAATTTTCCCAGCCTTAAACCTGTTTTAGATGTTTGGAATTAATCTTCCTGATTTCCTTAAAGTGGGAGGTGCCTGCATCTTTGGTAGATTAAAGAAACTGAAGGCCAGGTGAACAATATGGGTACCTATTTTTTCTCCCTTAATATTTGCTTTCAGTGTTCAGTAATGTCTGCCTTATTATCATTTCTGCTCAGCATGAAAGCCCTGTAGAGATATCAGGGTATGTAAGATAGGCTGTGCAATTTAACATTAGAGAAAAAAAAGAAAACAAAATACATGACCAGGCAGCCATATGATATGTAACTTACAGAGGCCTTTTAGACCTTCCAGAAGGGAGAGATGTGAGTTGTCTTGTGAAGATGCTATGTTTACTAAACCCATTGTACAGATAAGAAAACTGAGAATTAGAATGCTTCATCAGATTGCTCAAAGTGACACAGCTACTAAGTGGCAAAATTGGGACTTTTCACTACTCTGAATCTCTGGCTTGCCTTTTAAATGTTGGTAATCTCAGGATTCTATTCTGCACTCTCTTCCTCTTCCTCTTTCTCTCTCTGCCTAATGTCTTCCCCCCCCCATGGTTTCTAGAACTATGTCTAGAAGGTGACTTCTAATTTCTGTATTTTTAACTCCCATCTTTTTTTAAAATCCCACAACTATATTCCCACCCACCAACAAAAGAAAATTCCATAGGCATGACTGACCCAACATATGTAAACCCTAATGTGTTCATTTTTCTTTAAAATTGTTCCTTATTCTATACTCCTGTTCTCAGGAAACTACTAACATTATAATTCAAAAAGAGTAACCTAGAGTCAGTCTTGACTCCTTCCTCTTTCTTCATCATCTGCCTCTAGTGGGTTCTGGGGCCCTACTGATTCAGTGACCTCTCTGCAATCTTCCTTCAATCCCTCTCCCCCCGCCCCCCATTCTGCTTCAGGCTTCAGAATTTCCTACCCCGTTTAGTGCAGGAGGGACCTAAGTTTCTGCCTCAGAGTTTCTCCAACATCAGTTCATCCTCCACCCTGTAATCAGGGTAATCTCTGTAAATAAAAATCCAATTAAGACCTTCTTGCTTGCACCCCACATTGGTGCCCTACCTACAGCATAGAGTCCAGCCTCCTTAGCAAGTGGCTAATGGTCCCCCAGAGCCCAGTTCACCTACCTTTCTATTTGCATCTCTTATCTTGCTTCCCAAATGAATGATAATCTATAGACACAGCAAACTTTGCTTCCAGTCATAGCCAAGTTCTTTCATGCGTCTTTGCCTCTATACATGCTGTTCCCTGCACCTGGAATCTCTCTTCCTCATTAAATGAAAGTGAATTCCTATCCCACCAAGAGGTCGGCTTCACTGTGCGTGTGTTAGCGGCTCTCGGGGACCTGGTAACGATTTATTTAGAAGACATCTGGCTCTCTCTCAAAGCTCACTAGTTGAGAGGGACTTCCCTGGTAGTCCAGTGGTTAATACTCCATACTCCCAATGCAGGGGGCCCAGGTTCGATCCCTGGTCAGGGAACTAGATCCCGCATGCCACAACTAAAGATCCTGCATGCTACAACTAAAAACATCCCGCATGCTGCAACTAAAGATCCCCTACGCCGCAAGGAAGATCCCGTGTGCCACAACTAAGACCCGGCACAGCCAAATTTTAAAAAAAAAAAAAAAATGTACAATTTTTAAAAAAAGCTCACTTGTTGAGGATCCCAGAGTTTGGCATAAATCGGACATTTGTTGAATGAGCAAATGGTCAAGATTTTGCATTTGGAAGTTGTATTAGTTTTCTGTTGTCACTGTAACAGATTCCTACTAGCCTAGTGCTTTAAGCAATAAAAATATAGTTCTGGAGGTCAGAAGTCTGAATTAAGTCTTACAGGGTGTTATGGGGTTGAACTGTGTATCCTCCTTCTTTTCCTGAGTCTTTGTTTCCTCATCTGTGAAGGGAAGGCAGCTCACCTGTTACCTGTCAGCATGTGTGTGTGTTGTGTGTATTAAATAAGGACTATGTGAAAACATGTAACATAGCATTTATTAACTGGTCTCCAGCAAGAACCAGTTTCCCTTTTGTTTCCTACTCACAGTGCAGTGGTTTTCAAAGGTTAGCACATATCAGCTCCTTCTGGGGCTGTGCTGACCAGTTTAGTAGCCACTAGCCACCTGAAGTGTGGCTAATCCAAGCTGAGATGTGCTGGATGTATTAAATAAATACTGGGTTTTGAAGACAGTATAAAAATTGTAAAATACCTCATTAATATTTTTATTGGTAACGTGCTAAAATATCTTTGTAATACTGAGTTAAATAATATATGTTAATAAAATTAATTTCACCTATTTCTCTTTACATTTTTTACTGTGGCTGCTAAAAAATTTTAAATTACATACGTGAATTACATTCTATTTCTATTGAACAGCGTTGCTGTGCTGGGAATATGCCAATTCCCAGGATCTACTGCTCTGTAACAAGCCACCCAAAATGTAGTCGCCTAGAACAACACCACTTTTTATTTCTTGAAATTACCAGAAATGACTGGCTCTCACTGGAGGGTCCGTGACCGCTCTCCCTCGGGCGTCTCATGCATTTGCGGTCACGGACGCAGCTGTGGCTCGGTCTGATGTCTGCGGCCAGGGTGCTCCTCCCTGTGGCATCTCAGCCCCCAGGACCTCTCTGCTGCCCTCTCTCCAGTGAGCAACACTGGGCTTCGTAAATGGCAGCTCAAAATGGTCAGGCCTTATTAATGCCTGGCTTGGAAGTTTTAGCACACCATTTCCTCGCCATTCTATTGGTCTGAGCAGTCACAGAGCCGGTGCTGACCACGGGGGAGTGGCACAAGCTTCACCACTTAATGGGGGGCACCAGACACTGACAGCGGAGGCAGAACTCTTTGGGGTTGTCTTGGGGACAAGCTGTCACACTCTCCTTACCCACAGAGTTTGCCATTCAGCTAGTCTAAGGTGGGACTTCAGGATGTGTGTATTTCACAAGCATCCCCAGGGATAGGAGACTTCCCTAGGGTGCTTTCATAAGATCATGGAGATCTTTGGTCCAGTGTTGCCTCTAGCAGTTATTTCTAAAAGAAATTTAGGAAGAGGCAAAAGGAAGACATTTTTTCTGGATTTTAACCATCTGTTGTTATCTCCACGGTCATGTATAATTACAGAATGGTTATAAAGTCATCATTGCTTTTGTTAATGTTAAGCATTAGCTGGGGGTGGGAGCCAGGCTCCAGAGTCCTAAGGAGTGACCTGTGCGTGTGCAGACCGTAAGCCATGCAAAACCACAGGAGAGAGCAAGAGTAGTCTGTGTGTGTGCATGTGAGTGTGTGCACGTGTATAGGCACCTGGGCGTGTGTGTGTGTGTGTGTGTGTGTGTGTGTGCATGCATGAGTGTGTGGCCTGGTACTCAGAATGTGAGCGCTGGAGCCCACCTGCGTGGCTGGAATCCCAGCTCTGCCACTTCTCCAGCTGTGTAACCTAAGGGAAATTTCTTAACTTTTTTTTGCCTTTGTTTCCTCACATATAAAATGGGGCACAACAAAATCATATAGTTGTTGTGAGGATTAAATAGGTCAACACCTACAAAGCACTTAGAACACTGACTGGATGGCACACAGCAAGTGCTCAGCAGTGCTGTTTTATTTCTACAGAGTTGTTTATGGTTCAGTTTTATACCTCAGTAATCTCCTTTCTCTGTCTGTCTCTCTGTCTCCCTCCAGGGAAGTGAAAAAAAGAACTGATGAGGGTGACAGCAAATCCATTACCAATCTGAATGGGACTTCCAAAAAGTCAACCCAGATGAAGAATTGTTGCAATGGTTAAAGATCCAAAAGATCCTTGGCCCACGAAGCCTTCATTCCCAGAGTACTGAATGTACATGACTTATTTGCTTCCTACATGGAGTGGTACATCCTACGGACACTGTCGTATGGAGAGTTACAGTGTGGGAAATCTGAACTGTGCTCTCAGGTCCCTCCAGAACCTCGGCTCTTTTTTGCTATGTTTCAATGAGTGATTTGGGCCCCCTGGTTAAATATACCTGTCTTATCCTTACAAAGTCTTAACAGATAATGTGTAAATGTTTTTAAAGTGGTAAAAAAAAAAAAAAAAAAAAACACATGCTCAGATCAAAGCTATAGAATAAATTCACTGACGTAATTAGGTTCATGTGGTAAATAACCTATGACATTTACTTCCAATATTCAATACTAGAAAACTAATAAAAGGGGGTTACCATCCTAGCTTTGCTGTAAACTAGCCTTGTGGTCTCAGACATGTCACCAACCCACATTAGATTCATTTCCTCATCTGTAAATAAGCAGCTTGGCCTTTCAGGCCTCGGCCCTCTCAGCTCTGTAGCTCTTTAAGGAGTGAGAAGGAGAGCATGATGGCCCACAGTTAATAAGGACTCTGCGCGTCTGTACTTTTTAAATATTGGGGTATTAATTTTTCTCACTTCTTGTACAAGAACAGAATTTGAGAAAAAATGTTAATGTTTTAAGCTCCAGTGGAGACAGAAAAATCTATTTTTTATGTATGAAGAAAGAAAACATTTGGGGGACAAAAATAGTTTGTATATAAAAGAGGATATTTTATAATCTCAGAATACTTATAAAGTCAGTGGTTTGAATTCACTGTTAAAAATTCTAATGAAAAAATAATAGAAAGCTACATGCAACTGAAAATACAAGGCCCAGGAAAGTTGTCACACTTCACTTAAAAAAAAAAAAAAACACCAGCAAGAGACTGCCTGGGGCTGGTGAACGGGAGGAATTGAGAGTGACTGCTAACGGGTCTGTGGTTTCTTTGCGGGGTGATGAGAATGCTCTGGAATTATAGTGTGGTAATGTTGCACAACTTGGTGAATATACTAAACCCCACGAAACTGTATACTTTACATGGTGAATTTTATGGTATGTGAATTATATCTCTTTCAAAAAATACACTAGTATTGATTTAACATTTTGCCGAATGAAAATATGCAAGCTCAAACCTCCCCATGGTTTACCCATGGTTTAAGAGCAGAATCTCCAGAATAACGCAAATCCCCTAACTCCCTGGTTGCCAGCATTCTCCTCCTTAAATAATGAACAGTGAAAGAAATGTTATGTGTAGTTTTGGAAAATCACCTCTTTTGAAGAGGAATTGTTAGGGTACAGGTAACTCAGAGTCCTTTGTCTCAGGTGACTAGGGACTCATCCTCACCAACAGCCTGATAGGTCTTGCCCTCCTAGAAGCTGTGCTGCCTCCCAGACTTCCCCACTGAAATGTCTCCAAAAGCCAAAGGAGTCAATACCTGACCCCAGGGTGGGTCAGCAAGGCATGCTCTTTGGTTTTTGGTTTTGGTATTCAGTGGCCTGAACCAGCTACGTTATTCCCAACTAGAGTCTTGAACTTACCTTTGTTCATAGGTCCAGGCCCCAAGTAGCCTGCTGAAAAAACTTAAATAATAGCTCTTATTTATTGTAATACATAAGCTAAAAACATCCCTCTTGTAGAATTAAAACAATTCTATTTATGATTTTTATGATCAGACCTTAAATTCTCCAAGCTTTTTTTTTTAATGAAAATTGGCCAGTATGTTAGCACACAGAGATTATAAATAGCCACAATGTCCGTTTAGCTTTTCAAAGCGTGCCTTCTCTCTACTGATGAGATCTAGTTGGTTTTTTTTTTTTTTGGTTTTTTTTTTTACTGGAAAGTTGGTTCTGTCCTCAACAACTCTACCATGGATTCCTGTTTTCTGTTTTTTGGTCCCAGGAGAAAAAAAAGTTTACATTTTTTACCAAAAAGAATGCCTTGCTGGTGGGGAATTGTCAAACTGAACCAGGGAGGGATGGTTATTTTTGTGCCATGGTGCGATGAAAGTTTTGCCACTGCTGTTTGCCTAGGTGGCATCTACGGAGCCTAGGTTAGAATAGACCTGACACCTATGTGTTGATATATGGTACTCAAGTTTAGGTGTTCGGTGCAATTGCACAAAACTGTTTTATAATACATGTTATTGTGTTGTCTTTATTTATTTTCCCACAAAGTGTCTATATTTGTCTTACAATCTGTATATAATAGTATACCTTTGATACAGAAGTATTATCTTGGTCTTTGCTTCCGGGTTGTACAGCCAGCACACCCAAATTGATTAGATTACATAGGTGCCTGTGATAAACAAAGCAATCATCTTTAACTAATTGAACCTGAATAGATATTTTTGCAACAAAATCCAAATTAGAGATTTACTTATAGCTCTGGTTAGCAATCTTGTTTAAAGAAAAGCTACTTATAGCTCTTTCAGTTGCCTTGCTAGGAAACCAAGATTATTACTAACATTTGATTTCATGAAGGTGTTCTCAAATTTAGAGTATATTTTTGGTAAGAACAAAAATAGCTAATGTTTTTAACTTGAACTTAATTTGCTACACTTGCATAGTTCTATGCAAGTAACTCACCTTGTCTCAATTTTTCCTTGGAGAGCTTTTAAAAATCACAATTATACTACACTCTTTTTTATGTATCCTGACACATTGGATAATATTTTAGTTTTGTCATGGAAAAGAACATTGGCTATGGAGACATTTTTCACTGTTAACTTTTAGCCTCATGCATTTTCATAATTTATTTTTTCCACTTGCTGCTTTATATGACATATGTGACATTTGATTATTTAATACTAAATGTGATTTGCATGAAGCCAAACCGTACAACCCTCTTGCTGAAGATAAAATTGAGTTTAAAGATATTTATTTTCATATTTGTACAGTGATCGGCTTCAGAGTCACGGTTTTTGTGGGCTTTTATTGTATATGTGTATGAGAAATTTCATATGTATATATTAAGAAGGCCTCTGAGTACTGAATAATTATTTTATGATTTTGATTTACATGGTTTACATTTTCATGGTATTGGCTATGTTTCATTTATACTGTTTATTTCTCTTCAAACCATTAATAATTATCCCATAAAGTGTAACTTTTATAGCAATGCAAATGTCTAAGGAACCACAAATATTTTCTACATCATAAATTCAATAAAGCATGCTTGCTTTGGCCTTCTGGTGTTTCCTTCAGCTTTGCTGCAGGCATCGCTGAAGTAATTTTAGTCCTACGATGTGCCTACGTGAAACCCTGCCTCTAAAACACTGGCCTGGGCAGCTGGCTGGGAGAGAAAAGAATGAACACATGGTGTGTGGTACGGTGGCACATCATGTCATCTCGGCCAACGGGGCTACAGATCGACCAGCTTGGGGTGTGACAGCCAGCAACAGTAAGGCTTTCATAGAAAAATTTCAGGACGTGCTCTGGCAGTTCTCATGACCTCAGGGGTTAAGCCCCTCCTCTGACACCCCTGCGTGGCCCCCCCACCCTGCCTAGCTAACTCCTGTTCATCCTTCTGCTTTAGTTTAAACATCACTTCCTTCAGGAAGTTTCCCTTCTCAACCCCAAACCAGGATGAGGCTGCCTGCTTTCACCTGTAGAGCACCCTTTCTAACTGGTCAGCATCCTTATTGCCCTCATACTTGTTTAACTAGACATATCCTACCTTTCTCATGGAGTGGTTGTGAGGACTAAATGAGTGTATGTATGGAAAGGGCTTAGAATAGTACCTGGCACTTTGATCACCCTCAATGAAAAAAGAAAAACTTTTGAAGCACCACTGATCACACTGGTCTTGCTCAGGGCCCTGGGTACTACCATCAATATGTGACAGAACTCCCAAAATTTACCAGATTACTTGGGGGATGGGGCATTGTAGAGGATTCACTTGGAGGTAAGTTCATTTACCTCCCACGTATATTCTTGGTATTTCATTAGGCACAAAGTTGGGGTATCATATAGGATAGAATATTCTGTAAAGAGTAGATTAAAAGAGAAGGAAATCATTGAGAGAATGAGGGCCTGAAAGTTAGAATGGGAAGTTATGAATGGAGTCCTTATAAGTGTAGGCTCTCCATTTATTAAGGGGTGACTGGATGAAGTAGTTGAAAGGACGAAGAATGTAAAAGAGCTCTGACTGGGCTTTCAAATCTAAATGACAGTAAAAATGGTGGTGGGTATTGGGGTTATTTAAATGGAAACTAACCTTTATGTTTATACTATGACCAATAGCCTGTTGACAAGGATTTCCAGTGTATATATCCAAAAGTCCACAGGATGGGAATGAATCTCCAACAAAGCATATTGTTTTGCAAGCCTTAAAATAAAAAATAACATCTTTAGGCTTCCCTGGTGGCGCAGTGGTTAAGAATCTGCCTGCCAATGCAGGGGACACGGGTTCGAGCCCTGGTCTGGGAAGATCCCACATGCCACGGAGCAACTAAGCCCGTGAGGCACAACTACTGAGCCTGCGCGTCTAGAGCCTGTGCTCCGCAACAAGAGAAGCCACGACAATGAGAAGCCCGCGCACCACAATGAAGAGTAGCCCCTGCTCGCCACAACTAGAGAAAGCCTGCGCACAGAAACGAAAACCCAACACAGCCAAAAATAAATAAATAAATAATAAATAAATTTATAAAGAAAATAAAAATAACATCTTTTCTTTCCAGATCTAGACATTAAGATGCTTTCATAGCTGAAAATGGAAAATAGGCACAAATGCTTCAACTTGAATTACAGGTTAAGATAAATTTTCAAGTGCAAAATTCTAGGAATAATTACCCAGTTTTAAATTTTTTTCTGCATATCAGGTTTATTTGTGAATTTATATTTCTTAAATTTCCGTAGAGTGGGAATTTAGTTGTAATGCCCTTTAACTCGTGACCTCTCAGGCTGGCAGTTCAGGAACCATGTTTCGTGGTATATGACATACATTTTTATAGAGTCCCTCACTGTCCTTAGGATTTGGGCTTTCTGAAAATTTCTCAATCCCAGTTTTCTGGCACATCCTCCCATTGCTGTGCAGCAGGGTAGAACTCAAGAGCTGGATAAAGATCTCTTCGGAGGAAGTTTTATGAGTTCCAGTGTACTTTTAGGAGTAAAACTAATGCTCTTTAATTCGCTACAAATACCTTCTCTTCTTGATCAGTCATTTCAGAAACAGATATATTTACTCTTAGATAATATCCAAAAATTTCTTAACATGACCTCTCAGGCCCTCTGTGATCTGGCTCCTAACTGTTCCTTCGCTAATTCAGTTATGTTTATTGAGCCTGACTGTGTCATGGGTGCAATGCTAGACCCAGGGGATGCAGAGTGAGTAAGACAGATCTGAAGCAGACTACGTTCTGGTGGAGGCTGACAACAAACTTGTAAACAAATAAGATCCACATTCTGCCTCCTCCCCCTCTTTCTCCACCCCAAAGTCCCCAGTCTGGCACAGGAAACTGTCCCTCCATCAAGCCTTGCTCTCTCCCCTTCAGCCCTTTACTCAGCTCCACTTTCTGCCTGGAACACCACCCTGTCTGCTCTCGGCATCTGCCTGCCCAACTCCTGTCTGTCCTGCACATCTCATTTCAGAGACTGCTTCCTCCCAGCAGCTCTACCCAACCCTGGGGTCTGAGCTAGAGCCTCTCCCCCATGATTTCTACCCCCAGTGCCCATCGTAGACTTGGTGAGACTGCATGTGAAGAGCAGGTTGTGTGCCTGGCATGCTGGATGACTTCTGTCTCCTGCAGCCCTTTAGACTTTACTGAGTGGGGGTAACCCTTCCCCACTCTCAGTGCACACTTCAGCAGCCTCATGACTTAAGATTCCTCTAGATCAGGGTCTCAAGGTCAAGACTTGTTGACTTTTTTAATGTCACAGACTCCTCTGAAGCTGAGGAGCCCCTTGGAATAATGTTTTTAAATGAATAAAATGAAATACATAGGATTATTAAGGAAACCAATGATATTGAAACACTGTCCCCAAATTTTGGGGGGAATTTCCTGGTGGTCCAGTGGTTAGGACTCTGCAGTCTCACTGCTGAGGGCCTGGGTTCAATCCCTGGTCGGGGAACTAAAATCCCACAAGCTGCACGGCGTGGCCAAAAAACAAAGAAAAGAAAGAAGTTCAAAGAAATAAACATTTTTTAAAAAATAAAATAAAATTTTGTGATATCTGACAGTATTGGTGCTGCTTTACTGGCACATTAAACTACAAGATCTGATGGTAGGTCTATTACTTACCATAATTTTGACATCATGATGAAGGTAAATGGTATTTTGCGACATCTGCAAAGAATCTAACGTAGAGTATAAATATCTATGATTTCTACTGGTGACACAGTCACAGATACCAATAATTCTATTGCGGTTTGTTGCTAGCATTTTATATTAAATGAAATGCTAAATTCCAATCAGAGTTTAGTAAAAACTAAACATGTAATTTTTTCCCATCCAAGGTAGAAATATCGATTTTTACCCATAGACCCAATGGGTCCATGGCCCTAAGTAGGAACCCCTGCCCTGGGTGAGAAGCTGCAAACATAGTATATTCAGAAGAGAATTCCCACATAGTAATCAAAACTCCAAGCTTGACTTAGTGGTATTAGTCCTCTCCCTGATCCAGCTCAGTTCTGCTTCAGCCTGGAAGCTTGCTGTGGGAAGCAGGGCTTGGTCCCCCTGCTCTGTCCTACATCCCTGACTACCACTTACTGGTGATACACTCCCCTCCAGGTGCCAAGCAAGGGGAGCATGCTGGCTAACATTATAGATGCTGTTTTATATGTTAGCAAGCCAAATCTCACAGAAGAAAAAGAATGCATGTGGCCAATTATTCTTGACCATTAAGTGTGCTGAAGTTTAAGGATAAAATGTGGTCCTTGCAGGAATGTGTAGTAATCCACCACCTGCCTTTATAACTGCAGCTCTGAAACTAGTCTGATTTAATCATCCCTCTTACAGCCATGTACATGGGCTGAGGAAGTAAGAAAGGTTAAAGATTGAAGATAATTGGGTTAAGAAGCAGAAATATTGAATGTTTTCTGGGGTGAGATGGCATATCATTTTTCCTCTCTAAAACCCCACTGAAACTAGAATCAAATGGGTTTTTCTTTTAAAGATACAGAGCCACAAAGGCAGAAGACAATAGGAACAAAATAATGAAGCTGAAGAGTAGATGGAAAACTTGGAACCGAGTTGTTAACAACCTAAGAAAGCTGAATTCTAAGCCAGTGGGGGAAAGCTGAGAGCAATCTAGGTTTACATTGCGGATTTCCCAAAGGCAGAAGCACGTACCTCTGGAACTGGGAGTATAAGGGAAGGTGGGGTGAAAGTAGTTGAGAAGCAGTTTTATCCTTAAGTATTGTTCTCTCATGCTACGCCACTACTACTCTGACCAAAGTCTGGAGTTGTATTTTCTGAAGTAAAACAGAGGGATGCTAGATTGGGGGCTACATAAGGCACGGTTGAGTGTGTTGGTACTATTCAAAAAGCAGGGGAGTTAAATGACAATATGTAATCTGAGTGCTAAGTGCTAAAAGCTAATACTACCCACTCAGCTCTCAGGACACTGATGCTTTTATCTTCCAGAGATTTAAAGACTTTTCCCTGGAGTACTGACCAGATAAGAGGAAAGACCTTTTCTAAGAAATGCACCCTGCCTCCATCACCCTACAGTAAAGTTCAAAGTTGGCAAGTCGCTCCCATCACTCAGAGCTTTCAATCAGGATGTTAGCTCCCCTGAACACCTGAAGGATCACTGGATTTTTGTGGAAAGGTTCTAACATGGAAAACGGAGACCAAATAAAACAGAAAAATATCAACTTAGGGAAACAGAGCTTATGCAGAGAAAAAAAATCTATCATTAATATATTTAGAGAGATAGACAAAACTACTGCAGCCATGAAACAAGAACAAGGTACTATTAAATAAGGAACATTCATAAATCAAAAATAAGATCTTAGAAATTAAAAACATGACAGCAGAAGTTTACAAAAAAGTAAACAATATAGGGCTTCCCTGGTGGCGCAGAGGTTGAGAATCTGCCTGCTAATGCAGGGGACACAGGTTCGAGCCCTGGTCTGGGAAGATCCCACATGCCGCGGAGCAACTAGGCCCGTGAGCCACAACTACTGAGCCTGCGCGTCTGGAGCCTGTGCTCCGCAACAAGAGAGGCCACAATAGTGAGAGGCCCGCGCACCATGATTAAGAGTGGCCCCCGATTGCCGCAACTAGAGGAAGCCCTCGCACAGAAACAAAGACCCAAAACAGCCAAATAAATAAATAAATAAATAAACAAATAATTAAAGGTGCTAATAATTAAAAAAAAAAAAAGTAAACAATATAGAGTTTGGAAGACAGATTTGAGGAGTCTTCCAGAAAGAAAAGTTCAAAGAAAGAGAAACCAGGAGAGGAAGGAAGTCCAATATCCAAAAACAGCTGTTACAGAAGGGGACAACAGAGAAAGCAGGATAACACAATCAAATGTCAAAAGCAAATGATAGAATCTCCCCTCTCTGCTCCCTGTTGGTTATTGGTTAGATCTTTCTGGAGAACTCACCTAGGAGGCTGCTGTAGCTCTCCTGCCTATATCCCACTTCTACTGCCTATCAGCTGCATAGAATGAATGACACCTGGAACGAAGATCACAGTAGGGCATGGTGAGGGGTTGGACCCCACCCCCAAGGGTAGGCAGGGAGAGAAACAGAGAGGAAGACTATGTAGATGGGTGTCTGAGTACCTGGGACAGAAGCTGGGATATTCCTAACCAGGGCATGTAAGGGAGAAAAGCCAATCTGCTTTGCACTCAAAGGAGCTTAGAGCCAGGAAGCCAACTCAAGGTCCACTACTTTTGGAGGAAAGAGCTGAGTAAATCTCAGCTTCAATCTGTTTGCCCATAGTGTGATAAAGAGCAGTGGGTTTAGTATTGAAGCTTCTGGGAAAGAACCACAAACACAGGGTTTTTCTAAACATATTGGGTTGGCCAAAAAGTTCATTCGGCTTTTTTCCATAAAATGCTATGGAAAATACCTGAGCTGGTCGAGTTCCTGCCAGCAGCCTGTACTCAGCCCTGCTGCTGTGTCTCATTTCTACACCACCTATACCTGGGATCCTTCACCACTTTCCTCCTTTCCACCAGCCTTGCCTCCCTGAATATTCATGTATACTTTTATATATACTTTTTATATATGTGTATTTATATGTATTTCATGTATATTATATGGTGCTAAACTCAGTCGGCTGTATCCCCTCCCAGGATTTGCCTGGTGCCTTCCCCTTAGAGGATGACTCCTGTCCTTTCCCCAACCAAAGACTGCATGATATAAGCTTGCCAGCTCCAGCCCTTCATTCCTGTCATCCTTCCCCATTTCTTCATTATGTCCCACTGCATTTCAGAAAGCACCAGAACTACTCACCTTGACTGTCAAAAGAAAACTTTAAGGCTTTTGGAAACTGTCTTGTCCCATTAACCAGACCAGAAAGTGGCCAGGAATCTAGAATTTAATGCCACACGTAAGTCTTTAACAATCAGATAAAATGCTCAGAACTGAAGAGGGTCTGTGGCCCCTTCACCTCTCTCTGAAGATGTCCACTAATTGGCTATTTCAGAGAAATATCTGTTTATCATTCATGTAAATATGTGAAATTCTCTAAAACCCTTGGATTGAAATGGAGAAAGCTGGGGAGGGAGGTGGCTGAGAGGCAAGCTGAGATCTGTAAGCATCTACTAGAAATGTAAGCCCCTCCAAACTATATGTTGTCTCCACGCTCCCTCACGCACAGACTGAATGAAGCTCCTCCTACAGACTGTTTTAGGAGGTCATTCTGAGACATTCCTAGAGCTCCTTCCTGCTTCCTGTTCAGTCAGCCTGCATCCCACCCCCACCCCCAGCACCACCACCGGATGGGTGATCCACCACCACCGGCAGCCTGGCTGCAGAATGGATCTCTTAATGGTGGCAGTCATACTCATATTCCCTTGACCTCCTGAGAAGGCATAAGCGGACCCTGTCCTAGCTTCTTCTGTTAACTGGGTTGAAGCAGGAACTTGTCTCCCTGGAAGGAAGGCTGGAACCCCAGACCCTTCAGAAGGCCATGGCAGAACAGCATAGCTCAGGGCTGTGCTTGTTCCACTCGATGTAGGTTAAGTATAAGTAAAAGATTCAGATCACCCCTTTCCCTTTGGAAGGAAATTTCTGGCTGAAGTGGCCAGAGAATGATTTCAGAGAAAGATGATAAACATGAACAAAGAGCAGCAAAACTACAACACAAGCAAAACATTACAAAATCCTTGAGCATATGTTTTTACAATTTTCAGGTCAAATGTGTGACCCTTGGAGAGGATGCAAATTTTAAGGTCAAAGTCACAAGGATGGAATGTGGAAAATATCATCAGAGTTAGAATCCTAACTCTGACATTTGACAAGTTACTTAACATTTCTGAGCCCCAGTTTCTTCATCTGAGAAAGGGAGAATAACTGTACATCTGTACCCAAAACATCATTCACTATTAATGTGCTGGTGATTCCCAAAGCCACTTCTCTGCACTATCCTTTCCTCTGAGCTCCAACTGTACTGCCAACAACCAGGGGAAGCTCCATCTTGCTCCAAACGCAATGCAAATTAATTCAAATTTTCCAAACATCCACCACCCCACTAAACTGTTTTCTAATGTCAGGGAATGGATGTCAGTATACATCTACTCAGACCATACACCGAGTCAGTCACTGGGTTCTAATTTTGGTATCAAGTTGCCCCTTTTCCTCTACTTTTTACTGCCTCTGCTTATAGTTCAGTTTCTCACTCTTTCTTTCCTGAATAATTACAATAGAGTCTCATATCCCCGGGGCTTAGAATAGTGGCTAGTGTACAGCAATACCTTAATAGTACTTGAATCAATCCAAAGTCTGGACTGAGGGGGCAGATAAATTACTACATCAGTGTGATGAGTGCTATGGTATGTGAGGTCCTGCCACAGGAGGAAGTACTCAGCTGATGAGGAGGACTGTAGGGTCACATAAAGGGGTCACAATGAAAATGACCTTGAGAGGCATCTTGCATTTAACAATTAAAATATTTGAGTACTTACTATGTGCCAGGAACCATGCCAGACATTAACAGTCACCAAGACACAGGCCTTGCCTCCATGGAGATCATTATCTTATGTAGTGGAAAGTCTCACATGCTCAAATTGTCTAATCAAAATATACACTTGGATGTCCAAAGTTTATCTCAAAAGTGAACTCCTAATTCCCTGTGCCACCACTGCCACCACCCAATCACACATACCAAACCTGCTCCAATCACAGTATTTCCCACATCAGTTAATGGCACCTTTCTCTTGCCAGTTTTTCAGGCCAAAAATTTTGGTGTCATCCTTGATTTTGTTTCTAACAATCTGCTTCTGATCCATCAGTAAATCCTATTATCCCTACCTTCAAAATGAATCCAGAATATGACCTCTTCTTGCCTCCTCTGCTACTACGATTACTGCAGTAGTTTCATAACTAATCACCCTGCTTCTTCCTGAGACCATGAGAATGTGGTCTATGTTGAGGATAGACCATGTCTATCCTCAACATAGAAGCCTTATAGTGCTGGCTACAGATGATAGACAGATGGATGGATAGACAGATAGAGGTATATAAAACCAAGAGACCAGGTAAGGTCACCAAAGGAATGAGTATAAATGAAGGCGAGATCTAAGGACTGGGCCCTGGGACATTCCAACATTAAGAAATTGAAAGGGAGGGACTTCCCTGGTGGTCCAGTGGTTAAGACTCCACGTTTCTACTGCAGGGAGCACAGGTTCTATCCCTGGTCGGGCAACTAAGATCCCACATGCCGTGAGGTGCAGCCAAAAAAAAAGAAAAGAAACTGGAAGGGAAAAGAGGAACCAGTAAGCAGAGGAGACTGAGAAGCAGTAGCAGGGAGGAAGGAGGAAATCCAGAAGAGTGTGGCATACTGGAAGCCAAGAGGGGAAAATATGGCAAGGAGAAAGTGATCAACTGCATGAAAAATTCTGAACTGGCCAAGTAAGATAAGGATCCAGAGTTGAACACTAGATTTAGCAACACAGAGATCACTCATGGTTTTGAGAACAGACTCACATGGGATGGAGGTGAAGGCATGACTGGGGTGGATTCAAGGGAGAATGAAAGAAGAGCAGTTGGTGATAGCAAGTGTAATCAATTCAAGGAGGTTTGTTCCACAGAGGGGCAGAAAAACAAGGATACAGCTGTAAGAGGAAGTGGGACGCAGAGAGGGTTTTTTTTCAAGGTGAGAGACGTAAAGTATTTGATGTTGACATGAATGATGCAGTTGAGGAGTGATAAACTGATGATGCAGGAGAGCAAAGGGAGAATGCTGGAGCCCTGTGGTGGTTACAGGTGAGGGGATGAGAGCAAATGTCCAAGTCCAGGAGATGGCCTTGGAAAAAGCACAGAAACTTTGCTGGTGGTTAATAGAGAGAAGGAAGCATTAATGAGGCAAGATTTTGAATATTAGAAGAAAGGTTGCTCCCACATGTACGACAGTGTGGGCAAAGACTCAAAAGGGTAAGTGAGGAGCTGGGAAGGGACCATGGCTGGGGATGGATGGAGGGGTATGAAGAACCAAAGCTGAAAGCCACAGATGGAGATGGATTCTGGAAGTTACCAGGGCAAATTACTATTACAGCGTACGCAGTGGATGTCCAAGGTGGTTGAGTTGCTGATCATGTGTGTGAAGGAGGTTCTCTTGGAAGACAAGCAGCAAGAAAGATTGCAGAGAGGTTCTAGATGCAGGCAGCCTTGGGCATGAGGCTAGAGGCATGGTGCAGGTGTGGCATCCTAGTGTCCATCCAGAGACTGGGGATGTCTGAGGGTAGGAGGAGAGAACTGGGAAGCAGAAAGACAAAGAGGCTGCCCTGAGTGGATGGAAGGGACCTCTGTTTTGGACACCTCATTTCTCTCAGAAGGTGGCACGTCTGCATTTCCACCTTCTGACCTACCACAGAGGAGCCAAAAGTTGCAGTAAGGACAGGAAGTGCCGTAGCTTCCTCATGGTGTGGGATGGGGGACTGTAGGATGCCCCCGCCTCACTGATCCCTCAGGAAATCCAGGATGCCTCAACATACCATCAAACCAGGAGGCGGGGGCAGGACTCTTCCTCTGATAGGACCCAGCACTTAGCACAATGCGTCCTGCTAGCAGGGTGCAGAAAAGCTAGGATGGGAAGAAGCATGACTGTGTCGCTCCTCTGAAGGGTGATTCTGTGCCTAACAGATGGGAGTTCAGGCCCTGAGGTGGCCCCCCAAGGTGAGGAGGCACAAGGCCCAGGCCTGCTGAGCCACACCCTCCAGTGTTTTCCTAAAGCATCCCCAAAGATCATAGGAGGTCTTGTGGCAGGCACATCCTCCGTGCCTGCTGGGAGCTGGGCAGAGAGCCACAGAGCAAGGAGAGGAGAGGGAGGCCCGGAATGAAGGGAATTGACTCAGAAGGGTCACAGCAGCGTCACGTGGGAAGCTGAGGTTAATGTGCACACATCCTGGCTTAGGTGGGGCGGGTCCTTCCCGTGTATCCTACTTGCCACGTGCCAGCATTGGCTTATGCTGATGACCAAGTTTTGCAACAAAGGGCTAGGGGCAGAGACATGAGCTGGAACCAAGACCTTCAGGATTCTCAGTTCTCAGCAAAATCAAGAGCTGAGAGAAGACAGGGTCAGAGCCTATGATTCATGCAGGATGTTGTAGAGGGATGAAGCCTTGCTCATTCCATCCTATAACCCTAGCACAAGCCCCACCTTCCAGCTCCCCGTCGGCTCAAGAAGTAAAATCAGAATGAAAACTCTCACGGCAGGGCACAAAATCAAATATTCACTACTCCAGAATTGCTGGTAGATGCTAGGGATATAGCAATGCTTGCTTGGGAAATTTGGAGTTCGCCTCTGCCCTCTGAGATACCATACTGGCGTGGCGAATGGCTCTGACCTTCTGGAGCCCTTCTTTGGTCTCTGCAGAGAGCATTTCAGAATTCTACAGAGAGCATTTCAGGCAACTGAGTACCTGCAGTGCGGGAGAATGGCTTCTCCACAAAATCACTTCTCTTTTTGAACACCAAGTCCCAGCAAAAAGGGACCGTGGCTGCTTTTTGTACCTCCTCACTGCAGCCCATGCAGGGAGGGCAACAAACACGGGATGGGCACAGGAATAAACCCCAAGGAGAAGCTGCTCCCAGCACCTGTGAGAGGGGACTGAGCCTCTGCTCTTCACCATTCATCCAAAGCCCGCTGCTCCAGCTGCCCCACGGCACAGGCCTGGGCTCTCACACAATGAAGGACAAGAATGGCTCCTGTGTCTTCGGCAGGGACAGGCAATAAGGGAGGACAGCCTTGAGTGCGGGTGGGGATGTGAGGAACGAGCACAAGGCAGGCATGTGAGGTGCTGGGGGACGCAGAGGACCAGATGCCTAACGGGGCTTCTAGAGGACTGTCCATTCCCATGCGCAGAGACAGTGAGGCCAGGACCCTGAATACTTGATCTGGACGAGAGCACGGGGAGGAAAGAGGGGGCCTGAAGGAGATCTCTGTTTCCAGAAGGAGGGGTGCATGCTGCCAACTGCCCCCCTTTCCCGCCTTGTCCCCCTCCTCCACTGTAACTTCTCTGGGTCCACAGCCAGGCAAAGAGCATACTGGGGGCTTTCCAGAGTGTATCATTCCCAAGGTCAAGCCCCACACAGATGCCTCAGAGGCAGGGCCCTGGGCAGGCAGCCGGACACATGGGAATCCAGACAGTGGGAAGGGAAAGGAAGCCAATCTCTTGCAGTAAACTGTGCTGGCAGCTGGGGCGCATCAGGGGAGAGGGTCAGGGGAAAGTGAGAGGCCAGAGCAGAGTCTCACACACACTCAAAGACACATGCGTACAGACACCTAGCCACACAGACACAGACACAGGGGGACATAAAGTCAACAGTGCCACTCAGAAGCTAACTCAGAGACGTTCAGGAAACACACCTACATAGACTCATGAATACCCTGAGTCAGACATGCCCCAGCAGACTCTGGCACCACACACATGCAGACAGACACAGCCCATCTTGCAGGCCCACAAACACAAATGCATTCCCAATCCATCCTTCCCAGCCTTTCTCCCCGATAAAACTCCCAGGCCACCTCAGGCCAGGCCTGTTTATCCACCTCTAAACTCTGGTTTGTAATTTCTATCCCACTGCCTGTCCTTTAATAAGGACAGTCTTGGATCCACGTGCATACCCTGGTCTCAACAACTTGGCTGTGTGCTTTTAAAGGAATGCCACGGTCAGCAAGTGAGTCCCCTGCCCTCTTCAGCAGCCCCATCCTTCACCTACACTCCCATCCCTACCCCTGGGAGCGTCCCCAGTTTACTGCAGGCTCCTGACCCTCGGTCTCTCTGATGCAGCAGAAACAGGATCTAAAGGAAGAGTAAACCAGACAGACCTACTCTGTCAAAATCCCCCTCAGGAAACTGTGAAGAACCAGCTCCTGACTCCTCAGGAAGGAGCCCTTGATGCAGGGCATGGCCACATGTATCGCTCTACCCCAAACTTGAACTGCAGTCCATGCCTTTCAACCCTAACCCTAACCTCAACTCCAACCCCATTCACAAACAGCTCTAAAACCAGTCCTTCAAGTGAGACCCTCAGAATAACTGTACCTCATAAAGGTAATGCTGGTGGGTATTACCCAAAAAATGTTTACATGGCCAGGTAAGTTCAGGATAGAAAACTGCGATGTTCCCTCTCCCCAGGAGCTAGATGCCTACTTCCCTCTAGTCGGATCGCAGCTTCAGGGATCATACAGCCGTTTATAACTCTCAAGTGCAGAGGGCCAGAAAATGTCCAAAACCTCTCATCTAAGCCAGATCAATAGCACACAATATGCATAAGGTTAAGTCCCTCTCCAGACTATCTTAGAAGATTAAAACTGACCCCCAACACAAAATGTATCTCCTTGACCCATTCTGACCCCAATTTTAAACTCAAACAGTACCCTACTCCAACCCTAACACAATCCTAATCTAAGATGCACTAGCTCTTTTTTTTTTTCTAAAGATCGAGTTAGCTTTCTTGAACAGTTCATGAATTGGGCAGCATCCGTTTAGCAAGTAGAGGGGAGCTCTAAAAGGCTATCAAAAAGGAGAGGTTTTTAAAAGTAAGACAAGGAAGTCAAAAACAAAAAAAATTATTTCAGGGTTAGGTAATCTATAGGGGATGAAGGAGATCTACGTGCCAGGTTACCTCATCTTCCTTTGGGGGATGGAAAGGATTACGTCACTGGTGCGGACCAGAAATTTCCACACTAATCAGTTTGGATTACATTCTTGGAGAAGGTTGTAACTGCAATAAGGTCAGGTATTAAGTCTTCCTTTTAGCACAAGTGACTCCATTTTGGGCCTGTCATTTCTTTTTTAACAGGGAAATGGTGCCAGATCAACTCAGATAGGACACCCCTACTCCACCCACACTTCAGAGTGCTAGAGAAGAAAGCAGATTTTTATAGAACCTTTCAATTCTCACCATGTAGATAAGCAGATTCTCCAGCTACTGGTGAGATCTACAAGATGCACTAGCTCTTATCAACAGGAACCATAAACGCAATTCCAAATCCTACTTTAACATCACCGTGATTCCAGCCCTATGCTTACCACTACCTACCTCCAATCCGTAACCACTATGTCAGTGCTGTTCCAAGCATAGTCCTAACTCTAGCCCTGTCCCTAGGTAGCCACACATTGAGTAATGTCTGCAACTACGCTGGGCACACAAATATCACACACTTATGAAGGTAACGGGTCATCTGCAGTCCAGGAAGCAGTAGCTCCCTCAGTAACAGCTGCACAGTCATCAGGGCAGCTTGTCCCTGGCGGGCTCAGTGCTCAGCTGGGAACCCAGGAGCGCTAAGGCACCCAGGCCCTTTGACCCTTGTTAGACATACAAGTGAACAGGGGCCCAGCTCACCCCAAGCCCTGTTCTAGCCCAGCTTCTGAGTGGAAATTCCTGCCATACCCCTCCCCGGCTCCTGCCTGCCAAGCTGGGAGCATCTGTTGCCCTGAAAGCCCCACCAGGCAGGAACAAATGGGCCTGGGGCCTGGAGCTGAAGGGAATGTGGCCTCTTCCCAATGTGGGCAGTTCCAGACTCCTGCCACACCCGCACCTAGGACCTCTACCCCAGAGCCTGGCCCAGGTGCCCGTCCTAAAGAGGTAGTGGGTCTGCCGACACTGGGGGTGAGTAGGGGTGGATTAGCACACCTCCTCTCCCTGGCTCCAGGGTCTCAATCTGGCATTAGGGTGTGTTCACTCTGCGCTCATCAGCAGAGGTAAAGCTGAAGTGAGCCACGTGCACCTTCCTCACCTCTGACCCTCGGCACCAGGACCTCCGGTGTAGCATTCCTCTGTACCTCGGCCACCGCAGAGACTGTCAAACACTACCCAGGCTCTCTCGAGAGTTTACACCAAGCCAAAGCCTTCACCCAACAGACTGGAACACTTAGGTGGATACTCACATGTCAGATGTGTAGCCATCCGAGTCTCTGCGTCCCCTTCCTTACCGTCTACATCCAGGCTGGCCTGAGGACCAAGAGAGGGGCTTGGTTCAGGGCTGCAAGCTCCAAGATACGCACATGAGGTGCTTAAGAAATTAACAAAATCAGCTTTAACTTCTAGAAAAACAAGTGATAAGGACTGTCAAGATCTGTGCAGGGTGTGAGATTTTACTCTATTTGTAAGTTAACTAGCTATCCTGTTACTGTTCCATGAATGCTGGCAGAAGACACAAGACTCCTGGATCAGATATAAAGGATTTTATTACTCATAGCACAGCCATAGCAAGAGCTTTAGCATGGTTTTTTGCATCAGTTTCCCACGTCTACCAAGTGCCATGGGGGTGGCACAGGATGTATGATAGATGCCTGCACATACAGTGGGCTGTGTTACAAGAGAGGAACATCTGTAAGGCAGTAAGGCATATGTGTGCAGCACTGAGGTTCGGTGATTCACAGCTTATTTTATAGTAAGAAACAAGCCTGATCTTTGTCCAGGGGGAGATGTTGCCTTATCTGTCAAGGCTGATTGTTGCAAATACAATCCTGAGAAATGGCATGGAAAACAGTCAGGGCCTTGTATTCTTGGCATACCCAGTAAGAAGAACATTCAGGAATACTAAAGGTCCATGCTGGTTTGCCTCTCTCAACAGTGATTAGCAATGGGTAAAAACAAATGGTTCGTGAAAAAAAAAAAAAAAAACCACTTTCCCTACGCTGGAAGAAGTCCCAGGAGAGACACTCTGGTTAAAAAAGAAGTCATTTAACAAACACCCTACAAATTATGCTTATTCATTACTTCTTTAGCTGATAGGTGGAACTGGGGTTTTCTTTGTCCTTATCAAGGAAGAAAAGAGAGAAGACATTATCATAGGGACAATGTGAATGTTGAAAAATTTGTGGTAACTTGAGAAGGGTTTGGAAAAAACTTCAAAGGTCAGGGGCAGGCGGTGGTAAATAGCAGTGAAACAAGAAAGTAGAATAGGCCCATGTGGCTGAGTGAAATGGAAGAAATGAGAGCAGATAACAACCTAAACCTTTCCTTTTTTGCGGAGACAGTCTCTAAGGTGGCTTCCCCTCATAATTCCCACCTCCTGGTGTTCATGCTTTGTGTAATCCCATCCTCGTGAGTGTGGGTGGACGTGTGATTTGATTCTAATCAACAGCACACAGCAAAGGTGAGGGGATGTCATACATATGATTATATTACATTACATAATATATGACTGTCTTCTAGCATACTCTAGAGACTACTTTCTGGCTTCATGAAGTGGCCATGTTGGGAAACCCCATGTGGCAAAGAACTGCAGGTGGCCTCTAGGAACTGTGGTGGCCTTTAGATGTTGAGAGTGGCCTCCAGCTGACATCCAGCAAGAAGCTAGGGCTCTCAGTCCCACAACTGCAAAGAAATGAATTCTGCCAACAACCAGAGTGAGCTTGGAAGACTCTTCCCCAGTCAAGCCTCCAGATGAGAACACAGCCCAGCTAACACCTTGATTGCAGACTTGTAAGACCATAAGCAGAGGACCAAGCTGGACAACTGACCCACAGAGACTATGAGATAATAAATTGTGGGTTGTTTTAAACCACATTTGTGGTAATTTGTTACACAGTAATAGAAAACTAATACACTGCTGTAACCATGAGAGTAAGAGAAGCATCTGTAAGGCAGTAAGGCATACATGGGCAGCATGGAATTTGCGTGTATGCAAGGCACACGCTAATTCCACAGTATGAGCTAGGGAAGAAATAGGGAAGGAGAAGGCATCCAGGGAACTCCTCTCCCTCAGCTCATTCTATAAAGACATGTAGCTATGGAGAGCCTGCAGCCCTCCTAATAGGCTGTAACCATCTCATCCTGCATATTAAATGTAAATTATCCTTTTGTGCCTTCATTTGATTCTTGATATGGGACTGGCAGACATTTGTAAAAGGCTCAAAAATGTAACTAACAGTGATCTTTAGAACATGGGGAGGGGTAAACCCCAGGCAGTAATAAAGCAAAAGAAACCTTTGAAAAGGAAAGTAGGGATTTCTCTGATCACAGGAGAAAGCTACTAAATTTTGGAATTTAGTCAGTTTCCATAACACATCACATTTCTTTTGGATGTTTACCCCAGAGTAGAATTGCTAGGTTATATGGAAGTTCTTTTTAACATTTTGAGGAACCATGAAACATTTTCCACAGCAGCTGCACCACTTTACATTTCCACCAGCAATGCAGCAGAATTCTAATTTTTCCACATCCTCGCAAACATGTTATTTTCCTTTTTTTTTTTTTTTTGGGAACAGCCTGCTGTGGATGTGAAGTAATATCTCATTGCAGTTTTCATTTGCATTTCCCTAATGACTAATGATGTTGAGTATCTTTTCATGTGCTGGTTGGCCATTTGTATATCTTGTTTGAAGAAATGTCTATTCATGTCCTTTCCCCATTTTTGAATTGGGCTGGATTTTCTGCTGTTGTTGAGTTGTAGGAGTTCTACTTTTAACTGGATATTAATCCCTTATCAGCTATATGATTTGCAAATATTGCCTCCCATTCCATGGGTTGTCTTCTCACTATCAAACGATAGTGTCCTTTGAAACACAAAAGATTTAAATTTTGACGAAGTCCAATTTATCTATTTTTTTCTTTTGTTGTCTGTGCTTTTGATGTCATACTTAAGAAACCATTCCCAAATCCAAGGTCATGGAGATTTCCCCCTGCTTTCTTCTAAGAGTTTTATAGTTCTAGCTCTTAAATTTAGGCAAACATATACTCTTGCTTCTGTCTCTAATATTTCTTCCCAAATAAAATCTGAAATACAGATTTCATGATTCCAACCTTTATGACCTTTTTCAAGTTGCTGAATCTAAGTCTCAGTTTAATCATCCCTCAAGGGATAATTTCACAACGTTATTTTAAGAGTTATATGATTAAACATAGCTAGTATAGTGCCTAGCACACTGGTGCTCAATAATCC
The DNA here is from genome assembly GCF_965194825.1 of Balaenoptera physalus. Lineage (NCBI taxonomy): Eukaryota > Metazoa > Chordata > Mammalia > Artiodactyla > Balaenopteridae > Balaenoptera > Balaenoptera physalus. The sequence continues at coordinate 81,718,579 of NC_138886.1, read as the reverse complement.
TATGTATCCTTTCTTCTTTCCTTCAAAGTACTTTCTTTACAGGACCTGCCAGAGTCAGTTATTCTACCTGATTTTACTGTTTTCTTCCTGAGAGTCAAGCCCAGGGCCTCAAATCTCCTTTCTTTGCTTCAGAGGTCTCTCTGGTCCAATCCTCTCTTGCACCTCGTTCTCTTACGTAAGTTCCTGCCTCCACTAAAATCCAGCTTGAAGCCAACTGGGCTACCACGGAGAATACACGTTCTAACGGGGTTCGGGGAGGAATGGACAAAGGCGCAGTCCCACAGGGCCCCTGCCTCTCGACCACGTTGGAGGGATCACAACTTAAGGCACACTGAACCCCCAAGGAGGTCAAGGCCAAAGACCTTTGGGCATAAGGGAAGTTACTCCTGAACCTCTCCTTCCAGTCAGAGATTCCTTCTAGGCAGTTCTGAGGAACAGTCTCAGGTCCTCCTGTATACAGCGGTCCTCTGTGGGGTCCGTCCCCACGGTGCGGGCTCCCGAGGCTCCCCATGTTCCCATATGCTCTTCCACTGAGACAACACCAGAGACCACCCTTGCCCTCCCTACGTACACAGCCGGTCTCTCTGGGGCTGGTGTCCTGCACACAGGGACTCCCCGTGGCAGCAAATGCAGAGAGTGCCCTGAGAGTCTCCATTCGCACGTGGGTCTTCCATGGGGGCGGCTCCGCACACCGCTTCCGGGACGCTCCCAGGGGGTAGAGGCAGGGACACTCGTGGTTCATCTGTACAGGGACCCCCTCGGGGGCGGCTCCCATACAACACCTCAGAGTCCGCAGAGGGTCGTCCGCTGCCCGCAGACCCGCCCCTCACGGTGCCTGCCAGGTCCCCGCCGACCCCGCCCCCGCTTACCGGGACGGCCAGGGTGCGGGACGCTGGTCCGGGGCTGGTTGACTCTGGCCTTCCCGGGTTACCCGAGCGCTGGCAGCAGGCGGCGCGGACGGAGCAGCAGCGGGAGGCGGTGTCAGCGCGCGCGGCCAGAGCAGACCCACCCTCCGCGTCCCACGCGGGGATGGCGCGTGCGCACGCGCGAGACGACATTCGCGGGCCGTGAGATGTGCGCCCCGCCCCGCCCCGCCCCGTCCCGCCCCGTCCCGCTTTCCTGCTCCTCCACGCTTCCCTCTCGCGCTTCAGCGGGCGACGGCAAGCGGGATGAGGCGCCAAGGGACGGCTGAGGAGCGGCGGCCCACCCCGAAGAGCTGGGGGTCCGGGTGCCAGTGGGCGCTCCCCACCAGCGCTGCGGCAGGTTTAGTGCCCTGGCCTGGAGGAGGCGGCCCGGGAGGGGTCTCCTCGGGGGCTGCGGCAGCTCCCAGTACCGCCCGCGCCGGGGCGAAGCGTCCGGCCGCCCGCTCCTGCCTGGGGAAGTGAGAATGACTCACCCAGCGGCCTCGGCTGAATCCAGCCTCTCCTACCGAGGCCAGCTGCCCACTCAGGCCTCCGGGCCCACGACCCTGGCATCAGGGCATAGCCTTTAGCAGTACCGCACGAGGGTCCAAATGAGGTTCACAAAGTGCTTGGCTGGCCCAACTCTTTTCTGTGCGCCGCTTTCTGAGATGATTGGTCTTCTGTCTCCACCAGCAAAGCTGTACCCTGATGTGGCCCACTTTTTTCTGCAGCACCCTTATCCTTCAGACTATCCAGTTAGCCGTTCTGAGGGCTGTAATGTGCATTTATACCGAACTAGGTACTTGAAGAAAGTGGGGGGTAACAAAAAAAGTTAAAAATCATGAAGCCCCCCAACAACTAATTATAAAGCAATAACTAAAGAAATACAAACGATATGCTGAGGCTCTTTTTATTTAAATTATTTTTAAATACTTTTAATATTTTATTTACATTTTAATATACCCCATGTTTCCAGATGAATTCAATTTTTATGTCACAAAGACAATTCACTTCATTGTGTGGTGAATACAAAAAGGAACTCATTTTGTCCTTACCACCGTGAAATGTACCAGTAGGGAAGACAGTATAAGGTAAGTACAGTGCTATATATTGCTCTCACTTTTAAATGAAATGCCACACACTAAACAGTGTACATATTAAGTAATTCAAACTTCACAACATCACCATGAAGTACCATACTTTCATTGTTTACATTATACAGATGTAGAAAGTGAGGCACAGAGAGATTAAACAACCTGTCCAAGGTCACCTAGCTAATAAGTGGAATCTGGGTATTCTGACTCCAGAGCCCATACTTCTAACCGTTGGTTTTACTGTACAGCCTCCAGGACCATGTTTACAATATGCAGGATCCCAAGTAAATGTTTTTGCAAGGACCCTGATTATGTAAACAATTTGATTAAAATATGTGTTATGAAATTCATGACCCCGTGTGAAGTATAATGTTTTATTAATGAAGATTTGGGGTAATGGGTAAAGTAGTGGGACTTACATATTTGCTTGCTGTCATATCAGTGCACATAAAATTCTTGGTACTAAGAACCATCTCTTTTTGTCTTTATTTCAGATGCATCATTCCTAGCTAATTTCATATCTCACACATGAGAAAAAGGTAATGATGGTATTATTACTCACAAGGTCATGACTTTAGAACCTTTTTGTCTTGAAACAATATAGGTCTTCTTGCCTCTCTAGTTTCCTAATACCATTTATTTAATGCTAGTTACATCATTACTTATGCCACCACATCATCCATCTTGCCACCTGTGAATACAGGCTTCTAAAGACTCTTTCATTGGTTGCTACAGTGTTTCATTAATGATGAGCACAAATGCAAATCTTACCCAGAGTATATAGTCAAGTTTGAATGGTAATTTGTTTTCTAGATTGTTAAATTTACCCTTTGGAATTTTATAATATAAATGTAGAACAGTGTACCTCCAACCATGTCTTTTCTTGAATTCTTTAGGCCATAAGCACAACATTCCTAGAATCATCTTTTAGTGTTGACTGAACCCCTAGCTTACTCACACTGCTACCAGCAGGGAGAATAGGTGAGAGGCCATTGGCTGATCAAGAAGAACAATCCCATGGCACAGGATTATCCATCTGTCTTCCAGCATGACATAAGAGCAACCAGGGAACAACCCTTCGTGATAAACACACTCAAAAAACTAGGGAGTAAAAGGGAATTTCCCCAGCCTGATAAAGGGCATCTACAAAAAAACCACCACTCACATCACTTAATGGTAAAAGACTGAATACTTTCCACCCTAAGATCTTGAAAAAGAAAAGAATGTTCATTCTCACTACTTATATTCACATTGTACTGGAGGTTCTAGCCAGGTCTATTAGGCAAGAAAAAGAAATAAAAGGCATCCAGATTGGAAAGGAAAAAGTAAAACTATATCTATTCACAGAACACATGATCTTATACATAGAAAAGTCTAAGAAATGCACTTAGAACTACTAGAATTAATAAATGAGTTCAGCAAGGTTGCAGATTACAAGCTCAGTATACAAAAATCAGTTGTATTTTTATATACTTGCAATGAATAACCTGAAAATGAAATATTTTAAAACTTCCATTCTTAATAGCATCAGGAAGAATGATACTTAGGAATAAATTTACAAAAGGAGTGTGAAATGTACACTCTGAAAACTGAAAAATTATTGAAAGAAATTAAAGAAGATCTAAGTAAGGATATTTTTATGAATCACTTCACTATATGCCAAAACTAACAGCACTGTAAATCAACTATACTTCCATTTTTCAAAAAAGAAATTTAAGGAAAAAAAAAATTTTTTTTAAATCTCAAGTTCATGGATTGGAAGACGACATTATCAAGATGGCAATACTCCCTAGATTGATCTACAGATTCAACACAACACCTACCAGAATCTCAGCTGACTTCTTTGTAAAAATTGACAAGCTGATTCTAAAACACACATGGAACTTCAAGGGACCTTGAATAACCAAAACAATTCTAAAAAAGAATAAAGTAGGAGGACTCACATTTCCCAATTTCAAAACTTATTACAAAGCAACAGTAATTAAGTCAATGTGTTACTGGCACAAGGAGAGACATATACATCAATGAAATAGAATTAAGAGTCCAGGAATAAACTATCTATGGCCAACTGATGGCAAACTGATTTTTGACAAGAGTGCCAAGACCATTCAATGAGGATGAACAGTCTCTTCAATAAATGGTGCTGGGACAACTGGATATCTACATACAAAAGAATGAAATTGAACCCTTACCTTACACCATGTACAAAAATTAACTCAGTGGACAAAGACCTAAACGTAGGAGCTAAAACTATAAAACTCCTAGAAGAATATGTAGGGGAAAATCTTCATGACGTTGACTTGGCAATGATTTCTTAGATATGACACCAATAAAAGAAAGATAAATTGGATTTCACCAAAATTTAAAACTTTCGTGCATCAAAGGACACTATCAATATTGTGAAAATGCGGGACTTCACTGGTGGTCCAGCGGTTAAGACTCTGTGCTCCCAGTGCAGGGTGCCCAGGCTCCATCCCTAGTTGGGGAACTAAGATCCCACATACCGCAACTAAGCCCGTGCACCGCAATGAAGACCCAGCACAGCCAAAAATAAATAATTTTCTTTTAAAAGATTGTGCAATGCAATGCATGGAATGGGAGAAAACTATTTGCAAATCATGTATCTGATAAGGGACTTGCATCTAGAATATTTAAAGAACTCTTACAACTTAATAATAAAAAGACAACCAAATTCTAAAATGGGCAACGGATCTGAATAGATGTTTCTTCAAAGATATGCAAATAGCCAATAAGTACATGAAAAGAGGCTCAACATCATTAAACATCAGAGAAATGCAAATCAAAACCACAGTGAGCTACCACTTCATAGAATGGCTCAAACCAAAAAGTCAGACAACAAGTGTTGACAAGGATTTGGAAAAATGGGACTCATACACTGCTGATGATAATGTAGAATGGTACAGCTACTTTGGAAAACAGTCTGGCAGTTCCTCAGATAATTAAACATAGAGTTACCATATGACCCAGCAAGTCTACTCTTAGGTATATTCCCAAGAGAAATGAAAACATGTCCACACAGAAACTTGTACACAAATATTTATAGCAGCATTATTCATAATAGCCAAAAGGCAGAAACAACCCACATGTTCATCAGATGAATGGGTAAGCAAAGTGTGGTGTATCCATACAATGGAATATTTTTCAGTTATAAAAAAGAATGAAGTACTGATGCATGCTATGATGAACCTTGAAAACATAATGCTAAGTGAAAGAAGCCAATCACAAAAGATTACATACCATATGATTCCATTTACATGAAAGTACAGAATAGGGAAATCTATACAGACAGAAAGTAGATTAGTGTTTGGTTAGGGCAGGGGTGGGGAGGAAATAGCTAAAAGGTATGAAGTTTCTTTTTGAGGTGATGAAAATGCTCTAAAACTGTAGTGATGGTTAAACATATCTGTGAATATACAAAAAGCATTGAATTGTATACTTTAAATAGGTGAATTTGGTATGTGTGGTATGATATGTGAATTATATCTCAGTAAATCTGTTTTTTTTTTAATTGCATGTGTTCTGGAGTAGAAAGATCTATGTTCATATCCCAAAACTGTAATTAGTAGATATCTGTCCTTGGGGGTAGTTTCTTAATACCTCTGAGTCTCAGTCTCCTCATCCTGTGAAATAGGAATTAATTAAAATAAGGCATATAAAGCACTTAGCATAATGCCTGGAATAAAATATATTTAATAAGTGTCAGCCATTATGTTGCCCAAGATTACCAACTTGTTCGATGCTGGAATCCTAATTTCACAAACATTTCTCTGTCCTTTATATAAACTCTGTTTTAGCCTGTAGACCTGAGGACATAGTAGGGATGGTATATGGTAAGTTTGTATATTTTATGTGATCATGTGTTAGCTTGGAAATGTAGACTTTCTCATTTTGCCATTAACTCACTGCTTTAAATCTTCTTCCCATCACCTCAGACTTATTCATCAAATCAATTCCCTCTTCAGATTAATAAGCTGATTTGCAAATGACAGTCAACTCAAACAAATTTGAGGGAAGAAAATACATTTATTGGTTCATATAACAGGAAGTTGGGAAGTCCAGGGATGGAGCTGAGTTCAAGTACTCAAAAAATATAATTTCTCTCCAATCTTGGGTCTGATTTTCTCTCTATGACCCCCTTAACAGAGAGAGAGAAAGAGTCGCTCCTTAACTCTTTTTCTCGACTGAACTCTCTTCTCAACTAAGCCCAGACTTTTGGGCTTCCACGTTCATCCCTGCAGTGTCCAATTTTAGCAAGAATTCTGCTCAGTCAGTTTAACCAGAATCTCCCATCCTTGATATCTGATCACCCTCAATATCTCATTAGGTTCCTCATCTTCCACCATCCCCCAAGTGATGTCTGCTGTCCCTGGCCTGCCTTCAGCAAGAATCCTGTTAAGTTGGTTTAGCCAGAACCCCCCTTTACACCTTATGTTTCCTCTTAGTACTTTTCTATCCCCTATCTACCCCTGACCTACTCCTTAGCTATAAATTCCCACTTTTTCGTGTTATGTTTGGAGTTGAGCCCAATCTCTCTCCCCTACTACAAAATCCCATTGTGGTGATGCCCAAACCTATTTGATAGTACCCCTGAATAAAGTCTGCCTTATCATTCTTTAACAAGTATCAGGAATAATTTTTTTCTTAACATCACTCCTACTGAGCTTGGGTTTTGCCAAACTGGGACAGCAGGAGCATTGCTACAGACAGTTTCAGGATTATGTCATCCCAGTTTACCAGCCCCAGAAGAAAGAGAAAACATCTCTCTCAGCATCTGTTAAAAAAAAAAAAAAAAAAGATTTCTCACAGCAGCTATGTGAAAGATGCATTTTCAAAGAATGCTTAGGAAAATTTTATCAAGATAGTGCATACTAATGCCATATACAATATTATTGCTTTGGACTATGTGTATTGTTCTTCCCCAGCACTAAAATATTTATCTTGTAGTACTTAAGAGTCTACTACAGCACTAAAATGTATATCTTGTTTTAGTACTTAAAAGGTCTACTACAAGGAGCCAACCCTCACCGACCAATGAAGAGTGTAAAAGGTGCCTATTTCAACTGCGAATCGCATTCTGGCCATCTCTTCATCCTAAAGCATTTTCTTTGAGGAAGGCCCTTTTAATTTTAGACAGTCTGGTGGGATTCTTGACCCTGCTTGATACACCCAGTAGGATAATAGAACCACTCATGCTTCGTGCTGCCAGGCTGCTTAATTTCAAAAGAAACAGGTCCTGGCCCCCTCTTCAACTCCTGTCTTCACATTCCACACCTCACCCCTTTGCTTTTCTCTGACCTAACTCTGGCCTCTTAACTGATTCAGAATATGCTGAGTCCAGAATGTTAGTGGCCTGCTGGGTTGTGGTTTTGTTTTTTGTTTTTTTTTTAATACACTTTATTTTTTACAGCAGTTTTAAGTTCACAACAAAATCGAGTGGAAGGTAGAGAGATTTCCCATATACCCCCTGTGGCCCCCCCACCAGCCTCACACATTATGAACATTACCCACCAGAGGGGTACATTTGTTACAACTCATGAACCTACATCAACTCATCATCCAGAGTCCATAGTTTACATAAGGATTCACTCTTGGTGTTGTACATTCTATGGGTTTGGGCAAATGTATATTATATAATGACATGTATCCACCATTATAGTATCACACAGAGTATTTTCACTGCCCTAAAACTGCTCTGTGCTCCACCTGTTGATTGCTCCCTCCTCCCTAACCCCTGACAACCACTAATCTTTCTACTGTCTCCACAGTTTTACCTTTTTTTTTTTTTTTAATTTTATTTTATTCTTATGGCTGTGTTGGGTCTTCGTTTCTGTGCGAGGGCTTTCTCTAGTTGCAGCAAGTGGGGGCCACTCTTCATCACGGTGCGCGGGCCTCTCATTATTGCGGCCTCTCTTGTTGCGGAGCCCAGGCTCCAGACGCGCAGGCTCAGTAATTGTGGCCCACGGGCCCGGTCGCTCCGCGGTATGTGGGATCTTCCCAGACCAGGGCTCGAACCCGTGTCCCCTGCATTGGCAGGCAGATTCTCAACCACTGTGCCACCAGGGAAGCCCGGTTTTACCTTTTATAGAATGTCATATAGTTGGAATCGTACAATATGTAGCCTTTTCAGATTGGCTTCTTTCACTTAGTAATATGCATTTAAATTTCCATCATGTCTTTTCCTTTTAGAGTTCAGTAAGATATGACTTCCCCACTAAGAAATTACACTTTGACTCAATACCTCTTGGTATATCAAAAAAAAGTGTTTATCTGGAACATACCAAGTGTTCTAAAAGATCTGCTCTTTACTCCAGTTTCCCTAGGGTATTTTTGGCAAGGAGTCTTTAATACACATCCAGCTGAGTTGATGCTAGTATTTGTCACCACCTGGGATGTAGTTCTTGTCAACCTGAACATACTCCAGATTCCCCAGGGGCCTCTTTTGTACTTGAAAAGTAATGTTTTTAGATGGCTCACTGCTAGGGCATGGGCTATGCATGTCCCCTGGGATACACTACGAAGAAACACACTGAGAGAGTGGGACAGGTAGGTGAGAGAACAAAGTTTTGTTCCAGTTGAATCAGGGACCTATTAGAATTCTGATGGCAGGAAGTCTGCAGACAGGCCATTTGAGGAGAAGGATTTTTGGATGAAGTCAGTAAAGGTCAAAGTGAAACAGAAAAGCTCACCCTCAGGACTGTAAGTTTATATTTTGAGGCAAGGTTTGAAGTTTTATAGTGGGCAGCCAGATCAAACAGAGGAGCCACAGAGTCAGCCTTCTTATCATTTAAGGTACTGTTACACAGTCCATTCACATTTAATGTTGTTATTGATATGGTTAGATTTATGTCTGCCATTTTGAATTTGTTTTCTCTATGTTTCATTTCTTTTTTGTTCTTTTCCTCCTTACTGCCTAGTTTCACATTAAGTGAATATATTCTAGTGTATCCTTTAATGACTTCTTTTGGTGATCATACTAGGTAATAAAGTATTTATATACACTTAATTATTTCCTTAAGATAAATTCCTAGAAGTGGAATTATTGAGTCAAGAAGTTGGCACATTTATAAGCCTTTGATATCCATAGCCACATTTCTCTCCTAAGGAGTCATTGCAGTTTACATTCCCACTAGCAAGGCCTTTATGTGTTGTTGACTGATCCTAGGTATCGGTCTCATAGGGAGTTTAACTTAATTCATTATAACTGGCTCTTATATAAATGTTGAAATTTGAGCTGAAATCTAGTAAGTTAAGGCTGATTTAATGTTCAGAACTGAGGATCAGCTATGAAATGAGCTTTCTTCGTATTTAGCACCTGTTGTTGTTTAATGGTAATTATCTTGATGAATTTCCATGATAAAGTATAGCTTTTTATCTCAGATCCTACCATGTCTCAGCCAATCTCAGAATGAGAATGAGGACAAGGACATATTATTGATCTATTTGACTAAACCTCAACCAACGTTAATGTTGGAGAGATGTAGCACTTGCTTTCTTTAAAGCAAGTCATTCTGAGTTTGAGGCCTAAATTCCTAGCATCTTTCCCTCCATAATGTACAATCAAAATTTTTCTCCTAGTAGTAGTGATGGCTACACCAATTTACATATGTGATAAAGTGCTTAGGACCATACAAACACACACACACATTGTATCAGTGTCACTTTACTGCTTTTCATATGTTACCATAATTATGTAAAACAACTATTGGGAGAAATTGGAGAAGGGTACAGGGGATCTCTGTGCTATCTTTGTGGTTTCGCATGAGTCTATACTAACTCCACAATAGAAAGTTTAAAAAAAAAAAAAATCTTTCTCGGGCTTCCCTGGTGGCACAGTGGTTGAGAATCTGCCTGCTAATGCAGGGGACACGGGTTCGAGCCCTGGTCTGGGAAGATCCCACATGCCGCAGAGCAACTAGGCCCGTGAGCCACAACTACTGAGCCTGCGCGTCTGGAGCCTGTGCTCCGCAACAAGAGAGGCCACGATAGTGAGAGGCCCGTGCACCGCGATGAAGAGTGGCCCCCGCTTGCTGCAACTAGAGAAAGCCCTCGCACAGAAACAAAGACCCAACACAGCCAAAAATAAATAAATAAATTAATTAATTAAAAAAAAGAAAAGAAAAACTCATAGCTAACATCTTAAAAAAAAGAAAAAAAAACTTTCTCTAAGAGTTACCAGAGGAGCATTTTAAATTTACTTTTTGCATATATAATGCCTTCACATGGTTCCAAAAGTCTTGCTTTCTCCCCGCGACCCCATTTCTATTGCTTCTGTTATTTTCATCTATACTGTTCTACTATATTTTTATGTAATACAAGCAAATATGGATGTATATTCTTACTTTTTCCAGCTTTCCCAAACAAAGGATTTGTGTTAGTCTGAGTCCTCTGAAAAGCTGTTGCCAAGACGGAATTAAATGTAAGAGTACTTCCCAGAGTTGTATTTGTTGGGTCAAAGGGAAAATGTATTTGAAATTTATAATATTTCTAAAATTGTTCTCCATAGGTACTGTAACATTTTGTACTCCCGCCAGAGAAGTAAGAGATGTTGGTTTCTCTTCAACTTGCCAAAAGCATGTGCTGTCAAACTTTTGGATTTTATGAGTCTGGATTTTGTGATGTGATTTTAATTTGCATTTGTGTTATGATGAGTAAGTTTGAGCATCTTTTCATGGTTTTAAAAGTCATTGGTATTTCTTTTTCTATGGACTGTCTGTTCTTTGCTATTATTTCTACTGGGTTAGTAGGTACCCTTTATGTGTAAAGGAGATTAGCCTTTGTCTGTAATAAGATTTGCAATTTTTTCCAAGTTGTAATTTGTCTTTTGGCTTTGTTTATTGTGTGTTATGCCATTCAGAAGTTATTCTATGTAGTAGAATAAATTAATCCTTTATTTTATGGTTTCATAGTCTTAATTAGACTTTTCTCTCTCCAAGGCTCTAAAAGAATTATTCCAAGTAGTCTTCTAGTATTTTTATGTGTGAACTTTTTATGAATGATTTTTAAAATTAAATTTTCCATTGATTTGAAGTTTATCCAAGTGTATGGTACAAAGTATGAATTCACCTATTTTTTTGAGGTATAGTTGATTTACAATATTATATTAATTTTAGGTGTACAACATAGTGATTCAAAATTTTTATAGATTATAGTCCATTTAAAATTATTATAAAATATTGGCTATATTCCCTGTGCTGTACAATATATCCTTGTAGCTTATTTGTTTTATACATAGTAGTTTGTATCTCTTAATCCCATACCCCTATCTTGCCCCTCCCTGCTTCCCTCTCCCCACTGGTAACCGCTTGTTTGTTCTCTATATCTGTGAGTCTGTTTCTGTTTTATTATATACATTCATTTGTTTTATTTTTTAGATTCCATATATAACTTATTTCACTAAGTTATAAGTCTTAGTTATGAGTTAGACTTATAAATAAGTCTGACTTATTTCACTAAGCATAATACCCTCCAGGTCCATCCATGTTGTTGCAAATGGCAAAATTTCATCCCTTTTTATGGCTAATATTCCATTATATATATATAATAATGGAATAATATATATATATATATAGGCCCCACATCTTTTTTATCCATTCATCTGTTGATAGACAGGTTGCTTCTCTATTTTGGCTATTGTGAATAATGCTGCTATGAACATTGGGGTTCATGTATATTTTTGAATTAGTGTTTTTGTTTTCTTTGGATATATACCCAGAAGTGGAATTGCTGGATCATATGGTAGTTCTACTTTTAGTTTTTTGAGGAACCTCCATACTGTTTTCCACAGCAGCTGCACCAATTTGCATTCCCACCAGCAGTGTATGAAAGTTCCCTTTTCTCCACATCCTCGCCAACATCTATTATTTGTGGTTTTTTGGTGATAGCCATTCTGTCAGGTGTGAAGTAATATCTCACTGTGGGGTTTTTTTTGTTTTGTTTTTGTTTTTTTGGCTGCATTGGGTCTTTGTTGCTGCGCACGGGCCTTCTCTAGTTGCGGCGGGCGGGGGCTACTCATTGTTGCGGTGCACGGGCTTCTCATTGCAGTGGCTTCTCTTGTTGTGGAACACGGGCTGTAGGCACGCAGGCTTCAGTAGTTGTGGCACACAGGCTCAGTAGTTGTGGCTCACGGGCTCTAGAGCGCAGGCTCAGTAGTTGTGGTGCACGGGCTTAGTTGCTCTGCGGCATGTGGGATCTTCCTGGACCAGGGATTGAACCCATGTCCCCTGCATTGGCAGGCTGATTCTTAACCACTGTGCCACCAGGGAAGTCCCTCTCACTATGGTTTTGATTTGCATTTCTCTCGATGATTAGTGATGTTGAGCATCTTTTCATGTGCCTGTTGGCCATCCATATGTCTTATTTGGAAAAATGTCTATTCAGGTCTTCTGCCCATTTTTTTAATCAGTAGGTTTGTTTGTTTTGATATTGAGTTGTATGAGCTATTTATATATTTTGCATGTTAACCCCTTATCAGTTATATCATTTGCAAATATTTTCTCCCACTCAGTAGGTTGTCTTTTCATTTTGTTAATCGTTTCCTTTGAGAAATAGATGACCTTTCAAAGTTCCTGTAACTGAGTCCTGAGAACTCATTGAGTGGGCAGATGCTTCCCTCTAGTGCCTCAGGCTATCATTTATTGATGCCCGCTACACTTCCGCATAGTGTAGTAACCTGCTGTGTGAGTGCTGGTGGTCTTGCTGCCTGACACTTCTCTGAGGCTTCCTGTCCAGCTCCCTGGAAATCTTAGCTCTTGGACACTCATAAAAATGCTCATGTATAAAAACGTTGCTTCTGAATGGCAGCAACTATGCCTCTCTGTCCCCAGCACCTGGGACATCTAAGGTGTTCACTAGTATTTTCTGAGAATGAAGCATAGCAAAACTCCTTTGTAAGGCTTGTGTGGAGGGACAAAAATTACAGCAGTGGCCTCTCTGTTGGGATTTTTCTTATGGGGCTGTGATATGACCCATGGTACATATTAATCAGTAACCGTGAAGTTTCCTAAAGAAATTCTTCTATAGCAGTAATTGTGGTGCTGTAGCATTATCATGGAAGCAGGATCTGACTTTAGCAAGTTTTCTAGAAACAGATGAATCTGAATCCTTTACAGTTATGTAGCCCTCCAGAGTTCACTATAAACCATGAAGCAGGAAGGGCAAATGTGAAGGTCCATGCCCACATCATTAAAAACGACAGTGTGTTCATTGCATGAGTCTGCCCTTGTTTAGAAAGACACTGATCCCACTGTCCTAGCCACACAAGCACCCTCTGTCAGTGGGTACCAAATCAGTAAGTAAACCTGTACTAAAGGCCTACTCTACAAAAAGGCATTAGATTGGCTTTGGCTCTGACTCCTCAGCTCTGAGACAGAGGAGCAAGGGCTGGGTAAGTTGCCGTAGAGGAGTTTGCAGCAGATGGTTTTAATGGCTTAGTGCGATGACAGTGATTGTGGGTTATCTGTAAGGTAAACAGTGCACCAGTTGGAGCTGGTGCCAAGTTTGCTGAATCTGATGATTTTGCCTGGGGCAAGAGGTCAGGCTAATGGGAGACTGAGAAATGTTGCAGCAACAAAAAGGTGGCAGTAGCTACAGGAAGCAGGAGCTGATTGGGTAGGAGATAAAGTATTCTGTTCACCTTCTCTTCATCCCACTGGTGTGGGAGAGAGTCCCACCCTAGGGTTCTGGGAATGGCCAAACACACAACACCTGACACTGGACCTATGAGATTGACAGCAATTTATTAATCACATATCTTCACAGCCCAGGGGAGGAGGACACAAAACACCATGTAGTGCCACACTGGGCTGCTCTCAGAAATAGACTGAACAAAAGGGGCTACAAGAGGCAGGCTTTGTAGTAACAAGAGGGTGAGCTGACCCTTGGTTCCCATGGGAGGATGTGATTGGTGTATTTGAATAATCCACATGCTGTGGGGAGGTGAAGCCCATTAGGTTGAGGATGGGTCACGTTCAGCTGGTCCAGCTGACAGGGAAACTAGTGAGTAGGGGACTTTTCCCACTGGGCGAGGGGCATATCTGGCGAGAGTAGAACTCATGGTTAGGCCTCTGGGACCCTGTAAGGCTCAAAGATGTCAAGGCAGCACATGAAACTTTAGGCCTTACAATACATACAGGGAAGGAATAAAAGCTATTTTGTAGGTTTCCTGACCTGCTATTTAAAAGCTAATACAAGCTGCTTTTTACTTGTATATTCACCTTATTTGATTTTTATTAACCAATCATTCAGTGCTGTTTGGTAGAAAGTCTTCTTGTTCTTGTATTATGGAATTTTCAAGTTCAAGGAAGTTGTTGAAGGAGCTTAAATCCATCCCAGGTTCAGGTGGGACTATTCCTAAATTATCTTAAATGTAAGGATCTATTTTGGTTTTGAATAGATAATAAGAAGAGCTTTTTAAAATAACATGTAGTAATTGTTTCTTTGTATTAAATCATTTTCTAAATAGCCTTACTTAGGCCTAGGGGAAAAAAACCCTCATGCTAATGGGGTTTTTGGTAAAGGCTTTATTGAGATATAATTCACATACCATATAATTCACCCAATTAAAGAGTAAAATTCAATGGTTTTTAGTACATTCCCAGAGTTAGGCAACCATCACCACTCTCAATTTAAGAACATTTCATCACCCTAAAAGAAACTCCATATCCTTTAATCATCACCCCTCAACCTTCCCATCCCCCAACCCTAGGCATTCACTTAATCTACTTTCTCTATATATAGATTTGCCTATTTTGGACATTTAATGTAAATGTATTTAATGTAAATAGAAATCATACAATTTGGTCTTTTGAGACAGGCTTCTTTCACTAAGCAGAATGTTTGAAAGGTTCACCCACGTTGTAGCACATATCAGTATTTCATTCTCTTTATGGCTGAATAATATTCCATATATGGACATATACCACATTTGTTTATCCATTCATCAGTTGATGGGCATTTGGGTAGTTTCTGCCTTTTGGCTGTTATGAGTAATGCTGCTATGAACACTGATGTACAGGTTTTTGTATGGACATGTTTTCATTTCTCTGTGTATATGCCTAGAGTAGAATATGGGTCATATCGTAACTCCATGTTTGACCTTTTGAGGAGCTGCCAGACTGTTTCCAAAGTGGCTGCACCATTTTACATTACCACAAGCAGTATATAAGGTTCCAATTTCTCCACATCCTCACCAACTCTAGTTATTATCTGTCTTTTTTATTATAACCATCCTAGTGGTTGCAAAGTGGTATCTGTGGTCTCGATTTGCATTTCCCTGATTACCAATGATGTTTTGAGCATCTTTTCATGTATTTATTTCATATATTTATTCTTTCTGTTCCTGCATTTTAGGAATTCTTTATGTATTCTGGATACTAGACTCTTATCAGATATATGATTTGCAAATATTTCTCCCATTATTTGGGTTGTGTTTTCATTTTCCTGTGAGTGTCCTTGGATGCACAAAAGTTTTCCATTCTGATGAAGTCTAGTTTCTCTGTTTTTTCTTTATTTGCTTATGTTTTTGGTATCATATATAAAAACAATATTGCCAAATCCAAAGTCATAAAGATTTTCTCATATGTTTTCTTCTAAGAGTTTTATAGTTTTAGCTCTTAAATTTAGGTCTTTGATCCATCTGGAGTTAATTTTGCATCTGGTATGAGATAGGGGTCCAAATTCACTCTTTTGTGGATATCCTGTACTGTGGATAGTACCATTTGTTGAAAAATTCTTTCCCGCATTGAATTGATTTGGCACTCTTGTCAAAAATCAATTGACCATATATTTGAGGGTCATTTCTAGATTCTCAAAACTATTCCACTGATATATGTGTCTATCCTTATGCTAATACCACACTGTCTTGATTACTGTAGGTTTTTAGTAAGTTTTGAAAGCAGGTAGTGTAAGTCTTCTACACTACTCTACATTCTTTTTCAAGATTGTTTTGACTATTCTAGAACCCTTGAATTTCCTTATGGGTTTTAGGATCAGCTTGTGAATTTCTGCAAAGAGGCCAAGTGGGATTCTGATAGGGATTATATTGAATCTGTAAATCAATTTGGGGGAGTATTGCCTTTTTAGCAATATTAAATCTTCCGATCCATGTACAGGGAATATCTTTCCATTTATTTAGGTCTTTTTAAATTTTTCAATAATGTTGTGTAGTTTTCAGAGCATAAATTTTATACTTCATTTGCTAAACTTTTTCCTAAGTATTCTTTTTTATGCTAGTGCATATGGAATTGTTTTCTTAATTCCAATTTTGGACTATCATGTTTAACTTTTTAAAGTTCAGTTGAAGTATGACATACATATAGAAAAATATACAAATCTTAAGTGTACATCTCAATAAATTAGCACAAAGTGAACACACCTAAATATCCACCTCCATGATATCCAAGAAATAGAACATTACTAGCACCTCAAAACCCTATTGTATCCCCTCCTAATCACCTCCCAACTTCTCTTCTCCCTAAAGGTAACTTCTATTCTGATTTCTAACATCTCTATTTTTGAACTTTATATAAATGGAATCATATAATATGTATTATTTTATTCAACATTATATTTGTGAGATTCATTCATATTGTTTTATGTGGGAGTAATTTATTCATTTTCATTGTATAGTATTCCACTGTACAAATATACCACAATTTATCCATTCTACTGTTGATGAACAAAATTTTTATTGCTTTTAGTTTGAGATTTTAAATAATGCTGCTTTGAACATTCAAATACATTTTGTCTTTTGGTGAACATGTATATGCATTTCTCTTGGGTATAAACTTAGGGGTGGAATTGCTGGGTCATAGGGAAATGCATGTGGTAAGCTTTAATAGATGCTGCCAAACAGTTTTCCATAGTGACTGTACCAGTTTACACTGCTACCAGGTCTCTGTGGGAGTTTCAGTTGCTCCAGAACCTTGTCATCTGTTGGCATTGTCAATATTTTTAATTTATCCCTTCTGGTAGGCCTATAGTAGTATCTCATTCTGGTTTTAATTATTTATATTTCTGTGATTTCTAATGAGAATGAGAACATTTTCATTTGTTTACCGGCCATTTAGATATCTTTTTCTGTGAAGTGCCTATTCAGGACTCTTGCCCATTTGTCTACTGGGTCGTCTGCCTTTTTCTTATTGATTTAGATATTTTTTCTTTAGATACTCTGGATATAATCCATTTATTGACTAAATGTTATATATATATTAAAAACATTAAATACATTATATTATTAATATTATATATTAGTAATATATAATAATAATATATAATTATAAATTTGTATATTTATAATTATTTATAAATATATACAAATTATACATAATTATATAATTATAAATATATAGTTATATATATTAATATATATAATATATTAATATGTTATATAAATATATTATATATTATATATTATATATTATATATTATATATGTATGTATATATGTGTATAATATAATATATAATATATTGCATATTATTATATAATATATATTATTGTATAATATATAATATATATAACATATAATATAATGTAACTTCCAGTAATATGCATTAGAGGTTCTTCCACATCTGTTTATGGCTTGATAGCTCATTTCTTCTTAGTGCTGAATAATATTTCATTTTCTTAGATGTACCATAGTTTATTAATCCATTCACCTATTGAAGGATATCTGGGTTTTGTCCAAGTTTTGAAATTATGAATAAAGTTACTATGAACATCTGTGTGCAGGTTTTTGCATGGGCATAAGTTTTCAACTCCTTTGGACAAATACCAAAGAGTACAACTGCTGGATCATTTAGTAAGAGTATGTTTACTTTTGTAAGAAACTGCCAAACTGTCTTACAAAGTGGCTAGATCATTTTGCATTACCACCAGCAATGTATCAGAGCTCCTTCCTGTTGCCCCACATCCTCAACCAGCATTTGGTGGTGTCAGTGTTCCATGTTTTGGCCATTCTAACAGGTGTGTACTGGTATCTTGTTGTTTTAATTTGCATTTCCCTGATGACATATGATGCGGGGCATCTTTTCATATGCTTATTTGCCATCTGTATTTCTTTGGTGAGGCATTTGTTAAGGTCTTTGGCCCAATTTTTAGTGGTGTTGTTTATGTTTATTGTTGAATTTTAAGAGGCTTTTTTACATATGTTAGATAAAATTTCTTTTGCAAATATTTTCTCCCAGTCTGTGGTTTGTCTTTTCATCCTCTTGACAGTGTCTTTCACAGAACAGAAAATTTTAATTTTAATGAAGTCCAGCTTATCAGTTTTCTTTCATAGATCATGCCTCAAACAGGTTTTTTTTTTTTGGCTGAGCCGTGTGGCATGTGGGATCTTAGTTCCCCCACCAGGGCTTGAACCTGTGCCCCCTGCAGTGGAAGCACGGAATCTTAACCACTGGACCCTCAGGAAGTCCCCAGATTTTTTTTTAATTTGTCAGTCTTTCCTAGTTGTTCTTAGGAAGGATGGTCTGAATAAACTTAATCTATCATTGGATTGGCAGCTCCCTAATTGTTTACTTTGAAATGCTTTTTTAAACTATGGAAGTACAGTAGCATGTTCCAAAAAATGGAAAAAATGTACTCACAACTTTATCCCCCTAACAAACAATGCCAACAGTCTGGGCCATCTCTTTCTGGTCTTTTTTCTCATGGGTACATTTTTACACAGCTATGCTTGTGTTGCTCAAATAATTTCACATGCTGGTTTTTTTCACTTACCCTTATCTCATCAGTATTCTACCTAACTACTTCTTATTGTAAACATCAATATTTTCCAAAAGCTATTAAATTTTTTTTTTTTTCAGTTCTTAGTTCACAAGTTTATTATGAAAAACACTGCAGTGCTCTTGTGGAGTAACATCGTCTTACAGGAGGGAGGAAAAAAAAAAACAGTTCTGTTCAAAACAACTCTCCAGGATCTGACAGTAACAAAGAACAACATGAGGCTGAGATTTGAGAAGGGGAAATAAACTGAGTGCAGACAAATCATACAATTAAATTAAACAGTATCCCTGAAAATAAACAAAACAATTTCAAAACTCACAAGTAGAGGGGAGGCCTTGGTACTTAATTTTAAAAATGTTCATTAAGCTCCAATGATTGTTTGCTGCTATTCTTATCTACAGTCATGCTGAGTAAAGCTATAGCTAAATGGAAGTTAAATTGTATTCACAAGGTGTTAATGTTTACATCTTATTATCTGCAGTCTCTCAGAGAAAGCAAAGTAACTACAAATAGCACTATGCCAGAAACTGGTTTCTTGACCAACAATGTCGCTTCAGCATGCAATGAACTGGTTCACTCTAAAGTGGTCATGGCTGTTGATGACAAGAGGCTTTGTATTTTTATATGGCACATCTTTTTGGTCCGTGTGAAAACAAGTTTTTTTGAATGTTAACTATTCTCTGACACTTTGTGGAGTTACTGTTGCTCTTCCCATTTCCATTAGGTCAAAATATGGTTCATGGCAATACTGTACAAGTTTAAAATTTCGTTACAGGAAGTAGTCTGGGGTACGACGAGTAACATGTGGCTCGCCTCTGCGAGGTTCTGGGTCAAACTGCAAGAAAGAGTATTTTAGAGTATCATCAAGTTCCATGATTGCAGCTTGGTTACCGCAACGATAACAATAGTTTGGAGCACTGAAAATCGTTACTACATTTCGGTCATGGCACCAGTTATATCCCTCCATCACCAGCTGATGAGCTCTAGACACCAACGTGAGGCCATTGGCATGATTAAATGTCTCAGAATTATCTTGCCCAAAGGTGTAACCAGCTCCTCGAGGAGATATACCCCAACCTCCACAGTCATCTGGATCTGACCATAGCAAGTCACACATTGGACCCTCATGGGGAACTTCTTGTAGGCGATCAAGTGCTCTGATGTGATCCAGTGTATCTATGGATGGTGAGAGGCCACCATGTAGACAGAAGATCTGCCCATCCACCAAGGCAGTGAGAGGAAGATAGTCAAAAAGATCTGTAAAATATTTCCAAACATTTGCATTTCCATACTTCCGTAAACACTCATCATAGAAACCATATACTTGTGTGATCTGTCTGCTCTCATGATTTCCTCGAAGAATGGTGATGCGTTCACGGTAACGAACCTTAAGAGCTACAAGCAGAGTAACTGTTTCAACTGAATAATATCCTCTGTCAACATAATCTCCCATAAACAAGTAATTTGTATCTGGCGATTTGCCACCAATTCTAAACAGTTCCGTGAGATCATGAAATTGCCCATGCACATCTCCACAGACAGTGACTGGACATCGAACTTCTTGCACATTGGATTCTTTTGTCAGGATTTCTTTAGCCGTCTTGCAGAGGCTCTTGACCTGGGACTCGGACAGCTGCTTGCACTCGTTCAGCTGCTCGACCCACTGGTCCAGCTCCTTGGTGAACACCTTCTCGTCCATGATGCCACCCGCCCGAACCGGCTGCCGCTCCGCTCTCCTCCCGCGCCGCCGCCCGCACACGGGCCACACGCACACGCCGCCGCCGGTTCCCGGGGTACTTGTGCGGGTACTGGCGGTTGCTCGGCGCTAGCGCTGGCCCGCTGGCTCACCCCTCCGTGCTCGGCCACCGGCCGCGGCCGTCCTCCACTCACTCTAGCCCCGGAGCTCTGCCAGCTATTAAATTTTTAATCTTTGTCCGAAAAGAAGACCCACAACTACTTCTTACACCCAGTGAACCAGCTAGCCTATGCACAGTGAAACTGAGTGATGGATAGAACAAAGAGTGGCCCACGCTGCTGGTCCTCTTGATCATGGCTAATCAGGTTTTGCCAGTGGAGCTGTGGAGCCAAGAAGCCAGGTATAGGGGAGCAGGAATAGGTGATCTTATCAGAACCATGGAAGTCTGTCAGCCTGCAACTTCCTCTAATCCCTCCTCTGCTTCAGTCCGCTCAGTACATCCACCCTGCTCCTTTAGTATCCATCCCAGCAATGCTATCAGCTTCTGCCCAAGCCTTCCAGTTAAGAGATGGCCTTATCTTTTCAGCCCCGTGCTAAAGTATTCCCATCAGTTTATACTTAAACCCGTCTTCTTCTTCAACACCTGTCTATCTGGTGGAGCCGGTGATTAATAAGTATATTATAGGCCTTAATTAAAAAAAAAAAAAAAACCTTGCCAAGTCACGACAGTTGATACCCCCTCCTTCATCTACTAGGAATGTTCCTGTGCCAAAGATTGCCTGATTTTTGCAGGACCTGTTCTTTAGAAAAGCAGCTCTCAACCCTTTTTCTGCTCTGATACATTTGACAAATGATATTTAAATGCTCAGTATACCCCAGTGCACAATTTCCAGCATATGTGCTGTAACTCTACCCCTTTTTGTCTCACACAGCAAAGCACACCTGAATGGAAGCAAGTAAAAGTGGCATAATACGGAGATAAACTTAAATCGTCTTTATTTTTCACTGAGTAAAACATTCACAAAATTTGACATGATATTATTTAGTAACAAATCATCAAGGTTGAAAACCACTGCTTTGGAGAAAAGTAGTGATTCTTCTCATCAGAAAGCAGTTACCGAGCACCTTTTGATGCACAGCACAGATCCACGTTGCAACCCAATATGTGGTTGGTCATAAGCAAACTAATTTTGTTATGGTTTTACCCTCAATATAAATTAAACTAACAGCTCCATGATTTTATGCTTTATACTTTTCTCAGTCTTATATGTATGTAGTTTATTGGTTCTTCAAAACCCCAAGCCTGTTTATTTTCCAGTGGAGTCATTGATACAATTCCTAGAATCAGGAATCCAACTGTACTTTGCTCCCCACTGACTGCCCCATGGCCCATCCTTGTTTCTAGCCCCTAATCTTGGGTACTTTTGCCATCTTAGAATTAAGATTGCTTGGGACAAATAGGGAAAAAGTGAGGAGGGGACAAGCCATCTCTCTAAGGGCAATGATTTCTTAGGCACCTCTACAGGACCCATAGAGTAATGTAAATTCTTTGCCCAAACTCAAGAAGAACTATATATATAAAAGAGACACTCCTAGGATACTTGAGAGGTGTTTCCTGACATGAGAATGATGGCTAATATCACGGGTCCTTGCCAAAATCCCAGGCAGTTAAAACTATTTGTGGGAGAATTCCCTGGCAGTCCAGGGGTTAGAACTCCATGCTTCTACTGCAGAGGGCACGGGTTCGATCCCTGGTCAAGGAACTAAGATCCCACATGCCTCGCGGCTCAGTAAATAAATAAATAAATAAATAAATAAATAAATAAATAAACTGAAGTTTAAAAAAAAAACCTACAGTAAGTCCCCTACATACGAATGAGTTCCATTCTGAGAGTGAGTTTGTTAAGTCCAGTTTGTTCATAAGTCCAACAAAGTTAGCCTAGGTACCCAACTAACACAATCGGCTATATAGTACTGTACTGTAATAGGTTTATAATACTTTTCACACAAATAATACATAAAAAACAACCAAACACAAAAAATATAGAAAACATTTTTAATCTTACGGTACAGTACCTTGAAAAGTACAGTAGTACAGTACGACAGCTGGCATACAGGGGCTGACATCGAGTGAACGGGCAAGAAGAGCTACTGACTGGAGGAGGGAGGAGGTGGGAGATGGTAGAGCTGAAAGATCGTCAGCAAAAGGAGACGGAAGGCAAGCTGCAGTTTCACTCATGCCTGACATTGATGGCACAGACATTGATGGCACAGACATTGATGGCACAGAGCCAGATGCACGTTCGCATCTTTGAAAGTTCACAACTTGAAGGTTTGTATGTAGGGGACTTACTGTATTTGTGGCCTTCGTATTTCCAAGGGATAGATGCAGATGAATAGAAATTGTTAAATAGCTTGAAATACTCATTTCTGCAGTTACCTGGAGAGGTGAGAGCAAGAAGCCAATGTGAACATTAGGGTTTAATATGGTTGTAAATAATCCTCCAAAATGGACACTCTGGAGGGGTTTTTACCCCTTTCTGTGTTCAAAATTCAACCTTTCTCATTCTGTATTAAATTGTCTCTTCTTCAGTATAAAAACTGGTACTAACCTAAAGGTGCTTTACAGAGCTCACTATTTTGTAGAACTGCAATGCCATGTGTCAGGCTAGGATTAAAATATTTACAAAAGATTTATAAATACTTTTTTTATTTTGGCCGTGCCGCAGGACACGTGGGATCTTAGTTACCCAACCAGGGATCAAACCTGTGTACCCTGCATTGGGAGCGTGGAGTCTTAACGACTGGACCACCAGGGAAGTCCCAAAAGATTTGTAATTTTTGATGAAGGAAAAACTTTTATACAGCATTTATACCTAGAGATACAAAGTCTTTGAGCACAAGGTATACACCTGCCCAAGGGCTTAGAGAAGATGTGCAATGCAACTGAGAGAATATATCATTACTGAAACTATTTCTCACAGGCTGCGTTTACCTATAGTTCTGTTGTAAGCCACATTTTTCAGATAGTAAATATTTTAGACTCGTGGGTGTCTGCTGCATCTATCCAACTCTGCCCTTGTAGTGAGAAAACAGCCATAGACAATACTCAACAAATGGGAATGAGTGTGTTCCAATAAAACGTTATTTACAAAAACAAGCAGCTTGATACTCAAACTGTACTACATTTTCATGAAGCATGCCTTTATTATAGGTAATTGTCATGTTAAAGTGTGCCTGATTTTTAAACGCAAGTGTTCAATGCAAATTTGTGTAAATAAAGTGCATAATTTTTCACCTGGCACAAAAAAAGTGTGGGCCCACCATATTCACTGATGTAGTTAGTGGTTATTTTTTCCCTGTGATAGTTGTGGCAATCAGAAGTTAGCTGAGGCAAAGCTCTTTGTTGGGGAGCCTGCAGCAATGTTCCTGACTTGCCTAGAGGTATCTTACTCTGTGGAGATGCTGAGAGAGACCATGGTGAGAGCTGCTACAGGACTGGGCCATGGAGCAGGGTCCAAGTTCATTTGGTTCTTTCTCGCTACTGTCCCATAGCCCACTCTCACTCCCAGCTCTGTTATTCTGATCTTGGATTTGTGGAAGAGTTCTGTGGGGGACTTTCATCTACTTATTTTCCAGGTGAGATTCTCTTCTCTATTCATGAAATTGAAAGCTGATTAATATTCCCTTCAGTCTAGACACATTTGCACTGTATCTTGCTAAAATTTCACAAAATATAAATGCCCTTCCTGTACTGAAATACATTTTCTCCTACTTTTATATTTCCTTGGACATTTCAATAGTGATTTTGAAGAGAAAAGAATGAAATGGGAAAGGAAACTTGTTTAAAAGGATCCAGTGCCCATTGGCAGTTCTTTTATACCATGACTTCTCTTCTCTCAGTACTTTCAAGAGTTTTCTCAGGAGGAGAGTACACGGATGGAACACACTGAGCCCTTGCATATCTTAAGAACACTTTCTTTTCTCTTTCCCCCACCCCCCTTTAAAAATTTTATCATGAAACAGTTAAGTTATCCACTTCATATTAGCTCCAGTTCTCTAGAAAACAGAGCCCAGGGAAAAGTTAAGTACTAATTCCTTTTAAGGAGAGTGAGGGAAAAGGGAAATGAGGCAGGAACGCCTGGAAAGGAAATATAAGGTGGTGCATTATAGAACCAGCCCAACTGTCACTTAGCCATGCCAGGACGTCTCTGGGCAGGCAAAACAGAAACATTGTGCTTCATAACAATCTGTTAGAGATGGAGAATAGAGATAGAATTCATCTGCCTGTCTTGTAGCCAGCCTCCAAGATGGCCCTTAACCACCCCATCATATTTATATTTATTTATATTGTATTTGTAATATAAATGTACTACTTATTATAATTAATATAAATACATAATATTTGTGTATTTCCCATACTTTTTTCTTTATAAAAATGAGAGGAAACTATATACACTTGTTTCACTTATGTACAAGAGCATATATACCTACCTCATCCTTTTTAATGGCTGTATAGTATTCCATTGTGTGGATATATCATAATTTATTCAACCAGCCTCATGTTTAACTTGTTTCCACTCTTTCACTATTATAAATAATGATGCAGTGAACACCCTTACACGTAAGTCTTTGTGAGTTTATCTATTAGCTAGAATAATTCCTAGAAAGGGAAATGCTTGGTTAAAGGCTATGAGCATTAGCATTATACATTTCCACAGGTACTGCTAAATGGGACTCCAAAAGTTTGTTCCTATTTATGTTTCAACCAGCAGCATGTAAGAAAGCCTCTTTCCACACCTTTCCTAAACATATTTTATAATCAAACATTTTTATTTTTGTCAATCTGAAAAATGAAGGTGGTATCTTATTGGGTTTTTTTGTTTTGTTTTGTTTAGAAATTTATTTTTATTATTTATTTATTTATTTATTTATTTATTTTATTCATTTATTTTTGGCTGTGTCGGGTCTTTGTTGCTACGTGCGGGCTTTCTCTAGTTGCGGTGAGTGGGGGCTACTCTTTGTTGCAGTGCACAGGCTTCTCATTGCGGTGGCTTCTCTTGTTGTGGAGCATGGGCTCTAGGCGCGCGGGCTTCAGTAGTTGCGGCGCGTGGGCTCAGCAGTTGTGGCTCACAGGCTCTAGAGCACAGGCTCAGTAGTTGTGGCACACGGGCATAGTTGCTCCGCGGCATGTGGGATCTTCCCGGACCAGGGCTCAAACCCGTGTCCCCTACATTGGCACGTAGATTCTTAACCACTGCGCCACCAGGGAAGTCCTCTTATTGTTTTAGTTTGCATTTTCTTGTTATGAATAAGGTTGATCAGTTTCAAGATGATGAATAAATAGGCTTCTTCTAGAAAATCACCTCAGGGACTTCCCTGGTAGTCCAGTGGTGAAGAATCCGCCTTCCAGTGCAGGGGACTTGGGTTCAATCCCTGGTCAGGGAACTAGGATCCAACATGCCACAGAGCAACTAAGCCCGCACACCACAACTATTGAGCTCACGTGCCTCAACGAGAGAGCCCGTGTGCCACAAATTACAGAGCCCACGTGCCCTGGAGTCCACACACCACAACAAGAGGGAGAAAACCTGCATGCCACAACTAGAGAGAAGCCCAAGCGCCGCAACGAAGAGACCACACGCCGCAATGAAAGATCCCACATGCCACAACTAAGACCCAATGCAGCCAAAAAAATAAAGAAAATTTAAGAAAAAAGAAAATCACCTGAAAACAAGGAAAATAAGAATTGAAAATTGTATCTTAGATAAAACTAGGAAACAGATATAACTCAGAATTATGGCACATGAAAAGTAGTTGGAAGGAATGTAAGTGCTCTGGCTCAGAAAATGTAGTCAAACCCAGGAAGTTCCAGAGTTCCTTTAGGGATTTATTGATGCCATCAAACATCAGGGTCACAAGATGGCTACTCTAGATGTAAGCATTAGTCCAACTTCTTACTCAAAGGCAGAAGGCGAGAGGTCATAGGTTGGGAAGCTATAAGCACGCTCTCATATCTTGTCTCTTTTATCAGAAAGTGAACTCTTTCCCAGAAGCCCCCCAGCAGATTTCCTCATATGTCTTATTAGTCAGAACTGCGTCCACATGTCCATCCTTAGATGCAAAGTAGTCTGGAAATTGGGAATCTGGCAAAGGGGATCAATTGTTTTGACATATATTATTGATTAATAAACCACTCCCAAAGTGAGTGGCTTAAAAGACAATTACAGTATTTTATTATTACCTCTCATTGTTTGGGTGATCGGGTGAGGTCAGCTAGGCAGTTTTGTTTGGAATCTGTCCACAATTGCAGACAATGCTGGTGTGGGAATCATCAGAAGACTTACTCATCTACACATCTGGTACCTGCGTTGAGAAGGTAATCAGTTGGGGCTGGAACAACTGGGGCTCCTTGGGCATCTCACTCTATTTCTATGTAATCTCTCTTACTCATAATCTTCTGGACTTCCAACATGGCTACTCAGGAAATCAAGGGTACATGTTCTGAGAAAAAGAACTTGCAGAAGCCATATTGCCTTTTATGACATAACATCAGAAGTCACACATTACTTACTCCATCTTCTGTTTGTCAAGTGAGTCACAAAAGCCTAACCACCAGTTTCAAGGGGAGAGGAAACAATCCATCTCTTGATGGTGAAGTGACAAGTTTCAGGAAAAGCATGTCACACTGGAAATATTAACATGGCCATTTTTGACAATATACTATCCCTCAATTGTCTTTTACCAATCATGATTCATCCTGAGGAACTAGGCATATTGCAGCCCTGAGTAAAAATTAGCGTTCATCATACATGGCTGGTGGGAATGTAAATGGTACAGACACTGCTGAAAACACTTTGATGGTTCCTCAAAAAGTTAAACGTAGAATTACCATGTGACCCATCAATTCTACCCCTACATAGATACCCAAGAGAACTGAAAACAAAACCTTGTATAAAGAATGTTCATAGCAGCATTACTCATAATAGCCAAAAGGCAGAAACAACCCAGCTGTCCATCAGCTGATGAATGGATAAACAAAATGTGGTGTATCCATTAAATAGAATATTATTCAGCCATAAAAATGAAGTACTGATACATTCTACAACATGAGTGAACCTTGAAAACACTATGTTAAGTGAAAGAGGCTAGACACAAAAGGCCACATATCATATGACTCCATTTATATTAAATGTTCAGAATTAGAAATTACATAGATATAGAAAGCAGATTAATGATTGACAGGGACTGGGGAGACGACTGAATGGGGATTGATGCTTAATGAGTACAGGGTTTATTTTTGAGATGATTAATTTTACCTCACATTTTTTTTAAATTGGGGTTCTGTTAGATAAGAAGTGGGAGAATCACTGGTTGGCAGCCAATTTCCTGTTTTATGAAGAAAAGAAAGCTTATTGGTCTGAAAAAGTCTTCATTTCTCTTTAATCTTTGAAATTTTTTTTTTTGCTTAATGTAGAATTATAGGTTGACATTTTTTTCCTTCCAGCCCTTTGAAGGAGTCACTCCACTGTCTTCTGGCTTGCATAGTTTTTTATGAGAAGTCAGCCATATTTGTATCCTTGTTCCGCTTTATGTAATGTTTCTTTTTTTCTCAAGCTGCCTTCAAGACCTTCTCTTTGTCTTTAGTTCTCAGCAGTTCAAACTTGATATGTCTAGCTGTGTTTTTAGTCGTTTATCCTGCTTAGTATTCTCTGATCTTCTTGGATTTGTGGTTTGATATCTGTCATTAATTTTGGAAAATTCTTGGCCATTATTTCTTCAAATATTTCTTCTGTCCCATTTCCTCCCTCTCCTCCTCTTCCTCCCTCTCTCTCTCTCTCTCTCTCCCCCCCACCCCCACCAACTTTCCTCCCTCCCTCCCTCTCCTGGGATGCCAATTGCATATATGTTAGACTGTTTGATATTGTCCCACAGCTCTTGGATATTCTGTTCTGTTGGGGGTTTTTTTTCCACTTTTTTCTTTGTGTTTCAATTTGGATAGTTCTATTGAATTATCTTCAGGTTCACTGATTCTTTCCTTCTCTGTGTCAAGATTACTGATAAGCCAGACAAAAGAAATCTTTATCTGTGTCACCAGGTTTTTCTATTTCTAGCATTTCCATTTGATTCTTTCCTAGCATTCTCATCTCTCTGCTGAAATTGATCAATCTGATCATGAAGTCTGTCCACTTTTTCTATTAGATCCTTTAACATATTAATCATAGTTCCCTTCATTTCCCTGTCTGATAATTCCAATATCTGTATCATATCTGAGTCTGATTCTGTTAATTGCTTTGTCTCTTAATAGTGTGTGATTTTTCTCTTCCATCTTTGTATGCCTTATAATAATACTTTGTTGAAAGTTGGACATCTATTGCAAGGCAGTAAAGACTGAGGTAAATAGTTTTTATGCCTGGAAATGGGCACACCTTTCCTTCTACTAGGATTTAGTGTGAGAGATTGAATCAACCTACTCAGATGCTGACTTGTGTTTGGGTTTTGTTTGTGCTATGGATACTGTCAGTGCATAACAGGCTTCAAGTTTCTCTAACATTACCTGTGTTTATGGTTGAGGCTGGTTGTCCACAGGCAATGTCTACCCCACCCTCAGCTTTACATCTTCCCACAGTGCCTGCTCCTCAAAAAATGTCTCCCTCTATACTCTTGATGCTATTTTAGCAGTAGACTGCTGTTACGTGTTACTCGATACTTACAAGCCTCCTTGGCAGGGCAGGGGAGGCATTCTCTGTTTTTCTGATTCAGCATCAGTTTATTTTTTTTTAAGACTGGTTTATTATGTTTTGATTCAAATTTGTTATATGTAGATTTTTGTTTTGAGACATGTTTTGGCATTTTTTAAAAATTATGTTATTTATTTATTTATTTATGGCTGCATTGAGTCTTCATTGCTGTGCGCAGGCTTTCTCTAGTTGCAGTGAGTGGGGGCTACTCTTTGTTGTGGTGCATGGGCTTACTGTTGCAGTGGCTTCTCTTGTTGTGGAGCATGGGCTCTAGGCATACGGGCTTCAGTAGTTGTGGCTCGCGAGCTCTAGAGTGCAGGCTCAGTAGTTGTGGCACACGGGCTTAGTTGCTCCACAGCATGTGGGATCGTCCCGGACCAGAGATTGAACCTGTGTCCCCTGCATTGGCAGGCGGATTCTTAGCCATTGCGCCACCAGGGAAGTCCCTCAGCATCAGTTTTAGATAAGCACTGTACCCCCCGGGTCTTACAGTTAGGGCCTTCTTTACGATCCTACCCCACCCTCTGTTGGAAGACCTCTAATGATCTGGGTCCCACACGGGTAGGGGTTTTTTTTTCCCTTTCTCCAGATGTAGCTGGTCTTCACCAATACAAGATTTGCTACCTGATGACAGAATTTACTGCCCTTCGCCCAGTGGCTTAAGGCTTTGGTTCTATAGGGAAGATAGGGGAGAAGGATCTGGGTAGGGCTTGATGCCTTTCCCTGCAGTGGCTGTCCTTCCTTTCCCACAGGCCTGTATACCACAAGGGAAACTTTCTCAGGACTTGCACGCTGCCCCGATCTTTCTTGTGAACACATAGTAAGGTCCATGGAGAAGAGCCTGCAAATGAGTGTGAATTGCCCTTGTACTTGTGGCTCCCGGAGTGGCTTGTGAATTGCCCTTGTACTTGTGGCTCCTTTCTGTATTCTCACACTGGCCTATATTTGGCATTTAGTGATTCCTTGAAACTTATAGCTGAATTCTTACTAGCTTGATGGTGTCCGGGGATGGAGTCAGCCCCAAATAAGCAAGTGCATCTGTGCTATATCTCCTTGGAGGCACCTGTCTTTCCTAAGATTAAGATTAGATTGCCCTGGAACATCAGCTCTCTGATAACTTCCAAAAAGTTATGAATTTGCAGATTGTCTTGTGATTTTCTTGTTGTTGTAATAGTGGAAGCAATGCTATTTCCAGCTTCCCTTTGTCCTAAGCAGAATCCAAAAACCCCTGAGAAACTGTTTTATAGTTAAATCTGTTACATGTACTTGAATGCAATTCGTAACTAATACAAGTACCAACTAGCAACATTACTCAAAAATAAATTGTAAATGTAGCAAAGGTGTAAGCATAAAGAAATAAAACCATGAGTACCTAAAGAACTGGGGAGAACTTCTATAACTTCAGAGAGCGAAACCTTTCTAAGTTTTCTTAAAACACAGAAGCCGTAAGACAAAATATTAAGGCTAATAAATTTGACTACATAAAATGCAAAATTTTCTGCATGGCAAAAAAATCATCATTAACATCAAATAACAAAAAAATATTTGCAGAGGGCGGAGATCAAGATGGCAGAATAGAAGGACGTGGAGCTCACCTTCTCCCACAAATACACAAAAAATACATCTACACATGGAACAATTCTCACAGAATACCTACTGAACGTTGACAGAAGATCTCATACAACCAAAGCTGCAAGAAAGATCACCACGTAACCGGGTAGGACAAAAGGGAAAAAAGGAATTGGTACAAGACCTGCGCCCCTGGGAGGGACCTGTAAAAGGGGAAAGGTTCCCTCACTCTGGGAACCCCCTTCACTGGCTGGGAGATCAACCAGGACAGATAGGGAGCTTCAAAGGCTCAGAGGAGAGTGCAGCAGCTGGCTTGCGGCAGGCAGAACAGAGAGAGACCAGCACAGACAGTCCCAGCCACCTCGCTGCACTCCCCAGCCCGAAACACACGTCTGCTGGTGTGCATTGGGGAGTGGGTGCTGAAACTTGGGCTTCAGCATACGGACCTGCGGAGAGGACTGGACTGGGGTTGGCTGCGTGGAGAGGGTCTGAAGGGACTGGAGTGTGGTCCAGGCCACAACCAGGGATGTGCACAGGATGGAGTCCAGGTCCTGCATAGAAGTCGCATTCTTAACATGCATGCAAAGGGAGGGGCAGGGCCCCCGCCCTAGTAGCCTCATTCTCTGCATGTTCACAGTGGGTGAGGGTCCACCTCTACGAGCTGTGGGAGCACACAAGCACCAGCAGGCTTCCCACACACAGAGTCGGGGCTGAAATCTGAGCCAATTCCCAGTGGCTGTGCGACTTTTGCAGATTTGCGCCACCGGTGGCTTTGTAAGTGCAGGGGCTGCAGAACATTCAAGAGTTTACTGGTGCTCCCGTGGCTGGAGCAGGTCCAGCATTAGCAGTGGCAGGCTTTGTGGGCCCGCACACACAGAGGCAGGGCTGGGGTCTGGGCTAATTCCTGTAGCTCCCATGGCAGGTCCAGGTGTACAGCTACAAGAGATCTAGGTGCTGGACATCAGCGGATCTGCACCGGCAGCTTTGTGAGCACAGCGCCTGAGGGACATCCAGGCAGATTGCCAGCATTCAAGGTGGGGCCAAGGACAGTGCCAACAACAGTGTACTTTGTGAGCACACAAAACAAGTGACAGGCGACACCACAGAGTGCACTTCCTAGTGGACAGCTCCTGCAGAGGAATACTCAGTGGCTCCTCTCCCAGTGGGAGTGCTCCAGTCCCACCTACCTCATACTGCAGCTTAGAACCAGATCTGGGGGCTTCTACTCCCACAGCTGGGGAGCAGACCCTGCCCCCGACAGGGATGTGACAACCACAGAGCAAAGAGGAGGCCCCATTCAACATCTGGTGCAGGCTGTGGTTCACCACAATACCAGTCACACCCCCTATCAAGGGGATAACAGCCAGCACACACTGAGGAAAGCTGTGGAAGACATCCATACTAAAAATAGCCCTCACACCAAAAACATTAGACTCATGCAGGCTACACAGGGATACTCCCACATAAAAACAGCCCGTACCACAGTAGATAACTGTTTCTCCTAAATTCATAGAGTCAGAGAAATATAAGTAAAATGAAGAAGCAGAGGAACCACTCCCAATTAAAAGATCAAGAGAATTCCCCTGAAAGAATAAACAATGAAACAAACCTCTCCAGTCTATTAGACCCTGAGTTCAAAAAGGAGGTAATAAAAACACTGAAGGAATTAAGAAAGTCTATCAATAGAAATGCAGATGACTGTAACAAGGAATTAGAAACTACAAAGATGAGCCAATCAAAATTAGCAAACTCACTTGCCGAGATGAAAACCCAGCTAAAGGCAATAAATAGCAAACTAAATAGTGCAGAAGAACGAGTAAGTGATCTGGAAGACAGATTAATAGAAATCACCCAATCAAAACAACAAATAGAAAGACAATTATTTTTTAAATGAAAGCAATATATGAGACTTAAGGGATGATATGCAGCAAGCCAATCTACACATGATAGGGATCCCAGAAGGAGAAGGAAGAGAAAAATGGATCAAAAATATATTTGAAGAAATTATGGCTGAATACTTCCCAAATCTAAAGAAGGAAACAGATACCCAGGTACAGGAAACACAGAGGGTCCCAAACAAGATGAACCCAAATACACCTACACCAAGATGTATTATAATAAAAATGGCAAAAGTTAAAGAGAGGATTCTAAAGGCAGCAAGAGAAAAGCAAAGTGTTAATCACAAGGGAACCCCCATAAATCTATTGGCTGATTTCTCTACAGAAACATTTCAGGCCAGAAGGGAGTGGCAAGATATATTCAAAGTCCTGAAAGAGAAAAACCTGCAACCTAGTATACTCTACCCAGTAAGATTATCATTTAGAATAGAAGGAGAGATAAAGAATTTTTCAGACAAGCAAAAACTAAAAGAATACAGCAATACTAAACCTATCCTAAAAGAAATATTGAAAGGTCTTCTCTAAATAGAAAAGAAGCAAGAATCTATAAGAAAGAGAAAATCACAATAGGAAAAAAAATCACTTAAAAGAAGATGTGGTAATATATACAGTGGAATACTACTCAGCCATAAAATAGAACTAAATAATGCCATTTGCATCAACATGGATGGACCTAGAGATAATCATACTAAGTGAAGTAAGATAGAGAAAGACAAATATGATACGATATCACTCATACGTGGAGTCTCATTTTTTAAAAATGATATAAATTATTTCCAAAACAGAAACAGACTCACAGATTTCGAAAACAAACTTATGATTACCAAAGGGGAAATGCTGTGTGTGGGGGGTTGTTAGTTAGGAGCTTGAGAGTAACATATACACATTACTATATATAAAATAGATAACCAACAAGGACCTAACTGTATAGCACAGGGAACTCTACTCAATATTCCATAATAACCTATATGGGGAAAGAATCTGAAAAAGAATGAATATATGTATATGTATAGCTGAATCACTATGCTGTACACCTGAAAGTAGCACAACATTGAAAAGCAACTATATGCCAATAAAATTAATTTTAAAAAAAGACAGTAAATCACTTAAATAAACCAGTGCACAGATTTTTTTTTTAATCAAAAAATTTTTTTGTGGAAATGATTATAACCATAATGAGCAGCATGAAGATGTAAAAGAGAGCATCAAAATCATAAAATGTTGGGGAGGGGCATAAGAAAATGTAGTTTTCTACATTATTGTAGAAAATGTAGTTTCTACAAGAACTTGTACCAGTTCTTCTCAAACTCTTCCAAAAGACTGAAGAGGAGGGAACACTCCCAAAGTCATTCTATGAAGCCACCATCACCCTGATACGAAAGCCAAACAAAGAAACTACAAAAAAAGAAAATTACAGGCCAATATCTTTGATGAATATAGATGCAAAAATCCTCAACAAAATGTTAGCAAACCTAATCCAACAACACTTAAAGAGGATCATACACCATGATGAACTTGGATTCATCCCAGGGTCACAAGGATGGTTCAACATACAAATCAATCAATGTGATACACCATATCAACAGAAGAAAAGACAAAAACCACATGATCATCTCAATAAATGCAGAAAAAGCATTTAATAAAATTTAACATCCATTCCTGATAAAAACTCTTACCAAAGTGGATATAGAGGGAACATATCTCAACATAATAAAAGCTATTGATGACAAACCCACAGCCAACACAATACTCAACAGTGAAAAGCTGAAAGCCTTCCCGCTGAAATCTGGAACAAGACGAGGATGCCCACTCTCATCATTTTTGTTCAACATAGTATCGGAAGTCCTAGCCACAGCAATCAGATAAGAAAAAGAAATAAAAGATATCCAAATTGGAAGGGAAGAGGTAAAATTGTCATTATATGCAGATGATACACTATTGATACTATGTATAAAATAGATAACTAATGAGAACCTACTGTATAGCACAGGGAAGTCTACTCGATGCTCTGTGGTGACCTAAATGAGAAGGAAATACAAAAAAGAGGGGATATATGTATACATATAGCTGATTCACTTTGCTGTACAGTATAAACTAACACAATATTGGAAAGAAACTATACTCCAATAAAAATAAATAAAAAATAAAACGATGATATTATATATAGGAAACCCTAAAGACTCCACACAAAAACTACCAGAACTGATAAATAAATTCAGCAAGGTAGCAGGATACAAGATTAACATACAGAAATCTGTTGCATTTCTTTACACTAACAATGAAATATCAGAAAGGGAAAATAAAAAACAATCCTTTTTAAAATCTCATCAGGGAGTTCCCTGATGGCCTAGTGGTTGGGATTCCAGGCTTTCACTGCCATGGCCCAGGTTCAATCCCTGGTCAGAGAACTGAGATCCCACAAGCCACCAAATAAATAAATAAATAAATAATAAAAATAAAATAAAATTGCATCAAAAAAATAAAATACTTAGGAATAAACTTGACCAAGGAGGTGAAAGACTTATATGCTGAGAACTATTAAACACTGATAAAGGAAACTGAAGATGATTCAAAGAAATGGAAAGATAGCCCATGCTCTTGGATTGGAAGAATTAATATTGTTAAAGTGGCCATACTACCCAAAGCAATCTACAGATTTAATGTGATCCCTATCAAGTTACCCATGACATTTTTCACAGAATTAGAACAAATAATCCTAAAATTTATATGGAACCACAAAAGACCCAGAATTGTCAAAGCAATTCTGAGCAAAAAGAACAAATCTGGAGGCATAACCCTCCCAGACTTCAGACAATAGTACAAAGCTAGAGTAATCAAAACAGCTTGGTATTGGCACAAAAGCAGATATATGGATCAATGGAACAGAACAGAGAGCCCAGAAATAAGCCCACACACCTACGGTCAATTAATCTTCAACAAAGGAGGCAAGAATATACAATAGGGAAAAGATAGTCTCTTCAGCAAGTGGTATTGGGAAAGCTGGACAGCAGCATGTAAATCAATGAAGTTAGAACACTCCCTCACACCATACACAAAAATAAACTCAAAATGGCTTAAAGACTTAAATATAAGACATGACACCATAAAACTTCTAGAAGAGAACATAGGCAAAACATTCTCTGACATAAGGAATGTTTTCTTAAGTCAGTCTCCCAAGGCAAAAGAAATAAAAGCAAAAATAAACAAATGGGACCTAATCAAACGTATAAGCTTTTGCACAGCAAGGAAACCATAAACAAAACAAAAAGACAACCTACAGACTGGGAGAATATGTTTGCTAACAATGCAACTGCCAAGGGCTTAATCTCCAAAATATACAAACAGCCCATACAGCTGAATACCAAAAAAACAAACAACCTATCAAAAAATGGGCAGAAGATTTAAATAGACATTTCTCCAAAGAGGACATACAGATGGCCAGCAGGCACATGCTCAACATCGCTAATTATTAGAGAAATGCAAATCAAAACTACAATAAGGTATCATCTCACACCAGTCAGAATTGGCCATCATCAAAAAGTCTACAAATAATAAATGCTGGAGAGGGTGTGTAAGAGGGAACCCTTCCACACTGTTGGTGGGAATGTAAATTGGTGCAGCCACTATGGAGAACATTATGGAGGTTCCTTAGAAAACTAAAAGTAGAGATACCATATGATCTAGCAATCCCACTCCTGGGCATATATCCGAAAATCTCTTATTCAAAATGATGCATGCACCCCACTGTTCATAGCAGTACCGTTTACAATAGCCAAGACATGGAAGCAACCTAAATGTCCTTCAACACATGAATGGATAAAGAAGATGTGGTAGTTTTGGAACCAAGATGCGGAGTAGAAGGACGTGCTCTCACTCCCTCTTGTGAGAACACCAGAATCACAACTAGCTGCTGGATAGTCATCGACAGGAAGACACTGGAACTCACCAAAAAAGATACCCCACATCCAAAGACAAAGGAGAAGCCACAATGAGATGGTAGGAGGGGTGCAATCACGGTAAAATCAAATCCCATAACTGCTGGGTGGGTGACTCACAGACTACAGAACATTTATACCACAGAAGTCCACCCACTGGAGTGAAGGTTCTGAGCCCCATGTCAGGCTTCCCAACCTGGGGGTCCTGCAACGGGAGGAGGAATTCCTAGAGAATCAGACAGTGAAGGCTACTGGGATTTGATTGCAGGACTTTGACAGAACTGGGGGAAACAGAGACTCCACTCTTGGAGGGCACACACAAAGTAGTGTGCACATCAGGACCCAGGGAAAGGAGCAGTGACCCCAGGGGAGACTGAACCAGACCTACCTGCTAGTGTTGGAGGGTCTCCTGCAGAGGCAGGGGGTGGCTGTGGCTCACCGTGGGGACAAGGACACTGGCAGCAGCAGTTCTGGGAAGTACTCCTTGGTGTGAGCCCTCCCAGAGTCCGCCATTAGCCCCACCAAAGAGCCCAGGTAGGCTCCAGTGTTGGGTTGCCTCAGGCCAAACAACCAACAGGGAGGTAACCCAGCCCCACCCATCAGAAGTCAAGCGGATTAAAGTTTTACTCTCGGCCCACCAGAGCAACAGTCAGCTCTACCCACCACCAGTCCCTCCCATCAGGAAACTTGCACACGCCTTGTAGATAGCCTCATCCACCAGAGGGCAGACAGCAGAAGCAAGAAGAACTACAATCCTGCAGCCTGTGGAACAAAAACCACATTCACAGAAAGATAGACAAGATGAAATGGCAGAGGGCTATGTACCAGATGAAGGAACAAGATAAAACCCCAGAAAAACAACTAAATGAAGTGAAGAGAGGCAACCTTCCAGAAAAAGCCTTCAGAATAATGACAGTAAAGATGATCCAGGACCTCAGAAAAAGAATGGAGGCAAAGATCGAGAAGATGCAAGAAATGTTTAATGTTTAACAAAGACCTAGAAGAATTAAAGAACAAACAAACAGAGATGAACAACACAATAACTGAAATGAAAAATACACTAGAAGGAATCAATAGCAGAATAACTGAGACAGAAGAACGGATAAGTGACCTGGAAGACAGAATGGTGGAATTCACTGCTGTGGAACAGAATAAAGAAAACAGAATGAAAAGAAATGAAGACAGCCTAAGAGACTTCTGGGACAACATTAAATGCAACAACATTCGCATTATAGGGGTTCCAGAAGGAGAAGAGAGAGAGAAAGGAACAGAGAAAATATTTGAAGAGATTATAGTCGAAAACTTCCCTAACATGGGAAAGGAAATAGCCACCTAAGTCCAGTAAGTGCAGAGAGTCCCATACAGGATAAACCCAAGGAGAAACATGCCAAGACACATAGTAATCAAATTGGCAAAAATCAAAGACAAAGAAAAATTATTAAAAGCAGCAAGGGAAAAACGACAAATAACATACAAGGGAACTCCCATAAGGTTAACAGCTGATTTCTCAGCAGAAACTCTACAAGCCAGAAGGGAGTGGCATGATATACTTAAAGTGATGAAAGGGAAGAACCTACAACAAAGATTACTCTACCCAGCAAGGATCTCATTCAGATTCGATGGAGAAATCAAAAGCCTTAGAGACAAGCAAAAGCTAAGAGAACTCAGCACCACCAAACCAGCTCTACAACAAATGCTAAAGGAACTTCTCTAAGTGGGAAACACAAGAGAAGAAAAGGACCTACAAAAAAAACCCAAAACTATTAAAAAATGGTAATAGGAACATACATATCGATACTTACCTTAAACGTGAATGGATTAAATGCTCCAACCAAAAGACACAGGCTCACTGAATGGATACAAAAACAAGACCCATATATATGTTGTCTACAAGAGACCCACTTCAGACCTAGGGACACATTCAGACTGAAAGTGAGGGGATGGAAAAAGATATTCCATGCAAATGGAAATCAAAAGAAAGCTGGAGTAGCAATACTCATATCACATAAAATAGACTTTAAAATAAAGAATGTTACAAGAGACAAGGAAGGACACTACATAATGATCAAGGGATCAATCCAAGAAGAAGCTATAACAATTATAAATATATATGCACCCAACATAGGAGCACCTCAATACATAAGGCAAATGCTAACAGCTATAAAAGAGGAAATCGACAGTAACACAGTAATAGTGGGGGACTTTAACACCTCACTTACACCAATGGACATATCATCCAGACAGAAAATTAATAAGGAAACACAAGCTTTAAGTGACACGATAGATCAGATAGATTTAATTAATATTTATAGGACATTCCATCTGAAAAGAGCAGATAACAATTTCTTCTCAAGTGCACACGGAACATTCTCCAGGATAGATCACAGCTCGGGTCATAGATCAAGCCTCAGTAAATTTAAGAAAACTGAAATCATATCAAGCATCTTTTCCGACCACAATGCTATGAGATTAGTAATAAATTACAGGGAAAAAACCGTAAAAAACACAAACACATGGAGGCTAAACAATACGTTACTAAATAACCAAGAGATCACTGAAGAAATCAGAGGAAATCAAAAAATACCTAGAGGCAAATGACAATGAAAACACGATCCAAAACCTATGGGATGCAGCAAAAGCAGTTCTAAGAGGGAAGTTTATAGCTATACAAGCCTACCTCAAGAAACAAGAAAAATCTCAAATAAACAATCTAAACTTACACCTGAAGGAACTAGAGAAGGAAGAACAAACAAAACCCAAAGTTAGCAGAAGGAAAGAAATCATAAAGATCAGAGCAGAAATAAATGAAATAGAAACAAAGAAAACAATAGCAAAGACAATAAAACTAAAAGCTAGTTCTTTGAGAAGATAAACAAAATTGATAAACCATTAGCTGGACTCATCAAGAAAAAGAGGGAGAGGACTCAAATCAATAAAATTAGAAATGAAAAAGGAGAAGTTACCACAAACACCGCAGAAATACAAAGCATCCTAAGAGACTACTACAAGCAACTCTATGCCAATAAAATGGACAACCTGGAGGAAATGGACAAATTCTTAGAAAGGTATAACCTTCCAAGACTGAACCAGGAAGAAATAGAAAATATGAACAGACCAATCACAAGTAATGAAATTGAAACTGTGATTAAAAATCTTCCAACAAACAAAAGTCCAGGACCAGATGGCTTCACAGGTGAATTCTATCAAACATTTAGAAAAGAGCTAACACCCATCCTTCTCAAACTCTTCCAAAAAATTGCGGAGGAAGGAACACTCCCAAACTCATTCTACGAGGCCACCATCACCCTGATACCAAAACCAGACAAAGGTACTACAAAAAAAGAAAATTACAGACCAATATCACTGATGAAAATAGATGCAAAAATACTCAACAAAATACTAGCAAACAGAATCCAACAACACATTAAAAGGATCATACACCATGATCAAGTGGGATTTATCCCAAGGATGCAAGGATTCTTCAATATATGCAAATCAATCAATGTGATACACCATATTAACAAATTGAAGAATAAAAACAATATGATCATCTCAATAGATGCAGGAAAAGCTTTTGACAAAATTCAACACCCATTTATGATAAAAACTCTCCAAAAAGTGGGCATAGAGGGAACCTACCTCAACGTAATAAAGGCCATATACGACAAACCCACAGCAAACATCATTCTCAATGGTGAAAAACTGAAAGCATTTCCTCTAAGATCAGGAACAAGACAAGGATGTCCACTCTCACCACTCGTATTCAAGTTTTAGAAGTCCTAGCCATGGCAATCAGAGAAGAAAAAGAAATAAAAGGAATACAAATTGGAAAAGAAGAAGTAAAACTGTCACTGTTTGCAGATGACATGATACTATACATAGAGAATCCTAAAGATGCCACCAGAAAACTACTAGAGCTAATCAGTGAATTTGGTAAAGTTGCAGGATACAAAATTAATGCACAGAAATCTCTTGCATTCCTATACACTAATGATGAAAAATCTGAAAGAGAAATTAAGGAAACACTCTCATTTACCACTGCAA
Organism: Balaenoptera physalus; assembly: GCF_965194825.1. Lineage (NCBI taxonomy): Eukaryota > Metazoa > Chordata > Mammalia > Artiodactyla > Balaenopteridae > Balaenoptera > Balaenoptera physalus. The sequence goes on along the minus strand of NC_138886.1, from coordinate 81,677,955 downwards.
CAAAACGAATAAAATACCTAGGAATAAACCTACCTAGGGAGACAAAAGACCTGTATGCAGAAAATTATAAGACACTGATGAAAGAAATTAAAGATGATACCAACAGATGGAGAGATATACCGTGTTCTTGGATTGGAAGAATCAATATTGTGAAAATGACTATACTACCCAAAGCAATCTACAGATTCAAATGCAATCCCTATCAAATTACCAATGGCATTTTTTACGGAACTAAAACAAAAAATCTTACAATTTGTATGGAGACACAAAAGACCCCGAATAGCCAAAGCAGTCCTGACAGAAAAAAACAGAGCTGGAGGAATCAGACTCCCTGACTTCAGACTATACTATAAAGCTACAGTAATCAAGACAATATGGTACTGGCACAAAAACAGAAACATAGATCAATGGAACAAGATAGAAAGCCCAGAAATGAACCCACGCACCTATGGTCAACTAATCTATGACAAAGGAGGCAAGGATATACAATGGAGAAAAGACAGCCTCTTCAATACGTGGTGCTGGGAAAACTGGACAGCTACATGTAAAAGAATGAAATTAGAACACTCCCTAACACCATACACAAAAATAAACTCAAAATGGATTAGAGACCTAAATGTAAGACCAGACACTATAAAACTCTTAGAGGAAAACATAGGAAAAACCCTCTTTGACATAAATCACAGCAAGATCTTTTTTGATCCACCTCCCAGAGTAATGGAAATAAAAACAAAAATAAACAAATGGGACCTAATGAAACTTCAAAGCTTTTGCACAGCAAAGGAAACCATAAACAAGACGAAAAGACAACCCTCAGAATGGGAGAAAGTATTTGCAAACGAATCAACGGACAAAGGATTAATCTCCAAAATATATAAACAGCTCATGCAGCTCAATATTAAAAAAACAAACCCAATCCAAAAATGGGCAGAAGACCTAAATAGACATTTCTCCAAAGAAGAAACACAGATGGCCAAGAAGCACATGAAAAGCTGCTCAACATCACTAATTATTAGAGAAATGCAAATCAAAACTACAATGAGGTATCACCTCACACCAGTTAGAATGGGCATCATCAGAAAATCTACAAACAACAAATGCTGGAGAGGGTGTGGAGAAAAGGGAACCCTCTTGCACCGTTGGTGGGAATGTAAATTGATACAGCCACTATGGAGAACAGTATGGAGGTTCCTTAAAAAACTAAAAATAGAATTCCCATATGATCCAGCAATCCCACTACTGGGCATATACCCAGAGAAAACCATAATGCAAAAAGACACATGCACCCCAATGTTCATTGCAGCACTATTTACAGTAGCCAGGACATGGAAGCAACCTAAATGCCCATCGACAGACAAATGGATAAAGAAGATGTGGTACATATATACAATGGAATATTACTCAGCCATAAAAAGGAACGAAATTGGGTCATTTGTTGAGATGTGGATGGATCTAGAGACTGTCATACAGAGTGAAGTAAGTCAGAAAGAGAAAAACAAATATCGTATATTAACACATATATGTGGAATCTAGAAAAATGGTACAGATGAACCAGTTTGAAGGGCAGAAATTGAGACACAGATGTAGAGAACAAACATATGGACACCAAGCGGGGAAAGCTGTGGGGGGTGGGGGTGGTGGTGTGATGAATTGGGTGATTGTGATTGACATGTATACACTGATGTGTATAAAATTGATGACTAATAAGAGCCTGTTGTATAAAAAAATAAATAAAATAAAATTCAAAAATTCAAAAACAAGAAAAGAAGATGTGGTATACACACACACACACACACACACACACACACACACAAAATGGAATATTACTCAGCCATTAAAAAAGAGTGAAATAATGCCATTTGCAGCAACATGGTTGCACCTAGACATTATCATACGAAGTATGTCAGACAGAGAATGACAAATACCATATGATATCACTTATATCAGCAGCCCCCAGCCCTTTTGGCACCAGGGACCGGTTTTGTGGCAGACAGTGTTTCCACAGCCCAGGGGTGGGGGTGGGGGGGAGGGTTCAGGTGGTAATGCGAGCGATGGGGAGTGATGGGGCATGACAGGTGAAGCTTCGCTCACTCACCTGCCACTCACCTCCTTCTGTGCGGCCTGGTTCCTAACAGGCTGGGGGTTGGGGACCCCTGACTTATATGTGAAATCTAAAAAAAAAATGATACAAATGAACTTATTTACAAAACAGAAACAGACTCACAGACATAGAAAATAAACTTGTGGTTACCAAAGGGGAAAAGGGAGGCAGGAATAAACTAGGAGTTTGGGATTAGCAGATACAAACTACTATATATAAAATAGACAACAAGGTCCTACTGTATAGCACAGGGAACTACATTCAATATCTTGTAATAAACTATAATAGAAAAGAATCTGAAAATATATATATGTAAAATTGAATCACTTTGCTGTATACCAGAAACTACAACACACTGTAAATCAACTATACTTCAATTAAAAAAAATATTTGCAATGCATATGCAAAGAGCTAATTTTCATAATATTAAAAAGTAGTTGTAAATCAATAAGTAAAGATCAATAATCTATTGGCAAAAATAGGAACAGATAATTAACAAAAAAGGAAATAAACATACAAAAAGGTGCCTAGCCTACCTTAAAATAAATTTGTAAATATACAAGATACATTTATCACTTCTCAGGTTGGCAAGGATAAAAAATGTGACATGTATGGGAAGAGAGGCACCCTTAGGCAGTTTTGGTGAGGGTACAAATCCATACAACTGGTGGGGCAATTAGGCAATATCAACATTTAAAATACTCAAACCTCTTTATCCATCAGTTCAAGTCTTAGGAATTTCTCCTACATATATATTCATACTTGTGTACAATGACATATATATAAGGTTTGTGTCAGCATTATTATTCAGAGCAAAAAAACTGTAATTAACTAAATTTACATATAACTAAATAACTGAATGTGACATTGAAGATAAATTGTGTTGCAGCTCTATCAAAGAAGACTGTACAGCCATCAAAGAAAATTATATACACAAGATATATTCATATTATTAAATAAAACAGGATAAGAAGTGTCTGTAATATGTTTCCATTTGTGAAGAAAAATATATCACTTTATTTATGCCTCCTATGCCAAATCAATTCTGAAAGATACACAGGGAAGGAAAAGGGCAGACAAGGGTAAGAAAGAGACATACTACATACCTTCTTCTGCCTTCGGAATTTTGTACCATGCATATGTGTGCCTACTTTAAAAAAAACAATTACTTTTAGTTATTGAAATAAAATAAATGCCTCCGTCAAAAGACCTCAACCCTGCTCATCCAACCTTTCCCCTCAATCCAATCCAGTCCACCCACCTGCACCTCTGCTAGAGGTAGATTGCATTTCTTACTGCCAAATGAACTCCATGGCCCATGCATCTGCTGGTAAGTTTCTCTCCTACACACACTCCTTTCACCCACAGCCTGCACTTAAATGTTCAACTCCAATGTCACTCTACCCAGTAGCCTTCTCTGACCATCCATCGATGCTTTTTCCCCTCAAGAATGGGATGTTTGTGACCTGGGCCTCACAACTGAATAAATGATTCCATTTGTTCTACATTGCTGGCTCTTACTTTGTGTGGATTAGTCTTCTTTTGGAAACCAGATAGTGAAGTGTCTTGAAAGTAGGAAGGCAACATGACTAAAATATCTTTGTACCCTTGACACTGCCCAGCTTAGGACTGAGCACAGATTGATGGCTCACCATGCCAGATGGGTGGAGGACTGGATGCTGGAGGAAGGACCAAGTAGTAACTTCAGAGATGTTGAGGCCAAGAATTTTTTGGCTGGGAGACCACTTTTACCAGGGAAAGACTCTCAAGGAAATTCAGAAATTTTGAGATATTTGAGTCATATCACGATAGCCACAGACAGCCAAGCAGGTAACATAATGTCTAAATCAGTAGTCAAGGTGTAGGAGTGATGTATCCTGGGGCTGGTTGGAAAACACCTGTCATTCCTAAAAGTTAGCAAAATCCAGGTTAAAAAAAAAACAAACTCCTCAGGTAAACAGCATATATCCAGAGTAGATACATGTGATCCTTAGATGGAAGTGGCCACTCATCTCTGTAGGAAGTCATCTTCCTGAGAAAGCGGAAGGCTGTCACATGGGTAGAGGTGCTTTGGAACACAAAACTTTGGATAGTCCTCCAGAAGTGAACCAGATTCATGTGCCTCCATTGAAGGCAGTGTTTACATTCTCTTCCCACCACACAGAATAGAGGCTTCCCTTCCGCCACATATTTAAATTTAAAGATGTTGCCACCTTGGCCTTTCCCTGCCACATCAGCTATGGTCCCCTTCATGCACCTCTGGTTTCCCATCACCCACTGCCTGTAACATCAAAGTTCTCCGTTCCCAAGCCATACCAGACTCTGCCGTCCCTAAACTCATGTGTGCTTCGCACATATATTTCCAGTACAGGTGGAGGAGTTTATAGAGGTTCCTCTGTCCCAGCCACTCTTCCTCAATTTTCAGGGAATGGGTGACCAGACAACTGTTGCGAAGGAAGAGCCGAGCTGTCAGGCTGGTGGAGGGTGTAGAGAATGAAGACAAAGTGGGAGCATAGACACTGCCTGTGAGCGGCACCTTCAGTCCTTACAGACAACCAGACACCCTCATCTACAGAGTGAATCACCAGTGAGTTTCACTAGACAGGTAAAGGTCTTTGACACCACACCTGACTTGTGAAACAGGAGGGCTTTGTGATGCAGTCTGGTGGCCTGGTTCTGTCATCTGTGAGGCGGAGGCCACAAGGCATAGCATTGGGAGTCATTAGGCACCAGGACCCTGAATACCTACATATAGGGATGGTTGGTCTCCTCATGCTAATGAGGTTTAGACCATGCTGAGCCTGACTTCTGTTCTGTGGGATTAGGGGTATCCCTTATATACCTATGGCTCCATCTTCAGAATTATCCTAATTATCTGGCAAATGAAAAAGAGTTACCATGGATTAACACTGGAACCTAAAAGGAGCTGCTGCCGGGTAGGGAAACACTATGACCATGGCTGAACTAATCAAGCCTAAGATAAGATACATTCAATTACTCTTTATAGTAATTCTCTTTGTCAGAGCCTAGAAATAATTCTTTGCCAGGCCATCCCTGCAGTGTATTCTAATTGAAAAATCAAGAATCTATCTATCTGACTTGGGTTGAGTCCTAGATAAAATGGAATCTACCTCACTGGATCTCTTCTGACTTCCCAAAATGGGGGATTTTTCTGATTGGTGGACTTAGTAAGCCAAAGTCCTTGGCTGAGAACCACTAACCATTTAATCATTTCCATTATTCCTCTTGTATCACACTAAACCCCCTGAAAATATTGTCCTGGGAAAGGGGACGGGAGGTATGGAATGTGGAGAGCCCTGAAGTAAGCACACAATAAATAGAAAAATGAACTATTCAGGTGAAAGGGTGGAGTACAGGAAGGCAATATAGGAGAGTGTATAGCATACAGACAGATATATAAAAAGGGTCTGGGAAATGTATATTTCCTTTGTTTCACTTTAGACATGAAAAAGAAAATCGTGTCCCAGCTTCACACTCTCTTTGATCTTTAAGCGTCACCGAAAAGTCAGACAAAGGGCTGGAGATGCAGCATCAAGAGGTAAAGTCCCAGTCTCTGCTCTGACTCCCCTCCACTGTGGGTGAGAGTCCCATGGACCCTGTCCCTCGATGACCCCTGGTGCCAGGAGCCAGGTGCTCTAACCACTGAAGGCTTCAGTTCTCCAAGCTGACAAAATCTGCCAGAAAACTGTTTTGGGTGGGAAATCAGAGTCTGGGAATGTTCCAAAATTCTCTACCTTACCCCTGGGAATGAAGAGTGAGGAAGCAGGGAAGAAGTCCTTAATTGTGTCATTTACTAGTTTTATGTTTACTAGTTTCCACCTCCCTGTGGAAGTCACTTCATCTTTCAGTCTTGTTACCATGAAATGGGCATCTGATGATCCTGCCTCACTCACAGTGTAGTTGTGAAGATCAAATGAGAGCAGGTCCAGGAAAGCACATCATACCTGGTTAAGCGGTACACAGACATGCCTTACAGCACTAACTGTTGGAGTTTGCGGTCTCCTCTCATTCAAAGGCCTTCAGCTTCCTACAGGATGTCCCTGGATCCACTCCTGCTCCATGTAACACTGTCTCCTGGTTTCTCAGCTAGGAGACTTTCCCGGGAAGAAGAAGCTGAGAAGCCGTGGGAGCTGCTCTCTGTCATGAGAAGGTGACCTCTCGCTCTTTGCAGTCTCCCAACTCCCAGCCTGGCCTGTGATCATTTCTCTGCTTGGCCTGGGGCAGGGCTGGGGAGAAGGATAGTGGCTGAGAGGGAGCCAGACAGTGGAGCCTGGAGCACTGGTTGAGAGCGTTGCCAGGGCAGAGGGGGATCAGATATTTCAGGAGAGAGGAGTTTCCTAGTTCTGCTCTGTGCTAGGCTCACAGTGGCCCTGGAATTCAGAAGTTCACTAGCACATAGTTCAGAAAAGACTCTACATGGGTTTGCACTCAGCCACAAGACAAGTTTTACAGTCAGGAGGATGGATAATTAAGTGAATAATTGTCATCATTTTCATATTCTCTTTACAGCTACACCCTTTCAAGGGCAGCCCCCTGGACCCTGCTGACATTACCTCCTCTGGTTCTGTCTTCAGGGGGGCCAGTTCCTGGGACAGCCCTCAGACAGGAGCTTGTCATATATTATACCCTTCTTCTCTAGATCTCTAGAGAATGGGGATGGACTCTCAAGAGATGTTGTGTACACCCTTTAATCCCCAGAACACAGAATTCCCAAAAGGATCTCCTTTTCTACAGTTTGGAAATACTGAATACCAGGCTGCGGCCTAAGCCCCAAAAGAGAATGACTCCAGGTTCTACCTGGTGATGTTCCTGGTGCTGCCCCATCAGCTAACCATTGGCTCCCCCATCTACCTGGTTCCTTCTCCTAGTTCAGCTTCTCAACACAGGTCAGCAGGGAACTCACCCCCCTCCCAGTCTCTCAAGGCCCTGGGCTCCCAGCTGCTGTCTGAGACCTCGCCCAATAAGCCCCAGGCCCTCAGCCCAGCCCACCATAACTTGCCAAATGGCATTTCCCTAGGAAAAAAAAAAAAAAAAAAGTACATGAGTAAACACCCAGCGGATGCAGGCCTCAGGGTTTACAGGACCAGGGGAGGGCAGGCACAATCTCCAGGCCACACACTTGCAAAGACGCAGATGTCACTCCATCAATAACAACCAGTGGCCATGTTTCCCTCCCAGCCAGGGCTGGCTTCCTCAGGAGGGGAGCGTGCGGCAGCTCCTGTGTGCAGATTCCTGCTGCCAAACCTGCGATGCCATGGCTCTGGAGATTCAGCAGGTGTGGTGGGTGAGAACACCCTGATCTCCCCCACTTCAAGGAGGCCGTCGCAGGGCTCCTCTTACCTAGAGATTTTGTCCACGTCTAAAGTGTCTTCTGAGCAGAGTCTGGAGCATCGTTCCCCACACTCCAAAGACCTTTCACTTCCATCTGCAACCCTCACAGTGTCAGCGAAATCCTTAACCCAGTCATCTGCCCAGTCAACTGGTGCAGCCAGCATCCGTGATTACTGGGCTGAACACCTCAAGCTAAGGCAGGGATTTCAAGTACCAGAGGTGCCCAGGGGCCCAGAGACTATGTTTTCTTCAAGGTTTGAGGAACCTAAGGTTTCAGTGACTGCAGGAGATGATGCAGAGCAACCCCAACCTAGTCTATGGGAACCAAGGCCAGCAGCCCTTGAATTCTCAGGTCTCTCTGCTGACCCTGAACCGAGAAATCACAACCCTGACACATGCTACGGCCTTACATATGGTCACTGTCCTCCCTGCCCACCTGTTGTTCCTCAGCACTGAAGTCCAGAGCCTTCTTGAGGTACATGTAAAAGGACTGATGCAATTCCAGAGGTGGGGGCTCCCCAGATGTGTGGAAGAGTCCCTGAGGCAGCTTATACCAGATCCGTCATTATTTTACCACCCTGTACGTAACCAACCAGTTTCTTTCGTCCAGAATGATACTTCTCAGTTCTCTATTGAGAAATTTGGGACCGTTTCATACCAGAACTGGGGTTCATGTATGGCCGGCCAGCCCAGCCAGGCCTTCTGGGTTTCTAAATGGTCCATTATGGACCCAGAACAAAGACACTACTACCAGCATCTCCCAGACAATATGGCTCTAGCCTTGCCCTCTCCAGCCCTTAAAGAATTAAGTGGCCTTTATCTAATGCCTGGGCAACAGGCTAACGACTCACTGCACATAGTGGGCCATGTGCAGCCGAAATACAGCCAGCTATCCTGTGGCCTCCCTTCTCTGCACAGTGAGTCCCGGGTTGACACTTTCTTGGGTTCTCAAGGCCTCTCCATGAACGGGAACATGTCCAAGCCCCCCTTGAAGGATCCTTTTCTCTTCAAGGAGCTCTCCTTCCTCCCTCTGATGCCTAAAACTGCACCCCAGTCAGCTCCACCCTCTTCTCCCTCTTCCCCAAATTGGATTGCTCCACCTGAGCACCAACAAGCTCAGATCAATATCCCGTTTCTGACCCTGGATGAGTGTGAAGCCTTGGAGTGGCACCTGCTGCAGAGGCAGCTCCAGCTTCAGTGGGGCTTGCCAGATGTTTTCCAGAGAAATCAGCACACCCAGAGCCCCGTGCAGTATAAGCCCTGTGACAAAGCCCAGTCTGCTGAGACTGTGAAAACTTCCTGGCCAGGGCAGCCCATCTCAGTCCTCACAAGGTAACTACTCTTCTTCCCAGAGCATGCCAGGAGGCTGCTGGAATTCCACCTCCAGAGACAGTTGATTCACCATCGCTGGGGCCTGCCCCAGAAGATCCAGCAGTCCATCCATTTGCTCCTGTCCCCTGCTGACAAGCAGACTCTCTCCTGAAGCAGCACAGCCCTAGACAATGTGAACGTCCCCCAACCTACAGCTCTAGAGGGCACTGGCGTTGGCAACCCACTCCCAGCCGTCAAGGACCCAGTGTCAGTCCCTATGCCGCACTTGTTTGACCAGGCCAAGGCAATATTGCAGAGTCACATCGACTCCAAGTGTGGGCAGATTCACCAGGGCAAGGTTCCCGTCTGCATATGTGGTTCCTGGGAGTGCAGAATTCCTGGGGGCCTGGAAGTGGCTCCCTTTACCTGCACCCCAGAAAGCAAGCCCCTAGAACTACAGGCAGCAAATGATCCAGACAAACAACAGAAAATTACACCCTGGATGCCAACGGCCCTTGACCAGCAGCAGCAAGCCTCATCAGATGCTATCACTGAACATCCTAAGCTGCCCCAAGCCCTGTCCGAGGGAGCCATTGAAAAACTGGAGACAACTTTATGGCACAAGTATCTGGCCTTCTTGTCAGGGATGCCTGCTCTTTATTACGTGGCTCTCTCCAGGGCCATGGCCCCAGCAATAACTTCCCAAGCTATGAAAACAGAGATGGTGCCTGGCCTGTCGAATTTCCAGTAGAACCTCTGACTCAGATGACCTTACCTGAAAAGCAGGGTCTAAGTTCTGGGCCAGGCTTTCAAGATGCCAACGAGACTTGTGCAGACATTGCAGGTGAATTCCAGGCTGAAGTGCAGATGGAAGGAATAATCAAGATGGTGCCTCTAGAAAGCCAGACAGAGCCTGCGAAGCCCTACTCACTCGGGAAACCCATCTTGGCCAAACTAAATTTCCATCTGAGAAAGAAGATCCTAGAGATACAATTGGGAATTCCCCTAAAGGCAAGGGAGTCCAGGGAACAAACTATAGCAATGCCAGAGAACATATGGACACAGGAGTCTCTTGGGAGTCTAAACAACCACGGAAAAACACTGCTCCAGGGACTCCCCATCCCACCAGATATGCCACGTGCCCTGGATCCAGAATGGCTCCACCTCAAACAACAGCTGGCCACTGAGTTAAAGGCAGTGCATCAGAAACAGAAGCAACCCAGTTCCAGGGCAGTACCCCATGATTCTGTCCACTGGGCCTCCAAGATCTCACAACCCAGTGGGGACATGACAGAGACCCAGGTGCTTTGTGTTCAGCTGGAGGCCAGTGTGAACAACCCCAGCCTAGAGGAGCCCCAAAGCCCTGACAAGAGCAAGGACTCAGCCCAAGACCCCACACTGGCAGAAAAGCGAGAGGAGCCAGGCAAACCCAAAATGGCAGGGGACCACGGAGAAGGGGGTGCCGGGTTTGCAGTCTCCTCCACAAGAGAAAAAAGCCACCCTGCTGAAGCCCAGAGGCCAGAAGGGATGCTTCTGAACAGGACACCCTGCAGCCCCTGGCGACGGAGACGTCGCTGTCACCCTCATGCTCCCTGTGAGCACAGTCCCCAGCATCGCCCTCGACTTAGACTCCCAGAGCTACCTCCTGGAGTCCCTGGGGGGAAAGACTCTGAGAAGAATGACCTGCAAGACAGCCAAGCCAAGCTCAATGTCATCCTCAAACCAGCAAGGGTTCCTGAGAATGTCCAGCCTGTGGTGCCCCAGGCGTCATAGGGCCAGCCTTTCCTGGGCCAACTCATTCCAGGTAAGCCATTGCAGGGCCAAACTTTACAAGGTCAGGTTTTGTAGGGGCAGATGATGCCAGGCTATACTCACAAGAGGCCCAGCCTTCCAGAATCTGGCTTGAGAAATAAGATAAAATCTTTTCTACACTGTATTAACCCCAAAACAAAAGGCAAAGGGCATGAGGAATCCATGTCCTCCACATGTGAGAAAGTGGCTAACACAAGAAAAGAAAATGTAGCAAAGAGCCTGGCTCCAGCCAAAAGTCCCAAGGGGCGAACTAAGACAGAGAAGACAAGAGGGGACCCAAAGGCCCAATTTCTGCCTACTGAGAAGCAGGTGGGCCTGGCCTTCTTGGATGGTCCCCATTCCCCAGACAGTAAGCTCTGGCACCGCTCCCACTCCCAGCAACTCCACTCTGCCTCAGTCCTGGACATCCCCTGCCGCTGCCCTCAGTACAGTCCTCGAGTGGCTTGTGCCATCCAACCAGGGAACCCACCTTCACTCTCACCTCTCACCTCGGAGGGAAACACTGGTCTGCTCAAGAAGACCCAGCACATTCAAAAGACTCTGTAGTCTCCTCAACGTCTGCATCCCTTGAAGAGGACTGCTACTGTCATTTTCATTAATGTACAGGTGGGCAGAGTGCCACCCACAATATATTCTATATCTCTAAGCAGAGAGGTGTCTGTCTGCTCCTTCTCTCTACTGTGGTGTGTTCAGGGAAGGCATAAGGGAGGTAAATGTCCTTCTTATCTAGGGAAGGAGTTTTAACTCACACTTAAGCTGGGTAGCACTCCACACAACAACCCCCCCCTCACTGGACTGTGGAAAGGAACTGGAGCAGAGAAGGAAGGCCCCTGTCTAAGGTACACTGAAGGTAAAGGTCAGGCTTGACTTCTATTGTGGCGTCCTTGGGTCCAGAGGAGCAATGTGGACATGAGGATAGTACTGTCAAGAAGGAGTGGCCAGGAATCCCACAGGCAAAATTCACTGATGACTTCTATATATGCCCACAGTCTGGAGGGGAGTGCCAGTTTTCCAACCTTGAGGAGGTGCTCTGTGTATACCAACAGCATATAGCTAATATGACTAACGTCAAAAGCAAATGGTAGAATCTCCCCTTTCTGCTCCCTGTTGGTTATTGGTTAGATCTTTCTGGAGAACTCACCTAGGAGGCTGCTGTAGCTCTCTTGCCTATATCCCACTTCCACTGCCTAACAGCTGCATGGAATGAATGACACCTGGAATGAAGATCACAGTAGGACATGGAGAGGGGCTTGTCCCCCACCCCCAAGGGTAGGCAGGGACAGAAGCAGAGAGGAAGACCATGTAGATGGGGGTCTGAGTCCCTGAGATAGAAGCTGACATGTTCCTGGGACTTCCCTGGTGGTCCAGTGGGTAAGACTCCGCACTTCCAATGCAGGGGGCCCAGGTTCAATCCCTGGTCGGGGAAGTAGATCCCGCATGCTGCAAGTAAGAGTCTGCATGCTGCAACTAAGAAGTCCGCATGCCACAACTAAGAAACCCGCATGCTGCCACGAAGATCCCGTGTGCCGCGACTAAGATCCAGCACAGCCAAAATAAATAAATAAATTTTTTTTAAAAAGAAGCTGACATGTTCCTGAAGAAGGCATGATAAGAGAAAAGGCTGGTTTGCTATGTACTCAAAAGAAGTTTAGCCAGGAAGCCAACCCCATACCCAAGTGCTTTTAGAGGATGGAGAGGAATAAACTGAGTTTTAGTCTGTTGTCCATCGTGTGATGAAAAGCAGTGAGTTGAGCCTTATTGTCCAAAGGCAATGCAAATTAATTCAAAATTTCTGAACACTCACCCTCCACCCAACAAATCTGTTTCCCAATGTCAGGAATTGTTGTAACTATAAATCCATGTTTTTGCTCAGCCCAAACATGAAGTCAGTCACTGTGTTCTAATCTCGATATATCTCAATTTTGCCCCCTTTTTCCTGTGTTTACTGCCTCTGCTTGTTAGGTTTCTCATCCATAGGTATCTCATTCTTGCCTGAGTAATACAATAGTGTGTTATATCCCCAGGGCTTAGGATAGCAGCTGGTGCATAATAATACCTTAATAGTACTTGAATCCAAAGTCGGGGCTGGGGAGGCAGACAAATCATTACATTCGTATGATGAGTGCTATGGAATAGGGAATACTGCCACAGGATTACTGGGGTACTCAGCTGATGAGGACCCCAGAAGGGTCACAATAAAAAGAACCTTGATTATGCTGTACACCTTAAACTTATACAGTGCCGAATGTCAATTATATCTCAAAACTGGAAGAAAGGGGAATTCCCTGGCGGTCCAGTGGTTAGAACTCCGCACTTGCACTGCAGAGGGCCCAGGTTCAATCCTTGGTCAGGGAACTAAGATCCCACAAGCCGCTCGGCGTGGCCAAAAAAAACTGGAAGAAAAAAACTTAAAAAAAAAACAAACCTTGAGAAGTGTCTTATATTCAATTAAAATATTTGCTTACTTACTATATGCAAGGTACTATAGTAAACACAACAAAGACACAGGACTTACACCAGAGTTCATGATTTGATGTGATAGACAGTCTCACCTGCCCAAATTGTCTAATCAACATAAATACTTGAATGTCCAAAATTCACCTCTATAGAACAGTGAACTCCTGATTCCCTGCTTCCAACCATCATCTAATTACACATACATGCTCCAGTCACAGTATTCACAACATCGTTAACAGCAACTCCATCTTTCCAGTTGTTCTGAACAAAAACATTGGTGTCATCCTTCACATTTTTTTCCTAACCATCCACATCCAATCCATCCTGTTGTCTCTCCCTTATGAAATGAATTCAGAACACGACCACTTCTCACTCTCTCTGCTGCTATGATTACTGCAGTAGTATCATGACTAATCTCCCAGCTTCTGCCTGAGACCATACTTCCAACAGTCTTTTCTCAACAAGGAAGCTTGATGGTCCTCAGGGAAGGTCCTGGCTGTAGATGATTAGATAGAAAGATAGATTACATAATGATGATGATGATGATGATGATGAAGAAATGGAGGAAGGGGTGAGGGAGGGGAGGGGAAAAATGAGGGGGAGGGGAGGGGGAGGAGAAGAATTAGGAGAATAAGAATAAGATAGATAGATAGATAGATAGATAGATAGATAGATAGATAGATAGATAGATAAATGGAGATGTAAAACCATGAGACTGGATAAGATCACCAAGGCAATGACTGCAAATGAAGAACAGATCTAGGACCAGGCTTTGGGACACCCCAACATTAAGAAATTGGAGAAAAAAGTGGGAGTCAATAAGCAGAGACTGAGAAATAGTAGCCAGTGAGGTAGGAGGAAAACCAGGAGAGTGTGGCATACTGGAAGCCAAGAGAGGAAGGTGTTTCAAGAAGAAAGTGATCAACTGCGTGAGAAGTTGCCAATCCGCCAAGTAAGATGAGGACTCAGAGTTGATCATTAGATTTAACAACACAGAGATCATTCATAGCCTTGAGAAGAATAGACTAAGGTCAGAGATGGAGGTAAAGGCATAACTGGAGTGGATCCAAGACAGAGAGGAAGAGCAACTGGTGATAGCAAGTGTAATCAACTGCTTTAGGGAGTTTTGTTCACAGAGGTGCAGAAAAATGAGGAGATAGCATCAAGAGGGCTTTTTAAAGGTAGGAGATATAGCATGTTGGATGTTGATGGAAAAGATCCAGTCAAGAGGAATAAACGGATGATGCAGGAGAGAAAGGGGGAACTGCTAGAGCAATGTAATGGTGCAGAAGTAACAGAATAGGAGTGAGTCCCCAGGTTCAGGGGTTGGCCTTGGCTAAAATCGCAGACTCTTTGCTGGTGCTAAGTACAGAGAAGGTGACAGTAATGAGGAGGGACTTTGTGTATAGTGAAAAAAAAGGTTTCCTTACAATTAAGAGAACAGGGCAAATACCTAAAGGGGCGAATGAGGAACTGGGAAGGATCGTGGCAGGGGGGAGGGGCTGATACAGAGAGCCAAAGCCAGAGATGAAGAGGAATGCTGGAAGTTACCATGGCAAGAGGTTTTTTTAGGGCCTAAGAAGTCAGTAGCAGCATGTGAGCCCAGGTGGGAAAAAAAAAAAATAGTTGAAGTTGGTGATCACTTGTGTGAAGAAGGTGTTCTTGGAATATAGGGGGAGAGATGTCAGGAAAAGCTCTAGATGCACAGAGCATGAAGAGGATGGGGCTTGAGACTGAGAAAGAGGGCAGATGTAGCATCCTAGTGTCCATCCAGAGACTGGGGATGTCTGAGGGTAGGAGGAGAGAACTGGGAAGCAGAAAGACAAAGAGGCTGCCCTGAGTGGATGGAAGGGACCTCTGTTTTGGACACCTCATTTCTCTCAGAAGGTGGCACGTCTGCATTTCCACCTTCTGACCTACCACAGAGGAGCCAAAAGCTGCAGTAAGGGCAGGAAGTGCCGTAGCTTCCTCATGGTGTGGGATGGGGGACTGTAGGATGCCCCCGCCTCACTGATCCCTCAGGAGATCCAGGATGCCTCAACATACCATCAAACCAGGAGGCGGGGGCAGGACTCTTCCTCTGATAGGACCCAGCACTTAGCACAATGCGTCCTGCTAGCAGGGTGCAGAAAAGTCAGGATGGGAAGAAGCATGACGGTGTCGCTCCTCTGAAGGGTGATTCTGTGCCTAACAGATGGGAGTTCAGGCCCTGCGGTGGGTCCCCAAGGTGAGGAGGCACGAGGCCCAGGCCTGCTGAGCCACACCCTCCAGTGTTTTCCTAAAGCATCCCCAAAGATCATAGGAGGTCTTGTGGCAGGCACATCCTCCATGCCTGCTGTAAGCTGGGCAGAGAGCCACAGAGCAAGGAGAGGAGAGGGAGGCCCGGAATGAAGGGAATTGACTCAGAAGGGTCACAGCAGCATCACGTGGGAAGCTGAGGTTAATGTGCACACATCCTGGCTTAGGTGGGGCGGGTCCTTCCCGTGTATCCTACCTGCCACGTGCCAGCATTGGCTTATGCTGATGACCAAGTTTTGCAACAAAGGGTTAGGGGCAGAGACATGAGCTGGAACCAAGACCTTCAGGATTCTCAGTTCTCAGCAGAATCAAGAGCTGAGAGAAGACAGGGTCAGAGCCTATGATTCATGCAGGATGTTGTAGAGGGATGAAGCCTTGCTCATCCCATCCTATAACCCTAGCACAAGCCCCACCTTCCAGCTCCCCCTCGGCTCAAGAAGTAAAATCAGAATGAAAACTCTCACGGCAGGGCACAGAATCAAGTATTCACTACTCCAGAATTGCTGGTAGATGCTAGGGATACAGCAATGCTTGCTTGGGAACTTTGGAGTTCGCCTCTGCCCTGTGAGATACCATACTGGCGTGGCGAATGGCTCTGACCTTCTGGAGCCCTTCTTTGGTCTCTGCAGAGAGCATTTCAGAATTCTACAGAAAGCATTTCAGGCAACTGAGTACCTGCAGTGCGAGAGAATGGCTTCTCCACAAAATCACTTCTCTTGTTGACCACTAAGTCCCAGCAAATAGGGACCGTGGCTGCTTTGTTTTTGTACCTCCTCACTGCAGCCCAGGCAGGGAGGGCAACAAACACGGGATGGGCACAGGAATAAACCCCAAGGAGAAGCTGCTCCCTGCACCTGTGAGAGGGGACTGAGCCTCTGCTCTTCACCATTCATCCAAAGCCCGCTGCTCCAGCTGCCCCACGGCACAGGCCTGGGATCTCACACAATGAAGGACAAGAATGGCTCCTGTGCCTATGGCAGGGGCAGGAAATAAGGGAGAACAGCCTTGAGTGCGGGTGGGGATGTGAGGAACGAGCACAAGGCAGGCATGTGAGGTGCTGGGGGACGCAGAGGACCAGATGCCTAACGGGGCTTCTAGAGGACTGTCCATTCCCATGCGCAGAGACAGTGAGGCCAGGACCCTGAATACTTGATCTGGACGAGAGCATGGGGAGGAAAGAGGGGGCCTGAAGGAGATCTCTGTTTCCAGAAGGAGGGGTGCATGCTGCCAACTGCCCCCCCTTTCCCGCCTTGTCCCCCTCCTCCACTGTAACTTCTCTGGGTCCACAGCCAGGCAAAGAGCATATTGGGGGCTTTCCAGAGTGTATCATTCCCAAGGTCAAGCCCCACACAGAGGCCTCAGGGGCAGGGCCCTGGGCAGGCAGCCGGACACATGGGAATCCAGACAGTGGGAAGGGAAAGGAAGCCAATCTCTTGCAGTAAACTGTGCTGGCAGCTGGGGCGCATCAGGGGAGAGGGTCAGGGGAAAGTGAGAGGCCAGAGCAGAGTCTCACACACACTCAAAGACACATGCGTACAGACACCTAGCCACACAGACACAGACACAGGGGGACATAAAGTCAACAGTGCCACTCAGAAGCTAACTCAGAGACGTTCAGGAAACACACCTACATAGACTCATGAATACCCTGAGTCAGACATGCCCCAGCAGACTCTGGCACCACACACATGCAGACAGACACAGCCCATCTTGCAGGCCCACAAACACAAATGCATTCCCAATCCATCCTTCCCAGCCTTTCTCCCCGATAAAACTCCCAGGCCACCTCAGGCCAGGCCTGTTTATCCACTTCTAAACTCTGGTTTGTAATTTCTATCCCACTGCCTGTCCTTTAATAAGGACAGTCTTGGATCCACGTGCATACCCTGGTCTCAACAAGTTGGCTGTGTGCTTTTAAAGGAATGCCACGGTCAGCAAGTGAGTCCCCTGCCCTCTTCAGCAGCCCCATCCTTCACCTACACTCCCATCCCTACCCCCGGGAGCGTCCCCAGTTTACTGCAGGCTCCTGACCCTCGGTCTCTCTGAGGCAGCAGAAACAGGATCTAAAGGAAGAGTAAACCAGACAGACCTACTCTGTCAAAATCCCCCTCAGGAAACTGTGAAGAACCAGCTCCTGACTCCTCAGGAAGGAGCCCTTGATGCAGGGCATGGCCACATGTGTCGCTCTACCCCAAACTTGAACTACAGTCCATGCCTTTCAACCCTAACCCTAACCTCAACTCCAACCCCATTCACAAACAGCTCTAAAACCAGTCCTTCAAGTGAGACCCTCAGAATAACTGTACCTCATAAAGGTAATGCTGGTGGGTATTACCCAAAAAATGTTTACATGGCCAGCTAAGTTCAGGATAGAAAACTGCGATGTTCCCTCTCCCCAGGAGCTAGATGCCTACTTCCCTCTAGTCGGATCGCAGCTTCAGGGATCATACAGCCGTTTATAACTCTCAAGTGCAGAGGGCCAGAAAATGTCCAAAACCTCTCATCTAAGCCAGATCAATAGCACACAATATGCATAAGGTTAAGTCCCTCTCCAGACTATCTTAGAAGATTAAAACTGACCCCCAACACAAAATGTATCTCCTTGACCCATTTTGACCCCAATTTTAAACTCAAACAGTACCCTACTCCAACCCTAACACAATCCTAATCTAAGATGCACTAGCTCTTTTTTTTTTTTAAAGATCGAGTTAGCTTTCTTGAACAGTTCATGAATTGGGCAGCATCCGTTTAGCAAGTAGAGGGGAGCTCTAAAAGGCTATCGAAAAGGAGAGGTTTTTAAAAGTAAGACAAGGAAGTCAAAAACAAAAAAAATTATTTCAGGGTTAGGTAATCTATCTATAGGGGATGAAGGAGATCTACGTGCCAGGTTACCTCATCTTCCTTTGGGGGATGGAAAGGATTACGTCACTGGTGCGGACCAGAAATTTCCACACTAATCAGTTTGGATTACATTCTTGGAGAAGGTTGTAACTGCAATAAGGTCAGGTATTAAGTCTTCCTTTTAGCACAAGCGACTCCATTTTGGGCCTGTCATTTCTTTTTTAACAGGGAAATGGTGCCAGATCAACTCAGATAGGACACCCCTACTCCACCCACACTTCAGAGTGCTGGAGAAGAAAGCAGATTTTTATAGAACCTTTCAATTCTCACCATGTAGATAAGCAGATTCTCCAGCTACTGGTGAGATCTACAAGATGCACTAGCTCTTATCAACAGGAACCATAAACGCAATTCCAAATCCTACTTTAACATCACCGTGATTCCAGCCCTATGCTTACCACTACCTACCTCCAATCCGTAACCACTATGTCAGTGCTGTTCCAAGCATAGTCCTAACTCTAACCCTGTCCCTAGGTAGCCACACATTGAGTAATGTCTGCAACTACACTGGGCACACAAATATCACACACTTATGAAGGTAACGGGTCATCTGCAGTCCAGGAAGCAGTAGCTCCCTCAGTAACAGCTGCACAGTCATCAGGGCAGCTTGTCCCTGGCGGGCTCAGTGCTCAGCTGGGAACCCAGGAGTGCTAAGGCACCAGGCCCTTTGACCCTTGTTAGACATACAAGCGAACAGGGGCCCAGCTCACCCCAAGCCCTGTTCTAGCCCAGCTTCTGAGCGTAAATTCCTGCCATACCCCTCCCCGGCTCCTGCCTGCCAAGCTGGGAGCATCTGTTGCCCTGAAAGCCCCACCAGGCAGGAACAAATGGGCCTGGGGCCTGGAGCTGAAGGGCACATGGCCTCTTCCCAATGTGGGCAATTCCAGACTCCTGCAACACCCGCACCTAGGACCTCTACCCCAGAGCCTGGCCCAGGTGCCCATCCTAAAGAGGTAGTGGGTCTGCCGACACTGGGGGTGAGTAGGGGTGGATTAGCACACCTCCTCTCCCTGGCTCCAGGGTCTCAATCTGGCGTTAGGGTGTGTTCACTCTGTGCTCATCAGCAGAGGTAAAGCTGAAGTGAGTCATGTGCACCTCCCTCACCTCTGACCCTCGGCACCAGGACCTCCGGTGTAGCATTCCTCTGTACCTCGGCCACCGCAGAGACTGTCAAACACTACCCAGGCTCTCTCGAGAGTTCACACCAAGCCAAAGCCTTCACCCAACAGACTGGAACACTTAGGTGGATACTCACATGTCAGATGTGTAGCCATCCGAGTCTTTGCGTCCCCTTCCTTACCGTCTACATCCAGGCTGGCCTGAGGGCCGAGAGAGGGGCTTGGTTCAGGGCTGCAAGCTCCAGACCCCTACACCAAACTTAGGGTTCAGGTGGGACTGTGAGGTGAGATGAGCCCAAGCCAGCAACCGAGGGCAGAGGAATGGCTGGATGACAGACCTGGGGCCCCAGAGAAGGATGAGGATAACAACTCCTCTCACCATCTCAGGTCCTTTCCTGGGGACTGCATCTACATCTAAGCTCCACTTCCTTCCAGGTTCTCTTGGTGCCTCCCTCTCATGCCCCCACCTCCACCCCACAGGCTCAGACACTTGCACCCTAGTGTATGGCAGGGATTTCCTGTCATCTTCCTGCTCTGAGAGTAGCTATTTCCAGCCCTGACTTTATGTCCAGCCAGGTATCTACCTCCGGCAAAGTCCCCACTCTTTCCTTCCCTTCCTTTAGGGCCCCTAACTTAGGTTCTAAGCCCCAGGAGCAAGTAAGGAGGTCCCAATACCTCCAGTATGGAACATCTCCCTGAGGCCGGTCTACCACTACAGGCTCAAGTTCAGAGGTAGGAACTTAGGGTAGACCCTAGGAAGAGCTTCCCAAATTGAGGAAAGGCAGTTGAGGATGGGACCTAAAGGGGCTGTGGACACCATCTAACAAACAAGAGGCCCTCGTGATGGCATAAACAAGGGGAATGGGGCAGTGTGTCCTGGGAGAGAGAAGGAACCTAAGATTTTAGAAGAGGAAACTTCACAGTCCCCAGCTCTTCCCTGTCATGTTCTCCCTCTTTCCACAAGCTGTGCCAGGGCAGAAAGTCCTCCCCTCAGGAAGACTAGCGGTACATCATCCCAGCTTCCTCTTCCCCCAGACCACCTTTGTTCCCTTCCACTGGCTCTGTGCCCGTCTGGAATTTGGGATGGGGAGCCAAATAGGCCCAGGTGGCTCTCCCAGCCCCACCCTACCAAATTCTTGGAAGTACCTGGACAGCTTGGTAAAAATACAGATAAATATATACAGCTTGGTAAAAATACAGATCCTTTGGCCCTGTTCTGAGATTCTGTTTAAGATGGTCTGGGGTGGTGCCACTAATTCTGTATTTTTAATAAGCTCCTTGAGTGATTCTGAAGTGCAGCCGAGTTTGGAAACAGTGTAAACAATCTAATATGATATGACTCTGGAATCATATACATGTCCCCCCAAGCCCATGCCATCCCACCTCTCTGGGAACTCTTCAGAGATAGGCTGCTCACTACTTATTTAGCCACTTCCACAAAAGGTAGGGCAGGTGTGGAAGGGGAGATTTTAGAGATGGGAATTAAAAGCTTTCTCATGCCAGGATTTGCCATAAGACCAGGTAAAAGACGCAAGAAATCTTATCTCCTTGTTTTTTCCCAGTCCTGTTCCAGGAATGCCAGCCTCTTGCCAACCGGGGCACTCCCTGCCCTGCTTAAGGTCTCAGCCTGTTGTAAAACCACAGACTCAAGATCTCAATTATCTCTCTTCTAATTCACTCAGATTCCAGCCCCTCTATTCTGTGGGCCTTGGGAAGGCCCATACCACATCCTCATCCCCATCCCAACAATATCCCCATCTCCAATCCCCATCCCCTCTGCAACCCATCCTTCCCCAACAGCAACACCCCTATTATGAGCACAATCTTTATATCACTATCTTGTACCTGGACCATGCTGTCCTGACTGCATCCCTCCCAATCTGTCCTCTCTATATCTCCCTATGGTCTCCCATTTCCATAAAGCTGGGGTGAGCCTGGGGGTGAGGGGCACGCTGGGTTTAGCACTCTGGGAACCAGATGGATTTTCCAGTCCTAACCTGGTGATCACAACTCTGAGGTTCTACACTGGTTTTAAACATAGATTCTAAGTCAGGACCTGATAATCCTCACACACTACACTCCAGCATAAATTCCAAATGGAGGGCTTCCCTGGTGACACAGTGGTTAAGAATCTGCCTGCCAATGCAGGGGACACAGGTTCAAGCCCTGGTCCAGGAAGATCCCACATGCCGCAGAGCAACTAAGCCTGTGCGCCACAACTACTGAGCCTGCGCTCTAAAGCCCATGAGCCACAACTACTGAGCCCGCACGCCACAACTATTGAAGCCTGTGTGCCTAGAGCCCATGCTCCGCAACAAAAGAAGCCATCACAATGAGAAGCCCATGCACCACAACAAAGAGTAGCCCCCACTTGCTGCAACTAAAGAAAGCCTGCGCAGCAACGAAGACCCAGTGAAGCCAAAAATAAATAAATAAATAAAAATTTTAAAATTCCAAATGGATAAAAGATTTAAAATGTTAGAAATTAAATACAGGAATGACAGCATGCAAAATGTCAGACTAGAAAGCTCTAGGGTCAGTCCCTCCACCGAAGCAACCACTGAGCTGAAAAGAGCAATTGGAATCACCTATTTCAGAATTCTGGAACCTAACTGGGCACATAACAATCAGGGGAGTGCTTGATGAAGGCAGAGGATGTTGATCTTTCATAAGAGAACATCATGCATGAACTAGCTACTAGTCAATGCTGTGGGGATGGCAGCCCACATTCCCAGAGTGGCTGGCTGGTGGCAGAGAACCTTGTCCTCCAAATATTGGGGGTTTTACATTTTGGTTGGTCTGGGGGTTCCCTGAGAGATAGGTGCAGATGCTTGCCTTGGTTTTAGCCCTCTTGGGCTGCAGTAGCTTCCACAGTGGCATATATCAGAATATTTAAGGGGACATAACTCTTTTGTGGGAGAGGGGGAGAGAAATCTTTATCAGGTCATTGGCTGACCACAGAAGTAAGAGAACAGAAACCTCAGGGACCACACACAACAAAGAATACACTTGGCAAAACTTATTTGGAAAAGTCAAAATGGACAGCTACAGCCCTTAACAAGTAAATATCTGAAACCCCTAAGGAGTGGAAGAATCAGATTTCCAAAGATACCACATTTTAATACTCAGAATGTATAGTTCTCAACAAAAAATTAACAAAGCATACAAAGAAACAGGGAAGTATGAACCATTCACAGGAAAAAAAAGAAGTTGACAAAAACCAACCCTAAGGAAGCCCACACATTGGATATATTAGATGAAGACTTTAAATTAACTGTCTTAAATATGCTCAAAGAGCTGAAGGAAACCATGGGCAAACAACTAAATTCTAGAGCCAAAAATACAATAACCAAAGTGAAAAAATTCACTGAGGGAGTTCAACAACAAATTTGAGAAGGCAGAAGAAAGAATCAGCGTACTTGAAGATAAGGCAATTAAAGTTATTGAGTCTGAGGAGCAGGAAAAAAAGATAAAGAAATATGAACAAAGTCTGAGAGACCTATGGGATATCATCTAACATACCTCACCACAGGAGTCCCATGAGAGAGAGAACAGAGCAGAAAAAAAGTTTTTGAAGAAATAATGGCGGAAAACATCCCAAATCTGATGAAGGCATGAATACACATATCCAAGAAGTTAAAAAAATTCTAAGCAGAATAAACTCAAAGAGATCCATACCAAAACACAGTATAGTCCATTTGTGGAAATCCAAAGATAATCTTGAAATTTTGAAAGCAGCAAGAGAGAAGTGACTCACTATGAACAAGGTATTCTCAGTAATATTAACAGTTGATTTCTTCTCTGAAACTATGGAGGCCAGAAAGCAGTGGGATGATATATTTAAAATCTTGAAAGAAAAAACTATCAAACAAGAATTCTGTATCTGGAAAAACCATCCTTCAAGAATTAAGGAAAAATTAAGACATTTCCAGATAAACAAAAGTACAGGAAGTTCATTACCAGTAGACTTGCCTATGAGAAATGCTAAAGGGAATCCTTCAGGATGAAAGGACAGGACAGTAAATGGTAACTTGAAGCAATACAAAAAAATAAAGACCTCTGGCAAAGATAACCACATAGGTAAATATAAAAGATAGTATATTCTATTTTTGGTTTATAACTCCTCTTTTTTTCCTATGAGGATTAAAAGGCATAAATAATAATTACAAATTGATGTTAATGGGTACACAATATATAAAGATGTAATCTGTGACAATAACAATATAAAGGAGGTAGAACTAAGATGTATAGGAGCAGAGTACTATTTGTTTGTACTACTGGAACAAAGTTGGTATTATTCAAACTAGATTATTATAAGTTTAAGATGTTAATTGTAATCTCCAAGGTAACTACTAAGAAAATAATTTAAAAATATACAGAAAAGGAAAAAGAAGGGAATCAAAATGGTACACTAAAAAAATCAACTGAATACAAAGAAAGGCAGTAATGGAGGAAATGAGGAACAAAATCATATAAGACATACAGAAAACAAATAGCTAAATGACAGAAATAAATCCTTCCTTATAAGTGATTTAAATAAATGAGTCACGAGTATGAAAT
This sequence comes from Balaenoptera physalus, assembly GCF_965194825.1. Classification (NCBI taxonomy): domain Eukaryota; kingdom Metazoa; phylum Chordata; class Mammalia; order Artiodactyla; family Balaenopteridae; genus Balaenoptera; species Balaenoptera physalus. The sequence goes on along the minus strand of NC_138886.1, from coordinate 81,654,045 downwards.
GTACAGTGTCAATATAATCAATAATTATGTAATATTTTGTACGGTGACAGATGGTAACTAGACTTATTGTGGTGATCATTTTGAAATGTATAGAAATAGTTCCTGCACCAGGAACTAACATAGTGTTGTAGGTCAGTTGTAATTCAAAAACAAACTCATAGAAAAAGAGACTGGATTTGTGGTTACCAGAGGTGGGGGTGTGGGAAGGGGGGATTGGATGAGGGTATTCAAAAGGTACAAAATTTCAGTTATAAGTACTAGGGATGTGATGTACAACATAATTATATTAATTATAATTATATTAATTATGTTGTACATCACATAACTGCATAACACTACTATATGTTGTATATGAAAGTTGTTAAGAGTAAATCCTAAGAGTTCTCATCACAAAGAAAAAAGTTTTTTTCTATTTCTTTAATTTTGTATCTATATGAGATGATGGGTATCCACTAAACTATTTGTGGTAATCATTTCATGATGTATGTAAGTCAAATCATTATGCTGTACACCTTAAACTTATACAGTGCTGTATGTCAATTATATCTCAATGAAACTGGAAGAAAAAAATAAACAACATGAAAAAATAAAGTAAATGAGTTCAACTCTCTAATTAAAAGGCAGAGATTATCAGAATGGATAAAAAAAAAAAGCATAATCCATCTATATGCTATCTACAAGAGACTAACTTGAGATACAAATACAGAGCTTTAAAGTAAAAGGATGGAAAAAAATATCCCATGCAACTAGTGACCAAAAGAGAGCTATGGTAGCTATATTACTGTCAGACAAAATACACTTTTTGTCAAAAAAGGTTATAAGAGACCAAAAGGACATTATATATTGATAAAATGTTTGATACAGCAAGATACAACAATTATAAACAACTGACAGCCAAGCCTCATAATATATAAAGCAAAAATTGACATAATCAAAGAGGAGAGTTGACAGTTCTACAATAATAGTTTTAGAATTTAATATCTCACTTTCAATAATGGATAGAATAACCAGACAGAAGATCAAGAAGGAAATAGAGAACTTGAGCAACACTATAAATGAATTAGACCTAATAGATATACACACCAAAAACACACCAACAACAGGAAAATACATATTCTTCTGAAGTTCACATGGAATGTTCTCTAGGATAGATGATATGATAGGCCACAAAACAAGTCTAAATAAAATTTTAAGACTGAAATCATACAGAGTATCTTTTCTGATCACAATAGAATAAAACTAGATATCAGTAACAAAAGGAAAAGTGAAAAATTCACAAATATATGGAAATTGAACAACACATTCAAACGATGCATCAAAGAAGAAATCACAAGGCAAATTAGAAAATACTCTGAGACAAATGAAAACAAAAACATAATATACCAAAACTGTTGAGATCCAGTGAAAGCAGTGCTAACAGGAAAATTTATAGCTGTAAATGTCTACATTTAAAAAAGATTTCAGGGACTTCCCTGGTGGTCCAGGGGTAAAGAATCCGCCTTACAATGCAGGGGACACAGGTTCAATCCCTGGTCAGGGAACTAAGATCCCACATGCTGCAGGGCTACTGAGCTTGCACACCTCAACTAGAGCCCGTGCACCACAACTACAGAGCTCACTCACCCTGGAGCCTGTGAGCCACAACTAGAGAGAGAAAAACCCACACACCACAATTAGAGAGAAGCCTGCGCACCACAATTAAGATCCTGAATGCCACAACTAAGACCCAACGCAGCCAAAAAATAAATTAAATAAATAAATAATTAATTAATAAATCTTTAAAAAAAAAGAAAGAAAATACTTTCAGACAAATGAAAACAAAAACATAATATACCAAAACTTTTGAGATTCAGTGGAAGCAGTGCTATGAGGAAAATTTATAGCTGTAAATGTCTACATTTAAAAAGAAGATTTCAGGTACTTCCCTGGTGGTCCAGTGGTAAAGAATCCACCTTCCAATGCAGGGGACATGGGTTCAATTCCCTGGTCAGGGAACTAAGATCCCACATGCCGCAGGGCAACTAAGCCCATGCACCACAACTACTGAGCTTGTGCGCCTCAACGAGAGAGTCCGTGTGCCACAAACCACAGAGCCCATGTGCTCTGGACCCCGAGTGCCACAACTACAGAGCCCACGTGCCCTGGAGCCTGCACATCACAACCAGAGAGATAAAACCCGCACGCCACAACTAGAGAGAAGCCTGTGCACTGCAATGAAGAGCCCAAGCCGCAACAAAAAGATCCCGCACGCCTCAGCGAAGACGCTGTGTGCCACAACTAAGACCCAACGCAGCCAAATAAATCAATAAATAAATAAATAAAAAGATTTCAAATCAATAACCTAACTGTACACTTTAAGAGACTAGAAAAAGTCAATAAAACCAAACCCAAAAATAGCAGAAAGAAGGAACTAATACAGATTAAAGCAGAGACAAATGAAATAGAGAATATAAAATATAGAGAAAAATCAACAAAACAAAAAGATGGTTCTTTGAAAAGATCGACAAAACTGACACACTTGAGGTTAGACTGACTAAGGAAAAAGAAAGAAGATTCAAATTAGTAAAATCAGAAATGAAACTGGGGGCATTACTACAATTTCATAGACATGAAAAGTGTTATTAGCGGATACTATGAACAATTGTACATCAACAAATTGGGTAATCTAGATGAAATGGATAAAGTCCAGAAACACAAAAATTATCAAAACTTACTCAAGAATAAATAGAAAATCTAAATAGATCTATAACAAGTAAGGAGATTCAATCAGTAATGAAAACATCCCAACAAAGAAAAACCCAGGACCAGATGACTTCACTAGTGAATTCTACCAAATATTTTTTTTCTTCCAAACATTTAAAGAAGAATTAGCATCAATCCTTCTCAAACTCTTCCAAAAAATTGAAGAGGAGGAAACATTCCCTAACTCATTTTATGAGGGCAGCATTACCCTGATACCAAAGCCAAAGACAAGGACACTACAAGAAAATAAAAGTACAGGTCAGTATCCCTGATGAACATAGATGTAAAAAGTCTCAACAAAATACAAGCAAACCAAAGTCAACAGCAGATTAAAAGAGTCATACATGGCGATCAAGTGGGATTTATTCCAGGGATATGAGGATGGTTCAACATCCACAAATCAATCAATGTGATACACCACATTAACAAATTGAAGAATAAAAATCATATGATCATCTCAATAGATGAAGAAAAAGCATTTGACAAGTTTTAACACCCATTTATGATAAAAACTCTCAATAAAGTGGGTATAGAAGGAACGTACTTCAACATAATAAAAACCATGTATGACAAGCCTTCAGCTAACATCATACTCAAATGTGAAAAGCTGAAAGCTTTTCCCATATGATTAAGAACAAAAGACGAGTGTTTATTATCACCACTTCTATTCGACTTAGGACTAGAAGTCTTAGCCAGAGCAATTAGGCAAGAAAACTTATATATGTACATAAAATCCCAAAGACTTCACCAAAAAACTCTTAGAACTAAGAAACAAATTCAGTAAATTTGCAGAATACAAAATCAACATACAAAAACCAGTTGCATTTCTATACACTAACAGCAAACTATCTGGAAAAAAATTAAGAAACAATCCCATTTACAACAGCATCAATAACAATAAAATACTTAGGAATAAATTTAACCAAGGAGGTGAAAGACCAATACACTGAAAACTATAAGACACTGATGAAAGAAATTGAAGACACAAATAAATGGAAGGATATCCTGTGCTCTTGGATTGGCATAGTAATATTGCTAAAATGTCCATAACTACCCAAAGTGATCTACAAATTTAATGCAATCACTATCAAAATTCCAATTGCATGTTTTCACAGAAATAGAAAAAATCCTAAAATTCATGTAAAACCACAAAAGATCCCAAATAGCCAGAGTAATTTTGAGAAAGAAAAACGAAGGGGCTTCCCTGGTGGCTGAGTGGTTAAGAATCTGCCGGCCAATGCAGGGGACATGGGTTCGAGCCCTGGCCTGGGAATATCCCACATGCCACGGAGAAACTAAGCCCATGCATCAAAACTACTGAGCCTGTGCTCTAGAGCTCGCATGCCACAACTACTGAGCCCGCATGCCACACTACTGAAGCCCAGGTGCCTAGAGCCCATGCTCCGCAACAAGAGAAGCCACTGCAATGAGAAGCCCACACACCACAACGAAGAGTAGCCCCCGCTCACCACAACCAGAGAAAGCCCACACACAGCAACAAAGACCCAATGCAGCCAAAAATAAACATTAATTAATTAATTAATTTTTAAAAAAAGAAAAAGAAAAACCAAGCTGGAGGCATCATGCTTCCTGATTTCAAACTATATTACTAAGCTACAGTAATCAAAACAGTATGGTACTGGCATGAAAACAGACACATAGACCAGTGGAATAGATTACAGAGCCCAGAAATAAACCCATGCATATACAGTCAACCAATCTTTGAAAGGGGATCAAGAGCACAAAATGGGGAAAGGAGAGTCTTTTCAAAAAATGGTGTTGGGGCTTCCCTGGTGGCGCAGTGGTTAGGAATCCGCCCGCTCATGCAGGGGACACGGGTTCAATCCCTGGTCTGGGAAGATCCCACATGCTGCGGAGCAACTAAGCCTGTGCGCCACAACTACTGAGCCTGCGTGCCACACCTACTGAAGCCCACGTGCCTAGAGCCCATGCTCTGCAACAAGAGAAGCCACTGCAATGAGAAGCCTGTGCACCTCAACAAAGAGTAGCCCCCACACACTGCAACTAGACAAAGCCCATGCACAGCAATGAAGACCCAACTCAGCCAAAAATAAAATAAATAAAATAAATAAAGAAAAAAAATGGTGTTGAAAAAAATGTTTAGCCACATGTACAAGAATGATACTGGACCCCTACTGTACACCACTCACAAAAATTCAAATTAAAAACTTAAATGTAAGACCTGAAACCATAAAACTCCTAGAAGAAAACACAGAAGAAAATCTCCTTGGCATCAGTCTTGGCAATGATATTTTTGGATATGACAACAAAGGCAGAAATAAACAAGTAGGAGTACATCAAACTAAAAAGCTTCTGTATACTCTTTCCCTGCCTCTGCTGAGTAGCTCAGAGGTGGAGGTTGGGGTACATTCAAGATTCAGTTCCACCCATTACCTACCACCATGGCCGAGGAAGGCACTGGTGCTGGAGGTGCAATGGACGTTAATACTGTTTTGCAAGAGGTGCTGAAGACCACCCTCATCCACAATGGCCTAGCACATGGAATTTGCAAAGCTGCAAAGTGTTAGACCAGTGCCAAGCCCATCTTTGGGTGCCTGCATCCAACTGTGATGAGCCTATGTAAGTCAAGTTGGTGGAGGTCCTCTGTGCTAAACACCAAATAAACCTAATTAAGGTTGATGACAGCAAGAAACTAGGGGCGTGGGTAGGACTCTGTAAAACTGACAGAGAGGGAAAACCCTGTAAAGTGGCTGGTTGCAGTTGTGTGGTGGTTAAGGACTATGGCAAAGATTCTCAGGTCAAGGATGTCATCAAGAAGTACTTCAGGACTTCCCTGGTGGCGCAGTGGTTAAGAATCCGCCTGCCAAGGCAAGGGACACGGGTTCGAGCCCTGGCCCGGGAAGAACCCACATGCCGCGGAGCAACTAAGCCCGTGCACCACAACTACTGAGCCTGTGCTCTAGAGCTCGCGAGCCACAGCTACTGAGCCCCCGCGCCTAGAGCCTGTGCTCCGCAACAAGAGAAGCCACCGCAATGAGAAGCTCGCGCACCGCAACGAAGAGTAGCCCCCGCTCGCTGCAACTAGAGAAAGCCCGCGCACAGCAACGAAGACCCAACACAGCCAAAAATAAATAAATAAAATAAAATAAATAAATTTAAAAAAAAAAAAAAAAAAAAAAAAAGAAGTACTTCAGATGCAAGAAATGAACAAATTAAAGACTTGGCTCTTTAAAATAAATAAATAAATAAGCAAGTTTCTACACAGCAAAAGAAACAATCAACAAAAAGAAAAGGCAACCTAGGGACATAGGAAATAGGAGAAAATATTTACAAACCATATATCTGATAAGGGGTTAATACCTAAAATATATAAGGAACTCCTACAACTCAATAGCAAAACAAACAAACAAAAACTCTGACTAAAAACTGGGAAAATGGGCTTCCCTGGTGGCGCAGTGGTTGAGAGTCTGCCTGCCAATGCAGGGGATGTGGGTTCGAGCCCTGGTCTGGGAAGATCCCACATGCCGCAGAGCAGCTAAGCTCGTGAGCCACAATTGCTGAGCCTGCGTATCTGGAGTCTGTGCTCCGCAGCAAGAGAGGCCGCGATGGTGAGAGGCCCGCGCACCGCGATGAAGAGTGGCCCCCACTTGCCACAACTAGAGAAAGCCCTCGCACAGAAATGAAGACCCAACACAGCCATAAATAAATAAATAAATAAATAAACAAACCCCAAAAGGTTAAGTAATTAAGAACTTTAAAAATAATAAAAATAAAAAATAAGAATCAAATAATGTCAAAGGGGAAAACCAAATAGATAGAGTTATACCAATTAGTTAAAAAAAAAAAAAAAAACTGGGAAAATGACCTGAATAGATAGTTTTCCAAAGAAGACATACAAACAGCAAATGGGTATATGAAAAGATGCTCAACATCAATAATCACCAGGGAAATGCAAATCAAAACCACAGAGATATCACATCACACCTGTTAGGATAGCTATTATCAAAAAGATAAGGGATAAGAAATGCTGGAAAGGGTGTGGAGAAAATGGGAACACTTTTGCATTGTTGGTGAGAATGTATATTGGTACAGCCATAATGGAAAACAGTATGGAAGTTCCTCAAAAAATTAAAAAAGAAATACCATATGATCCAGCAATCCCACTTCTGGGCATATATCCAAAGGAAATGAAATCACTACCTCAAAGTGATATCTATACTGCCTTGTTCCTTGCATCATTATTCACAAGAGCCAAGATATGGAAACAGCCTAAGTGTCTGTTAATATAATAGATGAATGGATAAAGAAGATGTGAGATATATATATATACATACAATAGAATATTATGCAGCCATAAGAAAAAGAAGGAAACCCTGCCATTTGTGACAACATGGATGAACCTGGAGGGCATTATGCTAAGTGAAATAAGTTAGAGAAATACAAATACTGTATGGAATCACTTACATGTGGAATAAAAGAAAAGGTCCAAACACATACAAATAGAGAGTAGAATGGTGGTTGCCAGGGGGTGGGGGTGGGAAAAATGGGGAGATGTCTGTCAAAGGGTACAAACTTTCAGTTATAAAATGAGTAAGTTCTGAGGATCGAATGTACAGCACAGTGATTGTAGTTAATAATACTGTATTGTGTACTTGAAATTTGCTAAGAAAGTAGATCTCAAGCATTCTCACTACAAAAATAAAGGAAAAGGTATAACTATGTGAAGTGATGGAGGTGTTAATTAACTTGATTGTGGTAATTATTTCACAATGTATACATATATCAAATCATCACGTTGTATATTTTAAATACACACGATTTTGTCAATTATACCTCAGTAAAGCTGGGGGAAAAAACATAAGAGGAAATCTTCATGGCCTTGGATTTGGCAATGGTTTCTTAAATATGACACTAAAAACACAGGTAACCAAAGAAAAATAGATAAACTGAATTTTAAAATTTTGTGCATCACAGGACACTATCAAGAGAGTAAAAAGATGGAGCTGGAGGAATCAGGCTCCCTGACTTCAGACTATACTACAAAGCTATAGTAATCAAGATAGTATGGTACTGGCACAAAAACAGAAATACAGATCAACGGAGCAGGATAGAAAGCCCAGAGATAAACCCACACACCTATAGTCACCTAGTCTATGACAAGGGAGGCAAAAATATGCAATGTAGAAAAGACAGACTCTTCAATTAAGTGGTGCTGGGAAAATTGGACAGCTACATGTAAAAGAATGAAATTAGAACACTCCCTAACACCATACACAAAAATAAACTCAAAATGGATTAGAGACCTAAATGTAAGGCCAGACACTATAAAACTCTTAGAGGAAAACATAGGCAGAACACTCTTTGACATAAATCCCAGCAAGATCTTTTTTGACCCACCTCAGAGTAATGAAAATAAGAACAAAAATAAACAAATGGGATCTAATGAAACTTAAAAGCTTTTGCACAGCAAAGGGAACCATAAACAAGATGAAAAGACAACCCTCAGAATGGGAGAAAATATTTGCAAATGAAGCAACTGACAAAGGATTAATCTCCAAAACATACAAGCAGCTCATGCAGCTCAATATCAAAAAAAACAAGCAACCCAATCCAACAATGGGCAGAAGACCTAAACAGACATTTCTCCAAAGAAGACATACAGATGGCCAACAAACACATGAAAAGATGCACATCACCAATTATTAGGGAAATGCAAATCAAAACTACAATGAGGTATCACCTCACACGAGTCAGAATGGCCATCATCAAAAAATCTACAAACGATAAATGCTGGAGAGGGTGTGGAGGAAAGGGAATCCTCATGTACTGTTGGTGGGAATGTAAACTGATACAACCACTATGGAAAACAGTATGGAGGTTCCTTTAAAAACTAAAAATAGAACTACCATATGACCCAGCAATCCCACTACTGGGCATATACCCTGAGAAAACCATAATTCAAAAAGATACATGCACCCAAATGTTCATTGCACTATTTACAATAGCCAGGATACGGAAGCAACCTAAATGTCCATCGACAGAGGAATGAATAAAGAAGATGTGGTACATATATACAGTGGAATATTACTCAGCCCTAAAAAGGAACAAAATTGGGTCATTTGCAGAGACGTGGATGGACCCAGAGAGTGTCATACAGAGTGAAGTAAGTCAGAAAGAGAAAGACAAATATCATATATTAACGCATATATGTGGAATCTAGAAAAATGGTATAGACGATCTTATTTGCAAAGCAGAAATAGAGACAGAAACGTAGAGAACAAATGTATGGATACCAAGGTGCAAAGGGAGGTGGGTGGGAGGAATTGGGAGATTGGGATTGACACATATACAAAATTGATACTATGTACAAAATAGACAACTAATGAGAATGTACTGTATAGCACAGGGAACTCTACTTAATGCACTGTGGTGACCTAAATGGGAAGGAAATCCAAAAAAGAGGGGATATATGTATATGTATAGCTGATTCATTTTGCTGTACAGTAGAAAATAATACAACATTGTAAAGCAACTGTACTCCAATGAAAATTTTAAAAGAGAGTGAAAAGACAACCCACAGAAGGGGAGGAAATATTTGTAAATCATATATTTGATAAGGATCTATTATCCAGAATGTACAAAGAACTCTTACAATTCATTAGTCAGATTTGTATTTTAGGAACAGTCCTCAGCCTGACTGAAGGAACAGGAGAGTGTGGAGCCTGGAGTGAAACAAGGAGGCAATCACAGTGTTCCAGAGGAGAGGTGGTAAGGCCTGCACCAAGACAGTGGCTGGGGATAGAAGGAGGGCCTTTCAGGGAGTTCCCTGGTGGTGCAGTGGTTAATAGACTCCACGCTTCCACTGCAGCGGGCGCAGGTTCGATCCCTGGTCAGGGAACTAAGACCCCGCACGCCACCTGGCACAGCCAAAAAAAAATTAAAATTAAAAAAATTTTTAAATTTTTAAAAAAAACAAGGAGAGCCTCTCAGATTCAACTAATACTGAGGAGGTAGACTCAGGCGGCTTTGGGGACTGAATGGCTGTGTGAAGTTTTCATTTCCGCATACTAGTGAGGCTGGTTGCCAGGACAGGATCTGTCTTTCAGGAAGGAAAAGGAGGGAGATCCCTATACTTGCCTGGACAGAGTAGCTGGGGATGGGGGAAGTGAAAGTGTCCGCCTGCATAAATAGGCGGCACACCAGTCCCAGCCCACACACGGCCCCCCAGTTTGGAGCTGTCCATCTCTCCTGAGCTCTACCGTGGCCATGGCTCAGTCGCTGATTCTGAGCATCCTTGTCCTAGTCCTGGTCTTCTGCATCCCCCAGACCCAAGGTATCAAGGAGGGAGTTGCCTAGGATGGGGGCAAGGGGCTGGAGAGGCCTGGGTAGGAGCCTCCAAGCAGCCCCTCACTCCCTGTGAACCCCACCTGCAGGCAGTGATGGAGGAGCACAGGACTGTTGCCTCAAGTACAGCCTAAGGAAGATTCCCACCCACGTTGTCCGCAGCTACCGGAAGCAGGAACCAAGCCTGGGTTGCCCCATCCCAGCTATCCTGTAAGTGGGTACAAGGGGGTGGGTGCAGGCTGGCAGCTGAGTGGGAGGGCATGATGGGCAAGACTAAGACAGGCTTGCTGACCCCCGAACCCTAGGTTCTCGCCTCGGAAACGCTCTCAGCCAGAGCTATGTGCAGACCCTAGAAAGGCCTGGGTGCAGCAGCTGATGCAGCGTCTGGACAAGCCATCAGCCCCATGGAAACCAGCCCAGGACTGTAAGAAGGACAAGGGGGCCCCCAAGTCTGGCAAGAAGGGAAAGAGCTCCAAAGGCTGTAAGAGGTAAGGAAGCTAAAGGGACGGGGGGTGGGAAGTGAAGGGGAGCCTTGATCATCCCCTCAAACCCCTCTTCTGCCCTCCCAGGACTGAGACCCCAAAACGGCCATAGCCCAGTGACGAGCCCGGAGCCCAGGAGGTCCCCACCAGTCTCATCAGGGCTTGGAGCCCCAGCCCAAGGGACAAGAAGCGGGCTAGGAGAGAGGGAGGACTCAGGGGCCCCAGAGCAGCCACCCCATGCTGGCCTTGCCTCGCCCCTTCTCCAGCTTCAACCACCCCTCTGCATACCCACCCTACCCTGCATGGCTGAGCTGCCCACACCAGGCCAGGCCTAGAGAGGCAGAGAAGGGAAAGTCCCAAAGGAAATGTGAGAGGTGGCAGCAGGACTGTCCCCTCTGAGGAAAGGTCACCCAGGGCCCTGGACCTGACCGTGCTCCACACTGCACCCACCTCTTCTTTGTAAATATGATTTATACCTAACTGAATAAACAGCCATTCTGGCCTTCTTCCCAAGTATCTGTTCCTGTGTGTTTGTGTCCACAGAGAAGCCACTGTCACCACAGGGTGGAGTCACACACTCTGGGGTCCCGGCCAAGAGCTCGGGCTGGCAAATTCTATATCCTCACCCACCCCAAGAGTTTCCTTGCCTCCCAGGTGCCCAGACCTGTGGGCAGTAAAAGGGAGGCTGACAGGCAGGGTGGGACCTGGGCTGCCCCTGGTCTCTGAGAAATCCCTGCCAATGAAGAGACAGTGGATCCCAGGCACACGTCCCCAACAGCTCCGCGGGCCTCTGAGACCCTGAAGAGATCCCTTCCCTGATTCCGCCCAGCATTCTCTCACTCCCAGCTTCACCGGGGACTGCCTCCCCTTTCCTTGGGGTCTACTGGAGGGAGGCGGGAGCCTGGGCCTGCCTGTAACACAGGTGAACACAAGTTCTACTGAAACCTGCCCTACGCAGAGTTCCAGCCCTGGGAGCCCTCGAGAGCCCCCATCTCCTCCCAAAGACCCCAGAGGACTCCCTTCCGCCCTGACCAGTGAAGCAGGGTCTACGGCCTCTCCTTATTGTTTGATGGGGCTATGTGCTCTTTATTCCTGAGTTCTCTATTCGTCCCTCAGCTTCCTTCCAGTCGGGAAAGCATCCTCCCCTTCCCTTTTCTCCTTTCTCCCCTAGGTGGGGCCTGGGGCACTTTAGCCCCTTTAATCTCTTGAGGCCAAGGAATAAGTCTCCAATGGCAGGAATTTGGAACCCCAGAACTCAGATGTAAATTAGTCTCCTCTCCAAGAAGACTCCAGTCTGACTCTCCTGTACCTCTCCCTCCCCAGAGCAGAGATCCTCCAATTCCCCGCTTCGCCCTTAGGCTAGGAGAGAGAGGACCATTAAATGGGGCCAGGCCACGTGGGAAAGAAGGGAACAGATCCTGGGAGAGGGGCAAGGAACTAGAGGTGGCTGCCACCACCTTCTCCTTCCACCGGGGCCTGAGCATGCCACAGCACTTACCGCTTATTATAGTCATTAAAATATTTGCTCTCTGCTCCTTCTGAGTCCAGTGAAGATAGGGGCTGCTCCCTACATCATGCAGCAGGTGTGATCTTAGTCTACAAACTCTGATGTTCAAGATTTACTGCACTTTAAAATGTTCTTTCAGGAGTTCCCTGGCAGTCCAGGGATTAAGACTCGGCACTTTCACTGCCAGGGCCCGGGTTCAATCCCTGATCAGGGAACTAAAATCCTGCAAGCCGCATGGTATGGCCAAAAAAAATAAAATAAAATGTTCTTTCAATGAACCTACTCCAAGCCCCTGCACCAGAGCGCTGGCACTCTTGGGATCCCATCTGCCAAGGGCTGTGCAAAGGTCAAAGAAACAGCAAGGCACAGGAGAGGCTTCCTACGTGCCCTCGACACCATCCCATCATTGGACATCAGTCTCACCAGTGAATGCTGTGGCCCCTGTGTTCCCAGCAGGTATGACTCCCCAGGTCCTAGACTCTCAAACTCTTAGCTCTGTGCCACATTTGAGCCATGGGAGCTCAGCTATGAGAGCCTCCGGGCTTGGACCTAGCTTCCCCAGACATCTCCCCAGAGCCATCTACTCAGGTGGCTTGCTTGCTTCATCCCAGTCAAGGATTAAAGCCCACTGCCCATACTGGCTGGACGTACACACCAATCCCCTCCACAGTCTTAAAAAACTCTCTCCAAAACCCTCCCTCTTCCCAGTCCCTCCTAGGTATAACCTCTTCCCAGGTTTGCTTTAGACTTTTACAAAGGCAGAAGGGACTCTAATATCAGGGTGCTACTACTCTCAGCCCTACCAAAACCCTCGCTTGCTCTAAAGAGAAAAGAAAATCATCAGCAAAAAGAGAAAAAAAGGAAAACATAGGCAAAACAAAGCAAAACTTCGTATTTCACTAAATTATCCTGCCACACTGCATAGCTGGTATTTGCCTCAAGCCCTGCCCTGAGTAGCATGCAATATAATGTCTATCTTATCAGAGAATGAGTCCCTACTCTCCTTTTCTGCCTTCATCTTTGACAATACTGTCCTGTTCTTTCTTCTTTCTGTAAGATCCATAATTCAAAAAAATCAAATAATACATACTCATGGTTTAAAAAAATCAAAAAGTACCAAAAGGCTTATTCTGAACAACCATTTCCTGCAACTTTTAACTCTTAAGCTACTTCCTCTAGGACTTAGTGCCATATGTGTAAATACTTTGTTCATACCTCTGTTTCTTCATTTACCTATTTTTAAAGTTATCAACTGAGGGACTTCCCTGGCAGTGCAACGGTTAAGACTCCACGCTCCCAATGCAGGGGGCCCAGGTTTGATCCCTGGTTAGGGAACTAGATCCCACATGCATGCCGCAACTAAGAGTTCATATGCCACAACTAAGGAGCTGGCGAGCCACAACTAAGGAGCCCACCTGCCGCAACTAAGACCCGGCGCAACCAAATAAATAAATTTTTTTTTTAAAGTTACCTATTGACTTCCTATTATAAAAAGTGGAGATTTAGCTCTCTTATTAACCCTCTTCTCCTGTCACCCTATCCTCTAAATACAGCTATACCACTATATTTAGACAATGATCAGAATTTACATTATGATGACCATGTAAATGTTGTTCACTGCAAAGTAGCATACTGTGCTTACTTTCCTTTTGTCACTCAGCTTTTTGTTTTTCTTAAAGATTCAAATTGTTCTTCCTTTTTTTAAAATACATCTACCTTCCCATTGTCATAGCCTCAGTATTTTTCAAACACTTCATCATAGGATTAAAGACCTAATGTTTAAAATATATGTTATAGAAGACAATATAGGTGAGGGTGGTTATAATCTTGAGGTAGAAAAAGAACTTCTTAAACATAAAACCATAAAACACAAACCATAGGGGGAAAGATCAACACCACCAAATTCAAAGACAAGTAGGAGTTCAGGGTAAAGATGGCAAATTAAACACATGTATTTATTTTCACTCCTTCTTGAGCCCCAACTAAAACTAAAGTAAGTGTTTCTAAGGACTTCCTTGGTGGTCCAGTGGTTAAGAATCCGCTTGCCAATGCAGGGTACGTGGGTTCGAGCCCTGGTCAGGGAACTAAGATCCCAAATGCCGCGGGGCAACTAAGCCTGCGCTCCACAACTAGAGAGGCCGTGCTCCACAACTAGAGAGGCCGTGCTCCACAACAAAGACCCAGCGCAGCCAAACAGATAATAATAATAAAAATAAAATAAATAAAGTAAATGTTGCTGGTGTGTGTATACATTTGTAAAGGCATCAAATCACAAAGACCCAAATGGGAGGGGAGATAAAAGTAACTTTCCAGAAGATTGCTGTTTAGATAAGTAAATATTTCAGTAAAAATAAGTACAAAGCATAAAATGAAATTATAAAGTTGGAGGACTTCCAAATTTACACACAGTAAAAAGAAATATTTTACTGAATACTAGTCTGCCAGTGTTCAACAGTAAGACAATTAATGGCTTTTACTAGAAAAGTGAAAAGAAAAAAATTCCAAAGATCAGTCATCCCCCAAATGTACAAAACCATCATACCACAAACATGAAAACTCATTGTAATCCCTGGAATTTCCTTTAACAGTAATTACTATCTTCTAACAATGTCACCCTCAGTGCCACTCAGAAAATTACAATTACTAATACCATGTTTTCAAATGATTTTAGCACTATCTCTTCCATGAAATGATAACACACCCACACACACTTACAAAGTGGTGGGCCAGCTCCTTCTTGTCAGTGTTGCCTCAAAGTCTGAAGCCTTCTGCTTCCCCTGGTTCACTCCTTCTTTGTAAATCCTTTAAGGACCTCTTTGACACAAATGTAAAGGATGGATGGGGCTAGTAAGAGCTCCCAGAATTACAGCTAATAGAAATGTCTTAACAACCTCAGTCATATGAACTGGAAACTAATTTCAAACTAAGCAACCAGATTTCTTAACACTCCTCTCCCTCCATGGTACCTGGGCCACACTTTCGCTAGCCACTATTTCATTCTTTACTCATCAATCATTAGAGGGACATGATCACCAATGACAGGATCGTTCTTTTGACATCTTCAAAAATGGGGTACTATGGGGCTACCAGCACAGCACCACTGACATATTTGGCATCTTCTGCCCAGCTTTCTGGCACAGGAAGGTCAGAGGGACTGGGTCTATACTTGCTATTTATGAAAGCTCAAAACTAATTTGTTTCCTAGCTTTAATCATTTACCTGTGAAAATGTCTTCAGCTTCAACTGACCTCTTTTGTGAAGTTCTTTTTCTTTGCACGTCCAGGTGTTACTTATCCTTGTATTTGGGGACAAAGTGATGCTATTTTGTTAAAAATCATCAATGTTTCTTTCCTTTGCCATCAATCGTGACCGATGAATTACCTCTTTTATGGATGTTGAAGTTGCCAAGCCTTTTTCTAATGCCTATACTTGGTATTCTTCTAGCGGTGGCTATTCTGCAGTTCCCCTACAGAGATTGTGTTACCTATGTCAGGAAGCTGAAAACTTCATTTTTCAAGAAATCCATTTCCCAGTTGGTGGCAAACAAAAACACCCCAGGGAAGCTCTGCTGCCATGTTCTTGAAGACTTTTGCTTAGAGTCATGGATTGTGCTAATAATAAATTTCAATCTAATATTAAATGAATAACCGAACTCCACCTGTGATTACCTGAGCAGCCGGCGCCAATTTCGGTTCAGAATACCCACAGCGGACGGGTATTAAACTCCACTTGGCCTCATTGCCCGGCTCCGCCACTAGGAGGCAGCATCGTCGTCGCGGTCCTCGGTCCTCCAAAGGCAAACAGGCTTGTGGGTTGAATACTACTGTTCTCATTTCCTTCATCTTTCTGGGGGTTTTTTTTTCCCCCCTTTATTATTTGTCCTCAAATGTGTCTCATGCTAGACCAGGGGTCTAGAATTTTCCTATGTCCACTGATGAGCAGGACAAACTCGTTTTCCGCCTCTGTCCAGGTGAAAGCACTTCATCCTCCGGCACGGAGCATCGCGCCAGGCACACCAGTTAGGCTTTCAATAAGCCTTGAGAGCCTATGGTTTCAACCTAAAGGTTGAAAGAAACCTTTCTTAGAGTTGGCACCGTAATTACGTGGTTTAAGGAATCAATCGGGTGCGGGTTATTTATGCTGCGAAGGAAGTCCCGGAGGTAATGTGAACTTCCTTCAGCCTTTAAGACAAACATTGCTTCCTGTCTTCCACGTTGGGCGCCCTGGCCTCAGGATAAGTTGGGAATACTTGGGGTGGGGAAGACAAATACTCACGGAAAAACACCGGCCTCCGGCCGCCCATGCGTCCCAGCCTGCCCAGCCGAGTACCCGCGGATTCAGGGGCCCGAGTGGCAGAGATTTGGCGGGACAGCCGCTGTGCTCGGCCCGGGGTAATCGCCGCCCGGGGGCTTCCCGGTCCCACGCCGACCCCAGGTCCTGGGGCTGCGGGTCCCACCCGCAGCCCGAGTCTCCCCTCTGCACGTTCCGCCCGTGTGCCGGGACCCGCGCGCTGGGACCCGGGGCCGGACCCTCGGCCTCGGGACCAGCGGGGGCCTGGAGCGGGGACAGCACCAGAGGCCTTGCCAGGCCCACGGACTTTGGGCCCAACGCCCTTCTCAGTCTCTCTGAGCAGCCCGCCGGGTCGGGGCCGCACCCCGCCCTTGCTAGAGCACCCCCCACCCGCCAGCGCCCACCCACCCCTCAGCCAGAGCGGCGCCCACTCCAGAGCCTCCCTTCCCAGACTGGTGCGCCCTCTGCAGGCCTGGGAGGGGAGACACATCAGGCACAGACGTGGACACAGAGCCACAGCTCTCTCTCACACACACACACACACACACACACACACACACGTGGATGACGGGCACACCAGTCACGCTCAGCCCCACAGACACAGCTCCTGATACGCACATTCATCCATTCAACAAACATTTATTAAGCATCTAATCGAGATGCTCTCCACAATCGTTTACTCCCCAGTACTCCCACTCCTACCATGGCCTTGGTTGACTTCCCTGGCTTCGCTGCTGCCTTACCTGCCTCAATGGCTAAAGTGCCCTCCACCCAAGATCTCCGACCCCTGGGGCATGGATTTGGTCAGACCAGGGAGCATGAAGGCTGAGCGGGCTCCTTGGGAGAGTGTGGTGCCAAGATGAGCTGAACTGCCCTGAGCTGGGAGATGTGTCCAAAGCTCACACTGAACCAGGAACCCCACGAAGGCCACGTGGCTGAGAAGAGGGTGAACTATGTAAAGCAGGTAGCACACTGAGGGCTCTATGGGTGTGGTCAGAAACTGTTTCAAACCCACCTCCCTGGTCTCCACCACCCCACCACTGGATCATTTAAACCAATGGCTGGGGAGTTGGTGCCTTAAACCTTCCACCCATAGGGCCTATGCCCTCCCCCTTTTTGCCATGATAGAAGGTACCATCAGAACACCTGACGGCTGTCACCTTCCCTGATTCCTCTTCTTCTCCCTGATCTGTCAGTGTTAGGGAGCTCCAGGCCTTGGAACTTGACGCCTTCTATCTACACTCACTCCCTTGATGACCTCATTGTCTTATGGTTTTAAATACCATCCATATGCTCCCAAATTTTTATCTTCAGCTAGAATCTCTCCCCGGAACTCTAGACTCATACTACCAACTACCTACTTAACATCTCCACTTATATGTCCAGAATGCAGCTTCATCTTAAAAAGTCAAAACAAGGCTCCTGGAGGGAGAGATAAATTAGGAGTTTGGGATTAAAATATACATGCTACTATATACAAAATAGATAACTAACAAGGACCTGTATAGCACAGGGAACTATACTCAATATCTTGTAATAACCTATAATGGAAAAGAATCTTAAAAAGACCAGCGGGACCAGCGGTCCCCTGTATATATACAACTGAATCACTTTGCTGTATACCTGAGACTAACACAGCATTCTAAATCAACTATATTTCAATAAAAATTTTTAAAAAACAAGGCTCCTGACCTTCTCACAAACCCACTCCTCTACAGTCGTCCACATCTTGGTAAATATAACTCTAACAATCACGTTGCTCAAGCCAAAAACATTGAAGTATTTTCTCTGCCTCTCTTTCTCTTCTTTCTCTCATATCTTATGCTGAACCCCTCAGCAGAGCCCACTGGTTCTACATTCAAAATATTTCCAGAATCTGACCACTTCTCACCAACTCTCAGCAACCTCATGTCCTCCCTGAATTATTGCAATTGCCTCCAAGCTGGTCTCCAGGCTTCCATTTTTGCACCACTTTGGTCTATCTTCCATTCGACAGCTACAGGGAGCCTTTAACACATACCAGATCATGTCACTGTTCAAAACCCTCCAAAGGTTCCCCAACTCATCCAGAGTAGAACATAAACCCTGCAATGGCTTACAAAGCCCTACACTATGTGGCCCATGTTGTTATCTGACTGTATCTCCTACCACTCTACTCTTTGCTACTTCCCTCCCATAACATTGGCCTCCTTTCTATTCCTCAAATACACTTTTGCCTCAAGACCTTCATATTTGCTATTTTCTCGTCTAAAGCATCTTCCCCAGATCTCCACATGGCTCTCTCCCTCACGTTCTTCAGATCAGCTCTCTGCTCAAATGTAATCAGACAAGACTTCCATGACCACCCTCCCCAATACTCCCTATTCCTCTAGCCTTCTTTATTTTTCTTCATAGCACCTACTGCCATCTGACATACTATTTTTTTTTCTTGTTTGCTTACTGCCTGTCTCCTTCATAAGAATAAAAACTCCAGGGACTTCCCTGGAGGTCCAGTGAGTAAGACTCCACACTCCCAAAGCAGGGGGCCCGGGTTCGATCCCTGGTCCAGGAACTGGATCCCGCGTGCATGCCTCAACTAAGAAGTCCAAATGCCGCAGCTAAGAAGCCCGCATGCCACAACTAAAAGATCCCGCATGCAGCAACGAAGATCCCACGTGCCACAACTAAGACCCAGAGCAGCCTAAATGAATAAATATTAAAAAAAAAAAAAAAGGAATAAAAACTCCGCAAGAGCAGGAATGTCTTTCTGTTTCGTTTACTGCTGTGTCCCAGTGCCAAGAACAGTGTCTGGAACATAGGACGCCCTCAATAAATATTTATTGAATGAATGTGGTGTAAATCCCTTGTTTATTATTATTTCATTATTTCACCCTTTGCTGCTGATTCTCAGGATCTTTCCCAACAGGCATTCCAGGAAGACAGTATTGAAATTGATTTGAAACCTTTATGCCAGCTCTGCACTATACCCTTGTATCCTATAAGATCTTGGAGGGAAACAAATGGCATGACCCAAAAGTCTTAATAGAAAAGAATTCAGTGAAGGGTCAATTTACAGAGGTGAGGGCAGGGTTGTTGTGGGCGGCCACTGCACATGAATTTGTATAGCTCCAAACTTCAGGCCATCTCTCCTTCTGGACAAAGTGGACATTCAATGTACTGCCTGAAATTCTGCCCACTGAGAGGACTTCCCTTCACCACTGTCTTTCAGGGCCACCCCTGAATGTAAGCAACTGTCTACTTTTGACTGATGCCAGCATACCCCAGAGACCCATCTGAAAATCAAGACCATACACTTCCTCTCTCTGTTAACTGTTTATAGAAAACTTCTCCATGAAGGCATAAGTACGATCAGAAGAAGAAGCAGAAAACAATAAAAGTAGGAATCTGAGTCACCTGCCCACGCTTTTACTCATGCCTTCTGAAATTTCTAAGGCCTGGTCTCAAATGTACACTGTTCCTTTGACAGTGGAACTCTGGCCATGCACATCCAACTATATGACTTGCTATAGGTAACACCCTAGGTTGCGTTGTCACTGGGTGATCTATAGTTTGAGTTTTAAACCAGGGCCCAGTGGCAAATCAGGACTGATTTTCAAAGAGTAAATAATTGTTAGCAGAAGAGGTATGTCCTTACTCCAACACCCTAAGGGTCTTTCCTGTAATGCTCCTTCTGGGGCTCCTGTCTCACCCTTCTCTGCCACAGACAATCTGAAATTCCCTGGATTTACGAGTCATAAGGCCCAAGTAGCCAGGCAACTTTCCCCAGAGCCTAGACCTGCTGCAGACTCCTTCCTTGCTCTGGGCCTCATTCAAATCTGTCAGCTTTATGCCATATCAAATAAATATTTTGCTGTACTACACCTAACTATGATGTATGTTGCCTCCAAAATCCAAACAGCTCTTTAAGCATTGTGCCTCTTCATGGTAAATGTGCAACATTCCCCAGATCACTGTTTTTCAGCTTCTCCCTACCTCTAATAGCCTAGAAATTTTACCTATGTTGCAGGATCCTGAATTTTTGGAAGATTTCTTTCTCTGCCTCTGACATACATAGGTCTTACTGAGGCATTTAGGGCAACTGCTATTTCTTGTGCACCAGTAAACATAATGTCATCAGTTTAAAGGACTACTTTGATACTCTGTGAGATATCCAGATTATCTTATGATAATCAGAGCAGGAAAGCTGTTAATATCCCTGAGGTAAAACAGTGAAGGTCTGCAAAGTAAAGGAGCTGTTACAGTGGAGGATTACTGGACTGAATGTCAATATTATGACATAGAAAAAATATATATATATATATGTGTCATCTTGGGTATGTTACTTAACTTCTTGTCTCATATGTAAAATGGGATAGTAGTAGTATTGTTGGGAAATTATGTGAGATAGTATATGTAATGTAGAGCACTTAGAATGGTATATGGTTCAACCAAAGACTATATATGTGTTTGCTTTCTTCATGGTATTTTATTGTGTATATGCAATATAATTAGTTTAGCTAGTTTCCCATTGATCAATGTATAGCATTTTCAATTCCTCTGCTATTCCAATGTTGTTGTCAATATCCTTACATATCCATTACCATTGGCAAAAAAATAATAATAATAAAACAGTGAAGGTGTATTTCTGTCATTATAGTTGAAAACGAATGGATTTCAATGGTCCTTAAGTGACTGGTACAGAAAGAAGGCACGTGCTAGATTATTAGCTGTAATATGCTGTACCAAGGGCTGAAGCATCTTTAAGTCTTTGAAGGTGCTCTATTCTATGCACATTCTCTAGCAACAAAGCATTGCTTTAAGTTTACTATTGTAGGGGGGAACATGGTGGGGCAGGCACAGTTCAAAGGACTTCCACTTGGCCCTTCCTACCATAATTTTCCTCACTCCACGGTCAAGGAACCAGTGTGGAGACCTTGCTAATTACTAAGTATAGTTATTCCCACTCTACATTCTGAAACTAGAGAAATAACCACTGGATAGGTCTTACAGACTCACTGTGAGATGGACCTGAACCAAGATCCTTCTATCACCTGAACTCCATACACTCTTACTCTGACTAGTGGACCACAATGGGGTTTTGGGTCCCCAAGACTCGTATTAACATGAGACAGTATCTAATAATCCCCCAAAGATCTGAATATTTTCTGTTCACCAGTCAGAGTCACCCTGGCAAACGGCTACAGATCTCTCTAGGGAAGGCTTCGAGAAGTGATTCTCAAATTTTAGCATACGTCAAAATCACCAGAAAGGCTTGTTAAAATACAGACTGCTAGGCCACTCCCAGAGTTTCTGGTTCAATGCAGTTGAGGCAGAGCCCAAGAATTCGCATTTCTGCCAAGTTCCCAGGTGATGCTGATGCTGCTGGTCCAGGGACCACACTTTGAGAACAACTGACTAGAAGAAGGATCTATAGAGTCCACCTGTGAAAAGACTCAAGCCTTCCCACCCCCCACCATCCAATCAAGGGGCTCCAGGTCTGGGGAACTGATTTAAGTCAAGGAACTGGGTAAAAGACTGTAAATCCCCAATACAATTTGAATCATGTTTCTCCCTACCTGGCCTAGACATTTTACACTTATATGGGTCAGTAAGTTGTCCATCTATTTCATTCCTAGGAACACTATGATCAATTAACTACCACCACAGATCCTTACGGGCAAAGCACAATGATTACCACTTGTCCCTGCAGCTTATTTAGTAATTTCATTCATCTTATTGCTCAGAAGGTGAGCATCTAGACTCTATCACTCAAAGATTCCATTATTCTCCTTGAAATGAGATTGCCCAGTCCCAAGAGAACATCTCCCATCCTCACCTCCTGCCTACTAAAGAAACCACTACAGGGCTTCCCTGGTGACGCAGTGGTTAAGAATCTGCCCGCCAATGCAGGGGACGCGGGTTTGAGCCCTGGTCCGGGAAGATCCCACATGCCGCGGAGCAACTAAGTCCATGCGCCACAACTACTGAAGCCCGCATGCCTAGAGCCCATGCTCCACAGCAAGATAAGCCACCTCAACGAGAAGCTCCCACACCGCAACAAAGAGCAGCCCCCACTCGCCGCAACTAGAGAGAGCCCGCACGCAGCAATGAAGACCCAACACAGCCAAAAATAAATTTTTAAAAATAAATAAATTTATTAAAAAAAAAAAAAAGAAACCACTACAGTGCTTTTCATAGTTAGTGTTCCCATCACCAGTGCTTTTCTTATGGGCTTGGAGAAGGAATTATCTTCCTGGGCCCTTCAGAGTTAGTGGTTGCACATAAGAGGGACCTCCACCATTCCCATCTCTGTAACCTTTGCACTCCGTCCTCGTTTTGCTACTCAAGGTATATTCTGAGGGCCAGCAGCATCAGCATCACTTAGAAGTTTGTTAGAAACACAACATCTTGGACTTCACCCAGACTTACTTAATCAGAATCTGCAGTTTAATAAGATCCCCCCAGTGAATCATATGCACCTCAAATTCTGAGGAAGACTGTTCTACAATACGCCAGTGAGGTTCTAGCACCTCAACCTCATTGATCATAGGCCACTGTTGAGTCCAGGCTTCCAGTAACCAAGTCAACAGATTATTAACACCATTCCCAGGTGCTCAGCTAATACAGTAATACCCAAATCCTGGATAAGGGCATACATATCAATAAATTTGTCCTCACTGGTCCCCGAGATTCTCCCAATACGGTTGACAAGTTCTTGCAACTCCTTCAGTGTACATGCTATTGTTCTTGGAGCATATCTTGTACATTCCCATCCAGGCTATGTTAGAATCAAACTCTCATTATGGGTCTGGAGGCTATGAAGGGTGGTGAGGGTGGGTCCTGAAGAGGACCCCTGCATGCCTTTTGCCAGGGAGTTATTATAAACATTTTTTAATGGATGGGAAGGCTGGATCATTCATGGTTTGCAGGGGGAGGAGTGTTCTTCTGCCAGCAAGGAAGGTTTAAGGGAATTTAAAGGTCCAAAATTCTCAGCTTTGTTCATCTCTGCCTAAACGTCCCCATTCCAAGTCTCAGAGTCCTTCTCCTTCCCAAGAGTGCGCTTATTCTAGTATTAGGAATATGGTGGGGTTGTGCATTTACCTGGTGTTGCAACTCTACCACACATACAATCAGTTTTGGGGCTTGATCCATAGCCATATCTGCCATGCGGCTATGGATCACATGAATTAAAGATGACTTAAGAATTCCATAGTGAAGGGGGATAAATTAGGAGGAGAGGGATAAATTAGGAGCTTGGGATTAACAGAAACACACTACTATGTATAGAATAAATAAACAACAAGGACCTACTGTAGAGCACAGGGAACTATATTCAATACCTTGTAATAACCTATAATGGAAAAGAATCTGAAAAAGAATAGATATATAGATATATATGTAACTGAATCACTTTGCTGTACACCAGAAACTAACACAACATTGTAAATCAACTGTACTTCAATTAAAAAAAAATTCCATAGAAGTTGTCTGAATCTCTACCCATAACTTGAATTAGAATTTCCTGTTCTTAAACTTTTCTTTTTCTTATGTAATTGTGCCAGCACAATCAGAAACAGGCAGCCCACCCAACAATGTATGTAATGACCATGTGAAATCACCATTTGCGGCCATAGCAATTAAGTACCTGAGGCATTTTATCTCCTAATGTCTTTCCCTCCATCAGCATCCCACACTGCACCTCACTTAGTGATAGTCTTAAGTGATGGTGTTGCTTCTTCATGTTCTGGATCACTCGTGTCCTCTTTCCCCATGCAAGGAGGTTTGTGCACTCAGCAAACATATGAGCAACCCAATCCCAGGATCCCATTTTGGAAATCTATTTCCTGGGATGTCTTCTGGTACCATTTACTGTATCAGTTAGGATCCTGACAGGAAACAGATGGCACACTCAAAAAAAGTCTAACCAGAAAGATTTTAATAAAGGGGCTATTTAAGAGGTGAGGGTCAAGATTAAGGAACCAACACGGAAGAGTGGGGCACTCAGGGTTCAGCAATAGCGGGAAACCATTACCATACCAAGGCCTGAAGGGGCCAGAGGAAGGAACAGTGTTTCGGGAGCCTCAGAGATAAACCCACGGAGAGGAGGCAGCCCAAAAGAATCTAACTGTAGATCAGTGGTTCTCAAACTTCAGCATGTATCAGAGTCATCAAGGGTATGTTAAAATATGGATTGCTCCAGTAGGTCTGGAGTAGGACCTGAGAATTTCTCACAAGCTCCCAGGTGATGCTGATGCTGCTGTCCAAAGACCACTCTTTTTTTTAAATTAATTTATTTTTTTTTTATTTTTTATTTTTTGGCTGCGTTGGGTCTTCGTTACTGCGCACGGGCTTTTCTCTAGTTGCAGTGTGCAGGGACTACTCTTCGTTGCAGCACGTGGGCTTCTCATTGAGGTGGCTTTTCTTTGTTGCGGAGCATGGGCTCTAGGTGCATGGGCTTCAGTAGTTGTGGCACGTAGGCTCAGTAGTTGTGGCTCGTGGGCTCTAGAGCACAGGCTCAGTAGTTGTGGCGCACAGCCTTAGTTGCTCCACAGCATGTGGGATCTTGCCGGACCAGGGCTTGAACCCGTGTCCCCTTCATTGGCAGGCGGATTCTTAACCACTGCATCACCAGGGAAGCCCCCGAAGACCACTCTTTAAGAACAACTGCCACAGAGTAAATTATTAACTATCAGAACTATAGCAAGATGAAGGATTTGGAGAATTAATACTCCAACCTCTCTCTCCTACCACTGATCTCCTGCTGCTGCCTCCCATGGGCCAAGCCCAAACAGAAGCTAAAGGATAAGGGATCCTGAGTAATAATGTCTGTAGAGGTCACCCTTCTAGAGAACAGAGCAGGGCAGAGAAGAGTGGAGAATGGAGGGGGGTGGGGCAACAGAGAAAAATCAGAACCACCGTAAAGAGAAGGATCCATGGAAAGATGGAGAGATAGATGCATTGACAGACATCTGAATAAAAGGATAGAATAATAATAATGGTTAATATTGAGTGTTTATTGTGTACCAGCGTCTAAAATAAGGGTTTTGCTCAAATTACCTCATTTAATCCTAAGAATTAAAAGCTATTACCATTCTTGTTTTACAGATGAGGACACTAAGACACAGAAACTAGATACTTTGCACATGGTCACACAGCTAGCAAGTAATGTAATCTAAATCCCAACCTAGGCATGCTGTGTGTAGAGCCTCACTCCCCTGTGCTGTTCTGTGATCAATGGCAGACAGGCAGTGTGGGATGGTAGGAAAGAGTGTAAATCTTAAAGATGCCTGGGTTCAAGACACTTATTTGCTTTGTGACCTTGTGCTCTGAGCCTCATTCCTTATGTGTTAAAAGAGATAATAATATGATAATAAAAACTACTTCCTAGGGCTTCCCTGGTGGCGCAGTGGTTAAGAATCTGCCTGCCAGTGCAGGGGACGTGGGTTTGAGCCCTGGTCTGGGAAGATCCCACATGCCGCGGAGCAACTAAGCCCGTGCGCCACAACTACTGAACCTGCGCTCTAGAGCCCGCGAGCCACAAGTACTGAAGCCCGTGCACCTATGCTCCGCAACAAGAGAAGGCACCGCAATGAGAATCCCGCACGCAGCAACAAAGACCCAACACAGCCAAAAATAAATAAATAAATAAATTTATTTTAAAAAAACTACCTCCTAGTTTTTTGGGGAAAGTTAAGCAAGGTAACAGTGGTCAAGTCCTTGGTATGAAGTCTAGCACCTAGTAAACAATCAGAAATACTATTACTACTATTATTATTAATGGATGGAAAGAAAAATAAGTCAGAAACTTATGAGTGAAACACTCTCCCATCCAAAAGAGGGTTCAGGGCTTGGGTAGGGATGGGTGAATGGGTGTCCCACATATTAATTTCTCTTCTGAGGACTTCTCTTCTGATCTATCTCTGGTTTTTCTCATAGGGATGGGAAATCACTTGTTCCCTCCCCCATCTGTCTATTCCTTGAAATTTGTGGGATTTGTGTGAGGGGGCTGGCCAGCCCCCTTTCCTTAGAAATCCCCTCTTGGTTCCCAGGATCCAGAGGAAGGGAAAGATGAAGGGAGTTATGCCAGGCCAGGCTCCCTCCAGCTGTTCTGTTGACCCAGGTGTTGGGCAGATGAAAATGGTAACTCGAGAAAGGGACAGTGCTGCTGAGTCAGGAGGTTGAATCCCAGAGGCCTGAGATGTGGGAAGAGGTGGTGGGCCTCCTTCCAAGGAACATTCCTTCTCAACTCTGCATGTCCCAAGGGAGAGACTGGTTCCCAGACAATGGATGGGCAGGCACCGTAATGACCTGGGGAGGCTACCCCAGGCTCCACGGTTGTTCTGAGGGCACCAGGGAGCCTTCTTCATCACCACCAGCACCAGAGAGAAGAACCACAGAGAAGAGAGTGAGGATAAGGGATAAACCTAGGGAAGGGCACGCAGCTCCTCACTCTGGCCCCTCCATCCTAACCGTCACCTCTAGGGGCCAGCCCTGTGGCTGATGACACAAATGCCACCAGGGAGGTGACAGTGTAGACTCTCTCTCTGGAGCTGACAGCACAAGGTCCCCTTCTCGTGGCCAGACTGCAGGCTGCTTAGGTTCTTAGAGCTGAAGCCAAGGAAAGCAGAAGAGAAGAAAAGAGGGAGGGCAGGGTCAATTTCCGTCAGAAAGAGGGGGGCAGAGGGGAATCCACAGAATGGACTTGGAGGGGAATTTCTGAGCAGAGAAAGTGAAAGTTCCAGGCCATAAATGGGTGGCAGTGGCAGCTTCCTCCAGCTTCATCCACTCTCACGTTCCCAGACCCCTTCACACCCCGCACTTCCCAGCACTCTCACCCGCTCCCAGCCCAGCCTCGGCTTCACACAGACTCTGCCCAGATTCACTCACGCTCACAGCTTGCTGGCAGTCAGTCTCCGCTCATCCCCCATGGCATCCCATGCAGCTGCACTACTAGCCCTCAGCCTGCTGATTCTCTGGACCTCCCCTGGTAAGGCTGAGGGGAGGCTTCGGGTGGGGGGCAAGTAGCAGGGGTGTCTAGGGCTCAGACTGCTTGACGCTGGACGTGAGGGACTCTGTGAGTTAGGATTGCATGTGTCAGTGAACCTGGGTTGCGCCCCGTGTGTGTGCCTGGGAGTGGCGGTGTACCTGGGCTCCTGAATTCCAGTGTGTATCTGTCTCTTGGTGTATCCAGGGCCTATGACTACCCCCCTCTCTTCAGGCTCTATTTCCTGCTGCCTCAGTTTCCCAGGCGGGAGAGAACAGTATATACTTTCTTAAGGTGGAGAGAATGGGAGGCACTGGTCTAAAAGGGTCAAAAAATTTCACAACTCCTAAGTTCTACTAATGCCATCCTCCTGTTACCCACCCCACCCCGTTCCCTACCCCACATCCTTCCCCCCACTGACAGTGTAACCAGTGTGAACTCTTCATTTGTGGGGAAGTTGAAAGGACTTGGGAGAGAAGTTGGGGTGATCAGGGCAGCAGGAAGGCATTTGTGGGGCTCAGGACAGCGGTCGTTTGCCGAACTGCTTAGAAGTGCTTCAATATATTCAGCGAATATCAATCAGGTCTAGCTGCTGCCGCACACAGACAGGTATCCTTAATACCAGTGAGGGCTGTGGCCTCCGCTCCTCAGTGTCCCTGTGTCCTGACACTAATCCCACCCCAGCTCTGGGAGATGCCAACGACGCTGAAGACTGCTGCCTGTCTGTGGCCCAGCGCCCCATCCCTGGATTCCTGGTGCGAGCCTATCGCTACCTGCTCATCAGCAATGGCTGCAGGGTGCCTGCCGTTGTGTGAGTTGCGGGACGAGCCTGACTAACCTCACCTCCCCCATCAGCCCCTGGGGAAACCCACCCCATCTTCTTATCTCTCTTCTCCTTGCCAAGCCCAACCTCTGAAAGGAAGCCCCTGAAACAGGTTCCCAGGTGTGGTCCCCAGCCGCTGCCCCTCACACCAGGGCCTGCCAGGAAGCTGAGTTCCAGGGCTCTATTTTCTCTGACCTCTGACCTCTGTCTCCAGGTTCACCACGCTGAGAGGTCACCAGCTCTGTGCACCCCCAGACCAGCCCTGGGTGGGCCGCATCATCCGGAGACTGCAGAAGAACTCAGCCAAGGCAAGCCTGGCCCTCCCCAGCCCCGCCTCCTCCCTCCAAGCCCCTGCCCAAGACCCCAGCCCATGACCTTGCCTCTCCTTCTTCCCCCAGGGAAAGCGCTACAGCAGGTAGCCCATGATAGCCCCAGAGGGAGCCCTGTGTCTGAGGGAAAGAATGTGAATCACTGAAGCCCTGGGGAACCAAGGACCAGAAGGGAGGACCAGGCCTCCTGCTCCCCTGCACCAGACCTGACCCAGCTGGGGCGGGGCAGGAGTGTGACTGTGTGAGTGTGAGCGTGAGTGTGGGTGAGTGTGGATGAGTGTGGTGGAAGCACAACTTCTCCATGCCCAGACCGCAATGTTTCCAATAAAGCCCAGCTGGTACCCACGAATCCGTCTGTCTGCTGTCTGTTTGCTGTCTGTCCAGGAGGACTGGGACAGGAAGGGGGAGGTGGAATGGCCGGGTTAGTTTCCACCCTGCAGCCCGAGCAACGTCCTCATCGACCTCCACCTAATACGCTGTGTTCTCAGGATCAGCTCCCATGATCAGGGCCCCACCTCATGCCTCCTCACAGCCCTATCACACTCCACGGCTCAGCAACACTAAACCTGTGCCCGTCCCCTGAATGACCCGAACTCTCTTAGGCCTCTGAGTTTTTGCCCTCCAGGACAGGTGTTCAAGCATCCAGGTGTCTCAGGGATCTGGTGTCACTGGGGGCGGGGAAGGGAGTTCTTGGGAACAAGCTCTCATGGCTGGGGGAGGGCCAGGAGGCCCAACTCTGTTGCCTGGGGGGAAAGAACCCATCCACCCAAGCCATTCCCTCTGTCTGGAACACTCTTCTCTCTCTTCTGCCTGCCTGGCTTCCCATCTGGGTCTGGATGACTCCTCCTCCAGGAAGCCTTCCCTGACTCCACGCTGGGTTAGGCAGCCTCCCTCCCTCCCAAGCTCCCAGGGCCCTCTGCTCCTCTCCTCTTGCAGCACTCAAGATGCTGAGTTATAATTGCTAGTTTGTCAGCCTTCCCGAACAGGGATCTTGTCTATTTTGGTTTCCACTGTCTCCCTGGTATGAAGTACACTGCTTGGCACAAGGTAGTCACTCAATAAATATTTGTCTTGAGAGCAGATAAATATGTAAGAAAAGGGTCAGCAGCCAGAGGTGAGGGCTCATCTGTCCATATAGAATCTGACCTCCAGGCCAGCCCTCTTCTCTCGCCCAGTCACTCTGGACCAGG
Organism: Balaenoptera physalus; assembly: GCF_965194825.1. Lineage (NCBI taxonomy): Eukaryota > Metazoa > Chordata > Mammalia > Artiodactyla > Balaenopteridae > Balaenoptera > Balaenoptera physalus. Next base: position 81,624,393 of record NC_138886.1, on the reverse strand, counting down.
TCCAGCCCCATCTGGGTCCACGTGGCAATCCTGGGGCCATGCTTCTCAGGGATACTGACAGACAGACCTGGGAGCCAGAGGTCAGAGTGGGAGAGGAAGGAAAAAGGAACAGCCAGGGAGCTGGGGAGATTCAGCATGGGGGGACCCCCACCACCTCGTAGCCACATGGGCTCCAGGGCCAAGGCAACACTGAGACCAGAGGAGTCACAGGGAAGGAGTCTCAGCTCTGGGAGACAAAAGCCCTCGACTCTTGGGACATCTCACAAGACTGCTGTGGGAGGAATGAACTCCTCGTGCTCGGAAAGTCCTCTGGGAAAGCTGTCTGGTTGCCCAACTATGGCCCCTAAGGGCCTGTCCAGCTGGGAGCAGCAAGTCTGTGCCCCTGGGGTTGGGGTGACAGCTAGTACACCAGACTGAGCATCCCCACCTGGGAACAGGGGCCACCACTACACCACATACCTTATCTGGTAACAAAAGCAGGCCTGGGCAGGCGTGGGCAAACTTGGAAGGGAAGCAGCAGTGAGGGGTTGTGCCAGCCCCTCCTCACTGAGCTGAGAGCACGGCAGCTTCTTCCTCACCTCTGCTCCTAGGAGGAGGTGTCCGAAACCTCAGATAAATCAGGCCTTGGAGTCACAGGAGTGAGTGGAATGGGGATAGTTTGCAAGAACAACTGGTATAGCCAGGAAATTTGGCTCCGCTACCTGGGGGAAATTACCTATCCACTCATGCATGCATACAGCCATCCATCTAGCTGTCTCTGCATCCATTAGACCTCCACACATCCATCTACCCACCCTCCCACCAACTCATCCATCCATTAAGTCAGCCAACCATGGAGTTCCAGAGGTCACAGCTGTGGACACTCTTTGGACCTGTGCCTTGCACCGCAGCAGGCAGAGGACAAACACAGGTGTGAGGGGGGTACATCTCCTCAAATCCTTCTGGGTCCCCGGTGAAACCAAGCAAAGTTCAGCCTGCCACAGAGGCAGACACAAACCCACCCTCCGGACGCTTGCGGAAACACACAGGTGGAGTAGAGAAGGTGAGGGTGGGAGCCCTGAGGAGGTGCCACCAGGAGAGAGGCACCTGGACACCACCTCCCTGACACTGCCCCAGGGGTGGGGGGGGGGGGGAATGCAGGAACAGGTCATGAGCTCAATGCCCGGTCCCCAATCCCCCAATCCTGTTTCTGCCCCTGACTGTGCAACTCTGAGGAAGTCCCTTCCTCACTGCCCCCTCCAAGACCTTACTTCCCCCATTTGTCAGGTGGGGCATGCGGGAGCTTCATTTTTAAGAGTCCCTCCAAACAAAGACTTAATTCCTAAATCTTTGGGTCTTAGGCTAACCCTCCCCAGCATTCACACAGTCTCCCCAAAGTCATGCACATTCAGAAAGGTCCCCACTCAGACTTCCCTGGTGGCACAGTGGTTAAGGATCTGCCTGCCAATGCAGGGGACACAGGTTTGAGACCTGGTCCGGGAAGATCCCACATGCCACGGAGCAACTAAGCCTATGCGCCACAACTACTGAGCCTGCATGCCACAACTACTGAGCCCACATGCCACAACTACTGAGCCCACATGCCACAACTACTGAATCCACGAGCCACAACTACTGAGTCCGCATGCCACAACTACTGAGGCCCGCACACCTAGAGCCTGTGCTCCGCAACAAAGAAAAGCCACCTCAGTGAGAAGCCCTCGCACCGCAACGAAGAGTAGCCCCCGCTCAAATAGTAGCCCCCACTCGCTACAACTAGAGGAAGGCCGCACGCAGCAAAGAAGACCCAATGCAGCCAAAAATAAATAAATATATAAATTTATTTATTTATTTTAAAAATAGAAAGAAAGGAAAGTCTTCACTTCCCAGGGCCCCAGGGACAACCCTCTGGGAATAAAGGGGAAGCTGAGGTTCAGGAAGAAAGAAAATAATCCAGGTGCTGGTGAAGTGGCTGGAACAGCCCCCTGCTGGACCCTGGAGGCCTGGAGGGTGAACAATTTCGAAGAAGCCTGAGCCCTCCCCACCTCTTCTCCGGCCAGTGCCTTTCCTCCCGGCTTTCTCCTTCCCTGTTTTTCCCACCCCCAGCCACCAACCCTCCCGGACACTAGGTCTTTTTCCCTTATCTCCCTGCCAGACACAGGAGGGCTGAGCCCAGCAATCTGTGACTTGTCCTGATCCGCTTAAACATTCTCAGTACTCTGATTTCATCTAATCAACACCTGCCCTGTTTCACTATGATTCACTGACAAGTGTTGAGTCTTTATTTATTCCAAGTTCTGACGGACCTGCCTACCTGACAGTGATGAAGCTGCCCGCTCTCTGAGGGGTGGGGTGGACTCCTAGCTCCCTAACCAGGATATGGGGGCCTTGCTGCCTGCCTCTAAGTAGACACCTTCCTCTCTCGGGCACACGGCACTTGCTACAGGTTTAAGGCGGGCAGCTGAGTGACACCCCCCTACCTGAAGTCCTGTGGTCCCAGCAGCCAACATCTCCCTAAAGGGACCTGACATCCCTACTTAGGGAGCTCCCAGCCTTTTTGTCCACCTCTATGGTGGACAAAAAGCTTCCGGTCCACGGGGGAATTCCCTGATGGTCCAGTGGTTAGGACTTGGCGCTTTCACTGCCAGGACCCCAATTCAATCCCTCGTCGGGGAACTGAGATCACACAAGCCTCTTGGCCCAAAAACAAAACAGGCTCCCTGATAGAGTTCCCAGGGAACTGCCATTGCCAACATTGCTCTGCCCAGGGCCTGGCACAGAACAAGGCCCAGTACACATTTGAGTAACAGAAAATGGAATTGAACATGACCCTTTCCCACGATTACCCCACCACCACTCACACCTGGAGCACATCCAGTTCTCGGGGTGGGGGCTGTCTCGGTTACATGGCTAAGTGTTTGGTCAGAGCCAGCTCCATACGGTTTTGATCAGATTTTCATCATCTCATGTTCAATTTCTCAGCAAGCCTCCACCACATATTCCCTTCTCTGGCCTCCGGGAAACTCAGAAACAGCCAGAAAACCTTGGGAATAAGAGCTTCACAAGGGAGCAGGACTCCCAAGTGGGGAGTTTCCTCCAAGAGGCCCTCTGTCAGAAGAAACAGGCACTTTTCTGGTCAGAGAACTTTCATGATGGCCCCTGAGACTTTGTCCACGTGGGAGGACTTGGCTCTGTAGTACTAGCTCTATCACCACTAGTGCTTACTAGGTGCTGGGCACTGCTTTAAGTGCTATCATCATTCTTATGTTGCAGCTGAGGAAACTGAGGTGCAGAGGTTAAATGACTTACCCAGGCTGGATGGCCGGTAAAGTGGCAGAGCTGGGGGTCTTGGCTGGGCAGACGGGCTCCAGAATCTGACTCTTAGCTACCACACATACCACCTCTCTGAGTTGATCCACCTCCTAAATAAAAATGGGAAATAGTACAGCAGGTGCAGGTCTGAGGAAGTGGCCCTCAGACAACAGGGAAAACCGTTCCTTTGAGGTGCTGACCATGTGCCAGGCTCCAAGCTGAGTCCTTTATGTGCATTATCATTGTATCCTCAAACAACCCCATGAGGTGGGGATCACTAGTCCCATTCTATGTATGAGGAAATTGAGGCACAGAGAGGTAGAGTGATCTCCCAAGTCCACTCAACTGGTGAGTGGCAAAGCTGAGACTGCAGCCCGTCTGCCTGACGGGTAGCACTTAGGCTGAGGGCTGGGGGCTGCGATGTCCAGATGGGGTAGAAAGGCTTGGCTTCCTAGGAAGAGCTGGGAAAAAACAAGAGAAGAAGCTGAAGGTCTCAGGCAGGACCCCAGTGCTTGAGCTCAGACACAGATATGCCCCTTGGAGGCCCCCTGGGCCGGCCTCTCCAGCAGAAGGGGAGCCTGCTTCCCCAGAGCCTCCAGGAGGAAGTGGGCACAGGTTCTCAAGGTCTGCTCAGGCCTCAGATTTTCCAGGAGTGGAGCAGTGGAGAAGGGGCTCAGCCTACAACTATGCCCACCTTCTTACCTCCATTCCCAGGGGAATAGCAGAGGCCAGGACCTGGTAATGTTTAAAGGAAAGGAGGAATGGAGGGCAGGGCTGGGATCTGGAGGGTAGGGATAGAGGAAGGACTAGGGGTTCTGTGGGCAGGACTTCTGGAAGGAGTGGGTCTCTCAGGGGGCCTCTGAGCCAGCCTGGCTGGGGCCCCGGCAGGGCAGAGCTTCTGGGGACTGCAAGGGTGGGATCAGATCCTGAAGGACCCGCTTCTGAGGGGCCAAGCATGGGGTGGAACCTCTGAGGATCAGAGTAGATGGGGGAGTCAGACCTCCCAGCCCACTTCTATTCCTAGGACCTTTGAGTCTTCCATGGCTCCGGAGGGGAAGCATAAGACATGAGCTGCCCTGGGCTCCAACCCGGCCGAAGTAGGATGGCTGTAACCCCAGCAGCTTCGACACTGCCCTATCAGACAACAGGACGCACCCCCCCACCCCACCCCCCAGAGTTCTGGATCTCAGAATCGCACTCACTGGAAATCTGGACTCATTACCATCAAAACCTCAATCACCTTGCCGACCTCATACCTGTCAGACCATCAATTCAAGGATCCTCCCCCAAGAGGAAGACACCCTTTCCTACCAGGGACCCAACACTGTAAAGCTCTCCATCAATTCAGGAATCCTGGCAGGACATCCCAACACCTATTGGTGTCCCCACTGCTGACAGGAGCCCCATTCATGTCAAGGTCCCCCCATTACTATCAGGCCACCATTCCTCTTGGGAAATCCTATCACTGTCAGGAACACCCAAGCCTGTCAGGCAGGACAGCAGTGAGGCACCACTCCAGGAACACCATTTTCCATGTAGTCTATGTAAATGGCACCTCTTGGCATGGCAGCCCTAAGTGTCAGAGCATCTGTTAACATAGGGTCCCCAGTGGCCTTAGGGCCGCCATGACATAGAGTCCCAGCCCTGGCAAACCCTTGTGTCTAAAGTGATGCTACATCACTGTCTGGAACCTAGAAATAGTTATTCACGCCAGGCACTGTTCTGGGTGCTCATGGTACAATAGTAAGCAAGACAGATATTTTCTTGGGATTCAGGGAGCTGAATGTAATCCTTTGGGGATTCTACAATGGAAGGCAAGATCTACTGGTAAGACTAATATAATAGGAAATTCCTCAAACACAGAAAGGGGTTAAGATTGTGGGCAGTGAAAAAAAAGACAAATACCTTGATAGTCCACCCTACGGCTGTCCAACATAACATGCATCCTTCTTCCCAAACCCCAGACTTAATATTTTAAGGGTATCACCTAACATAAGATCACTTTTGTTTATACAACCAAAAAGATTCACTGCTCCCCAAAGAGAGACTCTTCAGAGCCTTAGCAATTACCACACCTGTCTTAGCTTGGGCTGCCATATTAAAATACCATGGACTGAGTGGCTTAAACAACAGAAATTTATTTTCTCACAGTTCTGGAGGTTAGAAGTTCAACGTCAAGGTGCCAGCATGGTAGGTTTCTGTTGAGAGCTCTCTTCCTGGCATGTAGATGACCACCTTCTTACTAGGTCCTCACATGGCAGAGATCTCTCTCTCTCTCTTCCTCTTCTTTGAAGGCCACAGTCCTATAAGACTAGAGCCCTACCCTTATGATCTCATTTAACCTAAATTACTTCCTAAATACCCTATCTCTAGATACAGTCACATTGAGGGTTAGGGCTTCAACATATGAATTCTAGGGGACACAGTTCAGCCCATAGCAAAGGCCAAATCTAAATCCAAGAACTCAGAATGACATCCATTCCTCCTCTAGTTTTGCTGTAATCTCATCTCTCTATTCTACAACACCTGGTGACCACCAGCAGCACACCTGATTGGTCAGGACAGGTTGGGTGATGCTGCAATAACAAATGACGCCTAAATCTGAGTGGCTGAACACAACAAAATTCTATGCTGCCCACATACCAAGGCTGCTGTGGGTCTAGGCGATCTCTAGCACAGCTGTACTCCATGTGGTGGCTCAACATTCCAGGCTGCTTTGATCTCTTGGCATGTTTTTTCATCTCAACACATGTTTCCATGATGACTCCAGCCAGGCAAGACAGCAAGGGGAACCCTTCCTTAAATGCTTCTATCCACAAATGGCACATGCCATTTCTGCACGCATTTCATTGGCCGAAGTGGGTCATACCTCCATGCCTAACTACAAGGGAGCAACTACCAGGAGGAGAAGCAAACCAGAATCTTGGTGAGTAGTAGTAATATTTCCACAACAACCTATATTCAAGAATGGAATAAAGGAGGATGAAAGAAAAGAAGAGTCAGTTAAAGAAATGGAGACATTTCAGAGCCAGGAAGGAAATATGAATAAAAGGTGTAGTCAGTAGTTCTGAAACTAGTCCTGGGGCTTAACTAGAATTTATTACTTCTTTCTTATATTAGTTTTCTATTGCCGTGTAACAAATCACCACAAATTCAGCAGCTTCGAACAATCCAGATTTATTATCTCACAGTTTCTGTGGGTCAGCAGTCTGGGTACAGGTTAACTGGGTCCTCTGCTCAGGGCCTCACCAGGCTGATCTCAGGTGTCAGCCAGGCTGCCATCTCATCTCAGGCTCTGAGTCCTCTTTCAAATTCACTGGGTGTTGACAGTTGTGGTTTTAGGACTGAAGCCCTGAGTTCCCAGAGCTGCCTGCAACTCCCTGCTCCATGGCCCTCTTCACAACATGGCAGTTTGCTTCTCCAAGGGCAACATGAGAGCATCTGCTGCTGCTTTTTCTTAGCCCTAGACACTTTTTTAAAGGGCTCACCTGATTAGGTCAGGCCCACCCAGGGTAATCTCCCTTTTGACTAACTCAAAGTCAACTGATTTTGAGTCCTTAATTACATCTGCAGAGCCCCTTCATTTTTGCCGTATAGCATAATCTAACCACATCACTGATATCCCATCATATTCACAGGCCAAGGGGATCCCCTCAAAGCGAAGAGATTAAACAGGACGTGCACACCATGAGGGAGGAATCTTAAATTCTGTTTGCCACACTTCCTCTATGATTCATTCCCTTTACCTCCAACTGGCACTTCAGCTGGTTGACATTCTATGCCTGCTAAGGGACCCAAACCTTCATGCCCAGGGAATACTGGTCCCTGATGGTCCTGCCTGATTAAGGTTACAGGGGTCTTCCATGAACTTTGACCACTGGGCATGGCATCACCAGGAGGTGCCCTAAGTACCCCAGGGATTACCCCCACATACATAGCTTCTCACACCACTTGCCTTCCGCTGCCTCACCCACATCAGGATTAATCACAAAGCCCTGTCCCTCCTGAGCCTCTGTGCTTGCTGTTCATTCCCCCTGGAATATCCTACCTCCTGCCTCACCCATCCTCAAGGCTCTGCAGAGCTCCCTGTTACATGTAGCCTCCCTTGCCTTCCCTCTGGCCCCCCTACCCCCCAAGCTCATCACCAGCGACACAGGTCACCTTCTGCTTGGTTTCAGAGGCCCTCGTTTCCTGCACGTCTCCTGAGAAAGCTCAGTCCAGGCTCAGAAACCCTGGGGCCCAGAGCGGCCCAAACTGCAGAAAATGAAGGAGAGGGGGTGTTCAGGAAATCCTGGCAGTGGCTGAGGCAGTCCTTCAAGCTGCTGAGGGCAGGAGGCAGAGAAGGAGGGTGTACTGTTGCTCAAGACTTCCCCCCATCCTGATGTCCAGTCACCTCCAGAAGTGCTGTGCAATATCCTACCCACACTCGGACTAAAGGGACAAGCTCTGCCCTGCAGGCTGGGCCGGGACCCTCTGGATATGGACAGAGGGTTTGGAGAAGGATTTGCGGGGTGAAGCAGACCCCCTCCTAGGATCAGGGACTTTCAGAAGCTGAGTCATCAGGCTTCTTGCTCATTTCCAGCTCATTTCCAGCTCCTTTCTGGAATAAGAGAGCCCAGGCTCCTCAGACCAGAGCCCCACTTCCACAGGCCACACAACCCATTTTTCTCTAGACACTAGATGCCCTCTGCAGGCCCCATGAGGTTGGAGCACAGGCCGGGAGCCTCGCATCCCCTTTCCCTATGCACTGGATGCCCCCTGCAGGCCTTGTGAGGTTGAGAGCCACAATGGGATGGATTAAACAGAACACACATACACACACAAACACAAAAGTGGGGGCACCCTTACCCACATACATACGTCCATACCCACACACACATACACAGGCATATAATCAATCACACAGCCAATCACTCACATCTACCAAGGACACACCACAGACATTTAAGCATATAATCACAGTATGGACACAAGGGAACATATAGACACACATACACAATTACACACACACCGTCATGGGCACACAGACACAAAGACACACATGGACACAATCTTTCCTCCTAGAGAAGAGTATTTGTTTGGAAGAAATAGGTTAAAAAGCCACCTGGGGATCAGGGTCATATCCTGAATGGTGGACTTAATAAAAGAAGGTACCTAAACTGCCTCTCAGTCTAATGGGGCCTGTTGACTAGAGAGCCTTTTGTTTTGCTGGGCACTGGAGTGGTTACAGTTGTGGAACAGTACGGACAAGAGTTAGGGTAGAGCTACTAAAAAGAGAAATTTGGAGTTTGCAAGAGCTTAATCTATATAACTTGTATGAAAGCGCATTCTTAGAAGTTGGGCTCCTGAACGCCTGAGTTCAAGCCAGATTGAACTATCCTCACTGCAACCCAGGACACCCTAAAAAGAGAGAGGCCTCCTGATGCTGGTAATATACGGGAGGTGATGAATGAGAAAAGGGGATGAACCTAACTACCACTGAATGCCCACCCACTGTGAGTCAGGCACATGGACTACCTCACAAGATACATATTATTTCCATTTTACAGATCCCGTTCCCTCGACTGTCCAGGGTTCTAAAACCAGATTCAAATACAAGAGTTTGAGTATAAAAACCCTGTTGTTTCCACTACATTAGGAATGGCAAATGCAAGGAATATACGTTTCCATTCCCTACTCATGTTCCCAACAATGACAGAGTGTATGTGTCTTCCCCACTGATCCAGATCAGTGATTGGCAAACTATGGCCCAGCCAGCCTGCTGTTTTTGTAAATAAAACTTTATTGGAATATAGCCATGCCTGTTCATTTACATGTTGTCTATGGCTGCTTTGGGGCTACAACAGCAAAGCTGAGAAGTGACTACAGAGACAGTATGGCCTGCAAAACCTTATTTATTAGCTGAACCTTTAACAAAAAAGTTTGCTAACCTCTGATCCAAACCCAGCCTCAAATTGGAGTTGGCAAGTCTTATTGCCTTTGGTGTCTTAGCATTGAAGGATGGTCAGATAAATAAATAACTGGGATGGATGGATAGATAGATGTATTGAACCAACAGATGGACAGACATATATGGGTAGTATATCAGAGTTTTGCTCCAAATATGTACCAATGTTCTGCCATTTATAAGCGGTGAAACATTGGGTAAATTAATCTTTCTGGATCTTAGTTTTCTCATCTGTAAAATGGGGATAATAATACAATGATCATTATCTAGGGCTCTTTCTATTGCGAATGACAAAAACCCAACTTAAAGTAGCTTAAGCAAAAAGTTAAATTTGTCATATCACATAACTAGATTAAGATTTGGTCTACTTCAGCACTGGTTGGACCCAGGGATTCAAATGATGTTATCTCCATCTTTTAACTTGACTTCTCTCTAATTCTTTTTATGTGGAGCCCTCATTCCTGTTATAGACAGGTGATCTTCTAGCAGCAGAAAATATGGCCACTGGAAGCCTCAAGTCCACATTTGTATAGTGAGTGATCCAAAACAGAAGGCCTCTTTCTCCTAACATCAAAGCTCATGAAAAGCTTTGAACTGTGCTTGTGACACATACTCAGTTCTTCAATATATTACAGTGGCCAGGGAATGGAGTACTTTGATCAGATCACTATGGTGAACACAGCCACCAAGACCACGTGAAGTGAGAGAGAAATTCCCTAAAGGAACCAGAAAAGGGAGTATAAAAAAGTGTCTGCATGAACAAAAACATCACTCACAGCATTCTACTTCATAGATTTGTCATGAGAAAATGATTTTAGAGCATTTAGCATGGTGCATGGCACTTAAGTATCAACAAATGTTCATTATTACCATAACTGATAAATAGATGAATGGATGCGTTAAATAGACAGCTAATGGTTAAACATACAGATGAATAAATGAAGAGGAAGATGTGACAAGATAGATGAAAGGCAAGATGGGAGAATGCACCGATGAAGAGACAAAGATGGGGAGACATATGGACACATGGATGGACGGATCGATCAATTGATAAATGGATGGATGGATGATGGAAAGATAAAGCAGACAAAAAAGGGCTCACAGTTAAGTTTGTCACATCATATGCTCTAGGGCTGCGAATGGGAAACAGAATAGCACTCCACAATTGGTGTCTCCTGAGAGGTCTCCTCCTCTGGTCTCTGTCTCTTGGGTCCCTCTCATCAGGTGGCGGAAACACTTGCTCCCCTCCCTCATCTCTAGTTTCCTTGTGTCCCTGTGAGCTAACCAGCCCCTTTCCTCAGAAATCCCCTCTCAATTCCCAGGATAGGGAAGGCATGGCAGAAGGGGGTGTTCTAAGCCAGGTTCCCCTCATGCTATCGATACTTCTCTGACTCAGTTCGGGGCATAGGAAAATAATGGGGGAGAGGGACAGTAATGGCTGGGCCAGAAGGGTGAAGCCCTAGAGTCCTGAGATGTGAGATATGGGAGCTGGACCTGCTTCCAAAGAACTTTCCCTTTAGCCCTGCTTGTCCAAGAGAGGAGTAGGTCTCAGATGATGGATGTGTAGTCACTATAATAGGCCTAGGGAGACCTGGGAGGAGATCTTCTCCAGCCTTACCCTGCTACTTGTGATTGTCCTCAGGGAATCTGGGGGACCAGCTGGGTCCCATCTTTCCCACTCCAGTAGTCTTAGGACCACAGAGAAGAGGTGGGAGTAAGGAGAAACCTGGGAAAGAGGGAGGCCCCCCCCACCTTGCTCTGACCTCTAATCCTGAACCAAGCTCTGACCCCTAGTCTTAAAACTGATGTTCAAATGCCTTCAAGGGGACGACACTGCAAACCTTCCCCTAACAGGGACAATGCAATCCCCTTCCCTTGTCCAAAATGTTGAGTGCTGAGTTCTCAGAGCTAAAGACAAAGAGTGGGAAATGGGGACAGGGAGGCTACTAAGGAGTTATGAAAGGGAAAAAAGGTTCCAGATAGATGGAGACAGTGGGGAGTGCACTCAGTGGAAAGGTATTCTGCTACCAACTCATGTACTGCGATTCAATTCAGACACTAACTACCCAGAGCTAGTGTTAGACTCCACAGGTTTAAGGGCACAGTCCCAACAAGCCTGCCCCCACTTGAGATGCCAGTCACAAGTGGGGTCCCCAGGCCACCTGCATTTCCACCTAACTAGCTACAAGTCCAGAGGTCTTCAAACCCCCCTCAGGTCCAATAGCTCACTAGAATGACTCACAGAACTCAGAAGTGCTATACTGACAACTAGTTTTTTATAAAGTATACGTATCAGGAACATCCAAAAGAAAAGACACACAAGGAGAGTCTCAGCACAGAGCTCCCATGCTCTCTCCCCATGGAGACACAAAGGGCATGTCACCCTCCCAGTACATCAACGTGTTCACCAACCAGGAAGTTCCATGAGCTTTGGTGTCCAGAGTTTTTACTGAGATTTCATACATAGGCATGAATGAATTGTTGGCAACATGACTCGATCTCCTCTGACGGATTGGCTCAAAGCCCCAATTCTGCAATGATATGGCTGGCCTTTCTGCTGACCATGCCTCATCCCAAGTCACCTCATTTAGCATCAACTCAGGTGTGACCCAAGAGGCTCATAGATAACAAAGACACTCGTATTACTTGAGATATTCCAAAGATTTAGAGTCTCCCTCTCAGGAACAGGGACAAAAGCCAAATTCTTTAGTATACAACAGACAGAGCCCTGCATCTGAGTGAAGGGATGTGAATTACTGAAGCCCTGGGGACCAGGCCTCCTGCTCCCGTGCACCAGACTTGACCCAGCTGCAGCAGGGCAGGAGTGTCACTGTGAGTGTGAGTGTAAGTGAGGGTGAGTGCGGTGGAAGCACAGCTTCTCCATGCCCAGACTGCAATGCTTCCCACTGGCATCCATGGATCTGTCACCTGTCTGTATGTAGCCCAGGCAGGGGAAGATAGGTATGAGAGGGGAAAAGAGTTGTGGGATGGTGGGAAGAGGATAGGTGAATCTATTCTCCACACTTCAGCCTGAGGGAACTTTTACTTCACTCATTTCTGGTCATTCTCTCCCATACCGTCCAGCCACAAGGCTCCCTTCCCCCCTCCCCAGACCAAACAGGGCAGCTATTTCCAACCTCCCACACTGGGTTAGTTGCTCTTTCTTGGCTTTACCAAAGCACCCTCTACTGCCCCCAGCCAGTCAGCTTCGTCTATTGTAGTGATCTTATTATCTCTTTTGATTCCCCTCCCCCCTCCAACCCAGATGACAAGCTCTCTGAGGGCAGAATCTGTGCCTGTCTTCTCTGCTGTATCCTCATGCCCAAGCACATCACCCGGCACATAGTAGTCACTCGATAAATATTTGTTGATTAGTGACTGCAGGAACAAAAATCACATGAAAGGAGGTCTCAGCTCAGAGAGGAAGGGCTGTGACCCTCTAACCATGAAGTGACTTGACCAAGGCCACTCAGCCAACAAGTATTCCCATAGCCTGGCCTGTCTAAACTGGGCCCTCTCTGGAGCCCTATTCCTCCTCTGCCCAGAATCATAATAGAATGGGGCAGACAAGAAAAGCAATTGTCAGAGCAGAAGCCAAGAAGACAGAGAGGAGAGGGAATTGGCAAAACAGTACTAGACAGAGTCCCAAAGCTCTTTTCTTGCTGCCTGGTGCTGAGGACTCCGTCTTCCCAGGGTGGAGCTCCGAAATCTGACTCCACCCTTATAAAAGAGGGTCCGTGCCCTGCCTCTTAGTAATAAACCCTGACTCCACCCCTTTATTGATAGGCTCTGGCTCCACCTTCTGGACTACGCCTCCTCTGAAGAAATGCCCTGGCTCCGCCCCTTCCGGGTAATAGGTAAGCCCCACCCCTAGCGCGTGACGGTGTCCCTGTGACGTAACGTACCGGTCTGTTTCCGGGGTGGAGCCAGGGAGGGTGGGCGTTTAGGCTGCGCCGACCCCTCAGCCCCCCTCCAGGTGACCCCAATCCCCGAAAATCCTCACCCGGGGCCCCAAATATCCCAGCCCCATGACCTCGAAGGCCTTTGGCTCTAACCCCCTAAATGCCCCATGCCCCCGAGATGCCCGACCTCCCAATCCCTTAACGTCTAGTGCCTCCCAAATATTCAATCCAACCCTGTCCCGATGTGGCAATTGAGTCTTCCCGGGGGCACCTGTCTCATTACCCGAGAACAAGTCAGACTGGTCCAGAGAATGACAGAGAAGGGAACTGGGATTGGGGAAACCTTGATCCAATCATGCCGCTCCCCAGGAGACGTTCGGAACCCAGGACATGTCTGGATTGAGGAGATACGAGGTGGCGCTGGAGGCTGAGGAGGAGTGAGTGGAGGCGGGGTTCTGCGGAGGAGGAACCTAGCCGCTCCGGGGTGGTGGGGGAGGGGCGGGGAGGGCGCGAGTTCTCTGGGGGCGGGAGAAGCGGGAGGGGTGGGGCCTCTTAGGGGGCGTGGGCTGGAGGAACCGCCTCTAAAAGGCGGGGCGGAGCCTTCCACGAGAGGGGCGAGGCGTCCAAGGGGCGGAGTCGGTGGGGGTCAGCCCCGCCCCGCCCCGCCCGGCTCTGCCTTCTTTTTGCAGGATCTACTGGGGCTGTTTCTACTTTTTCCCCTGGCTGCGCATGTGGCGGAGGGAGCGGAGGTGAGGGGGCTGCGATACCGCGGACCCGCCCGGGGCATGGACGAGGCTCAGTCCGCGAGAACCGATCGCGGCGAAGCCGGGAGCCCCCGCCCCGCCTCGCCTCATGCCTGTGTCGGGTCGCCCCACAGCTCAGCGCACCCTCGGGAGCAGAAGCTGGAGCCTCTGCGGGGCCTGATGAGCTGTCTGTCAAGCGGACTGGGCACTGCTCCCCAGCGCTCCGGTCGCAGCCTCCCCCGCCGCACCCCCGCTGCCACTGCCCAGCCAGCCGGTGCATTAAAGATTTAAACCGAAGCCACCGTCCTGCCCTCCTGATTCTGCCGCCGCTCCCGCCATTCGGGCTGGGAGCCCCTCTCCACGCCGGCTGTTTCCGTATTGACAGGGCCTCTCTCCCTGATAGGGTGTCCGTCCGTGTCCAGGCTCCCATTATTCGTAATGGCCCCTCATCAGAGTCAGGCCTCCCCTTACTACCAGTGATTGCCTTCCACCACCTAAGCCCCCCGCCCCACCACACACACACTCATCTCTGTGAGTGGCCTGTATGGAGGGAGCTAAATAATCCTGGCTTTATCTTCCTCCCAGCCTTGTCCCCACATCCATAAATCCTCACAATCCCAGCTCTCTGCTGCCACCTTCCTCCTAGACAGGACTTTGCCAGGTGCCTGAAGAATCTTCTCCTCCTGGGAGTGGACCTAAAATATTTTAAGCGCATAGTTGTAGGAAGTAGGCTGTGAGAGGAGGGAAAGATTCCTAGAAGCTGCCACCCTCGGCCTGCCATAGGGGAATGACTTAGAACTGTTGGAGGTCTTTCCTACAGTTAACACCCCAGCTTCTGGCTCCTCCAGTTGGATCCCAAGTTTAAAGATACTTGGCATCAGGGACTTCCCTGATGGTCCAGTGGATAAGACTCCATGCTCCCACTGCAGGGGGCAGGGGTTCGATCCCTGGTTGGGGAATTAAGATCCCGCATGCCGCGCGGCACAGCCAAAAAAAAAAAAAAAAAAAAGGTACATAGATACTTGGCATCAGCCCCCCGAAGTGTAACCTCCCTAGGAGAACCCAAGGGCCACTGCTCCCTACCTTTCCTTTCTGTCTTGTCACCGAGTTGGGCTGAAACCCACTAGCTCCTGAAGTGATGAAGGGTCAGGGACTCCTAGTGGACCTGCTTTCAGTTAGGGACTGGCCCCAGCACCAGGGAGGGCACCACAGAATTAAGTTAAAGGGACAGCCCAGTTTGTGGGTGGGGTCAGAGCTAACTTCCAGCCTGGTGCTGACCCTGCCATAGCGGGTTGTAGCTGGGAAAAAGACTTGGCCCTATCTTTGGAGAAGCCAAAGAGGAGAGATGGGTGCATACCTGGAAGAATTTGTTTCTTCCTTCCCAGGCCTCTGGATTGACTGGTCCAGGAAAGACTCCGAAGTGTGTGACAGCCAGCCAGCTGAAGATTTGTAACAAGATGATGGTGCCTGAGTGGGTGCACCCGAGCTCTGGGGTACAAGTCCAGACTGGAGGGTGGGTGAGAGACCCTAAGGCCTCTGGTACTAGAAATTCAAGATGAGTGACCTCTGGGTTGTGGCCACCTTCAAGAGTGGACCCAGGCTCTTGAGGCATTCCCTCACAATGTCTACATCGAGAACCCTGACAAAAGAGTACCGTGTCCAGCCCTGGGCCTACACCTCAGAATCCCTCAGGATACTCAGATTCCCTGAGTATCCATAAGACAAACTCCAGGGAAGGACCCCCCCACCCCCACCCCAAGCCTTACCCTGGACAGGAGCGGGAGGAGAAGCTCGAGTCGTTCAGCCTGGGAGGGGGATTAGTCCCTACTCTCCGAGCTTATGGTCACTCCTGATTGTTGCAGCCTGCCCTGCAGCAGAAAGATGCCCAGGGAGGTGTGAGTCCCCGTCCCAAGAGTAGGCCTGCCCCGTAGAGGGTAGCTGGTGACAGAGCAGAAGGCTGCAGAAGGCACCCCTGCAACAACCAGATAAGGGCTGGATTACTGGGTGATGATCAGTTTATGTTTAAGATATAGAGCAGGACAGGAGGGTTCAAATCTCCAGACCAGGAGTGGGAAATTCTTCAGGGTGCCAGGGGCACTAAACTTAGCAGCTTGCCCCCACCCTAGGCTGTCCCCAGCTTCCTGGAAAGGACAGGAGGAGGAAGATGAGGAATAGTTTTGCATTGGGTGGGGAGGTGGGTGGCTAGGGGAAGAGGGGGTGAGGGCTGGATATAGGATTTAAAAAGAAGGGACAGGAAGGTAAAGGGAGGCTGGGGCTTTAGCAAGAGGATGGGATGCAGAGGGTGTAGGGGTTGGGGAGGGGGAGTTTCTTCCAGGCCCACAATAGAGAGAAACTGGCATTTGAATAGAACAAAGGAGAGGTAACTGAGCTCTTGAATCTGATGTCTCAATAAGCCAGGGGCTGGAAACCCCAGGCCCCTGCTGGTAAGAGGCTGGCATGTCTGGGACAGGACTAGGCAAAAACAGGAACGTAAGATTTCTTGGGTCTCTTACCTGTTGGACAGCAGCAACCTGGCACCAAAGAACTTTTATCTTCCCTCATCTGCCCTCCTTATCCACCCCATCCTTCCTCCCTATCTCATCTTCCTGGGGAAAGCAACCCACACCTCAGTATCCCCAAGGCAACCCATTACCACCAAAAAGGGCCTTCTCCCAGCTTCTCACTTTGAATGTGACTGGCCCAGGCAAGACTCCTCCTCAGTCAGAAGGGCCTGCTTTAGGGAGCCATTCCCATCAATTTTTCCTGATAAGACAAGCAGGCTAGGGCAGGAAGCGGGCAGGGGGAAATGAAGGCAAGTTGGTGCTGGCCTGCCATCTGCTCCCAGCCCACCCACAACTCCCCTGTCAGAATTTGGGTGTGCTAGTGTGACTGTGTGGTTGGACGATTGTGAAAACACAACCGTGTGGGAGTGGAACTTTGAGTATAACTGGGACTGTATGATTCCATCCGGGGTTGTCTGACCATGTGAGGTTGATCGAGTGAGGTGTGACTGTGAATGTGTAACTATGAGTACGTGAGTGTGAATGTCCATCATTGGATGCCACTGTGGATCCTTGGCCGCCCTTACTCAGTTACTGTACCATCAGTCCCCACATGCACAACCCCCCTCCCCAGCTTCTCTGCCCAGGATTTAGGAGCCCATGGGAAATTAAAGTCCTAAAAGAGGAAGGGGTCTGTGGCACAGGGGTCTCTGGTAATTAGGGCCCAGGAGTGTCACAGGATGAGCAATACATCTTCACCTGCCGCTGACTCACCTGGTGCCCCAGGTAAAAGGCACCCAGATAAAAGGTAGGGAAGGAGGTGGAGAAAGAAGGAAGCATCCAGGCTGAGCATCATGAAGGGGCCCTCACCCACCAGCAGCCTCCTGCTGCTACTGTTGCTAAGCCCAGACCCTGGAGGAGGTGAGTGTTTGGGGGTCTAGAAGGCCAGGGGTCTGGGTGAATGGGATGGAGGGAAAGGGGCCCAGGAAGCCCAGCCTCCAGCTGTCTGATGGAGCTTAGGGTCAGAAGCCCTCTGAACACATGGTCCTGTTGTCCCCTAGCATTGCCACTGGTACCCAGCACTACATCATGCTGTACTCAGTTCTACTGACAGCCACTCTCAAGCAAACTACTGAGGAATGTCATCCGAGTGGAATTTCAGGAAGCTGATGGGGACTGTCACCTCCAGGCCTTCGTGTGAGCTTTGACTCTGCCCCTGATTTGACCCCTGACTCTGACCTCAGTCCCAACCCCTGATGCTGATCTCAACCCCGCCCCAACTGCTAATTCTGATGCCAACTCGGGTTTTCATCTGGCCTTTGCCTCTAACCCCTGGGCCTTACCCTCATCTCCAAGCTATGACCATGGCTTTGGACCTTTCCTTTCCCAGGTTTCACCTGTCTTGACGCAGCGTCTGCATCCACCCCCAGAACCTCAGCCTGACTCGGTGGTTTGACTGCCAAGGGAAGAGGCTCCAGGGGACTCTGCCCAACTGAGTTTGGAGATGATAGGGAAAATGGGCCGGGGCCCCCAGTAGCCAAAATAATAAAGCAGCATCACCCAATAGTCTCTGACTGTGGTCTCCAAGTTCTGTGTATTCTCCTGTGAGTCCCGAATCTGGAGCTGTGAGACATGTCAACAAACAGAAGAACCTCCTCATTCTCTTTATTCACACCTTCACAACCCCCGCTAGGGGCAAGGCCGAGAGCCAAGGACCCACACACACTCCCCAGGTACCTATATACATACATGCAGAGAACACATGTTTCCTGCCTCACATACACTTGGACACACATGGACACAGACATACATATCTACACACATTCCTCAGGTGGACTTCCAACTCTGGGATGAAGTCAGAGGTCCAGGCACCTTTCAGCTGGCAAGTTGGGAACACAGAGTCTCATAGAAATGAGCTCCAAACAGAACTTCCAGCTGAGAACCCCCCTCCATGGGGATCTACTGTCCTGCCTGGGTTCCACCTGTCCGTCCATCCACACCAGCAAGACAGAGTTATAGATGGAATCAGCTGAAGCCTTCCAAGATCTTCTACAGGTTTGGGACTCCTAGAAGAAGGAGGAAAATCAAGGGAGATAGTAGGACTGGATCTTGTCCCAGATTCCCTGAGAATGAGGGAGGAGACCCAGCTCTGACCCCAACACTCCAAAAATGAATAGGGGAG
Source organism: Balaenoptera physalus (assembly GCF_965194825.1). NCBI lineage: Eukaryota > Metazoa > Chordata > Mammalia > Artiodactyla > Balaenopteridae > Balaenoptera > Balaenoptera physalus. The sequence continues at coordinate 81,605,827 of NC_138886.1, read as the reverse complement.
CCCACCTCTGTGTAAGCCCCAATACCCTGAAGATGAGGGAGTGGACCTAGCTCTGGGCCCAGGCACATCAAGAATAAGGCAGGGGATCCAGCTCTGATCCAGACATCCCAAGAATAAGGATGGATATCCAGCTCTGAGCCTAATACCCTGAAAATGAGGGGGGAGTCCATCTAGAAGCCCCAGTATCCTGCAAGAGACAGAAAAGACCCAACTCTGAGCCTGGGACTCAAGAACAAAAGGCCCATCCCTGAGTCCAGAAGTTACAAGAATGAGGAGATCCAACTCTGATTCCCAAAACCCTTATGACTAAGGCACCTGGCTCTTAATCCAGACACTCAAAATGAGGGCACACATCTCCAAGTCCAAACCTCCCAGAGGTCATACTCACCTGGAAGCTTGTCCACTGGAATCATCGGGGCCAAGAACCCAGACTTTTGGGGTCCATCCTTCTCATCTGGTCTCAACCTCAGCCTGGAGCACAAAAAGGAAGCTGTCTCCCTGACAATGTGGGGCATCTCAGTCTCTTCCAAAAAGATTTGTTAGTAAAGGGTCAAGAGAGGAAAGGGTGAGAATCATGAAGTTCGGGGCGGGAGAAGGAGGAGGAATGGTTCCAGAATCAGACACGTTCAGTGCAAAGTCATGAGGGGTGGGAACGGGTGTGGTCTATGGGTATCAGAGCCCCTGTGTGGGATCAGAGGATGAGAGGCCAATGGCAGTCACTTACCAGAGCCCCAGTGCCAGGGCCCCAGCCACCAGTCCCAGGAAAGAGAAGATTCCCAAAGATGCCAGCATAGCCACCTGCTCCAGGGCGTCTCTGTGGTCTGAGGGGAAGTGTCACGTACCAGCTGTGAGAGCAAGCCTGCCTGACCAAACTCGGTGCCCACTTCTCTCTGGGGCTTTCCCATCCTCTACCACCTTTGCCCATCTGCCCAAGCTCACCAAGTGGCCGCGGGTCTGGTAGGAGGGACGGTCTTGGGGGAGCAGGGCTATCCGCCTGAGGTTCCTCTGGCTGCCCGTGTTGCTGGCCCCCAACTGGTATCTCCTTCGGTAGCGGCCCTGGAGGGAGACGAGACCTGAGGAGAACTATCCACGCGGGGTCGGGGCGGAGGCCAGGGCCCGCCAGGCGCCAGGCGAGGCCAGGGCCACGGTTGGACACAGGGGCACCTCGGAGCCGGAGCTTGAAAGGGCAGAGCCAGCTTCTGGGGATGTAAGCAGGGGTGGAGGCTGAGGGGCGGAGGCTGAGGGGCGGGGTTTAATCTGGGGCAGGGTTTAAGCTAGGGCGGGGCTGCAGGCAGCTACAGGTGAAGCCTGGGGCCACAATTGCCACGCCGCCCCCTAGCGCCGGCAGTTCCTCCGATAGATGCTGGGCAGCGGGGCCTCTGCTCTTTCCCTAGGCTCTGTCTCTCACCGGTGCTCGGAGTACCCCAGGCCTCGGGGCTCCAGGCGCTCCAGGTGCCTGCGTCCAGAAAGTCCCGGGCACTGACCCGCACGGCATGGGGCAGCCCAGCCACAGCGTCCGTGATCACCTCCTCCAATCCAGCCGGTTCCACCTGGCAGTGCAGATGGTTCGTCGGCACGTTATCCAGGTTATCAGCACTCAGCCTATCTGACCCCAGACCCAGTCTGCAAAGAGCACCCCTTCCTCCCAGTCCTGTCCCTGTCAGCCTGATGCAGCCGTCTGGGCCTCACGTAGGGTGGCTGGTGGTGTCAGGTCTACACCTAGTGTTCAGAAGACAAAAGTGCACAGTGGTTTTGTAGACAGGCTGTGACTTCAGACTGCCTGGGTTCAAATCTTTGCTGTTACCACTTACTGAGTGACCTTGGACCTCTCTCTGTGCCTCAGTTTCTTCATTTGTAAAATAGAGGTGAATACATCTAAACGAGATAATACATGTAAAATGTGTAGCACAGTGCCTGGCAGACAGACGGTGTTCAATAAATATTGGTTATTGTCTGAGGCAGCGGCTCCCCAGGCCTGATGCTGGCCAATCTTTGCCATCTCCAGATGTGGGAATTCACCTCTATCCACATCTGAGTATATGAGTGTTTGTATGAGGCTGTGCCTCTGGCTGAAAGGCACTCCTTTTCCTAGAAAAGTTATTTTTAAAAAATCACTGCTGTCTTCCCACAGATGGGCTGAGATCAGTTACAGCCCTGCAGGGCAGAGGCTCAGTCCCTCGGTCCCTGCTACAACCCCAGCACCCAGCACAAGGCCTGGCCCATGGAGAGTACTCTGTAGGGGAAGTCCACGGGGCATCAGTGACCTGCCAGATCTGGTCACGTAGAACACCCAGGAACATGAAACTAGAGACAGGACCCACAGCCCCAGATTGGGACGCACTCCAAGGGCCTCACCGTGGACCAGGCTGGATGCTGTGCTGGACGGTACTGCAGCCGGAACTTGAGCAGGAAGTGGGGCTGGCGGGGCCAGGAGGCAGGGTACGTCCAGCTGGCACGCAGGCGGCGAGGATAGCCAGGTACCGACTCTACCCGCAGCCCCTGGGGTGGGTCAGGGCGCACTGAGGGCAGTGGAGACACAAATTCAGGGCACAAGACAGGTACTCATCCCTTCCCCACCACCTCCCAAGGGAAGATGGGTGTGTGCCTAAAGGTCACTGAGGGGAGGCACTTCCAAGGAGGTTGGGGAAATCTTAAGCTTGATCATCCATTAGGCTCAGGACCTATCTGTCATCCCTATTATAAAGTAAGCTAAGATCTGAGGACAGATTTTTGAAATGTTTGTTGAGTGAGTTAAAGAGTGATTCTGGGACTTCCCTGGTGGCGCAGTGGTTAAGAATCCCCCTGCCAGTGCAAGGGACATGGGTTCGAGCCCTGGTCTGGGAAGATCCCACATGCCGCGGAGCAACTAAGCCCTTGCGCCACAACTACTGAGCCTGCGCTCTAGAGCCCGCGAACCATAACTACTGAGCCCGCGTGCTGCAACTACTGAAGCCCGTGCGCCTAGAGCCCGTGCTCCTCTACAAGAGAAGCCACCGCAATGAGAAGCCCACGCACCGCAACGGAAGAGTAGCCCCCGCTCGCCACAACTAGAGAAAGCCCGCGTGCAGCAACGAAGACCCAATGCAGCCAAAAATCAATAAATAAAATAAATAAATTAAAAAAAAAAAAAGAGTGATTCTGCTTTCCATCCAAGGAAGATGAGTTGGCCCAAATTCCAGCCAGAGCTTTGGTGACCCCCTTCCACACACAGATCAAGAGGAAGGAGAGGCCAGCAAGGGCTTCCATTGGGCAGGGAGGACATGAGATAGAACTGCCTTCAGCACAAGGCCTAGAAGCAGAGAGGCAGCACTGGGGCTAGGCAGCCAGGAAGGACTAGGAGGGAAGGGGGTAGTGGCAGCAGTCTCTAGAAGCTGATGTAACCCTGCCTCCTGGGCTCTGATCTCCTTGGGTTCTTAGTCTCCATGGGGGCCATCTGTGGGCCGAAATGGGTCTATGTTGGGAGGGAACTATGTGGGAGCTCAGGGGAGGAAGGTTCTGAATTTGGGGGGTACCTGTACTCTGGGGTCCGTTTGGGGTCTCTGTGGTAGGGATTTGGGGAGAGCTCTAGGAGTGGGTACTCACAGATGCTCTGCAAGCTCACATCCAGCAGGCGTGTGCTGGCCCCCAGGGGGTTCACTTCAGTCACATTGATCCGGTACTGGCTCCAGAACTCTGCCCCATGGACTACACAGCGGGCAGCCCCTGGGGGGTCCTGTGGGCATGGCCAGGGCCCTGTGGATGGACTCATCCTAGGAGAGAGGATGTGGTCTTGAGCTTTGGAAATGCTCACTGTGAGACCCAGCTAGAGCCCCCAGCTTCCCCCTCATGTCTTACCTTTGGCCATCAGCTCCTGGTACCGTCTTCTTCCTGGCAGGGAGGAGGCCATCTGAGGTCAGGAAGGAAAGGAGGGTCCTCCTTCTCTCTCAGGCCTTCCTCAGGACCTCCTTACCTACCTCCCGTACCCATGTTTTGCTAAACACCCAAACGTATAGGTATACACACTGATCATGCACACACCTGTAGGAGGTGAGGTAGCGGGTGGGTAAACCGCTAACCTGGCTGGCACTCCAAGTGCAGGAGAAGTTCTCATAGTCAGCTGCTCGGCAGGAGACAACAGGGCGGACTGGGGGGTCTAGAGGCAGAGGGTGCAGCTGGAGACTGAGAAGTCCCCAGCCCCTCCCCATCCCAGAGGGCTTACTCAGGGCCGGGATTCCCCCAGGAGCCCCAAGTCTCATCATTGCTACCGCCAACACTCCCTCCCCAACTCACAGCCCAGCTGCAGGGTCACCATGCCCCCAAGTGCACCATCCAGGGTCCGGCAGATATAGGTGCCCTCGTCAGTGCTTTCTGCCTGGGCCAGGACCAGTTCGTGCCCTAGACCAGAGTCAGGTCCCTGGAGCAGCCTTGTCTCCCCGTCCCGAAACCAGGACACCGGGGCCCTGGGGGTGAGATGAGATGATGACAGATAGAGGGAAGATTTAAACTATGAGTCAGACCATGTCACAGCTCTCCATTGGCTTCTCACTGTGCTTGCAGTAAAGCTCAAACTCCTTTTGCTGGCTTACAAAGCCCCTGGTGATCTAGCCCTTGCCTTCCTTTCCTTCTTCATCACCTTCCTGTCTCCCCCTCCCCCACTGCACTCCAGTCAGGTTGTGCTTCTTTCGATTCAAGAGTGTGGAGCTCACGCCCACCTCAGGGCTTTGCACTAGCTGTTCTCTCTGTCAGGAATGCTTGCTTATACCCCAACCTTCAGAAATCAGCTTCAATGTCACCTCCTCAGAGAGGCCTTCCCTTATTACCAATAAAAAGTGATCGCTCACTTATCCTCTTCCACCTGACTCTCTTTTGATTTTCTGCCCTGCAGGTATTACTACCTGGCATCTGGCCTGGCTTGTGCACTGCTGTATCCCAGGGCCTAGAATAGACCAGGCACTTAGCAGGTGCTCAATACATGTTGGTTGAATGTTCTGTTGAATAAGGATGGTTTGAGGGTTAGGACAGACAGAGAGGTGAGGATTACAGATACAAGGGGCAAGGATGGGAGGGGTGTGAGGACTGGGCAAGGTCAAGAAATGGGTCATGAAAGGGTCCTGTCAGCCCAGCAGGCTGGTGGAGCACTTACCCAGCAGTCACTCCAGGGCAACACAGCGTCATGGCCCTGCCAGGCTGCCCATACTGGACCCCTGTTGAAGGCACTTCTGAGCAGAGGCTCTTCCTTTCCCTCTCTCCCACCCCACCCCACACTTTGTGAGAGTGAAAGGATAAGGGGTGGACTTTTAAGACCTGAGTGGGGTCATGGGGTCAAAACATCATGTTATAATCTGGAGACAGAGGTCAGAGAGCAGGGTAGAGAGATGTTGCCAGATTGGATGTCAGGGGTTGGGAGGATCACAGGTTAGGCATGAGAAGGGGCCACGGTGATGGTGGCAAGTCACAGGTCAGAGTTGGGTCAAAGAGCAGAGTTTTTCTCACCTGGGGGGCCCCAGGCCTGGGGGTAGGGACAGGAGGCAGACACCAGGGCTGTAGCCACGGCCACCAGGACCCTGCTCAGCCCTGAGCAGCTGCTGCTCATCTGTGGGGAGAGAGGCAAGGTCAGCGATCCCCCATTCCCAAGATGGGAGGCTAAAGCCTGCCTCCTCCTCTTCCAGACTGGGGCCTTCTCGGAGGAAACCAGGTGCCCAGTGGGGTAAGGACATCAGACATCACTGGGGGCTCTGATGTAAGGTCCCCTTTCCACCATACGCCCAGCACTGTGTGTGAGTGCACACACACGCACGCACACACACCCTCACACCCCCCTTCTCAGTCATGGGCTTAGAGCCCAGAACAAAAGCTGGAGGCAACAGACTGTGCCAGCACCGCCCCCCGCACCACCCTTGGCACCCACCCCTGGCACCAAGTGTTGGCACCAGCTCAGTCACTCCCATTAACTCCTCCAATCCAGCTGTTGGGAATTCCGTGTCCATCCCACCTGGCCCAGGGATAGTCGTTGCCTCTGACTGACCTGAGGCAGCCCTCATCACCCTGGGGTGGGACTGTCATGGTGTGTCTGAGCCCACCCGGTACCCCTGCCATGAGGCCTAGCCCTGCTCTGGCTACCAAGCTTCCTCTCGCCTGGGCCTGGCTCCTTGCTCTGGGCCGCTCATCTGGGCCTGACTCTGGAATCTTGCTGGTCTTGAGCCTGCGAGGCCGGATGGGGCTAGGGTGCAGGCTGAGGCTGCAGAGTTAAGCAGATCCAGATGCCCTGACTGCTGCCAGAGGCTGGGGGCGGGCGAGGAGCCAGAAGATGGAGACAGGGTGGCGGGACGGGAGAGGAGGCTGAGAGAAGCTGGGAGCCTGCAGGAACAGGAGGCTGGGGTTGGGGCCACAGGACAAAGAGATGCTCAGAGATCAGGACTGGGAGGCGGTGAGAGCTCAACAAGGTGAGGGCTGGGCTGGGGCAGCAGGGTCTCAGAAAGGCCAAAAAGGTAACCAACCATGTGTGTATGGGGGACGGAGGTGCTAGGAGAGAGGGAATCCTGGATGGGAGAAAGCAGGATGAGGAAGGCAGTGGGGAAGAGGGAATGGGGGCAGGAGAAGGGGCGGATGGGGAAAGGGCCCTGGGCAAGGGCTCCAGAAGAGGGAGAGCCCAAATCCCTCCCAGGTAGAGCTGAGCAGGGACCTCCGCGTGTCTGTGTGTCTGTCCAAGTGTGTCTAGTGGCTCACCCCAGCCCCCCGGCCGCATTTACCGTGCTCAGCCCCGCCCTACCTCGATGATTCCAGTGGTTGAGTGTCCATGGCCTCCAGGACTTCCTCCCACCAGCTACAGCACCCGTCTCCGCTCTACTCAGTTCTAGGACCCCAGAATCGTCCCCTCCTTCCCCTTCCCTGCCCCCGCCCCTCTGGGCCATGGAGCTCAGCCGTCCCTAGCCAGGCCCCCTCCTCTCTCCTTTCTCCTCCCTCCTACTCTCCCACCCCCTCCCACCCAAGGCCCTGGGAAGGGAAGAGGCCTCCCCCTAGTCTGGAAAGGAAGCCACAGGCACAGCCAGGCACAGCCAGGCACAGCAAGAGGGAAAGGAGAGCTGCTGTGTCCCTGTCAGCAAGAGGTTCCTGTGTTTTCACACAGCAGAACACAGGCACATTCACGCGTGGACTCCCCAAGCACAGTCAACAAAGACACTCCCTTGAACACACGTGGACACAGTCAAATCAAAAAGCAGACACATACTCGTGCTCCCACTCTTTTCACTCCCCAGCAAGGCACAGCTGTCTGTGTTTTAGGGGGAAGAGGGCCCCATGTTGGGGTATATAAAGAAAAGCCAAAGAGTCCAGTTTCCCCCTCCCCTGGACGTTCCAGGCATTTCTCACCTCCCCCTCTACTCTTCAGGCCCCAGCACCAGGAAATGCCTTTGGTCCCTTGGTGCCAGATACACAAGACCCACACTTACCCTCAGACACACACTCTCAGACACAGCCACTCACAGTTACACCGATACACTCAGACATCCTCACTCAGACTCAGACACTTAAACATTTACACATACCCAGACACACACACAGACACACATCTCCCTCTTCCTTGCACAGCCACACACACACACTTAGCACTCCGCCCCTGGGATGGGGGGTCACAGCACTCTCTAAAAGCAACTCCTCATCACAGTGTAAGCCCTCTCTTCCAGGGAGCTCTTAGCACGGCAGATCCCCCATCTCATCACCATTTCAGGCCCCCAGGTAGCCAAAGAGACAAAGGTGAACAGGGGAGTCAGGCACAGGGGCACAGAGAGAGACAGAGATGCAGAGAACATGAGAGGCAGGACTAAAAAGCAGATACACAGAGATACCTGGGGAGACGAAAGTGTGAAGACACAGAGAGCACTAGCTCTAGGAAGACAGTAGTAGAGAGAGAAAAAGAAATATAAGGAAACTGAGTCAGGCAGGGAGACAGAAAATAAGAAGCAGTGGACCAGTGACAAGGATTCTCAAGCACTAAAAGAAGGAGGGAGAGCCAAGTGTGCTGGGGATGGTCTGCTTACCCTGGCCACTAAGTAGAGAGGTCAGCCCCATTGGCTACTGAAGTGGGTCCCCAAAATGCAAACCCAGCTCCACTCCTCCACAGTCTAACAGTTAGGACACAGGACACACGCCGAGTGCAAGTCTCATTCTTCCTCTGCCATGCTGAAGTCACACACTGGCACACACAAACCCAGCCATCCACTCTCACACTGGCAGACACAGTCTCAAACTCCGCAGAAACCTTCCCAAAACACATTCCCTGATGTGGTCACAGGCCCTCTCACACACACACAAACGCACGACCCGGTCTCTGCCCCCAAACTGCACACTGACACACACACACAGCCACATGCAGACTCAGCCACAGCACAGCGACACCCGCAATCACACTAGCTGACAGTCTCACCAAGCGACACTTGCGAAGTTTCGCACACTGACAGCGTCACACACAGCCTTGCAGTCTCTCTCTCTCTCTCACACACACACACACACACACACACACATACGCACTGACAGTCCGTCAGTCACTCCGGGCCCTTCAAATCCCACACCCCCAGGCCCCGCCCTCTCCTGGCAAGGCTCCCTCGAGTTCACCCGCGGCCCCATCAGGCCTCACCTTCTGCGGCCGCCGCCGCCAGCGCCCTCCGCCCTCGCCCTCTGCCCCGGCCTCTACTCCCTGCCGCCCTGGGGCCCCGCCGTGGGGCGGCTCCGCCCAGGCACCAATGGAAGGAGAGGGGTGAAATAGGGGGGCTCGATCCATTGGAGCCTCCAACTGCCAATCACCTCCACACCCACCTCTGCCGGACACTTCCTGTCCCGTCTGGGACTGAGGAGGCTGCCGGGGACCGAGTCTGGAGCCGGGTTCCTGGGTCCCGGCCTGAAAGCCTCTCCTCCTGGGACAGCAGGACCAGAGCTCTCAGGCCCCTCCCCATCCACCCCCCAGCTGTCCTCAAACAAAGCCTCAAGTTCAGTGGCTTAGGAGCTACTGGGCAGGTGACCAGAGAAGCTGAAGGTGCCCCTGACTCCAGATAAGGAAGGAGGTGGACTGGTTGTAAGGCAGTGAGTCTCAAACGTCGCTGGACACTGTGGTTTTAAAACTGTCAAGCCACACTCAATTAAATCAGTACTGTTTAAAACTCCCCAGATGATTCCAAAATGCAGGCAAATAAAAGGTGTAGGATCAGGTGTGTGTGTTTGTGTGTGTGCGTGTGTGTGTGTGTGTGGTGTGTGTGTAGCTATGTATGTCACCCATCCAGGGTTCCACTCCCCAGCCAATGCGAGCTCAAGGGAAACGTGTACCACATTTGTCTGAGCTTCTTCCAAACCAGGGTAACACTCCTAGTTGACCCTTCCCCTCCAGGGTCTCTAGGAAGAAAGAATCCTGGACCGGAAGGCAAGCTGCCAAGGTTCTCCTGGGTCAGATCATCACTGTCCAGCCTTGTGTGATTTCCCCTCCCAGAGACTCAATTCCCTTGAGAAGAATGGAGACAGAAAGTGTTCTGGCCATTCCCGCATTACTCACAGGCTCCTGTCCTCACCTAAGAGTTTGGAGGACCCTAGGTGGCATCATGTCTCCTGGGCTGTATGACTTGTTATTCCCACAGTTACAGTCTTGCCAGGGAAACAGCTCCAGAGGGGAGGGGGTAGACCCAGAGTCACTCCAAAAACCATCCCCTCCTACCATGGCCCTGAGGCTCCTAACTCTGGCATCCCCTTCCCTGCCAGAGCTGTCTTCTGCCCTGTGCAATGATCGGGGCACAGGGGCAACAGAGGTGTACAGAGCCTGTGCATACACGCTGCACGTGGGAGTCTGGAAAGGCCAAGGACACAAAGCCACGTACACGTTCCCTACCCACCCCTTCAGCCTCTGTGGGCTGGAGCAGAGCCAAGCTGCAGCCACTCACAAAGCCAGGGTTCTGGCCAGGAGCCCAGGGTCTGGCCACTGACCAATGGGACAAGGATCCTGTTCACCCACTCCGACCAAACCTTCAGTCCCAGGCTTGGTGAGCTGACACCCTAGGGATGGTAGTAAAGGGGGCTCTGGCCTTCCCAAAGCCTCAGCCAAAGACAAGAACAAAGGATTCTAAAACCATTTTAAACTGGGATGCCTTTGTTACTCTAGGAGTAAAAGCCAGACATGACACTGAGTATTAATTTTGTTCAGAGATTTGGGGCAAAGAGGTGGGGAGGTTGTGCCCTTAAGTTTTTGCACATCTGTTGGCAAAGAAAAGTTGTGGCTGGAGCTACGCCTTCAGCCTTTAACCCTAGACCCCCAAGGATCAGAGTTCACACTCCTCTGGTGTTAGAATATGTGATTAAAGTTTGAGAAGCACAGTTTTATTGATCCCACATCTGCCCAAACCCTAGGCCCTAGTTCCCTCAGGCAGAAGGCCCTGTGGTCAGTGTGGTCAGGCGATGGCTGCTGTCTCCGTCCTTCTGCCCCAGGCAGTAATGAACCTCAGGAAGTGCCCTTAGTCTCTCTGCAGCCTGGGAGGGGGAAAGGGGATAATCAGAGAGGGTAAGGGCTGCCCAGAATGGTGAGTGCTAGGAGACACTAGACACTGGGGGAGAGCGTGTGGGGTGGGGAGGCTGGTGAGAACGACCACTGGAATAGCCAGAGGATGAAGGAGTCAGCTCCTGAGTCCCTAGGAATACCCAGGTCGTGGGGCTTCTCAGGGTCAAGATTGTTGGGATCCCTTGAGGAAATAGGAGAGAAAAGGGTACCCGAGGACCCAGGGTGCTCCAAGTCCAGACCTGCTCAGGGGTGAGGTCCCTCTGGGCCTGGGCAAGCATTTCATAGCCAACCATGAATTTCCGGACTGTGGCAGAACGCAGGAGTGGAGGATAATAATGAGCATGTAGCTGCCAGTGGTCCCAATTGGCACCAGCCTCCGATCCCATGGGAGCCCCTGGTGGGAAGAAGGCAGAGATAGTTGGGAAGGGTCCTTTCTTAGTTCTTCAGCCTAGCTCTTACCCCCAGACCATAGCAGGTACCTGAAAACTACATCTTCCAGCATTCCCTGCCAGAGAGGAGACAAGGCATTGGAAAGCCCACTGGGAGACATAGTTTCACCACGTTCGCTTCTCCACCCTCAGTGCCAGCATCCCTGCTCTGAACACTTCCTCAGCAAGTGTTCCAAGGCCTGCTGGGAGTTGCAGTCCACTAAGCTGGGACCCAAGAGCCCAGAAATGGTGTTGGGGATAGATAGGGGTACTCAAAAAGCCTCACCATGCCAGCCCATGGAGTAGGGAAAGGATGTCTCAAATAGGTTGTCATACTTGGTCAAGAGCTTCTTCATGATGGAGGCTAGATCTGGAATCAGAGCCTGACTCTCAGTCTGGGGCCCAGGTGCTGGCCCCACCAGAACCATCCCCATCCAAAGCCTGGCCCCAGGGTCCCAGCTGGGAGACTCACCGTCACGCTCAGCCGGGGTCAGCTCAGGCAGCCGCCGCACATGCCGACGGGGCAGCAGTAGTGTCTGGAAGGGCCACACTGCCCAGAAGGGGACCAGCACTAACCAATGCTCACTGGTTAGGACCAGACGGTCCTAGGCCGACCAAATGGAGATGAGGTCATCAAGGTGGGTGTGAGGGGGGTCGGCAAATAGGCAAGGGAAGGAGAAGAAAAAATGTACCCAGAAACCGATGGTTTCTCACCACTCCATCACTACCACCCTAGTCTAAGCCATCATCACCTTTCCTTTAGCTTATTGCTATGTCCTCCTAGCAAGTCTCTCTGCTACTTCCCTTCTACCCTCCTCCTTCACACACCTCTCCTTTTTGGGGTGAGGTTACGGGCTTCTTGGGGACACAAGATCCAGCTTTCTCCCACCTTCCTGAGCAACTCTTGGCGGCCGTACTCCATTAGCAGGGGCTCTCCATGCTGACTCTGATAGGCCCGCTGAGATCGCTCCTCACGCTGGGCAACATCTGGCAGGAAACTGCTGGCCCACACCTGTCAAGGGGGAGGAGAAGAGCAGACAGATCCTTCACCTCCAAGCCTCCACATCACTAGCATACTTCCTCTGTTTTCCCTTACTCCAGTTCCCCGCCCCACACTGTCTTGGACTCAGCCCAGATATCCACTGAAGCCCCTGACACACATACCTGGCAGTGGGGATGGGGGTTGGAACAGCCCATCATGGCTCCTTTGTTTTCAAAGATCTATGAAGTAGGGGTAGGGAGCTTTATAGCCAAAAGGACAGCAAGTCAACCCCTCCGAACCACAACCTGTGGAAATAAAAATGCCACTTCCCAAAACCAAACTGCACCACCCCCTCCCTGCCCATCTAGGGGAGAAGGCGACCTCACAGACCTGCACCCAAGGGTACTGGGCACCCAGCTCCTCTGTGACTGAGGCCCATGCATCAATGACAGCTCGGATCTCGGGGACTGACATGAGTGGCAGTGTCACATCCGACCAGGGGTGGAAGCACATAACCTTACTAGGTGGTGAAGGAGGGAGAAATGACAGAGATATAGGGCTCATTGTGCTGGGGGCAGGGCCCAACCCCAGTGCTCAGTCCAGGCCCCAGGCTGAAGGGTGTAAGAGTGGAAATTCATAGTTACCAAACTCCTCGAGCAGCCTCTGCTTGGAAAAGGGGGTGATCACTGGGTCCTAAGATAAAGGGGTATCACTCTCTGCAACAGAAGTCTCCCAACAAGGTCCAGCCTCTTTTCTCCCCAACAGCAGCTAGATCCAAGTTACCTGGACTAGGGGCATCAGGCTGCAGAGCTGGGAAGTCATTGTCAAACAGGAAGGTGCCTTCATAGTGGGGATTCACCTACAGAGAAGTATGGGCTAGAAGCATTTGCTGGCCCATACCACCAGTCATCTGATGGGCTTCAAGGTTACAAGGAGGGAAGAAGTCCACTCTGAGGTCAAAAAGACTTGGTGGGATATGACCCAGAGGTCCACTCCCCTGTGGGGTGCGGGGCTAGGGTCCACTCCCCTGTAGGGTGAAGAGAAGCTCTAAGGGCAGTGGATGGGGAACTACTTCCCCCGGGCCCAGCCTGCAGAGGTAGGATCTAAAGACTTACCTCTCCATTGGCCCGTGTGGCCCCCGGACACAGAGGGTTGTGGGGGTCATGGCGGGGTACTGTCGTCAGAAGCGGGGGTTCTACCTGCCCCTGCCAGGGCCGCTTCATGCGGTGCGCTGACACCAGCACCCACTCATCTTGTAGCGGGTTGTAGCGGATATGCTGATGCTCTGGGGGCAGACCGTCAAGATCAGTCACAAAGCCCTACGCCCCTTTCTCCCCTGGGTCTCACCCACCAGCAGGCCCAAGCTCGGATGCACCCTCTAGTCCCCACCCTACTCAGGAGCTAAGGGCCAGAGCTTGGGCGTTCCCAGCGCCAATCAGCCTGCAGCCCCAACACCGGCGTGTCCTTTCGCCGCGCGTGCCTGGACGGGTGGGCGCGCCGACCTGCGAGCAGGGACGACAACTTCCTAAGGAAGGGGAGGGCTCAGCTTCGCGTCCTAGCGAGTCCCGGCCGCCCTGCGGTTACCGCTCGCCCGGAAGGTTGTGGCCATGGCGTCCGCCTCCGACGCCGCTCAGGACACGCTCCGCTGCGCGACAGGAGGCCACCGGGTGGAGAAACCTTCGGGAACTTCTGCCTGCTCACCTCGCCCCCACCTCCTAGTCGGCCCCCCCCCGCCCCGCCCTCGCTGATTGGACAACCGCCAGCACGTGACTGCCTGAGGGCCCGCCCGGCCACCTGGGGGCGGAGTTCAGGACTGCCTACAACTACAGGGGGCGACTTTGATGATCCCACTTTAGGGCCAAAGACACTAACTGACGCGGAAGAACCTCTGTGAAAGCTGCTTACTACAGATCCCTCGGCTCTAGGATGCTTACAAGAGTTATTTGCTGCCTTAAAGTCATTCATCTGGTCATTCATTCAGCAAATATTTACCTACTGAGTATCTACCACCACGTGCCAGGCCCCTAGGCTCCACATGGCGCAAAGGGATGTCCCTGTGTGCACGAGTCAGGCATAGTCTCAGCCCTCCCAGAGCTTACATTCTAGGGTAAGTCAGGGTATAACCCTGGATCCACAGTCACCTCACTCACCTGCTTGGTGGCTCTGGCAGAGGAAAGGCAAGGGGGTGGGGGTGAGGGGCTGTGGGGCTTGATCTGCTTCAGCTAAACCTTGGCTCAGGTACTGTCTGGAGGAGTGGGTACCTCACTGTAACCATGCCCTGGCCCCACCAGGCAGCAGAAACGGGTTTGGGAAAAAAGGGCTAAGTAATCATATTCTCTCTCTCTCATATGCACACACACAAAAAGCACAAGAAGTGGTCAGGGTAAGAGGGCTATAAGAAATCTGAAAATGTGGGGAGGACAGGACTATCAGTAGCTCCAACCACCATCTCGGTGGGGTCAGGGGTGTTTCCTTTGCACACCCCTGTCCCTTCTCCAACTTTTCCTTGGATCAAACCAGTTGGCTAACACTAGGATAAACTTCAAATTAATTCCTCCCCTGACACTTTATAGAACCATCTAAATATTGTCTGAACTTCCTCCCCATTTCACAGTGGAGAACCGAGGCCTCAAGATCACCCAGAGGATAAGTGGCCAAGCTGAGATTTGAACCCAAGTTTCCAAGCTCTTCCTGATGCTTTGAAATGCCTCTGAGACTTCAGTGAGTTTTTTTTTTTTTTTTTTAATTTTTATTTATTTATTTATGACTGTGTTGGGTCTTCGTTTCTGTACGAGGGCTTTCTCTAGTTGCAGCAAGCGGGGGCCACTCTTCATCGCGGTGCGCGGGCCTCTCACTATCGCGGCCTCTCTTGTTGCAGAGCACAGGCTCCAGACGCGCAGGCTCAGCAATTGTGGCTCACGGCTAGTCGCTCCACAGCATGTGGGATCTTCCCAGACCAGGGCTCGAACCCGTGTCCCCTGCATTGGCAGGCAGATTCTCAACCACTGCGCCACCAGGGAAGCCCTTCAGTGAGTTTTTGTTTGTTTTTTGGCCATGCTGTGTGCAGGATCTCGGTTCCCCGACCAGGGACTGAACCTGTGTCATAGCAGTGAGAACCCAGGATCCTAACCACTAGGCCACCAGGAAACTCTCTCAGTGAGCCTTAAGATAGAAACCTAGTGAGCTAGGAGCTGGGCAGTAGCAGTGAGGCCCCTTCCCCCAAACCAGGCCAGGACAAGCCAGGTGTTTTGCTGAGCTCAGATGTAAAAACTGGGTCATAGGTCATTTACCTTATCTCTGCCCCAGGGGCCTCAGACTGGAATCTAAAGAGGCCACTAGGTAGAGGGCAGGGAGCAGGGAGCTGAGAAACCAGAGTTTTACATGTTCCACTGGCTGCACGTGTAATAGAGAGGGAAGGGGGATAAAAGATACACTTTTTGTGGAAAGGGAATGTTGCCTTGCTATTCCAGTGAACGACAGATTTTGCTACAGCATCAGCCACTGCAGCTGCCCCCACAACGGCGCCCTGAGGGGAATTCAGGATGGAGAAAACCAGGAAGCATTATCAGCTTTTTTTTTTTTAACTATTTGCTTATTTATTTTTGTAAATACTTTTTTTTTTTTCTTTTTTCTTTTTTGGCCACGCTGTGCGGCATGCAGGATCCTAATCCCCCAACCGGGGATCCACCCTGCGCCCCCTGCATTGGAAATGTGGAGTCTTAACCACTGGACTGCCAGGGAAGTCCCAGCATTATGTGCTTTGGTTACTGGTTTCTGTCTGACTTACTTCACTTAGTATGATAATCTCTAGGTCCATCCATATTGCTGCAAATGGCATTCTTTCATTCTTTTTTATGGCTGAGTAATATTCCATCGTATATATGTACCACATCTTCTTTATCCATTCATCTGTCGATGGACATTTAGGTTGCTTCCATGTCCTGGCAATTGTAAATAGTGCGCTGCAATGAACATAGTGGTACATGTATCTTTTTGAATTATGGTTTTCTCAGGGTATATGCCCAGTAGTGGGATTGCTGGGTCATGTGGTAGTTCTATTTTTAGTTTTTTAAGGAACCTCCATACTGTCCTCCATAGTGGCTTTATCAATTTACATTCCCACCAACAGTGCAGGAGGGTTCCCTTTTCTCCACACCCTCTCTAGCATTTATTGTTTGTAGATTTTTTGGTGATGGCCGTTCTGACTGGTGTGAGGTGATACCTCACTGTGGTTTTGATTTGCATTTCTCTAATAATTAGCCTTTCTCTTTTTTAAAACGGTGTGTCCTTATCTTTGACAAAGGAGGCAAGAATATACAATGGAGAAAAGACAGCCTCTTCAATAAGTGGAGCTGGGAAAACTGGACAGCTACACGTAAAATAATGAAATTAGAACACTCCCTAACACCATACACAAAAATAAACTCAGAATGGATTAAAGACCTAAATGTAAGGCCAGACACTATAAAACTCTTAGAGGAAAACATAGGCAGAACACTCTTTGACATAAATCACAGCAAGATCTTTTTTGACCCACCTCCTAGAGAAATGGAAATAAAATCAAAAATAAACAAATGGGACCTAATGAAACTTCAAAGCTTTTGCACAGCAAAGGAAACCATAAACAAGACGAAAAGACAGCCCTCAGAATGGGAGAAAATATTTGCAAACAAAGCAACTGACAAAGGATTAATCTCCAAAATATACAAGCAGCTCATGCAGCTCAATATCAAAAAAACAAGCAACCCAATCCAAAAATGGGCAGAAGACCTAAATAGACATTTCTCCAAGGAAGACATATAGATTGCCAACAAACACATGAAAAGATGCTCAACATCACTGATCATTAGAGAAATGCAAATCAAAACCACAATGAGGTATCTCCTCACACCAGTCAGAACGGCCACCATCAAAAAATCTACAAACAATAAACGCTGGAGAGGGTGTGGAGAAAAGGGAACCCTCCTGCACTGCTGGTGGGAATGTAAATTAATACAGCCACTATGGAGAACAGGATGGAGGTTCCTTAAAAAACTAAAAATAGAACTACCACATGACCCAGCAATCCCACTACTGGGCATATACCCTGAGAAAACCATAATTCAAAAAGATACATGTACCACTATGTTCATTGCAGCGCACTATTTACAATTGCCAGGACATGGAAGCAATCTAAATGTCCATTGACAGATGAATGGATAAAGAAGATGTGGCGCACATATACAATGGAATATTACTGAGCTATAAAAAGAAACGAAACTGAGTTATTTTTAGTGAGGTGGATGGACCTTGAGTCTGTCATACAGAGTGTAAGTCAGAAAGAGAAAAACAAATACCGTATGCTAACACATATATATGGAATCTAAAAAAAAAAAAAGGGTTCTGAAGAGTCTAGAGGCAGGACAAGAATAAAGACGCAGATGTAGAGAACGGACTTGAGGACACAGGGCGGGACGGGGAAGCTGGGATGAAGTGAGAGAGTGGCATGGACATACATACACTACCAAATGTAAAATGGATGGCTAGTGGGAAGCTGCTGCATAGCACAGGGAGATCAGCTCAATGTTTTGTGACGACCCAGAAGGGTGGGATAGGGAGGATGGGAGGGAGGCTCAAGAGGGAGGGGATATGGGGATATATGTATACTTATAGCTGATTCACTTTGTTGTGCAACAGAAACTAACACAACATTGTAAAGCAATTATACTCTAATAAAGATATTTTAAAAAAAAGAAAAATAGGGCTTCCCTGGTGGCACAGTGGTTGAGAATCCGCCTGCCAATGCAGGGGACACGGGTTCGAGCCCTGGTCTGGGAAGGTCTCACATGCCGCCGAGCAACTAAGCCCGTGCACCACAACTACTGAGCCTGTGCTCTAGAGCCCGTGAGTCACAACTACTGAGCCCATGTGCCGCAACTACTGAAGCCCACGTGCCTAGAGCTCATGCTCTGCAACGAGAAAAGCCACTGCAATGAGAAGCCTGCACACTGCAACAAAGAGTAGCCCCCGCTCACCACAACTAGAGAAAGCCCACGTGCAGCAATGAAGACCCAACACAGCCAAAAATAAATAAATAAATTAAATAAATTAAAAAAAAAAAAGAAAAATACAAAACAGTACAAAATAAATAAATAAAACAAAACAAAAATAAAACAGTGTGTGCTGGAGAAGATTTCTGAAAGACCAGGTAGGGGAGCTGCAAACCTAGACAGTCCCAGAGGACTCTGTCTGAAACAAGGGGGCAGAGACCAGATTTGCTAGTCCCTGCTACGCAGGGTTCTTAAAAAATGGTCAACTCAGGAGTGTCACAGAAGCCAGAGCCAATACAAAAACATGTTCCCTCAATCCTGCATTTTCCTCTAAATAATCCCTTTTTTATCATTCCCTTCTTGGTCAAATTTCTCAAAAATTAGTTCATCTTCCCAGCCTCTACTCTTACCCGCACAGTACACTATAACATGTCTTTTGCCCTGTAGTAGTCAGGGTAAATAATCTTAGCTGCTGTAACAAACAACCTCCAAACTCAGTGGCTTAGTACCATAGTCCATTGTGGGAGAGAGGGAGAGCTCTGTCCCATGCAGCATTCGGAATTCTCCACTACTTAATTGTATGTAACTATATTAGATAAGACAAGAAAGAAAGTGTCAAGAATTTCACAAAAGATTTTAGGAGCCAGCCCTGGAAATGGCATATGTCATTTCTGCCTTTACTTCATTGGCCAGAACACAATCACATGGCCTCACCTAACTACAAAGTAGACTGGCTGCCCAAGAGCAAAAGGAATGGATTTGTGAATGTATAGCATAATCTCTGCTACATGCCCATACTGAGAAACCCAATGACCATTTCCAGTCATTTCATAGGACCACTCAATTATATTTGACTGTGTTGACCATTCCATCACTCTCATGTGTGAGACTACACTCTTCCAGTTCTCTTCTGCTTTATGTTTTATTGATATAACTAACACATATGACACCACATGCCAGACACTAATTGCTTTGTAAATATTAACTCATTTAGTCTTCATCACAATGAAGGTATGTACTTTTATTCATCCCATTTTACAGATGAGAAAACTGAGTCACAAAGAGTTTAAGTAACTTGCCCAAGATCACACAACCAGTAGGTGGCAGGAGCCAGGCTTTTAACACAGTCAGTCCTGTCCAGAGTCTTTCTTATCACTGCACTATGCTGCCTCTTTTTTCTTCTGTTTCTTTTCTGCTTCTTTTCCTTTTTCACTCCCCCCGATCCCCGCCGCCACCGATAACCTTCAGTTGGCTTACAAGGCCCTCCTCTCATATTTTGTACTTCAGAATAAAGAATGAATTGTTGGCCCCCAGAAGACCCGACGCTGTGTCTCTCCTCGGTGCCTTTGCTCTTGGAGTAGGTCTCACTGGCTCACTGGAATGCCCTTCCCATCGCTCTTAAAGACACTGCTCAGGTGTCACCGCCTCCAAAAGCCGTCCATAACGTTCCCAAGTAGAAGAGCCTCCTTCCCACCTTCTGTGCTAGCAAAGGCGGGCCTTAACCATCACAAGTCCTGAAGGCTCTGCTTCTGGGCTCGCCTGCTTCACCAGTCAGTGAGCCCAGGCGGGCCAGTCCATTCTGGGTCTCACCGCCATCCCCGCAACCCCAAGTAGAACCGCGCTAGGCGAGAGCATGCCTAGAGACAAACCCCAACGCCTGCAGCTAGGAGGGCTTGGCCCCGCCCCCTTGCCTGACGCGCGCAGCGCCGCCCCGCCCTTCGGCGCACCCGGCTCCCCGCTCC
Source organism: Balaenoptera physalus (assembly GCF_965194825.1). NCBI lineage: Eukaryota > Metazoa > Chordata > Mammalia > Artiodactyla > Balaenopteridae > Balaenoptera > Balaenoptera physalus. The sequence goes on along the minus strand of NC_138886.1, from coordinate 81,586,136 downwards.
CCGAGAGATAATGGTTCGACCCGAGAGGCGGTGCCCCGGTGCCCTGGCAGTTCCGATTGGCCAGGGCGAGCCGTACCACGGCGGTGGCGGGGGAACGGGTCGTGGACGGCGCGCCAGAGACACGGAGGCAGTGAGGGTCACAGCCTCAGGCCCCAGCTCTCTCTGCGCTGCGCTGGGCCAGTCCGCCCGCTGCGATGCAGTGGGCCGTGGGCCGGCGGTGGGCGTGGGCCGCCCTGCTCCTGGCGGCCGCCGCTGTGCTGGCCCAGGTGGTCTGGCTCTGGCTGGGCACTCAGAGCTTCGTCTTCCAGCATGAAGAGATCGCGCAGCTGGCTCGGCAGTACGCCGGTGAGGCGGCGGGTGAGCGGGCGGGTGGAAGGCAGGGGGCTGGGGAGGGCCGGGCGTAGCTGGAGGTTCTGGGGGCACCGTTCCCCGGTTCGTGACCGATGCTGGCCCTGATTTGGTTGTTCCTCTGCCCCCGCCAGGGCTGGACCACGAGCTGGCCTTCTCTCGGCTGATCGTGGAGCTGCGGCGCCTGCACCCAGGCCACGTGCTGCCCGACGAGGAGCTGCAGTGGGTGTTTGTGAACGCGGGAGGTTGGATGGGCGCCATGTGCCTTCTGCACGCCTCCCTGTCCGAGTACGTGCTGCTCTTCGGCACCGCCCTGGGCTCTAGCGGCCACTCGGGTCAGTGCTGGCGGCGGGCCGGACTGGGAGGCTGGGGCTGTACAAGGGCCCATGCCCTCCTTCCTGATGTTCGGCCAGGCCATCGAGTGGTGCGGATACCCTGATATTCAGTGTCCGTTTGATTGTCCCTCAGGGCGCTATTGGGCTGAGATCTCGGATACCATCATCTCTGGCACCTTCCACCAGTGGAGAGAGGGCACCACCAAAAGTGAGGTCTTCTACCCAGGTGGGTAAGGTGGCTCTGTTAGAGAGGTGGATCTCTTCATTCTTGGGTGCCTATAGTTGGGGGAAGGAGGCATGGCATGGAAAAGGGGTGCATTGAGGGGCCCTCCTCCTAGTTTCATTGCCCTCTAGTTAAGCCACAGGTGGTTGCTTGAGGCAGGGTTCAGGGTCTCCGTTGCCTTCCTCTGTCAAATGGAAACAAAACATAACAGCTTCCTGTTAACCACGTCTGATTTTAATCATCCAGTATTCCAGCAGTTGTTGGGGAGACAGTTGGGTAATCAGAAATGCTCTCATGCCCCCAAAGACAAGGCAGATAGTTGTCTTCCCTCTTGTGTATAATGAAACATTTGGATTTCTAAGTAAGTTTGAGGTTGAATGTTACAAGCATGGCAGGCACTGTAACTGAACAGCTACATTTCTCAGAAAGCCTAGCAAGTCTTATATTCACCTCTCTCTATCTAACAGGCCCAGCCCAAGTTTAGCTAAACTTCTGCTTGTCATGAGTGAGGCTTGGGAATGCAGACTTCCATGACTCCCAAACAATGGTGCAGGGCCAGGTGAGGCTTCCCCCAAGAGAGGACATGAGCCAGGTGATGCCACAGAGGAAAGTTTTAAGAGTGGCCACCTTAGCCTCTTACCCTTGCAGATGGGCAGCCAGGCCAGTGAGGTAAGGCTTTTTCTTTCCTGAAGCTCCCTCTCCATTCCCTACCCCTAGACAGCCCGCAGGCCAGGGAGGTGGTGGCAATGGGAGGGCAGGGCCAGGCTCTTCATGTGGATGCTCTCTGTCCCCCCAGGGGAGACAGTGGTGCACGGGCCTGGTGAGGCAACGGCTGTGGAGTGGGGGCCAAACACATGGATGGTGGAGTACGGCCGGGGTGTCATCCCATCTACCCTGGCCTTCGCGCTGGCTGACACAATCTTCAGCACCCAGGACTTCCTCACCCTCTTCTATACTCTTCAAGCCTATGCCCGGGGCCTCCGGCTTGAACTCACCACCTACCTCTTTGGCCAGGATGCCTGACCAGCCAGGCCTGAAGGAGGACCTGTGGATGGACAGGAGCGGGCAGGCCTGCACACATCCACCTGCTGGAGCCCACGTGAAAAGACATGGACATACTCACAACATGCAGATACTGAGTTCCTGGTGTATGAGCAGGGACACACATGCATACAACTAAACATAGTCATGGGAACACATGGGACACACATTCAGATACTGAATCCTGTGTGTACGGCAGCATTACGCATTCACACCCATGCAGAGAGGGAGCCCCACGTATATACCAAAGGGGCCAGTCATGTTCGAACACATATCCCACAAGCTCGACTCACTAACTCAGGCCTTTCCAGAGCTTCTCTGCCCCTAGTCAGGGCTCTGGAGTTAAGGATGGGGGTGGCTATTACAAACTGCCTGGGTCTGACCCTTCAACCCAGCAGCCATTGGGAGGGAGCCTGTGGAGGCTCCCTTCACCTGCAGCTATGATGCCCTTCCCCTTCATCTCCTTGTCCTCACCATATGCCTTACCCCATTCTGTTCCCCTGCTATGCAAGTACCCTCATGGCCTGTCCCCACCCTCGCAACCAAGTTAGCTGGAGAACCAGAAGACTGTGGCACATGCTGAGGTCATACCTCCCTCCAGGGTATGATGGGGAGGCTGGCCTCAGCTGAGGGCCCACTGCTGGGGTGAGGACCTAGACAGGTGGGCCCAGGTCCAAGGGGTTGCCGCTGGCCTAGAGAAAGCCTTTTCTGCACGCACACACACAGACACTTTTCACAGCTTCCAGACTCTGCCTTTGCTGCATTCTCTGTCCATCTGTCTGTGTCTGTCAATAAAGACCTGTCGAACAGTTTCATTTCTTTTCGTGTCTGAGCAGCAGGAGAACCTCTAACTCCTGGGGGCCTCAGGAAGGCCTCTCCCTTGCTGTGTGATTCAGTTTATGACAGCAGCTTTTTACTATATACTTTAGTGTTCCCAGGAATCACCTAGTAGGCTCGTTGACTCTACAGATTATTGTGCCCAGTCCCCAGAGATCAGTTCTGGGTTGAGGCCTTGAGATCAGCATGGCTAATAAGATTCTCTCCACCAGGTTTGAATGCCACAATTTAAGAAATTCAGGGCTGGGTGAGGTGGTGTGTGTCCTGCTCTTGGTCTCGCCTCTGCCAGTGCTGTTCTGGGCACAGTCCTGGGACTCCTGCCCTGGATGACCACGGGGTGGCAGTGTGCAGCCACTTTTGAGCTGAAAGGCATAGTCATTCTCCATCTGCTTTTTTCTAGGTTTCCAGGGTATCATGTCCACATCCACCCAGAGCAGGAGTTCTTCCTCTCCAGTCTGCCTTTTCCAGGACCCCCCACTTCTGTGGAGGCTCCCGGGGCTGGGGAGCAGGCACACTATCTGGTGGTGTCTAAGGTAGTGGGGGGCTGGGACTAGGATGAGGCCAGAGAGGTGCCTGAAGTACACACTCCCAAGGGTCCTGCACTTGCCTCACCCTCCTCCTGGCGCTGTTCTGAGGATGAGCAAGGCCCAGGCCTCTCACTTCTTAGGATTCTGGTATATTAAAAATGGAAGGAACATGATTATAAAAAAATGTACATTCTAAAAATTTGACATTCTAATGAGTAAAAATACAAAAGACTACATGTATAACCATCTGGAAGCAACATCAGAAGTCTAAATATGTGGCTCAGAATGAATGTGAGGCCCAGGCAAGGTGGCCATCCTGACACCTTACCACCACCACAGTGTTGGCCATGACAGGTCCTGTCTGGGGCCTCTCCATTTGATCACAGGTTGCAAAGCCAAGCCTCAGGATTTCTCCCACCCTGTAACCCAGCTTTGCCTCTAGGCTCAGAGCCCACATCTATTAGGGATGCCCCAGCTCCCTTTGTCATCCCTACCTTTCACATAGGACTAGGCTCCCAGGCTCCTCCCCATCTCTGTTGCTAAGTCCAGTGGTTATTTCTTCTCACTTTCAATTGACACAGTTACTCTTAAAAGACTCCTTTGGCTTACAGGACACTACTCTCTTCCTTCATTGCCTCCTTTGCTAAATCTGGCTCATTTCCTCAACCTCTCACTTCCCAGGTTTACACTGCTCTGAGGTAATCTCAACCATTTCATGATTTTAAATACCATCTAGGGAATTCCCTGGAGGTCCAGTGGTTAGGACTGGACGCTTCCACTGCTGGGGCCCAGGTTCAATCCCTGGTCTGGGAACTATGATCCCACAAGCCCCACGGTGTGGCCATAAATAAATAAATACCATCTATATGTCTATTTACTAGTTTTACTGAGATACAATTGACATGTAAGGTTTTATTAGTTTAAGGTATACAACATAATGATTTGATATATGTCTATATTGTGAAATGATCACCACAAGTTTAGTTAACATCCATCACCTCACATGGTTGCAAAACTTTTTTTTCCTGTGATGAGCACTTTCAAGACCTGCTCTCTTAGCAACTTTCAGATATACAATATAGTATTATTGACTATAGTCATTATGCTGTACATTACATCCCCAAGACTTATTTATCTTAAAACTGGAAGTTTACCTTTTGACCACCTTCACCCATTTCCCCCCTGGCCCTGCCTCACCCCTGGCCTCTGGCAACCACCAATCTGTTCTCTGTTTCTGTGACTTGAGTTTTTTTGTTTGTTTGTTTTTAGATCCCACATATAAGTGAGAACATATAGCATTTGTCTTTATCTGATTATTTCACTTAGCATAATGCCCTCAAGGATGAATGAATAAGAAAATGTGGTATATATCTACAATGGAATATTATTCAGCCATGAAAAAGAAGGAAACCCTGCCATTTGCAACAACATGGTTGGATCTTGAGGACCATCTATGTATCTTATGCCTAATTTTTTGTCTCAGTCTAAACCTCCTCTGAGCTCAAGTGTTCAATGCGAACTGATTTCTCTCCCAATCCTGCACCTCCTGTAGTCTTTACTGCCTCAATTAAGGGTACCTCCATTTACCCAGCTGCCTAGGCCAAAAAGCCTTGGAGTCATCTTGGATACCTCCCATTCTGTCACATTCTGCATTCAAGACATCAACAGATCCTGTCAGGTTTATCTTCAAAACATATTCAGAATCTAACCACTTCTTGCCACCTCCACTGCTATCACCCTGGTCCAGGCCAGCATCATCTCTTGCCTGGATTACTGCAAAGTCCTAATTGAGCCTCATGCTTGCATCCCTTGTGGAGGGTTCTCCACACAACAGCCAGAGTCAGACTTTCACTCTTTGCTCAGACATTTCCAATGCTTCCCATCGCATTCAGTCCTTTCACTGCCTCCAAGAACCTGCTCCAAGGTCCATGCTACCTCTGACCAAACATCCAACCGTTCACCTTGGCCACTGTGTTCTAGCCGAGGGGCCTCCTTGCTTTTCTTCTGACACATCACACTTCCACCTCAGGATATTTGCACCCGCTATTCTCCTGACTCCGTGGCTCTTCCTTCCCTCCTTCAGTTTCTGCTCAGCGAGTCCTTCCCTTAACATTTGGGTAATATCAGCCCTTCTGTGTTGGTTTTAAAATACCTACAGGGGACATCCCTGGTGGTGCAGTGGTTAAGACTCCAAGCTCCCAATGCAGGGGGCCCAGGTTCAATCCCTGGTCAGGGTACTAGATCCCACATGCATGCTGCAACTAAGAGTTCGCATGCCACAACTAAGGAGCCCACCTGCTGCAACTAAGACCCAGCACAACCAAATAAATAAATAAATAAAATGAAATACCTCCATATAATTTTTGATACTCTTCCCTTTAAGAAGTGAAGCCTAGGGACTTCCCTGGTGGCACAGTGGTTAAGAATCTGCCTGCCAATGCAGGGGACACGGGTTCGAGCCCTGGTCTGGGAAGATCCCACATGCCGCAGAGCAACTAAGCCCATGTGCCACAACTACTGAGCCTGCGCTGTAGAGCCCGCGAACCACAACTACTGAAGACCATGCGCCTAGAGCCGGTGGTCCGCAACAAGAGAAGCCACCACAATGAGAAGCCCACGCACTGCCAGGTAGAGTAGCCCCTGCTCACCACAGCAACGAAGACACAACTCAGCCAAAAATAAATAAATAAATAAATTTACTTTTTAAAAAAAGAAGTGAAGCCTAATTCCCTTCCCCTTGAATGCAGGCTGGACTTAGTTATGTACTTTTAACAACTAATATACGGCAGAAGTGACAGTGTATGACTTCTAAAACTAGGCCATAAAAAGCACTCTTCCCTCTTTAGTCACTCTCTCTGGGGGGAACCAACTGCCATGTTGGGAGGACACTCTGGTATGAGGTCCTCTCCCATGGAGAGGCCCACCTAGGGAGAACAGCCTCCTGCCAACGGCCATGTGAGTGAAGTGGATCTTCCAGTCCCAGTCAAATCTTCAGATGACTGCATCCCTAGCCAACATTTTTACTACAGCCTCATGAAAGGCAGCACCACTCAGCTAAGCCACTCTCGAATTCCCTATCCACAGAATTGTGAAAACATAGATGTTTTTTCAAGCTGCTAAGTTTGAGTGTAATTTGTTGCACAGCAATAGGTAACTAATGACACCCTTCCCTTTCTATTCCCCCCAACCCAGATTTATTTTTCTCCATTTTACTTATCACCATGTGACACAATATACATTTCCCCCACTGGAATTATGCCATTATAATAAGGACTTTGTTTTATTTACTCCTGTGTCCAACAGTGCCTCGCAAAAGGTAAGTGCTCAGTAAGTATGTGTTGGATTAATGGGTGTCTGGGTCAGTCTGTGTCTCTGTGAGGTATAGGATCAGAGGGGGCTATGTGTGGGTATGAGACAGCCTTTCCTCTTCACAGATGGACAGAGAGAGAAAACCAGGTTCCAGTCAGGTTATTCCTTCCCCTTTGCCCTTCCCAGTTGTACCCTCCTGGCTCAGACCCCAAAGGTGAATTTACTATGCTTGATTGATTCTTTTCTTTTGGGAGTAGCATCCAAGTCCCTTGCCCCTCTCCACCCCCTCCAAAGCAATCTCCAAACCCTCAGAACTGGAATTTCCCCAAGCCAGTTCCTACCTTTCCAACAGGAATCTTAACCTTCATCTCTCTCCAGGCACTTCCTCTCTTCTGAGCAGCTAGGGAAGCTGGGGGGTGGGCAGTGAGGAGGCAAGCTGAGCACAGGAGTTGCCTTGGAGAGGGATGGCAGCGGAGGGGGCTGGACTCTGCCCCAGGAGAACTTAGACCACACCAAGCTACGGGGGCAGGGACATTGGATCTGAAGGTGGTTGGATCACCAATGCCTCTTGGTGGAAGTGGCGTCTGACTGGCTGTCAGACCTGAAATCTGAGTGGGTGGGCACTGGAGTGTGAGCAGGACTGAGCCTCAGTGTGGCTGGCCAGAGATGGGCCAAAGAGAATGTGGACTTAGTGCTACAGTGGGAGCTGGGCTGGGAACAAGGGTGGAGGCTGGAGACAGTGAGAGCAGGGGGCTGTCACCCACCACAAGATCCTGGTGAGAAGAGCTGGTGGTCCAGACCAGGGCAAGCTGGGTCTGAGAGGAGCAGACTCATAGGGAGAGGGTTGGGGAGGAGGCAAAAGTTACCCCTGAATTTCTGCCCCCTCGAGGAATCTTGGCCCTGAGACCAGTGTACCTCACTGGGTAGGAATGAGGTCAGGTGGTGCTCCCCGGTGCTGAGTTTGACACAGCAGATTTTCACACCTATGCCAGGTATCAATCCTACAGAGGCGTGTTGTTCACTCACACACTTGGCATCACCTCCCGGTGACTCTCAATGCTTTTAGTAGGTCGATTCCCTTCCGCACAGGAAGAAATTGGGGAATGGATGAGGGTGCTTAAGAGGAGTGGGGTCCAGGGCTGCTAAGGAACAGCATCTCAGCATCTGGAGGATAACTGGGAGTAGGGTGGGCCTGGAGCAGTTGGCTAAAGGTGTCTGGAGCTAGAGATTGGGGAGTCATGCAAATATGGGTGGAGGATGTATGTGAAGATGGGCAAAACGCTGATCACCATTGAAATTCTGAGGATTGCCAGAGGTTCATTATATTATTCACTCTTCTTGGGTATATGTTTGAAAATTTCCATAATAGAACGTCAAAAGAGCTAAAAGCCATGTGGCTTTGTACCTGCAGGTGGTATGTGTACCCTGCTGCTGGTGTGGAATGAGCTCAGAGACCTCTGAGTGTGCGGGTGCAGAAGTGAGTTCACCACCATGTGCGCGTATTGTGCAAACTGCAGCATGCGTGCAGTTGGGGACAGCACCTGGGCAGGGCAGGGGAGAAGCTTCTGTTCTGCCCAGGCCCTCCACTCTCACCCCAGCACCCCGCAGAGTTAGTCCCCTCAGACCACAGCCTGTCCAGGCCATTGGCGCTGTAGCATTTATGTAACCAAGTATGTGAGACAGGGCGGCTGTGTACCTTGAACTTGTGACAGGGTGTGTTGGTGTGTGAACACGAATGTTTGTATGTGGATGCCGGGCACTGAGTACGGGTGTGGGGACCCCCCGCCCCCGGACTTGTGAGGCTGGGAGGGGCCCTGGTCCGGAGTTCGGTGGTGGTGGACTCCTCATTCTCCTTTGCACGATTCCCAGCAGCACTCCAGCGCCCTCTCCCCCCGCCCCGAATCTGGCTGTATGGAGGGTGGGAGACACCTGTTGGGGGGCTGGAAGCGGCAGAGCCCACCGGGGCCTCTCCCCCTGCGCCCCCGCCCGCCCTGCCCCTCTCGGGTCCCGCCCCCGCGGCCGCAGCCGGCAGAGCAGCGAGTGAGCGCCCCTCGGCCGGAGGAGCGCGCGGCGGCAGGAGCGCAAGGCAGGGGCCCCGCACAGGGAACCGAGCTGAGACGGGCCGCCCGACAGGCGGGCTGAGCGGAGGGAGCGCCGTGGAGACGCCGGGGGCAGCGGGCCGCGCCAGGCTGGTGAGCGTGGCCGCGGGGAGCCTGAGAGCGGGCGTGGAGACGCGGCTGTCCCCGTCCCCGTCCCCGTCCCGGGCTCTACCCCCCGGCACCCTCTGTTCCCGCTCCTCCTCGGTTCTAGTCCTCTGCGTCTCTGCCCCGTCTCTCCGTCTGTTTTCCCTGTCTCTGTCCCCCTCTATTTACTGTCTCGCCCTGTCTCTATTTCTAATCTCTTTCTTCTGTCTCTGTCTCCTGCGGCGTCGGTCTTTGCCTGTCTCCCTCTGCCTCTGTCTGTCTGTCAGTCTCCCTGGACTGCTTGTCACTCAGGTCTTTGATATTTATCTCTTGCTTCTCTATCTCTCTTACCTTCCCGGTCTCTCTACCGGATATCTCTATCAATCTCGTCTCTCCCCGTCTCTGTCTCTGTCTGATATTTCTGTCACTCTCCACCTTGGTCCCTCTCAGTCTCTTGTCTCTCGCCATGTCTCATTTCTATCCCCCTATCTCCGTCATTGTCTCTCTCCCTCTCTGTTGGATCTCTCTCTCCTCCATCTCTCTGTGTTTCTTGGACCTTGTCACCCTCGTTGATCTGCTCAGCCTCTACCTGTCCTCGGTCGATGTCTGTTTCTGTCTCTTTGGGTCTGGTCTCTGTCTCTCCTGCTCTTTTTACCTCTCTGTCCACCTCTGAGAAAGCTGTCTTTCTGTCTTTTTCCTTATGGCCCCCCTGCACTTCCCTGAATCCATAACCACCTCCCCTTGTGTTGGGGGCTTTGGGGGAGCGGGTGCAACACGCATAATTCTCTCTCCCACAGGCAGCCCTTTCCTCAGGGCCGCGCCTGGTGCCAGCCGGCCCACCAGTGGGGGGACTGCGCCTGGAAGCTGTAATGGAGGCCCTGCAGAGACAGCAGGCAGCCCGACTGGCCCAGGGGGTGGGGCCTTTGGCCCCTCCACGCCCACCACCACCACCGCCGCGGCCTTCCTTTCCTGGATCCCGGACCCTGCAGGCCCCTGACAGGGGGTTTGGGGAGGTTGGAGCTGAGGAAGAGGAGGATGCCCAAGAGGATGAGGAAGGAGAGGAAACTGGGGCAGAAGACGAGGCAGCCGAGGAGAGCCACCCAGGGACCCGGGGCACCAGCTCACCTTCCAGCCAGCTCCCTGGACCTCATCCCCATGAGTGGACCTATGAGGAGCAGTTCAAGCAGGTAGGACCCTCTCAGTGTCAGGCCCTCCCCCTTCTTACTCTCTGGGCAAAAGCAGAGCAAGGTGATCAGTAGCCCCCCACCACCACCACTGCGCTCTGCAGGATGGAAAGACAGAGACATAGAGACCTGGAGAGAGACAGTGGGAAGACTGAAGGCTAGACGGGGACTGGGAGGGAGAGACAGACATGCTGAGACATGGAAAGAAGTGCGTAGGCACACCCCGTGAGGTGCAGGAGACGCCAAGAAACATGGAGGCCGACAGACTGGAGGCTCTTGGTGAAGCTGGAAGGGAAAGTGGGAGGGGTGCAGGAGCCTTCAAGAATTCTGAGGGAGGGGGATCTGGGGACCCCAGTGCCAGCACTACCGTACCTTCTCACACATCAAGTCACAAGGTCATATTCCAGTGACCAGTGGGGGTGTTCTGGGCTGTCTACTTCTGTCTTGGAAGTGGAATGGAGGTTGCCGCTCCTTTGGCAAGCTGATACCCACCTCTTCTCTTCCTTGTCACATTCTCCCCAGCCATGGCCTCTCCCCGGCCTGAGTTCTATGGGTGACAGTTCCCAGCCTGTGATGGCCACTACAGCCGCAGTGTGACTAAAGGGCTCCTGTGCAGCTGGGAACGACAAGACCTTACTCACAGGGCCTTAATTTGAGGTTCTTCATCCCTGTGGAACCCATCTGGATGTTATTCTAAGGCACTACTCTAGGCTGTCATTAAGAAGATGTTATGCAGGGCTGAGATCCTAGGTGTGCTATTCTGGTGGTGTTACTCGTAGGGTGTTGGTTCTGGGTATTTTCCAGAAGTGTTCATCTATGCTTAGACTCTGTGGTGTTAGTGTAAAACTGATAGTGTTACCCGGGGCTCTGTTACTCTGGAGATGTGACTCTAGCGACTGTTTCTCCTGGGTGTAATTCTGGGGATTATTACTTGGAGACTGTGTGTGTTTTTTGTGGGTATCCATCTAAGACGTAGGGCTCAGTTCTTGTGGGAGTGTAGATCTAAAGGTGCATCTTTGGGGTTTGTTACTCATGGGTGTTTTTTTGCTCTGAGAGTTCTTATTGGCGGGTGGAGTGTTACCTATGGGTGTTACACAGGGACTGTCACTCTGGGTAAAAGACTCTGTTACTTTAGGGATTGTCCCTCCTGGGGGGTATTTGAGAGCTGATACTGGAAGTAGAGCTCCAGGTGACTGAGAGTAGGTGGGATAACCCCTGGACCTTTCAAGTCCTGACCCTACATATCCTGGGTGATTCAGGGCCATTGCCTCTGTGGCAGCTTCTGTAGTGCAGGAAGCTGTTCCTGGAAGATATGTGGGCTGAGGGGCCCAAGGTTTCCATCCAGGAGCTTTTCTGAGCATCCACCCTGCCTGAGGGATGGGTTAGAGGCATCTCTGCCCCTCATCCCCACCCCTGGCACACAGACATGTGAACAGCAAGAAGCCCTTGCAGGTATGAATGAGTGAATAAGTGGCTCAGATATATCTGTCGGTTTCCTCAATGTGGAACACAGCGCCAGCCTGACTTCCTCCCTGGGGCTCTGGAAGGCAGGCTAAGCCTCCGTAGCTTTCTCTCTTCCCCTGCTCCCCAGATGGGTGGTTTGAGCTGCCCAGGGCACCACTGGCCAGTAGAGGGTCTCTGTGTGTATCAGGAAAAAAAGTGCCCACACCTGCCCCCAGGGGAGAGAACCCAATGCTCTCTCAGGAAGTCTACATTTCAGAACTTACTTACCCCTTCAGCTGGGGACCCTTAATCCGGGGGTTGGAGTCCAAAGGGTCCCGGGTGGTGGTGGGGGGCTGGGTAGCAGAGCTGGAAAATGACCTCAGTTTTTCCCCAGCTGTACGAGCTCGATGCAGACCCCAAGAGGAAAGAATTTCTGGATGACCTGTTTAGCTTCATGCAGAAGAGGGGTGAGTGGGTTGATGTAAGGGAAGGACCCCCACTTACCAGGTTTGAGGAAGGGAAACCCCAGGGTTTAGTCCTCAGTTTGGGTCCTTTTTGCAGAGGCCTGGGCTTGGCAGCACGTATCCTTTGGGGCCTCAATAGCGTCTTTAACCTCTGACCCTGCCCCCCTTCTCCACCCAGGGATTAATTAGTGGCCAGCCCACTGGCAGGTTAATGAGTGTGGGATCAATTGGGAGGGTGGGAGGGGGAACTGGTAGGAGGCTGGCCTGGGGTGGGGGGGTTCCCAGAATTGGGGGACTGGGATGGGAATGCCTTGGTCCTCTTCCCTGCCACTTCCTCCAGGCTTATCTCTCCTCAGTTTCCCCTTGCTTCAGGCAGGAAACACCCAAGGTGTTCTGCATCAGGAAGGACTGGAATTAGACTGAAGGGAGGACTTCTCAAGGGGTAGGCAGGGGCTGTGGAGGAGAAGGAATTCCTTTCCAGGAATCTCAGAGCCAGAAGTGAATGCAAGAAGGGTCCAGGAGGGGATCAGGCTGGGCGGCAGTCCATCACTTAGGCTTCTCCCCAGATTCATGGGTCCGAAGACTGACTCATTATCTCTCTCTACAAAGCTAATTAACTCACTCCACGAGTGTGGCCTGATAAGCTGCTAATTAACTGGCTGCACTGCCCCCCTCCCTTAGTGCAGCTGCTGGCCAAAGTCCCTCAGGCCCCCACCCCAGGCCCAGCACCCCTTTCGGGTCCCTTCCTAACCAGGAACCCTCCGTGGGGCTCCAGGTCCTTTGGCTCCCCAGGAAGGCCCGGTCATTCTGGTCCCAACGTCCCCTCCCTGCCCCTTCCTCCTGGTCTCCCCTCCACTGGGGGGTGGGGTAGGGTGGTCTCAGCAGATCCTAGCGCCCCCTTCCTCCCAGCTCTGCCTCCCTCAGGTCCCTGCCTTCCTCTGCTCCCTGTGCGGGGGGAGGGGATCCCGCGGGACCGATAATTTCCCCCCATTAATCAGGCCGCAGCTAATTGTTCGGGTCCAAAGGCGGCAGCGGAAGGGGAAGGGATCGGTAAGGAATTAACTGGGGCCCATCGCTCAGCGCAGACAGGCCCCTTTGTCAGAACTGGCCGGCGGGGGCGGCGGGGACTGCGGAGTCGGCGAGCCGAGGAGGGGGCTGCTTCTTCTCCCATCCACCATCCCCCCGCCTCTGGCAGCCACCCCGGGCCGCTGCTTAGGGGAGTCTGGCTCTTCAGCACAGTCAGGAAGTCCTTCCTATGGTCTACCCCAGAGGTCGGCAAACTAAAGCCTGCGGGCCACATCTAACAACCCATGAGAAAAGAATGTTTTTCACATTTTTAAATAGTGGAAAACATTAAAAGACGAATAACATTTCTGGACGTGTGAAATTAGAATTTCAGAGTCTGTAAATAAAGTTTTATTGGAATAGAGCCGCGTTCATTCCTTTAAATATCCTCTATAGCTGCTTTCAGGCTGCAGTTGCAGAGTGGAGTAGTTCTGACAGAGACTGTTTGGCCTGCAAAGCCTAAAACATTTACCATCTATCTGGCCCTTTACAGAAGAAGTTTGCCAACCCCTGGTCTAGCCTCCCATCCTTTCTGCTACAATGGAGGCCTTGGGGGCTCTGTGGGCTCTGCCTGCAACCCCACCTCCCCATCCCTCCCTGTTCCCCTCCTTTCTTGACGGTCCCGCCCTGTACCTGGGGCTCACCCAGGCAGGTCCAGGCAGCCGACTCCTCGAGTCCCTGAGGGTGCCCGCAGACAGGGTCTCAGTCTTAGTGTCCTGACTCTCTGCCAACCCCCCGACCAGGGACGCCAGTGAACCGTGTGCCCATCATGGCGAAGCAGGTGCTGGACCTGTACGCGCTGTTTCGCCTGGTGACGGCCAAGGGCGGTCTGGTGGAAGTCATCAACCGCAAGGTGTGGCGGGAGGTCACGCGCGGCCTCAGCTTGCCCACCACCATCACGTCGGCCGCCTTCACTCTACGCACCCAGTGAGGCCAGGCGCGCGCGCGCGCGCGGTGGGAGCAAGGCGCGGGAGGCGGGGGTGGGGCGCGGAGGGCCCCGGGGGTTCGTGTCCGGGGGTGGGGCTTGATCAGCTGGGCCCAGCCTCCCACCCCACCCCGTCCGCCCCTAGGTACATGAAGTATCTGTACCCGTACGAGTGCGAGACGCGGGCGCTCAGCTCCCCGGGGGAGCTCCAGGCCGCCATCGACAGCAACCGGCGGGAAGGCCGTCGTCAAGCTTACACCAACGCCCCACTCTTCAGCTTGGCGGGGCAGCCCCCTCGGGCCACTCTTGGCCTCGCCTCGGGTCCCGGGACCGCCCCTCCCGCGCCCACGCCCGGCCCCCGCACTGCTCAGGGCTCCGCCTCCGGCCTGCCGGCGCACGCCTGCGCGCAGCTGAGCCCGAACCCCATTAAGAAAGGTGTGAGGGGAGAGCGGCTGAACTTTGAGGGTCTCTGAGACCTAGGGGGACGCTGAGATATAGGGAACATTAAAATGTGGGAACTCTGAGGTCTGGGAGCATCGAAGTATGGGGACAGTAAGGACTGATTTATTTAACAACCGAAAGCAAGGAAATCCCCCAAATTGTCTGGGACAAACCTAGTCAGATATATTGGCCTTTTGGGGCTCTCCAGCTTCAGAGCCTCTATTCGGAGACTGGATGGGAGGAGAGATTGAACTTGGTGCTTGAGCTTGGGTGACCTCCCTTGGTCCCAGGCCTGTGGGGAGAACCAGATGCAGAGACAGAGTTGGTTGGGTCAGGGGAGCTAAATGACCTGTTTTTTCAGAGGAGAGCGGAATTCCAACCCCTCGACTGGCACTGCCTGTGGGCCTAGCCTTTGGACCTGCGCGTGAGAAGTTGGCACCAGAGGAGCCCCCAGAGAAGAGGGCTGTACTGATGGGGCCCATGGACCCACCTCGACACGGCGCACCCCCCAGTTTCCTGCCCCGTGGCAAGGTTCCCCTGAGGGGTGAGGAGGGGCTTGTTGCTGAGAGGGCTTAGGGCCTGTGCAATGAGGGAGGACAGACCCATCACCCCATAGGCATTGGAGGTGGGGCAGATAGATCCCTCAGTAGACAACTCTGTGATTACAGGTGTGGGGCTGAATTGGAATGGGGGCTGTCTATAGGGATGGAGGGGGGAGCTTGTAAGTCTGAAGTCTGATTCCCCAAAATGTGACTCCCCTGCCCCCTCCTGGACAGAAGAGCAGTTGGATGGGCCTCTCAATCTGGCAGGCAGTGGTATCAGCAGTATCAACATGGCCCTAGAGATCAACGGGGTGGTCTACACTGGTATGGGTACTGCAGGCTGTCTATACTGGCATGAGGTCAGGGGTATTTACACTGGCATGGGGATTTTAGACTTTCTCTACTAGCATGAGGTTCAGAGATATCCAAACTTGCATGGGTAACATGGGGTTCAGGGGATTGCTGCACTGGCATGGATTAAAGGGGGTGTCTACATGGCATGGGATCCAAGGCATGACCTCTCTGGCATGAATACCATGGGATGTCTTGTCATGGGCCTATATATCAGTGTAAATATTTCTCGTTTTCCTGTTGGAGGGTATCTGTATTGGCACAGGAGTCTCTAACTGACTCAAGGGGCTTGTCCTCATTGGTTGCAGCAGGGCTCTGTGTGTGGTGTTCTAGCAATCAGGACACTGACTTTTGTTTCCCTCTTCTGTTTCTTTGCCTCGCCTTTTTCTGCTTGTGTTTGCCCTCTACCATCTCCTCACCCCTTTGCCAGGCGTCCTCTTTGCCCGTCGCCAGCCCGTGCCAGCTTCCCAGGGCCCAGCCAACCCTGCACCCCCACCCCTGACAGGGCCCCCTTCCAGCGCCTCACCCTGAGAGCTCACACCTGAAATTGAGAGTCCCAACCCCATTGCTGAGGGGGGAGGAGACACCCCTCCAACCCATTCTTCCAAGGTGCCCATTCTGGGACCCAGCCCTGGGAGGTGGCCACTCCCCCCCTCAACCATGCCATGTGGACTTGAAGCCAAAGAGATTTCTTCTGATGTTACATCTACCTCATTGCAAAAGGAGGGCACCTCCTCCCTGGCCAACTCCAGCAGCATCTACCAAAGAGTTCTTCCCCCGGTAACCCCCATCATCTCCTCATGTGCTCCCCTGTGTCAATATCATCTCTAGGACTCCACCTCTTCGAGTCAGACCTGCTTCTCTTCAGGAGCCAGGTGAAGGGTTGAGTTGGGGTGTTGTGAAGATGTTCCTCAGGTCACATCTGGATAATAAAGCTGCGGTCCCTCCCTCTCCAGTGCCTCCTCTCCTTCTTGTTTGGGCCTGTGGGTGGGGGAGGAATTATGTGGTATACACAGGCTGTGTTGGGCCAGGGGTTCTCAGAGAAGACAGAATAGCAAAGGCCATGAGTAGGAGAGCTCAGTCTCATGAATCAGACTGCCTGAGTTCAAATCCCGATTCTGCCACTACAATGTTGAGTGTCCTTGGCACGACACTTAATCGCCTGAACCTTAGAAGACTCCAGAAGATTATGGTATCTCACGGGGCTTCCTACTATTCTATGGGAATGGACCAATCTTAGAATAATGGGTATACTTATATGTGCAACCGCGGAGAATGGGGTAGGGAAACCTCTTTGGTACCCTGGAATTTGGTGCCCTGGAATAAAGGCAAAGGTTGTCTTGACGAGCAGGGGCTGGAAGTTAGGGTAGGGCCTGACAGGTAGCCGTCGCCTAGGTTACCAGACAGCTTTTAACAACTTTCGTCGGCCCTGCCTGCCGCTTCCGGCATCGAAGGGCTGAATCGTGGCATCACTTCCTGTATGCAGGGGCGCCCGTCCACTCGGATTGGCCCGCCTTCTCTATTTGGACGGACGTCCCGCCCTCTGCCTGTTCCTGGCTGAGGCGGGGCGGCGGGAGCTATGGCGGCTGTGACAGATGTGCAGCGGCTACAGGCCCGTGTGGAGGAGCTGGAGCGCTGGGTGTACGGGCCGGGCGGGTCTCGCGGCTCGCGGAAGGTGAGCGATCTGGGGTCCAGTGGTCCCTCTCTGGGGCAAAGCAAGAGCGGTCTACTGGCCTGGTCCTCGAGGTGGATGCTACCGTTCTAGAGTCCCGTTGCCCGCAGCCCGGCCTTTAAAATAACAAAGGTTCGAGACTTCCCGGAGCATATCGGGCCCTCGGGGTCCATTCCCACGGAGGGCACTGTGGGCTTGAGGTGGGCTCACTGTGGAGACTCCGCCTTTGCCCTCGCGGGATAGTTGGGGAGACCTGACACGCTCGAGAAACTGACTAATGAGAGAGAGCTTCAGTAAGAGCTGAAGCCCACAGTGGAAGGGCCGTTGCGGAGCCCTGCGTAATTGCTAAGTGAATTGTGTAAAGAGAGGTCCATAGGACCCCAAAAGAGGCAGACCGGAGGTGGATAAAGAAGGCTCCAGGGGGTTAGAGGTGTGGTCTGGGAGGGCCAGGATTAGGAGGGGAAGGGATTGGGTACTGAGTGTTCAGATATGGACTGGCACTCCTTCCCACCAGTGACTGAATTTTGACAACTGTGCAGCTCAGTTTCCCTTCCATCCCCTTTTTAACTATGGAAAGACCTTTCACTGAAGGTGGAGTGTCAGGCACACCCTGGAGTTGAGTGCCTCAGAGGTAATGATGTCTGTTTGTACACTTCTTGTGGAATTAGTTGTCACTAGCAGATCGTGTCCCATGTGAGAACTGACTTCTCAGAACATTCTCTCCCTTTCACATCTATGACGCAGATCCTCCTGATTTTCCTCCTACCTCTCTGGCTGCTTCTACGCGGTCTTATTTGCCTCCGCATATATTTGACCCTTGAATATTGGCATTCCTTACCCTCTAACCTAAAACCTGTGTGAGATCATTCACTTCCATAGCTTCTCCCTCTATTCAACCCTTTAATATTGGAATTCCTCATCCTCTACCCTTAAAGCCTAGGTAGGTTCAGCCAAGAGGAGGGAATCAGGGAATAGATAGTATATGCTAGTGCCCCATAAACTCTAAAGTAGTTCATCACCTCCCCAGTCGCACTTGAAACTACCCAAAGAGTACATGATTATCTCCCCCTTCACACTGAGGATTCCCGGAAGGTAGGGTTGAATCTCTTTTAATACTAGAGAAGGGGACGATTGCTGGGACAAGGAGGTTTGGGCGTCTGAGGGAATGAGGGTTCTTTATCTCTTCCAAGACTTGAGCCAAGTTGTAAATCTTGGAATTAACTTCCACTCCCCCAATAGGTGGCCGATGGCCTGGTCAAGGTGCAGGTGGCTTTGGGGAACATCGCCAGCAAGAGGGAGAGGGTGAAGATTCTGTACAAAAAGAGTAAGTGCTTCCATGAGGTGCCTGCCTGCTCTCCTTCCCAAGCCTGTGCTTCCTGGTTCCCTGCCCAGGCTCTTCAGCCTAGTAGGTCACTGGAGTTGCCCTTTGGGGATAGCAGGTGAAGACATTGCCCTGATGAAATGGTGAATTGGGGTGTGCTTTCTACTTTGTGGTTAAACCCCAAGCCCATAGCAATGTCCTAAGTTATGGGATAAGAGCTCTGCCTGAAAGGTCCCCTTGGGGAAGGAGGGAGGAGGGGTATGGAATTTCCACAGGCAAGGTTCAGAGGCAGGAAAGAAATCAGGCACTGAGAGCCGCAGCCTTGGCTCAACCAGCCCTTTTTGATTATGTCAGAGCTAGCAACCTGTTCAGGAACTAGAAATCAGATAAAGCTCTGGCATGTCTTGGTGGCACTGAGGGGCAAGGTGCCTTCCAGCCTTGAGGATAGATCAGTGGGAATGCTGAGGGCCCCAGGGTTTTAAAGTTTGAGGCTGGCCAGCAGGTGATCAGAGGGTAGAGACAGGGAAGTGGGGATAGGGGACCTGGTGGAGGCCTGGTGGACACTGTGGGTGTCAGCTCCTCACTCAAGGGTCTCCCCAAGGCTGACCCCTCCCCTAATATCCTTCACAAGACAGATCCCCACTCCCCAACCTTATTCCATTTTCCATCTTGCTACTTTTCTAGTTGAAGACCTGATCAAATACCTGGATCCTGAGTACATTGACCGCATTGCCCTACCTGATGCCTCTAAGCTGCAGTTCATCTTGGCAGGTAGTGCTGGACAGTATGTGCATATGCATCTGGGGATGTGGATTGTGGCGGAAGTTGGGCACAGAGATAGCTTCCCTGCCGGCCCTCTCCTGGATACAGCCCTGGAAGCTGCTTTCTGGAATCTGGCCTGGTTCTGGACTGAGGCTGGAGGTGGTCCTGTGGTCCTCTAGTAGGCACTGGGTACAGTATACTTCAGAGCCAGCTGCAGACCATGGTGCCAGCCACAGTGGAAGCTACTCCGGTGTTCTATCTATGGCTTGCATCTAGGATCTTCCTTTGGAACCTTCCTTACTTCTGCTCAGTAGACATAGGAGCTTCTAGGAAAGGGTAGGGGCAGAGAGCATTGCATTTGGGAGAGGTGAGGTTATAGGCATGAGTTTCAACATCTTTCTTTCACGCGAGAAAGCGCTGGGATTTCAGAATTCTAGGCAGGAACTATTGTCTTAGCAATGTCTGCTTATCAGTTAGTTAGCCACTCCACGAGGTATGGTTTGCCAAGCACCTGTGTTTGTTCATGCATTCAAAAGTGATCATCTACTGTGATCCAGACTATCCTAGGTGTGAGGTATACAATGGTGAACCAGAACATACCTGAGCCACTGCTGTGGCTTAGACACCAAGTTCAGGAGGTCTTCTCCTGCTCCGATAATTATTTTTTTTAATTAATTAATTTATTTATTTATTTTTGGCTGCGTTGGGTTTTCATTGCTGCACGTACACTTTCTCTAGTTGCGGTGGCTTCTCTTGTTGTGGAGCATTGGCTCTAGGCGCACGGGCTTCAATAGTAGTGGCGCACGGGCTTAGTTGCTCTGCGGCATGGTCTCCCAGACGAGGGCTCAAACCCGTGTCCCCTGAATTGGCAAGCGGATTCTTAACCACTGCGCTACCAGGGAAGTCCATCCTGCACTGATTCTTAAGTCCAGCCTTTCCATGCCTCCCTGTCGCCACTGCCTCAGTGTTCATCCCCTTGTACATGAATAGTTGCAGTCTCCTAAGTCCTCTTCTTTTTTTTTTTTTTTTCTAAGTCCTCTTCTTGATCCTAGTCTTCCCCTTCTTGCATGTGGTTCAGTATCATCTTCCCAAAACACATTTCCAACATGCTACTTTGTTTACTTTGGAACCTCAGTGTATGTGTGTCTCTCTCCCTACTAGGATAAAAATTCCTAATTCCTTAGCATGCCATTCCAAGTCTTCTATAGACTTCCGGATCTACCCTCCCATCTAGCTGTTTCCTGTGCTCTCCTTGCTCCAGTTCAGCCAAATGAATTCTTTTTCCTCTACTAATTGACAAGCATTCTTGCCTCCAAATGTTTGACATAACAGTCCTCCCTTCTTGAATGCCCTTCCCACTCTGCAGCCATTGAAACCCCCTGTGCACAGGGTCATCCCAGTCCTGTTTTCCTCACTGGACTGTCCTGTTACTGTCCCAGCTCTCCAGGAACTTGTAATTGTCTGTGCCTCTCAGATCCACTGAGCAGAACCTGCCTGGTAGTTTTCCACGTCTCCTCTTTCAGACCTTCCCAGGAACCCTTGCATGTGGGGACCCAAGTCTGAAGTACTTTGTTTCCCGTGGCCTAGGAGGGGCTCTGAGTTTGTTGATAGGAGGCTAGAGGAAGGGGCCTCAGAGTTAAAACTTGGAGAAAGGTAGGATTTGGAGGAACTTAGAGGCTCCTTGGGCTCAAGATAGGTCAGACCAGAGGCATCCAAGAGAGGTGGAGGCAGATTGGGGGAATGTGCACATAGAGAAGGGGGCAATGGGCAGACCAGCTGCCCCAAGCTCCAGGCTCAGCCATCTCCCCGGCCTGGTCCTCGGCCCCTTGCACGGGGGTGGCCGTGCCCAGGCTCGCCTCACTGTCACTGCCTTGTCTGTTTATGCCTCAGAGGAGCAGTTTATCCTCTCCCAGGTTGCGCTTCTGGAGCAGGTGGAGGCTTTGGTGCCCATGCTGGACAGCACTCATATCAAAGGTACCTCTCTGGGGCTGCAGCTCCACTACTCTACTTGGGGAGGTGGGTGGATGGGCAGGACTTCCCTGGGCTCAGGCTAGCTCTGCTCCTTGTCTTTATCTCACCCTGGGGGTACCGGACACCTGCACTGGGATTAAAATTTCCAGGGCAGAGAGCTCAGCTTCAGAATGTCAGGCAGTTTGGCACTAAGGACACTCATGTAAGGCCAGCGGCCTCCAACTCTGGGATTCCTTCTGTCTTCTACCCCACCCCTCAGCATCTGTCCTTCAGGGTGCTGCAGAGCCCAGATTTTACTGTAAGAGTCCCTGCCAGGTGTGTCAATGTGTGTGAATTCTTCCTGCCGCACTGCCTAGTGCAGTCCCTAGGCCTAGGTTTTGACAAGCAGTGACTTTAATTGAATCCAGATAGCCATCTCGTCTGTCTCCGGAGGTATTTTTCCCAGCTCCCCCTCCCTACCCCTGATCAGCTTCCTGCTGAGCATCTGACACCCTTAAGCTGTGGGCCCAGCATGGTGGCTGAGGCTCTGGGTGTTGGATTCCAGGTTGCCAGCTTAGGGACCTGGCATTCATCCTCAGCCCACCTGCAGGCTCCCTGTTCCCTAGGCCCAGCAGACCTGGTCCCACTGGGCTGAGAGCAAAGGAACAGATCCCATGATAATCAAAGCTTTTCTTTACTTGGCCCTGCTCACAGCCCTGGGGTGGGTGTATGGGGCAACTCTGGGAACCCAAAGATTTTGTCTTCTTCTAGGGGCCTGCATCTTCCCCTCCCCTTTGGGTCCTAGAGTAAGACTGGGGTGGGCAGGGAGTCCCACCACCACCTCCAGAAGCAGTGGTCGATGAAGCTGGCGTTTGTTTAGCATCTCCACTCAATACTCTAATCCTACTGAAGACCTAATAGACTATTGAGCAGTCCCGGGGGAAGGCACAAGCATCACTAGGCAGTGTGCGTTGTGTTTTACAGCCGTTCCTGAGCATGCCGCCCGCCTGCAGCGCTTGGCCCAGATCCACATCCAGCAGCAGGTATGGGAGGGGAGAGGACTGGAGGGGAAAATAGAGGTAGTGAGGCTCCTAGTCCCCACCCCTGCCTCCTGGGGAAGCAGCCTCAGGCTTCCCTGATGTCAGCTTCAGGGGGAATTTAGGGTTTATCCTTTGTCTTCCATCTGCCTTCCAGAGGGAAGGGATTTGCCTACAGTCACATCCAGGTCTCCTGCCTCCCAGAGTAGGGCTACCCGGAGATATCAGAAGACTGATGTTGGGAGGTACCCATGAATTCCTGGGGATGATGTGTCCTTAACTATGGTGGAAGAGCTGTTTTTTCACTATTCCCAGGCCCTAGTGTAAAGGTCAAAGAGGGTTCAGAAATAGGGGACAGGGAGAAGGAGGCATATTCTAGCAGGAATATTTGCTTAAATGTGTGGTTCACCCCCTGTTCTGTCAGCCTTAGGACCGCAGTTAGGCTACCCATACTGGAGCCTGAAAGTGCCTCTTTAGAAATTTGCTCCTTTTGGCACTGGGGTTAAACATTACCTTTTCTAGGCTCTATGGGGAGCGAGGGTCCCTGATGAGGTGGGCAGTGGGAAGCGGGGGCTTTGTCCAACTCCTTTCTCTGCCACACCTTGGCTCCACAGGACCAGTGTGTGGAGATCACTGAGGAGTCCAAGGCTCTCCTGGAGGAATACAACAAGACTGTATCCTTTCTGCTCAGCCAGGCCCCTGAGGAGTGCTGTCCGGAGCCCTGTCCTTTTATTCCATTTCTAGCTCTGTCCCTCATCCCATCCCAACCAGCCTGTCTATTCCCCTGCTTCCCGACACTTTAGGCAGATGCAAACCTCTCCACTCCCTCTCTCAGATGCCTGTTCTCACCTTGACCTGCAACCAGACAATGCTTCTCTCCAAGCAGTTCGTGCAGTGGGATGAACTACTTTGCCAGTTAGAGGCTGCCAAGCAAGTGAAGCCAGCAGAGGAGTGATGGCTGCTTCCCATCCTAGGGTGGGCCAGGGCAGCCAGGCTCCAGGCCCTGTACCCACCTGCCCTTGTGACAGGGCAGAGCAGAGGCAGCTCTGTATTTATTGGATTCACAGCCTACCCATCTGCATTCAGGTGGGGCTCTGGGGTCAGAGGTCTGGCTACTTGAGATTTGCTATTTGCACCCCCTCCCCTCATCAGTGTCCTGTTCCAAAGACAATAAACTGTACAGATCACTGGAGGAGTGTTAGCTTCCCGGTGTTGTATGGGTATGGTGGTGGGGATGAGGCTGATAGGCCAGAGTTGTTGGCCTTCCTACTAGTTGGACTGAGAGCTATGTTTGTCCTAGTCTGGTTTTCCAGGAGAGGTAGAGCTCTCAGGATGAATGCTCTCATTTGCTTGATGTGAGTGGAACATTCGTTTATGTATGCATTTATCCCGCATTTACCAAGTACACTCTAAATGTCAGATGCCATACCAGGGGGGGAGGACACAGGTAGGGTCCACCTGATTCCTGCCCTGTACAGGCTAGCTGGGGAGACAGTCAAGGAAAAGGGGAGGGACAGGTGGTACCAGGGTTCTTTGGGGGGCACAGAAGAAAAAGGGATGTGGGAAGCAGCCCTGGAGGGTGACATGCAGGGTCTTTGAGAGCCAAGGGAGCAGCATGTGCAAATGCAGAGGGGAGCCTTTAAATTTCTCTCTTGGGAGCCTACTTGGTGCTATTAGCCGAGAAGGGGAGACTAAAAGAGGTTTGGATGCAGGGGGCTTTTGGGGGTGGGCCGTGGGGGGCGGTGGTATGGTTGGAAAGGAGAGCATGTTAAAGAGCAGAGAAACTGATGGTCCCTCACTCCACCAAGTGTTTGCTGCCCCCGTGTGGTCTCAGGGACTGCTGTGGCTCCAGGCCCCTTTCCATCTGGCCTGCCCACCGGCCCACCGGCACGGTCTCATTGGCATCTCAAACTCAGCACGTCTGAAACTGGGAGTCATCCTAGACTCTTCCCTCCTTCTTCGTCCGAACAGTCGTCAAATCTACCTCCTGGTACCGTCCAACTTAATCTACTTTTCCCCATTCCCACTGCTGTTTCTCTGGTTCATTCTTTCAACAAATGATTTATAACAAATATTTGAGCGCTTATTATACGCGGAGCAACGTACGAATCTCCGTGGACATGCCCCCGGGACTTTGCGGGCAGGAGTCACCAGCGGTTGCGGCCCGCCCCCGCCCGTGCTGCAGCCACAGTGCGCTGTGCACACGAACTGGTTTGACTTGCGCCTGATGAAAACCCCCCCGTGGTTCGCCAGTGCCCACGGGGTGAGGTGCAAGCTCAGAACTCGCTGGTCAAGGCTCTCGCCCTCGCAGCAGCGGCCACTTCAAACGGCACCTCTTGCTCTTGTCCAAAGCGAAAGCCGCTGCTCCGCCTTTGCTGCTTCGGTGTGCTCAACGGGTAACGCCCGCCCTGTCATCTTCTAAGGGCCAAATCCTCCGCATCCTTCGGACGCGGGACTCCTCCAACGGCCGCTCCTCTCCTCCGCAGGGCTCTCTCCGCCCCAACAGGAGTGCTCCTCGCCCGGGGCTGAACAGCTGAGACAGCCCGAGCGCTCCGGGTCTGCGCGTCCTGGCCCAGCTCACTCTCCGGCGTCCCCCCACCTCTTGGTTTGCGGGTGGAGGCGCTGGGGGTCCCCGCCCCCTCAGGCCCCGCCCCGTCCGGCGTGCGCGGCCTCGCGGCCTCGGCGCGCTCCCGGGCGGCACCATCTTGGCTTCGGATCGAGCTTGAGGAGTGTTCTGCTGTGGTGGTGAGAGCAGGAGCCCAGTGGGGTGGGGGCTCCTGGAGGTACGGGGAGGAGAGGGGAGGTCGGCTGCTGGGCCGCTGCGGCCTGCCGGGCAGTGAGGGCGGCCCGTGGCGGTGGGGACCGCGGAGCCCGGCCGCCGGCGAACTCGACGCCAGGGTTAGCCCGAGCGGCCCTCGGCGTCAAGCCCCTGTTCCCGAGTGTCTGAGTGACCTGGGTTGGGGGGATCGACCCTGGGAATCTCCGGGTGAGCGGTGCTCGGCCCTGTCCTAAGGGTCCCGGAGTGGGGGAGGGGGTCACTTCTGTTTTTGAGGAGCTTTTGGATGAGGGCTCTTGGCTCTGTGTCGGCGAGCTTGTGGCAATAGGGGCTTGGCCCTGTCCTCTGGGGGCACGAAGTGAGGGGCCTTGTCCCTGTCACCCCTTGGAGAGCCCAGGGTGAGGAGCACTCAGCCTTGTTCTCAGGGAGTCTCGGGTGAGGGCCCGGGCCCTGTCCCCAGGAGCCCCAGATGAGGGAAGTTCATTCCCAGTGCTAGGGGGCTTGGCCAGCGTTTGGGGAATTTGGTCCTGTCGCAGGGACTCCGGGGTCGGGGGAGGGTTATGGCCCTGTCCAGAGGAATGGGGTACAGCCCCCTCCCAGGGTGAGGCAGGCGTGGCCCCCTGTCCTGGGGATGAGGGCATATGGTCCTGTTTCTGGGAAATCTGGGAAGAGGAGTGGGCCCACGTCCTAGAGAGCCAGGGTGGGGGTGGCCCAGGGCACCCTGCCTAGCATTCCTCTGACACTTCCCTGCAGTGGGTAGAAGGACTCAGACACGACAGCAGCCGGATGGAGCACTACCGGAAAGCTGGCTCTGTGGAACTCCCAGCACCTTCCCCGATGCCCCAGCTACCGCCTGATACCCTGGAGATGCGGGTCCGAGATGGCAGCAAAATCCGCAACCTGCTGGGCCTGGCGCTGGGGCGGTTGGAGGGCGGCAGTGCTCGGCATGTGGTGTTCTCAGGTTCTGGCCGGGCTGCAGGCAAGGCTGTCAGCTGTGCTGAGATTGTCAAGCGGCGGGTGCCAGGCCTGCACCAGCTTACCAAGCTGCGCTTCCTACAGACCGAGGACAGCTGGGTGCCAGCCTCACCCGACGCAGGCCTAGATCCCCTCACGGTACGCCGCCATGTGCCTGCGGTATGGGTACTGCTCAGCCGAGATCCACTGGACCCCAATGAGTGTGGCTACCAGCCCCCAGGGGCACCCCCTGGCTTGGGCCCCACACCTACCTCCAGCTCTGGCCCCCGACCCCGAAGAAGGGCTCGAGACACCCGGTTTTGAAGACTTGCTGGCAAGCTGTTCTCCAGGCCTGAATGTCTAGGATGGCTGGGCCTTCTTTGAGAAGCCTCTGTAACTGCTCAACACCCCCAACAAGACTTGAGTCTACGGAAGTGGGCCTCCCTGTCCTGCGTCCACTTCCCTCTGGCTTGTGGAAAGGGACTGCTATGAAGAGTGACAGGTGTGGAGTCTCTGCCGGGTTCTGGATTGCCTTCTACCTACAGTGCCTCTGATCTGCTTCCTGACAGAGGTCGAAGGAGTGGGTTAGGAAATAAAGGTTCTGCCCATTCGTCTGATGAGCCTCTGCTTGGCCTGCTCTGTGGAGGTGGGATTAAGGGAGTGGGAGTCCCTGCCCTTGACCCCCAGGAGCTCACAGGCTAGAGACAGGAAGGGTAGGCTCAGGTTGGTGCTGGGAGGATCTAGAGTCGATAAGAAGCCTCAAGCAGTAACCTGACTCTGTCTAGACCCCTGGGTGGCTGTCTGCTTCCTGTTTTGGGCTTGTTTAAGGACTCTGCCAGGTCAGACATTTTCCTCCATCTGCAGCATATACCTCATTTTATTGCACATTGCAGATACTGCATTTTTTACAAAGTGAATGTTTGCGGCCAGCCTGCATTGAACAAGTCTGTCAGTGCCCTTTTTCCAGCAGCGTTTGCTTATTTCATATCTCTGTCACATTTCGGTAATTCTCACAATATTTCAAACTTTTTCATTATTATTATATTTGTTATAGTGATCTATGATCAGTGATCTTTTTTTTTTCTTTTTGATCAGTGATCTTTGATGTTACTACTGTAACACACTGAAGGCTCAGATGATGGTTTGCATTTTCTAGCAATAAAATATTTCTAAATTAAGGTATGTACATTGTTTTTTTAGACATAATGCTATCGCACTCTTAATAGACTACAGTATAGTGTAAACATAACTTTTGTAAGCACTGGGAAACCAAAAAATTCATGTGACTCGCTTTATTGAGATCTTCATTTTATTGAGGTGGTCTGGAATCGAACCCAAAATATCTCTGAAGTATGCCTGTATTACAGTATAGTGGTTAAAATCATGGTCTTGGGCACCAGGCTGCCTGGATTTGAATCCTGGTTCTGCCACTTACTAGCAAGTTACTGTTCTGTGCCTTAGTGTTCTCATCCATGAAGCAAGATATAGTGCTTACCTCATAGGCTTGCTATGAGGATTAAATGTAGGAATATACATATGATTCTTAGATACCACCTGGGCCTGTATACACTCAGCCCTCCATATCTGTGGATGCAGAACTCGTGGATACAGAGGGCTGACTGTACTACATCATTTCATATAAGGAACTTAAACATTTTGGTTAAAAAAAAA
Source organism: Balaenoptera physalus (assembly GCF_965194825.1). NCBI lineage: Eukaryota > Metazoa > Chordata > Mammalia > Artiodactyla > Balaenopteridae > Balaenoptera > Balaenoptera physalus. The sequence continues at coordinate 81,558,775 of NC_138886.1, read as the reverse complement.
AAATCCATGGGGGCTCCTGGAACCAATTCCCTGAGGATACCAAGGGATGACTGTAAATGTTAATTGCTGTCATTATTAATGACTCAGCTTACAAATATGCTTTTTCCTTAAAAACATAACCTCAGTCCCACATTTTCCCTTCCGGTCTCATCCTTTCCTTTTTACCCCTTGCTGTTCCTTTTCTGTCTCACCTTGGCCATAGAGTCTCAGGTTCACCATGGTCAGGTCAGGGGCCTGAGGAGAGCGGTGAAGATTGCAGTGGTAGCCAGTGGGGTACAGGAACCAGAGCCGGATTGTGGGCAGTAGTAGACTCAGTGAAGAGTTGAGTGAATTGGGTCTCCCACTGGATTTTAAGGTCTTCTCTGTTGTGTCCAGTAGCCTGGGTGTCCAGTCACCAGGAAAGCACAAAGTTCGGGCTCTTCTGGGCCTGTGTGGCAGGGTGGGCACAGCAGTTTGAGTGTTGAAGTTATAGGCTGAGGGGATAGGGCCAGTAGGGGCTTAGAGCAGGGATGAGGGGACCACAGGGCCAGCAGGCTGTGGTCAAAACTTTGAACACTGCATCTTTTGCTTTCTAAGGTAAGTTGCCCAGAGTGGAGGGGTGGGTGATGGAGATTCAGGGGATATTAGGAGAGACAGGAAACCCTCTCAGCAGCTGTCCAGCTGGGCCTCTCAACTGCAGAGGGTCATGAAGCATCTAACACACTCCTTGAGGCTGTGGTCATGACTTAGATGTCTTGCCGCCAGCAACTGTGTGACTTCTCCCAGGGTGATGGCAGGGATAGTGTGGAGGGAAACTGAGCTGGGGTCAAAATCCCTTGGGAAGAACAGGATCTGCAGTTCAGAGAATCAGGAGATAGGACACAGGCTGAGGGAGAGATGGCTAGGTTCTGGGGCCTTTTCTCTGCTTGACCTCTACAGGGCCTAGTTGGGGCCTACAGGAGGAATTGCAGGGAGGGAGCCAGAGAGAGGTGAGGCCTTTAGAGTCAGAAAGCCTGACCAAGCTTAGGAGGGAGGGAGCATAAGAGTTACGTATAATTGCCGATTCAATTTCTTTACTTCCCACTTTCTCCCTAATTCACTGTAGTATGGCTTCTTCCTCCATAATCTCTTAGAAAAGGTAAGGGCACAAAAGGTAAGGAAGTGGAGATAGCTTTTTCAAGAAACTGTATTGTGATGGGAGGAGAGAGGTGACTGTGGGATACAGAGAGAGTTTTATTTATTTGTTTAATGAATTAGCAGAGATTTGTTTGTAGGCTGATGGGGGAAGCCAATAGGGAAAGGAATTAAAGGTGCAGGAGACTGACTAACTCAGAGTGAGGCTCCTGGGGGAGATGAAAGGGAGTGGGCCTTGGAGCATGGAGGTATGGCCGTCACAAAGGGAAGAGGAGAGCAGACTCCCTGGAACAGGAGGGAAGGAGTTGAGGATGGCTATGCATGCAGATGGGTGAAGAGGTAAAGGTGGGACATAAGAGAATTCAGAGTTCAGAAGGCTTTTAATCTCTTGAAGCAGGAGTCCAGCTCTGCTGCTGAGAGTAGAGCAAGGAGGCTGGTGAGATAGTTGTTGCAATTGGGAAAGATACCTAGGGAGGTACAGGAGGATGACCAGTCAGGGCTAAAAGCCCAGTTGAGGCTGATGACCATGAACTTGTAATATCAGTCAGGGTGTGTGCGCTCCAGCAGCATGCCCGGGACAAGTGAAGACTCAGAGGAAGCAGTGTTGCATTCTTCTAGACTAGGTTAAGATGGGCAGAAATGATGGAAGAATAGTGAGGAGACTAGCAAGAAAGTGTATGTGGTGAAGGCCCAAGGAATCCAAACTGGGTTAGGAAAGAAGTGAAGATAGAAAGGGGCAGGGGTCAGTGGCCTAGACCCCATGAAAATGGGTGGGGTGGGGTGGGGTGGGGTGAGGTGGAGTAGATGAGAGAACTGGGATAGGGTATCATAGCTGTACCAGTTTCTAGGGCTCCCATAACAAAGTACCACCAACTGGGTGGCTTAGAACAACAGAACTGTACTGTCTCACAGTTTTGGAGACTAGAAGTCCAAAATCAAGGTGTCAGAGCCATTTCCATCTGAAACCTGCAGGGGAATCTTTCCTTGACTCTTCCTAGCTTCTGATTTGCCAGCAACCTTTAGCCATCTTGGCTTTTGGATGCATTACTCCCGTCATCCATCTTCACACTGTCTTCCCTTTGTGTATGTTTCTGTGTCCACATTTCTCCTTTTTATAAGGATGCTGGTCATATTAGATTAGGGCCCATCCCAATGACCTCGTTTTAACTTGCTTACCTCTGTAAAGATCCTGTTTTCAGATAAGGTTACATTCTGAGGTACTAGGGGTTAGGACTTAAATATATTTTTATGGAGGGATGCAATTCAACACATAACAGTAGGTGAAGAATGAAATGGAGTCAGTGAATTTGAGAGTTTTAGGAGCTGACAGGACTTGCTAGTGGGCATGAGAGTAGATAGTTGGGTGGCCTGGAGGGAAAGTCACTGAAGATGAGGTTGAGGAATTAAGAGGCTGGGGAGGACAGTGTGTTGAGGAGGCGGGGAGCAGCCAGGATAGAATGTGCTGAGCATTCTCACTACCTGCCTTGGAGGTGGCATGTACAGCGAGTCCCCTTGAAATGGGGCCTTCAGAGCAATATGACGAGGAGTTATATACCTCCCATATGCAAGCAGGCACCAAGTCCTGACAATTTTGCTTCCTAGGTCTCTCTCCATTCCCACAGCCTCTGCTGATTTGTGCCCATCATTGTCTTAAAACAGTCTCCTTGCTGGTCTCCCTGCTTCACTCCCCTCTGAACTGTCCAAACCAAGCCAGTGGCCATTCCCTTTGTTTAGAATGCCCTTCTGCCAGATACCTGCATGGCTCTCTCCCTCCCTCCTTTAAGTCTTTGCTCAAATGTCACCTCAACGAGGCCTACTTTGACCACTCCATTTAGAACTGCAGTCAAGTACTTCTGATCTCCCTTACCCTGCTTGCTTTCTTTTCTTTCTTTCTTTCTTTTTCTTTCTTTCTTTTTCTTTCTTTCTTTCTTTCTTCCTTCCTTCCTTCCTTCCTTCCTTCCTTCCTTCCTTCCTTCCTTCCTTTCTTTCTTTCTTTCTTTCTTTCTGCCTTTGAAATATAATTTACTTCTTTAATGTTTTTGTTTATTGTCTGTCTCCTCCTGATGAGAATGTAAATTCCAAATGGGCAGGAATCTTTGTTTTGTTCAGTGATATAACCTATGGATGTTGAACATTGCTTGGCACATAGTAGGTGCCCCATAAGTATTTAATAAGTGAATGAATATTGAGTCTCCAAGTGTGTGGCTAAGCCTCTGGGCCATACCCACATCTGTCATTCTTTTGCTCCCTTAGTCTCTCCATGCCCAGATTAGAAGACAAGATCCAAATTCATTCATTGGATGGCCTTAAAGGACCCCCTTTATTGGTCACTTACATGCCACAGTCCATCTTTGGCTTGGTCCCCTTGGACTCTGGGCTCTGGCCACACTAACTCCTCACTCTTCCCATTTGCCATGAGATTTTTCTGCCTCTGAGCCTTTGCTCTTGCCATTCTGTCTGCTTAGAACTCATCAAGATTGTTCAGAGGACACCAGTGGCACTCCGTCTTCAGGGCCTACCTCCTCACTCCCCTCTATTTGCCTGGAACTCAGGGATCAGGCCTGATGCTATGAGGCATCACCACTCCCAGGTGATGTCTGGCTGCACTTCTGAGTCTATCCACAAGATGACAGCATTTGCGAAGAAATGGCCCATCCCTTCCCTTTGTAGGGTCTGTGCAGAGTTGGGACACAGGGTAGTAGTGGCTTGAAATTTGGCCTTCGATAGGCTTAGTGACCTCTCAGTTATTCAACAAATAGCTAATTATCACCCGTAATGTGACAAATATAGTCACTGGGCTCGGAAGCTCCAGCCTCATGAGGGCTATAAGCCATATATATAGGTGATTTCATTATTGGTATGGTAAGTGTAGAATTTAGGGAAGTTCATTAGATTTCAGGAGTTCAGAATCTCTCGTCCAGTCCTTAGGGACAGGCAAAGCTTCAAAGAGAAGGAGGTAATGCCTGTGTTGAATCTTGAATAAGAGCTTTGACTTCCCTGGCGGTCCATTGGTTAAGACTCCATGCTTCCAACGCAGGGGGCGCCGGTTCCATCCCCTGTTGGGGGAACTGAGATCCTGCATGCGGGCACGGACAAAAAAAAAAAAAGCTGGAAGAAAAGTGGAAAGGACATTTGGGGTGAAGGGCAGGCATGAGCTAAGGCATAGAGGTGAGAAGAGCTTCGAGATGATCACTGGAGCATGAAGTTCAAAGCAGGGAGTATGAGGAATGAGGCTCAGAGGAGGGTGGGGTGCTGGACTGGAAAGGCCTGAGTGCCTGGCTAAGGAGCTGGCACTTTTTCTTGAGAGTGATGGAGGTCTCTGAAGGCGATAAGGAGGGAGTGATGTGGGATATCAGATTGATGTTTCAGAGGGAGCTCTGGCTGTTACAGTGTGGAAAGTGGACTGGGGACACAGGGCAGGGAGAGCAGTGAGGAGGCTGCTGTAGGGATCCAGGGGGAGATGGTGAAGCCAAAATTATGGCTGGAGAAAGCCCTGGAGAAGCCCCTCCCAACCCACAAAAGCTTTCAAGGCTTGGCACTTTGAAAGGGTTCTTGGCTGTAGGCAGCCTCTCCCCCACCATTTGAGCCACCTCAGCCCTTCTGTTCCTGAGACTCCTTTGGGCTCTATCCTAGCTCCTCTGGTTATTCTGGCTGGAACCAGGTCTCTGTCAGTTTCCACTTGGAGGCCTCAATGTCCTAGGTCCCTCTCTGTTGGTAGATCTGTAGCCTTCAGCTCAGCATACACGCCAGCCCCTCTGAGTGTGATCCCTGCATGCACCTTGTTTGACTCCAGATGGGAGTGTGACTGAGGGGCCTCCTCCACCAGGGAGCCAGGGTGAGCACTGGTCACTCGCTTGCATGCCCCCTCCACCAGAGTTCATGTGCGCACATGTGAGTGAGTGTGTGTGCAAGTGTGTGTACTGTCGGCAGGACTGATGCTGAGGGAAGGGCATCCCTAGAAAGCAGAGGGGCATCAGCTGAGGAAAGGTCTGGAGGTAGGAAAGTACAGGGGGGTGTTTGGGGAGCAGGGGGGATGTTGTTAGCAGGGTCTGGCAGGGACGGGTCAGGGCCTGCGAGGTTGGGCCTGGAGCCATGACCGTGTACTGCAAGCAGGGGGCGCCACAGCCAGGTTTTGAGCAGGGATTGAGAGAGTCACCTTCATTCACAGTCTCATGAATATGCACGGAAACCTGTTGAATTATGCAGATAGAAAGGATGTAAATGTATGTGCAAATGTGGTGCTGCCCTCCCTGTTGCTATGGAAACCAAAGAATAGCAAGTGGGGGGTCCAAACCCTAGGGAGACCAGGCTGGAGAGAGTGGAGACCAGGAGACTCTCCTCTGTTGCCTGCTTTCCCCGTTCCTGCTGTTTTGATCTCATTCTCTGTCTCACTCTGTCTCCCTTTGCCTTACTCTCTCTCCGTCTCTCTGCCTCTCTCGATATTTCTGTCTCTCTGTCTTCTCCATTTCTACTTCTCCCTCCTAACTGTTTTTCTTTTCTGTCTCCTAGTCTCTGAGTGTCTGTGTCTGTATATTGTTGACTCCATGTCACAGTTGCTCTATGACTCTGAGACTGTTTCTCTCTGACTCCATGTCTCTCCCTATCTTTGTCTCTGTGTCTTTAATTCCATAGCTCTCCCTCCTTCTGCATCTCCCTCTCTCTGTGTCTCTGACTCTCCCTCCTTCTGCATCTCCCTCTCTCTGTGTCTCTGACTCACATCTTTATTTCTCTGCATCTCTATTTTTGTGTCTGACTCTGTGTCTGTTTCTTGGTCTCTCTCCCAGGTTCTCTCTCTCTTCTCTTTTGCTCTGTCTCTCTGAACCTCTTATCCCAATGCTTGTCTCCATCTGATGGGAAGGACAGGAAGCTGCACATCTGCCCTTGCCTGATGGGATGCTCCACCCCTGGCCCAGCTGCCCATATGTTCAAGGATTCCTAGGTGCTCTCCCCACATAAAATCCTGTTTTTGGTCTGGCCCCTGTCACAGTGTTGCCACAGGATCCCCGTGACAGACCCAGGCTGACTGCCAGGACACCAGGGCTGCCAGGCTCTGCCTGCTGTGTGACCCTTACTAGTGTTTCTCCCTCTCTGGATCTGTAGCCCCAGCTCTCTCTCCTTGAAGCTGGTGGGCACCTTGAGGCAATGATGTGCTGGGAATAGGGAACTGAGAGACAAGTCTTAGTGGTTCACCCATCTGGCCCTCTGCCCAAGGGCTGACGTGAGGGGCCTGGTGGGGCCCCAGGTATGGGGGTGTCTGGGGCTAGTTGAGACCAGTCCTGGCCCCCAGAGAAGACTCCTTGCTGAGCCACAGAGTCAAACAGCAGCGTTTCCACAGCCTATCCATGCTCCTGCCTGCTGCAGACTCAGCCGTCCAATTCCCTGTTTGGGGTCCTTTGTTTGCCTCTCCTTCATTTGGTTTATGTTTATAGAATACCTATTTCACAGGTGCCTTCTGCCTTCACGGATAACCAGTGATATAGAAGTGACATCTGGACTTTTTGTATCCCTGCCGCCCCAAGAAGGGGCTCTTTGGTCCAAGTGAGGAACCTAGACTCTTCAACCCCCAGTTTCCTATCCCTGGTGGCCTCAGTTTGGGGGTGCAAGAGTCATGGATCAAGGTTAAGAGAGACAGAGACATGCCTCCATACAGGGTTCGGAATGGGGTACGGGAAACTCAGAACAGGACTTGGGGTGAGGGAGGGCCAGAGTGTTTTGAGGGCAGGTAGACCACCCTATGTAGAGGTGGAGGGCTTCCCCTTTTGGTCCTGGGCTCTGGGCAGCTTGCCTTACCTCCAAGCAGGCTCTAGATATGGCGGATCTGGCTTAGGCCCAAGTGCAGGGGTGGCCAGAGCAGTCAGGGCAAGTCCCCCCTCCTCCAAGAGGCTGCCAGGCTGAGCCCCCAGCAATCCTGCCCCTCCAGAAAGGACACAGACACAATCACTCTTCCCACTAACTGTGATTCACCCACGTTCAGGCCCAGGCGTGATCCTGCTGCCAGGAATTCCATGTGTGAATTAAAAACCTCCCTGGACACCCCACCCCACTCGACCTGGGCCAGTTGTGCCAACCCGGCTTGGAGCAGGGTCAAACAGGGTTGTCTGGAGGGCTGCAGGCAGAGCTGGACACAGGGAGAGGACAAGGGGTCAGGAGAAAGGTGGAGAGACAAAGACTGAGAGACAGAGAATGAGGTAGCTAGCTAGATGGAGAGAAAGACTGACAGAGGAGGAGACACAGAGACAGGCATGGGGAGAAGCCAAAGCCAGAGGGGGCTCTAGTACCCACCAGGCTGGTGCTTATCACTTGACTGGATTATCTCATTTAACTGAATCTTCACAACAGTCCTAGGCATCAGGCATGATTATGATCCCATTTCACTCCTGAGGTAATTGAGGCACAGAGACATTAAGTCACTTGCCTGAGGCCGCAAAGCCAGTAAGTGGTGGAGTAAGTATTTGATCCCTTCAGTCCCTCTGAAGAGCCAAGGAGGGAGGCAGACTTAGAGACAGAGGGGGAGACAGATTCCCACAGCAGCACTCCCAGGGAATTTGGGAATCCTGGAATCATCAGGCAGCTGTGCAGGGCGAGGGCCTTCCCATCAGGCCAGCAAATATGCGGGCGGCTACCTGTCCTTGTTGTCAGAGATAAGGACTGCGGCAGAGAGAGACATCAGAGCAGGGAGAGAGATGGAAGGGGAACTCCAGGCCACAGAACTTATTGGACCTTCCTCCTCCCTGCCACCCTGGGGTGCAGCCTGCCCTGCTCCTGCTTCACATCCAGCCCAGCCAACACCTGGCTCTGGTGGGGCCCAGGCTTGAAGACTCCTCCTTTCTTTCTCATGTCCTTGTGGAGCACCTGCTAGTTGAGAGGCACTTCTGCCCCACATCTCTACCTCTCTCTTTTCTTTCACTATTGAGAAATCCTTCCCATTGTCTTACTTCAGCCCCCTACGATAGCTTTTGCAATAAGAGGTCAAGATTAGAATTTGGGGATGCTTTGATATGGGGGGTTAGCCTCGTATACACTGAGGTTGTCTGAGCACAGAGAGGAGGTCCCCGAGGGCTGGCCTTGGTTGCCTTCCGGTTGGATGCCCTTTCTAGTTGGTATGGGGAAGAGGATCATCGGCCCAGCCGGTGGGGGCCTAGAGGGCTGAGCTGTCAGCAGAAGGGAGGATCTGGCAAGAAGGAAATCAGGTGCTATCCTGGGGGAGCTGGGGAGTCAGCGTTATGGTTTCTAATGTCTTAGCCCTGGTTTCAATTACCCCCAGGGTCCCCAGGGCTCTCTGACTGCTCTGGGCTCCCGAGCTCAAGAAGGCTCAGGACCCTCCTGACAAGACCAGAAACCAGGGACTCCGGTATGGAAGTCTGGAGGCAGGGGAGCTTTTCCGTCCTCTTCTTCCCCTGCGCTTGGCTGAGAGGTGCCGGACCAAGTAGGGCTCCGGGACAGCAGGGAGGCTGGGGAAGGGGGGCCCACCCTCCGCTCACAGGCCCCTGTGGAGGAGCTACATCAGCCAGCTCCATAACACCAGCTTGGCCCCGCTGGCCTCATCCCACTCCTGGCTGCTAAAGCCCAGGGCTCTTTCTTAGCTTCACCAGACTCCTTTTTGGTCCCGTGACAACCCTGACTCCTGGCTGTCCTTCTGCCTCTGGGGCTAACCCCTTCCCTGCCCTCTCTGTCTTTTAATCATGCTTCCCAGGGTTTCAGCCTCAATTTCCTCCTCCCCTCCCCCTCGTCACTCCCTTTCCCTGCTGCCTGATCTATCTTGTCATCTTCCAGCACTCTCACAGTGCTCAGGTCAGTCTGAGATGTTGATGAATGTCCTTGCAACCGGCACGAGCCAGGGTAGAGGGCCCTGGGAGCCGTGGAACCGAGACTGCACGCCTCCAGCCGCCCGCCCTCTCTCAACTTCTCTGCCCTCTCCATCCTCGCCGCTGCTGGCTGTCATCCCACAGACGCTTCAACTGGCCATGTCAAGCCCCAATCCCCTCTCCAGTTCTGTAAATGGCACAATCATCTCCCAGCCACTCATGCCAAAAACCTGGGAGTCCTCTGTGCTTTTGTACACAGTGTTCCCTCTGGGCCTGGCACACAGTAGGTGCTAATAAATGGCTGTTGAGCTGAATTTAACTCAATTTTCCCTTTTGAACTCCTCCGCTGCCTCTGTCTGTTTCCCTGGGGCTTGGTGTCTCTGGCATTCAGTCTCCAAATCTCTAATCTTTCTCTGTCTTCTGAATCACCACAGTTGAGTTTCTGGGGGAAAGCGGGGCCTCTTTTTTCCGTTCTCCCTCTGCCCCAGGGAATCACAAGGTGTCCAGGAATGGAGCTGTGGGAGATGAAGGGAGGGAGCCAGTCTCAGGGCCACATGGCCCTCAGTCTGGTTTGGAAATCCCAGCCTTCTTATCAGGGAGGCAGCTCTACAGCAGCAGGGATCAAGGTGCGCTGGCACTGGACGGGGACAATCCTTTAAAGACATGTGCTTCCCCCATGAAGAATGGGAGGTGAGGGAGATCAGGGCTCACGGGGATGGGGAGAGGGAGGGAGGGAGGGAGGGAGGGACTTTGTGTTTCTGAGCAGGGAATTAGTTTCATGCAAATTTTTGCAACACAAGATGAAAAACTTCATCTGTGATTGTGTAAGTCTGTGTTCTTGCTCCCATCTTCCGACACACAGAGCTGCTAACCCCTAGTTTCCCTGTTCTCCCCTGTCCCTCTCTCCCCAACACCTCTGGATCCTCTACCCCTCCCTGACCATCTGCTTCTCTTTCCAGACAGCCCGGAGCCTGGGATCACCTGGGGTGAGGGGCCTTGGGAGAGCCGACCCTGGACTGAGGGTCCAGGGGTCCTGTTCTCTGTGTATAGGGCAACATGGGGGTGCCTCCAGGGGCCATGGGAGCAGATGAAGAAGATGAATCTGAGTGCCCACCCTCCCTCTCCCAAAGCCCTGTACCGTCTCTTCAGCCCCATGGCCCTGCCCCGATCAGCCTGGAGGTCTCTCTCCCACGGGTCACTGCAAACACCTCCTCCCCAGCTGTCCCACCTCTAGCCTTAGCCTTTCTCACCACCCTCTACCAGCAGACTCAACTTTCTCACTAGAAGGCAAATCTGGTTCTGTTCCTCACCTACTTTATGCCTTTCCAGGCCTGCGTGACCTTGGCACCAAAGGCACTTCAGGATGTGGTCTCTGAGCAACTCAGGATGCCTCATCCTGCCTTCTAGGTTTCTGCTTAAACCCTTACTGGATACCAAACCCTGTTTCCCATCCCTCGAGGCTGTGACCCATTCAGATAGGCTCCCTCCCCTGTATCCTGGGACTCTACTCCCCCAGGTCCTGCTTGCATCATTCATTCATTCACTCATTCAACATTTATTTAGACCTATTTCACATGGTAGGAGCACCTGTTCTGTGCCAGACCCAGCTCTAGGTGCCTGGAGGTGGAGGCCACAGGGCTGCCCTCATGGAGCTCACAGGTGCCACACAAGTAACTAGGTAGGTGAACATCGCACTAACTGCTCTAAGGAAAAAAGAGTATGGCACTCTGGGGGAGGGCAGAGGGGCTTAGTCTAGGCTTCTCTTAAGTGACATATAGGCTGTCATCTCTTCCCTGAGGGGCCTGTGGAGTCAGACACGGCACTGTCACATGGACAAACTGAATAATTGCCTATTTTTTTTAGTATCCATCTTCCCTGATTAGAATGTGAGTCTCATGGGGGCAGGAGATTTTTAAACTTCTTTTTTTTTTTTTTAGGCAAAAAGTAAACAGTAAAGCACACAAATCTTAAGGCACAACTTAAATTTTGACATATGTATGTACACTCTTGGAAACCTCCCACTCCCCCAACAAAGGTAACTGCAATTCCAGCTTCTATCACCGTAAATGAGTTTTGCCTGCTCTTGAGCTTTATATAAATGAAATCATTCAATGCATACTCTTTTGTGTTTGGTTCTCTTTTTTTTTTTCCTTGCTCAACATTCGGCTGTGAGCTTTATCCATTTTTGTTGTGTGTAGCTATAGCTGGTCCTTTTCCATTGCTGTAACTATATCACAATCTATTCATTCATTTGGTTGTTTCCGATTTGAGTTTATAATGAATAAAGCTACTAAGAACACTCTTGGTGAACATACACAATAATTTCTTTTGGGTATATATCTAGGAGAGGAATTGCTGGGTCATAGGCTATACATATGTTTAGCTTAGTAGATCCTGCCAAACAGTGTTCCAGAGTGGTTGTACCGACTTATACACCCACCAGCAGTGTGTGGAGTTTTAGTTGCTCCACATCCTTGAGAGGGAAGGGATTTTTGTCTGTTTGGTTCATTGCTATATACCATCTCTTAGATCAATGCCTGGCATATGCTAAGTGCTCAATACATATTTATTGACTGCCTTATGAATGGAGGAGCCATCAGCATTCCTGGGGTCCTGTTCTGGCTCTGGCACTAACTTGCTGTATGACTCTGGGCAGGTGACTCCCCCTCTCTGAGCTGTTTGCCTGTCTGTAGCATAAGGGGAAGGACCCTGGGGGCTTTGCCTTCCAGCACCAGCTGGGTGCTGTGAAAGCTGGACAGCTGTTCATTCATTCACTCCACTTGTATTGATTAACATCCTTTTATATACCAGGGTGGTGAAGGTGTGATCTGTGACGTGCCACTGACAACCTCTTTCAGGTCAGCCAAGACCAGGGGTCACTGCCCATCTTATCCCCAACTCATCCTCCTGGAGACCGCTCCTCCTCCCTCTGTCCAGCCCTGACCCCAGGGGGAGGGGGTCTGGACTGAGCCTGCAGATGGAAAATGTGATTAATAATCAAAAAAAACATCCAAGAGGAAGAGACCAGGAAAACAACTTGGGGAAGGCTTCTCGCCCAGGGGAGGGGGGCCATGTCCTGGGCTTTGGGACAGCTCCGGCTGCCCTCCCGCCGCCCTTTCTGGGAAGCTGCCACAGGAGTGGTTGATTTTAGCCAAAAGTGAAAAAAAGCCACCCTAATTATTTATGAAAAAGATGCCCCCCTCAATGTAAATTACACTTCCCCTGGGAGCTGCCCCCTACTCTGTTACTCGCCTCTTAGTGGTACCCCTGCTTGGTCAGGCTGGGGGGCCCTGGAGACACTGGGCTGGGGGCAGAGGAGGAATTTCAACATGAAATGTTTTGTTCATTAACAGAGAACATAGGGGGAAATTCCCTTTCTGCCTGGGCCTGAGCAGCCCAGGCAGATACTCAAAAGCTATTGTGAAAAATTGAGCCTGGGCTGCAGAGTGGGGTGAGGTTTATCCTGGGGTGGGGGGAGGGGTGTCACAGACAGTCTCTCCCCTTCTCTTAGACTCCTGACTTTCAGGAGCTTCCTGAGCCTTAATACTTCCTCCTTTCAGGGATTTCATTCCCAATGTCTCAGGTTGCCCTCAAACTTCCTTCTTAGCAAAACAGGAGGAACTGGGGTTAGACTGGAGTTAGAACTTCCAACTAAGGAGGAAGGAAGGATATCAAAGAGAGGGAGGGGGGCCTTGGGCCTATCCAGATAATTTAGAATTCTGATAGAATATGTTGGGATCGGTTGGCAGCAAATCTGAGGGGGCCTGGAGCAGGAGTGAAAGCATCTCTATCTCTCAGTGGCTTTAGAGAACCCCAGTGAGGAAGAAGAGATGGCTCCAGAGAACTGCTGGAGTATTCAGCAATTCCAGGCTGAATACTTAGGCACCAACATTATGGCTTCAGCTCTCACCCATTCTCTACCTTTAGGGAATCTTTGCCCTTTTCTGGTGCCAGAGATTGGAGGGTTCAGGGCACACTCAGGTGGCGATACAGATGACAGGATTCCAGAAGGGGGTCTGCAGGGGGTGTTGTAAGTGGGGCCTAGATGCTGTCCCAGGATGTGGGTGAGTCGTCTCTGGGGGGGCTGAGCTGGACCCTGAGTGTGTTGGGGGGCGTGCTCTGGGTCCCCCTCCCTGGCTCAGCCTGGGGCTGTGTCGGATCAGGTTTCTCGGCGCCTGGAGCCTCTTTGAGGCCGAGCTGTTCCCGGGCCCCAGCCAAGCAGCCCCGGGCGCTGGCACTGCATGAGGAAGCAGGAGGGGGGTGAGGGGGAGCGAGGAGGGGGGCTGTGAGGGCGTTTACGTAACAGCCTCCTGGAGTCCGCCCGGACCCGCCAAACCCCAGTGTGGGACTCTGTGTGATTGAGAGCGTGTGTGACTCTGCGTGTGTGCCTGTGTGACACGTGGTGTGACTGAGTACGTGGTTGTGTGGGTGACTGTGTCTATGTGTGGTATGGTGTATAAGTGTGTGATTCGGGGAGTCCCGCCCTTCTGAGACCTCTAACCCCCAGCCCCAAGCAGGGGTCCCTGACTCCCAGTGTGCCATAGTGAGGTTCAATATACAAGTTTGACTCTTTGAGGCCAGGTGTGTGACTTTACATAATGTGTGTCTGGCATTTTTTAAAAATTTATTTTATTTTTGGCTGCGTTGGGTCTTTGTTGCTGCCCATGGGCTTTTCTCTAGTTGTGGCGAGCGGGGGCTACTCTTCATTGCAGTGCACGGGCTTCTCATTGCGGTGGCTTCTCTTGTTGCGGAGCACGGGCTCTAGGTGCATGGGTTTCACTAGTTGTGGCACGCAGGTGCAGTAGTTGTGGCTCGCGGGCTCAAGAGCGCAGGCTCAGTAGTTGTGGCGCGCTGGCTTAGTTGCTCCACAGCATGTGGGATCTTCCCTGACCAGGGCTCGAATCTGTGTCTCCTGCGTTCGCAGGCTGATTCTTAACCACTGCGCCACCGGGGAAGCCTATGTCTGGCATTTGTAGGTAAGATAGAGGCTCTGTGTGAGTGTTTGTGATGTTGGGTAGCCAGGTATGTGCCTCACGTGGACCTTTCTGATGGTAATAGCAGGTTAGAAATAAACACCATTTCCTGAAGGAGCACTGGAAAAGGTAGGTGGGGTGGGGGCTCGCTTTCCTTGAGGACAGCAGGAATGGGGAAGGGTCCTTGCTACCCAAAGGCTTGGGATGGCACAGTTATCTTCCGGGGAAGGGGGGTGGGAGGTGGTTCAAGTTAAGGTCACTTGCCAGGGTGAAGCCAAAAGTCTTTCATGGTGGGTATAAAATTCCAGGGAGTTTTACAAAGTCAAGGGGAACCTCCCCCCTCCCCAATTTCCCAAGGCCTTCCAGGATTATCAAATCTGGGATCCCCATCACTTGCAGGGCACTAGGGCTCTGAACTGGGGGTGTTATTTCCCACTGCCCCTCATAGCAGAGGCAGATGGTGAAGATGGGGTAGGGCTAGGAGAGGGTGTCAGCGAAATGGGGTTTGGCTTAAGGATAGGGGTGCCATGAGACAGAGGGGGGCTGGTGCAGAACTTAGGGATACTGGGGATAGGGGCGCCTAATAAAGCTGGAGAGGAGACAGGGCCAGTTCTTGCAAGGCTTTGAAGAGCCGCCAACGAGGCTTGGCTTTGCCCCAGGGAAATGGGGTCCAGGAGGGTTCAACACGGAAGCTTAGAAAGCTCAGAAGCTCATGTGCAGATAGAGCATTGGAGCCAGCAGGAGCAGAAACCCACGAGTAATCTGTTGCCCCAGCTGAGATGCAAGGAGAATCGCTTTTGGACCAGGCGGTAGCGGCGGGAGGGAGAGGGGGGTCGCACCCTGGTTGCTCAGTAGGTGGGCGCTGCCTCTCTGTTGGAGCCACAGCTTGAGAGAGAATGCGCGTCCAGCACCGCCCGCCAGGTGTCGCTGCGGCCCTGGGGAAGCGGGCGCGGCCGCCGGGTACTGAGCCGGGAGAAGCTAGAGATCGACTGACGCCGGGATCCGGTCCGACGTGCGCCTCTGGTCCTGGCTAATCCTCTGACACACCGATTTATCCGACTG